>NC_143436.1:84338162-85588162 GCF_987193195.1 Phasianus colchicus
CTGGAAACCACATATGTGAATGAATGTGCCTGTAGCCAGAGTTGAACTGAGAGTACTTGTGAGCAAGCCATGTAGGGCAGTGTGGGATGGCACTACAACAGGACCAGAGGGAGGGAAGTGCACCTCTGTTTCTGTTCAAAAGGGGTTGAAGAGGATTTGCGTATGTAGCATGCATATAGCTGAGAGTGGAACAGTAATTAGGAGTAAGTGAAGGTGAAGCTGAAAGGGGAATTTCATGTTCTGTGGAAGATCTTTCCTTGTAAGTTATTGTTCAGAAAGGTTATTAGCAGGCAGCAGTACAAACTGTCCTGAGCCACATGCTCTGCCTTTGTCTGACTACAGGATTTTTACAAGCCTTTTTTTCTTTGAGAGCTGACAGCATAATGGTCCTGGACAATGCCAAATCATCATCTGCACGCTTGCTAGGGGAGCTGGGCTTTTATATGAGAGCGAAGAAGATAAAAACAGCACACTCAAAGCAGGACCAAAATGACTGAACAAGAGAAGGAGAAAAGAAGAGAGAGACTTAAATGCTGTTTGCTGGGCTGGCTGATTTTTTGCCTTCTGTTTACTTGCCTTCGATTTCATTCCCTCCCCTTCTCATCATGTTCTGGACGCCTTGTTTCAGCACTGCTTCAGTCATTTTGTGGGCCTGTGTTTGCAGAGCATGAAGGGTCTGGTTGTGCAGTAAATACCAAATAGAAGCTTAAAAAACAGGGAAAAAAAGCACTATGAAAGGGAATTGGTTACAGATGTTTTTCTCTCCTTCCCCAAGCAACATTTCTGCTCCTGACAGACAGCACTACAGACTCCACCTCCAACTGGACTCTACTGAAATACTTCTCCAGAAGTATTGCACGAGTGAGACCTGTTGGGTCAAGGCCATAGCCTGGACAAATTGGAACCAATGCCAAGAGGGTTTCTGCATCCCAGCACAGGCATCACTGCACTGCCCTGACTGAGCTGTGACTTCTTGCTTGGAGGCTAGTTTCAATCCAGAAAGAGGGGCTTGGCTGTGAGCACTGCCTGTGTTGAGGGGTCCATCCATGTTGCAAGGCTCAGACAGAAAGCCAGACTTTTCTAACACTTGTGCGTCTTAAGAAAGATCAGTGTTCAGACGCTTCCTGACAGACTCCCTTGGGAAACCAGGGATTTGTGTCTCCAAAGCCCATCTTCTCCCCTCCATTCCCTTATTTCCATTCCCTGAGGCTCCTTATGCATCCCTCACTGTGCAGTTCCTTTGGTAATGTGGTGAGAGGGTGAGCGACAATCAATCTTCTGCTCTTTTTCCTCCACTTCCCCTGCAAAGATTGCAGGAGCTGCTGCAGTCGTTAACACTCAGACACTGCTGTGAAGCATTTCTGCTGCCAGTTTGTGTTTGGTAGGTGGAGGATTTCCTTCAATCAGCAGGTCCCTAAATTGCCCCAGATATACAGTGTGTGCTGGCAGGGATGGCATCTGGCTTTATCAGCTTTGTTGTTTGGAACAAGCTCCATACAGTAACACTGTCACACAGGAACAAGGCAGCACATTGCAATTCATGTCGGTAAACCCTTTATGCTGTTGTGTGTTACCATTAAAGATATGATTGTGTCTGGCATTACGAAGTACTTTCGAAATGTTTTAGGACATTTTAGCTCACTGCACCAGGCCCATTGTCTGCTCGCCTTCAGCAACAAATCCGGGGTGCCTTACTAATCTAAAGTCCAGCTTTATGGAGGAAATCCTCTGAAATAATGTCATCCTCCTGCATACAAAACCATCAGAGCTTTTTGATGTCTTTTATCTTAGACTATTCCCAGGCTGATATCAAATGGGAAGCTGTAGCTCTTTCCCTTTTCTAATGGGATAAATCTGCTCCCGCCAAGGTGTGAAATATTGCAGCACCACAGTTTAACCTACAGAGAACTGGAAAGTCTGCCATGTGTGCTAACGTTTTGGTGGGGAGGAGAGTGAAGCAAACAAATACTTTAGATATCTGGTTTGCTATTCCTGAGTGGTTTGAGACTGGCTGGGATTTTGTGGAGGAAGTATTATGAATGTAGAGTCTGGGTGTCCTTATGTATAGCTCTGCTCTTTTTGACAGTACCTTTGCCTGTCTATCAGGTTAGCTACCATGCTGCATTCTCAGAAGACCTATGGATCAGCATTAGGAATCTCACCTCTGTAACTGGAGCCCTTCGTGGAGAGTTTTTTGGCTTCTTGTATGCTTGCTTGGGAACAGTACACTTTGCAAAGGACCTCAGTTTTGCTTTATTATTTGATTGCATATAAAGAGCTTATTAAAAAATGAGTAACAATAACCATGTAATTAACATTACATTTGTTATCGTCCAAGCCCTGTGTTGACTGTTAGCGTTTGGCACAGGCACTGACATGCAATTTAAAAAAAAAAATAGGCTGAATGAATTTAGCTTTCAGAGAGTTTTTGAAGGCTTTAACAGTACAGCAAATTAGGGCTACTACGCTAGCTCTTTCTTGATATTTACACTGAAATCTAGAAAAAAATAGTTAGCTTGGACACATTTTCTAGAAGGAACTCAGGTAGTGGGCTCCAGAACAGCTCCTTTTCCTTCCAGGCTCCAAAACACAGAATCATTTTTCTAGTTCCAAAACACAGTCATTTTTCTAGCATGTTATGAACTGCTCTTTTTTGCCTTCTGGCCTGAGCACAGGAGAGACTGCAGAGAGCGGGCTGTTCTTCAGATGTGAGCTCAGCTGATGGAAACGTCCTCCCTGGCCCTGCCACCAAACCAGCTGGTCTGATCAAGGAAACAGAGTCAACCAAGGGAACTTTACTGCAGCTGAGAGCTGAATAAAAGCCTGAGTCTGCAGGTCCTCAGGATGCTGGTGAGATGCATTGAACAGCAAAGTGCAGTCAGCCTGTGCTCCACCTGGCCGTGGCTCTTGCTATAGAGGAGGACTGTGATAGTTCTCATTATTTTGAGGAGAGTAATTTTATTCTGTGCTGCTGGTTTGTGGGTCTCTGTGACTTACGGTCCTGCTGCTCCCCTTGTTACTGGGGTATGTGAGGGTAGGACCACCAGTATATGCTTGCATCCTCCAGCAATAGACTTCACAGAACTGCCTAAGAGAGAGAAAACCAATAAAAATGGCTTCTGTGTCCAAAATGCAGAGCAACAGCTAGAAAAGTGTCCAGTCAAACAACAGTACAGCAGAGATCGCTTTCTGTAGGCTGTAAAAAAGGTGCTCAAGAGACGAAATGACAGGTAGCAGCTTGGCAAGCATTAAACATTTTATTTGGTCCTTCTGCGAGGTACCAGTCCCAGCCAACCTGCAGGCTGTTCCCACAGGGGCCCTCTTTCTCCCACAGGCTGGTTTCTTACTTCAGGCTTGCCCCATCCCTTGGTTCCTTGCTACCAATGACTTTTCTTCAAGGAGTACTCTGACCAAGTCTGAAGATGGGATCTTTCTGTAAAGTACATCAGCTGAAGGCTTGTTAAGGTACACAACCATATGTGAGTGTACATGGTATGGCACAGAGCTAAGAAGGAGCCAGAAGCCCGAGGTCTGCTTGGCAAACAGGTTTTTGTGGTACCAATCATGAGTGCCAGGAGACCCAGGAGAAAAAAAGAACAAACACAAAATCGGATCAGTAAATGGGAATGAAAAAAACACCCTGCTCACTGTCACTAGATCGGAATGAAAGGAAACTCTTGCTATTGAGCCCCGGGATGAAAAGAGAGACCTTCCCACCTAACGCCTCCCACTGAAGCTTGGCTACAGATGCGGGGTTTGTGCTGTGCTTTGTCTGCTGGCAAGCTGGGATGCTGCAGGGCTTGTCGGAGAAAGGGGAGCAGAGATGAAAGTTCTGCTGATAGCAGTGGTCTGTTGTGGCCTCCCCAGCACAATCCGCTGAATCAGAGGGAAGCAGGCCCTGTGCTGCCCACGGTTTGTACAGGAAAGGAGATAAGTCAGAAATGAAAGGAAACGCACCAGTCAGTTGTAGTGGCTCAGAATAAATTGCCGTACTCTTGTCAGCAAATTACCTTTTTCTGCAACCGCAGCCCCCTCCTGTCCCCACACACTGGTGCCTCCCCCCTCCTTCTCCCTCCATTCCTCACGAAGCTGCCTCCATGTTTGCCTGATGCTCTGTTATGTAGCATCACCACACTCCTGAGCATACTGAGAAGCATGCGAACACAATGTGTGACTCAGCTCTTGGAAGGCCAGAGATCTGACCTGCACCCTTGGATGACTGTCAGCCATCCTGTCCCAACAGGGGATGTGCTGGCAGCTCAGCTTTCAGCATGCCTTATTCTGCTCTCACGGCAGAAATGCTGCCAAGGCTTCCAGGAGGACACTGTGAAGCTGTCCTGGGCAAACATGGCTTTGCCAACACCTTTAGTGCCTTCTGTGAGCACGGAAAACTTTTCCTTTATGCACATGTGCCTCCATCATGAGTGTCCATCTCAGCATGCTGCCCATTGCAAATTTCTCCTCCCTGCTTCCCTCTCAAGCTGCTCAGAGCCAAGCAGGCACTCTCTCCAACGCAGACCTGGCCTGAGAGTAGGCCATGCTGCAAATGGCGACTTGGAGAAGGCCCCTCACGAAGCGCTGTAGGCTGCAGTGTGTTAGTGACTGAGAACAGGACATGCTGCTCCTTTCCTGCCATATGCCAGCCTCTGCCGGAGAGCCATCTGCGGCCTGCTCCCAGCTCCTGCTGCCTCAGCCTCTCCGAGCATAAAGACAGCCTCAGAGTGATGACTACAGAGAAAATAATGTTATAATAACCAAAAGGAACACTCAGAGCTCCTCCAGCACTGCACAGTCTGTTCAGGAAGGCTATAATGTTGTAGGAGAGCAGTGCTTGACCGATGGAAGCTGATTTGTGTTACTGAAAGAACATGTAATGTCGTATTGGATAATATCATCCCTTTCTCTGTGTCTGAGTAAATCTCTGAGCTTTTGATTTTCCTTAGCTTATCCGGCTGTGACACTTCCTGCGCAATGGCACAGGATAAGCTCCTTCACCTCTGCGCTGCTTGGGAGATGATTTTTTTTTTCCTTTATCAGGGCACACTCTAGAAAGGCATTGGATGCTGGGCTAAATCTACCCTCCTAAGATTTTACTTAGCAAAAGGGAAAAAAAAAACCAACAAAAAAAAACACATGTAAAAGCTTTTGTAAAGCTTCTCAGAAGATAGTGGGCAAGACATTGCAGAGCTGTGTTCCTTGGCCTTATCTCCTGGGTGTCACAGGCTGCAGTGTCCCAGCAAACTGCAGCAGCAGCGGGAGCAGTTGTCCTCAACCTGCAAAAGTAATGCCACCATAAATGTAAAACAACATAAGAAATGCCAGAATTGTGCACTGAAATTGTGATTGTGACAGTGCTGCGGAGCCTGAGTTGGGCTTGCTTTATGATGAGATAAGGGAGACAGTCCCACTGGAAACCTACTTAAATAGGGTGCTTGGGTGAAGGGAGGAGCACAACTGCATTGGAGTAGGTACAAGCTGCCAAGGTGGTAAGTCAGTGTGGATCCTGAGCAGGATGAGCTGTGGGAATTACAGTGGGTGGGAACTGGTTTTGTCCAGCCTCACTTGAAAGTACTGCTTTCACAGCTTCTCAAGGGATTGTAGTTGCAGGCAGTAAGGGGAGCATGGCCTGTCTGCCTCCATGGGAGAGAGAACCAGCAGGACCGTGCTGAGGGCAAATCCTGGGGAAGGGCCGTGAATTAGCCAAGTACCTTATTTTCAAAACCTGGTGCGGGTGAGATGTCTGTCAGGCCCTCGGCAGTCTCTTAGATCAGGGTTTGTACCAGGTGCTTGAAGAGCTCCTAAAAGCTCACCTTGGGCAGAGGACATGGCTCTTCCCTTTCCCAGCATGTGGCATGTCCATCTGCATCCTCACATATTAGAGCAATGCCTTGGTGACAGAGCTCAGCATAGCCTTCCTTCCTCCACCAGGCTGATCTTGCAGCTATTTCCTATGTATGCCAGCTGTGCTTCTGGAGGACGGAGGAACTCCTAGTGCACAGCTTGGGTAGGAATATGCATGCTGCCTTTTTAGGGGCAGCTGTGAGGAGGGTGGCATATGTCTCTCATTCTTTTCCTGCTGCCCCTGGCAGGAGGAGCACTGTTGCATTACGCCACTGTTTAGGAAATAATAATAATTAAAAGCTTTCTGATGAACATGGTTAATTTCCTATTCTAAAAAGCTGCTAAGGCAGCGCCTTTTGTGCATTAGCATATTTGCAAGGTTAATGTAGTGTACTTAATAAGATAAATAATGCTTGTCATGATATTTCAGGCCAATTTTAAGGGGTGGGAATAAAAAATATTTTGCTTAACATCTTAAGTTTTTGCCTGGACAACTTTAAGTTAACTAGTGAGCTGCCACTGAGTGCTGAGGTATGTTGTCCACTTCTCCCCTTGGCAGGTGTTCATAAGTACTTGCAGCAGGTGAAAGGAGACTGCTGAAGCACAGATGAGCTTCAAGTGGGCTCTCAGTAACTGCTATGTTAGGCATCACTCTGGGAATGTGGGTGGGAAGGGCATTGGGAAGGCAGCAAAAGCCTTAACAGGCTGAAGGAAAAGGGTGTGGGATTGGGAACATCTGTGACTGAGCAGGAGGAGGCAGCGGTACCAACAGAGAATCTGAGGCTGCAAGAATGGTGAGCAGTAATCAGCTACAGAGTGATGTGGTGGGACTACAAGGCTGGAAGAGGTAGTGGAGGATTTCTCAACAACTCAGAATTCTTTTTTTTTTTAATGTCTTTCTTGAACCCTTCACATCATGTTTTATTTTCCTCTAAATGTCCAGAACCGGGGAAGCATTTGAAAAATCCCCATGTAAGACACTGTGGGCCAAGGGAGACAATCATAAACCTTCTTACCTAGCTGCCAGTGCTGGGGAAGTCTCAGGTAATTATTAGCAGAGAGCCCTTGTGTTCCTAATGGCTTCTCTTGCCTCCTCTTCTGCAGAATGATTGCTTTCTTAGGCTTTTTAATAATATACAGTAAGAGCAGCAGCATCTTTAGACAAATGAGGCCACAGTGGGTAGGGAAGAAAGATGAGAGAACTTCCCAGGCAAATGATCTGGGGCACCTGGCTTGCTACTCCCACATGCCCTTCCCTTCTCTCCCATCCTCCCCCTGACCAGTCAAATAGACCAACCAGCTCATTATTTTCTCATAATGATGAGGAGAGGGAAGCAGAAGCAAGCCAGCAAGACTGTGGGTATTTGTTATATAAGAATTTTAAAAATGAATATGCCACCAAGATATATGCCACAGTGAGAGGATGGAGGGATGGACAGGTATTTACCCATCACGCAAGACTGGACCAGTATGATGGGGGAAGAGAGAGACAGGAGAGGCAGCTGCAAGATGAGTGCAGAGGGGGTGGAAGAAATAAAATAAAGAAGCTATAATGCACAGTGGAGAAAGAAAGATACAATAAAAAGGTGGAACGGGAAGAGAGATACAGGCAAGGAATAAGGAGGGTGAGTAAATAGATACAGCTCAAAGACAGGTGGATGAGTCTGGCAGAGGGAGGACGGAATAATATGTTGTTGTAGGCGTCTGAGGGGGGAGGTAGCAAAGGGGTGGAGGGCCAGCTACAGTGGGTAGATTGATTTTGATGTTAGCTATATTGCAGGTCAAACACAGTCCTCACATCACATCGACTCCACATCTGTTTCTTCTTTTACCTGCCTGTCAGCCCCCTACTGTGTCCTAGATTTTTCAGCTGGAACCCCTCTCAGGCTTGGCACTGCCTGCCTGTCAACGATGGGGTGGGGGGAGCCCAGGGCATCAGGTGAGATGTGTACCACCCCCTGTGCCCACTGCACCAATCTCAGGGCAGGCTTGCGGAGGTGTGACCCGGTGTGTTGGGAAAGCACATAATGTGTGAGCATACTGTGAGGAGTGTAAGCACATTCTACCTCCTCTTGCCCTATCCCCAAGCAAACAGACAGGTTTGCTTCACAGCACGGGGGCCTGCAGCCCCCAGCATGGGTCTTCTGCGTCGCAGCACTGCAGCCTGTTGTCAGCTTGCAGCAGTGAGTCAAGGAGGCAGAACTTTTCCCCTGCCTCCATCCTAGCTGGCTGTTCCCTTCTCTGGCTAGAGGGGCCACAAACAGTGGCACTGAGCTCTTCAGGGGAACTCTGCTCCCTGCCCTGAGCTTCCAGCTCCTTCCCGGCACCCCCAGCACTCTGCTGATTCTAGTTGCATGGTAACTGTGATGCGCTGAGGGATGACACCTTGCTCACAGCCCTCCCTGCTCTTCCCTCCCCTCCTGTCTACTGGCACCCAGTGGTTTGCTGGCTCTTTTTCATTTCTCTTCCTTTACCTTCCCATCTTGCTTTTGTCCTCTGGAAATAATGCTGAGCAGTGTGATGTGCTGCCTTAGAGGAAGTAGGATTGCTCTGGGCGGTTAGCCACGCATCTGGATAAGGATCCTGAAAAGAAGAAAAAATAAAAAACTCTAAAACACAATCAGAATTTTCTCCATTCACAGTTCCTTTAGTGCTTGCTAGGGCTGCTGGCAGAGCTGGGGGGCGGGGGGTCAGCCCAGGGCTTAGGGAGCGAAGGAGCTGAGGGTGAAGGCCAGTGCTTTAGGAGCAAAGATGTAAACAGAAAGAGGAGGAGAACTGTCAAAGCTGTAAGAAGCTCGGGGTTGAGATAACGGAGGGAGACACAGTTCAGGACTGAGGTGCATCGTGTGCAATGCAGTGATTGCCTGAGGCGCTCAGCCCAGTGCCTCTGCTGTGCTTTAGCTCTCTGGATGTTGCCTCGTGAACTTCACAAACCAAGGAAACGCAGGAAAAATTGCAAAAGAAAAGGAAGTCCAACTAGTTCAGTTGTTCTAAGCAGAGGAGGAAAAAAGAAAATTAATATTCCATGCTTTCCCACGTAGAGCTAAGTCTTCCATGGCATGCAGAAATACATATGCATGCATATGTACGTACACCAACTCTTAGGCAGTACTCATACAGAAAAGCTTCAGGAGCAGCAGAGAGCCCCATACTGAAACTTCCTAGATTTGGCTCCTGTCCCTAAGCCCAGTCCTTGGCTGCCCTTCCAGAGCATGTTGGCAAGGGCTCTGTCAGCTGCACTGCACTGACAGAGTTGCAGCGGGGTTAACAGTAATACTGGGGAAGGCTTTTGCTCATTCTGTGCATCATCTGTCAGCAGCATGCTCTGGGTCTGTTTATGATGGCAATCAGATAGCAAAACTTCCAGAGGGAAGTGCCCCACCAGAAGGCGTTTGTGCAGTAGGCATGGGAATTGAGAAATATGAATGATGGGTGAAAATGTGAGCTGGTATTTATATATATATAATGATAGCTCTTTACTGGGAAATGAAACTCAGCAGGGGAGAAAATACTGTGTAGATTTCAAAAGTCTTCACATGTCCATGCATTATAGAGCATTTCTTCTCCTTCCCTTGTTCAACCCTGACACTTTAGATACCTCAGACTTGAGCAGTCTGTTTGAACTCCCTGCTGTTAAAAAATCTTGAGGAGACAGCTGAAGCACTTTGCTGCTGACGCGTTTCTTCCAAGGCTTCCAGGAGCCAAGTGAGAGAGTATCCGGGCTAGTTTTTCCTCGTAGGAGAGTAGGCAGACTCCCAGCTGCCTCCATGCCCTGTTATGCCTGCTGGGGGAGATAAAGCTGCTGGGTCTCGCTGGCCTGTGGCTGTCCTGCGCTGTAGTGAATCAGTGATAATCCCAGCTTGCTTTGGAGGTGGGATTTCTGTCTCTAGTTAGGAAAGCCTGAAGGGTTTCTCTTTTACAGAAAATTCCTAATAGGGGCTGGTCTGATTTTTGCTGATAAACCTCCATTTTACTCAGGCTTATATGAAGCACACTTTCACAGCAATGTGTATCTGTGTGCACGAGTCCCATGTCCTTGCCTTACAGTCATAAGGAAGTGCCTTTTCCTCTCAGCTTCACAGATCCAGAAAATCACAGAATCACAGAACTGCAGGGGTTGGAAGTGACCTCAGGAGATCATCAACTCCTGCCCCCTGCTAAAGCAGGTTCTCTACAGTAGGTCGCACAGGTGTCCAGAATATCTCCGTAGAGGGAGACCCCCCAACCTCTCTGGGCAGTCTGTTCCAGTGCTCTGTCACACTTACTGTAAACAAGTACTTCCACTTCCATACAGAACTTCTTATGTTCAAGTTTTAGGCCGTTATTCCTTCTCCTGTCACTGCACACCACTGAGAAGAGCCTGGCCACATTTGCCTCACACCTCCTTTTAGATATTTATAAACAGGTCTGGAGCCTCCAGCACAAGAAAGACAGAGAGCTGTTGGAGAGGGTCCAAAGGAGAGCCATGAAGATGATCAGGGGACTGGAGCACCTCCCCTACGAAGACAGGCTGAGGGAGCTGGGCTTGTTCAGCCTGGAGAAAAGAAGGCTGCGGGGTGACCTCATTGCAGCCTTTCAGTACCTAAAGGGAGCCTACAAACAGGAGGGGAATCAACTCTTTGAAAGGGTAGATAACAGCAGGACGAGGGGAAATGGTTTTAAGTTGAGGGAGGGGAGATTTAGGTTGGACGTCAGGGGGAAGTTCTTTACAGAGGGAGTGGTGAGGTGCTGGAACAGGCTGCCCAGAGAGGTTGTGGATGCCCTGTCCCTCGAGGTGTTCAAAGCCAGGTTGGATGGGGCCCTGGGCAGCCTGGTCTGGTACTAAATGTGGAGGTTGGTGGCCCTGCATATGGCAGAAGAGTTGGAGATTCATGATCCTTGAGGTCCCTTCCAACCTGGGCCATTCTGTGATTCTGTAATCAGATTCCCTCTCAGTCTTATTTTTCCAGGCTGAACAAACCCAGATTACTCAGCCTTTCCTCATACAGGAGATGCTCCAGGCCCTTGATCATCTTTGTGGCCCTTCCCTGGATTCCTTCCAAGAGATCCCTGTCTTTTTCAACTGGGGAGCCCAGAACTGGACACAGTATTCTAAATGTGACCTCACCAGGGCAGAGCAGAGGGGGAGGATCACCTCCATTGACCTGCTGGCCATTCTCTTTTTATCCTGCATTCCAGAATAACGCTGGCCTTCATGGCCACAACGGCTCACTGCTGGCTCATGGTCATCCTGCTGTCTATCAGGACCCCCAGGTCCTTCTCTGCAGAGCTCCTCTCCAGCAGGTCAGCCCCTATCCTGTACAGGTGCTTGCGATTATTCCTCCCCAGGCGCAAGACTCTTGTTAAACCTCATCAGGTTTCTCCCTGCCCAGTTCTCCAGTCTTTCCAGGTTTTGTTGAATGACAGCACAGACTGCTGGTGTGTCAGCCACTCCTCACAGCTTTGTATCATCAGTAAACTGCAAAAGTTGAACTCTATCTCTTCATCCAGGTCATTGATGAAGATGTTGAATAAGATTGGACTTTTAGCACCAACCCCGGGGGGCACTGCTAGTTACAGGCCTCCAGCCAGACTGCACCACTGATGAGATATTCTTTCACCATGAACATTATCAGCAGAAATGTATATGTTTCCAGTGGCAGGACTGCTTTTACTGGGAATGGTAGATTAGGCAGAAGGGATTTTCTTCTCTAGAAGAACCTCCTGGCATTTGGGAAAAGTATATTTTGTCTTGAGTAAGTTAGGGAATAACACAGGGAAATTCTCCCATCATCTCACTTTTACAGCCATTCTATAATAAGGATTTTAAGAAGAGAGGAATTGAAGATCCTGAGGTAAAGGATGATGGGAATCTTTGCTCTGGTAAATTCTGGACATGGAACTCTCGGATGAATGGAGCCATGATACTCAATATTTATTCATATTGAATAGATATTAACAGTAGTGATTTGATTGTGCTAGACATATTAAGTACGAATCAGTGAAAGAGGTCATTCTGAGGATATCCAGAATCAGAAGAAAGTCAGGATCTTGGGAACTCATGTGATTTTAATGCACTTAAGTAGAGGTGGTAAGGCTTCTTTTTGCACTTGGCACAGTGAAATATTGACCGTTCACATGAACTCTCCACCCTGGGTGTAAATTATTGTAGAGGGAATTGATTTTGAATCATGTTTTATATTTAGAAATGTACGACTTATAAAGTGCAGTGCAACATGTGGTGTATAGGGTGTCTACAGTAGCATTTGAGTTTGGATCCTGATTGTGCTTTGGAGGCATCTCTGCATATTGTGTGCTGGTTCCTGTGGGAGGATGGTCTCTGAGCATGCGCTGCACTTTCCAATGCAGCTAATCCAGGAGATGCACAGACTCACTGGCCACTAGGGGAGTGTAGTCCATTGGGCCTGTCCTGTGGTTCCCAGCTAGTCCCAAGTAACCCCCTGTGATGGGAATAGCACATCTCTTAAACAGTTTTGCTCTAAAAGTCTGCTCCTTTTGCACTGCACTCTCAGTAACATAACACAAAGGCAGGCCAGGCTGGACTCTCAGTCTCAAGAATTCAGCCTCTAGAAGCTATTACTTCCTGTTGAAGTTATAGCCACCTAGAAGAATATAAACTTGCCTGCATAATTATTCCATCTGATGCCAGATGTGTGATTTAGACTTGCCTGTGGCCTAAACTTACCACGCACTGATTGCCCGTTGTTTATGCTGATGAGATCAAATGCCTTAATGTTGACCCCTTGATTCCCTTATGCTGGCTGATAACTGCTCTTTCTCCAAAGTATGCTGGCAGAGCCTGGTGGTTTAGCTGTGTTAGGTGAGAAAAAGTGATGTCAAGAGACCACTCTCACAGTGTGCTCCACACGTGGCAAGGCTGATGCTTTTCCTGGTTACCTGCAGGGAGCCCTTCTCTCTAGGGCCCTTCTACACAAGAGCACTGTAGCACAGTGCCTTCTGCCGCTTTGGCTGGAAAATACTGCAGCCCTTTCACTATTGTAGTGGTACCTGCAAAGCTTCCCATCCACAGCCTTCCCTTCTCTGTGCCTGCCAGAAATCGAGTGTTTGTGGCCTCTAAGGCCAGACACTGACAGCAAGAATCAAGAGGGAGCCAGCACTGCATTCGTGTGTTCTGCACCCACCCTGCCTATCCATTCCCTCACTGCCTCTGATTGGTTCAAAGAGAAACTGAATATTGAGGGCAGTCACTACCTTTAAGGGTACCATTAAGCCATCGTGCTCTTTCTCATTTTCTTTTCCCAGCACTGCAGAGAGTTGCTACTTAACTGGGACTTTCCAAATAGCCTAATGGAGTTAGCCATCCAGAGCCAGTGACTTTCTGTGCATAGAGAGCATCTAATTCTCTTAAAGCCCATGGCAAATCCCAGCATTATTTCCTATGCAGATGACTGCTACACAGAAGCAATTAGGAAGATAACCAGTATCTTCCCTTCCTCTCTTCCATTTTTAAAGCTGCAGGGGACAGTGGCAGTATTTTGGTTACAGATAAGTATAAACCAAACCCTAAGGTGCTGGCAACCCAGAATACTTGTATGTTGCAGTTTTAAACTAGCATCTAGATTTGTATCTTGGATATGGTTCCTAGCCTTGCTTCTTTGAATAGTAAATCTTTTTCACAGTTTGAACTGTGAATATAATTTAGAATTAATGTACCATGTATGTCTTTGATATGGCCAGAAGGGACAAGTTATGTATCTGAGTTGGAGCAGAAAGATGTATCACTGTGTTGGCAGGATCTTTACCACCAGAACAGGAAGTACAGGAGTGTAAAACTAAAGAGACATGGAGAATATTTAGGTCTGGAAGTGTCAGGTATGTACATCTGGTGGTAGCTGCTCCAGATTGGTGTGAGATGTTTCAGGTGTAGAAATGGAGTGGAGGAGGCATGAAAGCATCTGCAGCAAGGAACCATCTTCTGCAGCAAGGAACCATCTTCTGTTTCCTTCTGTTAGGGGTCCAGCACTGGGCAGATCCTGATCCTGTGTTAAGGCTCCTTCCTGGGTACATTCTTCTCCTATTCTCTTCATCTGTTGGAGAAAGAGAGAAGGTTTTTACTGTGTAAAATTGTTTACGGTTAGAAAGCTGAACAGCACTTTGCAGCATTATATGGCCTTGTTAAGTTATGGTCTGCTTTTCTGCTTGTTGCCTTACTTCAGAAGGAAGGAAAGAATTAGCACTCGCTAAGTCTGAATGGTAAAATTAATCATGGCTGTGATTCAGTACGGGCAAAACAGCTACACATTTCTCTGTTATTTTTAATTTTGGATCCGAATTGCAGAGTGTATGGAACCCAAGATAGCGACTGAATTCCTGGGAGCAACTTCATTTCCAAATGTGAACATATCGGAATTGCCAGGAACTGCAGAAAAGGTGCAGGCAGGCGAGCCTGCTTTTAAAGGTCCAAAAAGCCCCTCCATTTCTTTGGAGTTAGTCTGAGCTGTTGGTAGTGAGAGCGAGAGATGTCCAAGGCTAGAACAAGGCAGATCATGGAGGTTTGGCTAAGTTTAATCTGCTGTTTTTTAAGGTGGCCTGCCTTTCTCTCAAGGACTGGCTAACACCTTGTGTCTCTCCTTTCCATTTCTTTTTTTCTTTTTTTCTTTTTTTTTTTTTCAGAGGGATCATTATTATTACTATTACTATTGCTATTATTATTATTATTAGTTAGCAGTGGTTTTTTTTGTTTTTTTTTTTTTAGTCATTTGTGTTGTGCTCTCTTGAGAGCAATGAAAAGAAATCAAAATGCTTTTGTGAGTTGTGACAGAAGAGTGCAAATAGATTGATTAAAAACGCTGTTTCTTTTTTTAATTTAAACAGAGCAGAGCCTTGTGGGTAATGTGCATAATGTATGCTCGGTGGTAACAAGCTGGCTGTGGTGAGAGAGGAATAAAGTGAGAGAGAGAGGAAAAAAATTGGAAGTGGAGCCAGTGTTGTTCTGCCTTTAAACACAAGATTGATTTTACATTTTCCCTGCGTGTCACTTTCATTACTAGCAAATTAATCCTTCTCTCTCAGGCCTGAAACTTATTTCTGGGGTTTCTCATAAGAAAATAGCTTTTGGTGTTCTGCCTATTCTGAAAAAGGGAGCTTGGGGCTTGGCTACATGAGGAAGTTGCACTCATTTAGCCAAATGTGTAATTTTAAGATTGACCCTGTTACAGAGGTGCAAATGGCTGGTTTGTTTTCATTTTGTTTAAGTCTGCTATGCAAGTGCCTATACTGACAGAAACACAGCCATCTAGAAATGATGCAATGGTGTTGACCAGAGGGTGAGTAGCATCATTTTCACTACGTTGACGAAAAATTACCTCTTCACAACTATTGCATCTGGTCCAGATTAAAAAAAAAAAAAAAAAGAAAAAGCCTGTGGCTGGAAAGATCAAGCCCTCAGGAAACCTCAAGGAAGGAGAATGGGAGATGTTCCTCACCCTAAAACTGCTCTGCAGAGCAACAATGCATTGGAGCACAAGAATCTGCCATGTTGCTGCAGCCCTCTGGATCTCGGGGAGTTTCTAGGCCTAATAACAGGCCAGAGTTATTGAGCTCTTATTTCAGGTCAATGATTGCAGGCAATTTTATAGTTAAATAATTTCACTGCCTGAAGCTACAATGATATTGCAAGTTGAGCAAGCCGTTTCACCACTTCTGGGTTTCTAATGAGGGCTTAGTGGGACCACTCTCTCTTCAGTCTTCAGATCACAGTACCAACCTTAGAAATTTGGACATGCTTTATTTCCATTTAAATTACCTGGTGTACATAGAGCTTAAATCATTTCTTTGCAGTTGATGACCACTTGGGTCATTGCCTAGAATAGCAAATCCTCTCGCTTTGTTGTTTGACTCATCTGTATTGGTGCCTCTGACAAAGTGAGAGGGCTCTTCTGATTCAGTTTTGGCTCAGAAAGCTGGAGTGTGACCTATTGCCACTTCCTTTGCTAGGTTAACCTTAACATTTTCATTTACTTTCCATTTAAGATGAGCAGGTAGATCCCAGCTGGCCATTCTCATGGAGAAGAAGCACTTGCCATAGTGGTCCAGGTCTATCGGGATCCACAGCACCATACAGGCTCCCATAACGGGGCTGTGTCTGAGACCTGCAGTGGCTGGCTAACATCTGGGTTAATGCAACAGCAATTTCTTATCATCAGCTGCTCTCACAGAATGAAAGTATAGGAGTATGGTTTTTGGGCTGGATTGGGCAGGGTCCTGCAATCCAATTGACAGTGGTGACTCATAGTTAACTCGGGGAGGTTAGGAAGACGGTCTTTATTTTTCCTGCTGAATATCAAAGAGCACACAAAAATAGCCATTTGCAGTGACGGTGAAGATTTTCTCCTATCAGTGAAAGTACAGCCTATTTTATCTGACCATAGGTCAGGTGTTTATTTGGATTAACAAACAAAAGGCATGCCAGATGCAAGGAGGAGAGAGACTGTTTTTGAATCAAAGGACTCTTATTTTGTCTTTTTCTTCTGAAAACTCTGGTGGCAGCATTTCAGGATGCTTAGGCTACGTTTCAGTGAAAACGACTGCCAGCTTTTCCTTTGCTGTGTGGTGGCTAATTCTGATGGAGGATCTGGTATGTGATTAGGCTTCTTAAGTGGCAGGTGGGGGGAGTGCATCCACTTACAGAGTTATTGTTAAAATGAGGAGCTTTTGGGACTTCTCTGCAGGAACTCTGGATTGTTGGAAATGTTCCATCAGATTTTTCAAAAATGCTCACTTATAGACTGGCAAATCACAGTTTTTACTGCTGTCTTCTGAATTTACAGGAGCCTTGAGAAAGCCGTTGTCTTCTCTTTGAGCATATGCTTCTTCAAGCACACCTGCGCAGAGCAAAGGAGAAGAAATGGCTGTGCTATACTCAGTTCCATTCTGACTGACTTTAAGGGGAAGAAGCCAGTGAACATCTGACGTACTTGCTGCTGCTCACTGGACACAGGAGTTTGTAGGATTTTGGACTGATTATTTTCAGCGTGAACAGAGTGGTATATTATTGACATCCATACTCCTGCCATAGCAGAGGACAGTCTTATTTTGTATGTGTCAAATAAGTTAAGCCAAGAGTGATTCTGTCTTGAAACAGAGACCAAGCTCTATTCCATTTAGAATAATTTGCAAAAATGCCCCAGAAATTATTTCATGGGAAGACAATATCTTAGTCTTGATGTCTGCTCTGATGTGTGAGATTGCCAGCATCATTCTTAGGTACGCTGTGGTACCCAGCAGACTCCTGGAAGAACATGTCATTTGGAAGACACTGACTGTTGCAGAATGGACCCAGAATGGCAGCAGAAGAGAGTGTCCTATAAGAGTAGAAGTGATCAGTCTGAGGGGGTTTTGGGGAAAGCAAGGACCGCTGCAGGGCAGGTGGGCAGACACAAGCAGAAACACAGGGCTTGCACAGGCAAAATTTGCCCACAGTAGTGAAATTTGTATCTTACAGTATAAAGCTCTTCTTTTCCAATGACAGAGTTAATCACATTGTAAGCGAGGGAGAAAAAAATAAGGATGAACATCACAAAAATTGGAAGGAATGGGGAAGGAATTTTGTACTGTCTTGTTTATCAAGAAACAGAATTTTACGGGGCCACGATACTAAATTACAAGCGTATTATCCTTATGCCTTCCCAGCTCCAGTGCCAGCTCTTTTCTTTTCCAGGTGAGGCATTATTGTGTTAATTCTTGCAGGAGGAGGGAAAAAACAAGTCCAAGTGCCCCTGTTTGAAACGTCCTATCAGTGCATAAAATATGTCTGCGGATTTGAGAATTACGCTGACTTCACAACAGTAAATTTCAGATAAATAATTTATCTCCTGCAAACACATTTCTGTGCTCTTACACATCCATTTGTTTCTGGAAAGCAGCGGGGGCGATGGGGAGGCAGAAGCGATTGGTGCTCACTGGGGAACTTCCGTGGTGCCGCCTGTAGCTTGGGTGTTGTTGGCTGCTGGAGGTGAGGTTTTGTTCTTGCAGCCACCAGCTCCCACATCATAAATAAAGCCATTTTGGAAACAAGAGGCACCTTGAGCTAAAACTGGCATTTCTCACAGTATTGGCAGATCAAGCCAGCAACTGTTGATTTTAAATGTTTAATGAGCAATATGTTGCTGATTCTGGTAATAATGTTGTGTTTGCCTAACCTTTCTCGGTGTGCTTCCTTCTGCTGTATCGCTGGCAGGTTTCCAGGAGTGAAGGAAAGGGAAAGAAAATAAAAACCCACTGGGAAGGTTGAAGCAGTTGCAGGGAGAAGAGGAAGACTTGAACGAGTTAAGGAGAAGGGGCATAAAAGGAAGGGGTAGAACTTAATTAAAGAGAAGAGATAGAAGCAGGATATTGATGCTGTGCCAGAGTATTGAACTGGAGATTGCAGAAGATGGCTTTTCCCTGCAGTGATATTCATACTGAGGAAATTGGAAGAGAAAGACTGGGTGCTAGTATGAGATGGTCAGGAAGAGCTGTGCAGAGCTGAGTCCGGGTCCACAGCGTTGTCCGAGAGTTCAGTCAGCTGGTTAAAAGCAAGTGGATTGGAAGAGAAGAAGCATGGTGTAAATCAGTTAAGATGCTCAGTAACTTTTATGTCAGGCTTATGCAGTGCTCACTCTGAAGACTGTCAGCAGCACACTGTATATTTTCCGATTTGTTTTTGTTTGACCTGTAGTTGAAAACCCTGAGTCATTCATCATAACCTTCTGTGACACTGGGTAGCAGGTTGTGGCTGTATTGAGGTTTATGTGCGCGTGAAGAATACGAGGGAGGCTTCCTCAACCAGTGGAGATGGGAGCATGGAATGGAAACTAAAAAAGGCTGCTTTGCTAGTCGTAAATGGATACCGCATTCACTGCTGTGCTCATCCTAGACTAGATCCTCCCTCTGCTGGTGTGAGCGCTGACCACTGCTTGCTGTACAAGTCCAACCTCGTGCTTAATTTATAACATGACTATTGTACTGGGGAAAGTACAAGACTGAAATACTGGAAGCTGAAGGCTTCAGTCTTCACAACAGAGAGGTGAGGGGCAGCAGGGTCAAATGCTTCCCACTCCAGTGCCTCAAGTTCTCTTCAGCGTGAGTTATGCAGAGAGTTACTGTGCAAAAACTGTGGAAGGTTTTTGTAATATCTTGATTGGGCTCTTGAGTAAGACCGGGCATTTTCTCATCTTTTAATCATTACCTGTTTGAATGATGCTTAAATCAGTGCCTTCATGCCAAATGCTCACTGCCCTATTAGAAAGCCTCTTCTTGCTTTACATAATGGCTTATTTATTGCTTCCATTGTATGTACAGCACAATATATATTGTCCAGAAGGGAGATACAGATACTAGGTCATATGTGGTGAAGGAAGATTTTTCTCTTTTTAATGAGGAGAATATCAGCTTTGCAGTGCTTGTTATACTTTTGTTTCCAGGCTGCTGCGTACAAATTGCATTATATAAAATTGACCACACAAATACTACATATAGAAAAGTGTGATTTGAGACACTGTTAGAAGTAGAAAGCAGCAGGACACAGAAGATGTATCTAAGAAAAGCCTTGTCAGAAAAAGAGCAGTGATCCACCCAGGCCATGTCTTTCCTCAAACAATGAGAGAGGCTTAAGAAGAAGACGGTGTCCTTTATTTATATAAGCTCCTTGATTTATTATTTTACTTTTGTGGGATAACCTGCCACCTCCTTAAGTTACTTGCTTCCTTGTTAAAAAGTGAGTGCAAAACATGAATGTATGTTACACATTAAATGTTAAATTTTTAAGAGCAAGTATGCATAGGATTGCTGAATTGACCTTCTCTTTCTGTTGTTTACTCTTTCCTTTACATCATCATTATATCTTCTATTTTTTGCCTGCCTTCTTGATAAATGCCTTAAGGACTGAAGTTGATATGTGCAAAAGATATTTTTGTGAGACTTGAGCTTTCCACCAGGGTCCTTAAGTATAAATAAATGCAGACCGTAATTGGTTCAAACCAAACACCTCTTCAGTAGGTCATCTTCAAGAAAATTTCCAGCAGATATGCTCTTTCACATGTGGCATTCTTTGTTGTCAGCAGCTCCCAGTGATTTCTCTTTAACTCCATTAGTTGTAGGGGATTTTTTGTTCTGTTTTTTTTTTTTTTTTCTCTCTCTTTCTTCTTTTAATTCCATACAGCTTTGAAGTAGAACGACCAAGTATTTTCCACTCATGTAATGGGAGATGGAATTGTCTCTCTTATAACAATCTCCACATGTTTGCCATGTAATAGACAACTGTAAAAGCAAAACAAAGCTGCAAATACAGGAACTCTTCTCCCATTTGCTATTTCTCTATGAATGTTTTTGTCATTGCAGTAGTTCAGATGAGTTATGGCCAGGTTTTGGTCTTTTAGACAGAAATACGATTGGAAGGAGAAAAGAATAGGAAGATATGAGAAATAATAATAAGGGAAGAGAAGGAGAAGAAAGAGAAGGTAAGACAGAGAAGCGATAAGGCAAAAAGAGGTACGTAAGCTGAGAAAGAGGGAAAAGAGTGAGAAACTGGAAGCAGGAAGGTGATTAGTCAAAAGCAAGAGAGGTGATGGGGATCTCTGAGATGGCAAGCTCTGAGGCTTGTGAGCTTTTCTTGATAGGGCAGAGCCCTGCAGAGTTCAGTGTAATCTCTAGCTGGGCCCCTCAGTTTTGGGGCGTATAAACAGAGGAAGATTTATTGTGAATTCTGGTTAATAACTTTCTCAAAGGGGAGAACTCCTGTATTCTCTTTGAAATACAATTTCTTGTCTCATAAACTGAACGAGCTGTGACTGTTCCCTCTGCACACAGACTTTTTTCATCTTCTTTCCTTTTTTTTGCTGGGTGTATGCGTGTGATTTTGCTTAATGATTTTTCCCTGCAGAAGGGACCCAGAATGTGGTGCTGTACACAGTTTTGTGATCAGTGTCTTTGCACAAGCACAAGAAAAATGCCTTGGGCATTTTCTGCTTTTAGAAAGGAACAAGTGTTAGGCTATTAGTCTGAATCTAACTTAGACTGCATTTCTCGTGAGAAAACTCAGTAGGAAATTCTGCAGCATCGTTCCCTACAAAGGCCCCTGTCTAACCTGAGATTCAATCTATCACCTAGTCTTCAGTGAAGGGGCTGGAAGGGCTGTTAGCACCTTCACGGTTGCCATACAGACAGCAGCGAAGAGGCTATAGGTCAGCATTCCTATGTCCTCTGTTCCCATCCCAGCTCTTAAGGCATCTCTTCCTGGACAGGGCTGATGATATACACCACAGAGCAGGTAGGGACCAGGATTCCCATCTCCAAAGGGAGACAAGGCCATCTCCCTCCTCGTGACTCTAAGCAGTGCTGAATGGTCTCTGCCAGCATCATCTCTGTGGGTACTTTAAATGTTTACTCTTTATTTTCTTAATTGAAAAGAGCACAGTTTGCCCTTGGGCTAGTACAGAAATCTGTCAGTGTTGTGGATGACTGAGTGAACAGAAACACTAACAGGGAGTCATACCTTCCTACCTCAACTCGCTGTCTACTCCAAGTTCAAGTCCCTGAACCATTAGGCAAGTGATGCACCAGTTGACATAGCATGCTAGCAGAAATAGCATGTGCAGATGTCCAGAGGAGGTTCAAATTGAGAAGGTTAAATGTCAACCTTCCACTAATTTCTGTTTGGCAAGGGCTTGGGAAGGCTTCTGGCTTAAGAAAATACCTGAACAGGTATCTCAATCTCTCATTCCACCAGCTTTCTCTGGTGACTTCCTACACATACCTTTAGATGGAAAAAGAACAGGGAATGGAAGAACCAGGACTTCCTTGCATGTGAATGGAGATCACCTCATAGCGGACTGCATATGACAAGCGCTCTTTGACAAGCTGCAAGTTAGCATCAGAGAATCAGAATCATTTGAGTTGAAGAGGACCTTTAAAGATGATCTAGTCAACTCCTCTGCAATGAACAGGGACATCTACAGCTAGATCCGGTTGCTCAAAATCCCATTCAGCCTGACTTTGAATGTCTCCAGGCACAGGGTATCTACCACCTCTCTGCACAACCTGTTCCAGTGCCTCACTACTCTTAGCATAAAAAATTTTTACTTATATCCAATCTAAATCTCCCCTCTTTTAGTTTGAAACCATTTCCTCTTGTCCTGTCACAAAAGGGGAGATGTTCCATCCTTTGGATGTGGCCCTTTTCTGAAGGAGCTCCAATAGGTCCATGGCTCTTATGTACTGAGGACTCCACAGCTGGATGCAGTACTTCAGGTGAGGCCTCACCAGCACAGAGCAGAGGGGCAGGATCACCTCCCTCTATCTGCTGTGTGTGCAGCTCAGCATACAGTTGGCTTTCTGGGCTGAGGGCACATTGCTGGCTTGTGTCCAGCTTGCTATCCACCTGTACCCCAGGTTCTTTACAGCAGAGCTGTGCTCCATTCTTTCATCCCTTGGCTTGTACTGATAGTGGGGGTTCCTGTGACCCAGGTACAAGACCATGCATTTGTCTTTGTTGAACCTCATGAGATTCTCCTGGGCCCACTGCTTGAGCCTGTTTAGGTCTCTCTGAATAAAATCCCATCCCTCAAGTGTGTCAACTGCATCTCACAGTTTGGTATCAAACTTGCTGGTGGTGTACTTGATCCCACTGTCAATGTCATTGATGAAGATGACCCCTGAGGGGTGCCACTCATCACTGATCTCCATCCAGACTATGATCCATTGTCCAGCCCTTCCAAGGCTGTGTGAAAAGTGCTGGAACTTGCCTTCTGGATCTCCTGCGGTGCAGGAATTGTTTGGGGGCTAAGAGTACAGCTTCTTCCTTGTCTTCTTGATTCATTAATCACAGACTGTCTCATATTATGAAGCATTCTATTAGAGGACTCATCCTCATTTGAGAAGGTAGCACTTCTTTATCTAGAAATGGGATGGGATGGTAGTTAGGTAATGATGTGCTTTATCTGCCTTTAATATGATGAAGCAAACAGAAAATAAAGAAGGGGGCACCAAACTTTCTCACTCTGTCCCTAGGCTTCGTTGTAAAAGATCATAGAGACATATTATCTATCTTCTGACTTGTACGTTCCATGCATGTACATATACCATGTAAGTGGCTGAGACTCTCTGTGACCCTGCTAGCAGCTTTGAGTTGCGTGTGAGCAGTGAAATTGTTTACCACAGATCAATATAACTCAAATACATCTGAAAGGCTCAGAGTTCAGTAACTGCTTGCGTGTTGTATTTCCAGCCAACACTATCTACTTTCCTCACTGCTTTCCCATGGCAATACACCTTGCTTAGACTAACCCTGTGCATCCCCTTCCATTTTTAATCAACCTTTCAACTTGTATCTGTTGCTCTGTCTCATTTCTTTATCTTTCTCCCTTTCTTTAATTTTCCTTCAGACTTCTTTTTCACCAACTATCTTCTTTATCCTTTGTTTTTTGTTTTGTTTAATTTGTGTCTTGTTGTCTGACTTAGTTCTTTCCCGGTTCTCCATTCTCCTTCCTTCACCTCTTCATCCCTCTCTTTCCTGCTGTATTCATCCCCATGTATATGTAAGCTCAAACTGCCTAAAAATTATCTCAAGACCTTCTGCTCCTAATGCAGCATAAAAAAAAAAAAATAGTCTGCACACAAATCCACCATTTTAACGTAGTTAACATTCCTCTCCTCCTTCAACTGTTCTGAAATTGCAGACTGCATAAAATCCCACCAGGATATTGACATAACCTATAAGCCGGGAAGTTGTTTTAATCAAACCCAGCATCCCACTTGGAATGCTGGACCTAGAAATACAAGGACAGCAGTTTAGAGAGCAGCTGAGAAATAGGGAAGTAAGTGCTTGGGGAGAGGATGTTTTAAGAACCATTTTTTAAAAATTATTATTTCAATTCCTTCTGGTCAGAAGTTGCAGGACATTTTTTTTTTTTTTTTTTCCATTGAGTCCTCGCCTACACAGAGTGCTCAGATGGAATATTGTTATTGGAGATGTGATAAAAAGGAATTAGATTGGGTGTCTGGATTATTAAGAGGGGTTCTTATCTAGTAAAAGTGTCAGAGAACCTCAGTCCACAGGGCACAGATGAATGATTACTGTGGATGAATTCCTGGTCCTTAGATACTAGGTGGGAGGGCACAATTGTCTTGTTCCCCCCCCTGTAAAATTTAGAGCAGCCTTGGCTGAACCACTTTCAAAAGTGTCTGTTACGTTGCTTGGAAAGCAGCAAACCAAAGAAAGAGCAGAAGATAGCCAGAACTATTTGTCAGTTTTGAACTCGTGGACTCCACCTGTTTCCCTCAGTCCACGTTTCAGTCCAGGTTTCTATCTTTGTCCGTGTGTGACTGGCCTCTACAGATCAGCAGCCGAGGACAAGATATTGACAATTGCAGATGCTTTCAGTGGCAATGCTGATAAAGAGGAGAAGGGGCTGCAGCAAAGGAGAGGTGACCGAAATCTGCGTACTGCGGTGCTAGTCAATATGCCTGTGTTGATGCAAGCCAATGTTACAGCACTCTAGTCTGCCAGGAAGGAGAAGTGGCCCATTTGCAGCCTTGGTTTGTGCGTAGGCAGCATAGAAACCCACATGAAGCATACAGCTTTTGTGTTGTGGTGATGAGCGACAAGGGGAGATTTCTGTCCCCAGCCAGTGATCAGTTTATTCACTCAAGTATGAGGATTGATAGCACTTGTCACTATTAGCCCAGCTAATGTAGCTGCAGATGCTACATTTAATCATATAAACTATGTGGCGCAATTGCAGAACAAGGGCCTCTGGCCCATTGGAAAAGCGAGCGGAGCAGATTCCTAAGGGGCTGGTGGAGAGCTGCAATCAGTGTGCATGCATGTGACAGCCAACAAGAGGATGCGTCCTGCTTCTGCACAGCACTCTGAGTAGGGGTGTGTGTTTGTGTGCATGCACGTGTATGATCTGCTGAGTGCACATGAGAGAGCAAACTGAAAGGATCTTGTGCATGAGATCAAGAGTATGCAAGAAAAAAGGCAGAGTTCCACTGTGCATGGAAATAAGGAAAGGAGAGGTTGCAGCAGTTCCGTGGGATGTGCTCACTCCACTGTGGCTGTCTTTCATGTTACCATATCCCTGACAATTTGGTCTTGATGTCTGAGGGCAAATGGGGAGACAGAGCTGCACAGCTTTGTAAAGCAGAGAACAGCTTCAAAATGTTTAAGACCAGTGCTCTTCAACAAGGTGTGAGTAGTACTGTGAGGAGAAAAGAAGCTAGAAGGAAGCATGACAGACCTTTGTGCTGCTAGGAGGCCATGCAGGGGTGGTGACTACCTGGGTCCGGAACTCATCTGAGCACAGCACTAGCACAGAACAGCTTCCCACCTTTCCCACCTCTGAGTGTCCTCCCCTTGCCAGAGCAAATGCCTGAGGAGCGTGGAAGGGCAGTGCTCAGTTTTGTTGCTGTGGGCTGAACTCAGGCTTTGTGAGAGGCTCTGGAAATAGCCCCACTGACGTGAGATGGGCCACACCTGGACTGCGATCCAGGTAAGAAGGATCAACCCTGAAATGTTCCCATGCAGAAATGGAGCCCGTCACCGGTCACATCTGCCAAAATGGTGCTTTTTCTTGGGCGAGCATGTAGCTGTGTAGAGGCACAGTGCAGCCTTTGGGACAGTGAAGGCAAATGGTGCTCTGAACTGCAGTCTTCCAAAGCAGAGAGGAAGCAGAGGAAGCTCTGTTCTACCCAGGCAAGATTGCAAGCATCTCCTGTGTTCGTTTTCCTGCCTGCCAGCCTTCCCTTGAGCACCTCATCATGTTAACACTCTGCCATGCTTTCAGTCCCAGCTTCCATGCATACTTTCCCCCATTCATGTACCCATACATACATAGTTTTACTCACCTTCTCCTGCTGCTCAGCTCTGTTTCTAAACTCCAGCATATCTGCATTCAGAACAAGACAAGCAAATGTCAGGGTTAAAAATGAATGTGTAGGGAATGTCCCTTTTCTCTAAGCTCATACCCTGCTAATATAGACCCAGAGGGGGAGGGTATTCATAAATGCAGATAGCTGTGGCTTTTGCTGAAGAGGAGCAAGGGGGATGAAGGTCTGGCCCAACACCTAGCCCTTCGAATGAAGTGACTTGTCAAGTATGCAACTGTGGCCAAGATCCTAGAAGCAGTAAATTTAACAGCACTCAATTCCACTGACAGCCTGTCATGTGCTTGAAACATAAATAGTGGTGGAGACAAATCACCGCTGTTTTCCTATTAAGCTTTGGCCCACTGGCCTCCCAGCTTGCCAGCAGCATTTCTACCTAGCCTGTTGCCATGCCTCATCTCAGGGACGGATGGGCCTCCCCACTGCAAGCTTTGGAAGTCGGGAAGGGAATTATCGTGCTGTTATTTCCTCAGGTGTCCTTGGTGTCTGGGTACTTGCTCAGCAGCTGATGGATTTCTCACTCAGGCCGTGTGCTGTCAATCCCTCCTCCCTCTGCCCAAGGTTGAGGGGACATGGGCCCTCTCCCTGGAGGTCTCAGGGTTTTCACCCCTGTCCCTGGTTGCTTCCATGTAGCCTCACAGGGTCGTGCTGATGGAGTAAATGAGGTGCTGATTTGAATAGGGGAGCAAAGGTGACATTTTTCAGTGCACCTGAGTGACTTGCAAGCACAAATGCCATTAAAAGCTGCTGGGTCTTGTTCTGTTAAAGCATTTAGAAGCTTTTGGAAACTTTGTTTTCAAACATTAATTATTATATAACCATTTAATAAAACATGTCATCCGAAGCTTACATTAATCTTTACAGAGATGAGAGATTCCTTAGTGCTCTAAATGGAGGAATCAGCACATTTCCCCTTCTTCCCTCTCACCTATCAGGTGTGATTCCTCTTCCCCTCTCTCCTCGAGGAAGATGAATTCGTGCCAGTGATTAAGGTGTCCTGCTCTGTGTTGGTTTAATTAGAACAACTGATATTTCAGCTATGGTAAAACTCTTGTGCTAATAAAACACCTTTCTCTTCAGGAAGGTTGCAGAAAGGAGCCAATGTGTCTGGCACATAAAATGAAGGTTTCTCATGCTCTCTCTAGTGTTTTTGGTCTTCCTTCTGTACCCTGTATCCAGTACAGTTGTTGAAGTTTTCTGGAAGCATCATGGAAAGAAAGAGCATTGGGAACTGGGACAAAGACAATGAAATATCTTTTTGTTTTTTTATTTTCTCAGACTTCCTTGTAGTCTCACAAGGTAACATGGAAGAAATGGGAAGGTGGTTTGAAACTGTTTCTTCTACTCATCCTCTTCTGCTTTCTCCCTTTCTTATCTCCCACTTTCCTGATGGGAGAGGATCTAACTCGTAGCCATGATTTCCAGTAGAGCTGATGACCAGCAGCTGCAATTGCAACTGCAGGAGCAGCATCTGGGAGCTGAACAGCTCAAAATCAGGGCCTGTATTTCCTCACTGCTTGCCTCCCCTGTGCAATTGTATAAGCTGCAAGATGAGCAAAAGCCTTCCTCCTCCTTCGCAGTCAGCCTTGCTAGTTTGAGAGAGAGAGAGACTCCCTGTTCTTTGTAAAGCAAGGGCGTGTTTAATAGCATAGGAATTACATACCCTGTGCTGAGGCAGTCATTTATCTGGACCAGTATCACTATGAATCAACAGCAGATAACTCAGATGATAATATCACAGGAGCCAGCCCAACTGATCTGAAGTTCCTGCAGTGTACGAGCCCCGGCAGTTATCTTAGCAGCACACTCCACCCTGCTCCAATCCTCTGATCCTTGTTTTGATACCTGGCAGTGCTTCGTGCACACTCGGTCTTAACAGCAGCCACCCAGCCTCAGCTTCCAATCCCCCATGTCCCCTGGAGAATAGTCCCCTTGCTCCTTTCATGAATGACAGGTATGGTGATGGTGTCAGGCAGTCTCTGTGCTGGACCTAATTGAGAAACATTGCAGCAGGGAGAGCGGCCAACAGGAAAGCAAACAAAATGATTTTTCAAGGAGCTAATCCACCAATACAAATATTGGCGCCGGGCGTCACAACACACTGACGTGTTTTTGAAAGGGTAAATCTTGCTGAGGGGTGGCTTAACTCTTTGACCCCATTTCTACAGTTGAAAACTATAGCTGTGTAAAAGATCAGCGGAAAGATCCAGGCTGATACGGAAATCCCTGCTCTTTATGTTTTAGTTGTGAACTCGGTGTTCAGAGTAGCCTCAGTGAAAACAGAGATGAGCTACAGGAATTACGATCTTGCGAAAAGCACATGAGATTCAGGGGCTGTGTGATCTGTCCGTGAAATGATTCACTCCGGCTTGCAGAGAAAGAACAACAGCAACGTGTAAGCTTCTGAGTCAATGCTGTTTCGAGTAAATCTGGAACAGATTGTAATTTCTTAGGCTTTTTTCATGTTTTGAACATAAAAGCATGGAATTCGGTGAGCTACACTGAATCTTTGTATTATTTTTATTTTTTGTATTTCTTCTAATGTTTAAGTTACGTTGAAGTTCTGGGTTCATTCTTACCCCTTCTTCTCAAAAAGTGCAAGCGTGCATAACACAGAAGGCAACAAACTCACATTTAAAAACAGAGGAACATTTTTGTGGATGCCAGTGAAAACACACTGCTTGATTCTTGCACAATAGTATATTGAGCATGTCTTGCTCTACACAGGACACAGGACTCTTGTAAAGAAAATAAGAAGGATATTTAAAGATCCCACCAAGCACAGACCAACCCTGTAGTTCTTAAACTGGCAGACTGGCACAACCAGTACCACTGAGCATCACATGAGGTTTCCCAAAGTGCTAGGCCTGACATAAGGGTTTATGGAATTAAAGTGAGGACATTGCAGTCTGTCCCTGCTCTCTGCTGGCAGGATAGAAGCAATCTGGTTCAGCTGTGCTTTATGGAAAATACCCCAGAATGGACTTCTTGCTGTTATCTTTTCTTTGGTCCACAGGGAAGAACTTGTCAAATTTGTCTTCTAACTGCTTAACAATGATAGCACGAGTGCTTTGTCCAAGATGGAAGAACTTGTAGGGGAAGGAATAGAAGAGGCCAAATGAGAGGAAACCAGGTGACCCAGCCACTGGAGACAGTAGTGATTGGCTGCTTTCTGTTGCGTTTTAATTAACTTTCATTAGTCTCCATGATATACAGAAAACCCCAATCCCATCCATGAGTAGGTCTCAGCTTACATTGCCTCACTGTGCTTACCACGTGGGCAACAAACCCCAGCTGTGCTACCATCCATGACTGCACATCATGTAACTCCTAAACTCAGGCTGCTGGGCCGGCACTGGCATTCCTTGTTGGACCTCTTGCTTTCAACCAGCTTTTTATTAGCTGCTCCAGCACAGTCCCCTCAGCCCCGAGGACTTCTCTACCTTTCCCTTCCAATGCATGGTTTTATTCAAGCATCTGGTGTCATCGCAGGGATTCCTCTAGCTGATTATGATATCTGCCTCACATTGTAAAGTAACCTCCAATTTTGGGAATGGAGGAACAGTGCAACTATTGGTTTGTTCGTGTTTGTATGTCATTTTCTTGGCAGTGGGATTAGTACTTGATGTTTCTTAGCACTGTCCTAACATAACTCACATCGCAGCATGCAACATTTAGGGAGCATAATGCTGTAGCTGTGACATTAGATGACTTAATTTACCTTGTGGCTGATAATTTACTTTATACATTGGCATCATGGCCAAGTTTTGTGCAAGAGCAATTTAGCTATAAAAAAAAATGCTGTTTCTGTTCATTAAAAAAGTGTTAGCAAACTTGGGTCCAATTCAATAAGTAATGGTGTGTGGGGGAAAAAAAAAAGAAGAAGAAAAGAGATGGACATCTCAAGCTGAGGCGGAATGAAATACCTTTTTCTGATTCAACAAAACCAGAGTTTGGTATTTCAGAGAGAGGCTCCCTTTCTTATGTCCACATGTGAGTTTTGAACAGAAAAAAATGTACTCTGTTATTGAGACATAGTGGTCTCTTGCACACCTGCTCTGTGCCCACACCAAGTGATGTGTGCATGAGACGACCTTTAGTGGTAACGTATTAAAAGGGGGAGCAGGAATTTGGAGACAGAGGCTGCTTTCATCTAGAGCTGTTGTACGTGAATGCTAGGTGTGTAGGGTTTGGAGGAGGGTCTCCATAAGGTGTGCAGGCTTTCTGAGCTGGGGTACAGTCCCCAGTGGCTGGAAAGGCACAGCAGCCAGCTCTGCACATAAGGAGAAAATGGGATCGCTTTTGAGCAAGGTCCCATGAGCACCAGGAAAAGTCATGCCAGGGTATTTCCTCCTGATCTGACTCATTCGCATCCATGGAACCGGAGCTCGGCCAGAGCCCTCACTGGCTCTGCACTCGTTTTTTGGTTTATGTGTAATAGCTACAGACCTAAGGGCATGGGAGGCATGAGGCCAGCTTGAACAATAAATACCCTGCTGTGCCTTGCTCCCTGAACAAAGTAATTATTGCCTTATTACATCTGACCCCTCTCTTCCTGTCCCTCTGGCAGTGGTGACTCCATGGCAGCCTGTGCCTCTCTGCACTGTGCATCTCTGTTTGCCACCATCTCTCTTCCTGCCTTTCTAACTCTTTGGCTCAATGCATTTCTCTGTGTCTGTAGCTGGCCACCATTTTCTCTTTTTCTCAGTCCCTGAAGGATCTCACTTTGTTTCCATTTCCCTCTCCCATCTTCAGCTTCTGTTCCTCTCTTTGTTTCCTCTCTATTATCTTTCATTTTCTCCATCTATTTTTCTCCGTATCCCGTGCCATGCTCATTTTTCTACCTTCCCTCCTTGCTGTAGCATTGTAGCACCGGCGGTCCCTTTGCTCATCTACCATCTGCTGCTCTCCACTGATCTCTTTGCTAAAAACAAGTTTCTTCAGCTAAGGGACAGAAAAATTGCCAAGCTCATTGGAATCTGTGATGGGCGAGGAGACACAGGCTGATAAACGAAAACTTCAAAGTTTTGAATTAAAAAAAAAAATCCCAGCTAGATGTAAAACAAGAAAATGACGTCTAAAAGTCTCCTTTGGCTATTTTTGGCTTTTAGAAGTCTATTTCTAGGGAATACAAGTTGCAGAGGGAAGAAGGAAAGTTAAGAGGGCAAGACCTTCAACAGTAAATGGACAGTGCAGAGGGAATAAAAACTTCAGCATTGGAAGTTGCTACACACAAAATACACCACTTCAAATGGCATTTATTGATTTGCACTCCTTTTTCATGCCCTTGTATCTTGTTTTAGGCAGAGGAGAGCCCAGCCAGGCCACATAGCCCCTTCTGCTCTCCCCTCTTCACAACTACAAAGAGGCTTGGAAGAAGCACACAGAGGCAGAGCATCTGATCTCTTTTTGCACATCCCAAATGCAAACAGATACTTTCATGGAGCTTGAGCTTCAGTTTGATAGAAGAACACAACGGAATTAAAAAAAGAAATGCACTGAGGAAATTTCTGCACAAGGAGGAGCCCAGTGTTGGAGGCACAAAAAGGAGAGGATGGCACACATCATGGCTGCCACCTCTGCGAGTGCACCCATTTCTGAAATGTCCATAAAGACACGGGGAAGGTCCAAGTCTGTGTTTCTGCATGCACAATGCAATTTGGCAGCATGGGTGAGAGCACAGGCAGGTGTGCACGTCAATGGGGGATAATATGCAGAGGGGCTTCTGTGGGGGCTTCTATGAGGGCACATCCATGGAGAGAAGGATGCTTCTTGCCAGTAGGCTGGCACTGCAGGGCTGGTTTGCTGTTAGGGTTCATGATTTAATTTATGAACCCAGAGGATACGAAATGCGGCTGAGGCAGGCAGGCAGAGGGGACACACAGAAGGCCCCTCACAGCAAAGGAGTTGCCCCAAAAAAGACAACACAGCTGGGGGACAGCCCTTGTGAGCAAGGACGGCTTTGGCAGTGAGGCCAGAATTGTTCCCCTGGGTAGTGCACTTAAGGCAGATTTTTTTCTGTTAGTGGGGAACGGAGCAGCTCTCTTGCCACGAGCTGGCAGTCCCGCTCTTCACTTAACAGAATATGTTCTTTGTTGTATGCACCAGAGAGCACTGCCCCAACCTTCTCCCTCCCCGCTTTGATAAACTGCATCACGACAACCATCAGCTCCCTGCCAAAGCTGGCTTCTGCGCTGAAACATTTGTAAATTTGCTCTGTGTATGGAGCTGTGTTTCTGTTCCCCCCGCCTCGCTTTGCCTTGGAGGTTAGAGTTAATATGACTCACCTAATCTGGCTGCCAAGGTGAATTAGTGAAAACATCTCTACAGCTCTGTGCAAGATATCACAACCTGACATTTTTCTAACACACCGTGATATATCTTTTTTCTCTCTCTGATGCGTACTATGACACCTCAATTTTATATAAATGCTCTTTGTTAGGAATGGTTAATGTACTCTAGGGAGACAGGGCTGCAAACAAAGGGGTCCTACTTGCAATGGGATTAACCAAGTTGTTACAGGAAAATGTTGATGCCCAGGGTTGAAACAGATCACTACTGCAGGGACAGGATCAGTGACACCACCACCACTGTTTCAGACAGCCTGTCACAGAAACTTCTCCTGAAGTGGTATGCTCATATCTGCATCCTAAGGCAGAGGAATGAGGAGCTAAATAGGCTTGGTGGTATCTTCAGCTTCCCTTTAACACAGAAGCCTCCCTTTCACACATGCTGGTAGAGCTCTGCTGGGCAAAGCAGCAGCCCCTCATGTGAATCACCTGCTGGGAAGGGCTGAGCAGTGCTGCTGGAAGCCATTCTGCTGGACACGGCACATGGTTTTAAGTGCATGTGTATACATCAGAGAGGAGCTGAAAAATATCTTCACTTAGGAAATTGTGCACTTCTTAGGATACTTTCTGGAGCCCCAGCGATGCAGTGCTCTGATAGACAGAATTAGCAGCACCCCTAATGAGGGTGCCACTCCATTAGAGCTGGTAAGTCACCCTCAACCCTTTTTTCATTACAGTGACAGTCTTGTGACAAGGGCAAATTGCAGGAGAAGCAAGTCCCACTTGGAATGAGCCCTGTATATAAACAAGGCAGAACTGCAGAGCAAATGATTTGCAAAGCAGAGGCAAATTACGTTTTAACCTTTTCCCTGTAAGTCTTTCCTGGATGTCCAATTAACTTTCCAGTCAACTGGCTGACCTACCAACTGGGAGTGCTGCTGTGAGAGGAGTGGAGTGGTGGTTGTCAGCTCGGACTGAGGGTGGCATTTTCAAAGAGCATTATTAGCAGGCAGCAGCGTGTTAGAAGATGATGTGGGAATTAGAGGAGATCCCAGCCTCCCAACCAAAAATGATTCATGCTATGGCAAAAACACACCAGATGTATTGGCTATACAAACAGCACCACAGTGCAGAAATGTTGCAATCCTCTGCCTATGTTCAGCTGCGGTAATGCTTCGTATCTGAAATGCTGTGTACAGTTTAGGGTGTTGTCAGAGAGATCTAAACGGAAAGAGCAGGAATGATCAAGGTCTACAAAACCTCACCTAAAGAAAAAGGCTGAAAGACCTGGCACTATTCAGCCAAAAAAAAAAAAAAAAAAAAAAATCAACCTGTGACAATCAAGGGAAGAACATAAGTGATTTAAAGTTGATAAAAGACTATTGCAGAGAAGGAGGGAATGATTTATTTGTTCTTTTTGTCTATAGTGGCAAAGACAAAAATAATAGCCTTAAATTGCAGCAAGGAAGGCTTGGTCAGGCTGCAGGGAAATGGTTTCAGCAGCGAGGACAGGGAAGCACAGGAACAGCCTGTCTGGAGAGACTGAGGAGATTGTCACTGGAGAGCAGGACATGGCCATCACCAGGAAACAACCCTTGTGTCATGCTGAAGTGTGGGAATGGGCTTGATGGGCACTGAAGCTCCTTCCCGTATCAGGACTAGCCTAGCCCTGCTCCTACAGGAGTTAATATTCTCAGACTTATTCATGAGTTACCCCACTGAAAAATACCTATGCAAATCCTGCCCTATCTCTTCCTCCAGGAACTCTGCCCTGGCTATCCATAAGCACCAGTATAAGATTGAAGCAGTGTCTCAGAGCACTGACAGGGCTTTGCCAATGGATTGACTTGTAAAATACATGTTGCCATGCAGAAAGACATGCAGGTTTAGATGCTGTATTATGTAACATGGTTTAGTGGGGAAATATTGGTGATAGGTGGACTGGATGATCTTGGAGGTCTTTTTCAACCTTGGTGACTCCATGATTTTGTCATTGTAAGGCATCTCAGTCTACTGCTAGGGATGAGAAAACCTGCATCAGAGCAGTTGGAAATTTGAGATGTACCAATGAGGTATCTGCTCATCTGTACATCTGGTAGGAATTGGAGGAGAGATCACTGAAAGAAAGGGGAAAGCTTGTCTTTGTATGGGCTTAAAAGATGCATGTGCTACATCTCCATGACAGGGGATGGTTTTCCCTTAGAATGGTTCTGAAAATTGCCTGGAAAAAAGAAAAGGGCAGAAATAATGGTGTAACTGACAGATTCTGAGCAGATTCTGAAGTTGCTCAAGTTCCTATCTCTAGTGCAAAAGTCAAATCGCATTGTGTGTGTGGTGCACCCAGCTTGCCCAAGCTTATATACTGCAGCAGCCAGGTGCCTGTGTGGTAGGATTTGTTTCAGGTGGCCGTAGGGGACTTGAGCTCCGAAAAGGGGCTTAAATCAGAGCTGCAGAGCTGAGGAGCAGCCCCGTCCTCTGGGCCTTGGCTGAGCTCCACCAAACTAATGGGAAGTGGGCACAATTTCAGAAGTGCTCAGCACCCTTTGAGCAGAAATTGTCTCCTGGGCAGAGTTTCACTGGAAAATCTGACTGCTCTCCTAGGAGCCTGAAAGGGAGTCGTTGTTGTGTTGATGTTTTCTTTGGGGGGGTAGGAGGGGAAATCTGTCCTGATTCTCGAGTCACAGCTTTCAGAGCTGTCCTAGCGAGGCAGCACAGCTTAAATGTGTCATTTCATGTACTGTAGATGGGGGATTCGTAATGATTATTGGGCTCTGCGGATCAAATGACACTTTATTTCTCAGTTTGGATGTGTTTAACTGTATGTAGCATGGTCTGATCGATGGCTCTTCAGGGTGGCAGCTGCGCTGAGAGGCAAAAAGACATTTTTCCCAGTTTGGCAGTGATGAAAGGGCTGCTGACAGTGCACCAGCATATCTGGGGAACCAGCCACCCCTGGTCAAGCACATCAGTGGGCTGACTTCTCTCAGTCATACCACAGAACTCACTCCAGCCTCACATGATGGAGATTGTGTCTATTGGGCAGCCTGTGCAACACTGTACTACCATTTGTGCTTCCTTCCCAATTTCCTGTACCTGAGTTTTCAATAACTAAATGCAAATATCTTGCTGATACGGCGTCTGAAATAACCTCGAAATAGCTCCCTCAGTGGCTGTTGTTTATTTGCAGAATCACTGTTGTGATTGTTCCTCCATAGCAATTAAGCAGAAGGCTTCCCCAGTCTGTATGCCTACCAGAGAGCCATCACCTGTATTTTTCTGTTCTGCAGGAAGGGAGTTTGAAGGTGAGGAGGAGTACCTGGAGATCTTGGGGATCACACGAGAGCAGTCGGGCAAGTATGAGTGCAAAGCTGCCAATGAAGTCGCTTCAGCAGATGTCAAGCAAGTCCGGGTCACTGTGAACTGTGAGTATCTCGTGGGGGAGCAGATCCTTGCCCATGGGCAAAGGTGGCTGTGGGGTAAATGGAGATGCCCTCTAGGGCATATTAAAGGATCTGAAATTGGGGGGAGCTATAAGGCGCTTACCATAGGGTGGAGTTTGTTCTTTAAATATCAAAATTCGTAAGAAAAGAAGAGAAAAAAAGAGAGAAAAATCATCATAGAATGGCCTGGGTTGAAAAGGACCACAAAGATCATCTAGTTTCAACCCCCCTGCTATGTGCAGGGTCACCAACCACCAGACCAGGCTGCCCAGAGCCACATCCAGCCTTGAATGCCTCTAGGGATGTGGCATCCACAACCTCCTTGGGCAACCTGTTCCGGCGTGTGACCACCCTCTGTGTGAAAAATTTCTTCCTAATATTTAACCTAAATCTCCCCTGTCTCAGTTTAAAACCATTCCCCCTTGTCCTGTCACTATCCACTCTCGTAAACAGTCATACCCTCTCCTGGTTATATGTTACCTTCAAGTATTGGAAGGCCACACTTGGAAGGCTCTCCCCAGAGCCTTCTCCAAGTTAAACAAGCCCAGTTCCCTCAACCTTTCCTCATAGGAGAGGTGCTCCAGCCCTCTGATCTTCTTAATGGCTCTCCTCTCCAAGAGCTCCACGTCCTTTCTGTACTGGGAGCCCCAAGCCTGGATACAGTACTTCAGATGGGGTCTCACAAGAAGTGTCAATGTGTTGCCCCTCTCTCTCCCCTCAGATGTCCTGGCAATGCCGTGTTTTTACTAATTGATATTTGAGATAACAACATAATGAAGAGCAGCTTCAGCAAGAATAGATAAGGTCCAGCCTGCTCAAAGCAAGCATCCATTTGATTCGGCTAAGCTTAAGTGGCCTGAGGGGATGCATGGTAGAGGCACCTTAGTGAGAGGGGGCAGAACATGACTTTTAAGCTGGTTTCAGGTCATGTGAATAAAGCTTTCTGTGCATCAATGCAGTACAGAAAAGTGTTTGGTGAAAGAGGCCTGCTGTCCATCTCAGAGCACTCAGAGGCAGAGCCATGTGGCTTACATCCCACTCCAGCTCCTGTGAATCCTCTCTGGGTGATGCTCTGCTGAGCAGGGCATGGATCACTTTGCCCATGCACACACACAGGGCGGGTCCACCTCATCCTTCAGGTGCCCTTGCAGTGACATAAGATATGTCAGACCGCCTTCATTCCTATAGCCTTGTATGTGTGTATGGCCACCCCCATATGTGTATGGCTCAGTTTTGGCACTAGTTATTTGATAGGAATATACCCACCTGCCTGCTCTGTTTCCGTGACTGGAGGCTAATAGCTCTGCAGCAAGGATGGATGAATGGGACATACACCCTATGCTGACCTTCTTCAGGTGACTCATAGAGCACTAACTTCAGCTGCAATTCAGGTGGTTACAGGCATGAGTCAGGATGTGTACATGTGCCCTTGATTAATAGGTAGAACCCCCTGGGAGTTGGTAGGGACAGACCTGGCAGCAACAAGTGGCTTCACCCATCCCTCTCTCATTTCCCACCATATGTGGTTTTAACACATTTTTGTGCCATTCTTGCTCTTCCTTTCCCTCTGAACCATCACATCAGGTCAACTTTTCTGCCTTGCTTTAGAAGTCAAGGTTGCAGGCATTGCTTTTGGAGTCCCTGCAGCATCTGTGCAATCCAAACCACTTCGGGGGGAATTAGGTGTTCCTGATTTTAGCAGGGGGTTTGGAACTTGATGATCTTCCAACCCAAACCATTCTATGATTCTATGAAAATTGGATGGTGGGAGTTTAGTAAAGGCTGCTTCATGGGCAGACTTAACCACTAGTGTGAAACTGCAGTAGCAGATTTAATGAACTAAAGTTTTTGTTTTATACATGAAATATGTGGTTTGCTTTGTGGTTTGTGGGTTTTTTGGGTTGGGTGTTTTGTTGGGTTTTTTTTTGGTCAAAAACAACTGAGCTTATAAACCCAAGACATTCCATTAAAAGCAATTAGTATTTTCAGATATTTCTATGAAACATAATTTCAGGGCTGTATTTAACATGGTTGGATAAAGTCCATGTACAATTTTGACTTTGTTTCAACTCTTAGTTACTGTGCTAGAGTGAGATCCTTTTACTGTCATGGTATATGAAAATAAGATCTGATGCAGTATTGCAGTATCATTACATGGCCTAATGTGTAATGTGAGCAAATGATCGTTTCCTGCAGGACCTTTTGTTGCCAAGCACAGGGAGGGATAGATCCAAAGAGGTCATGAGATGCACAGAACAAAAAAAAAATCGGTCCTGTTTGGGGGATGAAATCCAGATATTTGCATACTTCTTTCCTTATCTTGCTTTCTTAAGCTACACATGCAGTAGAAGCAATGAAAATCTCAATAAGATTGAAAAATGGGACCTGTCCCAAGTGAGGAGCTCCCTGGCCATCCCTTATCACCTCATCTCTCTCTGAGGCTGAGCAGTGGGCAGGTTGTCAGCCCACTGCAGGAGAAAGCAGCATCTCACTGCTTCGGTCTCACACCACCACCTTCAGGCTTCTTGAGTAATGGCCCTGACACATTGCAGATGGGAAACTGAGGCCTGAGGAAGTGAGGAGGGAGAGCAGCAAAGGGAGCCCACTCCTGGCTGCCGCGGCAGCGTAGGCCAAACACGGAGCAGCTGCATTTTCTGGGCCCACAGAAAGGTTCTGTTCATTGCATGACTCATCGCACGCGCTGGGTTCAATGAAGTGGAAAAGGCTTTTCTCACAGCAGACAGCACGGCTTGAACAAAAAATTGGAGAAGGAGGCTTAAAAAAATCACCTTCTCTATCCTTTTATTACCCCTCCTCCTTCCCGAATTAAAATATTTACGTGAACCCGCAGCCTTTGAATGCAGGATCCTATTTCTGTACACTTATTAATATTTATGATGTTAGAGGGCGCACTGCAATATCCCTAAAGCCCTGCATAAAATCCCGATTAAGGTCAGGAAAGGGATCACATTGAGCTGGCTAATGCGCTCACAACAAACTTCTCTCAGTACGTTTTCCAGACAGCGCTATTTTTTTTATTTGACAGGCACGATCCATTTTGATTATTTTTTTGGCCTTCCTGTGCCAGGACGGACACAGGCAGCAGAGCTGAGCTCCGTGCACAGGCAGGGTGCTTTGTGGTGGCCTGAGCCTCAGCGTGGCAGCTGGCTCAGAGTCCCTGAGCACTGGTGATGGCAGACAAGGTGCCGACTCCCTCCCAGAGGCCAGATGGAAATAATCCTGCCTTTTCATTGGTCAGTCTTGTCATTTTGAACACAGGGCTGAGTGTGAAGCTGCTGGTACCCTGCCCGGTACTTTAGCCAGCACTGAGACCCATCTCCAGCACTGCACGTTGATCATAGAATCATGGAATCATTAAGGTTGGAAAAGACTTCTGAGATTGTAAAGTCCAACCATCAACCATCACCACCATGCCCACTAACCGTGTCCTTCAGTGCCACATCTACATGGTACTTGAATGGTGACTCCACCACATCCTGGTAGAAACAAAGAAACATAGAATCAGTAAGGCTGGAAAAGATCTCTAAGGTCATCCAGTCCAACTATCACCACCATGCCCACTAAGCATGTCCCTAAGTGCCATATCTACATGTTTAATGAACACCAGGGACAGTGACTGCACCACCTCCTTGGGCAGCTAGATCCAGTGCTTCATCACTCTTTTGGAGAAGAAATTCTTCTTGAAATCCAATCAGAACCTCCACTAGCTCAACTTAAAGTGATAACCTCTCATCCTATCTCTAGTTATCTGGGAGAAGAGACCAACCTTTCCTTTCTTATTATAGTTTTGACAGTAGATGCAAAGGTTGTATGGAAATTAATTTTTATGCTAGTGCTAAATTCCTGCTTTCTTTCTTTTGCTTCTGCTTTCTTTCTTTACCATTGATAAAGTCTTTCTCTCATCATCTTCTCTCTGATAAGGCCATGTGAACTAGAGATCCATAGGTAAATATTCATGAATTACAGGAGTCTATCATTAACCTCAACTTTACCTGCATATGCCTGTGCAATTATGACAGAGCTTTATTCAGTGCCACTGAAGAGAAGCACGCGTAAGGAGTAATGCTGGTATACTTATTAGAGGAGTTCAAAGAGCAGATATTTTTCAGAGGAGCAGGGGCTGGATGTGCCCCAGCATACGGCTGCTATAGTTCTCCACCAGCCCCAATCGTTTGCATAAGGAAGTAAAGGAAGCAAAGTTCCTGAAGAAGTTCTACTTTTTTTCCATCTATCTGAAAGTTGTGAGTTACCCAGTGTTTCCTTCCTGCAGACCCTCCCACCATCACAGAGTCCAAGAGCAATGAGGCAGCCACAGGACGACAAGCCTTACTCCGCTGCGAGGCATCAGCAGTGCCCACACCTGATTTTGAGTGGTACAGGGATGACACCAGGTAAGACCATTAGCTCTCCTTTTCCTTTCTCTCCATTTCAGTCCACTCACTAGGGCATCCTTAGACAATCAGCTGTCATCCTCGGTTCTTCTCCTCAAGCAAATTACTCTCTGTGAGCCATGTAAGTCAACACTGTCCCTTCAACCCAGAGGCAGTGCGGTTGGGACTGGAAGAGGCAATCCTTCTCTAAACCAGAGATGCTGAAGGGAGTGCTAAGGATGAAGCTCCTGCCTTTAAATCAGTAATGGAGCAATTCACAATTAAGACATTAGTAGTGCTTCCTTCCTCCCAGTGTTCATGTGTTAAATAGATCGTGATAAAAAAAATTGTGTTGGTCTCCAAGTAGGTAACTCCAATCTAGCTGTCTCCTTCTAAGGGAGGAGTAAGATTCCTCCATCTCTGGGACCTGAGCCACCAAAGTTTGCACATGGGGAGAAAATGAGAAAAAAGATCTGTTCCTTATACCTGAGCATTTACATTGTATTTAGAAGGTAGTGTTATTATTGTAGTTTTTCGGCTGACCAATGTCAGCAGGCTCAGGGGTGGCCTGGCTTTTGTAAATGCTCATATTAAAATATATTAATTGGTGTGTTTCACTAAAAATCGTTGTTCCAAGTATGAACTAGCCCTCAGTTGGTCATAGTAAGTTCATTTCCCAATGTAAGCCAGTGCTGAATAAAGGCTTCTTCCCTTTCCTTCAGCTTTTCTTTCTTCTCCACTGCTTTACCAGTGGCACTCCTCTCTGCTGCACTCCTTTTTCCTTTCATTGACTCCTCCTGCTTCCCATCAGTACCTTCTCTGGCCTCTTTCTTCTCACATCTCCTCACTGCCTGCCTCTATCCTCACCTGCCAGCTGGTCTGAAGGGCATTGCTTTCCTCCCCAATACACAGTGTCCACTGCACTGCACTCCTCTTCTCCTATCTTCCCAGGATAAACAGTGCCAACGGTCTGGAGATAAAGAGCACGGGGAGCCAGTCTCTGCTGATGGTGGCCAACGTCACTGAGGAGCACTATGGGAACTACACCTGTGTGGCTGCCAACAAGCTGGGAGTCACAAATGCCAGCCTATACCTTTACAGTAAGTATAGAAGAGGGCGAGGGGAGGTCCAGGTCACTCTCACAAAGAACCAGGCTGTGTTGGAAACACGCAGGATCACTGGTCCATAAAACACTGCTTGTCAACCTCCCCAAACCTCTAGCTGAGAACTGACTGCTTCAGACACATACATGTCCATACTCAGAGTGAAACACGAACGCAGCCAAATTAAAAGGTTACGGTCAAGCCCTTTGATTGACTTTATTTGCCAAAGTCAGACTTTGTTAAAATAATCAAAATGTGTTTGTTTTAAGACTGGAACTGAAAACTCCCTCAGAGTGAAAGCCCTTTTAATAAGCAGAGAAAAGGCCAAGGCTCAGAGGGGCTGTGACAGCTGAGAAATGACAAGTAATTCAGAGAGGTGGAGAGAACTAGCCACTGAGCCTGAGGAGAACAACAGAGTCAAGAAAAAGAGAAATGAGTTTGAAAGCAGGAGAAAATGGGAAGGAAGGAAGTAGCATAAGACAGAATGATTTAAGAGGGCATACCTTGGGGAACATGGGGGAAAAGATAATCAGCAGGTGAGATATGAAACAACTTTCTGGGATCTCATTGCTCCCTTTCAATTACTGAGTTTTTGTAGTAAACTTAAGAAGAAAGAAGCTGGGGTCATGACAAACTCTAAAACAGAACTACCTGCTGGTTCTGAATTTTGCATCTGGTTCTGTCTGACCCTGTGTTTAGCCCCTGTTCTTTTCCTCCCACCCATGCACACATGAGTATATTTACTATGGTGTATTCAAAACCCAGTTCTGTATTCAAGGCACAAATCCTGGGCTCAGCTTTCACTGCACATTTCTATTGCCGCCAGAAATAGACTGCAGCAGAATGACCCACTCACACAAATGGACCAGAGACCGAGAAGTGACACAGGGTTGTATTCTACTGCTGATCTCAAACTGAATTAAAGCCCTTAGGCCACGACCTGTATGACCTTCTAAACAGAAACAAAAATAAACTATGCAGATCTGTCTTAGGGTGAGAGGCATCTAATGTAGTTTCTGTTGTGTGGTCAGATTAATCAAAGCATCAGGAAAAAAAAAAAGTGTTTTGGTTTGGTTTTGTTTTTTTTAGCAGATGTACTGCAAAAGTACAAATCCATTGGCATTCTTTGTTTAACACCTCTAGATTTATTACATTGCAGTTTGAATTCTTGTAAAATTTGAGTGAGTTCTGTGGGTTTTTTTTTTGTGAAGAATAGATTTATCATAAAAATACATATATTTGATTTCCTGCTGCATTTGGTCAGGAAAACAAAGCAAATTTCTACTTTGAAGGTCTTTTCACCCTCATCTTGTGACTGTCAGGAGATTCAAATGAAATTCTCAGGCAGCAATCTGGAACACAGTTTTCAGATACTTGAGATTTGTTCTTGCTGATATTAATATAATGCTAAGTTTAGAATCCATTATTTGTGGCTGAATTCTAAATTTGGCCCTCTCTATTGGTTCCTGTTACACAGATGAGCTGAATACATCACTGAAACAAAATATAAGATGAAATTCAATAATGTATGTATGGACACGTGATATTAGACAGGGGTTGGTTTTGCTAGAAAAGCATTTTGCACGACTTGAGAGCTTCACCTCAAAGGATCTCAAAGGATTTGCTAGCAATGAATATTTTAACATCGCAAGTTATTCAGAAATCAGTGAGTGTTATTAGCACTTTTTGCAGTAGGAAAACTAAGAAACAGAGTGAAGAAGTGGTTTACCCATGGTCATGAATTCAGTGGCAGAACCTGTAAGAAAAATGTGGAGATCTTGCAAAGTTGCCAGTAGCTATACCGAGAGGAAAGGTGGCAACTGTTAGAGATGACTTGAACAAGGAAATAAAGTGAGGGTGCTATTTTAGCCTCCTTTTGATGTGTGTCGAGGTAACTTTCCTTCTATCAAGTTGTTGGATTTTGTTCATCATTTTTACAGTAAAAATTCAAGTGCTATGTGTACCGTGAAACACTTGAGAACTTGTGAAGTAGCAACTTCACAAGAGCCAGAAGAATGAAGGTGCAGGAGGTGAGAAAGATTGGATGATTTTCCTCAGACTGTTTCCAACTTTTGTTTTTGTTGCTTCGTTAATTCCCATTTTCTTCAGCATTCAGTGTTGTGGAGGGAGAAGGCCATTGTGAAAATTGTGTAATACTGTTTCAGGATCTTTCCATTCTCCTTCTAGTTAGTATGGAAGAGAGAAAAACATTAAATTCAGGCAGACTCCTGTTGGTATTCCTAAGGTTAAAAAAATCTGGGAGGAGGTGAGTGAAGGGAATCAAGCTTCATAAAGAGGTGGCCCCAGAAACCTACAAGCCCAGCTGAAAAAAATGCTGTACTGATCACAAATAATCGGCAATGTACAATCCCAGCCACAGACCCAAGCAGAAAAAAAAATTAAGAAAACCAATGCCAAGTTTTTTCAAGATACAGTACATACTAAAATACTCAGAGTGTTTTTCTTCCACAGAATCCAGGATTTATTTATTTATTTTTAATAGAGATGAATCTCACTGTAGGGCAGCATCCCAGCAGGGAGGCAGACACAGTGGCCCATTGTAAAAAAAAAAATACCATACAACACCAACAAAAAGCGGTGGTCAGCAGTGCAGAAACAAGCAGAAAGTTAGTAATGAGGTGCTGGCAGCTTTGTCTGAGGTGGAGGGCAGATAGGGAGCTAGCAAAATGATGTGAAAGAACAGTTCAGCAACAGAGAAAAATGGGTGTCTTCCATTCCAGGGAGTCTCCGCCTGCATTTAAAAACTCTAAGAGAGACCAAGTGCCTTAGATGTCAATGCCATAGTTAGAAGATGCATTAAATTACAAAAGCAGCTTCCTATAGCTGTATGAATATATAGCTAGTGATCTTGCATAAAGGATATAGCAGCATGAATGCCTGCTGTAGGTGGAGAGATTTATACCCCTTGCTCCTGGAGACTGAGCTTATAGCAACACACAAATAGTGATACTGGGTCAGCCCAAAGGTCTGTCTTAACCAGGGTCCTGTCTCCAACAGCAATCTGGAATATGTTTGCAGACAGCACACATATGTCCTGTCTGATGATACAGTGGATCTGATAGCTTGCTGCCATCCTCTCCTCCCTGCTTCTTATTCCCCCTGCTCTATGCCCCATGCTTTTGCCATTTCCCATACTCTGGTGGGGTACACGCCATACCAGTGGGCCACATACAAAGACAGCTCAACTTGTGAAAACATAAGGCAGCTTTACCATCCACCCTTCTAAATGCTCCCAAACGTTTTCTTTTGTTGCAGGGAGCTGAGTTAGTTCAGGAAAGGTTTCAAGGAGCACCAGAGCCCATGCAGAAGGGAGGGATATGCCATATAGAATCATAGAATGGCCTGGGTTGAAAAGGACCACAATGATCATCTAGTTCCAACCCCCCTGCTATGTGCAGGGTCGCCAACCACCAGACCCAGCTGCCCAGAGCCACATCCAGACTGGCCTTGAATGCCTCCAGGGATGGGGCATCCACAACCTCCTTGGGCAACCTGTTCCAGTGTGTCACCACCCTCTGAGTGAAAAATATACGTGAACAAAGCAGCTGGGAGCCAGCACCATGTTGTGCTGGAGCTCTGCAGAGCCTGGGAACAGGGCTGGTAACGCCTAGCACAAAATGCCATGAGACCAAGGAAATGGGCAAGTAAAATTCCTTAGTGTGAGGGTGACCTGACAGAGGTCAAGCCAGGCCGCCTCACAAAACAGCAAAGGTGAGAAGCAGCACCACAGCTAAAGGGAAAGGTTTTTTCCCACAAATATATGAGGAGAGAGGGAACTTGTTTCCTTGTCATTCCATTAAGCCAACAGAGTGCTATGAAAAGCTACAGATGTAAAAGCCACAATTTATATGTCAGCTCGTGCTGCACAGCAGTACACATATATACACAGTATATATTATATATAAAAGTATATGTCAGATGCATATCTGCCATACAAGCATATGCATACATAGGCTTACATGTATGGATACATGTGAGCAAACACATCCACTGGCACACAGAAGCAGTTGCAGCACCTGGCGCAATCATGCAAGGCAGAGCAAAGTAATGAAAGTCCTTCCAGACCAGTTGACTTCTGCCTCCTGCAGAGCCAGCTTATCCCTGAGGATAAAGCAGGAGACAACGGCGCGCTACTGCACACCTCAATGCAGTCCTGCTGCCTAAATTGTCTCAATTATGGGAGACTGCCACCTCAGCAGGAGCCCTGCTGCATCCTCAGTGCCCTTCAGCAAGTGAGGAAAGCGGAGGTGAAGCAGCACCTGGCAGGACCCATGCCAATTAGATGCAGGCAGCAGGCAGCATCCCACCACCACCTCTCAAAGTGCTTCAGGTGCAGTTATCAGTTCGGTCCAGCAGTTTTAATCCCAGCAAGAGGCAATCTCCTCGGAAGAGCTGGCGCTTGCCTCTCACCTGCCATTGCTTGTTAGCACCCTGGCACAAGTGCTAGCTGGTGGGCACCCTCTCGTACCCATTGTCAAAATACTCTGCCTTGTGCCTGAGCATCTGCTTGTGGTGGTGGTGTTTGGAGTAAAGTCTGAGGCTCTCAGCGCATCCCCCGTATATTCCCACAGGCTGTCAGTAACAGGGAGACTCAGGAGAGGAAAGAAAGTGGTGAGGGTGACAGCCAGATGGAGCGAGGCTGAGACACTGCTAATGAGCCAGGGTGGAGCAATAAAGGCTGCACGCAGCAGGCAAGGGGAACAGAGGGAGAGTCCTTGAATAGAAAGCAGCGTGATAATGAGGCCGTAGTGCTTTGCTTTAACTGCTTACGCTGTGCAGCCTGCAGCCTGCTGTGCGGGAAGAAGGTAAAGGGGAGTTGAGTTATTTAACCAAACTAAATAACAAGGAAGTCATGTCAGCACAACAGCCTGCTTTCACAGAACAATAGTCCCCTGGTGCTACATAAACACAGAGATCGAGGCTAGCTGTGTATTTTCTACACAAGAGACAATCTCCCCTGTCCCTGCTGTGGACTCCAATGGCTCCATTACCACTGTGAAAGCAGGAGATCTGCAGAGTCACAGGTCCCCGTGGGCTCCAGCAAGTCAGAAGCCAGCTCCTTGCACCAGGAGTGCTATACAGAGAGCATTGGCTTCCGAAGAGCTGGGACTGGGGTGATCAGAAAGCAACAGTGGACTACGGCTGTATCCTGCCAAGCTGTATGTACATCAGCAGTGATATTAGCAACACCCTCACAGATAAACCAGCAGACAACTCATTGCCTCAGGCCTATTAGCTTTTGCATAGTGACATATTTCTGCAGCTAAATGTCTACCTTCCCGTCAGCCCTTGAGTAGGAGCGTGCCTCAGTCAGCACAAGGCATCTAGCAAGCTCCGTAGTTGAAGAGAGACCCAGTGTAGAGCCAGAGTAGAGTAAGAGTAGAGTCTGATCTGGTGGGCTTATATTCATGGTTCTGCTCCTGACTCTGCTAACAGATCAGAATTTGACCTTGGACAGACTGCTTCCTTGCTTTCTTCATCACCTGCTCTACCTGTAAAATGGAATTAACACTCCTTCTAGCCTCAGACGGAGGTCTCTGACTGCTGATTTCCCTCAGTGTCTGTGCAATTCTTTTGAGATCCTGGCATGGAGGAAGCAAAGCGTGAAGCCAGCAGTGATGTATACCAGAGGCTTGCTGTGATGTAGAACAAGGACACACTGTAAAAACCCTATAACTGAAACAGCAGGCTCTGCTTCCTGCTAGAGATCGGTGAATCTGCAAAAGCTCTGTTCCTTTACAAAGACAAATGCCCAGAAGAAACAGAATACCATTCAGATTCTTCAGGCTGACAATTCCAGTGCTCACATCCTTAAGAGACCTCTTACTGGCAAGAAACCCATTGTGGAGAAGGTTGTGTGGAGGCAGTAACTACCCATGGAGGACCTCTACAACTCACCCTGATGCCAAAGGCTAGCTTCCAGCCAGAGGTGTAGCTAAGAGGAGCAGTAACATGATGACATGAGTGGTCTTGAAAGTCAGAGAGGAGATGTGGCCCATTCATTCCAATTAACCTCACTGCAGGTGCTCAATCCCTACTGCTGTATAGATATTATTTGTTTAGTTTTTCAAATGACTTCTCTCTGACTCCCAGTCACAGGAGATGTGTACTAGGTGTCTTGCTAGAAAAATGCTCCATATATGCAACCTATTCTAGCTCATCTAATTTGGGGATGGACAACTCCGTCAGGTTTGTATCTGCTGCTTGCTTGGTGTGAAAAGTGGCTTTTCTCCTGCATGTTGCTTATTGTTTTTTTTCCCCCCTTAGAACGAGTTTTACCCACACTCCCCAATCCTTTTCCAGGTCAGTATATGTTTTATGTCAAAGTAGCTCTCTAGCCGGGTCATTCTCCATCATCCTGGTAAATGCAAAGAGCTGGGGATGGGCAAAAGAGGGTAGGACAATAAGGGCTTTCCCCCCTCTTCCACATGCCATTTGTTCTTTTCTGCACGCCTCCCTCATCCTTCCTTCTCCCCTCTCCCATTTCAGGAAACCAACAAGCTAAAAAGCAACAATGTTTTCCCAAGCTTTGATCCATGACACCATGTCCTCATCCAGGTCTGGAGAGTCTTCACGGGGGATCAGTTTTCCTATAGACTGACTCCTTCATACATACTCTCTTTCCACACGTATCCTGATTTGGATCAAAAGCATAAGGAGACCTAAAATTCTGCAGGATTGTAGAGTGGATAAATGAGAAGCTAAAAATTAAATTGCTGCCAGGAGATTTTTTTCACTCTAGTTGTGCAAACTGTTCCCAATGAAAACCTTTTTTTCCTCATTCCTTCATCATGCACCACTAAATCTGTCCTGTAGCTCTGCCTTTGTGGCAGACAGAATGAAAGAAAAAGCAAGGTAAAAGCATATGCTACAGTAAAGTGTTATGGACTAGTTTATTGCAATAGGAGAAGGCATGAAGGCAAAACAAAGCCTGAATATTTTTCCTGCCCTTGCCGCATGCTGCCCAAGCCTCCCTCAGGTACAAGCAGCATAGCCCAGACTTGCTGAGTGCACATGAGGTTTGGGTTTTGGATGTGATCCTGAGGTAGTGTAAAAGCACAGAAACTCAGCACTTTCAGAAATCAGGCTGTTTCCAGGTGCTTGAAACTAAATCAACAATAAGGCAGCCGGTCCCCTTATTCATGTTAACATTTTGGCCTAGAGCTCCTCAGTATCTTTGTTTCACTGCCATATGGAGATATACTCAGCTCATGGGATGCTCTGAGGCCTCAACAGTTAACGTCTATGTAGAGCTTGGAGGTAGAGTGTTATTATGAACCCATGTTGTGCTGTAAAAGGGCACCTGCCCAAGTAAAGCACCTGCAGGTACTCCCATGGAAAGAACAATAAATGCTAGGTGTTACATCAGCTCCATTTAACAACTCCGTGTTTTCAAATCAAGCTCTGCTCTTGGCAACTTATTTAGGCTCAGGATGTAGTCACAACTGCCTATTTAAAAGGCAAATCCACAAATACAATTAAAGAAAAGTACCTAAAAAAGGAGGGAAAAAAAATAAAAAGAAATCAAACTACCATTAAAATGAAATCCCAGAGAGTGATTTGTAAATAACATTCAAGGAGCTGAAGAAAGGGGTAAAGTAAGCCGTTGGGAATGTAGCGTGGCAAAATAAATCCAATTAAACACCATTATCATATGTATTGCAAATGAAACGTGTGCTTGGATGTGAAATTAAAGTTGCTGAGGCTGTTTGGAATGTAAGGTTTTGAGGAGTTTTCCAATTTTGCGTCTTCTCTTTTAAGCAGAATTTTCCATTACAAATATTTTTGTCTGATGGAAAACCCAGGGCTCTTTCTTTTTATGATTATTTTTATTATATATCCTTAAATTCCACAGACAGGCACTGTTAATTCTTTTCATAGCCAGCCCTGTTTACTGCTGGGTTTGAATTAGTAGTCCATTAAGGTAAATGATAAAGCAAAAAGCGCAATTGATTTCCAACCAGATTTCCATATCAAATGCCCCTCCTAATCAAGCTGCCAAGACCACCCTGCAGAGCTTTAGTCTGTCCTTTAACACACTTCCCCCTCTGCCTTTGAAGTTGTTGTTTCATCCTTTTGCTGCTCTCTGTTCCCTGAGACCATCTTGAAGGACATCCCAGTGTGACATCACTTCTGTGAGGAGTCTTCAAGAATCTGCGTTTCCAAATGCAGGAATATCTCCACTGACCCTGGACACACTAAGAGGATTTTGCAGAGGGAGAAAGTAGAATTTAAATTCTCATTTGGTTTCTGAAAGCTCATACCAGCTTCTGTAATGTGAGCATTCAGCACAGATATTGGTACTTATCTCAACATTTGCTTTTACTTTGTTGTTTGTCTTCAAAGAAACCTTAGGTGTAAAATTGCCTTGTTAGACCTTTTTCTCCCAGTGAGTTTGTGTTCTGAGATGCTGTCTTCAGCTCTCAAACAAGCCTTTTCTCAGTGACCAAAATCACAGCCTCCTTCCACTTCTCCCTTAATTTCCATTTCTCTTAAGCCTCAGTAACACTTCCCTGCCCTGTAGGGCTTCGAGCATTAATTTAAAAGAAAGGTGTTTTGAGATGCAGAGCACTGTACTCATTGTAAACGTTGCTATCATTAGCTAGCTGCTGTGGAAACATCTTGCTTTCAGGCAGGCTAGAGACTCAGAAGAAGCTCATTCAGCTAAACACATGGAACTTGAACTTGATCAGTCTGTATCCCGGAAAGCTGGTAGAGCTCAGCTGATTCAGCTCTCAACTGACTTGTCCCTGGAAAAATTTCCAGCTTTTCTGATTTTGCAGCAGGGCACTCAAAATGCCCTGAAAAGTCTGGCAGGGTGGTGTTATCTAATCACATTCTCTTGTCCTCATTGTAACTTTGCTTTGTGATGGGACTTTAGTGCATCCCCGAGTTGTTTTCAAAAGGGATTTTCTTCTGAAAAGGGAGAATTTTCTTATTCCTCATTATACTCAACAAGGATAGGGCCAAGTGGGATCTGCTGAACCTCAAAAGAGTCCATCACTGTTATGATGTTAGCTCCATCTCCATCCTCCATTGTCCCTTGCCCTCAGCCCTTTGCACATAGACTCACTCCCCTGTGATTAGCGCTAAGACTTATCCTCACCGTGGCTTATCCAGACTGACAGGCTTCAAAACCCATCATTCTTCCTGTCAGGAGATTCATGATGAAGACTGACCACAGAATAACCAGGAACTTTCTCAGCAGGATTAGCTTCAACCTTGGGAGCTCTGTGGAGCAATACTGCATTGCCCAGAGACGAGCATCCAGACCACTCCTATAAACGTTTATAGCAACTGTGTTAGCAATTGGTGGAGGAGGGGGGAGAGAAACAGAGAATGAGCAGTCCTGTGTTTCTGCCAAAACGTGTGCTGATTGGAGAATGACCCCTGATGACTGTAGATTGTAGCTAGTCTCCATTTAGCTGTAGCCTGTGTAGCTTGTGCTGTCACTAATGCCTTCATCGGGTGGGTGGAAGATGGGAGAATGGAGAAAAGAGATGTTCATTTGGGTCTGATGATCAGAGTGGGAAACAGAGGGCATCTTAGTCCTCCATGGAAATCCTAGCTGTGGAGAAAAGAGAGTTCATCTGTTGCAGTGATCTCCACCCATTGCTGCTCCCCTTTTGCTTCCTCCAGTGCCTGGCCCTGTCAGTCCTGCTCAGCAGGCAGCTCTCATGTGAGCTGTGTGTCTTTGTTTTGGCAAAAGGATAAACATATGAATATTTTAAAGCTAAGGAGTGAAGCGTAGGGGAATACATCAGAGATTACAGACTGTAAAGAGTTAACATATTATTTGCAGGGGGGTTGCCAACTAGGCAGTGATTGGAGAAGAGTCCAGAGAAATCAGTCCTCCAAGTACAATGTGGCTGGTTAAAGAACCCATCTGTCTCGAGTCTTATTCACCGAAGTGAGAACTTGCTCTCTCATTTCCAAGAAATGGTCATTGAAAACCCAAGCCTTGACAGTCTCTGAACCATATTAGTCTGTAGAGTTGGGAAAAACACAGCATAAACAAAGACCAAAATAGCCAATCTTGTACTATCATCATCCTGACACAGAAATTACCAGAAGATAAAACTAACAGTTGTAGGGCCCAAGCACAGGAAGGAATTGGCAACTGATAACACCCATGACCTTGGATAGCCAGCACAATTCAGGGCTCACCTTGCTTCTTGCTGGTGGTACCCAGCCAAATTTTCCCAAAAGCCCATTCTCCATTGCAGAAGGGGACAGCTCTGCAGGGTAAATCATGCAAGCCAAGCTTCTCTCATTGCTAAAGGTCAACATCCATGCTTGCCAGGTCTGCAAGCACTGTAGTGGGTGCCAAGCCTGCTGGGGCTTCATGCCAAGGGAACAGGAAGAACAAGACAGGGCAAAAGCAGAAGGCCATAGTATTGGGCTTTTTTGCTACTTCACAGGTACCAGCCAAGCAGTGGTATTGTGTCTTATTTTGACCATATGGTTAAAATAATATCAAAATCAAAGTGATGACAGTCCCTTCCAAAAGGGCTCATAAGAATGTAGCTGGAAAAAAAACAGACATCTTAGAGAAAAAAGAAATGCCAAGAATTATTTCTATTACCACCGATACTAACTTTGCTTGGTGGGTTTTTCTGGAGAGCAACAGGCAGTTTCTGTTTGCTGAGACTGTTTAAAAAAAAAGTCATCGTCTTCTCAAAAAGTGCAAAGAAAAAACCCCAGCTTTTGTGAAGAAGAAAGAGACACAGGGGAGAGAGAGAGAGAGAAATAGCTTTATTGCTTGATCTGTTTCTGTACTTTTTGTTCATTAATTTTAATTTAGATTGATTTATTCCAGAATGAGCCCTGGATTGCATATATTTGCATAACCCTCCCTGGTAGTAATGCTGTGGAGAATCCAGCAAGTGAGGAAAAGTGGAAGCAGAGGGTAGGAACAGAGACTGCAAGTCCCAGAACGGTATTCCTCAGGGCTGGGCCCTACACTGGGACAGTGAAGGCATTTCAAGGTCTGCTTAGCCACAGGTATGGCTTTGCGTGCATGCAGAACAGCCCTGCAAAGCAGAGGTCAGAGCTCAGCATGCAGGAGGGAGAGTGGAGGCTGGGTGAAACCAGTGGGGGAGAAATCACACAACTGCACTGGAGAGATTAGAAACAAACCCCCAGAAAAAAAAAGCACCATGGAATAGCAGTTGTCCAGCAGGGACACTGATAGCATCAGAGCTGTAGCATGGACAGATTACCCTGCAGAGCAGAGCTCAGGCAGGCCATAACCCTCCTGAGGCAGATGTCCCCTGCCTGCAGGACACTCATAACCTGATACCATCTGTGTGTTAGATGAGTTTCTAAGCTACCAGCTGGACGTTCCTCTGCAGGGATGATGAGACCGACTTCTACCCATTGTACAGACAGTGTGCCTAAATCCCCACTCTGTCTGCCTCTCAGTGAGCTGCCTGCTGAACAGACTGGGGCCAAAGCATGGAGGGCAGCAAGAAGGAGGAAGAACAGCCATTATTCTCTTGATTTAATCCTTAAGCACACGCAAAAATTTCTCCCTCCCCCCATTAGAATATGGCCAAAGAGCAACTCCCACCCTCATCATCCTCCTCTCTCCCTCACTTCCATTTCCTCTATAACCACTCAAGAATTTGCCTAACAAATTGGCCTCCCCTCTGGTTGTTGTCCCAAGTGAACAGTCTCTCCATTCACTAACCCATGACGGTAAGTCGGTTTGGGAAGCAGCAGGTTTATCTTCCCAGCTCAGGCACTGCACCGGGCCCGCTTGCGATCCAGTTGCCATTCAGTGTCTGCTCTGCTGTTGATAAAGCACATTACACATGGCTGGGCTTGCATGATTAATACAGCTGTCTAAGCGCTCTCTCTAAAAACAAAAACAACCGGGAGAAGGGAGGTGTGGGATTTGGGAGGGAGGGGGTGCGCAGGGAAAAAAAGAACATTCCAAAGAAATCAGGCTTGCAGAAAAAGCAGAGTTCTCCTGGCAGGCCTGCCCTGCCAGGGGCAAGCAGGTCTGTCAGCAGAGCATCCCAGAAGAAGGGAGAAACCTAGCAGCAAGGCAAGCAAAAGAGGAATGCATTGGCCCTTCCCCAGTGTCACCTGCATGGCCCTCTGCAATGTGGATGCATGGGCAGGAGCAAGGAGTCAGGCCATGGAGAAGGATGTGCTGTGATCAGCACAGCTCCAGTGAAACCCAGACAGGCTGACTCCACGGTAGGTGTTACAGAATTGCATGCTTGCTGGTGGGCCAGTGTACTCCTGAACTCGCTCACATGACATGCTTGGTGGGGCATCCCACTTTCTTCTCCAGCATTACCCATGCTTTAAAGCTCTGCTTGCACTGTTAGGATACTGAAGTGGCCAGGAGTCACACACTGTGATTGTACACGTCTACACATCAGTGTGTCTACACATCCTTTGATGTGCAAACTACAAATAGCATGAAGAAATATTTACTTAAGTGTCTCCCATGCTGTAGAGGTGTAGCCCAGCCTATGGACCTGCCTTAACTTCCATGACTTTGAGAGTTCTCATGTTTGCTGATCACTGAGAAAGGCCTGCAGAAGAGCTCAAGGGCAGGTCAGGGGCACCATGCTGCAGGCACTAGAGGAGAAGGTTAAGAGGGGCAGAGACAGTGGTACAGCTGAGATAGTGGTACAGCTGGATATCTCATATGCTGGTCACTCTCCAGCCCAATCTGGTTCTCCTTCTGCTCCAATCTCCCATCCAGGTACCCTTCAGTGTGTCCCTCCCTCTTTATTTCTGTTCACAACCACTCCAATCTTTGCCATGCCAAATACCCAGCAAACCTTGCTGAAAACGGTAGCAAGGATGAAGTGAGTAAACAGACACACATAAATCTGATGAAAATATTAATTTTTCAAGAGGTTCCAGAGCTTCCCATTAGCAAGTCTGTGTGTGCTCTTGTTAAGGGGAGCTATGCTCTTTGTTCCCTAATGAGAAGCCAAACCGTCATCGCTGCTGGTCTGCTGTGCCTTACACAAGTGCTTGAGATGTGAGCAGAGATTTTCCTATTTTAAGAAAAAAGCCAGACAGGTTTTGATGATCCCCCCAAAAAGGCTACACTACACATTTTTTAGATCTTTTGCTTGTAGGATGGAAATCCTCAATGAATCATTCAAAGACAAGGGAGTTTTAAGTAACTGATTTCATATCAGCAGTTTGCCAAATTTTTGTTGATTTTTTAAAATATTTTTAAATAATCTCTTACAGCTGCTGAGAGAACAGAAAGGGTGGAGGATGGTTCTTAGCTATGAGATCTTTCTGATTGATATATCAATGATAGATCTGGTAATGAAAGATCTTTGTGAACTTGAAACACAGGTGGTCTTTCAGCCACCACCAGCCTCACTGATCAGGGTGACAGTTCATTCTAGACCAGCATTACTGTGAGCCAGCTCTAGGATAAGTGGTGTAAGCAGCCATCTCTTGAAAACCACAGCCTGCTCAGAACGACACTGAGAAATACAATTTCAGACCTCAGAGAAGGATGGGTGAGCTGCATTACAGAATGAATCTTCACTATGACATGAGATGTGATAGATGAGTACTTAGTGCACCATGAATGAGCTCCAAAACATGGGAAAGAACTGTTCAGTGCTTAAAAAACCATGAGCAAATTCTGACATACATTAAGCAGTGTGCTAAGATTGATAGACACCAGAGACATTTCCTTAATCTTACTGGAGAGCCGCTGCAGGGCATCCTCTATCGTTTACACAGTGGTACTTCTGCCTCTAGAAGAGAGAGTCTATTGCCAGTGCAGTTAGAGTCAAATTTTAATTACAGAAACAGAACCCCACAGATATTAACTGGTAGAGAGAATGGGGTAAAGCAGGTAATGAGCGAAATAGTTTTAACATTAAGAGCAGGGAGTGAATAAGCGTGTCTTCTTCTCAAAGTAGAGGGGGACAGACAGAAAACCAGGAAGAAGAAAGCCCTAAATGAACCCTAGTAAGTAGAAGCTGTTAATCCCTAAAGCCTCAGAGTAGAGTGCAAAGCCTTGGAAGAAAGAAATTAATAACTTTCAAAGTATGACCTTGAAAATGGAATTAACAGTATTCCTCCCTTTTAAGCCTTCATGATAATAAAGATTTCATCTTCTGAAGCCCTGGCAAGAGTCAACAGAGTAGAAAAATGAGTTCTTGCAGAGGAGCTGGCAAGTGTAAAACCTAAGTCCCCTCCTGGTGCCACTGTGGTGCCTATTCACTTTACCTTCTCCCTTAATGCATTTTTCATTCCTCCTTCATTTTTGGTCCTCTTATTTGTTCACAAAACCACTCTCCAGCCTTTGCTATAAGTAGAGCAGCAACAGAGCCTCTCAGGATGGAGAGAAGCTTGAAAAACAGCTTATGGCTCCACTTGCTTTACCATCATTCCTTCTTTCCCTTCACAGAGAAGTCCTTCTAGACTGTCCCATGCCTTCTCCTGCCCTCACTTTCAGTCAGGAACTCATGGGAGTTCTGATTGGTATCTTGCACAGCATTTATCTCATGTTCATTGAGAAGATCCCAGGGACAGTCACCAAAGCCAGGAAGAATCCTGTGGCTCTCTGACACCCTTTGGAACTTCTCTGTGTGCCCTCCTCTATGAGCACTACAAACTTACCAAGCCCTGGAGTCTTATTGATGTAAATAAGATAAAAAATGGGCACCAGCTGTCTCTTTTCCTGTTTCCATTTTGGTCTGTTCAGGTGATGGGACCTGGGAGCCAGTGTGCTTCCAGGCTTGTGAATGTGAGTGTGAAACATGGAGACAGCTGGGTGATTTTGTCCCTCTCTATTTAGACCAAGAACATGTCTGTTCCCTGCTTGCATCTCAGAAATCCCTTTTTAAAGTCTGTGTTGGGAAATTTGAAAGTCACAGTCTGCATTTCTGGTGGTGGTGATGATGCTGCTTACAGCCCTTGGAGAAGTGCTTTTGTGCACCCAAGGAGGCTTTGCTTGCAGCTCTGGGGCAGTCTGTTCAGCAAGGGTTATGTGGCATGGCACATCCTCCTCCACAGCTGCAGCTGTGTACATGTCCTTATACAGTGCCACCAGAGGTGCTGCCACTCTTGCAAGAGGCAGCGAGGGTAAAGAAGTGGGCATAGTCTATATGAGGTAGGAGTATTAATGCCAACCAGTACTATTCCATTGCAGATGGCATGTAGCAGGGAAGGATGATCATAGCCAGTGGATGGAATGGAGCTGACTTAGGGTCTGGCTGCCATCTGGACCCGAAGAAAGGGAGCATGGCCTCTGGCTAGCTAACCAGTCTGGCCAGCTCTGCAAGGGGCTGGGTGCGCTCAGACTCCCAGCTCTCCTCCTGGCGCCGGCCTATCCCATCCGACACAGACGGCAGCACCCACTGCAGAGCCCCTGGCATTGCAGCGTCCCTCCTCCAGCACCCATGGGCTGGGCTGCCAGCCCGTTGCAAAAGGGCTTTTCCGGGGCTGTGCCGAACCCCGCGATGGTGTTTTCTTCGTAGTTGCCTTATCGCTTGTTTTCCCTTTGTCTTTTCTTTTCCTTCCGCTGCCACCTGGTGGGAAGAAGCGCACATTGCTTAGGGCGCAGCCATTCGCTCGCCTTTACGCCGGCCCTACAGCAGCTTTTCCTACGCCTTTGAGCCGATAAAGCCAGTCCGTCCCAACTCAAGTACTTTACTTGGCCTGGCCGTCCTGCGGTGTGCTGGGGAGGCTGCAGAGAGAGGAGTGAACTTTTAGGCTGCAGTTAGCAGCGTGCAGCACACCAGCCTTTCTCTTAGTGCCAGCATCCTGAAGTCGCGGTAAAAGGTGACACCCAATGTAATGCAGGGCCATAATATTGCTGCTGGCAGCCAACTGCCACTGCAGTCCCTAGAAGCCTAGAGGCTGTGGATGCAGAGGTCTTCAAGGAGAAAGTTTGAGACAGAAGTGGCACTGTCTGGGGAACTGCATTTGAAAATGAGCTGAAATTGGAGGCTGCGGGGTGACCTCACTGCAGCCTTTCAGTACCTAAAGGGAGCCTACAAACAGGAGGGGAATCAACTCTTTGAAAGGGTAGATAACAGCAGGACAAGGGGAAATGGTTTTAAGTTGAGGGAGGGGAGTTTTAGGATGTCAGGGGGAAGTTCTTTATAGAGAGAGTGTTGAGGTGCTGAAACAGGCTGCCCAGAGAGGTTGTGGATGCCCCGTCCCTGGAGGTGTTCAAGGCCAGATTGGATGAGGCCCTGGGCAGCCTGATCTAGTATTAAATGTGGAGGTTGGTGGCCCTGCATGTGGCAGGGGAGTTGGAGATTCATGATCCTTGAGGTCCCTTCCAACTCGAGCCATTCTGTGATTCTCTGTGATTCAATGAGCCTATAAGTGCCCCACCCCTGGAAGCGTTCGAGGCCAGGTTGGATGGGACCCTGGGCAGCCTGAAGGGTGGGTGGCAGCCCTGCCCATGGCACAGGGTTGGGACTGGGTGGGCTTTGGGGTCCATTCCAACCCAGGCCATGCTGTGGTGCTATGATAAGTGGCTGGGCAAGGTCACAGAAGAGGCAAATTACACAACATGGAAACATTCCACTGCCATAGGCACTAATCTATGATGCAGTAAGCGAGACCCTGCTGTGGGAAGGGTCATGCAGCCATAATGGCAGTGAGTGCACACAGGGCTGATGAGGCTGCTTGATGCCCTGACACAGCACAGATAGCTGAGGCTGGATGTGGTTATCCCATGGCACCAATCTGCCCTGCTGCACACCTCACTGTCTGCAAGCACAGAAGGAAATGCAGCGATTTTACTCTCTGTTCCTTCCAGATCTGTTTGATGTGGCTGGTCATTCGGATTCTGGGGTCCCTTAGGGGCATGCTTATGAAACACTGTTAGATAAGAGTATTAACTTTACATCCTCACAAGCCCAATTTCCCTGGCTATGATGGAAGAAACCCCCTTGAATGTTATTGCACGGCTATGGCCACAGAGGGGCTGCCCGATCGCGGGGAACTATCAGCCCAGGAGTTGGGCTGGCAGGCAGACTCCCGGAGCCCGGCTCGGGCTTACCGGGACGTGGCAGGAAGGCACTGTAGCTCCTCTGTAGCCCCTTTTCCCGGTGGGCAGGATTGCCCCATGCCTGGCGCTGGGCCCAGGATGCTCGGACGTGCTGGGGGCACCAGGGGGCGACGGAGACCGCGCTGAGTCTCGGCTTGCGACAATTCGTGCCCGTGCTTCGGTTCCCAGAGAGCGGGAGGTTTTGTTTTGCGGCTGGGCTAGAGCCGGCCCGCATTTTCACAGTGCGTGCGATGCGAAATGCATTGCACCTGGTGCTGCGGTAAGGTCAGGAGTCAGGTGCAGCCACAGGGTCCCGTGCAGGTGCTGCAGTGACACAGAGGGCTCAGCAGAGGAACACAAGAACATGCAGTCATGCAGCATGCATCATTTCCAGCTGTGGAGATGGGATCTTTGGCTCATCATATGCCCACATGCCTACTTAGTGAAGCTCAGGGAGCGGAAGCTGCTGAGATCATCATCATACTATGCCTTGCATGTCTTCCCTTATACCTATTCCCTTAGACCTACTATGGAAGACTGTGTCTCATATCACACTGTACTATACCCTACCCTACCTTACCCTACCCTACCATGCCATACCAACACACACAGTCCCCAGAACCATGCAGCAGTACTCAGGCGAGGTCAAACACTGCCTCTGCCGTGCTAGGTGCCTCCAGAGGTACACTCTGATCCTATCTGCACCTATAGAAAAGTGGTGAGGAGGAGGCTGGTGGCTGCTCGGGTGTGTTACAAATGGTATTTCAGATAGAAAAATAGTATTTTAGCCATGTAGTGAAAATGCGATGGTGAAAGGCAGTTTGTGGACAGCATGCCTTGCCTGGTGAGTTATTGGTTATTTGGTGGGTCACGTTTTGTGACTTATTCACTGCCAAAATGTGGTACAGATAGTCCCAGAGAATCGCTCTTCCCGAGTTATTTGACCAAGAAAGATGCAGTCTCTGACACAGGGTCAGGTAAGTGCAGCAGCTGAGCTCATTCCTGAGTTCAGTGGGGAAATAAGATCCTATCATCTAAACAAGGGGGGAAACAATGTTGTAGGTTTTGTGTGACAAGCTGCAAATGAAAAGGGAATACCTGAAAAAAAAGAAGCCATAGATAGAATACAAATTTTCCACATAATTCACTACATTCCTATCTAATGATGAAAGAATAGAACTGGGGCACAGCTGATCTAGAATGTGAAAGGCTACCTTAGAAAGAAATGCAACAATTGCAGGTGCCACAGAATTTATGGGCTCTGGGGAACGCCCAGTTGTCATCAGACAGACCTCAGCTGCTACCTGTGCTGCAGCAGAGTGGAGCTCTTCACCAGACCACAGGCTGAGGTGGAGCAACTGCATTTGGCCTGCTTGGGGCTCTTCTGAGCAGGGGACTGATTAATATTTATCAATTTGTTTGTTTGTTTTGCCAGTAAAGATATCTTCTTTCACAGCAGGATCATTCCTTACATAGACTCAAATCCATCTCCACGTTTCAGAATCTTACTGTGTAAAACACTGTGCATACATGTACATGCACATATATATACACACATGGAAATGATGACGAGCAAGCCTTTGTGAAACCACAGCGATGCACACAGCGCTGCCTCACTATAAAGAAGAGGCTGCTGAGGCTTGTCATTGCAGGGTGAATTTAAAACAGCATCGCTGCTTTTAAAGTCATCCAGGAAAGGAAACCCGTCAAGGAAAGGATGGATGAGAAGATGTCAGGAGCGTTCGCACTTAATATTCCTGGAGCAAGCCTGTGTTATTTGTTGTTGCAGCAGAGCTCTCTTCCCTGCCCCCTCTGGCAGACCCATGTGCGCACACAAAGATTCATTCTCCACCCTTGCCAAAAATCCTGGTTTTGCTCCTTAGGTGCCATGCCCTCCTCCACCCTGAATAAGGAATGGTGATGGGGAAGTCCTTGGGATGGGGGCTTGACTGATTGGACCAGTATGATGCATCGGTCCCTGCAGAGCTGGTGTCTTGCTGCCAAAGAATCATAGAAAGATGATAAAATCATAGAATCATAGAAAGATTATAAAAGCATAGAATGATAAAATTATTAAGGTGAAAGGGATCTTAATGCCCATCCCATTCCAGGCCCCTGCTATGGGAAGAGCATCTCCCACAGCCTGCCCAGGGCCCCATCCAGTCTAGCCTTGAACACTAGCATGCAAAATTACACCCAAGGGCCACTGCAAGGATGGGGACAGAGCAAGGGATGCCATGTTGTGAAGGTTCACGTGGTGCTGGTGGCCTTGGGATGAAGCCATCCACTCACTCAAAGCGCCATTCCTGCAGGTTGGGTGTCACACAGGGAGAGAGTGTTGGAGTTGTGCCATGCTGGAGCCCTGTGTCCCCAAGCCAAGTGTGACGTTGTCCTCTTTTCTCTTCCCTTCTCGCACCCTGCAGGACCCGGCACGGGGAGAGTAGACAATGGCTCCGTGAGCTTGGCCGTCCCACTGTGGCTGTTGGCAGCGTCCCTGCTCTGCCTACTCAGCAAGTGTTAATACAAATCAAAATTAAAAATAATAATAATAATAATAATAATAATAATTAAAAAAAAAAAACCAACACGACAACAACAACGACGACGACGACAACACACGAAACAAAACGCATTATACAGGAGACAGAGCGAAGAGAGGGGAGAGAAAAAAAAAAGGGGGAGAGAAGAAGAAGTGAGAGGACCGTTTCTATCACAACAACTTCTGCCTGTTCAGGAGCAAAGAGGGGGGAGAGGAAAAATCACAGCAGGACCACTCAACAACACTTACCTGATTTCCAACTGCCGGCCGTCACAGCACCGACCTCACAAGGAGAGAGGCTAACGGGGCACCCGCAGGGCCCATGGAGCCAGAGGATGCTGAGCTTCAGCCACACCAATGACACCGAGCTGAGCAAAAAAAGATCCCTTTTCTTTTCTCTCCTCCTTGCTGTTTTCCATACTCCTCACCTGTCTTCCTCCCTCCCTCCTCTTTCTTTCTTGCGCAGAAAGAGGTCTTTGCTTCAGTGTCTATAGCCACTTAACTTTTTGGATGCCCTTGGTCATTTTTGTGAGCCGATGCTCAGGCACTTCATACTTTTGGGAAGAAAAAGAAAAAAAAAAAAGGAAAAAAAAATAATGAACAGAGCAAGTTATCAAAGCTCTCTGCACACTGGTGTCCTATGAAGAACCCCTTCCTCTCTTCGCATCATCCCATGCTCCTGTGCACTTTGCTAAACGCTTTCTGACCCTCCCTCATGCAACATCCTGCTCTGGCCTAAAGGGAAGCTGTGTCCCTCCAACCCAGCCTGCTCTTTTATTTGCTTTTTTGATTCTCTCCTTCTCCCCCTCAATTTGGCCAAGTGTCTTTCTCCAGTGTGTGCCTGCGTGCGTGCGTGCATGCGTGTATGTGTGGCCCTCGTGCTCTGTCTTCTCTTTCTCTCTTTCTCCTGCTCTCTCTAAGCATGCCGAAGAACAGTCCATGTGTACATATGCCCATCCCACTGTAGATAATGTCCTGCCTTGTCAGTGTGAGACCACATGCTGAGAGATCTCTTGGGCTGAGAAGAGGGCTGAGGAGAGAGGAGCACCTGCAGCTCAGGGCCCCATGCCGGCCCCTCTCCAGAGTGCCTGGCCACTTTGACAGCAGGAGTCATTCTGCATCCTTTCTTCACCTTTTTTTCCCTCCCACCCACACCCGTCTGGCTCTCAGCCTTCACGTACCAGCAGAGCAGCTCACGTGGGTGTGAACCCCACAGTGTGATCGTTCCTAAATAGAACCAATGCCCCCTTCTGTTGTTGTCTTACTGTGTGTTTTACACCGCTGCCAGGATGAAGCTCACTTTGCAGCTTACACGTGTGAAACAAATTGGGTCAGAAAATGTCCAGGACCTGTGAATGTAAGAATAAAAACAAATATCAGATCCAAAATTCTGGGCTCAGCCAGAAGGGTCTTCAAGTGGTACAGTGAAGAAGTAGGCTGCACTCTTCCCTTTTCCTGCCTGGAGGGTGCTGGGCTTGCTGGAGAGGGCTGTTGCTTCCAGATGAATCCCCTGGAAATGCCATGCAAGTGCTTGGCACTGCCAGGCCTCTAAGCACCTGCAAGCTGGCTTTTCCCTCTTTTGCCTACGAGTGGGCATAGCAGCATCATGCCCAGCAGCTTGCACATCCCAAGGCCTGGTGCCTTCCTCCTGGCTGCCAGGCTCAGCTGCTGGGGCAGAGCCAGCAGGCAATTCAGCAGGCAGCCAGGGTGAGTGAGGAAATGAAAAAGGCTGAGGGCTGGATGGTGGCAGACTTGCTGTAGGCCTGCTGTGGTCTTGAGTGGTGTTATATTATGCTCAGTCTCCAGTCCTTGGTGCCATCATGTCCCATATCCCTCGGAGTATTTGTATGCCCTTGTCACTGTGTCTGCGTTTCAGGAGATCTGTGTCACTCAGCATGTTAGTCACAACTCCAGATTTCCTGCTGCAGCAAAGGCTCCTTGTCCTCTGCAGGGTGACCCTGCAGCTGCAGGCTGATGCTGCTTCCAAATCTGGGGCTGGGAAAACTCCACATGGCCAGCATGTCTGGCTCTTCCTGGATCTGCTGTCACCAGGCTGCCCCTCGGGTCTGGGTTAAGTCCTTGTTTAGGTTGAGGGTTCTCTTCCATGGCAGCCTGTTGGTCACTGTGAGGTCTGTCCTGTATCTTGTCCTGCACAGGTCAGAGCCCGGTTGGGGTGGTGCTCACGTGCTATGTCCTTATGGGTTTGGATGTTTTGAAGAGTTTTGAGGAGATGATTATTTTTTTGAAGAAAGCACGGAGGCTTTTGGTTTAAAGACAAATATGTTACGAAAAGCAGGACACCCAGTTCCTGAAGCCATCTGCTTCTTCACTGGAGGAAATGGCCACAACCTCGATGCTGGCTTCTGGTCTTTCCTGCAGGATGTGCACAGATCCGTGTCCTGGTTGTGTGGCTGTGAGGCTAGCTTACGGCAGATCTACCCCAGGTGTGCCCCATGGGTGCTGCAGGCACTCCACTCCCCCAGAGCTCTAGCAGGAATTACTCAGAGCATCTGCCAAGATAAGTGCTCAGATGAACAGGGGAAACACAAGGTCAGCTGCTCTCCCTTCCTTGCCCTTTGGCCATGTCTCAAGCCCTTTCCTCTGGAGCTCTCTTTCTCCGCATTCACATTCCTGCCTCCTCATCCCCTGCAGATAGCTATGCTCTTGCCTCCTACTGCCTCTTGTCTGCCTCGGGACTGGAGAAGGGGGTTTGGAACAGGACACCAGTTCCTTGAGCTTGTCAGTGTCATTGTGTTTGGTCGATGGAGATTTAACATTTAGTGTTATAAAAAGAAGCGAACGAAATGAAAAAAAAAAAAAAAAAAAAAAAAAAAAGTATTTCTTCTACCGGTTTGTAAATATTCCAAGAGTTACATGAAATGTCTGGTAATGTCCAAGCAGAGGAACAAAGACTTAGATTTAATATATGGCCCCGTACTTGCTAGCAGATTTCAAAGCCTTTTGGATGGCCAAGCGGAGGGTGGAGGCAAGTCTTTCTGGAAGGGGCTGGGCGGCAGCAGGAGTGCTACCCCAGCCCTCCCACAGCATTGCTTGGCACATTTGGTGGGTGGCAGGCAAAGCAGGCAGTATGGGACTCTGTGGCTGACACCTGTACCATGGCACTTGTGCTCATTTTTGTTCATTTCCAGCCCCGCAACTGGCAGGTATGTTGCTCAGTGATGCACACCACCCCTCCCCCCTCCTCCTCTCTTCACCAGTGACGTTGTGTCGCCTCATGCTAGCACTGAGTGCATGTTAACGTGCCATTCATGAAGATTTCATTGGTGACATGCATTGTGTCGAGAGTTGGTCTTGGTCTGCACAACTTTCTTACGCCACTGACTGTCGCTGCTTAGGCAGACCTCATGTACTGCTGCCTGCTTCCATCTTGGTCAAAAAAGCCTGAATCCCACCAGTGATTCTTAGCTCTGGGTACATCCTGACCATGCCTCCAGACCACCTGGCTGAGCAATCTCATTTGCAATGTCCAAGCCCCCAGCACAGATCAAGTTAGTCATGCCATCATTTGAATGGGAGCTCCACGTCTGGAAGGGATCTTGGGGGAGCAACAGCGAGTTCTGAGGATTCAAGAGCATTTTGGGAAGAGGATTTGGGAAGTCAGAGGAGCTGCATTTGAGTCCTCCTCAGCCTGCCATTGTTCAGCTCCATCTTGTGCTACATCTTCTTCCTCCCCTAATGATGGAGATATCGTGGGCAAGGATAGCAACTCTTGTCCTCCCACACCTCTGATCCAAGCACACTGACCTGTCACCCACACCATCATGGTGCTTGACATGATGTAGCAACAGTGACAGTCTTGTGGAGGAGGTGGTAGTGGGTGAGAAGCTTTCCCCCCCTCTCTTCTCCTGCTGCATGATCTCACCGCTTCTCGGGCTTCAGAACTTCTTGAGCTAGGGATGCTAGAAGTGAACTGTCCCGTGGAAAGAGCAAAATGCCAGGCAGGGAAGCAGAGGTGAAACTGGATGGTAATTTCCAAGGTGTGATGGCAGTGGGAATGGATAAGGACGAGTGCTGCCCATCACCCACACACAGAGCTCCCAGGCACACTAGCGGGCAGACTGTGCCTCTCAGCACTGGTCATAGAGTGGCTTCATTTCCAGCGGGATGCCCAGAAGATATTTTATTATAAACTGCATGACTCCTGCTACAAAGAGCTGTGTCACACCATTAAAGCCTCTTTTCCTTCTTGCAACTTGCTAGAATGGTGCTCAGGTAGATCCTGCATCCCCTCAAAATTTCTGCTTGGCTCCCATCAGGCCAGCCTGAGATATTTACCTGTGGGAAAGCAGAAGTCAGCTTGGGGATATGTAGGTGAGGCCCTCTGTATCTCTGCAGCGTAGGGAGATGTGGCAATAAAATCAGCCAAAACACGGCTTGGGAAAAATGAGCATCTCTCCAGGTTAGCCCAGAAGGGTTGCAAGTGAAGAGTCCTTCCCTTGTTGCAGATTGAGGTCACTTCTATGCTGCAGTGCCTCAGCCTGTCTTGGTAAGCCCTGCAGAGGAACCCAGGCAATGAAGAGGAAGGGGCAATGCATGTCAGAAAGTCACAGGACTGTACCCCAGGTGCAGTTCCTGGGTAGGGCAGGACCCCCTTCCCCTTCCCTTCCCCTTCCCCTTCCCCTTCCCCTTCCCCTTCCCCTTCCCCTTCCCCTTCCCCTTCCCCTTCCCCTTCCCCTTCCCCTTCCCCTTCCCCTTCCCCTTTTCCTTCCTTTTTCCCTTCCCCTCCCCATCCCTCTCCCCATCCTTCTCTTCCCCTTCCCCTTCCCCTTCCCCTTCCCCTTCCCCTTCCCCTTCCCCTTCCCCTTCCCCTTCCCCTTCCCCTTCCCTTCCCGTTTTCCCTTTCCCCTTTCCCCTTTCCCCTTTCCCCTTCCCTTCCCTTCCCTTCCCCTTCCCCTTCCCGTTTTCCCTTTCCCCTTTCCCCTTTCCCCTTCCCTTCCCCTTCCCCTCCCCTTCCCCTTCCCCTTCCCCTTCCCCTTCCCCTTCCCCTTCCCCTTCCCCTCCCCTTCCCCTTCCCCTTCCCCACCCCACACCCACATAGACATGTCTGTATAGCCCATGCATAGATGGGTGCAAGGATCAGGTCAACCTGGAAACCACTCAGTGAGCACAGCACCTCCCAGCCAGGACTGCACTCCAGACTGTCACACACAGGCACACATGCACACCCTGTGTCCTCTGCTGTCCTCCACCACACACAGCTCTACATGTGCATGCTCCTGGTGATGGCTCCGTCTGCCTGGCACACAGTGAACTCCTGTGCACGTGCGGGAGCGTGTGCAAGGACAGGGAAGAGGGGAGCAGAGGGCAAGTGCCTGCCCTGCGGGGCCACCGTCACCCACAAACCTTTCAGCTCTCCCAGCTGGAGACAAGTTTCATCCTCTAGACCTTGTGAACAAAGGCCAGTCCCTTCTTGCTGCACGGCGGGGTGGTTAGAACTCTCCTCATTAACAGTGTTATATACATATAAATATATATATATATCTATATCTTTATATATATTTTTCCCCAGCACTGTAGACATGAGCTGAACTTCTCTTTAACAAAATGAGAAAAGGGCCATTTTATTTTTTGCCATTGGTTTGTTTTTGGAACTAGCTCTGTGAAAGGCAACTCTAAAAGTGCAAGTGTGTGTGTAATGGAACCGATCAGAAATGAAACCACCCAATCAATGAATGAGCCAAACCCAGTGATGAAAACAAACAAAAAAAGAAGCTTTTTATTTTTTCTTTTCTCAATGTATTTAACTTCTGTTATCTTGTTTCTGTTTCTTTACATGTATGAATGCTCTGCTCTTCTGTGATCTTAAAAAAAAAAATACAAAAAAATACAAAAATGAAATAAACGTGAAAAGGAGGTGATGTTCCTTCGTTTCTCTTCCCTTCCTTGCGTACCCTGCCTTGTCTCTTCTCCGAGTCTGTCTGATGGTGGCTTCTCTGCTGGACAGGGTCTTGGCAAATCTGAGGTCCCGGTCCATGCGCACTGAAGCTCAGAGTGAAGGTAAGGCAGCAAAACCATGGCACACAATCTCTGTTTTCATTAACATTTTAAATGGTTATTTTTAATGGTACATTTAACTAACACTAACTTATCCATGGGAAGAGAATTTGGCTGTTAACACTGGCATCTGCTTAACAAACTGAAGCTTTGCATTTGGTGAGGTGTGAGCATAACACCAATAGCATTTCTTGCTAAGAGTAGACTCATTAGCATTAATTGCTGCATTTAGTACCACAAAAAGCTGCCCATATCTGTAACAGCAGTTATTATATGTATCCCATTCTCCACTGGAAAAGGTACGTAGAAAATTATTAGCAGTGATGCAGACATACCAGCAAATGAGGATCCGAATTCTTGGCACTTAACGTAATTCAAAAAAACCATCCACAAGAGTAATAAAGGGGATGAGGTGCTCTGGGGTCTGTGTTCTTCAGCCTTCCTTGCTGGAGGACTGTGTTCAAACACAGCTGAATTGCAATTGGAAATGGATCTATGGACAATGGCCATCAAAGGTCAGATGCACAAGAAAAGGTACGTCCCTAAAAGTATCTTACATTTCAGTAAAAATTAGCAATGTTCAGGTTGGATGTTAGGAAATGCTTCTTCTCTGAGAGAACAATCAGGCACTGGAATGACTGCCCAGGAAGGTGGTGGAGTCATTGACCCTGGAAGTGTTAGAGAAACGTTTAGAAGCTGTACTGAGGGACATGGTTTAGTGGGAAATATTGATGGTAGGTGGATGGTTGGACTGGATGGTCTTAGAGGTTTTTTCCAACCTTGGTGATTCTGTGATTCTAAGATTTTGTTGTCCAAAGCACACATTGTCAGAATGGGCAAAAGGGCTGGATACGAAGAAACATTTTGCAGTGGATGAAACACAGGATTTACCAGAGCTGTGCAGCAGTTGGCACTATTAAGGTTGACAGGACTCCTCTCATGTGCCCATTATCTGCTGGAATCCCAAGGCAGTGTATTTGATTTAGAGACACCATATTTTGGTGCTTCGGACATAAAGTAGGAATTTTTACATGAAGTTTCTCCAAACATCCCAGGCTGGGTTACAAATCAGGATGCAAACATCACAGCTTAGCAAAAAATCCATACCCAGGCAGCCCAAAAACATGAGTGCATCTCTGAGTTGCATTGAGTTGGGGTACCCAGGAAAGGAATGCTTTACTTCCAAAGAGCACCTAACACCTTACTACTACTGTAGTCTGTGCTACTAGCACTGCCCAAACATGGCCGGTGAGGGTGTCTATCCAGTCTTGGAAACACACTGCAGAAAAACAGCTCCACACGGTGCTTTCTGTTGATTAACTCCTCCAGAGTATATGATTTGTAGAAAACTTACTCCTTCCTTTTCAGAAATCTTGTGTTCCCTGTTAAGGTCAAGAATGATACAATACCCAGGCAGCTGCAAGAATTAATGTTTCGACCATTTTCAGAAAGAGGAAGGTGCTAATTGAAATGGTCAATAAGGCTATCATACATTCCAATAACTTTGGTGGTAAATCTTAATTTCAGGTCTTTTAACATACTACATACAATACATACTACCTCTCCCACCAGTGAAGCCATGCCGTTTACCATCAAAATTTTCATGGTCAGAGACAGGAAAAGGTGGTGTATGCCATTAGCAGATGTTGCTTTATTATCAGGCTGGAGGGAATGGCAGCGCAGAAAGAAAAGTCCTTACATAAAGTAAAGGCTTCTATGTCTTCCTCTAGGGCCATCATCCACTTGTAGAGTGACCTGAGAACTTCTCCAGTGGTGGAGATCTCCACAAATCTCCCTGGCTGCTGATGTACTGGTTTGCACAGAGCAGAGTCACAGAATCACAGAATCACAGAATGGCCTGGGTTGGAAGGGACCTCAAGGATCATGAATCTCCAACCCCCCTGCTATATGCAGGGCCACCAACCTCCTCATTTAATACTAGACCAGGCTGCCCAGGGCCCCATCCAATCTGGCCTTGAACACTTCCAGGGACGGGGCATCCACAACCTCTCTGGGCAGCCTGTTCCAGCACCTCACCACTCTCTCTGTAAAGAATTTCCCCCTGACGTCCAACCTAAATCTTCCCTCCCTCAACTTAAAACCATTTCCCCTCGTCCTGCTGTTATCTACCCTTTCAAAGAGTTGATTCCCCTCCTGTTTGTAGGCTCCCTTTAGGTACTGAAAGGTTGCAATGAGGTCACCCCGCAGCCTTCTTTTCTCCAGGCTGAACAAGCCCAGCTCTTTCAGCCTGTCCTCATAGGGGAGATGCTCCAGTCCCCTGATCATCTTTGTGGCCCTCCTGGACCCTCTCCAACAGCTCTCTGTCTTTTTTGTACCTGGGGCTCCACACTTAGACGCAGTACTCCAGATGGGGCCTCACAAGAGCAGAGTAGAGGGGAACAATCACCTCCCTGTCCCTGCTGGCCACCCCTCTTTTGATGGAGCCCAGAATACCACTTGCCTTCTGAGCTGCAAGAGCACACTGCTGGCTCATGTTAAGTTTTTCATCTATCAAGACTCCCAGGTCCTTCTCCACAAGGCTGCTTTCAAGGACCGCTCCTTCTAGTCTGTAGGGATGCCTGGGATTCCTCCAGCCCAAGTGCAAAACTCTGCACTTTGCTGTGTTGAACCTCATCAGGTTCACACGGGCCCACCTTCCTAGCTTCTCGAGGTCCCTCTGAATGGCATCCCAACCATGTTGACCGCACCACTCAGCTTAGTGTCCCTTGCCAGTGTTTGTGCATTGGTTGTCTTCTTTGTGAGAGGAGGTTTGGGCACACCATATCTTTCCATGACCATTTCTTGACCCAGCCTTCCTTCCACCACAGAGCCCTGCACGCCTTCAGCACAACATCCATCCATGGAGTAAAGGTGCTCTTCATAGCACCAAAATGTCCAGAGGACCATCACTGAGGACACTCACACCCTGCCCTGTGGTTACTCCCAAGATAGCCTCTCTCAGTGCAGCTGGGGATCTCCTCCAGCTCTGCAGAGGAGAGGTGGGGGGATTTCTGCTGCTGCCTGCTGGTAAGGGTTTGCTCCATGAAGAGGCTGTAGTGCTTGTGGAAATTTTGCAGCTGCCATAAGGCAACTCCCCTTCCCCCAGCTGGGGCACCCTGAAGGTGCCAGGTCTGCCAGGAGGACATCTGCAAGCAGGGGAACAAAGGCAGTGCAGGAGCTTTGTGCCTCTAATGATGGCTGCGATGAGGGAAAATTAGCGCCAGACAGACAAATGGGGACTCATTTCAAGAGGCAGCGAATGAGACAAAATTGTAATTAAAAGCTCAGGAGATTAACTCTGTGGCAATAAAACTTTATCTCCCAAGGAATTCAGCGCTTTCTCGTTCTCCCACTCTCATGGGCTGCACCCTTGGAGTTCTTCCTTCCCAGCCTCTGGTGCTCTTTCTCTTAGATAATTGCTGGAGCTGAGGAAACATTTATTCAGAGCAGGAGAGTGAATCTGCTTTGGTGCTGTCCTTTCCTCCCTCATTTTTCAATTCATATCTGCAACAAACCCTTCCTGTCTGCAAGGTAGACGAAGGGGAGTAGGAAGTCATCCTACCTCCAATGTTCAAAATTGGATATGCTGTGCTTCATAAAGCCATCTGACAAACTGACATGTCCTAATAATAGGACCTGAGATGTTTTTGCCTTGGGATGCAAGGACAGAGGCTGTGTACTCTGGTGTTTGCCTGTGTGCCTGTGGGAATAGACTTGTCCTTGGCCAGACAGGCAGTTTGGCTTAATGAATCCTTGTCCATGTCTGAAGCACGTGTATTCCTCTGCTCCATCTCCATGACACAGGGGATGTTTTTAGCCCCATGTCCTACCAGAGGGATTCTTGTGAAGGGTGGGAAGAAGTATGCCTTATGGGGAAGGAGCTCGTGTTCCATCTTGTGGGGCCCTGCACCTGGAGGGTGGTGACAGAGGAGAAAGGCCTAGCAGCCAGGCCTCAGCCAGCATCAGTCTGTTAATTTAGGGATGCATGGCTGCATAGGGTGCTCAACTCCACCATCCTCTACTCTTACTCTTTTGCATTCCCATTAGCTGACACACCTCTCCAGCTTTGCTGACAATTGGTAGCTAATAGCCACAGGAGCCTTTCCAGTTTACCGCTTCTCTCTCCCATTTCTGCTTCTAGCGCTTGGTTTTTGTTGAGCAAGCATGAGCCATTTGGCCCTCATGGATTATTAATGAAGATGGAGAACTTTTCCCTTTGCAGCTTAGCAGTGAGTGGGTTGGCATGGCAGGGGCTGCAAGGGTGGGAGTGGAAAAGGGGCACACATCAGTCTGGACTCACTGCTGGGATGATGCACCTGTTATGCCAGTGGAAGACCAGGGTATAATGATCCCCTTGAGATTTGACAGCACAAAGGTGCTAAGAAAATACCAGCAAAGGATGAAGCACTTTTCCAGTAAAAGGTGACACGTTTTCAGGCAGGAGTGGGCAGAGAAAGTCGCACCCCACATCTGGTGTGCTGGGAGAAGAACTGCAGCCTGCTCAGGGAGCAGGGGCAGAGCCAGAGAACAAAGGATGTGCACAGTTCTATCCAGACACAAGGGAGGAGAGGCTGCAGCTCTCCGGTGAGACCACATGCCGTGATTTCTGCAAAACCAGGCAAGTCACGCACTTGTGATGGGTCACTGGAACCTGCTCAGGTGGAAACGGAAAATGAGTTTCCCTCCCCAGCACTCAGCCTTTCCTAACCAGCCCTCCTTTTGTGTTTTCCCTCTTTTCATTGCCTCTGCTCACACTGCCTGCTGGTAGTCCAGAAAATGGAAAAAGAAACAGAGATGAATAAGTGTTCATGAAGAGGGGTGTCCATATGAAATAATGCACAGCTGGGAAGTTATGTGGGTTGCTCCAAAAGTAACACCGCCTATTTATTTCAATGGAAACTACAACAGATACAAAGAGCAAATAACGCTATTTGATGGACCACGTTCTCACCAGCAAAACACTGTTTTTCAACACAGCCACCACCATTAGCTGTGCATTTTGGCCAGCGATGAACAAGAACCTGCATGCTGCTCTCATAAAAATCTGCACCAGTGGAGGTGCCCCACTGCCACTGTCACCACTGCTGAAATGCACCACCTCACTGTGCTTGCATCCACTGTCTGGTCTCCATAAACATTCAGCAAGCATCAGTGGGTTGGTGGGTAACAGTAACAGAATATTGGTGGGAAGGTTCAACCAATAATGCCATACCAACATCCGCCTTTGACGATGTGAGCTGACATAATAAAATAGGAGGCATTACTTTTAGAGCAGCCCTGGTTCATTCATGAGATCTGACACACAGAAACAGAGCTGGCAGCCTGCAAAGGTGTCATCCCTTCCTCTACACAAAGGTATGCTGCACAAATCCATCGCATTCTGAAAACCGCTCTAGAGCAAAACAAATAGATCAGAAGTGAAGGACAGAAGCTGAACTGCCTTGTGAATGGAGATACTATTAGAGTGCACTGCCAACAGGATAATGGACTATCAGTTACTGTTAATACTGAATAGGAAACCAACACAAAGCGAGTTTAATATAGCTCTCCTAAAATTTCTTGTCTCTTCTGCTCTTCCCTTCTTCCAGTAACAGATGAACCTGTCAAACTCCAATCTGCCCCACAGCTCATGGAAAAAAAATGTTTATGGAAAAAAAGTAATAAATTCTGATCCTTCAGCAGCCCTTTCGCTACACGAGGTGCCCTATCAGTCGAATACAGTCAGGTGAACGTGAGGAATGAAGGACAGCAGTGTTCCTCTCCTTCAATTGCATGTGATCTTGGTGTGCAGTGACATTCCCAGGTGGCACAAAAGCACGACAAGAGCATGGGATATCTGTGGGGTATCTGCAGTCAGTCAAGAAAGTGCACGCATGCACGCTGGGTCTTCAGTCTGGCCTAGAAAAAGATGGATCCCAATGCATCACTTCATACATGGCTTTCTCCATTACGAGTTGGGCAGCATAGATGGCTATCGAGGAGAATGAGATCCCAGTGGCAGGGATGCAGCACCTCTACCACAGCACAGGTGTCAGAGTGTGCAGACTGTACAGAAGAGGCAGCTTTTGGGGTCTCTTTTGTGGCTTAGCACTTGAGCCAGGAGCAGGTGCTTCCTTTCAGCCAGCTGTGGGGCTGAGCTTGCCGTGAGGCTTGCTGAACAAAAGGCAAATCTTATTTTCCCCTTCAGCAGTCACGGCAGCAGAAAAAGGCAGGGCTGGTGTGTCTGCACAGCACAGGGCTCCTTCCATATGTGCATGACTGTCTGGCTGCCCTCTCTCCAAACACTGCAGCACTCTGCGGGCTGCTGCCCCAACCCTCTTTTTCCCAGCACAGTGTGTGGCGGAGTCCCCCATTGCCTGTTCACATATTAAATTCAGACATTAATAAAAGCGTAACCAGAGAGTGTGCTGGTTTGCCTATCAAAACCTCATGTGCAGCGGGCACAGAGAAAGTATGGATGAAGAGCTGAGTGAGCTGTAAAGGTGTGGGTGCTCCCCTGTGGCACCGCCCTTAGCAAAGTGCTCTCTGCAGAGATGCTCCCCAGGGGCCTTTTCCCCACTGAGTGCTTTATGAGCAGGGGCATTCCCCAGAGATCATCCCTGGAGACACTTTTACCCCCAGAAGGCAGCAGTCTTTGTGGTGTGTATTTTTAACTAAGCTTAAAGGTATGTTTTATTCCCGTCCTCTCCCCCGCAGAATAAATACTCTGGAGCAGAGGAATTATTGATCTGATTTGCACGAGCTCCTGAGGGATGAGCTCACTGCAATTTTACTGCAAGAACAGAGAGGATAAGTCACATCTTACGTGTGTCATGGGCAAGGTGTGAGGTTGTGTTTCTTGGCTTCCTCCTGGTTTCAGACCACAATGTTGATTTGGCAGTTCAGGGCACATCTAAGACCTGAATTTGTATTTTAAATGAAAGGGGACTTTCTGCCCTGATGGTGAGCACTGTGGGGCAAAAGGGGTTCCTGGTTCTGGGCTCTGCAGTCCCCAAGCTCCCCAGGAAATCCAATACCCAGAGAAGAACGGTCTTAGCCATAGAATCATAGAGCCATAGAATGGCTTAAATTGAAAGGGGCATCTAAGATCATCCAGTTCCAACCCCCTGCCGTGGGCAGGGCTGCCACCCGCTAGGTTCAGGCTACCCAGGGCCCTATCCTGACCTTGAATGCTTTCAGAGACGGGGCATCCCAAACCTCTCTGGACAGCCTGTTCCAACACCTCACCACCCTTTCAGCAAAAAAATCTCCCCTGACATCTAATTCTCCCCTCTTTAGTTTTCTGTGAATAGACTCAAAATCTTCCAGTCTGTGCAATATTATGATATAGGATTGTCAGGTGAGTTTTGTGAGTGCAGTGCCACCGGGAAGGAAATGAAGATGGCTACTGTTGCATGAAACATCCAGACCCTGTCAGGCCAACAGAGCAATGAAAGGAAGCCTGAATCCTTCTTCCACCTGTCCTTTGTATCTCTGTGAAATCACCTGAGAAGGTACAGGAGGTTTTTTTCTGTTTGCTTCAGGGCTGACAGAAGTGCACTGATAGAAGCTGAAGGCATGGCCAAGATCTTTGCAGATGCCCCCAGCCTCAACCTAGAGCCTTCAGAAAAGTTCTGCTCAGACATGAATGGCACTCTCATTGCACAAGATGCATTCTCCTGCCTCACAGGGCAGCCATCACTGGAAAAAAATTATGCTGTGTGCCTGTTAACAGCATTTTGAACCAACCTACAATACATTTCTGCGTGGCAAGTACAAGCAACTACTTGCTTTAGAGTGGTGTAAATAGCAATTTTTATTTTCTGGGGAGTGTGACATGAACTGATTTGAGTACGGATGCATTGGGGAATGTCTGATTGCTCAGAGAGAGAAAGTCAAGCACTGTTACAATTGCATCACAAATCATAAAATCACAGAATATTCTGCGTTGGAAAGGACCCATAAAGATCGTTAAGTTCAGCTTCTGGCCCCATACAGGATCACCCAAAATCCAAACTCTATGTCTGAGAGCAGTGTCCAAATGCTCCTTGAACTTTGCCTTGGGGCTGTGCCCTCTGACTTAGGGAAAGATGAAGAACGTTTTCCTAACCCCCATCTGCCCTCCCCTGACACAGCTCCGTGCCGTTCCCTCGGGCCCTGTCGCTGTCACACAGAGCAGAGCTCAGCGCTGCCCCTCCGCTCCCTGTGAGGAGCTGCAGCCGCCATCAGGCCTCCATTCAGCCCCTCAGCTCCTCTGCTCTGGGCTGAGCACACAGGGGACCTCAGCTGCTCTCCGTACACCTTGCCCTCCAGACCCTACCCCACCTTAATAGCCTTCCTTTCAGCATTCTCTAATAGTTTTATGTTCCAACCTACAAGAAGAGATGAGACACAAATCCGAGTCACGAGTTCCATGTTGGCTGCACCCATCTCACGGTGCTTTCTGACCACCTCAGCCAAAACAAGTAGTTCTCCATTTATTATGCAAGTGCCTGTCTGTCGAACACCTACACATGTCAGGGTGCAACACACGGAAAGAGAAGCTTTATCATCTACCTGTTCTTGGTACTTAAGTCCTTGATTAAATGTTTTTTCTACAGCGAGAGTTAATTGCTACACTCTGGACCTGACACATTTAAACCCGAGATGCTCTGTGTCTGCTGGCACATGGCTGCTGCTTTGCAAACTTCCCTCTCCTTGCCTGCAAACACACAAATAACCCATAACCGGACTCTCCTCCCTCTGGGGTGTGTGGCAGTAAGGTAAAAACATGCAGACTCATTCACAGCAGTGCTGCTGCGCGGGGCTCTGTGGCAGAGCTTGTGGGCGTGTGATGAATACCTAGTAATTAAGCTGATTCTGGGCACGCTGATTATCACTTCAGGAAGATGTGGAACATCCTGCAAGCACTTACACAAACAGCCAATTCCCTGGGCACATGCACGTGTGTGATGGGGAGGGGGGAAGAGGAAGCAGCCTGACAAGTGCTTTGAAAGTGAGGTAAATAGGTGTTGGTGCATCTGCAGCTGTGTTGGTTTTTTCCTACCAGGCAGAACTGGGAGCCCCTGGCTGAGCACCTCAAAGTAGTTTGCAGTGGTAACACTTCTGTAGCAAGAATCTGTTTTCTCAGGGCAGTCTCAGGTCCTGCTGTTATCTGTGGAGTCACTGATAAAAACTTCCTCAGGACCTGGACAGGCTGTGGATGCCCTGTCCTTAGAGGCATTCAAGGCCAGGTTGGGTGGGACTCTGGGCAGCCGGATCTGGTGAGGGGCAGCCCTGCCTATAGCAGGGGATTGGAGCCAGGCGGGCTTTAAGGTCTCTTCCAAACCATCCGTTCTGTGATTCTAAGATTCTGTGACTTTCATTTGGGAAACATCAGACCAGATGGGGGGAAGACAAGAAAAAGGAAATGAGTGCACCTGCAAAGGAACCTGGCCCTGATCTTCTGAGACATTTCCTACAGCACAGTACACTGGTACTGTTTATCACACCCTTTCTTTCCAGCAGGACCTTTGCTGTGTCTGGAACTGAGCATCTGAAACCCAGCACATTTCTACACTCTCTCCCTGAAGCTGTGGGCTTTCCCTGGATCCCATCATAGCCTCAGTGCTGAGGCAAGGAGGGAGCTAATTGCCTCCAGGCATTTTCCATCAGCCTGTGCAATTCCTGCAGAGCTCCTGACCTCACAGATGAGGAAGACAGGCAGAGAGACAGACATGGGCTGTATGTCTGCGACAGGGTCAGGGCAGCAACTCCAGGGAGTACTCTGCCTAATTGGTTTCCTTCCTTTCCTGCTGTATTAATCACCTTCCTGAGCATGCTGCCCTGGGCTCATTTTGAGGGCCCAGCAAGAGGGACAAGAGCAGCCCTGGCAGCTCTGGTCACAGGCTCGAGTCTCTTCCTCTGCCTCCCTGGCTCCACAGCAGCCTACTTTCCACTCAGTCCCTCTTCGATGCTCTCTAATGGAGGAGGAGGTGAGCATGAAATGGACTGCTAAAACCCATGAATATTTCAGAGGGAAAAGTCAAGGGACTCCATTAAATCCTCTTCAGTCTCTGCAAATGGAGCGGGGGAGGGTGCACTGGTTAATGAGAGACTTCAGCGGCATCCAGCCAATGTCAGGAATGCACCCAGCAGTTTCCAGGCTGCTGTGACCATATGCATTTCACCCCATATCCCGGCACCCCTTCTCCATACCTCACTGTCCATACATCCATCTGGCACTACTGCCATCTTTTCCTTCCCCAGACAGGCCACCATCCGTTGTATCTTCTGCTGCTGCAGCCTGGCCCAAGGTACCTTACCCAGTGATCATCATCTGGTCATCCTCTGCCCCCGCTCCCCTTCCCACTCCCATACCCGCTTAGTCCCAGCTGCCCTTTCACATCCTTTTGGCTGGCTTTGAACCCCATGTTCTCCAGCAGACCACTCTCTCTCCCAGCCACCTTGTCACCTTCTCACAGCCCCATCCCCATTACCATGGGCTCCAGACGGTTTCTCCCGCAGTCAGCAAACGGTGAGCATGGCGGCAGCTTTCATAGCAACAGCCAGACGCAGCCTGACAGCCCCATATGTTTCGGCAGAGACAGTTCCTCCCTCTAATGGGCCCAGAGGAGCACAGCTTTCAAAGGATTCAGTGTGGAAGTGACAAGCTGGAAAGCCTTATTAATGGGATCTCGGCTGGCAAGGGGCAGGCGGGTGGGGAGTGTGGATTTGCCCAGCAGTGGCTAGAGATGGCGAGAGAGCCCCTGTCTCCAGGCCACCACCACCCTGCCATGCACAGTGACATGCCACATACCCCACCATCTTTCCCAACCTACCTTTGCCCCACTCATCTTCCTCCTCCTCCTCCACAGGCATAAAACTTAGCAGTTGTATCCCTATGGTCATTGGGTTTTTCCTAGGGTCTAGAGAGCCTACAGGGTCTTTGAAAACTACTTTTCGCCATCTAGTACTGAACTGACACTTTGGTAACTAGATGGTCCCCACAGAACACCAACCTGACCCCTCATCAGTCCCGGGGATGCTCCATGGCTTCCAGGAGGATCAGTTCTCCACATCACAAACAGATAGACCCCAGCACCCTCTTAGGGCATGATTACACTTAGCAATTTCATGGCTTTTCCTATGTTGTTCCTAAAATGTTCAATTATGCCACAAACTGAGAACGTGAAGGTGAGGACTCTGCCTCACAGCACCCACAGTTAGATCAACCCTGCATTTAAACATGAGCACAGACAGGAGGTGAATGAGGCTCATCAAAATCTAAACCACAGACTGAATGAACGTGCGTAAATAAATGGCCATGGATGGGCACACCTGGCGTGCAGGGGATAATTGAACCTTATCCATTAGACCTCTCCTTCACTGAGAAAATTTGGTTCTCCCCCTCTCGGTCAGGGTCCTAAGGATGGCCACCAAATCCTTTAGAAGATGACCATCTCAAGAGGAAAAAAAAACCAATCACAGACTCAGTAGAGACTTCACCAGCAGTTTCCACCTCAGGTCAGACAATCTCCCCCCTGCTATCCAGCCAGCAATGGCCTGCACCATCCTTCCTCTCTCCCTCGACAGATAATCACTCTTATCTCTCTCCTGGCTTAGCATCCACCCATGGTTCCCAAAAGCCTAATTACATTTTACTCATAACTTGTTTCATCAATTATCATAATTAAATTAAGCTCAAAGCAGTGCCTTTCTACCTGTACTCATCTTATAATTCGGGTTGTAGGCTGGTTCATTTATAGACTAAAGCATCCTGAAACCCGCCTGTTTCTGCAGCTACTGCAGCTCGTCTGGTACAAGCTGCCACCTCTGCAAACTCTGTCACTGCACTGCAGATTCAGTGCTGCTCCTTGGAGAGAACCAGGCTTTCACTGCCTTGACTTTCTATTATTCATGCTCACCACTCTGTGCCAAGTGAAATTAAAATTATTTCCTCTTTAATAAACAGAAACAGTCCTACAAACAGAAAAATAATTTCATTTTTGATAAACAAAAGTGATCTTAGGTTCAGAAGTGCGTAATTTCCTTTGTCTGGCATTTCCGGCTCTTCTTCAGAGGGCAGCAGCTTCTGTCAATCTGGATGCCAGCCTTGCATATGACAGTAAAACAGGGCAAAGTGTAACTGATTAGGAGACAGTAAATGTCTGTTGCATGGTGCTTGGTGCTGCCTGCAACACAGAGGAAAGCAGATTTAGAAATGTGAGTGAAAGTAACTCATCTTATGCCCTTACACACTTCTGAAGCTCTCGGTGTGCTTTCTCCAAGGAGAGGACATCTCCCAGGAAGGTGTGGGATAAGTGTGGGCAATGCCATGGGAACCAGAAACACATTCATCTGCCCACACCTCACAGCAGTCACGGGGAGGCTGCTGACACAAATCACGCACATAAAAAACTACCCAGAGGAGGTTGTGTACCTGGACAGCACCCAAGGTGAGCCTCATTTTGTACCGTTTGGGCAGAAAATCGATTCCACCCCACAGTGTCACGAGTGTGACACTGGAAAGGATGCCTGGTTGGAAAGCTCTGGAGGGGACTGATATGCAGCTGAAAGTCTCTGCTGACACATGTGCCAAGGGCTAACAGTTCAGCCTCCTGCCCCCACACTGCCATGCAGAGCGCCAGGCAGCCCTGCCACTCCGAGGGAGCCATTCACTTGGAGGGAGGCCTTTACCTGCCCCTTCCCAGATGTTTCATCCCACCAAAGCAAAATCAATCTGCCAGGGCTGAGCCCTGCAATCTAGCTCTGTGGCTAATTGAAACCACTTGATTTTGAATGCTAAATATTTGTTTGCACACAAGCTGGAGTCCACGCCTTTTTTGGAGAAGCCATGGGGCAACTGATGATTACATGCAAGAACACAGACATCTAATTGTGTCGTTTTCATTTGCAAATTGGCACTTTGTCCAGAGCCCATGTGAGATGCTGAGGTCTGCTCTGTTTCCCAGGCAGCTCCTTGGAGCCCCATCAGGAATTTTCCTGGGCCCTTGCTAAGCCAGCTGCTGTATTTCAGAGAGGAGATGCAAATGGTTTCTAAATTGTTCTTGCAAAGCTTCCTGGGATGAACAGATGAGATAAAAATGTCTGATTTCAGCTCTGCTCTTCTGACATATACAGCACAGTATTGAAGGCAGCAGCCTAGCACAACTTCAGGAATTGCTGCTCTGTTCGTATTTCATTGCACTTGGCTCAAAACTGATGCTAAAGGAAAGTACTTGGTGGGATTCCTAAGGTGCTGAAATATGTATTCTTATCTCAAAAGCTCCTGGAATTTCCCAGTGGGTTACCAAAGCTTCAATTCCTATGGGGTATTTGATATCTTTAGGTAGAGTTGCATAGAAGGCAACAAAACAAAACAAAATAAAACAAAAACAACCAGCAGATTGTTTGATTGTCTAAAAAAATTGGTACTTGCTTTTCCTTAAACATACTGGGTGCTTCCCTTAATGGTGAGTCACATTACCACTTGCACACGCCAGCAAATTCCTCTACCCAGAACATCCCAGGCCCAGCACTTTGCTGCAGACATGGTGCAGCTACGTGGTGCTGAAGGCACAGCTTTCCTCAGTTTGGCCATGTCTCGGGGAGCACCCAGACAGCCACAGACCTTTCCTAGGTCAAGAGAATCTGCGGCTATATGTGTTTTTTATTATACAAATATCTGGTACTTCTGCATGGAAAGACCACATCTTGCTTTGGTCCTATGTCTTCTACCTCAATGGATATTTAACAACAGTAAAACCATACCAGGCCATTTACTTCACCCTTTCATTTTAACATAATTTTTTTGCCCAGAGAGAATAAGTAGAAAATATTTCTTTCCACTGTAACAGGACTTAACTGGGAAGGTTGAGGGAAAATGGAATGAGATTTATCGAACAAGCGCTGAAAATCTACACGAGGGAGAAACTGCTATTCCAAGAGCAAATAACTGCACACAAGAGCACGTATCTATAAGTGAGAGACTTTATTTGAACCAATTTTTCAAATACAGACATCTGTATTATTCTCACTTCTCGGGAATGTTTTCTGCTCAGTTTTGAAGCTTGCAACCTTAGGACAATATTCAGGACATATGTGTACATTAGATCTCTGCAGATGGACACATTCATAATGCACAAGTACAATGAGTGAGAGACTCTTTCCAGATCCTCACATAAGAGCATCGGAAATGGGCCACTCTAATCGTCAAGTTCTGCTCTTATTAGCTTCCAGACACGTCACAGTTCTTTACACTCTCTAGGCTGTAGCCTTCTTCTTCGGGCCCTGATTTACCACTGTGTTACTTCAGCTGTATGCCAGTGTAACTCCTCAAAATAGGGCTTAGGTGATGCATAGGGATGTGTTTTGTTCATTGGGAACAGGCATGAGCAGAAAAACCAAGCTATTGGATGAACAGCTATCCTAGGATTTTCTTTTCTATGAGAGCAGTCAGGATCTTGGGCTGGGATTTTTGGAAGTGACCGGTGGTTCTGGGTGTGTAATACATCAATCTCGATGCTCACAGTACGTTGAGGACCTCAAAGTTTGTGCCCCAGTAAGGAGTCTCCAAGTTGGGCGCTCCAGATGCGAACCACTTGGTCACTATCCGGTTCTGCAAATCTCAGCCTTCACCTTTTCTTCCGAGTATTGCTCAACAGAGGAATGTGGTAATAAAGCATTGTAGGTAAGAATGCAGGCTCGCACATGACCTGAGATCAACACCCTGAACAATGGATAGAGGGTAGTGTTTTCAGGGCCACCTAAATGACTTGGGATCTTTAGCTCCTTTTTCCAAAATGACATGAGAATTTTAGCCCTGACATGGGCTTCAGATAGAAGCTTGGACATCCTTCAGGATCTGGGCCTTAGGAGCATTAAGGTAATTTGAAAGCCAGTGAAATTATACTCTCAAGCACCCATGTCACTTGGGTTATTCTGAAAATGATACCCTATATACATATGGGTAGGTAAGGGGCAGACTTTCACAGGCACAAGTGGCAGTTAGACATGTAACTCCCATTGATTTTTTTCCCCCTCGGGGACCTGGAAAACTCCCCCCGAGGAGTTGAATCCTCCTCTTGCATTATTTTCACACCAGATTAACACCACTGCTTCCAGTGGAGTGACTCCTGAGTTACCCCAGTGTGAGCGAGAGGAGAACCAGTCCTGAGGTGCTCTAAATATCCAGTGAAAGTGCTAATGTGGCAATGCGGAAAAGTGGGGAATCTAGCACAGGCCTGGAAGAGGACCCCGCCACCGCCACCCCAAGTCATTGAGCTCAGGTGGTCACCGAACGGACTCTTGGCCAAGAGGGTCCAAAAGAGCCTTCCCTCCACCTCTGCAAATCACAGCCTCACTGCTTCCCTCCAAAGACACCTACGACAAACACCAGACCTTTGGTACAAAGAGCCTCATGTGCTACAATGTGCCATTTGGAGAGCACCAAAAAAAACCGAACTACCTCATTTTATGTTTTTCTTCCTTCCTTTCTTCCTAAATTATGGTCATTTCTTTCATCTACAGCAACATGCTCCCCTAGAGACAGTGCTTATGTAGTCACCGTAGATGACTTCCTTCCAGCTAAGGCCTCTCATGGGGCTGTGTTAGGGTTTGGTGCTGGAAAACACAGGGTCTGGAGGTGTCCCAGCAGGACGCACTTCCCTCCCTTTGGAGAGTGGCTCACAGAGGATCTTCTTGGCTGATGCAATACTTCCAGGTGTTGTGGTTTTTTATATGCTATCAATGCATCAAGCCCATGGATGCCATAAGCATTGCAAAGCAGACCAAATTCAAGCAAATGATTCATTGCACTGAGGGGGAGGGAGGGGGGTTATTAGCTTTGGATTTTTTATGGTTTTCCAAGGCTTAATCTAGATGAGGTGAAATGTCAAGAGCCGGCCTACAGCTGTTAGGAGCATTCAGTACAGATGTGGATCACTAGCACATCTCACTACAGAGGCACCAAAAAGTCCCTTCTGGACTCAGCTCTGTGCATGAGGCCAGGCACCATTTTCCCTGTAGGAGTCACCTTGTCATCCCCTTCCCTCTCCATACACAAAGCAACAACCACAGACACCTTCAGGCAGGATATATGCTCTTCAGGGAAAGAGGAAGAGATACACGTCTGTTGCTGCATTAGGACCAGTAGAAAAGCTCCAGCTACTCTGCTGGATACTCCCCACTCCCCTCTTCACTTCTGTGACCTCCTGTCTTTTGTGCTGCTCTCAGCTCACATGATACCCTGCTAGAAAATTCATTCCCCCAAAACCCCTGTTTTCCTTCCAGTTTCCGTCCTGTGCTACATCCTTTGAACTGCTTCCTTTCAGCCTTTAAAGTCTGACTGAAGAGGCAACACAAGGAAATCCAAATGCTTTTCTCTGCTCTCTTCCTGTACCCTGCAGACAGCCCAACTTCCTATACAAATCTTGTGTACTACACATGAAACCACCTCGTGCTCAAGGCAGGGTTTGTCTGTGCGCTCTCTCTCACGCTCCCTTTGCCCTGACTCTCTGGCAGGATCAGGACACGGTACAATAAGAAAGATAGGGGGGTGCTTGGTTACAGCCAGTAAATTTTAAACTGGAACCAAGGGAGAGGAATTAGTATTCAAATTTTTTTTAGGTTTGCAGTTGGTAACCACATACCCCGTTCTCTTCGTGGGGGGGAAAAGAAAACACAAAACCCAACCCTTTGTTCTCTAAGCAACATGGCAAAGTATGTTCTTATAAAAGGTGGCAAAACACACGTGATGCCCCAGCCATCAGCCAAAGGGGAAGCAACATGCAAAATGCAAAGATAAAACATCCCCAAGGGAGAGCAAATGTTTCTTTTTATCAAGGAGGGAGGAAGGTCTATGTCCAGGAAGACATAAGAGGTTTTCTTTTCCTGATAAAGTGAAAAATAGTGATAATAAAATGGAGGGAAAAGGGAAAATTTGGGGTTTGAAGTCAGAAGAGCAGGGATGCCAAGCCATCCTTGCAGACGCGCAACCCTTAAGTAAACCCTTCTAAATGGTCATGACAGGAGATGAAGTCAAATAAAAGCCATGCTTTCTCCTTCCTGCCTCCTCCTGAACACCTCTCCCGCACTTCTGAGAGCTGAACCCTGCTCCTCTCCGTGCAGTGCTAGAGTCACAGAGTGTCTGCAGCATCCCGGCCGGGCACCTGGCGTGCCACGAACAGCAAACATACTCTGCCCCTCTCCTGGTGCGCCCCGTGCCCATCAGAGCGCTCTCCCTCCCATACCCCATCCACAGGCTTGTGAGACCTGGCATACGGTCCAAGCAGTGCCTGATGTCCGCGCTACATTTGCTGAGTTGAGGTCAGGCTGGAAGGTGTCTCAGGGTTTACTACCCATCATGACATGGGAATATTAGCATATATATCGTTTATGAAGTATGACACAATACCTATCTGTCAGTCAGCCCATCTTTCTACCTATTGAGTCTGTCTAATCTACTTCAGCTAGCTACATTTCACTATCGCTATCAATCACCTATTGCTCCATGTTACCTAATTTCTTCCTGTCTCTCTCTCACCTTTTTCACTCTAACCTTTCTTACTCTAGCTATACTCCCCTCTCTCTCCCTATCATCCATCTATCCACTCTAAAGTCTTTTTTTCCCTTCCTCTCTCTAATCCCTGTTTTAAAAAATCTCTGTCCAATCTCTCTCCCACTCTCTCTTTCCCTCTCTTTTTTCAATCCTCCCACTCTCTCTCTCTCTTATTTCTACACAAGGCCAGGAAGTGCATGGAAATGAATCCCTACACATTTTGATGGCACATCCAGTTCAAAGGGATTCACTCTGAGGAGACACAGTTCATCTTTTCTCCCTAATTCCAACAAAGAGATGGAGGAGAACAAAGGAAGCAGGAATTAGCGAGACTTTGGGGCTGTCAGCAGACTCATTTTTTGGTGCTACTGCTTTTAGGCCAATTTAATCCTGGTCCTATCAACAGCACTGTTCAGCAATTCCAGCAGCCACTTGGCCTCTGTGCTGCCTATCCTTCACCATGGAAGGCCAGGTCTGGTGGTCACTCGGCTGGGGACAATCCTGCATCCTGTAGGCAGTGGCCAGGAGGTACACACAGTGGTGCTCAAATGAAGAGCCCAGCCTTAGCTGTGCTTAAAGCAGGCTGCAGGAGGTGGCCATAAATGACAGCTGAAGCCCAGGCTGGGTGACTAAACCTAGGTTTTATCAGGCAGCAAGGGACAAAAATTTCTCCAAGTGCTTTTGGTTGGCTCTGACGCCACCAGACCTTGCCCTGACCACATGCCTATGCACTTATTGCACTGCCCCAACACATTTTGCCAAACGGAACATCTTTGGAGAACAATGCCACATCAGTCAACAACTTCTTCATTTCCATCCCAGTGAGGCAATCACCAGTGAGGACCTGGCCCTTCCTGGCCCTCAACGCATTCCTTGCCAGGGCTCAGAGCTTCAGCATGGACCAAAGCAGGTCCCTCAGACGGCACCCATGGGCTGCCTGGGATCACTCCCCTGAGGTCACCATGCTCCCCTAAAACAGGACTTAGAGGACTCCTGGAAGCACACTTCTTTTGTTTTTTCCCAAGATTAATTTTGCTACTTTTCTTAAGCTAATGCCTCGCTCAGTGCTGATGTCTCACTCAAAATCGAAGCCTGCTTCCCTTGAAAATCCCCCAAGTGATGCCAAGGAGAGTGCTCGGCCACTGACTGATGGTAGAGCAGTGGCTGAAGAGCAGAGTGGGGCCACGCGACAAGCAGGCCACCAAAGAGCATTCTGCACACAGAGGCCAGCAGGACGTACAGCAGCATAGAAATGCGACACGGTTATGTTAATGATCATTATTCTCATTTATTATAATTATTGTTCAGTTTGAAAAAGGAGCCTGGAGCCAAGCATTATGCTAATTGGCACATTTTTTTTTGTTGTTGTTGTTCTAGTTCTGAAAAGAAAATGGGATTTAGTACTATTGTTTGTTCATTTGTTTTGTTAAGTTTGTTTTTCTTTCGTTCATTCCATCACATTGAAAAAGGAAGAAAAGGATTACTATTCTTTTTTTCCTGCTTTGCTTTTGTTTTAACTCACTCAGTAAGTCTGGACTCCTCGGATGAACGGGAACATTGCACACACACACTTGGAGAAGAGAGAGAGGAGAGAGAGAGAGAGAGAGAGCGCTCGCGGTGGGCAGACAGACACACGCACGCGCCAGGTCAAAGAACTCTGATACAGTGCAAGAATTTTCCCAAAATGATTGGATCATCATTACCAAAAAACTCGCCATAACAACACCAAGAAACAAAGAAATGTTTAAGCCACACTGTTTGACTGGGATTTTTCCTGCTTTTTTTTTTTTTTTTTTTTTTCATTAAATGTTTGCCACACAGAGAGAAAAAGGGTTTAAGTGGGAATGGGAGAGGGACGGACAGGCTCACAGACGTGAGCAGGAAGGGGGGAGATCAAGATCGGGGCAGGAAGGAAGGATAGAGGATAGGGGGAGGGAGGGAGGGGCAACGGGGAGTCATTTCTTAATGTTCAGGCATTTTCTTGGTCCGCCTTGCTCTCTTCTTCTTTCACCTCTTCCTGCTGGGCACTTTCAGTAGGTTTGGTTTCTTCTACAGCATCTAGTGGGGAAAGAGATGATTCAGCATTAGTCAGCCACAATCTAGAGCATCCTGCACATGCATGCAGTCATGCACGACAAAACTGCATGGCTTTTGGCTTCTCTCTCCCAAAGGAGACTCAGGTCTCAAGGTTTCTGGCATTTCTGTGGCATGGGAAGAAGATGCCTAGGTTCAGCCTAGCAGACGAGTGCATGGCTCTCACATGAAATCTCCAGCCGTACCAGAAACCTGGTGCAACTGGGAGGAGCTGCCTAGAGCCTTAAGCCCAGCTTCCTGCTGATGTGTCAGGCAACTTTCATTCATTTCACCACATGCACTGATGAAGCTCTTGGCTTGTAGGGTGAAACCAGCTAGATCCAATGTCTGAATTATCCTTTTATCACACCCACTGGCTGTGCCAATCACCATTGAATTTCTCAGCTCTAATTACTGCTACTGAACTTCTCAGAAGTTTGGAAGAGGGAAAAAAAAATGTAACCTGTAACTCAAATTTCTCTTACACCAAACAGAAATAATGAATGGGAGCCTTTGGACAGAAGGCTGTCCTCTCCAGTTTTCTGGCCTCTCCTTCCAAAGGCAGAGCTGCCATGGGGAAAGCAGTGATTGCAAATGGAGGATGGATCTGCAATCCCACAGTAAACAAACCATCAGGGGGCTAGCATTGAGGGGAAGACAGAGGCAGTCAGGAGGAACAAGACAGTGGTTCACCAAAGGGTTGCAGGATAATGCAAAGGGTCTTAGTGCACTGGAGTGATTGGTCTGCCAATTCTCCCCATTCCATGCTTACTACTCCTCAACCCACCTAAACATATGCACTGATACAGTGGAGAAGTCAAGCAAGGAGCATCACTCCAGATTTATTATAAACAATGGAGAAAAGAAGTGCCAAAGGGCTGGGTGGTGCAGGATGGGGCACAGGACTGGTATGTCACATACTGCAGCACTGGTGCTTCATATACCTCTACATCATCAGTGTATTTCTGGTGGACTCAAGGGTCCCCTTGATCAAACCACTTCCTAGCTTCTGAGATGGGCTATCATCTTGTGTTACAATGGCAAATAAAATAGACCAGGGTTTGCTCTCTTTCCCTGAAGCTACCTGGCACTACTCAACTCAGGTCCGTATGGCTAAATCCTTGCACTCCAGAACAAGAGAGGATGTGTCTGAGAGCTCTCTTGAGCAAAGCTAATTGAAATATTCAAAAACCACATTATGGCCCGCTTTGTCAGCTTAACATTACAGATGTTCACATGACAACATTTAGTTTGTGAAGGTAAGCATCCTCATCCATGTTTATCACTAGTTGGAATACTAAATGGGATGTGAACCATTTCTGACTGAGACTGATGATGCATTTTTGCCTGGTCCATTCGATGCCATCAGATGGCAGACTTGTATTTGCTTCCAGCACTGGCAGCAGGTGCCGCAGCTCTCACACCCCTCTCTGCCTCAGTTCCTTAGCCTCTCTTTTACATGCCTTTCTATGCACCATTTCCACATGCATCACCTTTAAGGTGTAACATCCCACCCTAAATCAACTTCATCAACTGCTTTGCTTTAGGAACTTAGAGCACTTTTTGTCTTAGTGAAATTCAGACATTCATTTTCTAGTAAGAAGAATTCTTCAAGAACATCCCCATCACCCAATACCATGGTCTGAGAGCCTGCATTGCCTGCCAGCAAAAGCTTCTAAGCACTTGCTTTCCCCTGATACTGAGCAGCAAAACAGAGTGCTTCTTAAAGACCTTTTCTATATATAATACAGCTATACAACAATGAACCAAAGACAAAATAGACTACTGATAAAAATGGGATCTAAAAATGGACTGGATTGCAAAGCAGACTAACTTGCTTTAGTTTGGTTAATGTTTCTGAATGATTCAATCACACTCCCCATAGAGGGCAGGGAATCTCTTTAATCCTGCTCCTCTCCAAGGCGTTCATAGCAGGGCACATGTTGAATTATGGAGCTGAAAGCATGCATGGCCAACTGCATCTCAGTGTAGGCCAAAACAACATCATTAGCCAGCAGCTTTGCTAGTCTAGATCCCAGTAAGACAAAAGGTCTGCTTTCCCATATGTAAATGCAAGATAAATGGAAGATCAGCAAAGGATGGGCAACTCAAGGAGCACAAGTCCCCACCATATTTTATGTTTTAAACATGTGTTTAAAACTTTTTGCATGTTCTTAGTGAAAATGCACACAGATTTCAGCCAAGAGTCCCCACAGCCTTCTCAAGACAGTGTAACAGAAGGGCACATAATGCAACAAGCAAAGGGACAGACACTGGGAGGTCCCGAGTTCCTGCTGTCCATACTGAGAGCCTTGGCCAAGCCATGCAAACCATTAAGTTGCACACATTCCCTCACGGCAGTTGAAACTGGGGTCTTGGTTCTACTGAAGTAGGATCCTATGGTAGTATAGGCTTTCGACAATTGTCCCAGTGACATGAACAGGAATTCTGGTTGCATTCAAAATGGGGGAATTATGTGGGATTGCTCACGATACTGTCCCTGCTGGCTCACCATAGTGGCAAATCTAATTTCCAGAGAATGTCTGTGGCACCTAGAGGGCCTTGACTGGCAGAAGAATTTCCTTGCTGCATAGGAGCTTTGCTGTCCCCCCTGTACTCCTCTGGAGGCAGTTGGCAGTAGGCAGACACTGCACTGATTTCTGCCATGCTGAAATAGCCTAGACTGACTCTAAGGTCAAGGAGCAGCAGAAAGGCTATGAAGTCACTTCATTACATTTTCAAGTCTTGTGCAGAACAGAAAGGAATCAGAAAAAATCAAACATATGCTGAACACAACATTGAGTTACTTTTCACCTTTTGTTAATAGCCCAAGTATAAATAAGAGCTCTATCTTTCTAACAAGAACTATCAAGCCAAATTCATCTAGCCACTCTCCTTTTAATTTTACATGGTTTTGAAGCAATGAGGGGAAATACTATATCCACACGTGCACCCTGCTGCCACTAAGCTATGTCTCACTTCCTAGGAGCTTTAGCACAATTCCATTGATCTTTAAGACAAGGGAAAAGAAGCAACCTGGTGTTATTGTTCAGTAATGAGCTTCAGCAAGAGGTAACATCACAAAGGATAAACAATTCAGCATAAAAAATGAAGTTCAAGCTGTGGCACTGCTAAATCACAGCAGTGAAAAGAGGAAGGTTCTCCCCGAGCAATGGGAGTATTGCATCACAACCCTACTGACATGAGGGCCAGTTAATAGCAGTTTATGATTCACAAGGAGAGACTAGGTGGTTTTGCCTGACTCACCCTTCACCGGTTTGTTTGATGCAGGCTATTTCTGCAGTATGTTCTCGGGGGTTTTCTATAACCTAGTTTTCAGTCCCAGTAAAGTCTGCTAGGTGTCCCTGGGGAGATTATTACAGATTTATCCTGGGGGATCTCATAGATCAGAGAGGAGCTCTCTTTCACCGCTTTTTACTGGATATCAGGCTTGATTTCCCACTGCCTTGAACTCTGGGCTGTTGCACATGTTGGTGTGTAGTGGACAGGTACAGTTACACAGCCAGACCTTGATTCAATCACACAACCTTGACATTTCACATTCACTTTGCATTTTGTTGAACTAGGTGTAAAAGGTGACAAAAAGAGCAGGTGAGAATTCAGGGCATCGAGGTAAAATGTTCTGCACCCTCGTTGAGGAACAACAGCATGCCATCCCAAGTGGTCAAATTTCCATCTGTTTAAAGCTGCCCCTTCAGAACATGCAAGCATTGTGAGGCCTCAACCAGAAAGATCAGATTGCCCATATCCACCCTCAATGGAGAGAACGAACAAGTGGCACTGACTTATCCCTTAAGATGGACCTGGACCAGGGCAGCAGAAAGATGCACTGGGAGACATCACAAAATAGGAAAGTTGAAGTAAGAGAGGACAGAGAGGATAGGGGCCCTGTTCATTACCTGGCAGCTATGCACAGACATCATCAGCTGGTCTTCTCACCCTGCTCCCCCTTTCCAATTACTGAAGATAAACATGGCATTTTTGAGGCTATTAACTGAACCTCTGAGGGCTGCTTCAAAAGTAATGGCTCATATTTGGCCCAGGACATGAGAGGTGGATGTTGGTGGTTTGGCATGATCCTACATGCCACGCTCATCAAGATCTGCACCAGTAAAGGTGCCCCAATGCTTTTTTTTGTCACTGCTGAAACACCATCCACTGCTTCACTGTGCTCACATTCACTCTTTGGACTTCTTAAATGTTCAGACATTGTCAGTGAATGTCAGTGGGTACAGAAACCTTTTGAACAGCCTTGGACAAACCTCAGGCTGTGACCATGCAAGTGCTTCAGGGATAGGGCTGTTTGATGGGAGGGACTGAAATGTGCTTGCTTCCCAGCTTAAGGGCCCTGTCTTGACAATTGCCTCATACCTAGAGCTCGAACTGGAACCTGACCGGGAATTTTAAGTGCTTTGTCTGTGGGAGAGAAATGATACATAAATAAACTACAGATCCTTGCTGAAATAGGGTCTTAGGGAGCTTCTGCCCCTCAGCACTCTATTTATTTACTGGAAAGGATGAGAATCATATCCATAAGCTCTGCAAGCAAACATCTTGAACATATGCAGCTCTGGATACTGTGGAGCTGCAGCAGGAGTGCAGGCAACAGCATGGCTGGAAGGTGGCACCTCCAGCTGCCTTTGCCGTGCTGCACTCTAATGACTGAGCATGCAGGCTTCTCTCCAAGTCTTCCCAGTGCCTTACATTAGTGAAATTAGGTTGAATGGATTTCCGGGTAAAATACTGTCTCTTGGGACCTGCCCAGCTCCCATCCAACTTGCCAAGATTAATTAAATCAGAGCAGACATCAGTTTATGACCAGAGTAGCAGTAACCTCTCTGCTGATCATTTCTTTTGTGGCTGGTGGCTTGGGTTTTGTTTTCCTTTTCCTTTCTGTTCCATTGTAGATCTTCAAATTACCACAGCTGATGCCAAAATAAAAGAAATTGCACAAACACTCTGGGACTCTACTACAGATGCAGGAATTTTGCTTCTGCTGCTTTCCCACTGTTTGCATAATTATTGCTGATATTGATTGTGTGGCTTGAACATGTCTGCGTGCTAACGCATTGCCCATCCCTCCTCAACATCTGCTCTCTCTCAAGCATTGGCCACAATGTGGGTCCATTTGCCATACTCATTCCTTTTTCTCTCTGCCCTCTGCCAGATACAGCTTGGCCAGAAATGGGAGTGAAAGCCTGCACCTTGTCTGGTGTCCTCTTTGCTTCCAAATATTAATCAGTGTTTTGCTGCCCTGTTATAAGCAGCCCTCGTTTACCCCAGAGAGGGGCATTTTTTGGAAGGTAAGGAATACAGGGAGGCCCCATTTGAAATCTGTGACCTAAGCATCTCCTAGTTTTAATGACATTTGGGTCCAGATTTGGATCCAGGCTTCACAGCTTGATTCATCTGTCCCGATCCATCTGTCCTTCTTGCCAGCCAGAAGCTGCTTCCAGGCAGTCTATGGTAGGTCTGAAATTGCTGAAATCAGATGCAGCTCGGGTTCAGAGCTGTTGCTTATACAGCTCCCTTCCTGATCCAAGTTAGCCCATTGCAGTCAGCCCTGCTATGCACCATACACAGTGCTAAAATCCTACGCCCTGTCCGCTTACTGCTTCTGTAGATTGACAAATTTATCCTGGGAAGTGAAGAGCTGCAGAACTCGGAGGAGTGACTGTTCCTGTTCCAGAGAAAGGGGTTGAGAGACTTTTCCCAGAAGCCTAGGGAATCCCTTGCTCGCTATGGGCAGACCCAAGGCAAAGCAGCAGGGAAGTAGAATGTGTTGTGTTCATAGATCCTACTGGTAAAGGAGGCACATGGCATGCTGGAGAGGGGGTGAAGGTTAGAACAAAAAGGTGAATGTGGCCACAACACATGGCATTTTTGGCCTCCCACTCCTGCACCACATTACCTCTGTTTCAGCCTCGTGTATGCCAAGCCCAGTTGTACCAGCAGAGAGAGGAAAAGCCACTTCTGCCAGTACCACAGCTGATGACTGCAAGCCCAGCTTGGGCAGCCTTCTCCTTCCACTTCAGCTCAATCCTCAGAGGACAGCCAGTCCCAGATCTGTCGTCCCAGTCGCCTTTGCGCTTTGTCAGGCTGCCCAGCTCGTGGCTTAGGGATTTCCCCTCCTTCCCTTTTTTCCCTAGCACCACCGAAATCCCACCCTGCGTCGGCATCTGTGCGTGCAGGAGGTGGGAAGGGAGGAGTGGGTGATGGGCTCAGGGAGGGGCTGCGAAGGGCCTGCAGCTTCATGGCCCAGCATCTCTCCCAGAGTCTAGACACCAGCTGCCGGGTTGCCATGGAAACGCTCAACTTGGGCGGATGGGCAGAAGCTGCGGGGTCTCCAGAGAAAAGGGAGTGGTGCAGCACGAGGGTGGGGAGAGAAAAAGGGAGATGCTCTTCGCAAATGGGAGGTGTTAACCCTGTTACAGCTACGTTTGCAAATACTGGGAAAGGAGCGGCTGTCCTTTCTTCTGCTGCTGTTTCCTTCCCACACATATAGGCATCCAAACCTGAAGGCTGAGACAAATGACATGCCAGCTGCTGGCAGGTGTGTGACCACTGCCTATTGACAGCACTTCGGGCCCACATACAGCACCTCTGGCAGGGCCATTGCAGTCAGCTACAATGGGATGATGCAGCCCAGGATAGCATACACTGCTGGCAGCGTCCATGTTTTTCATCCACCAAGACACCAAACTCCTCTGCAGGGCTGTTCTCAATGAATTCTTCTCCCAGTTTGTACACATTTCTGGGATTGCTTCTTGCACTTGGTTTTGTTGAACCTCATTAAATTAATGTGGGCCCAATTTCAAGCCTGTCCAGGTTCCTCCGGATGGCATCCCTTTCTTCTATTACATCAACTATACCATCAGCAAACTTGATAATGGTACACTCCATCCCATTGTCTATGTCATTCATAAGGATGCTGAAGAGCACCAGTCCCAAGATGGACCCCTGGGGTCACCACTCATCACCAGTCTCCACTTGAACAAAGAACCATTGACCAGAACACTCTGACTGTGACCATCCAACTAACTTTTTATCTACCAAATAGTCTAGCTTCCAAATCCATATTTTTCCAATTCAGGGACAAGGATGTGGTTCAAGGTCATGTTGAAAACTTTGCACAAGTCCATGCAGATGACATCAGCTGCATTTCCTTTGTCCACTAATGCCCTCATTTCATGGTAGAAAGCCACCAGATTGGTCAGGCATGATCTGCCCTTGGTGAAAACATGCTGGCTGTTTCAGTTCACCTTCTTACTCGCATGTGCCTTAACATCTCTTCCAGGAGGATCTGTTCCATGATCCTCAAGAGGTGAGGCTCACCTTTCTTAACAATGGGAAAGATGTTTCCCTTTTTCCAGTCAACAGGGACTTCATCTGACAGACATGACTTTTCAAATATGATGGAAAATGGCTTGGCAGCAACATCAGCCAATTCCTTCAGGACTCTGGCATACATGTTGTCTAACCCCATTGACTTGTACACTTGACAGGTATGGAAAGCATGACTGTCAGTGAAGACCAAGGCAAAGAACTTGTTTAGTGCCTCAGCCTTTTCCATATCTGCTGAAACAAGATCTCGCTTCTCATTTATCAGAGGAGATATACCCTCCTTTGCCTGTCTTTTCTGATGCATGTATATAAAAGATCCCTTCCTGTTAACTTTTCATGTCTTGCCATCTTCAGTTCCATCTGCACATCAGCTTTCCTGATCCCATCTCTGCATGTCTGAATGGCATCCCTGTATTCTTTCCTGGCCACCCATCCTTGCTTCCAGTGCATGTACATTTCCATCTTTTCCCTCAGTTTGTCCAGTAGGTCCTTGCTCAACCATCCCAGTTTCCTGCCTCCTCTGCTTGATGTCTTATGCTGAGGGATGGAGAGCTCTTATGCTCTCAGAAAAGTGTCCTTAAAGAGCTGACAGCTCTGTTCCACTCCTTTGTTCCTAAGGACAGTTTCCCAGGAGATCTCAACCAATGACTCCTGAAACACTCAGAATTTCACTCCTGACTCTGCTCTTTGCCAGGCCCATACTGCTCAATCTCATGCACTTGACCACGCCATGGTCACTACAGACCAGACTGCCTCTAATCTTAATATCTTTAATGATATCTGCTGCACTGGTGAGCACCAAGTCCAGTAATGCTTTACCTCTGTCTGGTCTGTCCAATATCTGGACAAAAAGTTATCCTTAACAAAACCCAGGAGTATCCTGGATTGTTTGCAGCTTGCTATGTTGTTTCCCAGCAGACACCTGGGTGGCTGAAGTCCCTCATTAGTATGAGAGCCTGTGAGTGATGCTTCTGATGTAGCTGAATCAAGAAAACCTAGTCAACAGGCTCCCCGTGATCAAGCAGAGTATAGTAGACCCTGACCACCAGGCCAAAATTGGAAGTGCAGCAATCACAGCAATATTACTAGCCAGCAATCACAAGACAGCAGGCAGAAGAACAGCATTCATAACCCACAAACTCTCAGTCTGGTCAGGGCTGTTTCTCAGAGGTAGCTCTTTGCAGTCTATCCACTTCTTAACATAGAGTGCCACTCCCGCACCACTCCTACCTTGCCTATCCCTTCTAAAAAAATCTTATTTTATAAGATATAATACCTAACTCATACATTTATGACACACCCATATCTATGTGAAACTTGAGCCCTCTCCATTGTGAACTTCCCAGATTTCTACAGGCAGACAGCAACATATTTATGTGATCTTTGTCACCATAACAATGACCTAACTCACAATCATGGAGGTATTTAATTATTGTGTCCTCCCAGTGGGGACGCAGGGGCTTTTATCTGCATTTTAGAGACACAGTATGAGGAGCTGGGATGTGGTCACACAAGAGCCTGTGGTATTCCCCTGGGGCTGAGTCTCCTCTTCTGGCAGTACTTTCATAGGGGCAGCAACTTGGTCCTGGTGCTCAGAAAAAGGCCTGTGATTTCTGAAATTCCCCAGGGCCCTAATTTCAGGCCCAAACTGGAAGTGCATCAATCTCAGCAATATTACCAGCCAGCCATCACAAGACAGCAGGCAGAAGAACAGCATTCATAACTTTACCTCTCTGAAATAGGAATACCTGAGAAGAAATAACCCAGCAGTTATTCTTTGCTCTCCACATTCACTACTTCAGTAGATTTCACAAAGGTCCTGCACACCATAAAGGCAGCTCTTTTTAATTAATTAAATACCTTGTGATTTAAACAGCTTGAATACAGAGGTTTTTACTGGCTTCCAGCTGTGGAATGTAACACTTGGCAGCTGCTCTTGGCATATGCATTGAAAAACAAGATGTCCCCATCTCATCATACAAGAGTACTCTTTTGTGTCACCCATCTTTTCCTCCTAAGTTGGATTAAATGCTGGAGAACGGCTTGGAAACGGGGAATGTGAATGGAAAGAGTACCGAAGTCTTCTCAAGATGCATCCATTTATTCTTTAGCCTCTCTACTGTTGTTGCCCTGTGAGATCATAGAGGAGAAATCAGAGGAAAGATGCGAGGGAATGGAAATACTCAGAGCTGATCATGGGCAAGTGAGCCAAAAGTAGCCTGACTGATGTGATTGCTAGTGATTCCTGTACAACCAGGACAATCCCAGAAAAGTAATTAATTCAGAGAATGAAGCTTACAGCACTTTGGAGATGGAGGTGCACATTTGGAGAGTCCTGGCAGATGCACAGAGAGTGACAGCTCTGCTGATCAGCCTGGCAATTGTGGTAGGATCAGTAGGGGAGAAAAATGAACCCAAAACAGTGGCAGCCTGCTGGCATTCATGCACTGCTGATCCTGAAATAACAAGGGCTCAGGAGAGGAAGGAAACATGCAGTGCTGGAGCCTTTGGGTCTCAGTCTTCAGCTCCCACCCACCTTGTCACATGGGACAGGCTGTGAGGTTGCTCTCCTCCCCTACTTTGGCAATATTGGCAAGGGAAAAGAGGCCAGAAGAGGAAATTTTCTGTAATTGCAGCAAAAAGGTCTAGAAATTCCTTTGGTGCATCCAGAATTAATGTGCTGCTCCTCCTGCTCCTCCCCTTGTTCTCCTCCCTTTTCAGCTGTCACTGACAGGAAAACAAATTACTGCAGCCCTTACTACAAGCCACACTCCCGCCTCCCTTCCCCCAGTCCAAAAGACATGTGCCATTCATAAGCTGCCTGACTGCTAGTCTCCATTATTAAACCCTGGAAGGCTGATAAATTGGGGATTCATGGAGCCTGCAAGCCTCCAACAACTCAGATTGCCATGGAAACCAGAGGCAGACTCCATCTCCAGCAGAAATGATATTGATCTAGCTGAAGGCAGGGAATTACAATCAAGGAGAGGAAATAAAATGTCTCTTTTTCTTCCTTTTGCCATCCTCCAATTTTGTGCTGAAGCAAAAGGGAAATTTCATTTAGAGATCATCAGTTTGTTTCAAGGTTCTGCAAATTTGATGCTAAAATGAATTAAATACTTGTTGTCAAGCCTTCCACAGCCATTTTGTTGATAACTGCCCCCAGCAGTTGCAACGTCACCAACACGAGCTCTTTGGATCAAGGGTGTTAATATTTCCCATATGCTGACTTGTAGGGTCCCAATGTGTTTTGTGCAGAATAGGCATCAAAACACACCCACAGCTCTCTGGGAGGCAGTTTGGGATTAATACTATTCCCACTGAAATCACTGGAAGCCTTTGCTGTTCTTTTCAATGGGAAGAGGTCTTCACATGCATTGTGACAGCCTGGACTCAGGAAAAGACACTGTGAACCAAGTTGTCTGCTAGGGAAATCCTCATCTGGAGAGAACATGAAGTGGCATTGCTGATGCAGAACACCCTTCCTCTCAAATCCAAATCCCTTCTTTGGGAGCGCTTAATCACGGCCCTCTATGGCAGGAAAGAGCAGGAATAATAGCACCCATCCCGAAAAGGTGAATGGGTAATGGCACTTTTCCATCTAATCCTGCAAAGGCCTGATCTTCCCTGGTTAGGGACCTCTTTCCTTGGGTGCCTATGAAAATGTCTCAGGGTTGTGATGTGAGAGAACCCAGCTTATCTTACAGCAGAAGGCCAGGCAGTATACTTGCCTCTTCTGCCCTAAGAAATCTCTTGCTGTGAAAGGGGCAGCAGCTAGCATCATTAATTCTAGTTTTAGTTCAAATATGGCAGCTTTAAAGAAAAAACAAACACAAAAACAACAACAAAAAACACAGTGAAGCAATCTTCTCCCAGGAAGGAGAGACAGAGTCCCACTCATGGGAGGGACTTACTGTCCTCCAATGTGAGCTCTGCACATCAGTACATCAGGGTGGCTGCCCCACAGTAGCCATTTCAGTTTAATTGGCTTTTCACAATAACAGTTCAATTAGGAAAGTAATGAATTTGGTCTCTTTGAACAGAGTGGCTGGAAATGCTACAAATGACATCTTACAGGGACACAGCCAGGTTACACCCAGAATGGTGGAGCAGCATGTTCATCATGGTTGTTACTGGCAAAGTTGAAGCTTGTTTGTATGGTTTGTGTACTCTTATCTGAGGCATAAACTTGACCAGGTCTGAGCCATTCAGAAATTGCAGTGAAGCAGAGACAATAGCCACCGCTCTGTGCTCATGTTGTCTCCCTTGGTCCTCTAGCTGATGTTTTTCCTTGCAAAGGTTCTTGGCTCAGGTCCTGCATGCTGGCCATAGAGTGGTGTTGTGGGATATCCATGTGAATGAACATGCCTCTCTCGCTCTTCCTCTCCTACTGGAGCTGTTCCACTTCCATAAGTCATTAAATATTCATTAGGCCAGAGAAAAAGTCTGGTAGTAAGGACATTCATCTGGAAAGGAGGAGATGGAGCTCCACCTCTTGGTCCCAATAAATAATAAATAATTTATACAAAGTGGAACAACTGCAGCAAGAGGCATCAAGGGAAACATCCAGCACAGCCAACAGCCTGATGTCTTCCCTGCTAAGCTTACTGGATTTCATTTTCCTGATGTAAGGCATGGACCCATATTGTTTTCTGCCACTTCAGGGAGTACCTGACCCTCACATGCTTGTTACTATAAAAGCAGACAAAGGTTTCTCTTACTACTTTCATCCAGAAATCCCACAGTTCCTGATTCTGGTGTGTTACTTTCATTTTGACAAATTCATAGAATCATAGAATGGCCTGGGTTGAAAAGGACCACAATGATCATCTAGTTTCAACTACCCCTGCTATGTGCAACCACCCTCCAGACCAGGCTGCCCAGAGCCACATCCAGCCTGGCCTTGAATGCCTCCAGGGATGGGGCATCCACAACCTCCTTGGGCAACCTGTTCCAGTGTGTCACCACCCTCTGAGTGAAAAACTTCCTCTTAATATCTAACCTAAACCTCCCTTGCTTCCATTTAAATCCATTCCCCCTTGTCCTATCACTATCCACCCTTGTAATCAGTCTTTCCCTCTCCTGTTTATATGCTCCCTTCAAATTTTGGAAGACCACAACGAGGTCTCTCTGGAACCTTCTCTTCTTCAGGCTGAACAATCCCAGTTCCCTTCATAGGAGAGGTGCTCCAGCCCTCTGATCATCTTAGTGGCTCTCCTCTGGACCTGTTCCATGAGTTCCATGTCTTTTTTATTCTGGGGGCTCCAAGCCTGAATGCAGCACTCCAGATGGGGCCTTACAAGAGCTGAGTAGAGAGACAATCATCTCCCTCTCCCTGCTGGCCATTCCTCTTCTAACAGCCCAGAACACAGTTGGCTTTCTGGGCAGCAAGCGCACACTGCTGGCTTGTCCAGCTTCTCGTCTACCAGGACCCTCAAGTCCTTCTCTGCAGGGCTGCTTTCAAGGAGATCTTCTCCCAGTTTGTATAAATACCTGGGATTTCCTTGGCCCAAATGCAGCACATTGGACTTGGCCTTATTGAACCTCATTAGGTTCTCGTGGGCCCACTTCTCCAGCCTGTCCAGGTCCCTCTGGATGGCTTCCCTTGCCCCTACTGTATCAACTGCACCGCTCAGCTTGGTGTCATCTGTGAACTTGCTGAGGGTGCACTCCATGCCATCATCTATGTAACTGAAGAAGATGCTGAAATTAAAGGGATCTTTAATGAAAACAAGTTTCACTGAAAAAATTATAGCCTGGTATGACTCAGAAGCTCTGTATGGAGGCAGCCTAAACTGCAGTAAGGCTCAGGCCCTCTGTTTGACAGAAACACGTGTACTTGTTTTGCAAGAAATGAGGACTAGAACCATGCTACATCATTCAGGAATGACTGGAATTTTCTCCTTGTTCCCTCAGGTAGACATCAGTGACTCCATCCATCTTTCTCAGTCATTTGGCTTCAGCCGTGAAGGTTTCTAGCCTAAGGCAGAAAGAAACATTTTATTTCTCATTCTGTGTGTCTTTATTGAGTGCAGTGAACAGTACTGGGTTAGTATCTCTTGAGATCAAATCTAGCCATTCACTCACAGCGCTGGTGCTGTACAGTGGCAGTGCTGTGTGTTTCTCCTCAGTGTCTTGCTGCTGGGCTGTAGGTGTGTTAGGAGAGGTTGTGTCATGGACAGGAGATGAAGTTTAGTCCCTGTGCCTGGCACTGTGTTTGGCCACACTGTTAGGTCTCCAAACAAAGAACTGACAGTAGTGAAGGGAAGGGTTTGTGCAATACTACCTTCATGCACACAAAAAAAGCTTAAGGATGTGCCAAAACCATTTACATTGCTGAAGGATCTTACCAGTCTCACTGGCTTGCCAACCTGCAGCACTCTGTGAATGCAGCAAAGTTGCCATTTTCTGCCACAAGTTCTGACCACAAGTGAAAGCAGAAGGCCAGTATTCGTAGAATCACAAAATCATATAATCACTGAATGGCAGTTGGAAGGGTCTCAAGGATCACCACATTCCAGTCCCCATCTCCCCCACTCCCTCCACAGGAAGTGTTTCCAACAACTAGATCAAGTACTAGATTAGATTGCCCAGGGCCCCATACAACCTGGGCTTGAACATCTCCAGGGATGGGGCATCCACAACCTCACTGAGCAACCTGTTCCAGCACCTCACCACTCCCTCAGTGAAAAACTTTCCCCTGACATCTAACCTAAATCTTCCTTCCTTTAGTTTAAAAACATTTCCCCTTGTCCTATCATTCACTTCCAACACCCTGCCATGGGCAGAGTTGACAGTAACTAGATCAAGCTGCCCAGGATCCCATCCAACCCAACCTTGAATGCCTCCAGGGATGGGACATGCACAGTTTCTCTGGGTAGCCCATGCCAGTGCTTCACCATGCTCTGAGTAAATCGTTTCCTCTTAACTTGTAACTTAAATCTCCTCTCTTTTAGTTTAAAATCATTCCTCCTTGTCCTATCACTACCAGACCATGTAAAATGTTGGTCTCCATCTTGCTTATAAGATCCCCTCAAGTATTGAAAGGGCCACAATGAGGTCTCCGTGGAGCCTTCTCTTCTCCAGGCTGAACAAGTCCAGCTTCCTCAGCCTTTCTTCACAGCCAAGGTGCCCTCTGGTCATCTTTGTGGCCCTCCTTTGGATCTGCTCCAACAGCTCCATGTCCTTGCATTGGAGTTCCCAGGCCTGAATGTAGTACTTCAGATGGAGCCTCAGGAAAGCATACTAGAGGAGGACAGCCACCTCCCTCACCCTGCTGGCTGTCCCTCTTTTGTATTACAATAGTGCACTGAGCATGTCACAATGGAAGAAACAAATAGATACTTTGCAAGCAGATCTGAGATTAAGACCAAAGATTTCCTCAACTCTCATTTCTTTCAGAAGTGCAGCAGGGCAGACTCCAGCCGAAGGCTGGATCTCCAATAGCTTCTGTCTTGTTTAGCATTGGTGACTGAAAATTATTCTGCATCTCTTACAACACCGATTTTAAAATAACAGGTGAAATCCTAGCCTTACTTAAATTGGTGAGGTTTATATTTCAGCCCTGTAGCTGGATCTGCCTTTGGTGAGTGTTGCTTCCAAACAGGCTGTAAAAGATTGAAGTAAAGAAGGAGGAAGAACAGGAGCTTGAAGAGAAATTTTGGGATAGGCAACACAGGTTGTCAGAGCTAGAATATATACTGTTTTATGCCTAAAGCCAAACAGAATGTGGGGAAAAAGTATTAAAATTCATCAAAATACTAGGCAGTTATGGACTTCATCCATACAAGTTTGCATTCAAACCTTCCTCCTCCTTCTTAGAGGTTGGCATCATTTCCAAATCAATAGGTGTTCAAATCCCTTCAGAACCACAAAGGGTATTCTAAAAGAACTTTGCACCACCTCAATTCTAATTACTTTTATCCCATTTTCCATGTCTTCCATCAGCTATCTAGTAAGATCATTGAAACATTTTTCACAGCTGCTAAGACAGTTGTGCCAAAGTCAGCAGCACTGGGGAATGCTATTGCACACCAGCCTGCTCTCACTCCTGCCCTCTCATTCCTTTCTCTGTACATGAAATGTGTTGTCAGTTCTGGTTCTGCAGTACTGCACAGCTTTAACATAGGGATTGGGATGCTCTTCCAAACGTTTGAGAAATTTTCTTCTTCATTAAACCTTGTAGGTTACAGGTAATGTCCAGTCATCATTAATAGCATTTCCAATTACTGTGTCTTGCTGGAGGAAAATGAAGAGGTTGAATAGTGTCTGTTTTCTTTCATAATGAAAAGAGGACTCGTTTGCTATAGCCTTAAGGTACAGCTGGAAAGCGTATGGTCATTTGAACACTGGCTAATTGGGACCTTATGACCTCTATCTAAGGCTTATTTACATGAAGCTTCGAGTCTCACTGTTCCTATCATTAGGATAACAACATTTTCCTTTGCATCTCTTGACCTTGTCCAGTTCTTTATTTCTTTCCCTGAATACTCTGCAGCCCAGCAAAGGGCCAACGTCCAGCATGGGCACCTGGCTGCCAGAACCTCAGCTGAGATTTTAAGCCCTGGTCCAATGTTGCATGCTGACAGTGATATTACAAAGGCCACAGAAAGGAAGAAGCAGCATTTCCACAGACTACATATTCACAGTTGAAGATGATAAAGCCAAAGCTCTTTGTATGGTATTAGAGCTAAAGGATACGCAAAGGGATCCTCTAGTTGGGAAGAAAATCACAGTTCTACTTGCCTGCAAAATCAAATTCCCCTTCAGAGGAAAGCTAGCAGCACTCATTATTACTTAATTTTTTTCCGATACATTATCATTAACCATTTCCTCTACTTTCTGCCTGAAAAACGTTCAATACCAACTGAGAGAAAAGCTAGGGAATTAGGAAGTTCTCCTTTATGTCTGCCTGCAGCATTAACGTAGCCTTGAGAAATACACTGTGCTTAGAGATGCTCAAACTGAACTTGCATGAGTTGGGGTTTTGGACAGTCTATTGGAAGTTCAGAACTGGAGGTGGAGCCTACCCACAAAGCCAACTCTAGTAGCTGTCTTCATGTCAACCACTGACTTGTAGGTCTCCTGCAACTATTTCCATTTCTTTGGTTCCCTTGACCACTGCCCACTCTCACAGACTGCTATATGGCTGAATATATTTGTGCTGTGCTTTTACAAAAAGGCCACCTTTCAAGTATAAAATGGATCTGCATGTCATCCATGATCATTGAGTGGCTGTGTTCAAAAAACAAAGATGTTAGTGTGTAAAAGGGCTAGAATGAAGAGAAACACAGAAGAAATACTGCCTTTCTGAAAATACATAACAAGTATAGCCTTTTCTGGACTACTGTATATAGTGTTTGTCACCCTGTTTCACAAAGAACGTTTGTAGATTTAAGGGGAGTTCAGAGAAAGCAACAAAGCCTAGAAATTCTTTCACATGAAAAGCAACTGAAAACATTGTTTGTGTTTTTGTCAGGAAAGAGTGAAATAGCAAGGTCTGTGGTACTGTGCCATCTGTGCATATGCATATAGAATACACTGTATACCATAAGCAACAGCATAATGTAAGGCCATCAGAAGCTTTTGTTCCCTCTGTGATGAACACAAGTAAAGAAAGATATTTCAGGCAATGATGTCCAATTCATTGGTAATCTTTCCAGACATGGTACAGTTGGTTGGAGCTGGGAAAGCTGTTGACACTTAGTTAATCAGATATTGTGTATTTTTATATACGTCACATAAAGGCCTAGTTATAATTAGTATTGAAAGAGATGACACATCACACTTCAGGTGTTAAGTCAAATTCTAAGCGGCAGAGGACAGGGATGGGTCCTAGCTGTAGAGAGGCAGTTTATGCCACATCTGCCTATAGCAGCATTTGATACTGGCCACAGCTAGAGAAGTACTGTAAATGAATGTTAGGTCTGACTTGTCTTGGCAGCTCTTATGTCCTTCTGCAGTTATTCTATAATTTCACCCTGCTAGACTCCATGGAGCTGCTGCAGGGATTGGAAGCGATCGCTGAACTGCCACTGGTAATCCAGTATTAATGCACCTATTATGCAGCACTCAAGGAATGTTGAACTAATCTGATCCCTCTGACCTGCTGAACCTTCCCAGTCCCATTTCTTTCTGCAGTCATCTATACCACTGAGTCAGTACTGATACCTCTAGAGTGACACTTCTTGGATCTGTAAATCCCAGCTGATACTCTGCAAGCTCATATCTGTCTGCAAAGTTCAGCCTACTTGATCCCAGTGTAAAGAGATGACACTGGTGGTGCTGCAGAGCACAGCTGGGAGCTACAGCAAACAGCTGCCATTTAAATTTCATTGTCTGTCTGCTCTGTCCAAGAGTCTGCTATTGGAAACTTCCTACACTAAAAATTTAGCTACCATTTATGGCAGAGGGGGTTCTTTCCATGTGGGGATTTTGGAGCATTTTCTGAAGATGGTCTGTAGCAGGTCACTGCAGAAGGTACTGTAACAAGAACACAGTGATTGAAAGCATGACCTAGGCAGTTTAACCATGGACTTTGGCTGTAGAGACCTGTGTTAGTGCGAGTGACCACTATGGAATACACATGACAACAATATGTATTGCCTTCAACTCCATCTGCATGTACTGCTTGCAAGAGCTCTTTCCTATAGAGGTCTGTAGGAGTATAATGCTCTCAGCAAACCTCACTGTATGCATCACCTAGAAAGTTCAGTACTGCACACGTCCAAGACTTTGTCCACTTGTGGGAATGCTATATAGATGTAAACAACAGTGAGGCTGTTGTTTACAACCTCCCCACGGACAGGAAATCCATGCAGTTTGCCATGATCAGTGAGGAGTGGCTCACCTGATACTGCAACAGCTGTGTTTCTCAGCATTAAAAGGTGTCATCTTTCCTATAATTTCCATCCTTCACAAAATAAACCAGTTAACCACACTTTCTAACTGAGGCCTCCTTGGCCTAAACCAGTGATTAATCTGCTTTCCTTTGGAGGCATTTTCCAGAGTTATCCCACGTGGTATCAGTAAATATGCTTAATGCCACCTAGAATTTCATTAAAAATGGTCAGGTCTTTTATACTGCCCACACGTATACTGGGCAAGTAGTATCTCATTGCAAAATGGCAAATTTAACACATACTTGATACCAGAGATAATTCACTCTGCAACAGAGGAGGAAATCTGCATCTATTACAGGTGATATGTAAATTTCCTATTGTCTGGAAAACTCTGCTCCTCACAGGACTGCAATCCACATACCCATCTAGGCAAAATTTTCAGATCAGCTGAGAACTAGGCACATACTTCGTCACCCTGAACCATGTTGCAGGTAACCTAAATTGCATTTATATTCTTACTTTTTTGCTTGGGTAATACTACAGACAGGAAAATTCTGGTACGCTTGCTTAGAGTTGTTCCCTCTGGGGCACTCATGGGAGGACTAGTGCATTTGCATTGTGTTCCTCAGCTGCCAGGTGTAGCAGCAGAGATAAGCTCCAGTGAAACAGGAATGTCAGTGAGGTTGTTCTGTCTTCTGCCAGCTACCCACAAGCCAAGACTAAAATTCCAGTTATACAACTGCAATCCTCTTGCATAGCGCAGGCTGTACTCCCTAGCTCCTGCATGACAATGGGCAGTCTTCCCTTCCAAACCTTTGTACATCCAGTGCTCTCTAGATGCAGCAACTATACACTGATTGAGCTATAAACAAAGAACTTATTCAGCTATAAACCATGAAAAAGGATCTGCAGGGACTTGCTGCCTCTAAGGAAGTGAAGATGGTGCCTCCCTGTGTTCCTTGCTGGCAGGGTACGGGGCCCCAGGGAGAACTGTGGGCTTGCACGCATGCAAGACAATTGACATCTGGCTGATTTTTCATTTCAGCCGTGAAACTACCTCATTGTAAAGCTGTTTCATCAAGCAGGAGAAAGCATTCTTCACTGCTCAACAAAAGAAGACCAATTTGTTTCCTTAGGCACAATTTACTCTTTCACATTTCTGGGCTTTGTTGTATCCTTACCTACAACTTGAGAATGCTTTTGAAGTGAGAGCTAGCCAAGTTTGGAGATGAGCCGTGAAAACCTGGTAGATTACAAAGAGAATCTAACATTGTGTGATATTCACCTCTTGTCCTCATAAGACTCATAGTATCCCTTCTTCTACAATTTGCTGTGTTGGACGCTGATCTCACTTCAAAGCTGTATTAATGTAGATTATTTCCAATGACTCTGATGGACACTCTCCACATTTAAGTTAGTGCAGCCTAGATTTAACGTCTCACCTCTCCATCCATATGTAAGGTATAACTTCCTTCCAGTCACCTTTGAATGTTGACCTCTTGAGTAGGTTGTCATTTAAGGCAATTTCTCTAAGCATAATTCCAATACCAAGGGGGCAAAAGTTGGATCATAACTAGAAAGTCAACAAAATAAGTCTTGGCAAGAAAGCTCAAGTAAGAGAATACCTCTCTGACCTGCAAGTCATCCACCAGTCATGAAGAGAACAGAAAGATGTCCTTCTTACATCAGTCCCCCATCGCCACTGAACAAAGTCCACTGACTCATTTCATCATTTCCTCAGATTGGAATCTACCTACTTTTCTCAGAGATGATTCACTGAGGATTGCTTAGAAATTGCCCTACTTTACAATTGAGAATGCCCACAGTATGAGAACAACTAATACTGGATGCAGGACAGTTGGTTGAAGTCATTTCCTAAGCCACTACCAATATACAGGTCAAGTACATGGAACTGAATAACAAAGAGGGTTGAAGTCTGCCAGGGGAATTAGAGGATTGTATGAAGAATCACCCAGCCTCCCTCCCACTCCAGAAACATTAAATATTAAGCATTTAAAAATCATGCAGTTCTCTTTATCCATTTATTAGTCTTTTCCTCTCTTCCTGTCTTCTTTGTCCTGCCTTCTGATGAAGATTAAAAAATCTCCTTGACTGTTTCTTGTGTTTGTCCGTGGAAGATAACCACAGATAACACGATATAGCCTGTATCTACAGCCTGTAGTAAAATTCAAGGCAGATGAACACGACTGCACAAAAGTAGCACGGTCGGCATGCCTCACGCTAGTAGCAGCCAAGCATGCTATGGCAACCAGCCAACCAATGACACTGGCGAGGAGCCAATTTGATTTATTTTTGGCAGCCTGAGACTGCATTCTACTACTGTGCCAGTCTTCGATCACAGAAACGATAAGAGATGACCTTTGAAAGCCAAGGGGACAACTTCTGGGAGAAGGGAACTGATGAAGCTGAAACAGGGTCTGTCCCCAGGCTAGCAGAGTACCGGAGTGGCAGATGTTTGGTAGCCCTCCCTCTTTCAAGAACAATCAACTAGTTCAATCATGCCAGCAACCATCAGTGAATGATATGTTTACTGGGTGAAGACTGGGAGAAAGGTCGAGACACGGTACATGTCTTTAAGACTATGAAAGGTGTAAGTGCCGAGAGAGAGAAAAAGAGAGGTTTAAAGAGATGAGAGGGAATAATAGAATGAAAATAAGCAAAAGAGAATTTAGGCATCCTAACATGAAATATTTTCTGTCTGTGGGATCTTTGACACTGAGATGATGCTCTTCTGTGGAAGAGGCTATGAAGAGAGAGCTGCTTCTTACTACTCTGGACGTTGTGTTACAGAGCATGTTGCAGAGCACAACCTAGCATCCTCAAAAAGACAGACAAGAAGGCCTATTTAATCTGTGTCTTTCTTTTCTTTTTTTTTTTTTTTTTTCATTTCCTTCTTGCATTGCTCTGGGGGCATTTACCCAGCTGTTTGACTTTGTGACTGGAAGGCTGATACCATCCTTTAATAGGAATTTTTAAAAAAATCTATATTCATTAACATTTTAAAGAGAATATCAGTTTAACTGTGGCCACACACCTTCCATGTTTGCTTTCTGCAAACATTTGTAAGCTTGAGTATTACTGCATGCATATTAAGTGAGTCTGAATAGATGCACATATTGGCCTTGAACAATCAAATAATCACTGAAAGCTCATTTTTAAACACATATTTGATTGTAGATTTTGTAACTTACTCCACTGGCTAGTTATTTACATAAGCAGCAGTATCATGTGCAAATGTGTATTAAATTGTAATGTTCTCATTTCAAATGATGTTAAGGGCAACAAGACCATGGGGAAGATATCTGCAAATGACTCAGAATACTGAGTACAAAAAAAAAAACCACATTATTTGATTACTGATCATTGAAAACAGGTAAAATTAAGCAAGTGAAATATTTTAATGCTATGAATTGCCTATCTCTATCCATTACAGAATATTACACTAAATAAAATTAGGATGTTAATTCACAGCAGAATAACTATTCTTATTTAGGAATAAGGCACTCCAAATCTTAACCAAAAGTTAATTTGCACTCATTATTCTGTGTACAAAACATTCCAAAATACTGAATTACTCTGTTCTGTTCTTACCAGTGGTGTTTATACCTTTGCTCATGTATAAATACAATGCAAGTACAGCACACAACATACCAAATTAGATTTCTCAAATCATATACCATTTATTTTGCCACTCAACTCATCGTATAAATTGAAAGACAGAAGGGATGGAGACCACAAAGAGCCAAACATGGTTGAATGCAAATTCAAGATTTATCTCTAGAAATTAATGCTTAAATGAAAGGAGGTAAAATAAGCATCCCTTTCCTGTTATGTACTTTCAGGTTAGAGTCACACTCCTCAAAGCAGTTCCCCTTGTCCACACATTAAAACAGAATTATTTTGCACAAGCTCTTCTCTGAGTACTTATCTGTCCTTTTGGATAAGTACTTCCTTATCTTTCCACTTTGCTGAATAGGTGCAGTCACCTGAAGCTCTGAGTTAGCTATGAAGCTTGGAAGCCTAACTGTAGAATTGGATTTGTCATTTCGGAAGAGAAGTTATTCAAACAAATGGAATGAGGAAAAAACATCAGTGAGTGCAAGTCTGGATGAGGATGCTCTCTAACATTTACGTAAGGCTGTTTATGAAAATCAAGATGATACACTACATTTTTTTCCTCAACAAGCTATTGATTACAGTTGAGTGCCTCATGAATGTGGAGGCCAGTTATAATTTGCACTGCCTCTTGATCAACTTTCATGTGGTGCCTGCCTCTGCTGTACTGTTTCTTTTATTTATGTTGGTTTTTTTGATAATTTACAGAAAGTAAAGACCAAGAGCAAAAACGTCCTCAGGTCTTAGATGTGTTTTCTACCTATCTCAGTATCATAATTCAGCAACAGCTCTTCGTTATGGTTTGCAAACAATATGCTACTGTCAAAAAGGTTCACTTTTGCCACTCCAAACTTTTGACTTCTTCCCAGGGGAACTAGTTAAACAGACCTGCAGCTTGGTTGGGAGAAAGAATTGGAAAACACCTCCTAGACTGACTGTTTGCATTCAGTTCTCTCTCTCTCCAGTCCTCATTCATTGAGCTGTCAGGGCCTTTAATCTTCCCTTTCCTACCTGATCCTATTATTAGCTGACTGACCTTCTCCCATCACCATGCAGAAAAGGGCTAGATGACACATCCACCTACCTAGAGGAACAAGAGCCTGTAGAGAAGATGCATTTTTTCCAAAAGATGTTGGGAAGCAGAGGAGAGAGTGTTAAGGAAGAGCATGCACATCCACCACCCACAAAACCTATCAAAGGCATTCCGTCTTTGACTCTCACTCTGATTCCTGTGATGGAATCAGAGGTTTCAGAGGCATCTGTATGAGAACAAGACAGGTACCGATTTCTGGAGAGGCCCAACTCCCTACCGAGGCGCTCACTCACCTGTCTTCTCTTCGGTTTGGCTGCTCTCCACTGTCTCCATTTGGGGTTGCGCTGTTGCCTTGGCAGTAGCATCCTCTGCGGCAGGGGTGGTGGTGGCAGTGGTGTCAGCAGCAGGCACGTCGGCTTGTTTAGGCTCCTCTTTGTCTTGGGCTTCGTCAGCCTTCAAGGATGGCGAGTTATCAGTGGAAGCTTTAGTGGCACTTTCCGTCTCGGCGGCGGCAGCGGATTTTTCCTCCGAGGAGGCGGCAGGAGTGGCAGCCTGCGGGGCTGGCTGCTCTGAGCCCGTGTCAGCGGCTCCATTCCCTTTTTTCTCCTCTGCTGGCGCGCTGCTGTCTTTGCTGCCCTCATCCAGCTGGGCACTGTCGGCGGCGCTGGCCTCTGTGGCAGCAGAAGCCTCACTCTCTTTGTTCTCGGCCGCTCCGCCAGCAGGGCCTTCATCCTTCTTGTCGGCGGCCTCAGACTCGGATGCGGGGGCATCTGCCTTCTTCTCTCCCTTGAGCTTTTTCCTTGTTATGTGTCCACGGAAGCTGGCCTGGATTTTGGTGGCTGCCTTATGAGCTTTATCTTCTGGTTTGATGCCATCTTGCTCAATCTTTTGGTCCCCGTCCTCATTTTTTTCAACCTTAGAAGAAGAACAAGGAAGGAGGGCAGAGGAGAAAACAGGGTAGTACGGTTAGGTTGCGGTTGGACTTGGTCTTTAAGGTCCTTGACAATCTGAGTGATCCTATGATTCTATGATTAGGTAAGTTAAGACTTCTCCAGACACAGCCCAGACTCTGTTTTAATTGGGAAATTCCCACCCGCCCCTCCTGCTAACAGGTGACAAGTTTGGAAGCAGCCATTCCATTTGGTATGGGTTTGAGGCCAGTGGCTCTGATTTCATCCTACGGCTGGGCAGACACAGGGGATTAGCAAAAAGAATTTAAAGCACCCCATCATCTCTGCTAGCAATGCTAGAGCAATTTGCCTGCTTGGAAAGGCTTGCACTAGCTGGACTGTCACTGCTGGCATGATTTATTTTCCCATCCATTTTGAAATTTTTCAGTTTTTTCCCCCAGTCATTTTCAAAACACTCCCCAACAGGGGTGTTCCATAGTCTTTCCAGACCCTCTTATGCCTTCAAATCTTTGTTCCTTTTTAATGAAACTTTGATTCACAGGTATGTGACTCTAGCTACATCAAGTATTTCATGCTTTATAGCTTTTTGACTCAGATTTGCCTGCAGAGACCATTACTGCCACCCGCCCTGCCACAGATGCATGCTGTTACACACGCACACACATCCTCCTCACAAATGGGCTGCCTGCAAGCACTCCAAGCCCTTTTTCTCTGCTCCCCACTCTCGGTTTCATTGTAAAAATAATGGACAGATAGATATCAGTATTTTCAATTTCAGCAGATTATGACTGTTTCTCTGATTTGGGTAGAATACAGCTTTACAACAAAGAACAAGCATTCCTCCTGTTTTTTAGACATAAGCCATGCATTAAAGACTTAAATGGGACCAAAACAGAGCCCATACTTCATGCTGGTCTGCTGCAGACAGATAATGCTCAGTTTGTAAAATCCTACTGAATTTACAGGTCATACCATTCTTCACCCCAATAACTTTAGCTGCTCTTGGGCAAGTAACAGCTCAGCTGCATACTGATGAAAGGACACCGTTCTATTAATATTCCCATTGGGAAGCATTCAAAAGAGCTACTCAGAAGCAGAGGCACTGGCCTCTTTGCTGTCTGCGCCTGGTTTCCAATACTGGCTCAGGTCACAAAAGAAAGAAAATGAGCTGGCTGAGAAAGATAGCAAGTGTTTATTTCTGCAAGGGAAGAAGAAACTATTCCTCAGGCCACTGCAATTGAAAGATGCCATCTGGGGAAAGGACCAGAACCATAAGCTCATAAATACGCCCAAAAGACTGCAGCTGGAATAAGGGAGGAGACCCTGCTGTATCAACACATGATGCTGGAAACACTGTGTGTGAAGAGGTTGACAGTGGACTGGCTACAGTCAGCAGTCACTGAGAAACAGACTGTAAGGGATCGTTCCCATGCAGAATGAAAACATTGATGTGAGACAGATGGGCATGCACATGTGAACAAAGCAGTGCCAGCAAACCCAATATTTGGCCATCAGTAAGCATGAAGTTCTACCCACCACATCATTCTGGGGCCACCAATGAGGACAAGGTCCCTTGTCCTGGTGTCCAAGCAGGATAGTTCCCCAGATAAACAGGGATGAACTTCAAGAGAGATGGTGGCCAAGGAGCCAGCAGCCCCAAATGACCATGGAAAAGAGCTGCTCAGCACAACTGTGCAGGGTTGAGAACGGGTCTGAATGCACCAGCACAGCTAATATTGCATTGTGACCCAGAGTTCTGCACAAATTCACCTACCCTGTTCTTCAGGCAAGCTTTGTAGTTTGTACTAAGTCCTGTGTTGCTGTAGCAACATTACTACTAATGTTAGACAAGTTGGTTTAAAAAGAGCATGAATATATCTGCATTATACTGAAGCCAGAGCAGCACAGACACAGACACAGGTACACAGACGTAGATATTCCTTTCTAGCACCAAGTAACACATGCCCTAGCTTTGACACTCACAAAGGTCTGTGATCAGTTTCAAACAGCAGCATGATTGGGAAACTGGAAAAATAACTACAAGATCCTAAAGATCCAGTACTATATGTCTGATTCCTGTCAAACCAATAGTGAACATGACAAAATTTCAGTCCTTGGACAACTATTGCTTGAATTGAAGAAAGAGAACTCTTGCCACTAGGACAGCTGTGATGAAATGTAGCCTTGCTGCATACCTTGATGACAGCTTCCTCCAGAGCAGATACCCTGTCACCAGGGCTATGCAATTCTGTGAGAACTGCTCTCCCTCCTGCTGCAGGGTGGATTCTCCTGACAGGAGAGTAGTGATCAAGGTGCATGCAGGGCTCACTGGCCAACCACCCTTTACCTGACCAGGAGTGGGAGAGTGCTTTTTCTCTTCTGGGATGTCAGACTGGAACCTCAAACCCATAACTACTGTATTACAGAGCTAAAAGCCTCACTGCTATTCCAATGACATCACTGTCCCCTTATCCCAATTGGGATGACATCAGCTTGAGTTCCTGCCAGACTGCAAGGTTCACAATTGCAGAATGTATTTCCAACAGGGCACTTACAGCATCAATTCAGATATAAAAGATAAGGAACATGAGGCTGGGTCAGAGATGCGTTTTAAGGTCGTGAATTAAAACAGTGTTCTAATAGTTGGACTGTTTCAACTCAAATGGCTCTTAGTGGCCCTCAGGAATCCCACTTCTATTCAGTTTTTCTCCACTGCCGCATCCTAGGCATTTGAAATGACTTATTTTGAGGCTACTGGCCTGAAGCTACTTCTGGGGTAGGACACGATATCCATCTAGAATGTATGTCATGTTGTGTAACAATGGGTTGGGTAAGAAGCAGATTGTTTGGAGGTAAACTTCTGTTCTCACAAAAAAAATGAGGGCTCTTCATCTGTGTAGATTACGCACACAACAGATAAGGTTTAATTAAGGAAGCTGCTCAGAAATAACCTGTACACAATGAAACTCCTGGAAAGCAATTTGTCTTCCTTTGAAAGCTGAAAGGGTGAATCAGCCTTGCCAGGATGTATTCAAAAGCATTGCAGTGGAAAACAAGAAATCTATCTGTCTTATCTATCCGCCATGCATGTTTGACATCTTGGTCGTAATATTGTGGTATTCTGGTATAAAAGTGACAATTATTATTAGTGTTTGTACAGACTCAGGAGCCCCTAGCCAAAAAAAACAGGTCTGGTGAGGAGAGTTTTCATGTATTATTATTCAGTCATGCACCCCCTTCATCTATAAATTTATGTATAAACCCCTTAATATTGAAATATTCAGGATATTGTTAATGTGCATGGAACTTGAAAATACTAAGGCTGGTTCATATATAGGGACATACAGAGCCAAACATGTCCTTCTTCATTTAGACCAACCCCATATACCCTCTGAAGCCAATGTACAAAGCTTTGCCTTCATGAAACATACTGGTAGGGTTTTATGTCTCTATCTGCACCAATCCTGGAAAGATGATCCTCTCACCATCTCAATCTGCTTGTCTGCCACACCTCCAGCTTTCTAGGACATTCCTTCCCAGGCAGACAGTTCTTGTAAGTGAGACTTTCCTTGCTGTCACATAGCTGAGAGTAGTAGATGAGAAATGAATGCTTAGGACATAGACAGGATAGAGGTTAGTTTGTAGATACTAAGAATGTGGAAATTTCATTGATCCAAGACCCCAGGATTTCTAATCTCTGGCTACCTTTCTACCTTCTATCTCCAGAGTTTACAGAAGCATCAAAACATAAAAAATAATGAAGAAAGCTCCATTTTAACCTCCAGGACCATATAAATGGAAAAGGGAAATATATTACTCTCATCTTAAAAACAAACAAACAAAAAGAAAACAATCTTGTACTTAGTGAAAAGATATAAGGACCTCAAGTAATTCCATTTTCATGACACCTGCACTGAGGTACATGTGGAAATCTTTCCTTCAGTTGACTGGGTGAAACAGTACTGAATCAGCTAATCATTGGTGGTATTTGTGGGGTGAATTGTAGAATGGCTTGGGTTGGAAGGGACCTCAAAGCCCATCCAGTTCCAAGTCCCTGCTGTGGGCAGGACTTCCACCCACCAGCTCAGGCTGCCCGGGGCCCCATCCAACCTGACCTTAAACACCTGCAGGGATCAGACATCCACAACCTCTCTGGGCAGCCTTTTTCAGCACTTCACCATCCTCTAAGTGAAAAAATTTATCCTTGTCTTATCACTATTTGCCTGTGTAAAAAGTCAGTCTACCTCTAGTTTGTAAGTTCTCTTACTGGAAGGCTGCAATGAGGTCTCCCCACAGTCTTCTCTTCCTCAGGCTGAACCTGTTCAGCTCCCCCAGCCTTTCTTTGTCAGCCCTCTGAGGAAGATACACATCAGCCCATGATGTTCTAATCTTGACTACTGTACAACATATATTCGACTGACATCATTCAATTGATTTGCAATGAGATTTAGGCACCTGACTCTCACTGATTTCACAGGATTGAGTCACCTCAAAGCTTTTGTAGGCCTGGCTCTGCATGACCTGATTTGTCTCAGATACAGCATTTAAGGAGCAGAGTGCATTAAAAAAAAAATACCATCTGTCTCCCCAGAAGGAGTGAAACATGGACACGTGAGAGAGAGAGAAAAGACTTTCACATCTTGTGAAGTGAGGAAGCAATTTAGCACAGAGAACAGCTTTTTTTTTTAACCCAGTTAAATGGTGTGAAGACACCTGGATAGGGGATGGCACCTCTTAGCACAACCTGTCTGCAAGGCGAGGAAACAAACAGAGTTTCTTTTATTCTCAGAATGGCAACGGTGATGGCGGCAAAACACCCCAGAAAGAGAAAAGGTTAGTTTGTGTCTCCAGAAGCAATGCAAGATGGTTCCCCAGTGTATAACAAGCAGGGCATCAGCTCTTCAGCTTTAATACTTGAGCAATTATTGGGTTTTCATTATTTTCCCTATGAGATTCTCTCACACGTGAAATTTCCCCTCTATTTTATGATACCCGAAATGGAACAGGCTTATGATAGTCAGGCAATAGATGGATGTTATACACTTGTGTATGGTGACTGAGAAGTGATATAGAAAATAACCTAAACTAGATCTATGTAAGTATTTTCAGCGTGCCTTCTCAATAAATCCACTACACCTTCCACCTTGGTGTAATCTACTACCTTGATCTCCTCATAGGTCCAGTGTTTAAAGTGAGAAAGGCATCATAAATGCCTACACTGCCTTTGCAGACTGAGTCAGAGAAGGAAAAGCCTTGTACCTGACGCTTACGCAAAGTGCCCAATGTCCAACACTCTGAATTTTTGGAGCAGAATGGCTTTGGGATGTCTGTGGGAAATAGCATTTGGGTTTGCAGCTGTGGCACAGGATGCATTCACTCATCTTTCAGCTCCAAGTGCCCAAACGCAAGAGGACTGGGCTACAGCACACCAAAATGATGCTTTTGCAGTGTAATATCAAGGAAGTATGTTTACCCTGAGGGTTTATGTGTGTGAGGGCACCTGAGAACACAAGGTCTGTGTGGACTGTGTTGAAGGTTTTAAGTGCTCATAATCAGCATCTATGCTCTTGTTCTAGGTTGGATCCTGGCACATGCCAGGCTACCAGCTGTGCCTAGTCTTCTTTTTGGAAGGAAATACCTGTGTTGCTCCAGAAGGAGCAAGCCAGCAGGTGTTCAAGTCAAGGGACAAAACCTTTTAAAGTAACACCTTTACATGAAGCAGTAGCTTGTATTCTGCAGCTCTTACTCATCCCCTCTGTGGGAACACGAGTCTGCATCAAGCTCTGCTGAAGGGAAGTGTCCCTGCTTCTCCCCAACCTAAGCAAACTGCAGGCAGGGATACCACAAGTCCTTCCACTGATGGTCTCCGGGGTTCACTTGACCCTTACTAGGTTGTACCAAGGAATTATGAGGCATTTTGTGCTGGCACCCACAGAACATGAGCAACCAGGCTGAGGCCCTATTACTAGCTTCACACACAATATTGCTCCCTGCTAATTTGCCCAGGGTTTTTGCAGCCAGCAGAATGACAGTGAAAGGCTCAAGCCCCAAGACCATCCAATTCCTAAACCTTCTTCTTAACTTGCTCGTTAGTCTTAGATTTCCTCTGGTACCTATGACAGTAACTCTTCAAACTAATCACTCAACCTTGTGAAGAGAGAGAATAGAGCATCAAGTAGCTCCCTCCCTGCTTGATAATAAGCATGGGGCTGTATTTATTATTTTTACTATTATTATTTTAATTTGCATCATTGAAAATGGAGGCAAAAATCTGAGAAAGCATTCACAGGTTTGTTAAAGTCAAACAAACATCTCAAGCAATTAGGGAAAGCAAAGAGCGTATTAATTCCCCGTGACTTGGGAATATGCTCAGAGGGTGGGCTCTGCCAATGAAGCAGTAAGCTCCCCTCCCAGCACAGCCTGAGGCCTTGCCACTGTCTGGTTGAGCAGGGAAGTTGTGGAGATGAAGCCCACAGTGAAAAGAAGGGGCTCTGTACAGGGCTGGTCTGGTAAGAGAGAAGGCTAGGGAAGTGAGATGTCAGAGCTCGAGAAGGAGAGGGAGAAAGAAGTGAGAGTGTAGGACTGGGAAGTGCCAAAGAATTAAACTGGGAAGAGAAAAGGAAAGGAGAAGAAGAAGTAAAACCTTGTCAGAACCAAGCCACTTCATTCAGCGCAGACCACCCCATCAGCCATGCTCACCTCATCAACCGTGCTCACATCAACCAGGGCTTCAGTGAGGAAAACTCTTTGGCTGTGCAATAGCCTCCCTTGCCTTCCCCAGACTGCTCTACAGTAAACTGCTCTATGAGATGATGCTCCTATAAGACACTGCATCCCCCCCTGCTTTATACCTAGGACCTGCCCAAAGAAGAAAAGGTCTCTCTCCTTCTCAACTTCAGCTATTGATAGGGTGATAGTCTATACCTGCTTCCTGTGCCCACAGCCATGATGGGTGGCATGGGGGTGCTGCATCCCACTGAAATTAATGGCAGACCCAAAGAAGTCACAACCAAGATTCTTGATCAAGATCTGGCAAGGACAGACAATATTGCTTTTCTTACCGTTCATTATCCACCCAGTCAGACTTCTGTCTTTTGTTCTTCTAATCTCCCAAAAGTGAGCCTGAGCCATGGAACCACCTTCAGTGGTGTTGCCTACCCCTGCTAACACCAGCCCTACTTCCACTAAGACTGCAGTCAGCTTTGTATCTGGATGGCAGTGTTGAGTGCTGGCTCTGATTTTCATGGCACCTCCATTTATTGATTTGTGTTGTGGCTCTTCATGGTAATTTGGGATTCTCTTCATCCACACAGATGCATTTTTTTGTTTCTGGCTTGCCTCGACCTTTCTCTCCACCCACCCTTAATTGGTACCATTGGTGGTCATGGTTGCTCCACAGACTTTCTGCAATGAAGCAAATAGGGCTCTCACTACAGTATGCATATGGACTCGCTACAAGTAATGGATAAGACATGACCACCTCTTATGGATCTGAATTTTTCCAACCAACAGCATGTCTTGGATACCAGAGACCTTAAAGGAAACCTTCTGTGAAATTATTCTTGGCCTACTAAGCAGAGAAAGGAGAGAGATCTGTATCTCCTCCCTACTTACCCTCATCTTAGCTGAAGTAAGAATAGAAAGAATAAAACTTACTCTTCAAATATCATAGAGGAGAATGGGTCCTTGGGCCCACTATAAGCTCTTAGATATTGCTGACACAGAAAAGTGTGAGAAGACCTGGACCTTATCTCTTAATTCCTCCTAGCCCAAAGTTTGTACAGCTCACTAACAAACAGTTGCTCTGAGATCTTACTGGAAATTCAAAGCCATGTTGGGTGGCTAAAGTGGGGTGTAATTCTATTGATTTCAATGTAATTTTCACCTGAGATAATATTTATAAGTCCTTTGTGGTCTGCTACTCCAAACTGCTTGGGAAAGATGACATTGCTATGTGCCAAAAGGACTCTGATCCTAATTGAGTTAGCATTTGTAGTGCTATGAGAGACTCAAATGCATGGTGTTGCAGCAAGGCAAAGTATTGTGCAATATTTAAGCTTTGCTCTTATCTATTCCCTTCTGTCAGCGTAGGATAAGAACATCCTGAAAGGAGGGATGAGAGTCTGTCAGAACCTGAAAAGGCCTCCAGAGGGGACCTGTATGACACATCTTCTTTCACTCAAGTATTTGGGCTTGACTGACTGAGACCATGCACCATTTGTGTTACTTTAATGCTTTGCAGGGTGCATAAAGCTGAAGAATCAAACCCGTGATTGCAGCTGTCACTCCTGGTGGCAGAGTGCCCACGGCTTAATGCTGTCCTTACCCCTCTCCTGTCCTTCAGGCAGGGTTGTCACCAGAGCATAGACAGGGCTTTGATGGGAACTTTCCTTTGGGGCCACAGGCAGAAAACGTGACACAGAGAAGCCTCAGGGCTTAATCACTTATTCTAGAGACTGGCACTGAGCTATGGGAAATGCACATGTGGCTTCAAGCCATTTTGTTTCCTACTTTGCTCCTCTACTGTACACAACTCTATTGAAAAAGGAGGAGGGAAGGCAAGCCTGCAGTGCATGCTGAGATAGACCCTTTGTGGACACTGTTGAGTTAATGCTGTAAAGACTTCCAGCCAAAAGGAACATGTTGAATAGATGTTGGGAAAAAAAGCCTAAGTGTTTGGATCTGCCTCTCATAAAGGCTAGTATGCCACAGACATATGTAAAAAGTCTCTCAGAGCTTCCCCTAAGCTTCCTGCTGTAGATGAGCTCTTCTGTCTTGCTCTTCTGGACATCCCATTGTTAAGTAGATTTTATAAGAGAGCTTCAAATGGCTTAAAATATCTTGGTCCTAAAGTCTTCTGGTTTTGGTTTGTTTTTTTTTCCATTCTTCACTCAGGAAACATGGCAGTAGTCTCAACACAAGTGTGCGTTGCAATGCGTTTTCTCCAGGAGTGCAGTCACTCTGTATCTGGTGATGCAGCCCAATGAACAGGCATACTGTCATCCAGACATCCCTGGAGCCCTCCCTGTGCAGAGTTTTACTCAACAGCCTGCTTGGCAGACCACTAAGGGGCAAGAAGGCCCTTGGAGAGAACGAGATGATGGCTGGACAGGCAGAGTGCACAAAGCTCCTTCTACTTCTTTGTGTTCTGCTGTGGATGTGTCATGAGAAGTGAGTTTTCATCATGAGCAGAACCTGTGCGGCTTCTTCTCTCATGAGCCAATGCAAAGACAGGCAGAAAGCAATGGCATGCACGTGTAGACTGTCTAACATCAGGAAAGTGTGTGTTCAGTCTTCCAGGAAGAGCCAGCACACATAGAGTGCCCAGCTTTGTCACAGAATGAAGAGCAAATAGAAAGCCTTGAAAGCCAGCTAGATGCTCTCCAGGGTCCTCTCAGCCCTCTCTGTGCACTGCAGCAGGGCTGATTTTGTTCATATTTAACCAACTCTGTAAGACCAGCACCCCTACCACTATTCATTCATTTCCCCCAAAGATGATTCTCTGGGTTTCTCTGACAGCTTATTCATTTGGTAAACTAAAGACTTCCTTCCCAGAGTTTCAATCAGCCCCTTGCGTCTTGTCCATGTTGAGGACAGCTTGTTTCTGCTTTCTTAGTAACATTCCTTTATAAATCAATAGCTCTCACCTCTCATACCACTCTTTCTTACCAGATCATTCTTCCTACCGGTCTTAACCCCAACTCAGAGATCCTACTTTTCTTACTTACTGAATTCACACTTCTTCTGCTGAGAAATGACTAAAACATCACCTCAGCTTTAATGAATAACGAAACACTATACTCACGAAAATAATAATTAGCAATGTAGCTAAAAATACATCGGTGTGTGGATCAGACTCCCAAAGGCAGTAAGAAAAGCCGCAGCCATGAACATAGATGGTGATGAAAATAGCTCAGCACTTCAGAAAAAAAGAAAAACAGAAAGACTTTGGGGGAACTTAGGAATGGCTGAGTATCCTATAGATAGATAGCAATCCATGCAGACTGTTCAACACAGTCCTAAGTCTGACTGCTCCATTTCCTGTCAGCCTTTCCCAAATGCCATTCAGCACATTTAGGAGTTTTCTGAGGATGTCAAGAGGTTGGATAGCTGAAGCTGGCTAGGACAAATAAGATGGAGTGGAAGGAAGCCAGCCACTTTTCAGAGGTTCTTAGAGTTTTCATCCGGGCTCCTATTGTACTAACAGTGAGCTTCCAGATGAAGGGAGAGGTGCCTGCTGTGAGAAGAGCCAAATGCAGGAGGATTTATGATGATGACGATGGTTATTATTTCTATATCCTTGGGATATATTTCCCTTGTGGTGCTGGGAAAGGAAGCAAAGAAGCAAGCAACAGAAGTCAAGACAATGGGAGTGTGCTGAATACAAGAAAGTTCACAGGCAGCACGCTGGTTTAAAGAGGAAAGAAAATTGAGATACTGTAGGGACCAGCTTGCTTTCTTAGAGCACCATCTAAAAGACAGAGCCTTTTTTTTTTTTTTTTCTTTTTTTTTTTCTTTTTTTTTTTTTTTGCGAAAAAGACTTAATTTCTGCTTCTTTGGGAAATCACAGGACAAAGCTGGCTCTTGTCAGTCCAATTTGTTGATTCATCAACAGTAACAACATTCAGTCCTTCATAAGACATGCAACTGGAATTAGGCAAATTGCAGGTCTGCTCAAATGAAGCAAAAATTATGGTATGCGAAGATTATGGTCTATATTATGTGGAGGTTACATCAGCAATTATATTCCACTTTTCAGATGAACTGTTGGCTTAGCTATGAAAATAGTCACAAATCCCACATATACTATTACAGTGAATGATTACTGTATCAGATATTTTAGCCTTGGAATCTGCTTGTTTTGTTATTTGTGGGTTGCTGTTTGGTTTTTGTTCATTTGAACCTTTTATTTTCCTTCTCTTCAGTAGAAAGAGGAAACTATCATTGGAGTATCACAAACTGCATGTCACAAACACACACATATATATAAATAGAGGACTACATCAATAATACGGGAGCAATCTACTGCCTGAATTCAGTTGGCATAACCTATTCACTAAATCCTGCTGGAATAAAATCAGAAATGAAGCACAGGCACAGAATATTTCCAAACAGAATAAATTCCACAAGGGTTCTTCAAGAAACAACAAGTTCCAAATACATGAATGCTTTCTGTACTCTTCCAAACTAGTCTCTAGCTCAGGGTTTCATGATCTGACTAATCACTAGTAATACCTAACAGCACTGAATGTAGATGTGAAGACTCTGTTGGGGCTTTCAGATACTTAACATTTTGATTTCAGCATAATGCAAAGGACAACAGTTTCCACCTGTTTCTTGCTTTGGTTGCAGAAACTTTTACTTCAAAGCCTCAAGAAAATATAACACATCCTCCTCTCTCGTCATCAAGATGCTCACTTCCCAGATTGCACTTTATAGACATTAATAAATTGCTGACATTTTAGTATGCATTTATATGCTTTAGATCTAGTAGGTCAGTATAAACTTGGTTCAATGAAGAATTAAAGGGTCAAGCCTTAAAGAACCAGGAGTGGGCTTTTCACAAATGCCTCCTTGCCTTAATCCTGCTAAAACCAGTGAGAATTAAGCACCAAGGCTCTTCGAAAAACCTCCTGGGCTCCTGCCTATATAAATCTAATTTGTCAGGACAGTTCTGTAAATTACCCAATGCCATCTTGCTACCGTTGGAAAGCAGCACAGTAAATATCTGCTGAAAGACTGCAAAGTAAAACAAAGGAGCTTAAATAAGACTTAACGCTTGAGAGGAATTCTGGATATTTGAAGCTCAGGAAACTCAGGGGTATCAAAGGATTACAGTACAATCTTGGTCCCGACTTTTGCAGTCAGAAGGTGGAAAGTGAAAATGCAGGAGGCAGACAAACTCCTACAGCCCTGCTCTACCTTTGCAGAAGTCTTCTGTTAGCCTGGCCCAGGATTTTCACAGGGCAACTCCTAGTTGCATGTCCCTCACCTTTGATTAGCTGGCTTTAGATGCTTTGAGTCTGATTCACAGCAGTGCTGAGCACTCAGAGCTGCAGCTGAGATCAAAGGGAAATGTTTTCAGATATGTGCAACAGAAAATAAAAGCCAGTAGTAAAAGTCACGTCTTTTCTCAGAACTGGCACCTGAAATTAGGGAATCCAATTGGCCAAACTCTCTCTTTGTGCCTCAGTTGTCCATCTGCAAAAACAGAATAAAACATTCAGTTATCCCACATAGGTGTCACAAAGATTAACTAAATAATGTCAGGGAAGTTCACAGAATCACAAGGCAGACCAGGAGAAAATTAGTATTTCTGATTTCAGAGCAGAATCTGAAGAGTGTTTATTGAATATAGCTGTGGGGTTGCATGCTGACTTACTATGAGTGAACAAAATATTGAATAACTGCTCATTAAGTGAGCGCTGGCCATTCTGTGACCTGAATGTGGCAGGAATCCCCGGATAGAAAAATAAGATGCACTCCTGCTATTAGATGTGTATTAAAATACATACACAAGAGGAGACCGTTCTGAGTTTGCACAAGCAACTACACTTCCAGTACTGGCTAGCTTCTGAGTTCTTAACTTAGCAGTCTTAATAACTGTCTTTTAACGTAGTTTCTCTGTGGTCTTTTTCACATGTACACTAGCTCACATTGCATTTAAAATCTAAATATATTTCCACTCCTAATAATGCACGATAATTCCATTTCTACCCTGATTTCACCTTCTAAAATGCAGTGAACTGCATCATGGGAGTTCAAACCTCCTGGCCTACAAAAACACCTGCCAATGTTTGGGCAGGTTCTAGGCTCTATCAATTTGGAGAAGAGAAGGCACTATGGGCACCTCATTGCAGCCTTCCAGTATTTGAGGCAAGCTTATAAGCAGGAGAAGGAACAACTTTCTACACGACCTGATAGTGATAGGACAAGTGGGAATGGCTTTAAACTAAAAGAAGAGATATTTAGATTAGATATTGGAAAGATTCTTTACCCAGGTGTGGTGAGCCTCTGGAAAAAGTTGCCTGGAAGAGCTGTGGGTGCCCCATCCCTGGAGGTGCTCAAGGACAGGTTGGATGGGGCTGTGGGCAGCCTGGTCTGGTGGTTGGCGACCCTGCACATAGCAGGGGGGTTGAAACTAGATGGTCTTTGAGGACCTTTTCAAGCCGTTCCGTGATTCTATAAGATCACAAGACTGTCCTCCTGTATGGGAATGCCTACTGAAAAGTAGCCCTAGCACCACCAAAGTGTGCTGTCAGTAATCTGACGTATCTCCATAGTAGGAGCCACACTTCAATTCCTCAGTATCTGTGTGTGGCTCAGAAGCCACAGATTGGCCATAGTCAAATTAGGAAAGGCAGAATTATCAGTGGAAAATGAGATATTTTTCTTAGCAAAAAAATAAATTAATGGAAAGTAAGCCTTATCTGGCAATTTAATGAATGCACAATTACTGCATCAGGGAAAAGCCCCCTGAAGATTTCACTATTTAATATGTACAAAAAGCTACTACTGAACAGAGAATTACTTTGTTCAAAGGATCACTTATATCCTTGCCTAGTTTCCAGCAACTCAGTGGCTATCCTGCAGTATCAGAACTGGAACAGCAAAGGTGCTGCAGGGCAAGAGCACAGGATGCTGATAAAAGTGGAACAATGGAATGGCAGAAATCCTGCTCAGCATTTTTCTCTGCTCTGTATAACTGAGTGCTATTTCACTGCCACTGGCAGCAAACTGACCTCCTGTTCACACTGCAGTACTTGAAAATCGTGTTTTTTAGAAACTGTGCCCATCTCCAATTGTGATTTATTTCTCAAGGCATTTCTGCGATGCTCAGAGTTTTCACAAATAGATTTCCAAACAGCAGAGTCGCTCTGTACTCCAAAGAGGTACTCAGCATACTCTGCTGTTTGCTGCACCTGACAGCAGGAAAAGCTTAGAGGCAAGTACCCAAGAGAGAAGTTGAAACATTACAGGTTGGAGATATCAGTATCGATGCTACCATGCTGTGTGAAGCTGAGATGCAATGAATTATATGTGAAAGGTAGAGCTGGATGGGGCTGGATATGAGGAGGCAGAGCAATGAGAAACATGTTTTTCTTTCTGTGGGACCAGGTCAGAACCACAGAAGAAAAAGAGAAAAAAACAGACCTGTCAGTGGGACCAATCACTGTACTTGGCAAGAAAGGAAGGCTAACCTCAGTGTGGGAAGGCCCATTCAGCTGTAGAGCATTTCTGTGCTGTGGCAGTGGATATGCTTTGGTGACCAAAAAATGGAACTGGAGTTGCTCCAGGATGAAATCCCATCTGATCTGAAAGAAGTGAGAACTACAAGATGCCCACCACCTCATAAATGCTAACACAAGACCTGCATTTTCATTACCTCTGGCAAGCATGCATCTAGTTTTGCCAGATTCACTTTGCAGTAAGGCCTTTTCCTTCTCTACACTGATAGCCTCTCCACTTCCACTCCTAACTGGCCAAGGAGAGGGATCCTGCCTCCAGACTTCACATCAAAACCTTCTCTTATAGCCACCTCCACAAAGTGTCTCTCCAGATCACTCAGCCCTGGACAATGAGTCTGCAAAAATCCTGACAGTGAGAGGACTAACTAGAGGAGCAGTCTCTTAAGATGCCATGATGGGCAGTCTCACCAGAAGGTACTCAAAACAGGAGACAGGGTGCCCTCATAAGGCACAGGCTTCATAACTAGTAGTTAGATTTGTCAGGTTTACAGTGTCATGACATGCTGACACATCTCAAGAGAACAGAGGTACAAGTCTTCTTCTACGCATGGAGTGCAGGAGAATTGCTTTTGTTCAAAGACTTCGGAATTTCTGCATTGGAATTTCCATTTCAGCCTCTCTTAAGACAAAACTGTTCCCTGAGCATGTTAGGTTGCTTTGTGCCCTGGTGGAACAGGAATCTAAACTTTATGAGAACAGCACCAAGGTTGGGACATAGAACCCACAATGCCATAGACCTGCCTGCTTTCTTGCTTGTCAAACCTAGGTCTCCCTCAGGAGATCCTCCCACACAATCCTACAGACAGATGCATGCTCCATTCCCACAGGTACACACATAAAATGACCAGCAAACCAAGCAAATAAATGATTTACATTACACAAGCCACATCTTCCCGGTCCAAGGGAAAGGATGAAGAGAAGAAAAGTATGTTTCCCATTATTTCTAGATTAGTTCACGGAAGGAATGTAAATACTAGTTTAAATGCTATTGATGGTACACAAAGGAGAAAACAGGCAGACTTTTGCTGGTGATTCCACTTTCTTCTGTGCCTCAGTTTCCTCATTCACGAAAGGAATAAGAACAAGAGTGGTCCAGGCTTGATCTGTTACGGATCTAGGATGATACTATGGAAAAGGGTAGTACTAGTTTCAATGACAAAATATTTGGCCCATTTTTGTCCAGTAATTTTGCAACCCCTTATTCACAGGCACAAGTACACAGTAGTGTGACTCATGCATTACATAAAAAGCCTGTCCTACAATCATCTTTATGGGCACATGCTAAAAGCTGATGTAGAAAATGTAAAATGGAGACTTACTCTGAAACTTGGCTTTCACACCCTTTTGAGTATGCCCTATGATAATTTTTATCATGTCATTTATTTTTTTCTGCAAGTCCTCCCCACCCCCAGCTACCATAAAGGATAGGCAAAGCTCACTGAGTGGGTGGCTATTCAGTATTTCCCTTTATCCTAATTTCAGGCATGGCAAAGTGCCTTATTTGCCACACATCATTCAAAGCCAGGACTGAATACAGAATTACTAATTACCTCACAGCCTTTTCTAGGGTACAGTTTTGCCACAGTATCTCAGTGCTCCATGAGCCTTAACAGATGTTCTCACCAGGGAGGTAGGTGGGGTTGTTATCTCTACTTTACAGACACTGAAATCAGACACAAAGAGGGTAAGGTGAAAAAGTCCGCAGCATTCGCTGATTTTGGGTCCCTAATTTGAGACCTTGGATTAGCATTTCCCCAGCTCTGTGTGCACACTGGGAGCAGAACTCCACACAATACCAGCTCTGCACTTCTGCCAGTCAGAGCCCAGGTGTCTCAGATGGAGAAACCAGAAAATGAGAACACACCAATTAGTGGCCACCCCTGGAAATCTCATTTATAGGCATTTTCAGTATCGCACAGAAACCTGTGGCAGGAGGCAGGAAAAATTCAGGAGCAGAATTCAATTGCCATAACATGAGACCATTCTTCTGCTTTCAAACAGCCCTCTGCTCAGTTCAATACACAACCTTCATCGCTGGCAATAAATGAAACAGGAGACTATAGAAAACACCCTTGTTCACGGCAAAACTCATTCAGTCCCTAAGTATATCTCATTTTGTGCACTGAATGATCCCAGTAAAAAAATTAATCCACCCAACCCTCCCCCCCCCCCCCAAAAAAAAAAAAAAGATCAACACACTATTTGACCATATAATTGAGGACCAAACCATTATGCCTGTATACGAGAGAGGGTAAATTTGAGAAGGAAGGAATGACAACTCTTTAATTAATTATTTACATTCAAAGTGTCTGGCTTTGAAAACTCAACATTTGCTTTAAGAAGTGCTTTATTTCCTATTTAAAAAATGCAAATGAAAAAGAAAGGAAATAGGAAATTCCATCATTTGAAACTATAATGGCATTACGTTTCCTTGTGTTTTAAAGCTACAGTTGTTGCTTATTAAATGGTTGCAAAACTCTTACACTTTTGCTTCTAATATCAACTTCAGACACAGGTGAACAAACAAACAAAAAAATAATAAAATAAAAAATCACAGTATGTTTTTGAAGAAGATACCTACCAAGGAACTTCTTGTCCAAACAGGAAAAATTCAGCAAAATTCCATGTAGTTGAAAAGATCATCTTTGATTGTTACAATTTATCTCATCCCCTAAAAGCTGGGTAATCCTGACTACAGGGAAGATGTTTTGTTCCTGCTTTTCTGTTTTGTAAAGGCTTTGGAAGAACCTAAGAAAAGGATATCTTGCTGAGGGTTGTATGGACTCAGCACATGATAATAGAAGATACTACAGGTCAGCTTTATTTCTTCCATAATCTCATGCAGCAGTATTTCTTCTGCTGTAGAAGAATTTATCCAAAGAATGTGAAATCCCTTCAATATTACATCTCAGCATGTTCTATTTAAGTACTCCCAGCAACCGCTGGGACACATCATAATGGGAATAGAGGAGAATAAGCACTAAAGGTGAGTGCTAGTAGGGGTACAGCACTCCAGTTGGGAATTCCTGAGTGACTGCCACATAAATGCTTTGAGATAATTCATGTCAGACAGGTAGAAGAAGTCACTAACTGATAAATCCCTACTAATCCTCTCCTGAGGGTGATGAAAAGGAAATATCAGTGTGGAGTTCCAGCAGATGACCAAGTTCTGAACACAGATGTTGGAGTTACATCTAGGATGAGACGACTTGCAGAAATCACAGCTTTAAGGCCACCAGAAAATATGTGGAGAACTAGACACCTCATTATCACAATACACCAAATGAATGTCTTCTGAACCTATATGCTCATGCTAAAAGCAGAAGACAGAGTGACATCTAAACTGTCAGGATTTAGGCATCTTGATCTGGTTATCAGTGAAGCATCATCTGTTTTGGACTCCAATCCCTGAATCTCTGCTCAAAAAGGGATGTAACTATAGTCCTCTCTGACAGCATGCAATTTATAGGCTTTTAGGTAGTTAACTCAGTGCTCAAATTACGGTGCCTACATCATGGGAGATATGCCCCAGTTCTCTACCTGGAAGGATCTCAAGTCTTACTTTTCGTACTATAGAAGACTGTTTAGAGTAAGGTACTTCTAGCTTTTCCTGCTTAATATATTAGGCTTTTTTTTTTTTTTTTCATGGAAGAATTAAATTAGCTTGAGACCAGAGACAGCACAGAATTAAATCTAGCTCTACAGTCCAGTGGCTAAGCACTCTTCTGCAAAGGGGCAGATTGGGTCCAGTTCTTGCTTCAGTGAATATTTGATACTAATCATAGAAAATCCTCCACATGAGATCATTTAGTTCATCTCATGGTTCAGCAATACCTCAAGAGCCCTACAGTGACGGGAGCTGCTGCCATAGCTTTCTCAGACAATCTACCCCACCGCATCACTATCTTTTTGGTGAGAAAACTCTTCCTAAACCCTAGTCTGAATCACTCTCATAGCCCATTAAAGACCTTTACTCCCTGTTTTATCCACTCTGGACATGAAGAAGGGATTAATTTTATTGCGCTTGTTTCCTACGCATTTTAAGACTTTTATCCTAAGTCCTCTCTGCCTTACTCCTTTTAAGTTAAAAACAAACTAATTATTTCAATCTTTCCTCACAAATTACATTTCCCTTGACCTCCAGCAATTCTCACTGTCCCAGTTTGCACCCTCCCTTACTGGACCAGACTTTCTTAGAGCATGGATGAAGAACAAAGCATGGCATTTCAGCTGAGACTTACGTGTCCTCATCAGAGCAGAAGGCTTATTATATGCATCTTACAGCCTCTACTCCTATTTACACAACCTGATAAGATGAACTTGTGGTCATGTAGAGATGCTGTCTCCCCTCCTGAAGAATAACTGGTTGTTGTGTTGGCCTCCATGGATAGCTGGGTGCAATTTATTAATCCTGCCCATGCAGAGAACCTTGGATTCATTCTGATGCTTTTCAGACTGGGTCATCGATTTGACAAGATTGCCTTGAATTCCAGTAAATTTCACCAACATATACCTGGGTCACATTATCTATATATTTTTTTTAAAAAAACTTCCTTTAGCCAGTCATACAGGTTGAAATTAAAATATAAAGTATAATGTACTTAATGAAAACAATTAAGTACTAACAGACCACAGCTCAAGCTGTGGCAATCTGCTCAAATACACTCTTCTATTTTGACAGAAAATCAGTAAAAGTTACTCATTGAGTAGGATTATCTACATCAGTTATGCATCTCTGTTGTAATGTTTTCCTTTGGACCATGCTCCTTTGCTTCACTTACGATAAAAGCCTGTGAGATAATGTCAAAATCCTTAAAAATGACAAGGTATGACAACTACTTCCCCTGTATCCACAAGGCTTGTTATAGAAGAAAGCTAAATTAGTTTGACATGATCTATTCTTGACAGATCTGTGCTGGTTCCTAATCATCTTCTTTATTAGATTATTTCCACCATTTTTTTTTCCAGGAATGAAGTTAGACTGAGTAGTCTGTAATTTCTTATCTCCTCCTTGTTCTTTTTCAGCTTTCAGACACTTCACCCAGCCCTCACAAGTTTTCAAAGCACTCAGAGCTTCACAGATTGCTTCCACCAGCTTCATAAACAACTCAGGATGGTTTGAATCAACCATATTACATCACTACATTCTGATCTGTTCTTACCCTTTCCTACATCTTGACCTTCTTCCTTTGGCTGCACATCATTTTAGCCATCTACCAGCAGTTGACCATGCTACTGAAGACATGCAAAATAAGCATTAAATACTTCAACAAACATGATGTAAAGTTCTAACTGAAACTCTTCCCTCCCCTCAATGAATATTGTAAACACCAAGGTAGAGAGTAATGATGACATTCCTTCACTTCCTTCCTCTGGCCCAAACAATATTTGATTCTTCCATGCAACAAATGATCATTGTGTCCGAGAAACACTGGGATAAATGGGTCCCTGCATAATGTCTAATATAGTCTAATAGCACATTCTCCTTGGAAATGGGTTTTCAGATCTACTGTGGGATCTGAACTATGGGATCTGAACTATGGGAGTAATGATATATTTACCGCATTTCTGGGTGAATACTTCAACCAAAGTGTTTCTGGATTACAGGAAGGTAGTAAATTCTCTTCCTCTTGGATGCACTCTGCAGAGGCTTGATCTGACAAACTTACCCATTTTGGCTGTGCAGGGAAAGCAACTGGAAGAACACTTGGTTTGTTGATCCCAAGGTAGCTTAGCTGTTAAGTAGGTACTGAGGTGATTAATGTTTATAAAACTAAGATTATTTAGGGATTCTAGTAAGAAATCTTTCAGTGTTTAGGGAGACCTACAGGTATATATATAATTACCTCAGGACTTGAGTTACCTCCATATTCGGAAAGGAAGGAAGATCTAAAGTTCTACTATGTCAGTAGTAGTCAGTAGTCAGTACTACACCTCTAAGAAGGTAGTTGAACTTAGAACAGCATAAATCACTGACTTCTGACTTCAGAACAATGGTAAATACTTGATATATTTTGGATTCCTCTTTCCAGCCACGCCCGAATTACAAAGGAATGAAATTCTACAAGATAAGGCACTGTCTTATAGTATCTTTTTCGGCCTTGTAGAATCCCATAACTCAAAGGAAGAAAACAAAGATCATAAAACAGAAATAACTGAACTTTAAAGGAAGATTTGCTAATCCTATACGCCCTTTGGGCTCATTTTTTACTAATTTGTCAGTTCTTCTATCTTCCAAGAGTCATATACACTGGCATCATTATGGAAGGTTCTTTTTGCTGCATGTCCAGTTTTATCGTATAAGAGGGTATTGATTCACATTAACTTTTCTAACTATGCTCTGCAAATGATCTAAATTCTATTTGCTTCATGGAAGTTTTTGGTTAGCTTCAGTTCTGTTACTTTGAAGGAGTATCTTTCTTCCTTGCTCCATTCTTCCTTCCCTCCAGATTGAATCTCTTCTAGCCAGTATTTCTGACTGGGCTTTGGAAACATAGGAAAAGTCCTTTAGCAGATCCTGCACTTCAGGTGGGACTGGCTGCATCCCTGTCATGCTTTTTACTGTATTTTTAAAGGTCCTGCCATCATTAAACATCAATTTTCTGTTGTGGATGTCTGTCCTCAAAACTCTTCACAGGGCTTCCCCTGGGTCTTCCAGTGGAAATGCAAAGAGCAGGAAGGGTTAAAAATACTGTACTTCATCCTTGATAAGGCAGAGTCTCCATTCTGACAGGTTCTGACTCAGCCTGTGCTGTCCAGCCCTTTGCAAGCTGCCAATCTGACTACTCCAATGAAACAAGTTAAGAAGGAAATAGTAACAATAAAATGTTTCTGGTTCTGAGGAACATAAAATGTGTTTCAGTGTAGCCGTCTAGTCTACAGTGAAATGTCCCTGCTGAGCACAAACCCTTGGGTCAGCTTGTAAAAGCCCCTTTACATCAGTTCCTTGTTGTTCCATTTCCTAAAGTTCCAGTGCAGCCTTCCAGCCGCACCATGCCTTGCTCAAGTGGAGCAGATGATGCTCTCCAGGTATTTTCTCAGCAGTGGATTTCACTCTTATATGAAAATAAATGCCCGCAAGTTTTACTTCAGCAAATCAACAAGTCACACTTGTTTCCCTAGTTCTACATTGCAAAACACAGATAACTTTAATGAAATTCTTGTTAAGTCTACCACTGAATAACTTATTCCTAAATCTGTGGGTAAACAAAAGAGAAAAGCGTGGTACCATACTGCCCCAATATCCTCAGCCTTGAGTACTTAACATTGCAGATTTATAAGCTCATTGGATACTATTGATAAAATAAATAGATTAGATTCTATTCGATATTGTGATGAACTGGATGCCAATTGATAGGTCTTAATTATAAGAGTAATCGAAACTAAATTATTCTAAACATCATCAATTATTAGAAGCTATTCCAAATGATGAAAACTAGAAGTTCCTGGGACTACAGTTTCACTCCTAGGAAATTACGAGAAGAGTGGAATAAAACCAGCTTCAGAGCTGGGTCCAGATCCAAACACACTCCTCTGACTGATTAAATTTTAGGGGCATTCAAACCAAGTAAGATTTCTTCAGAGTCTTTTAGCTTTACTAATTACCAGCCTTCAGAGATACATTGAAAACGTTTAAATATTATGAGATGTCCCGGTTTTCTATAAATATATACCATGATTATAGCTGGAATTAATTCAAGAAACTTCAGAAGTAAGATGAGTAATGAATGAGACTGACATTTATTGGTTATAATTTGAAAGAAGATAAGTACATCCTGGCTTCCTTTTTGAAGAATCAAAGCCAATCAGCCCTGCTGGGAAGAAGGCAATCTCTGGACACACTTTTGACTAACAAGACAGCTAGAACACACCTTGACACCTAAGAATGGCATCAGCAGCTGAGGGACAGGCCCAGAGGAAGCATGAGCCATCAGGAAAGCAGGAACTGATAGAACTGATACTAGCATGTACTGTATGAACTGCTTTTATGGCAGCCATACTCCTCCCCAGCTCCTTGCTGGAATTGGGCAGTTTTTCACCTATGCTGACAGCAATGAAATAGGTGAGAATGAACCACTCTGCTGTCTCTGCCTATAGGCATTCATTTTCTTCAGCTGCAACACCTACCAAAGTGGAGGAGGCCTGGGGATGCTACAAATGCCAACTGGAAGCACAAAGGAAAAACTCTTGTATTTTCTCCTAGCAGTTTCCCTGCTCATACCAGAGCCAGGAGGGTGAAGGGAAAAGCCCTTGATGGTAGTAGAGAATGCTGCTCCCAGCAGGACTTCTCAAGAAGCATAGACTAATGCAGGGCTGGTAGGTACCCAGCTGGAGGAGAGAGGCAGCAGCAGGAGGACTGCATGGTCAAGGGAGCAGGAAGGAGGGAAGAGCAGAAGAGACAAAACAAATAACAGGAGGAGTCACCAGGATCAATGGAACTCCAAAAGCACAAATTCACTTTTTTATATGGAAAACAAATCAGTATTTTCATCAGTATTTCCACCCCACATACTTTCTGTAGGTTGCACAGGCTGGTGCATTGTGACAGTAGAAGAAGACTAGCATAATGGTGAAAGGCAGGGGGAAGTTTAAGTTGTAACCCTCTCTCAGACTCTGGTTCATCATGGTTAAAAATGAGTCTGGGGAGAAATTCAGTGCTTTGTGTTAGAGGAACACAAGTGGCTAATAAACATCCCAGCATGAGCTGAGGACAGATACAGCAATGCTTTGCCTGTTTACATCACCTTTCACCTGAAGGCATCTGAATCCCTTTTTTTCCCCCGTATACTAATTATTTAGATCCCATTTTAAAGCAGCATCTTGCAGAGAGGGCCATGATAGCTAGAAAAACTATGCCTCCATCAAGTCAGAAAACAGGTTAATAGTGCTGTTAGAATCAGCTAATTCAGAAATCAGCTCTCCCCAAACACATTCCTGTATACTAACTACCGGCCTGTGGTGCTTGCAACCATGAAAAGCCATGGAGTTTTACACACACACACTCAGCAGGTAATAGAGAGAGCCCTAAGGATATATAAACACCTTCTCCACATGAGGCCATCAGAACTCTGAGGTTACACGTTGCCTCCCAGCATGCTCAGGAAGATCTTGGAATTAGAGATGAAATGACTGCGAATGGACTTTAAACTTTGGACTCCAGTACCTGCTTCCACGATACCTGCTCTGCTATTTTGGTATTTCCACTAGCAAGGCCCATTCATCTTTCACTCAGCCTTTCTAGATGGCCAACCTCCTCTCAGCAGCCCAGTATTACCCTATTGGGCTGTGGTTGTTGCCTTACAGTTGGAAATTGGTTCTTCATAGCTCAGATGCAGCCAGATGTGGACTGCTGCCTAATGCCTCCCTGAGACTTGCCAGCCTCAAGGCAAATGGGTAATGAAATGCACAGTGCCTTCCAAAGGGCATCAGCACAGAGGGCTGCCATCAAAAGGTTTTCCATCCTCAGGTGGCTTTAGCCTGGACCTGTCATCAGAGCTTTCATTCATTCTCAAATCCAAATAAAGCCCTCCCTGTATAAGGAAGAAGCCTGAAGCAATGAAACAGCAAGGGACAAGAGAGGAGTTATACAAAGGAAAGGATACAAGGGCCAGCAACACACTGACTGAGAAAATGGCAATCAGTAATGTACCACCAGCAGTAATGCACCACTGGGAGCATGAGAGAACTCAGGTTATACATACTTGGTGTAAAAGCAAGCTTTTGCTTCATACTACCTCACCCAAAAGCTAAGGTAGTCCCTGGGTTATGCCTGCTGGTAACACCTCAGCATGCATGTACTCGCTTTTTACAGACCAGGCTGAGCCCAGATATGCCCCACATTCTCTGCACGTGAAGCCAACAAGTTGCTCGAGGGGACACACGTCCCTATGTGTGAGGCCAGTGAACCCAAACAGGTATACACATCTCTGATTTACATCACACAAGTCTATCAGCTTGCTTTTATCCTGCTGTGGGCAAAGGGCCAAGTTCACCTTCCCACTAGCACAAGAAGGCTTGGCAGTACGGCAGATGTCACAGTGGGGCATTCTCCCTCCACAGTGTCTCTGGGAAATGGGGAGGGAGAAATGAAGTGTCTGTGTAGGGCAGCTCCTAGATCACAGAGTCCATGACAGCTGGCCTGAAATGAGAGCAGACTTCAGGAGGAATTTCTGTGCACTTTCATCTTCATGTCAGTGAGAGCCATACAACAGCAGGAGAGCTCCCTGTCAGATCAAGCCTTAAGCAGGAGAAGACTCAAGTGTGCCAGGCCACAGCCTGTAGGTACCAGTGGTACTGCCTGGCTGCACGAAGCTGGGGATTCCAACTCAGGAGCAAGGGGCAAAAAGCAATTTCAATCAACAGACTGGTATCTCTATTGAGCATTATGGCTGTCCTCCTCTCCCTGGCAACTCTGCCTGCACTTGCTGAGGAAGGGGCTTGTCTGCACCATTAAGAACCTTTACTTTATGCGATTGAGGAGAAATCAATGCCTCTAATTGTCAGCAATGGCAGCGGAGGAGGATGGGGTGATGGGAGGGGTGTTTCTCTGGAGACACGCTTCTCAGGAGAAATCCCAGTGGTATTGTCCTAGGAAAAGAAATAGTAAGGACCTGAAGTAATTAAACTTCCAGGCAGCAATTGTTTACTGGAAGCAGCACAGAAATGGCTCTGAGCCTCATAGAAAGGCAGGGCAGCGGCTTGGCTCTTCCAGGGTGCAGATGCCCCTGCCCTGAAGTCAGTGGCTGGAGGTGATTTACACCATGCTGGTGAGTGGAGAGAGGAGGGATGTGGATAGTCCCTTGCCTGTACTTTTCCTTTTGCTTTCCCTTCCTCTTCCCCCCTCCATCTCGGTGTTTAAAGGCATGACCATGCCTCACAAGTTCAGAAGCATCCGCATCGTGCGGCATAATCAAGTTCTCTAAATGAGATCTGAGACATTTTAATATCTTGAGGCCACACACCCTTAAATCCGCGTGCATCTTCCTCTCTCTCTTTTTCTCCATTTCCTCCTTCCCGCACACCTCTGCAGTTCCTGGAATGACAAGACACCTCGCCGGCTGGCTGAAATTGCTAAAACACTCCCTAATGCTTTCTCCGATTGCATTAAGCGGCTTCTTCAGAGATACAGCCCTGTTTATTCATGCTGCTCGTGTGGAAGGGGAAAGAAATGCAGACTGCCTCTCCCCCTCCCTCCTTTGATTCGATGGGTGTGGCAGGTTTAAACCTTTGCAGCCGCGGCTCGCCAGCACTGGGCGCGGAGCGGAGGACGGAGCGGGAGGGAAGCCGTCGGATATGGCTGGTGATGAATGAGACTCATCTCACCCACAAGTGGGAAACCTGCTTGCGGGTTATTGTTTAATCACTCATGCAATCCAATACTGAGCACATACCCCCATCACGCCCATCTGTTCCAGTATGCGGTGCGTACAACACTCGCATTTCTAGACACCTATCTAACTACCCAGCCCTGCAAATTACTGACCGCATCTCTTGCCAGAAGGAAAGGTTACATTCAATTTTTCAGAAACTGCCTGACACAGCCCTTACGTTATGCCTCTTTTTAGCTGAATATTTTGCGGGTGCGGATGCAGAGGTGCAATTGGCTGTGGGCAGAAATGACAACACCGAGCTATCTACATCTCTCATGGGTGTGCAGTTAGATACCTCGCTCCTCATGTTGGCATTGCACCCACAAGAAAGAATCATCTGCAAGTGGGTGAACGTATTTGTCTTTAACGGGCGGGAGAACAGATGCATACAGGCACACCTAGACACAAATGTGAAGAGATTCCTTCCACGCCCAAGCCTGTAATTTCAGTGTTTTGCTCTTTTGCTGCCAGAAAGGCGGGACACCGGGGGTTTCCCCCCAAAAATAATATGAGGTGAGCTGTCCTTATTTTCTGGGATGGAAGCTCTGATCTGTCTGATAACTTATTCCCTTTTTGTCCTTCCATGAAAGATTTGGGTGGGGACAGAGGAAGAGCACAAGCTGCAAACTGTGATCTTTTTCTTCTCCAAATTAAATATGCCTCTAATGTATCACCAGCATCGCTGACCGCATTGCTATATTGCCAGTTTGGCAATTTCAGTGTCTATTCAGGTATAGGAATGGGCTCCAAGCCCAGAAACATCCATGGAATATGCACAGGCAGGCACATTCAGGATGTATGGCCGCATAACGATGAGAAAGCATGTGCAAACGAGAGCATGTGTGCTGGTGCATATATGTGTAGTACGGTTGCGAGCGATCAGAGAGCGCGGATGTGTGCTGCACATGCACGCGCAAAGGGGTGTGTACCATGCGGTGGATTAATGTACAGGGCAGGGGGAGAGGACCGCGTGTGATCCAGATACCTGCATGCCATGCATTTCTTAATATGTGAGAATACAAAGTGATAGGAGTGGATGCACACAGATGTAAAGAACAGCACATTGCAGTTTGAATCAGGAGCGTAAATGCTCAGCCTGTGAAAGCGTAGGCAAAATTATTCCCCAACAGCTTTCTTTCTGACTCCAGAAGACCCCAACGCTACTTACTTTATCTTAAAATTTGCCATGAACCTCTGCACTCTGCCTCTCTGTCTGCCTGCCTTTCCCTCCTCTGCTCTTTTCATCCCATATCTGCCAGCTGAACATGCTCTGCTGCCTGGCTGCAGTGTGATCCCCACTCCCCTCAGCCATCACCCCCTCCCTCCAGATTTTAGCAAATGTCTCATTAATTGCAGAGCATTTGAAACCTGCATGGGGAAAAACACAAGATGACGCAGGGTCCCTTTCCACCCTGCTCGCCTGCCCCTCCCCATTATTCTACAAAATCACTCCTTCATCTGATAACACACGTTTCTCCATTCAGAAACACACCTTTCCCTGGATTTTTTTTAAGCACTGCACTGTTCTACAGTATGGGAGCTTCTTGCATCAGTGTGCTAAGCTATGGCTCGACAGTGCTGCAGTGCTATATTGTAAGGGATATATCAATGTGTGCATATATAAAGTAACCGCTGTGGTTCCACACCCACGACTGAGTTGAGCTTTGCTCTCAGAACAAGGATCCAAGCTCTTTGTCATTACCTCTGAACCTATAATTAGCGGAAGTTCCCCAAATGCCTCATAAAGATATCTGGGGGCAGCTCTTGCCTCCAAGTTTTACCTGAATAAATCCAACATCTTCCCAAGAAAGTCCAAGCAGCTCCGTGAAAATAGGCTCTTTTAACAAGGAGCAGGTTTGGGCTTTCATACAAAATAAAAACAGGGAAGGTGGGAATGAATTATATAGCTTTTTTTTTTTTTTTTTTTTTTTTCATTCAAAAATATCATTTTAGATATGAAAATTTCATCGCTGACAATCAGCCACCACCCGAATTTCCTTATCAACCCGATTTCCTGACAGGAAAAGCCAAGTGGAACCAGTGAAGAGAATGAACTGGTTTCCAACAGGTTCACACTGAGAGCATCTCTTATCCCACCCGAGTTCGGAGCTGGCAGAGGCGTGGTCCTCTGTCTCCTCACCAGCTGGTGCACAGTTGTCTAAGTGGTTGTACTATGAAGGGTACCGCAAAGAGGGTGCATCTCCCCTCTCCTGGCCAATGATTTTGTTATTAATTAATTACACTTTTCATTATACCATAGGTTGGAAGAAGGGAGAAAAAGAAAAAAAAAAAAAAAAGCTTCAAGTTAATTCCTGCTCGGATTGTTGTAAGACAAAAAAAAAAAAAAAAAAAAAAAAGAATGCACCTGTTCTCCGAGCCACCTCACAGCACATGCCCGTAAAGCATCTCCCATTCATCAGAGCCAGGAGCAATAGAAAGCACTCTGACCAGGGATCAAGGCTCACCGGGCATCCTTTCTTTTCTTGGCATATGATGAAGAATCGCTTCCTTTATCTCCAAGGTAGAGCCAGATCTCATCACGCTTCCTGCCAGCCTCCCCCCCCCCCGCCCCCCACCCTACATCCACACCCTCAGAACCACCGAGAGAAAATCTCAGGCAATGCATCTGATCACAATTAAAGCAAAAAATAATACTAATAGTGATGGGGAGATGCTGGTAGCTCCCCAAATGTGGACACAGGCCACCCCCCTCCCCACATCAGCAGCCCCGGAAAAGCAAAGCAGTCACGCTGAAGGGTGTGAAAAGAGCCTTCAGTCGCAAGATGCTAAAGAATTGCAAAAGAGACATCTGCTGAAAGCAGCTGAAATGTCCTCCCCCTTGCCCCAGCCCCTACCCAAGCCCCTCACACATGCGGGCAGACACACACCCCACGGGCAACCAAGAGCCTGGGAGATTTCTTAGCAGAAAGAAATATAAAAATCTGCAGTTCTACCTGTTTTGTTCTTCTCATACAGCACAGCATGATCGTATTGTCCCCTTCCTTCCTTCTTCTTCCTTCCTTCTCCTCTCTCCTTTTCCTCTTCTCTCTCTTATCTCTCCCCCCCACCCTCTCCGCTCCCTCCCTCCCTCCCTCCCTCTCTCTCCTCTCTCGCACACGCACACACGCACACACGCACACACACCAGGGCAGCGAGCAGTGACTGGAAGGTCCACAGCCACCGCTCGTCGCACATGCACCCGCCGCCTCTCCCTATACCCTGCCCAGAATTGTTCCCCGGCGCTCCCCGACTCGTCCCCTCCCCGGCCCACCCCACGCCCAGCCCCGCAGCCCCCCCAGGTCCCTTGGCCAGCCTCATGAATAATTAACGTTTCCAATCTGGACCCAATTACCCAACGCCTTTCCCACCGTACAGAGGCTACTGGGAAGAGGGGACGCGGCGGGAGCCCCCAGCCCCGCTCCCACCCGAGCCCCCGGCCACGGTCGGGAGTGGGATTTATACGTGGAGGAGCACGGGGTGGGCACGGAGGGGAGACGAAGGAGCGGGGTTCTTGCCGCCGCATGCCGTGTGCTTCATGCACAGGTGACGTACCGTAGGTGGGAGCTGTCAGCTAAACGGGAGTTGGAAAATATGTTAAAATGGCTGTTTGAAGCCCCCCTCCCCCTCCCTGCACACCCGCAAACATATATGCACATGCTGCCATCTCCATACGTGCAGGCACAAACCCCCGTGGCAATGTCCTGCTGTCCCTACAACGGGACAACTTTCCCTCTTGTCCCCTTAGTCCATCCTATAGACTTCACATAGGCACAGAAAATGATACCCCTGCAACAGATTTATTATTATTTTTTTATTTAAATAGCACTATAGAAGTCATCTGTCTTCCTTCTCTATAGTTCTATATTAATTTCCCCGCCTAAGTGATTTCTGCATCTATTGATCTCAGCCAGCAAATTTCTGTAAACTGTGGTAAGGGAGATGTGCATGTTCACACACAACCATCCCTATGCACACGTTGGGGCAAAAATGTATGGGTCTGCATGCATGGCAGATCATGGCAATGAGTGAGTTGGAGTGAACATTAATGCACACACACACCTCCAAGCACACATCTTGAAAGTTTTAGCATGGTGTTTTCTCGGAATATATATGAGCAGGGTAGCTATATCTGTCATTCTGAAAAAATATTCCAGACAATGTTTAAAGCAAAGCATGAGAATGTTGAGCATGTGAAAAATATAAAAAGACTGCTGGATTTTTAGGATTTCATCTACCAAAATTCAAATTTAGCTTATTTAATTTACTGTGTCTAGGAGGCACAGTCAAATGCTGTTCTCTTTCATAGTACTAATGTCACTAAATCAACTTCTCAGCTACACCATGGAGTTACTCCTAATTTATTGTAATGTGAAACTGCTCACAAAAAAGAAAAAAGAGTCTTAGGTTATTAGTAAGTGTAAATATAGCTAAGTAGATTATGAATACAAATATTCACACACATACAAATAAATACAGATATAGATACAGTTTCTGAAATCCCCCTCAGCGCAAACTCCTGCATAATCATATTCAGTTGCTATGACATCATTGCAATTCCCAGCACCCCATATTTTTTTTAAGGAAAGTAAACAGCATTTCAAAGAGAATCTATCTAGCTACATCTGTGTGCAGTTTAAGGGAAGTGCCTTTTAGAGTTAAACAGGTATAAATATTACTTCTGGATTTATCATCTAGAAAAGGGAAACCATTGCATGGTAATGACATGCAGAGAAGATACTAAACTGGGAAGAGTTGTGAGCACCAGCTGACAGCGAAGTAGACCAAGGGATTAAATAACAAAAATTAGATTCATCTTCAGAAGATGCATGCAGAGGAAAAGAAGGCAAACCATGCAATCATAAAAGAAGTGAAAAGTGGATCTGCAGAAAACGATTGGCATCAGATCAGAGGAAGGGATGTCGGTGGCATAAACCATTGATGGCAACTCCATGTCAAGGCAATGAGAAACAAGGCTACAGCATTTTGGAATATGCCTATGGGGCTTATGAGTCTCTGTCCCAGCTTCAGATGATGCTGGGGCTCATCTTCTCAACAAAACTAGTGCGTTGTGAGCTCAGATCTGCTTGCTACCCCACACAACACGTGCCCTTGGGATACAGAACTCACCCTGTTCAAGCATGCATGTCTCTGTCTGCGAATATAACCCTGGACTCACTTTGGAGACAATGAAGAGGAATGGGAACTTCTGGGATGTGATTCAGATCATCCTATAGCAGAAGCCTAAACTGGGTCAGATGAATCACACTTCAGAAGTGTTTCAGAAGCTCATGTTCTTCCCACTGAAAAGGCCTTTTTAGGGAACCTCCCTGCTGTAGGGAGCCCTGGCGAGGAAAGCCTGCCTGGCCCCCACTTTTCCTGACACCCACTCAGACAAGGAGCAGGCTGGCAGCTGAATGACTGCATGGGTACAGCCAGTGAAGGCAAATCCAATGTCCTTTATGCACTTGGGGTTGCTGCTCACTCCCTGAAATCAGAGCCAAAGTCAGAGCCACTTTGCTTCACATCCAGCCCAATGGACACTCTCGCCCACTGCAAACCATTTCTGTCACAAAGACGAAAGTCCTTAGTGAGCTTGCCATGCATGTGGAGTTAGTGGTGGTCAGCCAGACCACTGTAGAGTCACATCTGAGTTCCCTCTGAATTAATCTTCTCATGTAGAAGAGCCATATACAGTGACCCGAGTTACCACCTATTTTAGTTCCTGACACCTTCTTCTTTAAAAATCAGGACCCCTTAGGTACTTTTAAAAGTGGTACTTTACATTCTTTAACCAGTTGCGTGGTTTTGACAATGATACGTTTGACAATTATGTGTTTGATAATTGTATGTGAGGAGGAAGTATCATGGCGGCCTACAGCTCCTCACAGGGAGCGGAGGGCAGCGCTGAGCTCTGCTCTGTGTGACAGCAACAGGGCCCGAGGGAACGGCATGGAGCTGTGTCAGGGAGGGCAGCTGGGGGTTGGGGACAGGGTCTGCAGTGGGCATGGAACGGGCTGCCTAGGGCAGTGGGAATGGCCCTGATCTGCTGGAGTTCAAGGAGCATTTGGATAATGCTCATAGACACAGGGTTTGAATTTTGTGTGGTGCTGTGTGTGGCCAGGTGTTGGACTCAATGAACCTCGTGGGACTCTTCTATGAGTTTATGATATCCCAATACCTGCTGTCCTGCCATTTTGGCTATGTCATCACTCCAACTTGTAGGGCAAATTATCTGATTACCACATAGAAACAAACAAACAAAAAACAGGATGAGTCCACAGCAATTAAAGAGAAGTTGAAGAGAATGAGGAATTTGAGTATGAAGTTAAAGACACACACTTCAGCCAAGGTATTATTGAATATCAGAAGCAAAACTCAAGGAAAGAAGTAGAGGTGAATCCCCATTTCTCAGTGTCGCTAAGTCAAGATAGGATGCTTTATCCAAATGACTCTCTCATCTCTCCACTGTGCTGCCAATGCTGGCTCATTCACCACTCCTTCAGAGTTTCTGGATAACACTGCACTATGCAGTGCAGACATGCCCTGGAAGGCTCCTTTGACCTTGGCTTTTGAACCTACACAAGTAAAAGGAAGAGCAGTTCCAGAGAACAACATGAACCGGGAACTGGAGAAGAGGGCTGGCAAGAGGAGATGAACAATGAGTATAGATTTTAAATGCTTCATCTGTGAGACTTGACTAAATGACACCTGAGGAGGTGGAGAAGTGTGATATTTTCAAAAGCTGAAAGCCTCAAGAAGGGAAAAGAAGTATATGGAGTGATATATAGCTTACTGTTTGATGTATGCTGCACGTTACTCCTCTGTGAAGAAAGGTTTGGTTAATGTAAAATAATTATTAAGATAACTTCTTTAATTCAAAGCCGTGTTTTCAGTTTAAAAGACTCCAGATCATTTAAAAGTAATGACACGTATTGGTGGTTGTTGCAACATAGGGTGGAGGGATCTGAGAAATGCAAACCAATGCTGCTTCCCTATTGACTTCTCTCACAAGGATTATCAGTGCCTGAAGTTACCCCAGTAGCTCATGGTCCATACTGGTTCAAAGAAGAACCATCTTCTGTTCAGCTGCAAATCTAGGTGCTACATTAAAAGCTCATCTTCAGTTTTGGTTTAAAGAATCACCTAGTTTGAACCAGTTTCTGTGACTATCATCAGGCTGATCTCCTGGCCAGAAAAAGTTAAATAAAAGCAAGTTAAAGAAAGACAATTTGCCTATAGGAACCATCCTAGTGGTAAGCAAGCTGAGCTGAAGAGGCGTCTTTTCAAGAGAAGCACTGTGAAAGTCCTGTTACTAAGGATATTTAAAGCTTCAGTATAAACAGAACTGAAGTGAACGACTTGCTTTCGTTGCAAGATAGATTGGATTTTCTCTTTATTCATATGTTCCACATATAGTGGTAGCCTTGCCTTTTGTTAGCCAAATTTCATACTGAAGGGAAAAAAGCCAATTTTACAAAGATTTTTTAGGATCCTCATTTGAATAGGCATTCCTGAAAATCCCTCTGTTGGCCATTTGCATTTTTAGTGTCCTCAGGAGCTATCCAACTCTGGTCTCATTTGGCCTCAATTTCAGTCATCTAAAGTCTATTGACACAAAATAGTGTAGTGTACCACTATGAGCACACTCCTTTTTTAGCCTGATTTAGATACATTCAGGAATCTCCCCGGGGGAGTGTGGTTTCCAGTATAAGGATTACTTATGCTACCTTAGATTTCAGTTAATCCTCAGTTTAAAAGTTAAAAAAGGAGAGTCTGGTTTATTTTGACAAGACTGTCCATGTTCATCAAGTTGAAATAAATGGCTTTGAAACCCTGATTTTTAATAGTCACAATGTCAATGTGGTATTGAATCTTTTAAATTCTGATACCTTGTCTGGAAGGCTTCCAAAAACGCCAGTCCAGGAATGCTCTATTTCATTCAGTGTCTTTAACAACTGCTTGGTAGCTCATCCTCTGCAACAGTGAATACACATGACATTTGTAACTGTTGCCAACTTACAGGTGCTCTGCACTTATTCCCAGTGAATTCCACTGTTCTTCCTGTACCTGCACAGCTGGGTCAAAGTACTGAAAACACTTGACTTTACAATTGGAAACACAGTAAGAAATGGCCTCAAAAATTTCCATGTTTTTTATTATTAGAGAAAAAATGTGCTTTCTGTAACTTGTGTGGCATATTCAGACTCGAATATTTGGGTGGAACCAAGAGTAGAAAGATTTTAACGTGCACAAAGAATGGTCCTTACAACTCCCAGGTCATTATTAATTATTTTTGGCTTCAGAATCATAAAAAATGCAAACACAATAGTTAAATACCAGAACAGCTTAATGCTGAATATCATAACTCTTCAATAAAATGAAATCTCATCTGTTTATCTGTCAACAAGAAAAATGTCTTAATGGAGAGCAGACAGCCTATCCACTATTATTCTCCATGTAGTAACAGTCTGCCATTGGAGAACACAATACATTACAAGCCAAACCAAATATGTGGCAGAATGACACAGGAAGCTCCTTCTTTCTTCTTCAGGAACCTTTCAATCAGTGCTGTTGGGTCCACACAGCAGTCCCTTGTGCTGTAGCACAGACTCAGGAAAGCAAGCTTTGAACAAGAACCAGCTGTAACCCAGATGGACCACCTACCTATTTCCCAAGTTTACAAGTTCATCATTTACAAATCATTTACAAGTTATAGAATCATGGAATGGTTCAGGTTGGAATGGACCTCAAGGACCATCAAGTTCCAATTCCCTGCCACAGGCAGGGTTGCCAGCCGCTAGACCAAGTACCAGATCAGACTGCCCAGGGCGCCATACAACCTGGCCTTAAATGCCTCCAGGGATGGGACATCCACAATGTCTCTAGGCAACCTGTTCCAGCACCTCACCACTCTCTCAGTGAAAAACTTCCCCCTGACATCCAATCTAAAGCCTTCCTCATTTATTCTCCCTTGTCCTATCACTATCTACCCATGTAAAAATTTGATTTCCGTCATGTTCATAAACTCCCTTGAAATACTGGAAGGTTGCAATGAGGTCTCCTCGCAGCCTTCACTTTTCCAGGCTGATCAAGCCCAGTGCCTTCATCCTATCTTCATAAGAGAAGTGCTCCAGTTCTTGGGTCATCTTTGCGGCGCTCCTCTCGACCCTCTCCAAAAGCTCCACATCTTTCCTTTGTTGAGAGCCCCAAATTTGAATGCAGTATTCCAGCCGGGGCCTCATGAGGGCAGAGTAGAGGGGGAATAATCACCTCCCTCACCCTGCTGGCCATTCCTCTTCTGATTGAACCCAGGATGCCATTGGCATTCTGGGCTGCAAGTATGCAATGCTGACCTATGTTAAGTTTTTCATCAACCATAACCTCTAAGTCTTTCTCAGCAGGACTACTCTCAAGGAGTTCTTCTCCCAGTTTGTATAGATATATGGGATCACCTCAACCAAAGTGAAAAACCTTGCACTTTGCTTTGTTGAAGCTCATGAGGTTCACAAGGATACACCTTTTGAGCTTATCAAGGTCCCTCTGGATTGCATCCCTTCCTTCTGCTGTATCAACGACACCACTCAGCTGGGTGTTATCAGCAAATTTGCTGAAAATGCACTCAATCTCATCATCAGTGTCATTTATAAAGATGTTTAAGAGTACCAGCCCCAAGATGGATCCCTAGGGGACACTGCTCATTACTGGTCTCCATCTGGACATAGAGCCATTGACCACATCCCTCTGGCTGCAGCCTGCCAACTAACTCCTTACCCAGTGAATTCATCCACCCTTAAAATCCATATCCCTCCAACATAGATAAAAGGATGTGATGGGAGACCATGTCAAAGACCTTGCAGAAATCCAGGTAGATGACATCAGTTGCCTTTCCTTTGTCTAGTGATGCTGTCACTCCATCACTGAAGGCCCGCAGGCTGGTCAGTCATGAACTCCCCTTGATGAAGCCATGCTGGCTGTTTCAGACCCCCTGATCATCCCTCATGTGCCTTAACTATCTTCCAAGAGGATCTGTTCCATGATCTTCTCAGGCACTAAGGTGAGGTTTATCAGCCTGTAGTTCCCTGGGTCTTCCTTAATCCCTTTTTCCAGTCACTGGGGACTTTGCCTGGCAGCCATGACTTTTCAAATATGATGGAGAGTGGCTCAGCAACCACATCAGCCAGCTTCCCAGCTCCCCACTTCCCACCTAGAGATTCAGGTTCAGGGCTGTGAGGTTCAGGGACATGAGAATCCTGGCTGCCAGTGAAGACTGAGGCAAAGAACTCCTTGAGTACCTTATCCTTCTCTATATCTATTGTAGCCAAGTCATGCAGTGTCGTGGCTAAGTTGCTGCCAGCATCCAGGCTGGTCACCTTACAGTGCCATGCAAGTGATGTCCATGCTGCTCTCTGCTTCTGGGTGTGATGGGACTGGGACAGAGGCATGCGCTGAGATGTGAGTCCTGCTCTAACTTCATAGCACGAGAAAAGTAGAGGATTCCAACCCAGTGCTGTTTCAATCCCTTCTTGACTTCTTCACTGATACACTGCCATTCCCCTAACACTACAGTGCTGCATGTGGGAGCTGCATTCGATAGATCAGATCTTACCTAACCTTCAGACCTTTAGGAAACAGCATTAAGAATTTCTGACCATGGCCATGCTTCAGTCACAGGCATGGATGACCAGGCCATGTATTGACCAGGATCACAGCAGCAGGCTCCAGAAACCACAGAGAGGGTTTTTAAGAGTGCTTGTATTGTGAGGTGCTGGACTGAACCAATAGGATATTTTCACCTGTTTTCACATTTCCAGAGCTATAGAAGGAGATAGTAGAACAGTTTCTTCAGTTTATTCAGTTTCTACTGGAAGTTAAATGGCCAGGAAGACTGTAAACGTCCACATGATTAGAATCACTGTGGTTCTTTCAGAAATAAAGGTTAAAGCATTTTAAACACCCACTGCCTTAAAAAGCAGCTCTCCCCATTGTGACTTCATTCAGATTGGACACAAGATATAGAAAGAAGAAAGTCCATGTCCCTCAGTTTGTCCAACAGGCATGGCACATGCAAAGGGTTTGGTCCCTTGCAGTGAGCTTCACGGCACAAACCTCACTGTGTCCAGTTAAAGTAGAAGAGTCCCTTATCCAAAATACTGAGCACAGGGCTTGATCAGCCAACTGGTGTGTAGTTAGGCCTTATCATAGCCTGATTTTGTTAGAGTACCCCAAAAGTAGTCCTGCTTGAAGCCAGAGATGGACCACCAGTGATTTTTAAGAAATCCAGCATCAGACCTATGTGAATTGCAGACAGGGACTGTGACACTTACAGGATAGAAGTGCTCAGTTTTTGGTCTATAAAATTATCAGTATTGGAGAACGGAAATTCCCAGTTAAGAATCCCACAGCTCAGCTTCCTCATCACCTCACTCCAATGGCATCAGAGCTCTGCCTTGGCATGTGTGTGCATTAAAAAAGATTTATCTTACACTGACAGAGATACACCATGCACAGCCCTCACAGTAGTGCCCTGGTATAGCGATTATTGTTTGCTTTCCAGGACCCCACTGTTAGCCAAAAGAATTCACCCCGGAGGGCAGGAAACACAGATGGAATTTTATTAAGAGTCCAGGACTGTGCAGGCAGGGATCCAAACCTGCTGCCCTGTGGATGGAAACTGCGTTGCAGGGAAAGGCCCTGTTTTAGCTCAGCTCCACGGGACACAGAGCCATGTTTCTGGAGCCTGTCTTACTGGAGATTTAGAAGCAGCTCCAAGCATAACAGTGAATTTTCTTACTGTGTAAATCCAGGGGATTAGCTCCTTCCACAAGTGATTCTGGTGGCAAGGAGAAAGAGAAGCCTTCTGGGGTGAGGCAGCTTAATCTCCCAGGCTGCCATCCAGTCCCCCTCACTACTTGACAGAACTGTGTTATACAACATTAGTGGCACAAAATGTGCCTAGCACTGCTACACACTAGAGGACTTAGTCCTGCTTCACTCCTGCTTCATTCCATTCTTTGCCCTACAACCTGCATTCACAGTTCACCCAGGTTTTCCCATCCTCCTGGAGTAGTTGCCATCCACAGCTGCCAGTCCTCTCTATCCAGTAGGTGAGGCACAACTAGGTGTGGGCTGAGGACAGAGAGAGGGAAATGTTATCCTGAAAAACGCAGTGAGAAGGAGCAAGAGAGGTGACAAGGACCTGCACCCAAGTGAACAGGGATTTTTATGGAACAAAATAGCACAGGAAATGCAGTACTCAGTGGAGGTGGAAAGATCTCCTTCAGCTTGAGGGAGAAAGGAGAAAAGCATTCATCTACTGCCTGCATCAGAGAAGATAAGTATGCTGATCTTCACAATCTTCTCATGTGTGTTCATCTCAGCAGGGAAAAGTTAAAATTTATTTTATTACTGTATGCTGTAAAGTATGAAAGGTAATTCTACCCTAATTTATTCAGCAGAGAGGAGGAAATGGTTCATTCTCTGTTTGTTATGAAAGCTAAACCCAGGTATGAACAATGTTCCATAGTAAATGACAGAGAGTTTGAAAATCTTATCTGTATCATATGATCATCTATTGAAAGGTTCTATTGTTAAGGATAGATACAAGGGAATACAATTTCAGCTGCTTCAGGAGCTGTAATTCTGAGCTTCCTCAATTTTTAGAGTTCTCCACAGTCAGGAATTTGTGTTTTCTCAGCACAGCTTTTTGCATGCTATTTCCTTGGGTACTTTCTAAACTGGAAATAAGTCTTTGTAACATTAGAAAAGCCAACTTTGTATGTCCTGCTTTCTCAAAGTTAGTCACAGCATAAAGATAAGACTCGAATGGCCTTCTGTTCATGAACAATTCTGAGTTCAGTCAAAAACTTTAAATGTTACTAATCCCTTCTTAAGGACAAAAGCTAAAAAAAAAAAAAAAAAAAAAAAAAGATCAGAGAAAATAAACATCACAGGCAACACCAAGAAAAAAGAGGAAAAGATGCTACAGTGTCAGGTAATCTCCATTACACAACACACTCCAGTTTAACTGTTAGCCTCTAACATTGAACAGAGTGCAGCATGGTCATTTTTGCTCTCGCATTAAGTTCCAACAGTTAGCAAGACATGGCTTGAGGCACTGTGATGCCCTCTAGGTCTTCCAACCTTCCTGCAATGACAGGGCATTAATAAACCAAGGCTGAACCCAATAGAGAAAAGGAAGTTGCTGAAACACATTGCACATTAGCAGTGTTGCCTGAAAGCCAGCAAAGGTTATTAATTCTTAGACCTTTGGCAAGTACTGCCACCTTCTATGTTTATTCATCCAGGAAATCAAATGGTCTCCCAAGGGCTGTTTAGCTACTGTCTTATTTAATCTTGACTACAAAAATATCAGGACTTTGCTGAATCTACCTTTTTACCATCTCGTCAAACTCCTGCAATCTCTTATTAGATCTTCTTCACACACAATTCCATCTCACTGGCCTGAAATTTGTCTTGCTATTTCCCAGGAAATCTAAGAGAAATCTACACCCTTCTGCGTAAGTACACTGGTCTCACATCCCAGGAAAATTAAAGGATGATTTTGTACTTTGAAAACATAAGACATACTCAGCATTGGACTACAACTCTACTCCTTTGCATGTAAAAATTTTAGGAAGCATTTGTTTTATCTTTGTCGATCTTATAACTGATTTCAAATTCTATCTTTCCTGTCATTTCCTTCAACACATGCAATAGATTGTATGAGACTTCCTGCCTGTCTCACAACAGTAAGGTCATCTACATATCAAAGAAATTAGTGCAGGACATATCATTTCACTTAATTCTGAGAATTTCACAGCAGTTTTAGCAAATATATTATTAAAAACCATAAGAGATGGTAAACCTTTCTGCCCTCTCCTGCAGTGTTACTAAGTGGAACAGATTCTGCTCTGTAGTCACCACTTTTTGAACCACAAAATTGTCCTACCTTAATAACTTTATTGAGGATTTTAAACTATTTATTTATATCCAATGCAATCGTGTTTTTGTAAAATCTTTGCAAATATTCTAGTCATAATCTCATGTCTTTTCAATTTCTTTCGATTTGCTGGTAAGTTCTTGGATCTGCTGTGAATTATTTCTCAAATTCTTATTCCTTCTTCCAAGGGATTAAAGCCATAGAAAGATCAAAGGTAGGATTCTGCAGACTGACGAAAATGCTTTGATAAACATTAGTTTGCCTGCCTTTTTCAAATTTGGATGCAGAACCACTTGCTCTCATTTAAAAAAAAAATTCTTTGCAACATCCCATCCTCGACTTTGAGAACATATCTTTCTGTTCTCCATCACCCAGTCTGGGACCCAACAGAATTTGTTGCTTTATCCTGACCCCAGCACGCAACTGCTCTTTGCATTTCTTCCAATTTTGGTTCTTTCACCAATGTTTCAGTTCTTTGAAATATAATGAGTTAACATACTTAAGTAAAGCTCCAGGTAAAGCAAAACCACGTCCTTACATTCTGACAATGTAGAATGCCAGCACTTTGGGTACATGTCTTTGATAATGCAGTGCAGTTTTGATATAATTTTCTCTACTGGTAGGTTTCCAAATCAGTACAGCATTTCAGACCCATCAGAAGCTATTTCTACATCAGCTGGCTGCAAACGTATTTCTTCTGCAATTTCTGGACTTCTCAACTGCTATTGGGCAGCAATATTAAAGCAAATGTTGCGTTGTATGGTTCATTTAACCAATGGTGTTTGTGATGCCTGTGGTGCAAAGGATGCCTTTGAGCTGCAGCGATATTAGGAATAACAACGCTTTTCTAGGCTTTCCCACTCAGCAGGAAGAAGTTGCACAGCCATGCAAGTAAATTATAGGCTTATCATTCCTCATCAAGCATCAGCACTGACATTCAGCAGAATCCGCGTGTCCTTGCAGCAAGACCACAGAAAAGTAGTAGTTTGAACTGTACTGTGCGTTTGTGCTTCCCCTTATTTATTGCCCTGGCTCTGTGACTTTGCTGCATGGTTATTCAACAGTTGTCCTTTGAATAAGAAGCACGTGGCACAGACATGACTAGAAGGCAAGGCTGTAGAAAAGAGCAACATAGGAAGAAGTTGCATAGGGCTTATTACAAAGGGCAACTAACTGATTCATCCATGCCCTCCCGAGCAAACCATGCCATATAAATTCTATTTTGAAATTAGCATTGTGGTATAAGAAGGATTAGTTGGCAATGATACGCATGCTTGAAGTGTGAATATGTAATGTCTTTTCTCCCTAAAGAAAGACAATTTTTTTCCCCTCCCACTGCATGGTTTCACTCAATTTACAATGTGTGCCCCAAGGCCATTTTTGCAGCCAATTCTAATTTAAGAGAATTAGCAGGATTTTCATTCTCTAGCATTGGACTAGCATTCTGGCTCTGACTCTCATTGAATATAGGAGAAAGAAGGCAAAAGGAATGTTGTAACGCAGCATAACAAGATACTGCCATAGGAAGAGATAGGAACCAGAGTTGCTGCCTCTTGGAGGTCTTGCAAGGAAAAACAGCAAATTTGCCAGGCTACAGATTCTGTGTTAGCATGCAGTGAGGTTGAAAGAGCATATGGCAGAAATGGCTGCCTGGCTGTGATGCACCTATTGCCAGCCCTGTCATTCAGGGCTGTGGAGACAAGATAAAGGTTTATTTTAGTGCCCTGACAGCTGAAGGAAACGTATTGCAGAAGCTGCTGAATCTCAGTCAGGGAGAAGGAGAGGCAGGGAAGAGAAGTCAAAATCAATCATATACTTGGTGTGTGCCAGTCTAATCTCCTGGGGCAAAAGATAGGGTGAGAACTCTTGTGTATTCTGTGTGTACAGCACATTCCATGAAAGGGTGCTAACAAATGCAAAAAGCAGTCAGCAAAAGGAGCTAGAAGAATCTGAACTTTATTTTATGTTGTACTCACGTTTCAAATATCACGGAGAAAACTATTGCTCTTGTCTATGAGGAAAGCTGATCTGACTGTCCAAAATGGAGAGGAACTTCAGCCAGCAATATCTTCCTTGCAATGCAATATTCCTGGTAGGTTTCCACAGTTCCACAGTTCTAGACACCTGAGATGAGAAGGAATGGCAGAAGGAAGAGGTTGTGGTTTTTTAGGAGCATTTTGAGTCTTCCTACAAAATCGGTAACAATCTGTAGACTGAGGGAAAAAAAAAACATGCACACACACACAAAAACCATGGCAATGTTTACATTAAAATTTTCTGCAGAGATTAAGTACTTTGTTAAATGGATGTAACTGAAAAAAAAATAATAATCCCATAGTTCTGCCTAAGTCATTGAGGATGCTCCCCCCACCTCTACCCACATCTTCCTCTCTGTTTAGTTTAGACACATGATTTTAGATACATTCCCTCTAATGTGTCACAGAATCAGAGAATTGCATGGGTTGGAAGGGACCTCAAGAGATCATCGAGTCCAACTCCCCCACTAAAGCAGGTTCCCTTGCTGCTCCTATCTTTACTGTTCTCCTGTCTTCACTGTTGATACCAGTTAGTTCTTCACATAATGTTTTTAAGCTAGAGTACTGCTATGTTACTTCTACTTCCAGTGAACATACAGCCTTTTTCCCAACTAAAGTTTTCAAATGGTGTTCTGCACCTTATCACGCCTATAGGCTCCTAGTTCCTTGCAGCAGGAGACATCCTTTAGACAACACCAGGTACAATGCTGAACAAACTGCAGAAGCTAGGTAGATGTGTCAGTTTTTTTATGTTTTAATACAAGTCCAAATAAAAAGAAACGTTGGACCTGGATTTCAGTGGCAGTCAGGAATAAACTTTGAATTCAGATTCAATAAGCAAGGCATTTGAGTCAGATTTATGTGCTTGCTTTGGAACAGAACGTCCCTAAAACAGAGCCTGGATTTACTCCTTCTCATTGTCACAATGTGTAAATGACACATCTTAACATGCCTCTGGTGTCTGATTGTTCCTCATGATTCCTCTCACTTCATGTAATAAAACACCTTTTAAACAAACACCTTGCCATTTTGGAGCAGAATAATCTCAGTCTGTGCTTGAATTGCTGAAGGAGTGTAGGAAAGAAGGCAAAAGAAATCTGCCAGCATGGCTGAGAGAGAAGCTTATCTTGCCTTGGCTGGGTTCACTTTGGTTTCCCTCTTCAGCTTCTTTCCGTCAATCGCCGTACTAATGTATCCCCAAAGGTGCTGATCCCAGAACAATATGCTACAAAGATGATTACAGTCTAAAAAAGAAAAGAAAACCCTGTCACCATGGATGTTGTAGGTTTCAGCTTTTCACATTTAATCCTTTAATTGGTCTTTCTGGCAAGAAGAATTTGATACTTGGCTTTATTGCTGCATGGATGAGCTCTATTGCAAATCCCATTGGGATGAAGTTACAGTCATTTGGCAGTAAGAAGATCCTTAGCAACTTCTCAAAAGCCTACCCAGAGGGTTCCTTGTTGACATCAGAGTTTTTGTGTGATGTCATAAAGCCTCCTAGGAAACAAATGAAAAAAAAAAAAAAATAGCTGTAGAACCTTTGGATATCTGATGAGACTGTGGCAAGCCCTTATTCTGCTACTGTGTGTGTCAAGAGCTACACTAAAGGAGTGCTTGGGTCTTGGCTTGTAGCCAGAACATTGATGAATACAGAATACAAAGCAACAGCTGAACAGGCTGTATGCACCATGAAAACAAATACTGTAAAGATATTGAGTGCGTAGACAACAGGGAGAGAGAGCCTTGCACCAAGGTGTTTGGGGAGGATTAATCTATATATGTTGACAGTTTACTGTTATTTTATGAACAGTTCTATAGGCTATCTGCCTGCTGTTGGGCAAATCCAAACAAAGGCTGAGTAATCTGAGTAACAGACTCTTTGGAAGAGAAAGTTATGTCTTTTAGGAGCGCACAAGTAAAGTACCTTGTAATCTCCCACACCCCAGCTCAAAAGCAAATAGCAGCTTCTTCAAATTCCAAATGATCAGCTCTTGAGGTAAGAAAGAGAGAAACTACTCAGTTTAGAATACGATGAAACTTAGGAACTGTGATTCACATCCGATTCATTAACAACTGGTAACTCTTTCTTCTCAAAGAGAAGGGGAAGGACTTAAGTCATTGTAACAAGTGCCTCTTCAAGACAGGAGTATACTATAAGTTTAAAAGTTGCTGAATTAAAACTTGAAGATTTAAACCTAAAAGCCCCTCAAGTCAGACAATTTTTGCTGATGTAACTAATGAGGTATCTGGATTACAACCCATTGTCGTGGCATATATGCAATGAAAAAAGAGCAGATTAACAGCAATCAAGCTAAAAATAAAAGCATCACCTCAGATGTTGGGCCTACTGTGCTTATTGCAAAGGGTGGGGTAGGATTGGTAGAGCTGTGCGTCCATCGTGGATGTCACCATGGCACACCCACGCCAACATCTCCACGGAGACACAGCACATTTCTAGCTCCTGCATCACCAACTTGTTGCCAAGGAAACAAGAGGATGCAAAAAGAAAAAAAAAAAAAGAAGAAGAAAAAAATCTCAATGACATTCAATTTTGAGACAGTCAAGAAAACCCTGAAAGGGATTTTTAAAGTGCCTGAGAAGGAAATGGAAATTGGGCTTCTAATTACAGATTCTCAACCAACTCCTCTTTATTCTCCGGTTATTCTGTCTGCGCACGTCACTGTCTTCCTGCCATTCTCTGTCTACAGAGGTACGAATGCCAGACATCAGTGAAAAGAGAATCAAAAAGAGCTTTCCTGGAGTGAAGGAGGAGATGAGGGAGGGAGAGCGGGGGAGAAGGTTACTCAGTACAAGCAACAGTGGAGATTCCAGAACTCCGGGAAAGGTGGTGGACAGAAGCTGCAGCAGGGGAAACATGTGAAAGAAAGGCAGAGTGGGAGCAAAGATTTCTGTGAGAAGAGGATGTATGCAGTTGGCAGGTGAGGGAGTACACATGCATCTCTACACCCAAATGCATCTGAATTTTTATGTATGTAGCTGAAAAGGTATGTCTAAATCCAGACTTAACAGTCCAGAATCTGTTTTGTACTCCTCCAAAAAAATCAATAAGTTGACTGAGAAATCAAGCAATTAAACATGGAAAAATTTCCTTCCTTCCTTCCTTCCTTCCTTCCTTCCTTCCTTCCTTCCTTCCTTCCTTCCTTCCTTCCTTCCTTCCTTCCTTCCTTCCTTCCTTCCTTCCTTCCTTCCTTCCTTTCTTCCTTCCTTCCTTTCTTCCTTTCTTTCTTTCTTTCTTTCTTTCTTTCTTTCTTTCTTTCTTTCTTTCTTTCTTTCTTTCTTTCTTTCTTTCTTTCTTTCTTTCTTTCTCTTTCCTTCTTTCCTTCTTCTTTCCTTCTTTCCTTCTTTCTTTCTCTTTTAATACGCTCTAGCACTACATTTAAAGGCTTTCTCCACAACCACAACCCAATCTGCATCCCTTTTTAAATGACAGCCAGCACTTTCATTCAGCTGCCTGACTACAGGAGCTCAGGCTGTACAGAAAAGTAACAAATATGATGAGAAAGATAAAAAGGTGCTGAAAGATGGCAGTACACTTAAACACAAGAGCACACAAGAGGAACAGCAGATAGGTTTACTACAAAGTGGATGAGTGTGTATAAAGAGGAGGACTTGTTGGGTGTTATTGCAGAGAGACGTGGCCATCAAGACAACCTGTAGATGTGCTGTCAAATAGTAGCGGAGCCAGATTTCAACAGCACTGAAACTAACATGGTCCACAATTAGCTATCTTGGGGGATGAGCACAGAGGAGATTAACTGTTTGAGTAAATGTGTGCCTATCATCTTACTTGAGCATGGGACATAGAGAAGGTTTCATTATATGATAGCATGAACTGGCACAGATGTTTAATGGTTATCCTCCGTGGCTAGCAGTATCACTTGCATTTGTGTTAATGCTGAAACAGATAAAAGAGCTCTGTCTTCAAGTTCTTTTCAATACCTCACCACTTGCAGTCTCACTCTTCTTCACGCTCAAAACTGTCATCAAATTTGCAGCCTGAAGTGAGATTGCTATAGGCCAAAAAGGCAAAGTTACTCTCAGAAGTTAATTATTGCAATGAAATACCTACAGAATGGCACTGGAGGATCCCCATTAAAACCTAAGGAGTTTTTCAAGGCTAGATATCCAAGGAATTCATGCTACGGTGGCTAATACTAAAAGGGTGCCATCAGTAAGGTTTGTACTCCATGCCACATAGAGAAGCAGCAGTCTGGCCATACCAAAACACCCCTCATGCCACTCACAAACTTCCACCTGCCCCTTGCATATACTTTTTAAGGACTGAGAAGCCCTCTACTAAGGCAGATTGCCTTCCCCTTGCTAGAAGCAGGCATGAAGGAGGATGTCAAGCACCCCTCTCCAAACCTGTGTAGTGATTGATAGTCTTGGAGTCCAACAGCTTTTCCCAAGGTTGCCATGACATGGAAGAGTTGAGCCCATGAATCACTGTTGTGGAGAACACCAGCCTACATGCAGATGCTGTGTTGAAATTAGCAGAAGCAAGTCCTCCATTGCTTACTGCATTAAGCGTTTTAATGTATCCAGTAACAACAGCAGCTGAGACAATTTGGATTGTTCAGCCTGGAGAAGATGGAGGGGAGGCCTGATGGCGGCTGCAGCTCCTCACAGGGAGCGGAGGGGCAGCGCTGAGCTCTGCTCTGTGTGACAGCAACAGGGCCCGAGGGAACGGCATGGAGCTGTGTCAGGGGAGGGCAGATGGGGGTTGGGGACAGGGTCTGCACCACAGGGCGGTGGGCATGGAACGGGCTGCCCAGGGCACTGGGCACAGCACTGAGCTGTGAGAGTTCAAGGAGTGTTTGGACACCGCTCTCAGACATAAGGCTCAGATTTTGGGTGGTGCTGTGTGGAGTCAGGAGTTGGACTTGATGATCCCTGTGGGTCCCTTCCAATTCAGAATATTCTATGATCCTATTCTATAATTCTTTGAAATGATGAAGCCAAGATCAGATTAAAACATTTTAAGCAGTTATCAGTGGCCACTTCAACCTTTTTCTTGGATAAGGTGATGATAGGTAGAATAACTAAAGTGAAGGCCATAGAAAGTTGTCTCTCTGCTTTTTCTGCCCCATTGTCGGGCTGCCTTGTAGACTCAGCCCTTGTCCACAAAGACTGAACACAGCGTGGGTAGATCCAGAGCGGCCCTCTCATCCCACTAAATCTGTAATGACAAGGAGTTTCTGGTGCTGAGAGCTAAATATGTGTAAGAAATAGGGAAGCAGAAGCACTGCTGTCAAGATGCAGGGGAGGTCTGAGTCAGGGAGAAGTCTTTTTTCTCTCTTCACAGATGAAAAGGATTTCTTACTTCTCCATCATATGGCTCGATCATACTTTTTCTATAACACAGCCAAAACATTAATTTTTCTCAACAGAGAAACACTATTCAGATGATTATTTTCTGAATATTAAAAAAAAAAAAAAAAAAAAAAGGGTGCTTGTAGCAGGTAATTAAAATGAACTACTTGTGGGGAAAAAAAAAAAAAAAGATAAAATGCATTCTTTTAAAAAAGGTGTATTTATTTCACAACTTCTAGCTTCTGAATCATTGGTGACATGTTCATCTTTCCTAGAGGGAAGAATGTTTTTCTGGTAACTTGCTGTTTAGAATGGATTTGTCGTAAAATTCCAAACAAGTGTCATTAAAATTTGCTTAGGACAAAATACAACTTCTGATGATTTTTTATTTTTCTGTTAGCTCCAAGCGTTGTTTATCAATGAACCAAACAATTGCTCCAGCTGACTCTTCTAAGGCAGGAATTTTATAAGTTGCATATTCCTAGGTATCATTTTGAATCTTCAACAAGCATTTTAATAGTAACTATTAAAAGCCTAAGTGCTTTGAGTGAAAAAGTGAAAAAAAAAGTCCAGGACATTCCACAATTTTGAAAAAATATTTCTAAACCTCTACAGTGATTTCTATTGTAAAAAAAAAAAATTGCAATAGAATTTTAAAATTATCTAAAATACATATGAACTTGTATGCACATATACAAGCTGGTTATTTTATACTTACACATTTTCATTTTGTGTAATAGACACACACTGTCTTTCTTCTAGGATACATGGCCTTTCCTCTTTTTAACGAGCACAGTGCAGGCTCTCTCTTTTGTATACACACATACACATGTGCATACTATAACACACTGCATTCACAAAATGCACGTACACAGTGTAATCTCACCCTCTCTAGAAACACAAATAAATATTTCTCAGCAAAAGCACAGGTACAAACGTCTGCACAATGAAATCTTTGAAACACAGAGGCCCTGAAAACACGATTTTATCTCTCTCTAATACGTACTGTTGTTCCTTTTCCCAACACAATGTAATCTCTCTCACGCTCACTTTCTTTCATACACACAGACACACAGACGTACACATACAGTGTAATCTCTCTCAGATTCAACTACAGTGTCTACATTATTTTCAGAATTACTTTCCGCCTGATATTTTCATTTGTAGACTCCATCACTCACAACTACTCAAATGCTAGCAGAGGTGGAAGGATGTGGATGGGAGTTGTTGAGCATACAGATGCCTGTGTGCTCACACAAAGAAGCCTTTTCTGGGAAGACTTTCTTTTAAAAAGAATAAGTTTTAAGTAACACTTTCACTTTGGATGCAGTATTGGTTATGCAGTGTTTCTTGTGATGGTATTACTCCACTAACAAATGAAACTCAAACAACTTGATAAAAAAAAAAGTCTGCTAGATCATAAAAACATATTATTTCCATGTTCCTACCACTGTCACATATTTCATTGATACACTGAACGACACTTACTGCAAGCAAATTACAATATGCAGTTACACCGATATTCCCTGTGACATATCACACAGTGTAGGCCCTAGATATCAAAAGAAAAAAAAGAAAGATGTATAGAGGAGGTTCCACCTCCACTTAAGCTATTATTTCTACAACAAAAGTCTACACTTAAATCACTTGTATTAGTAGGATTGTTCTAATGGGAATATTAGATGAATGTCTGCCTTTGTGAGCTTCTTTACACAATGGAGACTGATAACAGTAAGAATTAGGGGATGCAGCACTGAGCAGTTCTCTTGTATGTCAATGATTCAGAGATGGGGAGTTTGATGATAGCTTTGGGGGAACTCAGCAAAAGTGAATTTCATAACCTTATTCTGATTTCCAGTCACTAAATTACGCTATAACCATAACAAACACTAAAACAAAAACGCTGTAAAGGATCAGGAGTTCATCAGTGATGCTAAAGACTAGCAAAAGAGGAAGTTTTGCAGGGCTATATTGGGCTGCCAATAATTTCATTACCTCCATATGGGAAGTTATAAAGGAAAACTGAAGAGGAATAGAAAATATTAAATAAATAAATAAATAAATCAGGAAACCAGCTTCAAAGGTATTGTCTTAGCTTTATATATGCACTCTTAGTCACTAACATGCAGTAACTTGATAAAATCCCTGGGAAAATGCTACTTCTAGGCTGTAAGGGGGATTTTGGCTGAGAATTTGGGCCAAAGGATCAAAAAGCACCTCCTTGGAGATATGGGAAATGGAGTACCTTTGTGGAGCTGAAACACATAGAAGACAGGCTCCACTGAGTGCTTGGGTGAGCAAAAACATTTGTCATATTACCAGTAGAGACTAGAGGAGAGGTTTTCCTTTCATACTTTATGATTGTGTTCAAATTAACAATATCTTGCTTTGAGAACCTGTTATCAGAGCAGAACCATACGGCTCCCAACAGGAAGCCTGCTGAGCCAGAACCAACTGTGATCACAGGCAACTGGAGTGGATGGATGTAGGCAAATAACAGGAGACACTGGATCCCATTTTAAAGGTGTGAAAGCCCAGAGCTTGAAGAATTGCAATCAGGTGTCGTGGGAATGTGGTATCTCCAGCTCCTGGCAGTGAGACCTGCGGATAGTACATGTACATTAGCAGCACTAAACAGGGCATGTGAAATACCCATGCCTTGCAGTCTTCTGACCCTTGTTAGTCTGTAGTCCTATGGAAAGTCTAAAGTAGTGGTTTTCTAACAGCATCAGCCCAGCATTCAGCTAACCCACAAATATCTAAACCCAAGCATATGACAAAACTGGACTATGTCTAACCACTTTTGACAAGACAGAAATTGACTCTAATCTACTGCAGGAAGCACACATCACCACAGAGCTTGCAAAATCCATACAGTGAGCGTTAATGTCAGCCTCTTTCTGTCCACAGAATTGACAGAGCAGGAGCAGATGCGCTGCAAACTTCTCCCACACACCACATACTCATGCCCTCTGAAATAGATGCCAAGTGACCACAATCCTGTCTGTAAGGCTGTTTATAAAACTGGCATTCATTAGAGGATAAGAGAGCACTTCACAAGCAAGACCCAAGCTCACTAAGCCCCTTTCTACAGTGAGAAATTCAGCTGTTGCATATAGCAAATACAAGCGTAACACGGAACACAAACTTCTGAAACTGTGGCCTATGCTGCCCTGTCCCCTTTCTTGAGATATCTGATAGCCACCTGGTATCTGCCACATAGAAAATATTCCCCACAAAACAGACCAAGAGACTAGCTCTGCTGCTCTCAGCAGCTGCAGACTTTTCTCCTTCTCCCTGACAACATCAAATATCCTGACACTGGGGATCCTTGTTATTTTGAATGTTATTTAGATGTCATTTCTGCTGCTCTGCCACTGACCTTAAAACCCTACATGCTGATTGTGAGAGATATTTATTTCTTAGAATCACCTTCACAGTGCTAAGTCTCTGAGGACCTGCAGGAGAAAGTCACTTGTGGGCTAGTCAGCTCAGCTGGAAAGCTGTCTGCTTAGCATCTCCTTGTGGTGTCTTGGCCAATGGTTTGTCACTAGGAACAAACCATTTCTGTGCATAGCTGATCAGAGCTTGCCACAGGTCGCTTGGTCAGTGGAGCTGTTGTCACTGCCATATTCCTCTCAGTTGCTTCCTGACCTTGCTGATCCTCCAAGACTGAGCAGAGGCCTCACTGTCAAACTTTCTAGATAGAGCTCAATGTGGTTTCCTGCAGTTCTTTTACCTTTATCTCTAATGAGATTGACCCAAAGAGGCCATTCCATTGGTATTCAGGAAAAAGCCACTAATCAAGCTGACAGAAAGCCAAGTGACAAAGATTCTCCCTCGTTGTCTCTCTATGTTCCATACTTTCTTCTTTTCTGACGAATCAACCTAGTTATCTATCTTTCTGTCACAATAGCAGTTAAGCAGCACTTCAATATTTCTGAAATAGAAACAAACGACATCCTCCTTTCTTTTTTCTCTTCCAAGGCTGTAGGAGGAATTGTTCAATTAGTTTTTAGGTGCCGTGATTTGTTTGCTTGTTTATAAGCATATATGTGAGTGGGTGTTTTATAGATGTGTGTGAAGAGCTCAATGGATGGGGCTATGCTGAAGAGCCAAGCCAGATTTTTATTAAGGAGAGTGGCGAGTTGCATGACCTTCCATGGCTGATGTAGTAAATACCTCCACAGCACAGCCCATGTCAGCAATCCAATCTGTCTCCTGCTTTTAATTCAGCCCCACCAACAAATCTGGGCAGTTGCCATGGAAGGAAGAAACTTAATGGGGGATGGAAGAAGAAAGAGCAGTAATTATTTCTGACTTGGTTACTTCAAGATTTCTGGCCATGGATAAACAAGATAGCCCCCATTGCTAACTGAACATCAAAAAGGAGACTGTCGGTACCATTTATGAGGCCAAAATCTATGGATGAGGAGGAAAAGAGCTCTGGGACACACAGGGTTCTCTTGGGTTTGAAGCAGCAGTGGAGTGAAACACCGTGTAGAACTTTGCAGAAACTTTTGACATTGCCAGTGCTCTGAGATATAACAGAAGCAATTTCTTGGACAGTTTGCTCTTTCAAAAAATGATTTTTACAAAACTTCTCTAAAAAAAAAAACATTTATGCCATCAAGTACAAATATCCCAAAATATTTTGCTCCCATCAATGACATACTCCAATGGCTCCTAACAACCACATCGAGTGGAACAGCTTTCATCTTTTTAACAGCTCTTCCTTTCTCCATGTGCCATATGTTGTGCGCAGATTCCATAAATAGAGAGAGCCGAAGGCAATATTGAGGGTCTCCTGCCATTTTTTGAAGCTAACTACTACTCAAGGGATAAAATAGTATCAAACATGATGTCAGGACTTCTGCAGTAACAGGACATGGCAAAGGAAAGCATTTAAGTTGGGAGAAGATATTTCCAGCATCGATTCACTGGGAGAGTGTTACCCCTATCCAGATTGCACGGCCATTTGGGGACTTCATATAATTTAGGGATGACTGTTTTGAGATTTTGCAGTAACTGCTATGAGAAGAAAAAAGTCTCTTTGTTCACCCTAAGGCAGTCTGTGTCTAAGTTTGTCCAACTGCCTACCAGTCTTTTGGCAATGACTTCTGACAGATTTTGTCTCTAGTTGCTACTAGAAGAGTAGTGGAGTCATTACGGTAAAGACCTTGCTTAAGTGTATGTGTACATGGGAGCTGGAACAGAAGGGAGAGGCAAAGGTGAGGTACTGGGTACAGAAGAATCCTGCATTCCTACTACGCTCATTTTGCAAGAATATGATATGAAAAGAAAAAGGAAGATGAGGGAATTGCTGACCTAGCTAGATGCACATTCTAGGTGCCCACAAGACAAAAAGACTTCCTCCTTAGAAGTAACAGCTGATTTAAGAAGTGCTTAACTTCAGAAAGCAGAAGGGAAGAAAATGTATGCTCCAGCTGTAGCACAGCTGCAATGAACCATTCTGAAGTCATTATAGTGTCTCAGCATCAGGACATCAGTGGAAAATCATTGCATCTCTGCATGAGATTGGCTTCAAAATCAAGCAGTGCAAAACACATATATGTAAATATGTATGTATGTATGTATGCATATTTATAATCTCCATTCTTTTAATATCCTTGCTGGGTTTTGAGTCCTCAGATTTCATATGGCTCATTCTTTTAGTGTTGTTTGAAACTCTGAAAAGTAGAAATTCGTATTTACAAAAATGAAATCTTTTATTATCATGTAATCCCATGATTGTAGTGGCTGGGGATTTTAAGAAACAGCTGAAGTATCATGTAATGTACAGTGGTTGACACTGCTGTTCCGAGCATAAGTCTGTTACAATCTTTCTGTTAATGCACACTTTCCCTTCCATATATCGTAGCCTTCCTTAAAGCTGTGGATTCCTGGAACTGCTGAGCTACTGCTCTGTAATGTGGGTGTAATGTTAGATCTGAAGCCATGTCAAAGTTACTTCCCTCCAGGGTAGACCAGAAGTGATGGAAAAGCAGCAGGAGTTTCATCCAGCATTTGTCTCAAAGATAGACTTTTATGCCAGCACTGGATGACATACTTCCCAAATGACACATGCCAGAGGGTCTCTACTGTCCCTTCCCAAGGAAAGCAATGCTCCCTTAAGGAGAAGGTTTTCCCTCGCTTTCTCTTTCTCCTCCTGTTTTGCTTCAGTAAGAGAAAAGGCTGCATTTTCCACCAGTTAAGCTTGCAAATTCCTTGGCAGACAACAGACAGATCTCTCTGTTTGCTGGCCCTTCTGTGACCAACTCAAAGAATACAAACAAGAGATGAGGCAGATGCCAAAGATGGTAAGACAGTACAATGTAAACAAAGGCTCTTGTGGGATGATGACAGCACCACCACTTGACTACTGCAGACCAAAAGGCAGAAGTGAGAACAGAATGGCTCTTTTCCTATCCCACTTGGATTCCCCAGGTAAAATGGTTCATAGAATAATAGAATCATAGAATTGCTCAGGTTGGAAAAGTCCTTAAAGATCACCAAGTCCAACCACAATCTAACCATACTATCCTAACTCTAACAACCCACCACTAACTCATGTCCCTGAGCACCACATCCAAACTGTTTTTAAACACATCCAGGGATGGTGACTCAACCATCTCCCTGGGGAGCCTATTACAGTGCTTAACAACCCTTTCTGTAAAGAAATTCTTCTTAAAACCCAACCTAAACCTCCTCTGGGCAACTTGAGGCCATTTTCCCTCATCCTGTCACCTGTCACCAGTGAGAAGAGACCAGCCCCACTCTCACTGCAATCACCTTTCAGGTATTGGGAGAGAGCAATAAGGTCTCCCCTCAGCCTCCTCATCCCCTGAAAGAATAGCTCGAGTTCCTTCAGTTGCTCTTCATAGGGCATATTCTCCAAGCCCTTCACAAGCCTTGTTGCCATTCTTTGGATCTGCTCCAGCATCTCAATGCCCTTTCTGCACTGAGATGCCCCAAACTGAACACATTACTTGAGGTGAGGCCTCACCAGAGCCTCACTTGTACATGTGTATATGAGATTCATAAAGCACAGCAACACCTCTCCTCTGAATATCCAACTGTCACAAAGACCAAAAAGCTGTGAGTCTAGATCGGATCACCAGTATTCACCTGGATGTTTGATCTTCACTATTTGCAGCAAAAGCAAACAATGTGAGACGATGAGGCAGCAGACCTCCTGAAAAGCATGTATGTCCAGCTCCCTGTAACCCCAGAGTAGGGAGAAAGTCAGAAAGCAGGCAAACGATAGCTGAGTGGAGCGCTGCCTACATCTCCCCTTCCTTTCCCAAGCGGCAACCAAAGGAGGGCAAGTGCTTGGAAGAAGGCAGACTGGCTCCCTGATGTGAGAGCCCTGCTCATAAAACTCAATTAAGTGGATTACAGATGAGCTCATTCCCAACGGTGGGTCACATTCCATTAGAGGTAGGCTCGATGCCAGGCGGACTCAGCTCTGCTTGGATGGCAGGGCAGTCTGCCCCGCCGTTTACCGACTCTGCCTCTGACCTCACCACAGCTTGCAGGATTTCCTGCACCACGTCCTACCACCAAATGGCTGGCTCATTGCTCACCCCTGCTCACTGTGCCTGTGAGATAATCAGAGCTAGCATTAGGTCATGAGGAAAGATGGGGATGGGCAAGCTCTCTGAACCCATGTGGTCTTGGAGAGTAGTGTGGGAAGGGGAAAGCAGAGGGAGAAAGAGTGAAGAGGAAGATGAGGAGAAAGGGGAGGTGTCCCTGAAGAAGCAGGGGAATACAGAAAGCACCAGCCCCATAAACTGGATCAGTGGTATTTTATGTAAAAGTGAGAGTAATCAGAGCTCTCAGCTCACTAATCCCAAAGGATTTTTCCCAGCATAGGTGTAAGATTACAGCATAGTCTGCTGTATGAATGTATATATTCCACCCACAGACACTGCACTCCAGCATTCATTAATGGGTGTGTGTTTGTATATTGGGAACAAAGAGTGTCAGAGGTGAATTTATGTGTGGGAATAACTGTTTGGAAGCGAAAGCAGGGAAGGGAGAAGAGAAGGTGAATGAACCTGTGAAGGGTGAGCATGTGTGGGCGTGAGGGCAAGAGAAAGATGGATGAATGAGTGTGTGGGTGTGTAATATATGGGATGCAGTAAGTCAAATGTTATAAGTACCTGCAGGCATTTTGCCAGATTTGAGACCTATTTTGACTTGCCTTGTGCATCCCACTTTCCTGTTCACTGTTTGCAAACGTTCCTGGCAGTGCAGCTTAATTTGTACAAATAGCAACCGACCGACAGAGAGCCAAATATGTTGTGAAATAGGCAGAGGAAGAAGCAGTTTTCTGTGCAGATCCAAGCAGCAGGGGCTTGGTACCATCTGGAACCTACATACCAAGTCCCAGGAAAAGACCTAAAAGGGAGATCGATTTAGTTATCTCTCCACCACTTGCCATCCCACGTGAGGAACAAATACTTCAGATAAGTTGCAGAGTGAGACATGCTGTCTGGACAGTGATCCACATAGGACATGGGACCCACACAGCGCAAGCATCTGCTATCCTGGCAAAGGAGACCTCAGTATCCTCAGAGAGAGCTTTTTGCTTTATCTCAGAAAGGCTGAGAGGAAGACAGCAGCCTTATGTTTCCTTACCTTGTATGTGACAAGTGAATTCCATTTGGCAGTGGGAGGCATCAGGTTTCCTATCTGTTTTACCACCAGTTTACTGGGCAGTCTTGGACAACTCCGCTCACCTTCTGCACATCTGTTTCCTAAGCTAAAAAACCCCAAAAATAACAAACAAACAAACAAACAAACAAAAAACAACCAAAATCTAGCAGTAATGATGTGGGCGTGAGATTTCTTGATGAAAAGCGCTGTGTAAGGCTCAGGTGGTACTGTTCTGCACTAACAGAGTGATTACTAAATCTCTTGTGGCTCCTTGGCAGCAGTATCCAACTCTGAATTCCAGGATCTCTAACTCTAGGCTCTCTAATCCTGCTGCTCCCTTCAGCAGATCATGACATGGGTTCTGGGTTTCTTAGGACTTCCAGTGTAACAGGTAGAGACCATAAGAGATAGTGAGAGATCGCTCTTTCCCTTTTGTGTGTCCCAGATTGTGCTTGCTACTCTCCCTTTGGCAATATCACCACTGGTTGCATGTTGTGTACATTAGAGCCCAGAATAGATGGGACACCACAATACTGTGGCTACACCCTTTCTCTCCCTACCATTGCTCCAGGAGAATATAGAGCGATGTAGAGCAGCCAAGATGTCACACCCATTGTCTTTTAATTCTGCTTTTCCCTTACTTTCTGATGGGCTTTTCTTTACCAACATCATTCTATCAGTTAACCTTGACACAGAGGTTTGCTTCAAAGTGCTGTGTGAACTGTTCAGAGCTGCCTCGCTCCAGCTGGTCTTGCTGCAGGTTCCTGTAATGGCTGACAGTACAGTGCTATATGCTCCTGCCTGTGTGCATGAATTAGCCAGTCTCTTCATTTCACCTGCAACAGAAACAGTGACCTATCAATGCAAACAGCCCCCTCTCCCTTTAAGTAGAGGGAAGACAATACATTGCCTCTCCAGGGAGAAAGAGAAAATCAGAGATGCTATCTGGGTGCCAAAGCACTATGTATTAAAAGCCTTTTTCACCCTAATAGTATATCAGGTCCTGTTCCAAAAGCTACTTTTGAACCACAGCCAGAAATGATGTGGTTCTATCCAGCATGTTTTTCTTCTGTTTCCATCCCTGGCCCACCCCAGCACTTTTTGCTCCACGAATGTATTTCATTCAATGAAATGGCTTAAGGAACTGCTTGCAAAGAGGATCTTTTGTGAAATACCACAGGCCTGCCTTCTAAACCTTTCAGCTGAATGAAAATAACTGCTGTGGTTGCCACTGCACAAGCTACACAAATATGATGCTTGTGTTTAATTACATTGAGTGGCTGAGGCCACTGCCTTACTTTGCTCTGGGATATGTTCTTCTGAAAAGCAGCCAGGTAATTCAGCTGCTGCTGCCATTCCCGTTGTGCCTTGAGAAGGGAACAGGGTTGACAGGGAGTGCAATTTCTGCACGATTAACAACGGCAAGCAAACCTGAGCTGAGGGTCTCAAAAGATGTGGCTACATCAGACAGTATAGAGGTGGAGTGCCAGCTGTGGTTGGTGAATTCTAAGGAGTGTATGTAAAGTTCTGTTGTGAAGTAAGGATTTGAGGGACTAGTCCTGTGCAAGAAGAGGAAACAGAAAGAAAAAGAAAATGGACTTGGAAGGGAAAGAAGATTATGAGATGCCAGTAACCTCAGCCCTCATAAATTTACACATCTTGGCCCTTCTCTGAGTGATGCTGCCAGCCTGGCTTTCCATTACTCTGACAGAGTTGACACTAGTGTCAGAAGCATTTCATTACCTCATGCAGCTACTGCCTAATTTGTATGTGCCTAGAGTTGGCCATGGATAGTTCTGCCCCATATAACTCCAGAACTGGAAAAAATACAGCCACCTGTGCACAGATTTGAACCCCTGTGAATTCTACTCAGGAACAAGGTTGATTAACTTCAATGCCATGCTATGTTAATACGGCTAATTTCTTTCCACAGTTCTTGTCCCTGCATGGGTAAACACAAATATACCAGCTCATCTGGTGCACACTGAAGTACCCACAGTACAGCACTGATCTGCCTATATGAACATGCCATGTGTAGCCTATTCATGAGTGATGTTTTTGCAAGCAGTTCTTGAACTCAAAACCTCTCTCATCTTCAACAAATTCCTCTCAGAATGCTTCAGAAATCTTCCACTACTGAAGCTTGGCTAAAATCAGCCAACCTGCACGTGCCTCTAGGGAGACCTGAATAAAAGAGAATCCAGAGGGTTGGGTATTTTTTGCTTGGTTTGATTTTCTTCCCTCCCAGTTCAGGATGCTTGTATGAAAACTGGTGAATAGTAAGTCTACGCTACAGCTAGAGTTCCCTGCTGCTGCATCCAATTTTACAAGACTCTTTTTGGAAGACACTGCCTGCAGTGGACACCAGTGTGCCCTTGTGGTGTCTATCTTTTTTATGTATAGCTAATGGGTAGACACTTGTCTGATTTCAACTTGTTCATTTCATGGACGTATATACAATTCTCACACAAATTGTGATCCTTGGCTTCAAAAGGTAAAGACAGCTGCATTTAACCCACTGGCCACACACAGCAGATCCCTGGGCCTGGCGCTTTCATTTCCCAGGAAGATGCTGCATTGCTCGGTCACCATGGTGATGAACACTTTTCTATATGGTAACAACTGTTCTGAACTCTGGAACTTACTCCAGTCTGAAGACTGTATTGACACAGGCAGTCTGTTTTGCCTGTGAATCCCAGCCGCAGCTCTGCAGCATCTCAGCCTCTGCTGTTTAGTCAAGCACCTTCCTGCACCCCACCGCATTTCTGAGACGACCTGGCGCACCCTTCGGGCACCGTGGGGGCTGCCACCAGAGGAAGCAGCTGGGCTGACCTCCTAAATATTTGATAAGGAGAAGCTTGTGTCTTTACCAAGCCGGCCGCATGACAGCTCCTTGGAGGATGCAGTGCCTCCGCCCTGCGCCGCCATCCCTCCACCATCTCTCCCCGCCCCCATTCTCCCTCGCGTCTCCGCAGACGACTCCCCTTCCCCCGCCGCAATCGCCATGGAAACCGGCCACGATCAGCTGCCGGCCGCGGCCCGGCCGCCGCGGCGCCTCCGGAAAAGGTGGTGGAGAGAAGCGATGGCCGCAGCGGCTGCGCGACCTGCCCGCGGGGCGGCCATTTTCTGCCCGGTCAGCGAGAGGGGCAGCGGATCCAGTCCTCCTGTCTGAGCAGGCTGGCCTTGGCCTTGGTGGGTCTGGGGGGGATGGAGCAGTGGCATCACACTGCAGCCTGTGCTTGCGTGATAGCCCCAGTTCAGGTCCTGAAAGAGGAGGCTTAGGTGTGTCCCCTGTGGGGAATGGACTCTTAATGGTGATCTAGTCCAACTCCCTGCAATGAATGTGGACACCTAGAGCTAGGTCCGGTTGCTCAGAGCCCGATTCAGCCTGACCTTGAAGGTCTCCATGGGTGCCCGCATCCACCATCTCTCTGGGCAGCCTGTGCCAGTGCTTCAGTGCCCTTATTGTAAAGAGCTTTTTCCTCAGATCCAGGCTAAATCTGTCCTCGTTTAGTATGAAACCATTTTCCCTCGGCCTGTCACCAGGCACCGTGTTAAAGAGTCTATCCTTCTTTCTTTTAGCCTCTCTTTAGGTACCGAAAGACTCTCCCCATAGCCTTCTCTTTTCCAGGCTGAACAACCCCGGCTCTCTCAGCCTGTCCTTGTACGAGTGGTGTTCCATCCCTTGGGTCATTGTTGTGGCCCTCCTTATGGGAGGATTGTGTAGCACACCATCTTCATTGCAAAAGTTGTCAGCAGCCCACTCAAGGCCCTCCCGACCTTAGTTCCCTTCACGCAGTTCCCATGTGCTCCCACACAGACAAATCTGATCAAAGCTTCCAAAGCAAGAGTTGTGCCATGCAGCAGAAATGAGAAATGGCTCTGGAAGCCCTCAGAAAACCCACAGCAGATCCTGTAGCAAATCAACAGGTTCCCCAGTAGACTCCTATAGAACTAGCCTAGTGGTGCAAATGTATCTCAAATTATGTCCTGGAGGTGGGTTGAAATAAAATAGGAAGTTCAGCTTTCCTGTCTGAGTGTACCTTTTTTCCACCTTTCTCCCAGTTACACCTTCCTGGCTAGCAAAACATCATCTCCAGTTTCAGCTCTGAGAGATTCATGGCAACTGGAAGGTCAGAGTATATTCCTAATTTTGGATTTATCCATAATCCTATCTTGATCTAGCCCTAAACACATCTTCTTCCCTAAGAAGCTCTCTTGGATCTCATCCTGTTCTCAGTCATGTCCCTAATTATGTGGCTGCTGAAATCTTTCTGCCCAATTTCACTGTAATATTTCACATTGTCCCCAACTAGCAATTATATGCCAGAGATCAAAAGGAGCGCTTCCTCATACCCGTACACTCTGGCTGAGACAAAGATTTTGCCTGGGTATGTGAGGCAGCCCTATTGTCTCAGCTTTTCTAAATCAAACTGGTGTTGGTTGCCTCTTGTCCGCCAGCTTTCCCTCCCTGCATTTTCCCTATAATGATCTCTGCCTTTTACCTTTCTCCAGTATTGACTGCAGCTCAGGATCTCTTTTTTTGCTGTTGTCATCCCATGCATCAACACCAAGTTCACTCCCCAATATGACACAGTACAGACATGGCAGGTACTGTTTGGCTTCACCCAAGGAATGTCTCCTTGGCACTGCTGTTAGTAAATTATGAGATCTGATGTGATCTAATATGCCTGTTAGATGCAAACCCCCTCAGCTGTAAAATGCTAGGTGTAGTTGCTAGCAGCTCTCTATTTTCTGCTCCTCTCATATTTTCATATTACACTAAATAAATATGACCCTTCCTTCTTCCCTACTAGAACATCCCATTTATCCAACGCTTAAATATATAAGTAATGAAGGTGATAGAAGTGCACGCTAATGGAGCATTAAGGCTGTAATTTAAATACACGCAGAGCCTAGGCTATTCACTCCTTGTTACGTGATGCTAGGCCAGTTCTCTAGCACCATGGACCAGAGGAACAATACACATCACAGGGAGGTGAGTGCTGGGAGTTGCACTGAAGTCTTCAACTCTGTCGGTCATAAAAATTGCTACTGAGGTTTAGATACGTATCTCAACCTCATTCTACTTCGTCTAATCACAACTGCTGCACCTCTTTCTTTAGAATGAGCTCTTCAACAAGGCATCTGTGCTTTTATGAATCTCCCAGCTGACCACAATGAAACTGCCATTGCCAGAAGAAGCTCTGGTTGACTCAACTGCAGCAGCCATCTGGAAGCCACCCAGCTGTGTAGCAGCTATGTAACTAGCTAAGCAACACATCGCCTCCAGACAACAGACCTCATATACCAGTACTGCTAGAATCCACCATGAAGTTCATTCTTCAGCTTATCAACAAATAGAGGAACGAAGAACAGCGTGAAAAGATAGAAGAGGAAATTGACTGGGGGTGAATGAAATTAGATTCTGCTTGGCCCTCAGTAGCCATTAGGATGAGGAGGGAATGTGCAAAGAAAAAGTCAACCAATTATAGAGATTAAGAATGGGTAAATGAAAGTAAACCTATTCTCCATTTCCACATGCAGTTTTTGCAAGTACGCCCTAGTGTGTATGCTAGACTATCTCAGTCCCTTGAAATACTTGGCATGTAACATATACCATAACTAAACTTGTGCTTCCCAGCGCCTTTAACTACCACTCCATTAATTCCAAAATCTGAGAAAACAGGGTTCAAAGGGATACCAGTACACCTTGTCTGCCTTCCCTGCCACTACCCAGGATCAGCTACCAAGAAATGCCCACACTGGTAACTGGCATTGTTTTCTTCATTATAAATGTAGTGAAATGGTGAGATATTAATCAAACCATCTGACAATCTGGGTGGTGGGATTTATCCCAAGTGTTTGTACTTAAAAGAATGAAATATCTCCTTCAGGGACTTGGAACCTTGCCTATTTTCAGGCTTAATTTGCCTTCAGCCTACTGCAGGGAAGGGAAGCTTAGGATGAAGTTTTACCTCTTCAGATAGGTTAGCTATGTTAGTCCGTCACTTGTGAGTTTGGAATCCTCCATACTTTGTACCCAAAGATTAAAATTAGCACAAAGCAAACCTCCGTTTTTGCTTTGTACAGACTAAATCTGAAGAAGGGAAATCAATAAGTACAGTGCCTAAATTAAGCCACCTACATTAATGTTTACCTGGCCTGCGTGTACCTTAAATAGCGGGAAAGTGCGATAGCCTCCTACTGCTAAACTTTGTGGGGTAAGGAAGGAGATGAAAATTGGGTTAAGAGGCAGAGAAGGCCACAGGTTGCTTAATAAGGGTCTTCTCACAGGAATGAGGTCAGCCATAAGAATGAAGGTTGGGTTGGCTTCAGGGCTTTGGGACAGCAGTCCTGGAAGAAGCAAACTAAGGGCAGAAGATGGATGGGTCCCACCACCATTACACAAGCAGCTCCTTCTCAAAATTCAGAATCAGCAGGAAAAAAAGTTAGCATACACCCATTTTTAATTAAAATTGTGTTGGATTATCTCTTTTTTACAGCAAGCTCCGTCTCAGTTGCAAAACAGGTTTAGACTTCAAAAGTAACACAGTGACACCCGGAACAGAATATACTACAGAGACCAATCTTTGCTTTCAGTGGTGATTCACGGGGGCAAATGAGGACAAAATTAATATAAGTAGGGGAGAAAAACTGACATTGCTGTGGAAACCATTTCATTTCATGACATTTTAAGTTTAAAGTGTAAATTCCTGACAATGAATCAATGTACTTTTGTGTTATTCTACTGTTGCAGCCAACCCAGAGTGGGCCTTGATGACAAATACCTTCCGTGCTATCTCCATGCAGCAGAAGTCCCTACTGTTTCAGCCAAAATGCCTGTAGTGGCAGTATATGCTTTTTGTGGTTCAGCTAGGACTGGGAAACTTGATCTCATAAACTTTGTCAGCATGAATTATGATTTTATTATATTAAATTGTTTCTTGGCGTTTGCCCATACACCACATGACAGCCTGAGCAAACATGTAGTACAAGTCCCTCTGCCAGAACATGCAAGCACGGGGGCAAAGTTATGGTTGTTGTGAGACCTCTTATCTCTGAGCCTGTCCAATTTGGTCATGATTGACATCTCAGCTGTCATGTTTCATCACTGTAAGTCCCCCCTTCCCTACCTCATTCTTCAGCCTTCAGAAGGTTGGTGCTCGGTCCTCTGTCTGTTCAGAGGAAGCACCATGACCTACACGTCTGTCCCTGACCTTTAGCCTGATCAATAAAACTACAAATTGGTCTTTTCTTATCCTCGGCACTTTAGTCATAAAATCCCTATTGAGATGGAATGAAACACTGAACTTTATGTCTCGGCATCATGAACATATTTCGAGGCGGGGGAGAGAGACTGGCAGTATTTCAGCCATTAAATATACAACCCTCTTTCATTCACTCACTCTCAGTGCAGCAATCTTGCATTTTATATTTGAAACTTGTAGAACATCCCTGTCAGTTCAATATTTATATATTTTCCTAAATATTCAGGAACGGAGAAAATCCTACATCCTTTACCAACTCTTCTTTCCACCATATTCTTTCCCCCTTTCTTGACTGTCCCCACTTAATGTTGCTGTGAATAGGGATGACTGGCTTAGGGTCCCTGTAAAGCATCCTGTTGGGCATAGGGTGCATCTCCATTGCATGGAGCAGGGTATTCATGGGGAAAAGAGGGATAATTTATCTCTGTGAGGAGAAGGTTTGAAAGGAGGGCAAATGAAAAAAAAAAAAACAACAACACACCAAACAGAAGTGTTTAACCCCAATTTTGATGCACTGTTGTTGCTATTATTTCTACTATCAGATATTTTGCCACGGTCACTGCCTAAACTGAATCAGGCAGCACACGTGGATGTTGGAGAGCACAACCCAGTGTGCTCATCTCATTAGACACTGCAGCAGTGTCAGCAGACCTGAGCTTGCGCTTGCACTTCTGCAATAAACAGCACTGAATCTCAGGGAGTTGAGCCCGGAGTAATACATAAGGACTCATTTTTAAATACCAAGAGCCTTTATCAGAAAATCAGAGGAATCCTAACATGGTGATGGAGGTGTTTAGTGTCATTTTACACTCACTGCTAGAGCAGTACAGTGGAGGGAAGGAGGCTGTACTGTGCAGTTTTGCACACAGCTTTATCTATTCCATTCTCTTTACAGTGAAAAGGCTGGTGGAGCCACATGACTTCTTCATGCTGGTGAGACAGTCATGTGTCAGCACGCACAGCTGACAGTAAGACTGGAAACCATACTTTCTACTCAGCTGCCTCGCCATGGAATGGCCCTGAATAACCTCCTCTGTCACTTCAGGGCTTCAGCTTACAAAATGAAACACGACTGTGAATCAGAGGAAGAAAGAAAATCATAGCAGGCTCTTTTTGGATTCTTTTTTTATAGTTGGACCACACCTTATGCCAGGAATACTTGGCATCATGACCATCCATCCTGAAAAACAGAAAGCCAGATGCGGTCAAAGGGTGAACTGGAAGACCAGAAGCCTTTCAGTCACTGAAAACTCAGGAGAAGTGGTATGAAAATAGCACCACCTCCAATGCACATCATCCACACTAATGTGTGTTAAATAATACTGCCAAGTCTGCAAAAAAAATGGTTTCCTGCACCTAAGCTTGGAGAAGAGGACAGAAATGCTGTATTGGAATCACAGCACAGCTCATGTGCAAGGCAGGCAGGTGATGTTCAAAATGGAGAGAAGAAACAGCTCCTTTACATAATGTGATCTGGAGTACCTTTCCTCTGAATTTTATGGATGCTCAAGTTCTTTTGAGTTCCCAAAGTAATCAGATAACATCCTGGAAGAAACAAACATCTGAAGCTACCTGATGTAACTCTTCTGCTGGATTATACAGGAAATTTTTAAGCCAAAACTTGCTGGATGCTGAGAGAGAGAGTATACGAGAGAAGGGTTGTTACATGCTGGCCCTGCTTCATACTCTCAGCAGGGCATCATGTTGGCTACTACTGGGGGCACTTTTCCAGGGTATCCTGAATGCTTTCTTTTGCTATTGTGATTATGATATATTCTTATATAGCACAGGCTGAGACCAGAGTCTTCTGTGTTTACACATTTGGCAGGGAAATCCCAGCTCTGGGAAACAGGCTTTTTCCAAGTCTTCAAGTCACATCAGCTTTAGTGACATCTGATCTCTATGTATCATTGCAGACATAACACTTCAATTTTCATCCCCTGTTTACCTTTATTTTGCCTGCCATGTGATCTTAGTGCCACAACAGAGACTGGGTGTTTAATGTACACTGTGATACCTTGTAACAGAAGAGGAGTCTTTCCTCAGAAAAGCTGGATGCTGGAAAAAAAATAGACAAAAAGAACTACAGAACAGACAGTGAGAAGAAGCTGGGAAGAAGTCACTCCTGCTGGAGCTGCTGGAAAAAGCAGTTCACTACTCTTAATGTCAGGACCTATGTATACTGTATCACTCAGTCCAGGCCCGGGCTTTTTTATGTCATACCTCTGAATAGTTTTTTTGCTGTTTTCTTAAATGCTTCCTGATATCAGATGAGTGCCCCTTCTTCTAACAAAAAGCATGAGGATCCAATGATGGACAACACATCAGCTTTTGATGGTGGTTATAGCTCTGTATCACTGTGTTCATCTTCCCTTCTGCAAGGGAAGGCCATAGGAGGTAAATATTTGGAAGATAATACACCTTTAGGGATCAGTCTGAGCTGCAAAGTACATTTCAAACATACCAGTGTCCACCCACTGGTTTCCTCTTGTAGTCTATTCTTTCCAGACGATGCCAGGACTGATATAGCTGAGGACTTTCAGGTAACAAACTACTGAAACAGTGGCATGACTACATTATGATTTTAGTAGAACCAGGACTTCATACTCCAGCTTCTCAGTATGTTGGCTGATAGTACATTTGAGCATATAACTTGAAGTACTCCATATGACATACGCTACGCTGCATACCAACAATTTTCTGTTGGAATCGGTTTAGTCATTCTGAGATCTTTATTTGTATGGTTGAGCTGTGCAAGGAATAAATGTTTCTAGTACCAAATTCAAAAAGAATATATTTTATTGTAGACTAGAAGGTTTTCTTTGGTAGCAGTGCTAGGGATTTATAGCAGTTTACCAAATGCACAAACTGTGTGTGTGTTTTAATCTCTTATCGCTATACTAAACTGCTTCCATAAATCTTAGGCCTAATGCTGCTTTTCAGTTACACCAACACAAAAGCAGTAGCTTCTATAGTATTTTAAAACAGATAAATTACAGAAGAATCTGTTCCCTTCTAGTCTCAGTATTTCTGAATGGTCATCATATCTATGAGTAGAACATATACACACTCCAGATTAGTACTTGACCAAGTTTGGCCTTGCTGGAATGCAACTGATAGTCACTGACTGTAACCAAGAAGGGCAAATTCTAAAGATCCATAATTTGAGATTATTTATGTGACAGTTATTGTGGTGGGTTTGTGGTGTTTGCTTGTTTTTACAGTATATTGCTGGTCAACTCACAATATGTGCTATAGTCAGAGCTGTGAATAAAATAGCAAGTTCACAGAGGCAAAATAAGAAAAGAATTTACACTTCATTCATTTTTTTTTGTCTCTGCTGCTTTTAATATTTGAATGCCAAAATATGTTTATTGTATCCTAATCTACATCAAACTGTCTTACAGGAATATTCATTATTCTTTTATTGTCAGCAAAACACATTGAAAGAGGCATATTAAACATCTGGCCAACATACGTTTATGTGGCCCAAATGGCATATTTAAATTCTGCAGTATGTAAGAATTCCTTTGGAAAAAAAAGTCTTTGGTTTGGGAGAGAACCCATTGAATACAAGCTGATAAAACTAAGGCAACGGTCTCTGCATGAGACAATGGATAGCTTAAAACAATGCCTGAGTAGTGCAAACTCCTGTACTCAGCCATTAATCTCAGATTAAGTCTAATGAGGGCACTTAGACAGTCAGAATTAACTAGCTTGCTGCCAAGCCCCAGTAACTGATAAAGAGACACGCTTGGGTGAAAACTGAATATGGCCAAAAGTAGGAAATGCAAAAGAAGTGAAAGGAGAAGGGAGTAGAATTAAAAACACAGATATTTGGGAGGGATAAAAAATAAAGGAAGTGGGCATGTTTTCATCCCCATAGAGATGTCTCAGCAAAGGATGCAGTTGGTGGGGTGATATTTGCAGCTCACAGATGTGTGAGAGCAGCCACAGCTCTTGTGAGGTTGGTGTGAGGCTGCCTGGGAGGTAAATTCCCGGGCATCAGGTCGCAGCCCTGTCAGCTTGGGTTTTCAGCCTTGGACAATTTTCCTGCTGTCAGTATGTTTTAGGGTGAGAATGGTAAGGTCTGCAACAGTGCAGAAGGATAAGGAAGGAAGTCCCAAAAGCTGAAAAGAAGGGGAACATGGAAAGGATTGTTAGTACTGTGGGCAGCATCAGCGTGATGGAAAGGATAATAGATTTCAGGAGGAGTGTGAACAAGAGAGGGTGGTAGTAGGATTTTGAAATCTGTGGGAGACCACAAGCAGGCAATGGGGTTTTGTCTCCTCTCTTCCAGTTCACTCACCACCTCTCCTCCTGCACATGGGCTCAATTTCCAACTTGCTCCATTTTCCTACATCCTACATCCCACAAACACCTCTCTCTACCTGAGCATCCTTCTAATCGAACGTAGTTTCTCTGTCCTATTTATCATTCATCCCACTGAGCACAGTGGTTCCTGTGGTAGAGACCGCTGCCACAGGGATATGAGCACAGGGCCAGAACTAGGAAGACAGAAATGGTGGTGGAAGGTGAAGGAGATGCAAGTGCAAATGATTGCACCATTGCTGTCAGTGTAGAGGGTAGCAAAGGCAACATATAGACAAGGGAGCCCAGGCACCTAGTTATCCTTCATAAGTCTTCACCTTAATACTACTGTCTGACTTACAGGGGTCTTAAATCATTTTAATATGTCAAGTGATGTGGCAATTGACAGGGGAAGGTCTGTTCCTACAGAAAACACAGTTCATGGGGCATATGTGAGTGTGGGAGTACCTTAGCAGTCAAATTCCCCATAGCAGCTGCCACCTCTCCTGCAGGAGAGCCTGCTGTGAGACCCCAGTCTTGGGCACAGCTGGCTGGCAGACAGGCAGGGTGCAAAGGGGAGAGTGCTGGGAGTGCTGAGCAGGCAAGGAGGGAGATGCAGCGGCTGTGCCAGGTGGCAGGAGGTGGGGTGAAGCAGTGGGGAACTGATGTGTTGCACGCAGAAGGTGCACCAGCTGGCAGGGATGACAAGTCCTGGTCTTACCAGGCTGAGCAAAGCACAGACAAACCAACACAGTGGAAAGGGACAAGACTGAGATTGAGGTCATATTCACAGCACAGACATGTAATTTCCATCACATGTGACAGTTCTGCACTTTTATTCAATGTAAGAGTTAAAAGACTTGGAAATAATCAGCAAGAATAAACCTTGGATCACAAGCATCAGGGAGCACCCAATGAGAAAAGCACTGTTCACTTGTTTTCTTCGATAGTAGAGGAAATCTTGTCTTATTTTAAACTGGAATGGCAATACTGTGGGTCTTGTCACATGCTTTAATCTCTTGGCTATGTAAATTTCTACAGGTGTGTGCCCACTTTACAAATTTAACTAGCACACTAGTCTATTCTGGACTAACTAAATATTGCAGTGTTGAGTTTGGGTCTGATTTTCAAAAGCCCCACCAAATGGCTTAAAAGGTTGCATCATATTTTCCAGAGTAACTTCAGCACTTTGAGATCAAATTTTATCAGTAGTCGATTTCTATTGGGCTCTCAAATCACCCTCTGTACTTTAGGAGGGTTTGTTTTGTATTTCAGAAGCATTATAGCCTAAGTTAAGAATGGGGAGGTCTCAGAGTGGAGAAGTCTCAGATGGGAGATGTCAATGTGTGGTGAGAGAATGGCTGCTACAGAGGGAAGCACAGGACATGCTACGTTTGGTTTCTTTGGGTCAAATTAAAAGGGGAATACGATGATGATAACAATAATAAGAGTAACGACAGCACCAATAACAAGGAGAGGGTGAGCTTACTGTCAGATGAGCTCTGGTAACTTGAACAGTGGTGCTGCTGCCCTCAGCTGCTCACCATCTCCTCTGCCAAAGCAAAGCTGATGGAAGGGAAGCATGCCTGGATCAGCAGCTGTCCCTGCACAGCCCACAATGGGCTGCAGCTCACATGTGCTATGATGAAACGCTGCTGTCGAGCTGCAAGCATGCATTTCCCAGTTCTGCTCCAGCTGGCAGACGGGCTGGGCAGGGAGGGCACTAATATCCCATCGAACCCATAAAAATCAGAGCTCTTATTTTGATCCACATGAATGAGGAGCCCTGTGTCATGCCTGACTATGTGACCCTCCCATAGGATTGTCACACTGATGGCATCTGAGAGGCTCTTGGTTGGGCAAAGCCCAGCACAAATAAACATTTTCAATGAAACAGAACGAGCAACATTGTGTTAACCCAGAAGAATAGGGCAAGTGTGTTAAGTGTTGTGCCGTCTCAGGTCGTAACCCCAAGCTGGTGCAGTGGTGATGTGTTGCACCCTGTCCTGGGGACAGCCATCAACCCTGTTCTGGGGACACTCTTCCCCAGCAGCTGAGGTTAAGCCCTGCCCATTGCCATGCCTGCAACATGTCCACTGCTCTTCCTCTCCACTGAAGCAGCTGTTGCTAGGGAACTGCTTAAAGTTCAAAAGACAGTGCAGGATGAGAGGCGAGCAGCGACTGAAGGATGGCAGGCCAGAGTCTGGCGGATGGAAGGGGCAGAGGAAGGGAGCAGGGGGTTCTGGAGAGAAGGAATTAGAGAATGGGGTGGAAATTCCTTCTCCCCGTGCCACAGAGCAACAACTCCTTGCCCCTTGCAGCTGCCCTGGGTTTTAATATACCTGGAAAGGGGCAGGTTGTGTTTCTTTCTTTTGGTTTAGTGTGCTTTCACATTATATGTTGTACTTAATTTAATTATCACCCCTTCTTCCATCACTTTCCTCTTTTAATTAAAAGAGAAAATGTTATTTTCACCTTTCCTTTACTGTTACAGATCATTATTCTTTTCCATTGAAGCACTTAAGCTGTGGAAACACTTCATTTTATAAATTCTGACAAAAACAAAACACCTTTTTTTTCTCTTCATGCTCCAAATTTTCCTTTTTCTTGGAGGTTTCTTCTTCCTGGGAGCTGACAGATGATCTGACTGTGAAGCATCAGGGTTATACAACTATTCACCATCCAGAGCTACCTAAGCTTGAGTCAAGATCTGCTTTGTTCATCTAAAAGGCTTTTTTCAAAGCCAGCTGAACCCAGTGGCAGGTCATCTTCACATGAAACTCGCTCTGCTTTAAGCTTCTTACTGCTAAAGCACTACAAATCGCTGCTGGCCTGCAGCTCACCTGTAAGAGATGTGGCTCACATTTGCATCCTGTGACATCTGACTGTCCAGCAAAGCGACCGAACACTGTTAGAGTTGGTATGGATCTCTGCATGGGTCCAAACCACGGTTCAAACACCAGCATTAAGTACTCACAAAGATGCTTCAAGGTCCCTGTGACCACAACTGCCTATTGTGTGGGTTGGAGTGTGGTAAGTGATGGCGTTTGAATTTGAGAGAGCTCTAACTGCGGGAAGTACTGTCTGAATAGTGAACAACTGCATCTAAATAAAGAATAAGATTATATAGTTCATTGCCAAACAGAAACAGAAACAAAATATTCTCAGCAATTAAAAAAATAATAATATCATGTGAATAAAAGGGTAGGTAATAAGATATATATTTATAAAGTCATTGAAGAAAATAAAGTAAGCTATGTGCAAAGTTTCCAAACTCAACTGTGGTTGCAATAACTTCCAAAGAAAGCCACGGCTTATAATAAAAAGCTCTGTTTTATTGGCTTCAAATACTACGATGTGTAACTGACTTATAGCAGGGGCTGCTCATCCAATAGGTAGTATTTCACTTCAAGCATCTGGTCCAAAATCAGCCTTGGTTAGCAGTGATTGAATATTGTTTTGTCGGTCTTTGGCGGAACCAATGAAATAAGTTGGAGGTTTCATAGCACTTTGTACTGGACAGGTGCCCACACCACTGAAACCACAGCTCTTTGGGAGCTGGCTGCATCCACTCTCATTGGCAATCTCACCGAAGACGCTCATTGCCGAATGGAGTGTGGAGCAGTTTCCATGCTGATATTTCTTCCTGCAGAAAAGGTCCCCAGCCCTGTGCTGAAACACTGTAAGGAAAATATTGGGCTCAGTGGCTTCAGAGGCCAGAGCAAGAAAGTTGCTTTCAGAGTTTGGACCAAAGGGGATAGGGGAAGATTACCAAAGTTGCAGGTTTCTTTTTTTTCCCCATTTTTCCAGGAGAGAAAGAAGTGATGGTGCACTTTGATCTTTAGCGAGCTCCTCTGCATCACTAAAGGAGTCCTGGCATTGGCTGGGTTCCTCTGTAGTGTCTGCAGTTCTTCATGGCCAGAGATGTGGTTACCGGGAAGTCCATGAGTCACCCCTAAGGATGCACAGAATAAAATGGCTGGATAGGAACCATGTCATTTTCTGAACTTGGAAAGCTCACTCCGTTCTCGCAGCTCAGTGACAGGCAGGAAGACTGACCACTGGAAACAAAGGCTCTTTGGCACATCGGGTTTGGTCTTTAGAGGCTATTCACAGTGCTCTATAGCTCATTTTTCTGACTGACATTTAAATTTAACATATTGCTTTCACTTCATCTCCCTCCTCCTGTTGCTTCTTGGCAGGCTAATAAATCCACCTGGCTTTTGATGGCTGCCTGTCAGGCTGCTTCACCCAACCGTCTCCAGGTCCTGTTCATTTCCCTCAGCAAGTATGTACATCTTCTACTTTGCTCCTATATTTATTTGCCACTTGGCCTTGCAGTATCTGCCAGACTGTCGCTATCCTCAGCAGACTGTATTAGGTGGCTTTTTCATTAACCTCTTTGCTGATGTAGGAGAAATGCATGGTAGAAGGGCCTCACAAAGGCAGGGTGAAAACATGGCCAGCAGTGTTGGGAGTGAAGGACCACCCAGCAGCTGCTGTGCTCAGGAATTCCCTATTGCCGTGAAAATCCTGAATAACTCATGCACCAGATGCTGGACTGCAACCAAAAGACACCGACGTGCTAACGCTCAGGGGGATCTTTTATTCAGAGAAACATTTGCACATAAAGCTAGCTGCAGGCCAGACCTGTGGCTGCAGACCAGTTTTCTGGGTGCCTTCTCCAGCCTCCTACATCCCAAGCAATAAATATGCTTTGAATCTTCCCTCTGAAGGAGCCCTCCTGCTTCATTAACAAGCCACATTGGGTAGACAAGCTTTCTATCCTTTATATATATATATCCTTTCTATACTTTCATGCTGAGAGATATCTCTGACAGATAGAAGGGGAATCATTCATAGACACCTGTGTTTCCCCACTGATTATAGAGCGAGTCTGAATACATGCTTATACCAGATGTCTGGTTTTTAGATGCTTAAACTCAGCTGCAATAAACCTCATGCTTCATAGTCTCAAGATAACAAACAATAAATGATTGGAAGTGAAGTCATCTGAAGTTAGAGATGTCTTCAATATTTCCTGAAAGTAACAAATAAACACCAATATTCTACAGCTGGTCAAATTTATTACATAACATAAAAGACAAGTGAAACCAGAATAGGATGTTTCATGTCCAGAAGTGGTTTCTTGGGACCACAGAGTTTGAGTGAAAGAACTGAGTTGTTATTAATTGACTAATTGCCTTTGGCCTGAGCAGATGATAGAAAAACGCAGCTGTAGTTGCTATGGATAGGAAACAACAGCACAGTCATTGGAGTATAAAGCAGTAAATGATTAAAGGTTTATTCATGCTACCTGATAGCCCAACTAGCAGAACAGTGGTGGTTTGATCAGGTGTAGTTGAGAGGAGAGCTCATGTATCAAGAACAGCGTTGCCCTGGCCAGAGCAATTGGGGCTGGAGAAGAAAGGGGACAGGCCCTGGAGAACGGCATGCTGACGAGGTAATATTTCATAAGAGGAAAGATCAGCAAGGCATAGCCTCAGCACTGAACCCAAAACAACTAAGCATGATTCACTGAGAGCAAAGTTGTCTCTGCTGCCTTCCCTGTGTGGAGAGACTGATACCAGGGGATTTATGAAGAAGTTGTAGGAAGGGCTTTACAATATCCAAATATAAATGGCACTTCTTGACACGTGGGGAGAAAAAATCTGTGTCTGCAGAATCCTCTTCCCAGTCCAAACAGTTTTCTCTGTGTGTTTTTAATAGAGAACAAGGACAAGAAAATGCATGTAGGATGCAGTGGTGTCAAAAGTGGTTGTGTGGTTTGCCACATTGCAAATACTGCAACATAATAGGAATGGAGTTCTAAAGAAAAACAGCTGGTACTGAGGATTTGATGTCTACATTGCACACATTTTGGAGGGTTTAGGTTTGTCTGGATGGATTCTGATTCCATGGGCTGAATGTTCATTAGTAAACACATTTCTGAAACACGATTTTCGGTTCACTTCAGAAGTGCACCTTTGGTACAAAATAAAATTATTTAGAAACCTAAGTATGCTTCCCCTTCTATAAAATAGAATGGATTATGTTCATCTGCCCCAAGAAGGAGGATATTATTATCCAGAGTCCATTTATCTGTTGGAAGAGTAGTGCATTAGCAGCTGAGAATGAATACTGCGTATTTAAAAACATTAACACTTGGAAAGTGTATAGGAATGCCCTAAAAAGAAACATACCCTATGTTAGCTATACTCTCTGTGCTTTAATGATCCACCCACATCCCGAATGTTGCCTCCCTCTTTTTCAATCCTTCTTTGGCCTCGTGCCACATTTATTTGCACAAAGTAGTTTTTTTCTTTGCATTGCGTGTTGCTGAGAGCCCCTTGTGAAATGCTGAGAACCCTCAACGCCTGCTGACTCTGGTGAAAACTGATGGCACTCAACACTCTGTAAAAGAGCACGCAGTCTCCTGCCTGTTAGCAAAGGATGTAGAGGGCAAATGGCTGTGTGGGTGTGAGCATGTCCGCAGGGAAAAGAGGAAAGCAGCTGTGTGTGAGGAAAAAAAGAATGACCAAGGAGAAGAGTTGTGTGTATGTGATAGGGGGAGACTAATACAGTTAAAATTGAAGTGATAAATCATACCTGAGATTCCTCCTGAGACCTATAAATAGGAAACTGAAAAGCATTTCCTTCTATTTATTTTATAAGTGCTATAAACTTTATCAGCTTTTAGTATTGGAGACTCGTGCAGTATTTATGGGCTGTTTACTTTAGAAGTTATTCAGAGGTTAGCGTCAGGAGGCTAATGAAAAAGAAAATTGGGATGGGTAGAGGAAAAGAGTGCTTTTTCCTACAGCCCCATAGTAATAAATGCATCACATTTAAGTTGCTTGGCCCTCTTCCCAATGTCCTTTGCTCCAGGGATGCCTGTATTTCTCTAGCAGGTACTTACCCTGAGCTTCACAGCTCCACAGGGGATCACAAAGAGCGTCACTTATTGGTAAAAATGAAGAAAAACACGTGCTGGAATTCCTCTGAGAAGACTCGGAACTGCACAATGGAACTTGCAAAGACGGCATGCCTCAGAAGGCGTTTCTGATGCTTGGACAGATGAAGGTATGTAAAGGTCTTCTAAATAGGCCAGAATCCAAGGTCTGCCTCGGGTAGTCTCAATTGCAATATAGAGGAAGGCCACTGCAGGAATGTCCTTTTCCAATGAGTAAGATGAGGGCAGTATTTTTGGATGGATTAGTAATTCTAACTAAATAAGGACCTTTTTATTCCTCACAGAATTTCACACCAAACACAGTCCAAATGCCTAATTTGTTTCTGAGTGTTTGGAATCTTAATTTTAACTTTATGTGCTTATGCTTTTTCAGAGATTGCTTTTCTGTGCTCTTTCCTTTCAAATAGAGACAATTATTTTCAAAGTTTTTGAGAGAAAGATAAAATCTCTTCAAATTTATAGCTGGAAGAAAAGCATTCCAGAAACTGCCTTTATGTAGAACCTTCTCTTGATAACAGCTGCAGATTATTCACATAAGGAAATATGAACATACAGTGACAACTGGGCCCTGTTATGAAAAGAAATTCCCTTCAAAGAAAAGGCTGTAAATACAAACCAAAACAACTCTGAAGAGCATATCTTACAAGTAGGATGGGTGAATGAGTCCCAAATGGGGAAGAGATGGACACCAGACATGGCATCAGCAAAGCACAAGGCTTTTGTGCAGCTTGGTTGTTTCTGTACACAGCCATAGTATGAACACTGAGCTAAGAAGAGAACATAAAAAGAGGCAGCTTGCTCATCTCAAAGGCAGGGAGAGTAGTATATAGAAAACTTAATTTGTTCTCCATATCAAAGAGGAGACCAAGGGTTGTCCAATTTATCATTTATGAATACCTTAGGAGAAGTTCCCAGTGTGTAGTAGGTCTTTAGTATGGGAGAGAAAATTCAGACCATGAACACATAGTGGGAAGCTAGACATAGACTTTCATACAAGAAAAGAGACCTGCTTTTTTTTTTTTAACTGTAGAAAAAGTTATTTGGCGTAAATAAACCACAATACATGTCTCCTAAGACTTTATGTCTAGACCAGAAAGTTAGTTATGGAATAACAAAAGGGAGAAAGAAGAGAAAAAGAAGGTGTGGTCAAAGGGTACACAGCCAGCATTGTACCTAGCAAAGACTGAAAGAAAAATAATGATGACCCATGGTTCAGCTATTACAACACAAAAGTTCAGAGAGGGGAATAGGCCTGAATTACTGGAAAGAAAATGATGAAATGATTCTGCTCTTTACTAGCCTAAGGAAGATGTAAGTGAATATGTTACCACTGAAACCAGACACAAGACAGAGATGAGGAACAGTCCTTTCTGGCAGACAGTTTTAGCCACAACATAAATGCTGATGTGCCAGAAGATTAAATCAATAAAAGGCTACATTTTTGTAAGTGTAGTATATGCACACTATTAACTGAAACAATATGATGCAGCTGTCATTCTTGAATATCATGCATTTAAATTCATAGGAAACTTTTCACTTTCGCTTCAAGGAGTGATATGGAGGAGTAAATATTTATTTTTATTTCAGATCCTAGGTGAAGAAAGGAGACCTGCGCAACCCCAGAAGTAGGAGGTGTCTTTGAATCACAGAATCATAGAATGGCTTGGGTTGGAAGGGATCTTAACAATCATCCAGTTCCAAGCCCCTTGCCACGGGCAGGGTTGCCACCCACATTAGGCTATCCAGGATCCCATCCAGCCTCGTCTTGAATGCTGCCAGGGGGACAGCCTGTGCCAGTGGCTTACCACTCTCCACATGAAGAACTTCTACCTAACATCTAAACCAAATCTCCCCTCTTTTAGTTTGAAGTCATTCCTCTTTGTCCTGTCACTATCAGAGACTGTAAAAAGTTGGTCCCCCTCCTGCTTATAAGATCCTCTCAAGTACAGGAAGGCTGCAATGAGATCTCCCCAGGGCCTTCTCTTCTCTGGGCTAAACAAGCCCAACTTCCTCAACCTTTCTTCATAGGAGAGGTCCTTCCTGTTCATCTTTGTACTCTGAAATAAATCATCATGCGTAGGAGTTAGTCATATTTGTCCAGATGTATACATGATATCAGAAGGGTCCAGTTGGCAGACCAAAGACCAGAACCAGCCTTCCTTTCAGCCCACCATGTCTCCTGTGAGGAAGTGGAGAACAGCTGCCTGGGTAGCACACTTGGACCTAAGAATCAAGCACCTTCCCTCAGGGTTGAGAAAATATTGATGGTTAGAGTTGCACGTGCAAGAAGAGATGGCATCAAACATTTTCCTTCATTCAGAGACTCCTGCCAGCAACCTGGCATCTCTTCTGACGGATTTCTGGATCTCATCCTCCCAGTTGTGGAGGTAGGTGACCTGTTATGCTGAAGGGGTGAGGAATATTGAAGAAATCCTGAAACAAAAAGCAAAATCATAAAAATAAACAAGGAAACAAACAAATCCAATGCCCAAAAGAAACACAAACAAACAAAAAGGAAAATGAAAGACACTAAAGACAGCAGAGGGAAGACTATGATCTAATTACCTAAGTCTTCAATGATGGGAGGTGTGTGTTGATTTTGCCTTTAAGATGATACGAACATATATCTGACCATGACCCATCACAAATAAATGCATCAGTAAACACAGAGCCACGTACCTTCAGTGTAGAATAGTTATTACTTAGGAATAAAGCAAATGGGTCCATAAACACTACAACTACTGAAGCACAGTTTGCTTCCCATCTGTGACCTAGCATCCTGTGACTGAGAAGATTGTTCTGTATCTGGGATGCCTTCAAGAGCTCCTTCTACTGTAGTTTCTGATGTGCAGTAAGGGGTGAGATCACATCTTCATCCTTTCCTTGCTAGCTGCTGAGATGGTCTCACATCTGCCTGAACAGCGTACAAAGCTTGTTATCAAAACCTGCAGTCCTCACAAAAACAGCCAGCAGGTTCAAGTGCCAGAGGAAAGAGTGACCAAAATGCAGTGCTAAGAGAAAGCAAAAGTAAGCAAGTAGAGAGCAGGGAGACTTTGGATCCTTTGCAGCTGTCTACAGCACTCAGAGAAATGAAATGGCTGCTGTATGTGAACACAAACTCCTCTGGAGTCCCTGGAAGAGCACAGGTACAGTTCTTCAAAAGCAATGCTGCAATGCAGTACAAGCCCACTCTGCTGCTGGCTTGAGCTTTGTTCAGTGATGTTTGCCTGCTCAAAGGGCAAGAAAATCCATCCAGGGAAGGTTTATTCATTTGAAAAGATTATGACTTTGAAGTGAAAGAATCAGACCCACTGTGATGAAAGAAGTGGCGGTTTTGAGGTGACAATGGCTTTCTCACCAGGTGACAAGACCATAAATGTCAATGGGCATTTCATTAGAGGGAAGGAAGGAATGTATAGACTAATAAAAGGCATGATGCTGACAGCAGCTTCTCCTCAGCAAACATTTCCGGCCCACTCATCTGTCATACAAGCAAAATTTATTGCCTCTACGGAATGCATTAACCCTTAATACATTGGCTAGGGTCCAGGGAACAGCCATTTCTATACAAGTTATGTCCAGCAATAGAAATACAAGATTTGGCTTCGGGGAAAAATCTAGTTATATCTTTCCACTCTGCCAGAGATCATAGAATCATAGAATAACTAAGGTTGGTAAAGATCTCTAAGATCATCCGCTCTAACTGTCCATCTTTCACCAACATTTCTGACTAAACCATGTCCTTCAGTACAACACCTAAATGTTTCTTCAACACCTCCAGGGTTGGTAACTCCAACACCTCCCTGGGCAACCTATTCCTGTGCCTGACACTCTCTTGGAGAATTATTATTTCATAATGTCCAACCTGAATCTCCCCTGGTGCACCTTGAGGCCATTCCCTCTAGTCCTACTGCTAGTTACCTAGGAGAAGAGGCTGACTCCCAGCTCACCACAACCTCCCTTCAGGTAGTTATAGAGAGCAATATGGTCACCCCTGAGCCTCCTCCAAACTGAACAATCCCAGCTCCCTCAGCCGCTCCTCATAAGACTTGTGCTCCAGACCCCACACAGCTTCATTGCCCTTCTCTGGACATGCTTCAGGGCCTCAGTGTCTTTCTTGTATTGAGGCGCACAATACTGAACACAATACGTCGAGATGTGACTTCACCAGTGCTGAGTGCTTCTCCTGCTGGCAACACTATTTCTGATACAAGCCAGGATGCCATTTGCCTTCTTGGCCACCTTGGCACACTGCATCTTTCTTCACCTGATCACTAACACAATGCAGTTTCTCCTGTCCATACTTATTTTTGTATCCTGCAAGCCTGCAGCCACTTCTTTCGTCAGAAAAGGTGGTCCTAGTCTTCACCCCAAGACTCTCACTGCAATCTCTGATAATGCACTGGCTCCTCCCTTGCCCAATTTTCCACCTTGGTCTGAATACTCACTCAGGGTGGCCCTTGAGCAATTTTTCAGACGCTGCACTGTGAATGAAGATGAGTGAGGTAATCAGTACGTAGACCTCATAGCCTAAAGGCAATCATGCTTTAAGCACATGATGATCTATGGACTTGGGAACTCTTAATATTTGGAACAAGAAAAGTCTTTCATTACCATCTTTTCTTTCATTAATTGCAACTGCTCCTATTTTTCTTGGTGGACTTCCAGAAGATCTCCCAGTGCAGAGTATCCACAGATGTAACAGGGATACATCCATTAGAAAATCTATTCCAGTTTGTGCTTTTTGCTCCTTGTTTCAACATTCCCCTCCTCCCCAGGGGCTTCCTTTCTCCCCCTCTCCCACTGCCCTGGGGAAATGCTGAAGCCAGCTCCTAATTAAAGTGCTCACAATTCCCCACTGCAGCACTGGCGCCAGGCCCTGAAACCATCCTGCATCCGCATCCCTTAGAGACACTCAGCCACGCTCAGACACCTCGCTGCTCACTCCTCCTGTCACAGAACTCCCCAGATTGGCTCCAGCGGGTATCTTCTGTGTTTTCTCATCTGTGCTAATCTCTCGCCAGTGCAGCAGACAGGAGATGGGGAGGTCACTTGGCAAATGGAGTGAAGATCTCCCCGCCCTGAAAAAAATGAAAGGGGAAGAGCTGTGAGGGGAGGTGAGAAGGGCTGGAGCAGTGATACAACTCTGCCTTGTGCTGCTTCACGGTGACAGCATTTCCATTTGACTTGCTGTTGTCCTTTGCTGGGGTCTGATGCACTGCACAATGCATGCCACCCAAATGACACTGAGCGTGTAATCCACTTACTGCCCAGATTAGTGCTTTACAGGCACCGTGTCTACACTCACACAGCCAATATGCACACAACGGATGGCCCACCCCACAAAGCAGCACAAACAAGTCCTGTCCCATGCCTCTCCCCATGCATGCTCTGCCCATCACAGGCACACTCATGGCCCCCCACCAGCAAAGTATATATTTGTGAGGGCATCTTTTGTGCAGCATGGAAACGCTGCTGCTGAATGCACCATGCAACTAACACACACACACATCCCTACTGCAGCCAGTGCCCACCACACAGTGGTGCTACGAATAATAATAATGCACATTATAATGCTCTGTATGGAAATACACACCTCAAGTGTCCTTTGGAACAGAATCTCTATTCATACTCATCCTGGGAAGACTGTAGCTGTCTCATGCACCAGCATCACTTACAATACATGATAAATGATCACATCATTTATGATGTCCAGCCCAGGAAATGCACTAAAGGAGCTGTAGAGTTGAATCAGACAGGGCCCCTCTTCATCTGGCGTGTCATGCTTTATTTTTGCAATGAGAGCTGTTCCTTATTGGGCAATACAGGAGACAGAGTCATAGCACCTCTGTTCTCTGAACTAAGCAGAACTCCACTACAGGGAGGCCTTTCCTGATATGTCTGGGACTATGTGCCATATTACAGTCCCAGTACTATACTAAAACATTATGTATGTTTCAAACCTTCTATGTAAATCATCATCAGATGTGAATAAGTAAGCACCAACTTGACAAAATCATACTCATATACAAATGCACATGTGAAACATTTATACTTCCCATCAGCCACACATATAAGTTCTCTGGAAGTGCCAACTAAGGTCAGTTGGTGAAAAACAAGACATGCCTCACAACCAGTCAAACTAGACTGTGTCGTTATGGAAAATTCAGTGGTAGGACTAATGTGTTCTACAGTAATGTTTTCACAGGTATATGAGTGACTTAAGAGCCTAAATCTTATTTGTACAAGGAAAGCAGACCTTACACGGCTGAACCTCCTGCACCAGCAGGTGAAGTTCAATTTTGCCACGTCATGAGAGGCAGCAATGGTGGGCACTTGCTGCCTGGGGAGGGCAAGCAGGGGGTAGAAGCCATCCTCAGGGCTTGGCCGCAGGATGGGCAAGAAGTTCTGCTTCCAGGGAGACAACGCACAGCCCCTGGCTCTCACCCCTTGGCCTGTGGGCAGGCAGCCTCCTTTCCCCTGGCTCTGAGACAGAAAAGCAGCAGAGGGACAGTGACTGTTTGCTGCCACCAGAAGTCTGCTGCCCTAGGCAACTGCCTGCTTCAGCTGCATGTAAGGCTGGCACTAATCGCACCTGGCCTTGAATGAGGCTTAGGCTCAGGGGACTTGGCTGTTTTGGCAATTGTTAGCCTGTATTTCTCTTTCAGCTGTGGCAGATGAGGAGACAACGGGGCAAAGAGAGCAAGAAAAGCCAGGATAGCTGGAGTTGCCCAAAAGTTTTTATGCAATATATGAGAAATTGCTATGGGAAGGTGGAAACATCTACTTAAAGATTCAGCCTAGCAATGTCGGAAAATTGCTATCAGGTGTTCTGAGAGAAAATCTCCGTGAAAAGAGAAAAATAGAAAATAATTTAATCAAAATGTTCGGTGAAGCGAGTTGAATTTTCCTTATCGATTACTGCAAATCAAACTATTTCATCCCAGAATAAAAATGGTCTGGTTGACAGTAACGAAATGTTGAATTTGCTGTGCCATTATGGCGTCTTGTAAGAATCATGGCATGAAGTGACTTGTGCTCCTGTTTCACATTGTGTGCTGGGGTCTTCAGGTGGAGCGTGCCTCTCACAAGAGCCACCAATGTCAATCAGTAAGTGGATTCTATCATTGCTGCAGCTGTGTGCTGCAGTGCATCACGAGCCATGATGTCTGGCAGGGGTGCTTGGCTCTTAAGGGAAATGAAACAGCCTCCAGCTCTCTCACAAAAAGGAAAACAAATGGAAAAGACGAGCGCAGGAATACATTGAAAGCAACAGGCATGTGAAGATCCTTTCAATTATAATCTCTAGGGCTGGAGGCTTACATGCTATTTTCTTAGCTGATGAGTGAGTTTGCAGCCAAATACTGACCCCATTAGACTGGAACCATCAGCAAGTCTATGAAAATAATATAGTGTTAACCAAAAGGCTAAGCAATAGTTTATGGTTGAAGTCATTATAGATAAACAAACTTGACTATCAACAATCCTACCAATGAGAGGCACTTAAAGAACAATTAGTCATTGTTTCATCCAATAAAGAATCACTAGAATTGTCAGATTTAGATAGAAGTAACTCTTTAAAATAGTTCTTAAATAAACATATATCTTTCTGGTATAAGAAGTTGTACAGACCAAGAACAGAAATGGATTCAGACAGGGAATAAGCAGTCTCACTGCTGGCGACGATGGAACGTTAGAGTCTCTCTGTGATATTTGAATTTCCTTACTTGCTAATGGCTGAGAGCTGGGAAGGTTTGTTTAGAAAAGACTGGTCATTATTTATTTCCTCTCTTCCCTGTAGTTTTTCCTCAGCACTTAGAACTGGACACATTGGAAACATACAAACGAGGTGCTTTTATTGCCCAGCACTGAGATGTCAGTTTTTAGGTTCCTACTACCCAGCAGGGCACCAGCATGCAACATGTGCTGTGTTACACTGGAGTGAAAATGTCATCCAGCATCAGCTCAGCCACATGCAGCCGTCTGATTGTAAGAAATGCTGTGTGTTTCCAATAATTCCCGTCTCTGCTCTCATCAAGGAATAACTATCATCTCTCCCCAAATCAAAACATAATCTGCTCAACAGGAAGCTAATAAAAGAAGTGCCATTCTGAGGGGAAGAATGACAGGGAAATTTTTAGGCACATAAATTATTAATAAAAAAGCCTGTTATTGTTCAAAAATAGTCCAAGCTGCTAATAGATCATTTGGAGTTGCTTTCTGGACAACAACCAAAGCAGGCTGTCTAGGAAGGGGATTGCAAACCTCATGCTTTCATTAAAGATGTGAGTAAGACTCATGCCAGAGGGCTGCAACAGTCTTGTTACCTTCTTCTGTGTGAAGCTACACAGAATGAAATAGTTACTGAATAAGTAGTCAAAATAGAACCAGATTTCTTCTGAAAAGATAGTCTTCCTCCTATGCAGATCATCACTAGTCTCAACAATCTACAATCAGTGAAGAAGGTGGCTCTCATCCAGCATGCTAAAATACCTCAAAATAAGCAGTTTGGACTGTTACAGCTCCTGGGTGTCCATTACTGGATCTACTTCTATTTGCAGATGTCTAAAGCAGAGACATGTCTAAGGAAAACAGACTGACATCCCCAACCTGACGTGTCTGTCTCCAGTTTCCTGCTAATCTTGTGCAAAAATCTACAAGAAACAAAAAGGATTAAATTTCTAGTCCCTGTAGCAAAGCATATGTGACCAAATAATCCTCCAAACTCTTTCTCTCACATTGCCATGTTGCCAGTCATGACCAGCCACTAAAGGCAGAACCCACTCTATCCTAGGAAAGCACTGCCTTCAGCACTGATTTCACCACTGTTTTTTGTTGGTTTTTTTTTTTTTTTTCCCAGCAATATTGACCAGGTCCATCAGCACTGCAGCACCTTTTGAATGAAAAGCCCCAACAAGCTGCAGAATTCACAGCTATTTTACAGCTAAGCAAAAGTACTGGGAAACCTCGGCGCTGGTGCTCACAGACTGTAGCAAGCACCAATGCCCCAGATACCTTCAGAGCTTGCTGGGATCTGATTTGGCCCTAGACAGCCCATCTTAAGCTATCACCATGGAAACCACCACGTTCCCGGGCACCAGGCCACCTTTTCTTGGGACAGTCTGGTTTTCTTGAAGCTCAGCAAGAAGTGGTTATTCTCACACCAAAAGGGGGTAATACTCTAAGTAACAACATACAGACTACAAACAAATTCCTCCTGTATTTCAAGGAAGCTTTCTGAGATTTGTGGCCATTGTCAAGAGGAAAAATAGGGGGCCGGCCTGCTGAGACATGGGCGCCTTGTGGGAATGTTGCCCTTTCCACTTCTCACCAGACCTGGGGCCAGCGAAATGGCAAAGATAATACCTTCTAATAGTAGGTACAGGGAGAGGCATAACTAGATAAAAAATATCCCATACAGCAATAAGCTCTGCAGCCATTTTGTCGACAAGGCTGAGCTGTGTGTGCCTTTCTCACACAGAGACATACCATATGTTTTTTGCAACCAATTATCTTCTCCACAGCTAGAACACATTCCCCTGCTAAGGCAAAACCTGCAACTTCTGCTCCCCATCAGAGTCCCAGAATGAGCAGTGCACTGACAATTTTGTCCCCCGGGGCCAGGTATCTAAGCCCAAGAGACTGGAAAACACCCACACAGCACCAGTGAAAACACCAAATCAAACAAACCTGGAAGGAGGGGAGAGCTGCCAGCTTCTCAGAAACACTAACAAGAAAAGCAAAGCAAGGCGGCATGCTCCCTCCTCGCAGCTTCCAGTTAGAGTGTGCCATGACTTCAGCTCCCAAGATGGAAGAGCAGGTTCAGAGCCTGGCTCTGCATTACCTGGCAGTCCTGCACCATCAGGATGTGCCGGTCCCATTGGTCACCTGGAGATGAAAGCACTCTCTCTCAAGAAATTGCCAGAAGGCTCCTTTTAGTTCTCCATTTTGGAAACAAAGCTAATTTTTAAGACATTTCTGCGAAATGGAACAGGCAAAACAACGGCTGCAGGAGAGGCACAAAAGTACCCAAGATCAGAAGTGTTCTGCTTTACAGAGATAAAGACCTTCCAAACATCAAAAAACGTTCCTAATTTTGAAACAGGATTGCAGGATTATTTTCTGTGCTGAAAGAAAGAAAAACAGACAAACCTATGCACAGAAAGGCTGAGACAGAGAGAGAGAGAGGAATTAAGTCCTTCTCCCTATGTTCCCCATGCCCATCCCTGCATCAGTAACAAGCAGCCTCAGGAGCCCAGGACAGGAGAAGGAGAATGGTGGCCAGGAACACTGAAGGAGGCATTGGCATTGATGGCTCATGCAAGGCAATGTGGGTACTGAGCAGGTTGCAAAGAGCTGATGTGCCATCCGGCACACCACAGAGGACAGCTTTGAACTACCAGTTGTAATGACATGTTGCAATTTACTTGCAAGTCTTGTGTGGTTCAGATAGGATAGAAGCTTTGCCACCGCAGTCAGTGCAAGTAGGAACAGCCCTAGGGAGACTTGGCAGAGAAATCCTATTGTTACAGGGTCACCTGTACAGGGACACCAGAGAGGTGTCAGGCATAAACTCTGTGAGTATGGCTGCCATCTTCTGAACTGCTTTTCTGCAGGTGCTTGGGAGAAAGCAGATTGCTCCAAGGGGCAAACAAGGCTGGAGGTAAAAAAAAGATAGATCCAAGTGCTAACACAAACCAAGATGAAAGGCCAAGGGTTTATCTTTGATTTGTATGCTCTCCACTGATCTGTGACCCACTCTGACCTCTCCCTCTGACCCCTCACCTCCAGCAGTTAAGGGGGACAATTAGTCACTCTAACTAAGGACACAGTCCCTACAACTGAGGTCTGTGCAAGTTTCCTTAGGATTAGGGGACTGTAATTCCCTGCAGCATATGCTGTAGGTCACAGTGCTCCTCCTGTTGGTCGTCCATCTTCCATGGTTACTCAGCAGGAAGCCTTTTTTTGTTGAATTTGTTGAAGGGTGCTCATTTCAGAATTGATCTTGGCACTACAATAGGAACCTAGGTTGTCACTTCTGAGCTGGCTGCCCTGTTATTGCATCATTTTTCCTAATGAGCAGCAGAAATAGTGAGTCAAGTTTTGCAAGCCTGATACTCCATTAATGCTGCTGAAAGGGTGAGACACTGCCCATGAGTTGCTTAGGGTATGCAGAGCTTCAGAAATTTTGCTCTGTCTTATGACTGAGCTTTGACTGGACCAAACACAGCTGGGATGAAATGACTGACTTCTTACTAAACAAGAAGTTAATCTCATCGGAGGACTCGATCAAAAAAGGTGACTGCATTTCCTCAGGGTCTGCCCTGGTCCCATGGGAGGGACAACAGGGACAAAGAATTGAAATGGATGGTTTGCTCCCACTGCGGCCTCCCTAGATTTGCAATTCAATTCAATAAAAGGTGGAGCAGGCTGCTGAGCTGCCTTTGAAAGGGTCAGAGGGTTCAGAAGCAGCAGGAGGGAAATGGAGGCAGGATGCAAGCAAGAGAAGGGACAACATTATTCTTCTTCACTCCAGAGTGAACGCTTTGCCCCAGGGGCAGGAGAAAGAGAACCTCTGATTGAATTACCAGCAGGACCAGAAGAATAAGCAAGTGCTGGATGGCTGACACCCATAGCATTTGGCAAGCATAGATGTGATGCAAACCAGGGTGAGCAGCATCTTACAGTAAGAAAACGTTTGCTGAGGTTACTGGAAACAACCTTTCTACTCTTGTGTCCACATCCCTGTTCTACCACCTTCCAAACATTCATAACTTTCCATGTTACAGCAAAGGACAGAGGGAGTGTTATACCAAAGCACATAATAAGACAGATTAATTTTTTCCTGAATTGCAAGAGGCTACTGAGACCGGCCCAGAAATATGTACTGAAGTGTGCTAGGAGACTACTTTAGCTTAACCCCTTGCCTCTAATCCCTGGAGAGGGTGAGGTATTGTAGTAGGCAGCACTGCCTAAGAGCTGAGCGGCTAGCATGAATTACAGCACAGTGATGAGAGCAATTTAGTACACAGACAGAAGAGGACCTGAAAAGGTCGTGGAGAAAATCCCTTGATTTAACCACTAAAATGTACAGAATTATTAGTAAGCAGATTTGTTTCCTTGAAGTTTCAGTTTCTCATTCTTGCTCAAATTCAAACTATACTATTCATGGGAAGTTAACAGTATCTAAATCAATCAGTACAGTGCATTAGCTTGCAGTGCAGTCCTGTCCCAAATTTTTGAGGACAGAGCTAGAGCTAGGGATTGTCAGCACCAAACAAGTACTCACCTGGATGATAAGGAATTTTAAAATCATACACTTTTGCTCATCTACGCATCTCTGGATCAGGCAGGAGGTTGCTGGACGTGGCTCCTTGCCTGCTGTTGGAAAGGGTGTCAGGCAGGATGATACAAATAGGTCTTTCCAGCCTTCAGAACTCAATTTTCCACAGGTTAATTTCTTTCTCATTCATTATTTCTCTCATTTTATATTTTTATTTTCTTCTGACAGAATTATCTGCTGTCCAGCACTGGATGTCCTCAGGTAGCATTGCATACATCTCTTTTCTGTAAATCTTTCTTAGGATAAAATGATGGTCATAAGAAGCAGACATATCAGTGCCACTGTGTCCCAGCTCCATTTTTCAATAGTGGCCTGTTCAAAAAGAGTATAGAAGAACTAAGTGTGGAGCTTCAAACTAAAATTTAGCATGGGAGAGCAAGCTGCAGAATGCAATTCTGTAGTAAAAATTGCAATTCTGTGGTAAAATCTTCATGCTAGAGCAGGTATAAACTCAAACAATTTACAGAAAAATGGAAAAGTAAATTTAAGACAAGTCTTTATCTTTCTTGCTTTTATAGTACCTCCAAATGGCAACAGTCTTACACAGTCCTTTACCTACTCCCCCTAGGAAGGATAATGCATGTTTTCTGCCTTTATCTTCAGAGCTTAGCAAGGCAATTTCTTGATTTCTTCACCACTCCCTAGGGTGAACCCAGAAGCTTTTTAAACCAGATTACAGACAGCAGTGCTTAGCTTCCGCTAAAATGGCACTTCCAGACTAAACTAGTCATCTTATGGAGTTTGATCTCTCCTAAATCATTTTTCTACTCAACATCCAAGCAGGAAATACGTTTTTCTCATCTTTCTCCTATGCACTGATTTACCCACTTCTAATGTATTTCACAGCAGTCTGTATCCAAATATTTAGTGAGTAGGATTCACATGTATTGCAAATCATATAAGAAAGCAAGCCATCTTTGCCTAGGATCAAGGCCAAAGTCAGAACCTCTTCATTCTTCTCCATTCATCAGGATTTAACAGGCAGCCTCAGCAAAGTACAAATTCCAGCTGCTCTGATCTTACAGATTCAGAACTCAAATATTCCCATTTTCATGGGTACATGCTTCCCATACTTTGAACTTGCTTTGAACTTTGGGTTTGAACAAACTTAGGAGCTTCTGGTCATAATCAGTGAGATTTCATCTAGTGGGGAAAAAAGAGGGGGAGGGGGGGACAGAGGGGGAAGAAAGAAAAAGTATGTTCTTTATGGATCAGACAGAAAATCAGCCTTGGGTTCAATCAAAAAGGTCAGATGAATTTCCTAATGAGTCCTGCCTATGTTTTAAGCTCACACTGACAGCTGCAGCCAGTCAAATTTCAGTCCATTTCAGGTTTCATTTTGAATGTTTCATGCACCTCTAGACCTTACCATTTTCAAAATATATAACTTGGTTATTACTCCTGATTTAAAGAGTAGATATAAATCATATCACAAAAGAAGATGGCCAGACTGTTAAATCTCTTCTCAATTGCTGAACTTTGAGGAGGCCATTTTTTCCATAATACGCTGAGGTTTTTTCACATGGAGGTAAAGAAGAAGCCACAGATGTCTATATGGTAAAACTGTTTCAGCTGGGTCTTGATCTTGAAGGTTCCTGCATATGGAGGGCCCTTGGTTTGGTGGAAGTTGCTGTAGGTACCCACAGGTGCTGGGACATACCTGTAGTGTGAGACTTCTGGTTTCACTGGCTTCTGCCCCACACTACCAAACATGCTTCTTCTTGGGCAGCAGCACATCCATCCTGAGAGCCTGTGCTGCCACAGAGTGCTGGATGAGTTTCAGTGCATGATATGAGAGACTGACTATGAATGTGGTCACCTGAAAGGAAAGCAGCTCAAGGGCTTGCACTCACAAGGCAAGGAAGCTGTGGTTGTCTGTTGCCAGCAGCATTCCAACTTCCTGTGTGCTGCTGTTCTTCCTGGTCAAGAAAGTCTTTTCTACCATTATTCCTCCCTTGTCTTTTGCTACTTTCTAGTTGTATGAGTCCACTATAGTACAGCACTCTAGTCTTTCTTTGACAGGTTCAATCGAAGTATTTCTTCTTCTTCTCTTCCTGCAGGCAATTGCATGTGATCACTTGAGTAGACTGCGTGTGTTTCTCTGAAACCTGAATGATGTTTATGCAGTAAAGAAAGATCAAAATCCAAACTGCTTCTCCAGTTTGCTTCAAGCTGATGGATGGAGAGAGATAAGTGTGACGCAACAAATCAGGTGCCAGCGCTTCAACCAATGCAACTTCAGTTCTGTTCAGACCACGTTTGCAAACTGAGTTGCCTTCTGCTTTTCCCAATAGATCAAAGCAGGTGCACAAAGAGAAGTGGGGTAATATCCATCCATGGAGATATTCGCAACTTGCCTAGTGTTGTGAATATCTCCATGGAGTCAGATGGACACTTGAGGAGCCTGGTCTGACTGGCCCTACTTTGAGCAGAAGGTGGGAGTGGAAACCTCTAGAGGTCTGTTCCCACCTCCATTATTTTCTGATTCAATCATCTTTCCAGTTGTTTGGCCGACACATTTTTGGGCAAGAAAAGAATTGGAATGCACAGTGTTCATTATAAACATACATATATCAATAAGTAAAAATAAATATATTCTCCTGTATAACAAACCTTAGTCTTTTTTTTTTTTTTCTCTAGAAGAGAAATATGAATTCAATTTTAGCTGAAGCTAATGCATCTCTCTTCTGCTTATACAAATTGGGTAAAAATATTCTACTATGTCTCATGTCTATCTATTTTTTTTCTCACATTTTTTAGCTCTCAAAACAATTCAACTATACCATAGGTCTGAAGTTCAGCTTCAACTTCGATATTATTAGTATTATCACCTAAGAGTTCTGAAACAGAAAGGGTGAAGGAATTGGAAAAAAGAAAATTCCAATTAAAAGTAGGAAGTGTAGAGTACAAAGAGAGATTGTGAAATGATGACGAATGAGTACAGGAAAGACAAGCAGAGACTGTCAAATAAGCAGCAGGAATGCAAGGAGAAAGGGATTTTAATTTTAAAAAACTTGATAACTATAGCTAGTCAGAAACTATTTTTTTTTCCCTCTGGAAACATTTTTACAAAAGTATGAATTGCTAGGATTTTTTTTTTTAAAGACTCGAGAAAACAAGCTTTCATCAAAGACAAACCATTTTCAATACAAATAGGAAAAATATCTTTTCAAGTGTTTTCAATTTCTTTTATTTTATTAATAAAATATGAAGGAAAGATGAATTATATAACTATTATAAGAATCACAGAACCATAGAATGGCTTGGATTGGAAGGGACCTAAAAGACCACCCAGTTCCAACCCACCTACTGTGGGAAGGGTTGCCACCCATCAGATCAGGCTGCCCAGGGCTCCATCCAACCTATTATTGAATGCCTCCAGGGGAGCAGCCTGTCCCAGTGCTTTACCACTTTCTGAGTAAAGAATTTCTACCTAACATCTAACCCAATGGGGGAGCAAAGTCAGTCCCCTCCTGCTTATAAGATCCCCTCAAGTACAGGAAGGCTGCAATAAGATCTCCCTAGAGCCTTCTCTTCTCCAGTCTGAACAAGCTTAGCTTCCTCAATCTTTCCTCATAGGAGACGTGCTTCAGTCCTTTCATCATCTTCATGGTCCTCCTCTGGACCCACTCCAACAGCTCCACGTCCTTCCTGTACTGGAGGCCCCGGGCCTGGATGCAGTACTCCAGATGGTGCCTTACAAGGGCAGAGTAGAAGGGGACAGTCACCTCCTTCTTTCTCACAGGTGGCCATTCTTTATACTTAATATCCACATCGTCAAATGCTTTTGTTGCAGGAGAGCCAAGTGACAAAATGTTTATTTTCTCCCTGTCAGTATGTGATTGCAAAGCAAGGCAGCTACAACTGGAGCAACTGGCAGTGGCCTGGTTCAGAGGATTGTAGCCTGGTGGCTTGGCCATGCTTTTTGGGAGTGGGAAAAATTTGGGTTCCAGTTCCTCATACAGAAGGCTGAAATAATCTCCTTGCTGACACTATAAGCTTCTGTCTTCTCCTTACTTTTACTTCACAATCAGTTTGAATTTGCACATTATTTTGCCATCTCAGAAACTACAGCTCGTGGGACACAAATGATTCAGCAGAAAAAGAGAAAAGAATTCACCTGTCTCGTTACTGTCACACTTTCTTTATTCATCTTTTCATCTATGAGGACCCTCAAGTCCTACTCCACAGGGCTGCTCTCAATGAGTTCTTCTCCCAGTCTATACGCATATATGGGTTTACCCCAACCCAAGTGCAACATCTCACACTTGGCATTGTTGAACCTCATTAGATTCATGTGAGCCCGTTTTTCAAGCTTGTCCAGGTCTGTCTGGATGTCATCCCATCCTTTTATTGTGTCAACTGCATTAATCAGCTTCACTTAGTGTCATCAGCAAACGTGCTGATGGTACACTTGATCTCACTGTCTATGTCATTAATAAAGATGTTGAAGGTCACTAGTCCTTTGATGAACCTCTGGAGGATACCATTGTTACCGGCCTGCACCTGGACATAGAGCCACTGACATCTCTCTGGCTGTGACCAGCCAATCAAGCTTTATCCACTGAATAGCTCAGCCTTCAAATCCATACCTCTCCAACTTAGAGATAAGGATGTGATGCAGGACCATGTCAAAGATCATGCACCAGTCCAAGCAGATGACATCAGTTGCCATCCCTTAGTCCACCAAAACCATCATTCCATCATAGAAGGCCACCAGATTAGTCAGAAATCTGCCCTTGGTTAAGCTGTGATGATAAGTCTCAAATCAACTCACATGTGCCTTAATATCTCATTCAGGCTGGTCTGTTCTGACCTTTCCAGACACAGAGGTGAAGCTTACTGGCTGGTAGTTTCCCACATCTTTGTTTCTTTCCTTCTTGAAGATGGGAGTGATGCTTCCCTTTTTCCAGTTACTGAGAACTTCATCTCTGTCAACGATTTCAGGTCTGGTTTGGCCCAATTCCGTGACTGATAGGATAGAGGGACCCACAGACCCCCACTCCAGGAGAGGAGGGAGTGGGGGGAGGAGGGAGCGCGGTGTTGGGAAATGGTCCTAAGAACAAAAAAACCAGCAGCAACAAGATAAGGGAGAAAACTAATTTACTAAATATGATAGTGGAATGCAAGATAACACAATATAATATAATGTAATTTCAATTGAAGCTAATAAATCAAATAAAATGAGAAAGAGAGTGTCCAAAACCAAAGGCCTTACTCTAATGTTGAAGGCAAGATGGCTAGGAAGCACACACCACAGTGATGAGCAGTGAAAGAAGGGGGGACATCTCATGACTCATGAGCAGTTTTATCTTTCCCTCTAAATGGAAAATGGGAATGGAATGAAAGTGTTTTGGGATATGTAGTTCTTCTCTTCTGAGAACCCAGAAATATCAATAGTACACAGAACTGGAGTATTAACTCCTTAACTCCCAGTGTACTCCATGATGTTATGATGAGGAATACTGACAACAAAAAGTCATAAAACCATGACATTCTGACAGCCACGACTTTTCAAATATGATGGAGTGACTTGGCAACCACATCAGCCAATTCCTTCGGGACCCTAGAGTTAACATTGTCCAGTTCCATAGACTTGTACATCCTCACGAGGTAGTCTCAACTTGCTCTGCTCTTCTGGTGGGAAAGATTTAGCTCCCTTGACCCCCACCTAGAATTTCAGGGCCATGAGAGGCGTTGGAAGCCTGACCGTCAATGAAGACCAAGACAAAGAACTCATTGAGTACCTTGGTCTTCTCCATGTCTGTTGAAGCCAATCTTCCCTTCTCATTTATCAGAGGGGGTACACCCTCCTTTGCCTGTCTCTTCTGACCAACGTATTTAAAGAAACCCTTCTTGTTATTTTTCATGTTCTTCACCATGTTCAGTTCCATCTGCACCTTGGCTATCCTGATTCAATCACTGCATGTTTAGACGGCATCCCTGTATTCTTCCCAGGCCACCTATCCCTGTTTCCACTGCCTGTACTTTTTGTACTTTTCCTTCAGTTTGGCCAGAAGGTCTTTGTTCAGCCATGCCAGTTTCCTGCCTCCTCTGCTTGATTTCTTCTTCTGGGGAATGGAGAGCTCTTATGCTCTCAGAAAGGTGTCCTGAGGGAGTTGCCAGCTCTGTTCCACTCCTTTGTTCCTAAAGACAATTTCCCAGGAGATATAATCAGATAATTCCTTAGATAGTCCTAAGATTGCTCTCTTGAAGTTCAGGGTCCTGACTCTGCTCTTTGCCAGGCCCACATTCCTCGAGATCATGAACTTGACCAGGGCATGGTCACTACAACCCAGACTGCCTCCAGTCTTAGCCTCTTTAATGATCCCATCTGCACTGGTGAGCATCAGGTCCAGTAAAACTTCACTTCTGGTGGATCTGACCAATACCTGGACCAGGAAGTTATCCTCAACAGATTCCAGGATTCCTCTGGATTGCTTGCAGCCCACTATGTTTTCTTCTCAGCAGACATCTCAGTGTGGCATCTCTTGTAGCTGATGCAAGAAGGCCCCATCAACAGGCTTTCCTTGGTCAGGTGGTCTGTAATAGACCCTGACCACCAGATGTCCTTTATTGGTCCTGTCCCTAATTTTAAGCCATAAGCTCTCAGCCTGGTCATGGCTGCTTCTCAGAGGCAGTTCTTTGCAGTCTATCCAATTTTTAACATAGAGGGCAATTGTCCCACTCCTCATGCCTTGCTTATCCCTTCTAAAAAGCTTGTAGCCTCTGACTGTAGTATTCCAGTTGTGCAGTTCATCCCACCACATTTATTCAGTTATAGTTTTTAATTGATCCATGATTTCCAACCTCTCCTTATTTCCCATGCTGTGTGCATTGGTACAGAGGCACTTCAGCTGAGCTATTGGCCACATTACCTTCCTGAAGGAGCCTGCTGCCAAATCTACTTCGATAAATCTGAAGTTTTCCCCTTCTGCTTCCTAAAGTGACAGTGTTCTCTGGCTTTTTTCTGTCTCTCAGCAGTACATTCAATTCCTTCATCAAATCTAGTTTAAAGCCCTGCTGATCAGGCTAGCCAGTTTGCTGTTCAGTATACTCTTGCCCCGCCTGGTCAGTTGTGTCCCATCCAGTGTTGACGTGCCTGATCTATTGGCTGTCCTAGATCATAGAACTTAAAGCTCTACACCATCTACGCAGCTGTTCATTCAACTGATCTGTTCTCCTCCTCCTGCCTGGATCCCAATCTCCAGCTGGGAAGATGGAAGAGAATGCTACTTGTGCTCCCAATCCATTCAACATTTTTTCTTTTAATATTTTGTAATTTCCTAGTTTCAGCCAGCTTAAAAGAACAGAAACAGATAGTAGTCTTCCAGTACTATACCTGGTAGTGTGGTCCTCCAGTACCATACCTCGTAGCCTCTTCCTCATGTCCTGAATGCAGGACTCTGGCAGGCAGCAAATCTCTTTCGAGAGGTTATCCACATGTCAAATGGGTGTCACAGTGTCCCTTAGAGTGGAATTTCCAATAACTAAGATCCTTTGCCCAGTGGTGGCACTAGTTCTGACTTGGGTCCTCGGTTAAACCGTCTTGACATGGTTGTCCCTTTCTGGTTCTGAATCACTATCTTCATCCTCTTCCCCTTTCATCCCCAGAGCTTCATATACGATGCTTCAGGAGCAAGGGAAAGGTTCCCTCTTCTGCTCTGAGCAGACACCAGGGTCCTGTCTCTCTCATCTTGAATGTTTTTGCCATTTGCCTCCTCATGGTTGGTAGCTTGCTTAGCTTCTTCCCCCTGCAGGAACTTAAGACAACTCTGTTGGTCAGCCTACATCACTGCACAATAGCACGCATCAACCTCTCTCTCTGATTGCTGGATACTTCTCAGCCTGGCAATCTACTCACAATCTACTCACCTGCTCAAAAAGTTCATCAGCTCAGCACACTTCTTCCCCTGAATCTTCCACTGAAGAAAAATTTCAGATATCTTATGGAGTAATGTCAGCTTAGGGCAGCTTGGCTGTTGGCAAAGCATTATCCAGCATTGCTCTTTCACATTTGATTGTAAGAATTTTACACATATTTAGTATACCTTAGGAGGAAAAAAGAAAACAAGCAAAGCAAAACAAGAAACAACACAACCAGATTACAAGGAGAAAATGATTTAACATCTGAAAAGATAACTGCATAGATCTACAAAGCTACAAATACCTTGAGATCAAAATTCTTCCTATTGTCTCCCTCCCTCTCCCAGCAAATTGTTCTCAGCTCTCTCTTGTGTTTTCTGCAGCCATTAACAAAGTCTTTCTTCCTACACTAGTATCAGCTGAGCTCTTCTGCACAAAGTAGCTGGGGCAAATAATCCATCATCTGGCCCCTCTGCAATTCATGAAATACTCAGCACCAGACAGCTTTACAATGCAAAATGCTGACTTTCCTTTTTCCTAACATAAGGCTGTGGATGTAGAGGATGAGGTTAAAATCATTTATTCAGAATATTTGCTGAAGAGCTATTTTGGGAGAGAGAAAATCCAGACTAACCCAAGATCCTAAGACACATCAAAAGCCCCAGTTTTTAAGAGTTACTGATCAAGCTAATTGGTGTTATCTGGAGTAGGAGGGGAATACATGAAATGAAGATCCATCTTGAGCCTGAATTCCCTCCCTCTGCTCCATATTCTCTGCTCTTTTTCTTGCATTAGTTTTCTCTATCATTATGCTATTAAGGCATGGCAGCCTAAGGGAATGCCCGGAGCAAATACACAGATTCTTCTTACATTTTTGCAGGATCATACACCAAAGATGTGCTTCCCATTTTTGTCTATGGGACTCTTTATTAAAATGCTTTCCAGGATTATTCCTGCAGGTTTTTTTGTTGTTGTTCTTTTGTTTTGTTTTTCTGGGGTTTTGTTCTTCTCATGAGGAGAAAGTCAGTTGGAGAAGCTGGCATCATGCAGTTCTCAAAATATTTCTGTTTCCAGAAGGGAGTGCAGCAGAGACTACAAACAATGACTGTGGGGAGGAGGAGGGAGAGGAATGGATTTGCTCATACACTTTGCTTCCACATGGCTCAGCCTTACTCTCCAGCTGTTGTGACACCTTTGTGCCACACACACCCTAAGTCTGCATAGTCCTCCTATGCTGCCTCACCCTCCCTTATCCACCATTTGCTGCTCTGAGCCATTGTATCTCGCTTCCAGCAGGACTATGTGGAGAACTATTGTTGCTGTTTGACAGATGAACATGAAAAAGGAAAAGACAAAACATTGTAGTAGTTGTGATCTGAGCCAGAATTCAAATGCTTAGGGGAATTTCTTTGCCAAATCAGTGAATAAACAAACAAACAAACAATCTCTCTCTTTTTTTTCTTTTTTTTTCTTTTTATTTTTGGCTTATTTTGGCTCAGGGAAAACATTTCATTCAGTTTGAAATGAAAAAAAATTCCTTTCCATTTTCAGTACGCTTCGCAATGAATGACTGCAGGCAGATACTGCTTTATTCAGTAGCACAGTGCTAAGACACACAAAGCACAGAGGGGCAGCATTTGCCATCTCTGGAGACTGGAATACTCAGGTTTTCCCATTTTAGGTCTACGTCCTCTGCCACAGAACTTTCTTAAGCAATTTAAGGTCAGTCTTCACATTGCTCTGCTCTGTACTACACATGCAATGCATGTAGCCAATCTCTTTATAAATCCAACAGGAGAAGGATTTAAATATGTTATAGGAAAGTGGAACAGCTCCAGTAGGAGGGTATAAAAGAGATTTACCTCACAAAATCTCGGGTTGAAATATAGTTTCAAGCCATTGAGGCAGAGTCTGTCTCTTCATCAGCATGAGTGAATGAATGGAACAGGCAGCTAGGTTAACACGGGCCCTTCCTCATCAGCCTCTACTTGAGGAATATTAGGCAGGGAGAAATGAGAGGAGGAAAGAACTGTTTATCTATTAATCAGATTTGGCTATAATTACTGTACGGTCGTGACTGATTTCATGATCATTAAGAGATAGCATATTTACCAAAAACACTTGGTTTTGTTTCATTATGAGTTACGTGCAAAGCTCTTTGAACCAGGGACAGCACTTCTCACATTCAATACTGTATTGCACAGTGGCACACTAAAACCCAAAACTTCAGCAAGGACTCTTGACACTACATGGATACCGCATCTAACAATGAAAATGCTTTAAAAAAAAAAAAAGAGAGAGAGAGAGAAAGAAGAAAAACCTCAAACCAGATCACTCATATCCTAAAGGAGAGTTCTTTCCAGTCGGTTTATTCCAAGATTTTTCATTTTGTATGAAGTAGTTAGTCCATATGATACTGACATCTCATAAATGTGGGTTAACTCATTTCCTAAAACTCCAATGCAAATCTCAGCCTAGAGGAAGGGAAAGGCAAAAATGTTCACCCTGGGAGACTTCAGCAATATTAAGATGGGCATCCTGAGGCTCTGCAAGTGGTTGGGGAGGTGAGTAGTAAGAGCAGCATTTCAAACACAGTTTATCAGCAACCAAGGGGCAAAAATTCTGCAAAAGTAAATAAGCCACTTCTCAATATGGCAACAAGGCTAACAGGAAACTGCTTTGCCTCCCATTCAGACACTGCAGACCCTTGTGAATCTATTTGTTTCCCCATTTACCCTTCTGCTGACAGGATGCAGTCTGAGTATGAACCATCCCGGTTGTGCCAGGTACCTCAGAAGGCAAATGGGCAGCCCAGCATAGATTGTCCTCTGCCTCTCCACATCTGGAGCAGGTGGATGTTGTCGGTTCATTCACTGCATCACTTTCAGTCAGGCTGCAAATGAACTCCATTTCAGTTTTGCTTATAAACGCTTTGTCTTCACATTGCCGTTGTTCCCCAGGAATCTGGCTCTCCTTATGGCACTTTGTTCTTTAATGACTTTTTTTTCCTGGAATTTAAAAATAATAGTAATTACAGAAAAGGTCTTGCTATGCTGTTCTGAATTAATGAAGTCCCTTTGAGAAGAACTGTTAGCAAAAATGAAATGAAGATGTCTTCTGCCATGCTGCCCACACCCCTGTCGTATCCAATCTATAGTATGAACTTTCTATAGAGTAGAGATTTTAACAGGACAAAAACTGGTCCTGTTAAATTATGCAGCACTCGCTATCTGATATGTGCACTCCACATCTTTAAATCTCCAACGGTATGACAGGAAAGATGTGCGTGTTGAACTTCGATATAAACTTGAATGTTCTTTTTTGAACTTCCTATACGAGTTAAATTAAAAGCCATTAAGCATGCTTTTTGCATACAAGGAAATACAGCAAGATGTGGGGCTGTATGGTAAGCGTGTGTACAATTGCTGTATGGGGAGTAATTGAATGAATGAAACCTGCTTGCAACACTCAGTCTGCACATGCAAGGATGCTGACTGAATTTTGAGAATGAAAGGTGAATGACCGGGAATGCCAGCCCTGCGACCCACGCATGTGGAATGGTGCAAGCTTCAAGCTGTGCAAGAAGCAGCTCTTCCCAAATCTAATTTCAAGCACAGAACTCCTTAGAAAGCAAAAGAGAATTTCATTTTGCAGGACTGAAGTGCTCCCTGAGCTCCTTACTGATACTGGCAAGCAGGCTGAAATATTGCCAGTAGATTTTAGCTTGGTTTCTAAGGAAACAAGGCCTTTGTGATTGCACAGGAGCATGTGTGTCCATGTGCGTGTACGTTAGCCTCTCAAATGCCCTTCACCTCCAATACCTTTTGAGCTCATCAACCAATCTCAAGCCAACCTTGCTGAAGGATATGAGCATTGGAGATACAGTGTTCTTACAAGTGTCATGAAAATATGTGCTCGCAGAAAAGATGTGCTGTTCATTCTGCCGCTGACAAGAAAAGCTAACAAACTTGCCCTTTTCAGACTTCAGGGAACCCAGGATACTGGAGACCGTATTCCATTATTTCTGCAGCTTGTGAACGTGTTTGTTTCATCTTGTTGAGGCATAATCTGACATCTGCTGGACTGAGCCCACTGAAAGGGGATGATCAGCAGCCATTGTCCAGTGATCCATGCTGGATGCAAGGTGATGCTGACAAAGGGTCCCTGAATTTTCTAGTGCATCAGGTCTTGACTTGAGTCTCATGTGAGGGGACTTTGGGCCATTGGACTCCCTCACCTGGTATTATTTGACCAAAGCGTCCCAAATTCCCTTGGCTTCGGTGCTTTTCTTGTTGCTTTTCATCCCCATGCTGACTCTGCTCTCTCTAAATGTATCCAGAGAGCATCTCTAGGAGGGAGGGAACACAGGCACCAACGAAGCGGAGATGTGCTTAATGCAGGCACCATTAATAAATCACTGATAGTTAAGATATAGATTGGGTGATGGGTGGCAGATGGGAAGGAGGAATGTCAAATTGCTTTTCTCATATAGATTATTGGATTAACAAGGAAGCAGCGGGCGTGTGGCAAACCGGTGTAACAAATTACTATCATAAAAAAAAAAAATGGAACTCATCGCGAGCTGGTAATAATGCCATGTCGGCCATTAGCTCTCTGCAGAGGTACTCAGCGCTCAACATCCGTCTTCTGGAAAAGAGACGGCCGCTGGACCACCAGGGTGAAGAAGGGCCCCATTTGCTTTCCCTTCCCCCTCCCCCTGCCTCCTTGCTCAGAGCTCACGCTGTAAAACAGGGTGGCCAACAGCAGCAGTAATGAATAATCGTCAGAGCTTTTAATAAGCACTGCTAATTATTCCCCCCTGCCTTTGACCGGGCTCCTGCACTCCCCTGCACCAATGCAGACGATATTGGCGTGAGATCAGTAGGCAAACAGCAAACTGCCAAGCTGACTCTGATCTTGGGTTTCAATCTTGCTCCATCTGAAAGCAATGACTAAAATCCTGTTTGCCTTTAACAGAAGCAGATCGAGTCTTAATTCTCCTGCTGTTCCAGCTGCCCAGCACACGCTCCTAGCCTGCAGTTCAAGAGTTGCGTACCGCCATTATGCTGCAAACAATTCCTCCTGATACACGCTCAGTGCTTCAAGAGAAGCCTCAAGCTGGCTTTTCTCCCTTCTGTCAGAGTCCCCGTCGCCTACCACCAGCAGTGAGCAAGAAGAGAGCCAGCACAGCAGGAGAACTACAGTCTACAGGTGTTGTGGGAATAATAAGCATATCTTCTAAAATGTATACATTCAGTAATGGTGAAGCTGTGAAAATCCTATGTGGAGAAGAGAAGGAATGAATAGACTAGAATGGCACAGCACAATGTAGCACAGCCCAGTTTGATCACTGGTCTGGTTCTTATGGGTTCAGTCACTCGGTTCCACAAATCTCTGGTTCAGCTTAGGCTGGGTAGAATCATGTTTTTCTTCCATCCACCCACCATGTCTCTGTGTTTGGCCACCCTGTCCTTCATACGGTAGGGGCTGCACCCCCTCACATTAACCCCCCAGCTGGTCTGTCCCTGCATGCTGCATCCAAAGCACACAGTCAGTGCATGTGAAAAAGGCTCTGCCCAATCCTCATGGTCCGGACTCAAATAGCAAGCACCATTTTTCTGCTTCCCACACCACTCCCTCCCTTCCTTGTCAGCCTCATTTAATTGCTCTGGAGACAGCAGAAGCCAGAAATCGATGTCCAAACATTATCAGACTATTTCTCTTAGCCTTACAACTTGCTAGAGCTATAGAGCAGGCTAAATAACACTGTGAGACCTTCCTCTCACTTGAATGCCTTTCTCATGTGAGCAGAGAGCACTGTTGCAGCAGAAGTCAGCTGCTGACCTGTGCAGAGTGCCTGCCTGCAGGCACTGAACACCTTTCTGCATCAGTCTCCTGCACAGGCAGTGAGGTCAGACTGTGCTGCTGCAAGACTAAGCCCACTTAATACGTAAAATCAGAAGCAAGCTGTTTGCCCAGGCAGTTGGGCTCTCTAAAATCCTTGTGATTTTGTTTATCTGCTGCTCTTTCCAGTCCAGGCTCATTTTGGCCAGAGGACTTGGAGAGCAGTCTGCAGAAGGGCCAGAGAAAGAACCAGCAGTTTCTTTATTTTCAGTGGTCAGCCTCCACATCAGAAAAAAACAGTGGCTTTGTTTGTCATCAAAGGCCTTGTCGGTCATTTTCCTGAAGAGGCCAAGGAATAATTAGGCTGTGGAGGCTGGGACACCACAGGCAGACTTGACAAGGACACCAAGGGCCTCCTGATTCATATCAGCTCAAATCTTGTACATGATCTGTGATCAATTGGCTTCCATTTCTAGAGCTATTATCTGGCACTTCCCCACGCAAAATTACCATTTAAAACTCTGTTGTAGATGTAGTGTTGGCATGTGCACGTATGTGTTCCTCCGTGTGCATGTTGGTGTGTCCATGGTGTCTCGGGGCTGATGGGAACAGGTTTGGGCTGTTGTTATAGCCAAGCCACGAACTAGCCACAGCTCTCCATGGAAACTCTAATCCCTGTGAAATAGGATCTTTGTTTGTTTTTGTTTTTAAGAAACCCATAAAAAATAACTGAGAGATTGTAAGGCTAGATAAAAAGATTGAAGAGGACAAGAAAACCATTATCTTATCTCACAGACTGCCCCAGCCCCAAAACAGTCAAGTGGTTTTTAGGACTTGCTTCTCTGATACCAGCTATTTATGTTTTCCACCCTCCTCTGTGTCAACACGTACCTCATCTGTTGTCTCTCCTTTGTCGGTTTAAAAAAAAAATCATCAAAAAAAAGCCAAACAGATAAAAATAGAGGACAATTTCATCTCCTACACATCTTCCCCCATATAATTTATCCTGGATAGATGAATAGAAACAATGAAAGTGGTTTAAATGTGAAGTGGAGAAGTTGTTTGTCCATCATATGCTTAAGGAAAAAAAAATAGCAACAACACCCACTGATTATGCAGACAATATTACAACCTTACAATATACTGCTGAGTGGAATGGATATAGGAATGACAGTATCATGACATACCAGTTGGGTTTTCATTTACAGCTAATCTATAGCTCCAATCATTACTCACAACACTCACAAAGCAGAGAAAGCCCCAACACAGACAGATTTTTACTGTCTTTGTTGTGGCATTTGAGCCACAGTTTTAGAGCTGAAATAACAAACTCTAGGTTTCCATTTCCTGCCTAGAGCTTCAAGTCCAGTCTATTCAAGAAACTGATCATCTGAAAAGGACTTGGTGCTTTCAGTTCCCTATCCAAGGGGACCGACCTGCTCCCAGTGATGTCACTTGCTGTTACCCAGTGCAGTGATGCCATCACAGGGCTAGGTGCTCTCAGCAGACATTGGGCAGTAACGTGAACAGATGGAGTGCTCAAGTACTAAACTAGACCTGAATTAAAGGGGGGGGGGGGAGGGGAAACAAAGCAAAAAACAGACCCAGAATAATCCCAATTCAGTGCTCCAAGGGTAATGGCATGTTTTCATCTCCTGAGGTGCAAAGACAGCACAGCACACAGTGTGTGAATGGTTGTGGGGAGAAAGGAGCTAAAAGATGGGCATTTCTGTTTCCCATGAGATGCTGCTCCTGTACAGGGGGAAACACAGAACAAAGAAAAGTTGGAGGTGGAGGAAGGTTGGAATCGACCCAGACACTTCTGCTTTTTTGAGAGAAAACGAGGTGTTTTCCTGCTGAAAATCTTCTCTGTGGTAAACTCCCATTTTCTGACTGAAGAATGTTTTTATCTGAAGTATATGGGTGCATTTGCTCTAAGGTCACTTTGTCAGTGAGAAAAATGTCCTGTTTTGAAAGGGAATCGGTGCCCTGAGGCTTAAGGCAAAGATTGTGTAGCATATGGATTCCTGAATTTCAGGCCAGTGCAAAGTAACCCATTTGCAGTACAGAGCAGCAGACATCATACAAGAAACAGTAAAGCACCACTAAAAACCATTTGATTTCTGTAATTAAATAGATGAGTTTATCAAGCCTCTGAGGTATGTATGAAAGTATGAGGTCATGCCAAGTATACAGGAAGTCTGTTTTCTAACACACAGGCAGGTTTCAAACAAAGACTTCAGCAGCAGAATCTCTAAAAAAGAACATCAACTTCTCTAAGCATTCTTTGAAAGCTGCTCATCCATCTGTGGATCATGGTTACCCTTGCCACTGGGGCAGGTGGCTTTAGACCAGAGAGTCTTCCACCATACCTGTGGCCCAGAGACAACCAGCCCAGGTGGCTTCTTCCCAGTTAAAAGTGCCAGATGTACCTGCAGGACTTAAAATGTATAGGTTTTCAGGCAGAAAGCTGATCTTTTGAATCTGTTAATTAACTGGATGCCAACTGGAGAGTGCAGGTGTTTGGCAGTTTCATGAGACATGCCACAGAGTCAGCAGCTGCCGTTGTATTGCCTGAACGTGCCAAATGTTCTTTGCTTGTGGCCCAACACAGAGGGCCTGTACTGGGGGTAACTCAAAGCTGTGACTTTCTGTGTTGCAATGAGATTCTGGTCAGTCCTAGCCATGGAGGAGGACAAAATCTCAAACTGATGAGCCCTAGCAGATCTCTCCATTTGGTTTAGGACACTGTGGTCTCAGCTGTCTTTCTGCCTGAGGTTCAACATGACCACAGAGATACACCATGGGACAACTGCCAACAACTCTGCCCCCACGGAGCTGGTGAGCTGGGGAAGAGGGCAGGCTGGAGATTGTACCAAAGGCTCAGAACCCCAGAGATTCTCCTACCCTGGTGTTGGAGGTGCTTCATGTGGGTTATGGTACTGTGGGTGGAACAATGGTCATTCATCCTTCACAGACTAATGCAGAGATCTGCAAAGTGGCACAGCATCCTTGCACCCCATCCTCATTTCTGTCAGGGCTCTGTGTTTGAACAAAGTTTTGGCAGCCCATGAAAATAGGACTGAGGGAGGTAGCAATGGGACAAGTGAGAAACATCACATTCACTTGAAAACTCCTGAACCTTCTAAAATTTGTATCACAGGTAAACTTAATCTTACCATTCTTTGGAATACTTTCATTGTATATGATTTGCTACAGAAGAAAAAAAGGAAAAAACAAACATTTCTGTCATTGTGTTTGACAGCATTGGAATGATGTAAACACATTCAGGTTGGATATTAGGAAAAGTTTCTTCTCCAAAAGAGTGGTCAGGTGCTGGAACAGGTTGGAGGTGGTTGAGTCACTGTCCCTGGAGGTGTTCAAGAACTGTGGAGATGTGGTACTAAGGGACATGATTTAGTGAAGAATTATCAGCGGTAAGTAGATAGTTGGACTGGATGATCTTGGAGCTCTTTTGCAACCTTGGTGATTCTATGATTCAATGATTCTTTAAGAGATGGGGACAGACCTGAATGGCACTGCTCAAGTAGCACTGAGTCCAAGAACTGGGCAGCTATGAGTGACTGCAAGTGAACCAAAAGTTTTAACACAAGCAGCTCTCTTCTCCAAGAACCCTCTCCCCAGTCTGTCTTCTCTTTCTTGGTTCTGTCTGCAGTGGATGTTCTGGTCTGCAGCTGGGAGGTAGCTGCTGGGGACTGCAAAATTGACCCATTTATAGACCTTTACACTGCTTCTGCTACCTCTACAAATAGCTTTAAAAGGAATGATCTTGAAAATGGTGTAACAGATTATCAGAATTCCTCATTGCCCTGTCATAAGCATAGAAAAGCTATGATCACATTTGAGAGGAAGCAGCGGTGCAAAGCCAAGAGGATATACAGTGAGCATCATGGCTTGATCTTTCAAGGGAGACTTAGGAGAATATTGTGTCCATCTCTCCCTGAGCTCCTCTGAAAACCCATAGCTCCTGTCAGGGATGATATCTAGCATTCATCCACCTAGTTTGTCTGCAGGAGGCTACAAAGTGCCTGACGTAGGCACAGAGCTGACAGAACAGCAGGGTTCCCTGGCGAGGCCACCAGAGCAGTGAACAGACAGCAAGGTCTCCTTTCCCCCACCCCCTAGCTGATTAGCATGCTCAAGAAAGGTTTTGGGTGTGCAAGATATCTGTAAGGCCTGCTGCCAGCTTTTTTGCAGAAGCACTGATTTTTCATGATGTGAGTTATCGCTTTCTTCTAGTAATTATTGATAATGCTCTTGGATGAATTACAGACATTTAAAAATGAATTAGATTGCCTGTGTGTCTGTCTCTCCCGTCCCCTTTCTTTTTCACCACCACAGGATCTCCGGCTTTGAAATGTTGATACATATTCATTGCAGCTTCTAAGACTTGAAAGGCATAGCTAAAGGGAGAGCTCTGATCAACAAGAATGTGAAAGCAGCAACGAAAGCAGGATACATGGATGCAAGCTCAGTGAGTAAGCAGCATTTGAACAGTTAGCACAGTGAATGAGGCAACGGGAGATCTGAATTCTGGTTCTGGTTCTGCTGCCTCTGATGGCTGCAGACAAGATCGTGTGCCTCAGCTCCTCTAGCTGCAGGATATATGCAGCAGCAAAGCTTCAGCACTCTGAAGCATCATGCTAATAAATGCAGTCTGAAACTGGTGACAGATTAATCCAGCTATCACCTTTCTTGTCACTTCCACTTGTCAGACTGACGAATCCAGTGAGAAATCATTGGGGAAAAAAAACCCAAGCAGTTAGCAAAATCACAGGTGAAAGCCTCTTCTGTTCATAGTATCCAGAGCAGCATCCCCATGGCATGTGGTATGCATCCACTTTCATACAATCATGCATGTGCAAACATGAATACATGCTCTGTACTTGCACAGAGCTAAGTTTTGTTCTATCTTGTGTTGAAGAGTTCCTAAACTAGAATTTAAAGCAATGATGAAAAGATGTTTAGGGGGATCTTCCAGATCTGTTCCTGCAGACTTGGATGTAGTGAGAAAATGTAGGTGAAATATGAGCTTGTGTTTCTTTTGGGCCACTGCAATCGTGTGGGTGTGAAAAGTGAAGCAAGTTGCCTTTGTGCCAGTGGAGGAGCATAATACTGGCACGCTTTGGATCTTTCCTCCTTTTTGACTGCAGTTTCTTGTGTGCATTCCTTTGATGTGAAATTGTGTCCAGCACCAGAAGGGTTTTGGTTAGAGGTCTCCATTTAGGACAGAGAATCACACTAAGTAAGGATTCAATTATTAATCTGAAAAAATCCTTCCTAAACAAAGCTTCATCAGAACTAGTGAGAAACTTTGGCTTTTAGCAAGCTGGCAATTTTTTGTTAAAATCATTGTGGTTGAAAAAGGCTGGCTGTGACATCTGAGCAGTTCTACCTCTCCTTGGCACAGCTTCAGAATGCAAAACTGTTGCATTTGGGACATCTTCAAGCTGGTGTGTGGAAGCTCACTCACCTGTTAAAGCTGCCTAGCCTATTCATTTTACGCCCTTGCAATTCAAACACCACTTGCAATTCTTCTCTTTCTGCATGAGGATCTCTTTATGCTTATGCTAAATATGAAGCTGGTAAAAAGTATCCAAGTAACAGCAACAAGCCTCTAAGCAGAGCAGGTTTAATGCTAGCAATGCTTGAGTAAGCTTTTTCCTTACAGCTCCCAGTGTTAATACATTTCAGATATTTTCCCCAGAGAAGAAAGAGTAGCTTGCAGCTCGTTCAATTTCTAGCCTTTCTGCCAGGCTTGCCAGTGAAAAAGGGAGACAGTTTCCAGCAGTGGTGGTATTTCTGACGTTCACTGATCAAGTAGGAAATGGACTGGGACTAGGTTCGTTTCCTATCAGCTGACAGCCAGTCAGCACTTGATAGAAATTTGCAGTCCCTGCTGGGTGTGGGTTGGGCTCATATTGGCAAACTTCACACGAAAAGGCTGTCTAACCCATTACTAAACTGTTGATTCCCCATCTCCTGTGAGGATTCATTTTACAGTCTTTATGAGTAGCTCTTGATGTAAAATGGTTGGGACTACAAAGGTACTAAAACAGAAGAAGCATATATGAGAGAAAGCATAGCTCTTTGTTTCTAGAAGCACAAAGATCCATTCCTGAACTCCTGAAATATGCAGGTTGGATAATGAACAAAATTTGATTTATGAAGGAGATGTTCTTTTGTCACCTGCAGAAAGGTCACACCTGGAACATACAGGCTTTAATCATCACATGCAAAGATGGATGCAGAGCAGGTTTCCAGGAACTCCAACCAGCTGCAGTCCCCAGGGGCATGCCATGAAGTTGCAAAGAATTGGGATTTTTTTCAGTTAAAGTGGGAGTCCCTCCTTCCCCTCATGCACCCAGAAGAGAGGTCAGGTGAGAAGCAATTATCAGGCAAGCAAATTGTCATACACAAAAGCATTTGGGCTGAGCACTTTGCCTGTCCATAGGAAAGCAATCTGACCCACTTTATCATGAACCCCTATCAACCCTGAGGGAAAACATCACTGGAAACTTAATAACCCCATCACAGAGCAGAAATCATGTGGTGTAAATCCCAATCTCTGTTTTCCTCTGAGTTTCTCTTGGAGGTTTCCTCTGCCCCTGCTCTGCAGACCTCTCTTTCCAGGGTAAAGCTGGCAAGATCTGTCTGCTAACATGAGTCAGGCCCAAGGCACTGGGCAGATACTCAGCAGCAAAAGCCAACTTAGTACCACAAGGCTAATGGCTCTATCTCAGTTTTACACCAGAAGACAGCATGGCTCAAGTGCATTGTTAGGTATATTATGAAATTTGTTGCTTGATTTACACATATGTTGACAATGTATTGTCTGTTTGGAGTGTCATTCCTTGATCTGTCCAAGAAGCAGCAGCCAGGGCAAAGGAACAGTGATTTGGAGAGGGAATCCTGCTACCTAACCGCTGGATGCCCTTAAGGCAATATCACCTTGGTTTCCCCCACACAAGACTCAGAACACATATTTAGGCATCCTTTGTTGAAGGGGACTAACCATGCCCCCAGTGTTATTACAGATGCTCCTTATTGAGGTCATGCCTGTGGCAGCTGATGCTCCTTCATAAACGATCACAAGTAAATCAGTGTCTTTGACTTACAGTGGCAAGATAGTTCTGTTTGATGACAGACTGCTTTAATGTGTCTTTTATCAGTGCCTTTCTCCCAAGATAAGGAGACTGTCAGAAAGATATCAGCAGTGGTTTAGGGAGAGCCTGCTGCTGTTCTAAATTAACAGCAGGACAGCCTCCATATACATCTCTTGGTGGGAGGTGCTAAAGGAAGCTTGGCCACAAGGACTGTGTTACTCATGGCACCAGTGTATATGCTCCTAACTACCAACTGTATTATCTCTGCCAAGTTATTTTCTGAGGGTGGATTAAACTCCAAGTAGGCTACATATTCCCTTCTGATAACAGGCTACCTCATCTCACATCACCTAGGTCTGCAAATACTGACAGGCTCAGATCACTGTGAAGAAAAGAAACCCTAATCTGGAGCAAGGGAGAGTGTAAATGAATATACAATTGTGGGTCTAAAAAAAAACCCTCTGGATTCACATAGCAGATCACAGCTGAGTGGTGTACTGGAGCTGGTGTGGACCATCAAAGTAGAACATGATCTCCCTCTATATTCTTGTAAGACCCCACCTGGAGTCCTGTTCTGGGGGTCCCTACTACAACAAGGACATTGAGCTGTTGGAGTGGGTCCAGAGGAGGGCCACAAATGATCAGAGGGCTGGAGAACCTCCCCTGCAGGGACAGGCTGAGAGAGTAGGGGCTCCTCAGCCTGGAAAAGAGAAAGGTCTGGAGGAATCTTATAGCGGCTTTCCAGTACCTGAAGGGGATCTACAAGAAAGCTGGGGAGGGACTGCATAAGGACGTGTAGTGACAAGACAAGGGAAAATGGTTTTCAACTGGAAAAGGGTAGATTTAGACTAGATATCAGGAAGCAGTTCTTTACAGTGAGGGAGGTGAGACACTGGAACAGGTTGCCTGGTGGGGTTGTGGATGCCCCCTACCTGGAAGCATTCAAGGCCAGGCTGGATGGGACTTTGAGCAACCTGGTCTAGTGTGAGGTGTCCCTGCCTATAGCAGGGGGTTGGAACTAGGTGATCTTAAAAGTCCCTTCCAACCCAAACCATGCTATGATTCTATGATTTTCCAGGTCCTAATAGACTAGGGTCCACAGAGAACAGTGCAGGGTACCAAAAGACTTAATTCAGACTTAAAACCAAAGTGTGAGTCCTTGTTGATGTTGGGGGAAGTAGGAACACTGAAGATGGGAGTGTTAATTCCAGGCCACTGGGAAGAAGGATAGTAAGTCCCAAGCTAGTAATTAAAGGAACTAGTTACATGTTGTTGTGGATGCTGTGATAAGGTATAGCCATGGACCAAGAGAAGTGTCATGGGAAATGGTTAAATAAATCTATACGAAAAGAGTATTGTCCATGTGAGAATGCATGCAAATGCCAGAGCCTGAGTCTGTGCTTCTGGCTGCCTTCCCAAACCAGTGCACAAGGCAAAAGGGGAATTATGAATCTATTTCCCCAGTATTATGGTGAGGGTAGAAAAAATGGACATAAATTTTTCCTCAGAAGGGAGAGGCTAGTATGTTTTCTTTTATCCATTCAGAAAGTCATGAAAGCAAACAAGAGGGTAGTCCTTTCTCACCTGAACAATATGGCTTTCTACTTGCAGTGCCAAGCCTCTGGCAGGCTGCCCCAGAGGCTCATAAACCTGAGCTGAGAGGCTGAGACTGTCAGTGCTTCTTCTTCATATCACCTCATTTCAGCCATGCAAGAGGATGTCAGGAGGTATCTGAGCTTGATCTCCTTTCAGTTCAACTGGTGTGCCTCACTCTATGTGCACTGGTATGCAGACATGTTGTCACCAGCCCCAGCCTCAGGCAACTAGAAGTTTGTCCCTGTTGGCAAAGACTGTACTACCAAAATGCTGAAAGATGACTCCAGTGGCTTCTGCAGGTTCCTTCTTTTTCATTCTTCTGCAGAGGGAAAATGCCTTCACTGACCAAGTCACAAGCATTCTCCATCATTAAGGTCCATCCTCCTGTGATTGCAGCTACCTGAGAAAAAGTGAGGCTACCTGGCTGCTTTCAAACTTCAGTGTGGTGCATGAGGCAGCCTTTAAACTATGCCCACATCTCTTCATTTTCATAATTCGAGATAGGTCTCCTTCCTTTTCTTCTTTGGGGAGGAACAGAAGGCTAAGCTGTTATCTCTGTGTTTAATTCATTCATATATGTAATAGCTGTTCCTTTGAATTGCTGACTCAAGACCCGTTGTGATTATATTAAACAGAAAGTTTCTCATCCTTATTCTCACTTTTAATATTAGACACAATTAATACTTACGTTCACTGACTTTGGGCAAGAAAGTCATCAGCAAAGCAGCAGAGGATCATGAATATATATGTATGCATATACATATACATCTTGTCTGTGTGTGCATGCATGCACTTCACCTCTGAAAAATGAAATCCTTCTGTATGCTAATTTTTTTCATTGAGTTTCCAAGACAACGGTAGTTGCACTGGTCTGATTTTTTGGTCTGATTTTTGGATGGTCTTGTGTGGAGCTGGGAGATGGACTTGATGAGTCCATTCCAACTCAGGATATTCTGTGATTCTGTGATTCACTCTGCACTGTCCCCATCTAACTCCCTGGCCCCATCTTCAGAGCCAGCTTTACAGTCTGTAAACAAATTGTGTTTAGGTTTTTTACATTTCTGTATCTTTTTCACATGTTTCTAATCAACTATACTGGACAGCCTGCTACATGAATCAGGATGAATACCAGCCCACAGAGAAGTTAGCTCAGAATAAGCTACATGTGAACTTGCAGAGTACATCAACCACGCTGGAGTGATGGCTGTGTGAATTTTTTTCTCCATGTTGCACGTGGAGTCACTTATCCCATTTATTTTGCAAAATAAACAACCTCACTTTGGTAAGGGCAAAAAATGTCCCTGACTTTCAGACTGTCTTCTTCACTATTGCCTCCTTCATTTCATAGAATCATAGAATCATAGAATGGCCTGGGTTGAAAAGGACCATAATGATCATCTAGTTTCAACCCCTCTGCCGTGGGCAGGATCACCAACCACTAGACCAGGCTGCCCAGAGCCACATCCAGCCTTTCCACTGTGTCAGTCCAGCTCCTTTCTTCCTTAGCTGAAAACTCAGATTATTTACCAATTGCATCATTCTCCTTCCATTTATCTCCTCTTCTGTCCTGCAGCAAATGTTACCATGACCATGAAAACTATCAATTCATAGAGTTTAGGAAGATGCAGCAGGAAATCGGGGAGAAAACACAATTTCTAGATATTAGTACAAGGTAGTTGCTCAGACTTCAGATTTGAAGGAAGCTTCTTCACTACCTTCTCTCATTGTTTGTAGCTCTCATTTCTTATCAGTCCAGAAGATCAGACTCACTCACAGGGCACGTGAGCACTGGCAGAATATAATCAGGTGCCTATGAAAGCAGCCCAATTCCTGTGGTGTTACAAGACAGCATGAGAGAGTAATGGAATACTCTTTGGAAATATTCTGCACGGAAGCTGTGAATCAGACGTTTCTGCTTATCTCTTATCAGGCTTTATTTTCCAGCTTTTTAAAAGAAGCTTGTACTGAAAAGCAACAGAAAAGCAAACCCCAGGTCCAAGCTTTGTTTAGAACTGTTTGGATTTGGTGGATTCAAAAACCTGTTCAAGTTTGATAGGAATACATGCAGGTATGAGAAATCTCTTGGGAAACGCAATCTTCCCTGCAGAAAGCTGGAAAAAGTGTTCATATTTAGTGATGGGGGAAAGTAAACAAAAACACAGATGCTCCAAAATATTGCCCAAAGGTTATTTCTGTATGCAGCTGTGGAAGAATAACAAGCAGCAATGCGAAACGTTGGGATTCAGGGAGAACAAAGATTTGGAGAACAACACATACATGCTCATTGGCTGCTATAGAAAATAACCAGAAATGTCCAGCACCCAGACAGATCCCAGATCTAGTACAATAATCAGAAGCACCCATGCAGTTCCTCAGTTTCCAGCTCTGCCAGATGCAAGACCAACAGCAAAATGGCTTTCTATACAGGATCATGCCTAGGTATCACACATCACAAATCTCCTCCCTAGCCTAATTTTTGACTGTGTATATTCTAAAAGCACAGGAGATCAAATACAAAGAGGAAGATAAATAATAGCAAATAAAAATGAAATAAAACACAGACCCAACTGATGCAAAGTTGTGCTGCTTGTGAGTGGCTGCCCTTACCATCCTTGAAGGAAGATAGCTGAGGAGGTCAGAAAGAGGACTGCTTGACTCTCATCTTCCAAGAAACTTCTCAGCTATAGCTATTTGCTTGAGAAACAAAGATGCAGATGAAAAGCTCCATCCTAAAGAAGGCAAAGCCTAGTCTGAAGACACTCCTTCTATCAACATAAATTTGCCTGTTTTCTGTATCCCTGTGACTTTATGTGGAGCATCAGCTTTTATGGAGCATTGGTCTTATGTCAACGAAGAGTCAATTTTTAAGCATCAGACTCAAATTTTACAAGAACTAGTGATTTTTATGCAGCCTCTTAAGGCTCGTTTTAGAGTTCAAGAGATTAAACTGCCCTATAGATACAGACAATGCTTTGTTTTGGCTGGATATTGTCTAATCACACTTCAGAATAGGGTCAGGCACAATCCAAGTCTTCTGACAGTTCCATTCACACCTAGTTGTCACTAGTGAGTGCAGAGGTCTTCAACAACACTATCAGCTGAGGGAGGAAACAATACACAGTGAAAAATGGCTCACAGTGAGTCACTTGCTGCTACATGTACAACTGGCAGCCTCAAAAAGGAAGAATGTGCTTGTTGCTTGATCCTGAATTTACTGCTATGAATTAAATTTTTCCCTACTGGTGCCCAAAATTAGATTTGCAATACAATTTGAAGATCTCTTTTATAAATTGTTGCCTGTAATAACTGAAAAGATAAAAATCATTAAAGACTAGTTAAGTTGTGGATGAGAATTTTAACACATTTTACACATGAGATTTTATATCTAGAGCGTATTTTTGCAGTCTCTCTTTGGAAATCCCAAGTGAAGTTTTCACTCAGCTAAACATAACAGCGTTGACTTTTACCCAAAGCATCAAATTGTGCCAATACACTAATTACAGATAAGGCTGACATAAGAATTCAATGTCAGCTGTGCTGGGTTATATCAAAGGTCCATCTAACCCCATGTCCTGCAGGACTGGAATGACATACTTGGAAAGTGCTTTTTCTTAAAAGAACAAATATAACATGTATATCTGGAACATCCATAATGTTCTGACATTTGGTTGCCTCCCAGTTATCATAGCAGAGAGCAACCATTCCCTATGCCATCTGTGAAAAGGCAGAAAGAGCCCTGTGTCACCACTGGGTACATATCTCATGGTAGGTACAGAAAGCCTCTTAACTGGACACACTCATCTCAATCCCAGCAGCTCACTTAAGCACTAAGTCATATCTAAGCCCAAGGAATGTGGACATTAAGCAAGGGCAAAGTCAGCATACCATTCAGGATATCTGCGTTCTCATTGCTGAGAGCAATGTTCATTGCAATTGTTGAAATTGAAATGCTTCAGTCAGCTCTGAGGCCAAGCTCTGAGCTGAGTGCTGAGCAATGACCATCTCTGTCCATCTCTACTCACAGATCAGCCCAACAGGTATCCAATATCTACTGTTCTGGGATAATCTTAAACCTAATTTGAGGGGTGGTGCAGGAAAGAGCTGTGATCAGATTCTCTGAACAAGTAATTTAAACCTTTCTCTATAGAGCTTAGCTCCTTCTTCCATATCACGTCTCTCCTGTTAAACTAAGGTTAAAATAAAGTCAGTATAAGGTAATTGTTTGTTGGAAAAGAAAAGAAAACAACATTCTTGAGGTGATATCTGCCAGCTCCTCTCACACAAACGCTAGCAGCATCCACATGCACTCACACACACACAAATACATACACAGAGTCTACTTCAAAGAAGGGAGCTGTTTGAAAAGGTCAGCATTCTGTATTCATTTTCTGCCCTAAGAACCACAGAAAATACTCATTTAGTCCATCTGCCCTGGAGAAGAATTAATATTTGTATAAACATATGAGTGTTTTACCTATTCTGAAATACCTCCAATTCCCACAGTCCTAGGCCATCTATTCCTGACCTCATATACCTTTTCTTTAGCTTAAAAATTTGCTCAAGCATTTAGTTTAAGTCTCCTTTATAGCAATATAAGAAGGGAATACTTTATTTCATTTCTCCCAGTAGAAATTTCTTCTATTTCTAAAGACTTACATTTTCCTATGCCTTCCCTCCAACAGCAGTCTTTTCTAGTCGAAACAACCATGTATCTTTCAGTCTTCCCTCACAAGTTGTGTTTTCTAGACCACAGGTCATTTTTATTCCTCTTCTTTGCTGTCCAAATAAAATAGCCAAATGTTTCTTTTCATGCAGTATGCAAAACTGGATGCAGTGCTTCAGCAAGGCTTTACCCTCACAGAGTAGAATATGGCCTCCAATGTTATCTGACTTTTTTTAATAGCTTGATATGATGTCTGTCCCTTTTTTTTTTTTTTTTTTTTTTTTTTTTTTTGTGACAGTTCAGCATTTATAGAATACGAGTTGGTACCTTCAAGTCTTATTAGGGACTTATTAGATGGGACAAACAGTTCATACTTTAAGATGAAGAGATGACAAGGTACAGCAGTCAAATAGGAAAATAGGTAGATCTTATAGACTTATGTCTTGAACTGGAGAAATGACAATTTCTTTGAACAACATTCTGGCACAACTAGAACATTGGGCTGGATTTTGAAGGTTTTATTGTATTTTGGATACTGAACGCCAGAGAAAGATTCAAAGAGAAATTCATAGAAGGATAAAAAAAATGATCAAGAGGTAACATCAAGAAAAAGAAGTCATTCTCTATAATTTAATCAAGTAATAATTTCAGGGGAGTATTATAGGATTAAACGAGTATCAAAGATGGAAACACAAACAATGCAATGACTTAGAGTATTAAAGGACAAGAAGCAGATGGTCATGAACAAATGCACTGACATGAAATTAATGAAAATATCATTTCAGTGTAACCTTGCATAGAATGGGCTTTATCAGGCAGTAGAACAGTTCTCACAAAAAGTGATGGAAGCCCCACAGATTTCTGCATTTGAAGCCAGCCTGGACAAAAGAAATATTAGTGGACAGCAAAGGAAAGGTCCGTGGAGCAGTCAGGTCTGGATTTTTTTTACAAGGACCTACCATTCCTTTTTTCAAAGAAGAAAATGTAAAGATTAAACATATATGAAGAGAAAGACCACGCTACTGTATCTTTGTCCTGACTGATAGAAAGTTCATACAAGAGATTATGGGGATAACTTGGGAATGAGGGAGACTGATCTGCAGCCCAGTGAGATCAGCAAGCAACCCTCTTCTGACTTTGATGGAATTAGGGAAAACCTTGAGAAAGTTACCTCAGATTGCTAAAGCAGATATCAGCTTTTGTGTTATGTCTAAGCTTGTCACAGACACAAAGAATTTGCTACTGATCCATCAGGGACTGAGTAGAGCAAGTATGACAGCAATGAGACAGGTGAATTCTTTTGTCTGTTTCTGCTGAATCATTTGTATCCCATGAGCTGTAGTTTCTGGGATGGCGAAACTATGGGCAAATTCAAGCTGATGTGAAGTGAGAGTAATGAGAAGACAGAAGCTGTTGGTGTCAGCAAGATTATTTCAGCCCTCTGCACGAGGAGTTTGAACCCAAATTGTTCTCACTCCCAAAAAGCATGGCCAAGCCACCAGGCTACAATCCTCTGAACCAGGCCACTGCCAGTTGCTCCAGCTGTAGCTGCCTTGCTTTGCAATCACATACTGAGAGGGAGAATATAAACATTTTGTCACTTGGCCCTCTTGCAACAAAACTGTTTGACAACAAGGTACTCGTTAATGGGTTGCCAGCAGTGAGAGGGAGGTGATTGCCCTCTTCTGCTCTGCTCTCATGAAGCCCCATCTGGAGTACTGCACCCAAGTCTGGGGCCCTCAGTACAGGAGGGATGTGGAGCTGGAGAAGCTGACGGCAGAAAGCTGCATGTCCAGCAGTTGCCTTGGCCCCTCATACCATGAACCCTGGTGACATGGGATGCTGCTGGAGATAGTTGCTGTACATCTCAAGGCATTGAAAGCTTTGCATTCCTCCTTCATGGGGTCAATGGCCTGGCTTTCCTCCAGATCATGCAGCCTGCCACCAAGGCACGATGTGACCACCATCCAGTTCAAGTGAAATGCTTTTGTGTTAAGACTGACAAGGAAAATTCCAATTTCCTGAGGAAAACCCCAACCCCTGCTACTTCAAGCTGTATAAAAGAAAGCCGTGCGGGTTCACATGCATGCCGTTCATTCTATGGCCTGCAGTGAATCCTGAGCTTCAGGGTGGCAGCCCCACAGAGACCAGCCCTGCAGACCAGAGCAGAGCATGGAGCTCTGTGGGCCCAGCTGCCAGGTGGTGTCACACTCAATTTCACAGACAGCGGCAGGGCTTCTTCAGAGCTCACACCAGGCAGCAGCTCTCAGGTCTCAGACATTTCTGTCCTGAACAAGCCAGCTCATTTAGCTTTTGTCACAAGTGGTTTTTGTGTGTGTTTTTTTTTTTTTTTTTTTTTTTTTTCCCAAGATCTGCTGGAGTAAAACGCTGTTTGCACATCAGCAGGCTTGTCGTGGCCTCCCTGTCACATCTATCAGAGGATGTCCGTGGATTCAGGCTGAACACCTCACGTTGCAGTGCTGGAACAGAAAGTCCTTTCCCCTCTTGTGTGTGCGGGGGCAGCGGGCTGCTCTCCCACACTGCAGGACAGCGGGGGATAGGAGCCACCAGGACCCATTAAACAAGGGAGGAGCTCGAGACCTTGAAGAACAACAGGGCTAGTCAAGCCATGTCCTTTATTATGCCTGGATTTGTAATCAAGGCTGACTCCAGACAGCAAAATTAATCCATGCTCCCTGAATCTCAGCTGGAAGAAAATGGATTTGCTTTACTGACTCTGCCAAAGCTGAAGCAATTTACCCTGGCTGAGGATCTGATTCTTATCCCTGCCTCAGGTTACGATGTGTGTTTCAGCATACAGCACAATGCCATGATCTTCCAACTGACCAGAGGTCAACCACGGCTTCCAGGCTGGAGGGCCACAGCAGAACTGAATCCAGGCAGTGTGGTGTGAGAAACACAGTGCTGGGTAAAATGAAAATCCTATAGTAACACCTTGTGTGATAAATAACCCCATCTCCCACCCCAGCACCAGCAGCTGAGGTGCCTTTCCCACAAACACAAGGGGGCCAGTAGCCCCTTAATGCAGGCAGGCCAGCATTGTTCCTGGCCCTGGGGGGGTGATGATAAGCAGTACTGCAGGACACACTGCAGGGAATGAGAGAGGCTGTAAACAAAGGTCTTCCTAATTAGAAGATGGTCAGAAGCACACACAGACTCCTCGTCCAGGGTAAGCTGCCCCACGGTAAGTTTAAGGTGACATTAAACGGTAAACATAGGAAATAACAGAGGATGTGCCAATGGATGAAGGAGCAGGTGTGTGCAGGGCACTGCCAGCAGCACAAAGGCACGAGTAAGGGCCAAAGAAAAGGTAAGAGTCTGAGAAAGGCAGAAAGAGGCAATTCTGAATCATAAGCACAGATGACTAGTAAGCAAGACAACATTTCAGAATATTTGTGATTTGTTAGCATGCTGTAAGTCTGCATAGCTGGGATTCCACAGAACAGAAAAGTGTAGTAGTTGGGAAAGGAAAGGTACAGCCTGTAATATCTCAGTGGGTCATGGCCCTGTGGCAAAGGACAAAGAAGTAGAATTACGGATCCTGTGACTCCTAGCTAGCAGTGCAGTTCTAAACCAAACTAAATGCCTTGGAGGATTAAAATTAAACCATTGTAAGCCCAGAGTTTCAGCTGCAAGGGCAAATATGTTTTCTGAATACCTGAAGTTCTGCTGCAGGAAGAATAAAGAATATGACTGTATTGGTAGTGAAGGACTCTTGACAGATCTCCCTTGACGGCCTTACTTGAGTATCCTGTGGCAAAGTGAAGGCTATGATGCTGCACCCTCTCCACACTGTGGCAGAATGCAACCCTTATAAGAACATACACAGAGAAAAAGAGAAAAGCAGAAGTCTCATGGGAGACGGGGGGATATCCTGTAACATAAAACTGCATTGGATAAAGTATTCAAAAGTGTTTGATAGGAAAAGACCAAATAGCACCTAGTAATATTCTCTTAATGAGGCAATTTAACTGCCTGTAATTCTGTCCTATGCATTGTGCTCTCCCAGCACGGGAGTTCAAAGAGTTGTCACAACAGGCCATCAAAGGAGAGTTTTTATAATGAGTAGTATTTCTTAGGGACTCAGTATGGGGCAGATGTGCTGAGGAGAGCAGGAAAGAGAAAAATAGAGGTTACACTGAAAAACTGGTCATCAAACTCTACAGTCACTGAGCCATCTTGCTGGTTAGTGTAAAGCGGCACTAAAATCAGTAGAGCATTTCTATACACTCTGGTCAGTCTTTGTTTAAGAGTGGATACACTTCAAATTCAGTTTGACATCTTTACTAAAGAGACTTTAGAGGGTTTCACCTGTTTGGTTCCCCCGTGAGCAACTGCTTCCCTGCTGCTAGAGGAAAATAAAGCTTTCCCAGCACATCTCAAAGGGAAGGCCTGGATTCAATTAACTGGCAGAGAAAATGCTTTTCTCTCTCTCTCTTTCCTTAAGACAGTGGCTGTCCTTACTTGTGAAGGTCACCCGCAGCATGTTCTTCAGGGGAAAGGTAGAAAGCAGGGGAAGCTCACACTGTGGCAGCTGCCACCTTGGTAACCTCCACAAATACAAACATCAATTGTGCAGAGAATGGTAACTGTTTTAAATAGGTTAAAAAATAAAGCCTGGTTATTTAATTTAGTGTACATGCTAGGTGGGTCAATATCTATCACTCTCTCCCCGTCCTTCTTCCCCACCCCTCAGGTCTCTGAGGGCAGAGGTTTAACTCCCCAGCTGAGGAAGCAGAGCATGCTTCATTTAGTAGCACCGCAGCAGTGCTGTTGGGGATGTCATGCTTCTGATGAGACATTAAATCAAGGTAAATACTAATCTCGTGGGCATCTCCGCTTAAGAAGCACGGGAAGAAAAAAATAACAAAACCTTCATGGCTCTTGTGCTTTGACCTCTTACTACAGTGAAATTCCTCAAAGCAAGGAAGCCCAACTGTATGTGGTACAGGAGGTATCAAAGTTTCTGACTGCTTAGCTGTGCTTCTTTTGTTTGCTCTAGGGGGTGATTTATAGCAAATAAAAGGATTCTATTAAAAGTAAAAAACAACAACAAACCACATAATTTTCATCAACAAGAGCAGGCAGATACTGTCCCAAGACCCTGGTTAGCACTCAGGCCACAAAATCATCCTCTTTATTCCTTTGTACCTCTTACTCCCTTCCTCCCTGCTGTAAAACTTACCTCTCCCCTTACACCATTACAGCACACATACAGCACACATTTCATCCTATGCCACAAATGATGTGGGCCATTTTCCCTACCTAATGGATTCAAATGCTACTAGAAGGCCAGCAGCTCAGGTCAAGCCAAACCTGCACAGCAGTACCACAACATTTCTTTTACGGGTAAGAAACAACAGGTAAGACAGCTGCAGTATTTCAGTCTCTTCTTCCCTTCTTCCCTACCGACTCCAAGGACCTCTCACTGAAGATGCATGGTTTTCTCTTTGAAATAATCATGATGCGGCTGGTAGTTGCTGGAGATCCTAAGTGTAATTGTTCAAGAAAAAAATATCTTTTTTTTTTCATAAACAGCTACTTTACAGTAATTCTTGTTGAATAAAAATGCTGCACGGGTGGCACAGGGAAGGAGGGAGCTGTGGTTTCACAGGGTGGGTGAAGAACATGTCCAGCCCTCATCTGTACAGTGGAGGTGGTTGAGAGATAAAGGCAAGTTACCACACAAGGCCCCAGCTCTGCAGCAAGTACATGCACTGAGACAGGGCAGAAGTATGCCCATCATATGTGACAGAGATCTGAGGTCCAGTGCAGGGGCAGCTATAGCTTGCCACAAGCATCACCCTGATGATGGGCAGGAAGAGGTTTCCTCTAAGGAAGCAGGAGGAATACAGAGGGAAGGAGGGAAAAAAATATACCTTTTTATTATTTGGAGTTATTGTTTTTGGTGGGTAGGAAAGAACTAAAAAGTGCTTGATAGCATCGCTTTGTGAAGAACAAACAATTCCCTTCATTCTTCCTCTGTCATGTGGAATTAACAGATAGAGCTAAAGCCAAAGCTACTGATTTCATTAGGCGTACACTAGGGACGAAGTTCTCCCTGCATACCAAGCATGTCATTGTACATGTTTAAAACTTTCCTCTGACCATGTCTTCTCAATTACTTTCCCATCTCCACACCTCCCTAAACTCTTTGAGCAAGAAGCTATTAAACTCCAGAGAGCCTCAGACTCACTCTTCAAGCCTTTCCATCTGGATTTCCTCTCTTCAGCTCCTCATCCAGAAATCTTACTGGGGATATTTCCTGACTCGCTGTTGTCTTCTCCCTGAAGCCTTGCTGCCACCCCAGGTGCTGCTGTTCATTTCTTTCTGACAGCTTTTCTCTGCTGGAGTTCTCACAGCTCAGACCTTCATTCTGCTCTTTTTTTTTTTTAACCTAACCTGCAGAAAATCTTCATGCACACACATGACCCCATTCAAGGAACTCTGAAAGAGCTTTTGCTATTCTATGATCTTTATTCTTACATCTTTGAATCCTAATACCTCATAAGAATGGCAGCCCACCCCAAAATCTTCTCCACTATTTGCATTACTTACCTTTGCTGTTAAGCATTCTCTGCTCTCATTATCTGAGTCTGACACTTGAGAGTCATTCTCAGCCTTTTTCCTTCACAAAATGTGGCTAATTTCTTCATTGCCATCCTTTATTCTTTTGCACCTGTCACTTTCATATTGCTCCCATCAGCCACATCAACACACACCCAGCAGTGAAATTATTTCCCATCTTGATGAATCATCCCTCCAGTCACCCCAGTTTGTCTGAAATCAGCTCTAGTGCATCCCCCTGTGCACTACCAGTGCAAGACGGTGGCTAGAAGAGCCAGGCAGAAGACAGGCTGATGTGATTCTCTGGCAAGCTCAAAAAACCCTAGAGAAAGTTTTATGAACTCCCCCTGGGAGATCAGGGCAGCTTTTGCATCCTTTTGGTGTCTCCTCCTGCCTGACTGAGCAGTCAGGCATTTGGCTCAGGAAAAGTACCAACCTGGGGAACCATGCCCTGGTCTCTCAGGACGGGGCTTTGGCTGATGTTGGTCCAAGGATGCCCACGTGCAGAATTCACGTTCCCTCTTCCCCACCCGCCTCTGCCTGAGAAGGAGATTGTGAAATGGTTTTGTCTGTACTGCTGAAATCTTTGTAATAGCAAGATTTAGAACAGCAAACTTAGCGCTGAGGCTTGTAAGCCCCGTGGGGACTCAGGTGCCTTTCAGGCATTACGTGTACCAGTGGCTCTCTTTGTACTAACCGAGGATGACAGAGGAGCGGGCTCAGTGCACTCACGCATACCTACACGACGTGAACCTGCTCTCCCCGTGCCCATGCGGGTAACGAAAAAGCGCTGGCTGCAGCCTCCGAGCATCCCTACTCCTGCACACCCCCACGGCACACCCACACCCCTCTCGGCTTCTCCTCTCCTGACAGTTTCCAATGCCCACAGACACGCTCCCTGCGCACAGAGCTCTCCTTTTCTTGCGGGCACACCCACCCTCCGCACACCGCTCCCTTTGTCTCCCCTTTCACGTCCACGGAAACCTCCTCCTAAAACCGCACACACACACATCCCAACTGGAACCGGCCATGGGATGGAAGGAGCTGGCTCCTACCTAGAAAGCAATGCTACTAGTGAGAAAATAAATACCGATCTATACATTTCTTGCTCTGAAAGGAGGGGGCTGGGAACGCCCTACGGTGCAGACGATGCGCCCGCAGCGAGGCTGTCGAGAATGATTTTTCCCCTGCAGAGTAGCGGACCCTTTGGTGAAAGATCAGGGTCCTCGGTGGGGGAAACAGAGAGACAGCCTTCGTCACCGCACCGCAGCGGGGAGGGAGCGAAACGGGGCTCTCGGAGCCCTTTTCTGCTACGAGAGAAAAATAGCGGCAGCACTGCCTCCCGAGGGCTTCGGATGCAGTTGCCACAGCAACGCTACATCTGAGTCAGAACTATTAGGGATCACCATGGCAACAAGTGTCTCACTTGCCATTTCCAGAAAGCTGGCGGCTTTGGGCTGCAACCATCGCAGGGGCAGGGCTGGGCACCCACCCTTCTGGGGCAGACCTGCTCCAGGTGACTCCTTGCGGAGTCCCCGGTCCCCGGGGCCCCGAGCCCACATCTGTCAGGCTGGATAGAACCTCAGCCCTGGTGCCACAGCCCCGGATAGCTCTGCGAAGCCTCAAACGAGCAGATTCTTTTAACCTGTGAACTCCAGACAAAGGAGGAGACAAAGCTCCTCGTTGTCTGCCGGCTCTCGCCCTCCCCTCCACGCAGGAGCCTTCATGCTCCTGTGAATATTGAGTGGAGACAGCAGTCCCCGAGGGATTTGCATTTCACACTTGCCAGCAAATGAGCAACAGGAAGAGCGCACCGAGACGCCAGCACGGTGCTGTTACCAATATGCGCATTAGGCATGCACTCACTGCAGAGCCTGAAATTGTTCCTTTCTTTCTCTATGCTTTTGTGGCCACAGTGTCAGCGCTGTCAGTGCCTTGGGTCCTGCACCCATCAGAATACAGGCACATCTGCACGCTGGATCAAACCTCTGAATGTGCCATATTCATGTAGTCAGATGCACGTGTGCATGCAGAGCACAGCTCTGTCTTTTGCACAGTGCGCTGGCTGGTGGTTCAGGCTCATGCAGGCAACAGGATAGATGCTCTCTGGAAATGTGTGCGAAGCTTTTAGCACCTCCATGTTTGTCTGTGGGGAGTTAGGTGCAAGAAGAAAAGACTCCAGCCTGCAGGGGAGGGAGGAAAGCATCCGCAGCATGTCTACTTTGCCGTTCTATTCCCTACAGTGTCCAAAGTAACTCTCAGTACCATCCTGCTGTAGAACTGTCTGAGATGCTGGCAACGTAGCTCCTGCAGAAAACATATGGGAATCTCAATGCCCTGTGTGAAGCATTAGGTAGCTAGGACTTTGGCTTACTTGCCTTTCCTGCTCAGTAATCTCCACACAAACTACCCAAAATTTCCAATGGACACCAGAGAGAGGCTGCTAGAAAATATGCTGGTATTTGAAGGGCAGATGAGGCATAGATTTGCTTGACAAGGACTTCATGTTGCACAGGGTCTCACACCAGCTTAGCAAACTGGTAGAAGCACCTGCACATTCCTGCATCCCATGTTCAAGATAGCACATATTGGCACATCCATTTAGAGTGGTGAGGCACTGACACAGGCTGCCCAGAAAAGCTGTGGATGCCCCATTCCTGAAGGAATGGGTTGGATGGGATCCTGGGCATCCTGATCTGGTGGGTGGAAGTCCTGCCCATGGCATGGGATTGGAACTGGATGATCTTTTAAGTCCCTTCCAACCCAAGCCATTCTATGATTCTATCCTGCTGAAGGACATCCTTCATCTTCTATCCACTGTCACCTCACAGGGAAGGAGATACCATTTCTGACATGCCAGAGCCGGATGTTGATGGGTCCCTAATAATGGGACTGTGCCAGGCCACCTCTCACTGCATCCCAAACCACTGGGACAAGCACGGCCCAGGGCTTGCTGCTGAGCAGGAGGCATGAGGCTTTTTGCAGGATGAGGTTTTGTGACCCTTGCACCCCTGGTGTCACTTCTTTTTGGTGACTCACACAAACCTAAGTGGCCCACACAAACATGCTCTGTTGGAAAAGCCCTTTTCATCGTTTAGCAATGGCTGAAGCAACCATGAGGCAGCATGAGGTGCTTGTTGCTCCCTGTTTGTCACCACTGAACCCGCCTTTACCTCTGAGCTCTTTCAAGCTGAGCTGTAAATGCAGCTCCCTGCTGGCAGCCCACTTGCCTAGAGCTATTGCAATTTGAACGAGCCAATCTTTTGAAATATTTTTATACTGTGGTAACTAAATTAACAGGGCAGTAACAAAGCCATATCCGCTGCAGATCAGAGGGCTGATGGGAAATACCAGTAACAAACACTCACCTGCAAGCAGGAAGACTCCCTTCCCACTTGGGGCTTTGAAAATGGATGTGTGGTTACACGCAATCACAATTGCTACTAAGTGGATAGGAAGCAGGTCTTTATGGTCCTGGAAAGACTGCAGCCGACTTTTTCTTCAGGACAAGCTTTAGGAATAAGCAGCCAAGGTGCCAGGGGACTTCCATCTTCCACACCATTTATCCGTGTGTTCAGTCAGTGTCATGGATCAAATAAGGCAAGATCAAAATTACCCACTGTTTTTGCCAGAAATAATGAGATAGTTCCCCCAGAAAAAATAACTGGTGTGCATGCCACCGGCTATAGAACTAGTTCTTCCTGGATTTGTGTTTCAGTTCTCATTGAAACCAGCCCAAACCAAAATCTCTACCTCAAAAACTAAGGAAAAAAAATCCTATGATGAAATTTTTATAAGTACATTGATAAGTAGACTTTAAAAAATGGATCTGAAACTCCCAAGTCACTTCAGAAAAAAAAATATTTCTTCATAAACAAGCTTCCCTTCAGCTGGGCAATGGAGAGACATATTTTCTAGATAAGGAAATGTTTGGTTTTTTTTTTCACAGAACTGTTATCATTAGTCCCCAGAGTGAACATGCCTATGGTGTTGGCTCAAGGCCATTCACAATTCACTCTTTCTCTGAGATTTCATTTCAAGTAATTTTTCTGCTGACCATGCTGTGCCCAGCAGTACCCCATAAGTCCATTCACACCATTCTTTAAATATCAGCACACGCAAGCTGCCATACTAGATCCATGAAACACCATCTTCTTTCTTTTTAACAGGAGAAGGATCTGCTGCAGGCAGCTGTGACCAAAGGCACATGCATGGCAAACTGGTCCCTGCTAATGACTGAATGAGGATAGTCTCACGTATCAGTCACCTATTTTTTCAAATATGTTCCTCATTTGTGGCTTTTTTTTTGGATTTAGAGGAATAACAGCAAACCTGCTGGTCAGAAAGCTCACTGCCTTTCCACAGCCCTGAGATGGGCCTGGCTTGCTCAGAACCCATTGAGTTGGCCTCAGGACCTTTTGACAAGCTGCAAAAAGTTGGGTTGGGTCTAAGAGCAGCAAAAGATGTTGTCTCACCCCAAGGCCTGCATTTGGAGCTGGACTTCAATGGTGCGAGTGTCTAGGGGCAGTAGGAGCGGCAGCTCAGTTTTCCCGCTTTCAGATGTTTCTCCCCTCAAATGCTTACCTCACTCAGCTCCTGACAAGAGATGAAATACCACAGGGACCAACTGGCATTCTCCCACTCTTCCATGGACACAGCCACACAAAAAGTGATTTCATGTACCCATGCAGGGATAGCAGGAGGCTATACAAGGGCTCTCTGAAACCTCTGCCCCCACTTCAGTCTCAGGGCAACTTGACAAGGACACAAAATAGCACAAGTTTGAGCTGGTCCTGTTACCTCAGCTTCAGGTCTTTGGTCCATGTTCAACCCTGCAGATATCCCCTCTGGCAGAGGGATGCTCCTGTCTGTGATCAGACACCTATGAGGTTGCCAGCAGCTCCAGAATTCTGCTGCAAAGAGATTCCTGTGCATCTGTTCAGCTAACACAGCCCTGGGAAAGGGATGAATTATGACCCTTCTGTCTCAGGTTTTTTTCTGTGTGAAAGAGAATGGGAAAGGCAAGGAAAATGTGCTAACTGTTGGATAGTTTTTGCTGCTGTGACTGAGTTCTTGTCAAGTACTGACTAAAGCAAGCAAAATGGAGGATTTAAAAAGGATTTTCCATTAAAATTAGTGTACAAAAGCTTTATTACTAGTCCCAAATGCTGGAAATCACATCAGGTCTCATCAAAATCATGACAGTGGCTTAAATCATGAGATTAAAAATAGATGTGTTGGCTTATTATTATTTGTTTTATGGTTTCTGAATCACTATGTTACACTGGCATCAAGCTCTTAGTATTCTTGCATGCCAAAAGCTCAAAAAACTCACTCTAAAAATATTAATAAAACCCCTGAGATTCTTGACTTGTCATGTTCATCCAGGGTCTCAGTCATCATGGGGAAAAAAAACGAAACTGTCATAAGATCCCTGCTAAAACCATAAGATCAGCAAGCTTCTTTCTTCTCCGCAGGGTTTCCAAATATATGTTTCATTTGCTCTTTTCTGACAGCAATAAATACAATTGGTGACTAAGCAGCACAAAGGCCAGGTTTAGTTTCAGGAGAAAGTAACACTTTCCAGTTATTTAGGCGTTGGCAGAAAGCCTGCAGTCGTTGTTGATAACCCAGCTATCAACTAACTTCCACGCTACCACACTGCTTGCACATTGCATAGGATCAGCCTTTTGAAATAGATCCAATTGATTATGACCCTGGCTGCAGTCACGGGGGCATGCAGCCCTAAGTGTGACCACAGCCCTCGCCTTTTTGCAGCCCACACTAACACATACAGCACTCTCTAGCACCATTTGAAGGTATCAGGTCATATTTAATTAGATCAATGGGCACCTCTACTTTCTACTACTCCTGGAGCTATTGTGCTGTGCTTCTGTTATTCATGGTCAGCCCTGAAAAAGAGCTTTTCCAGCCAGAACAAATGAAAGTCCCATCCAGGTATATGGCAGCGGCAGGGATGGAAGGGGGAACAGAAAGAAGGTGCAGAAAGGCACGGACAGTGGGCACCAAGCCATGACCCCATTTCCTTCATGACCAGGTAAGTCTCTGGCAGAGATTCAGGCAAGTCTCTAGCAACCAGCTCCCAGCAAATCCAAACCCCAGGGGTTTGCAGCCTTGCTCTGCCCTCTGAGCTGCCCTAGCCTTCCTGAGGGCTGAGGAGCTTTGGGAAAGGCCAGCCAGGCTTTTTCTGCAGCAGTGGTGCAGTCCCCAGCAGATGTCAGACTCACACCTCGGTCTTGAGGGGAAATTTCAGGGCTGGGACCGAGCGGCCAGGCCAGTAGTTAACTCGTGCTCACCCAAGTTTTCTGCAAAGCATGGAAATATGAATGCATCTGGACATGCCAATTAGTTGTGCTCCCTTATGGGCTCAGTGCCCATTTATTTTTAAACCAGTTCTCTTAACTATTTAAAGTAGGAGAGAGACACAGGCAACCTGATCTCTTTGTGTGCTATGTAGGACCTGCATGGCAGAGATCAGGGATGTGCCACCAGCACTCGCAGAGCAGGAGATCTCAGCATCACAGGCAGCTATGCAGGAAGGACCCCAAGATGCCAGAAGGGTTGAGAGGTATAGCCAGAAGATGCAAACAGTGGGAGAGAAGAAATGCTGAGCGAGACAGCTGGGGGGTGGGGGGGCTGACAACGCCTGCCTGTCAGGGGAGCAATCTGACAGGCAGACAGCCGGAGGAGGGGAAAAAACAGCTCACTCTGGTCTACGGACCCATAACTGGGTTATGGAGCTATGTAATCCACTTAAGCTCTAAGATCGTCCTGCCTCCCTCCCCCAGCCTTTACTCTTCTCTCCTATGCCTCTAATATTCAGAAATGTTTCCTCGAAGCTTCACAGGAAGTCTTGACAGCGGTTCAATTTGATTAGAGCTCACTGCAGAGTTTTCCCAGAGGATGGCGGGAAATGCAGAGCTACATACCCCCCAGAAACCTGCAGGGTATTGACGTGTTCATACGGTATCTGCAGCACAGAAAGACCTGCTCTGTAAGAAAGGCACATGTGCAGCAGAGAGGGTTGGTTGCTGCTTTTAATTTATTTTTTTTTTTTTTTATCCTGCATTAGGAATTATATGTGGACACTTAATGCAGTTTATTCTAAAACAGCTGTCTTTTCCATTATGCTTCATTTACCCTGAGAGAGATTGGAGGAGCGCAGGATGCGAAAGGCCTCTTAGATCATCTAGCCCATCACCCCACAAATGAAGAATTAATCCCATTAAGGGCCACTGTCAGCTTCAGGATTTGGTCCTAATTGCACAAACACAAAGCCATTATAAGATTGCAGTCTGACAGAGGAACTTTCTCGGTTTTTAGGGTATATGAGTTTTTAATTAAAGGGGCTTATCCGCATGCTAATAATTAGGAAATTATTGTCCACTTCTGTTCTCATTTCATTCCTAAATCCTGATGTGCTAGACGCAGGGGGTGAGAATGTGCAAACATACATATGTACTACAAGATCAACAATGCACAGGTATGTCAAAAAGACAGGGCCTTACCCATGAGAGGATTATAACCTAATTTATTATATTGATTGCAGCAGCACATTCTAAACAAAAGAAAAAAAAATCATTTTATAGGAAGGATCAAGATTACAGCAAGAAACCATGATCAAAAAAGAAGGAATCCATGCTGATTTTCACATGCTTTTGGTCAGGAAAACACAACAGCTGAAAACGTTGTTAGCAAGAATTTTCACCCTTGTATTAAATAGGATTTGTCTATACATGTTTGGGACCCCAATGACAGATTGTATGGGGCCCTGGGCTACCTGATCTAGTGCCTGACTAAGTGGTTGGCACTCCTGCCCATGGCAGGGAGTTTGGAACTAAATTATCTTTGAAGTACCTTCCAACCCAAGTCATTCTATGATTTTATGTACAAATTTTGTTTGCTCTCTACTTATTAATTTAGAAAGGATGTTCAGTCAGGGGGGGGACTGGGTGATAAATTTCCCTGGAAAAAAATGAACGATGAGGGTTATATGGAATGATGGTGACAGAGTTCAGAAGGTTGTCCCCAGCAGACAGGTACAGAGGGAGCAGGAGGAAGACAGCATCAAGGGCACAATTCATGATGGACCGCAGGGTAGGAAACTGCAAAGAAGCCCATTAAAGAAGACCAAAAATTTCAATAGGAAAATAAAATGCAAAATTCAGAGAAGAAATAGTGTAACTGAGGAATCCAGCTATCCCTGCTCTTTCTTCATCTTTCTGCATATTGTGGATGACAACTAAGAGCTCAAAGCCTTTGCATAACTTAATTATAAAATAATATCAACAGTACAAGAGTAGCAAAAGATTACTAACCTTGAATTTGCAAATTTTCATTTTGTTTTGGACTGAATGAATTCGTGCTTTATTTTTTTCAGATAAACCATACACTTTGGACATCTTCTGTAATAAAAGTGTGTCTAACAGTTGAACAGTGCTAACGGATTTTAATAAAGGCAAATTAAGTAATGCTACAAGATTGGATAGAGCATAAGCCATGTCCCCAGCAAGCCCTAGAGCCAATCTAAGGGGAAAGGAGAAAGGGGTCTTATCATTGTGAAGCTACAGGGGATTATTTCACCTACTGCAATTTTTAATAAGACTATCAATCAGCCAGGAGGGATGTTTACCCCCCAACATATCATACAAAGACATTCATTCCCTGGACACAAACAAATAATGAATTGTTCTTTGAACCAAGAAGAAGATGAGACCCACCGAGATACCACCTCAATCAAAACAGAAAGCGCCGAGTCAGAAATATAACCCTAGGCAAGACAGGGTAGGAAACCAGACTAAATGGATGCATAAATGTTTGTACGTTATAGAAAGGGGGACTGGAGCAAAAGAATAAATTGTAGCAAGCCTTAAAAGAAATTTCTTGAATATGTTAATGGTACAGATAGAGAAATTGTAACTGACACCTTCATTTCTACTGAACATCAGCATAGCGGGTAGAGCAAGAAGTGGGGAGCCAAGACTCCAAAAATCAGAGTTCTCTGCTGCCTCACACTACCTGAACTAAGAGATTAAAGTAGACTCAAAGCTTTACTTTAAAAAAAGTCTCTGTCCTTCCTGGTTGTAGATGAAAGCTGGAAACACAAAGCAATTACACCCTGAAGGAAAGTGAAATGAACTCAAACCTTGTTATTTTAAAATACATTATTAGATTAAAACTCTCAGGACAGATATATGTGGGGACAGTCTCCTGTTCTGTGAATGCTTAGGACTGCAAAAAGCTGCTTAGAGAAGGGGAAAAGAAGATTTCTTTCACATGCCACCTAGAAAAGATGAAGAGGACAAACATGAGACATCTTTCAATGTTGTTTTGGCTTTTTTCTGTGTTTTCCTTTCTACATGGCACTCTCTGGTGTCTATGTGAGGTTATATCCCCTGAAAGATCTGCAGTACCTTACACATATATGTACATATGTGTGTGATATTGCACACTGCATCGCTATTCAGAAGCTTCTACATGTGTTACAGAATCATAGAATCATTTGGGCTGGAAAAGACCATCAAGTCCAACCATACTATATTCAATGCTGTACTAATTCTGTAGTAACTTCAGCAAAGTTTGGCTTATTATTGAATTTGTTAATGTTATTACCTGACTTAGCTAAAGGCAAAAACTCCGTCACTTTCATTTACAGAGTAAAATATGAAGAAGAAAAACTGGTATTTTAGAAGCTTAGAATAGAGTCATTGCAATAACAGAAGAGATAATTGTGGTAGTCTAAGAAAAATAGCAAGAGAAGCTGCTGGGAGAAGTATTATCTTTAGTCAGACCAGTTGATACGGTTAGAAAAAATGATAAAGTTTTTTGCATACAAGTGCTCTTTCCTGTCCTTCCTCCCCACCCTGCCAAATATATCAGCCAGTCTAATAAGAGATGCTGCAACTCCTTACAAGCCTTGCTTCATTTATAGAGAGATGAGCGTGTGATCAGGTGAGATGTGACAAGCAGAATCAGCCATGCATGCAAACTGGATCTTGAATTATTGAATGGCAACCATGTGGCTGCCACTCTAGCAAACAGAGTTGAACAATAAGAGAGGAAATCTGAGGAGCAGTGTTTATGGCCATTTGTGTTTCACCCCCCCCAGATATCTATCTTTCATTTGTATCCATGTTTTTTAATGGCTTAATGAAAAAGATCTCCCATATACTTAGCTTCACATGCACTATCTGTGCATGGGCTCACTCCCCCTTGCTTTCTACTGTCTGCCATTCAAATTAGCAATATCCTAGGAAAATATAATGGAGAATCAGCCAGGATTTGTCCAGTGTTCCTGCCCATGTCTCTGGATTAGACCTCAGGATGATGTAAACCAATGGAGCTCCCTGTGAACTCGCAGAGTTCTGATGACTCATGCCAGCAAAGCATCCAACTTGTTTACTTATTAGCTGTTTATATCTTACATGATAAATTGCTCCTATACTGACAGTTAATAAAAGATATATTTATGTAAATGAGAGAGAGAGTGAGCACAATTTCTCCAGTGTTACGCCAGACAGCAGTTGAATTGTAAAGGATTTTTCTCTCTACAAAAATATCGGTTACAAGACAGACAACAGACAGACAGACAGACAGACAGATGCCATGTTTGTTTTGAGATATTGGGGCTCTAGTTAAACACAAAAAACACAAAAGCTCTATTTTTTTCACAACAAATGTAAACTTGTTATAAAAACAGAATTTCCATTTGGCGACACAGTTGTTTTTTCAGGTTCTGCTGGAAAGCATTCAGCCTGAAGAAGGTCTTGGATTCCCAAAGGCTCTTCTGTTGTCTTGGTTTTTTTTTTCCCCTCAAAATATGTGTCAGTTCATCCACTATAAGAGATTTTCCGGCCTAAAAACCTTGCCTCACTTACACCTTGAGACACTCCTACTACAACAGCTTAGATCCACCATTCGTTAATGCTGGCTTTCTATCTTCAGATATATGAGAATTACATATGTGTGCTGCAAAAAGAGAACTTGTAAGACCAACATGTGTTCCTCCCTAAAAGGGAAACTATGAATCAGTCACAATATACATCTGCAGCAAAACAATAGCTATTGTGCTTTCATTTTCTCTGACAACTGGAACACAGACATAGAACAGCAGGACAATGGAGTTGTGTCAACATGCAGGAGGGTTTTAGAATGCTTACAGATATGAGTCATCTTAATCTGCTATTGAACACTAGAACTTTGGCGTTCCAAAACTTTCTCAGTGGTTTGATTCTCTTTATTTTTGTCTTAATTACTTTTCCCCATCACTTCAGATGATGTGAACGAAATGCATTCAGGGCTTGCAGGAAATAAAATAAAATAAAATAAAAAATCTCTCAGGACTGGGGAGAATGGTTTTCACCAGAATGGGGAGAATTTTCACCAGACATTCTCATTTGACTTAATAACTCTTGCTTCATGACATACAGACACAAAACCCCATATCCAAATATAAAACCTCTTGCATTACAGATGAGAAAAATGTTGTCAGAGGAGAAAAGCCTTTGGGCTTTCTTATTGGTATATACAGGCAAAAGCACCTGCCCTGGCTAATGCTTTCCAATATGTTTAGAGTTTCACATAAATTTCTCTGTTGCTGGTTATTCTGCAGTGCCCCCTTTCTTTCCTTGCAAGGCACTTTTCCATTATTGTCTTTTAGCAGAACATCTTTGTCTCTTCTCATCATTAGCAGAAATACTTTTCTCTTGTCTTTTGGGACTTGAATGAGAAAGTGTCGCCCTACTTTTTTTCTCCATTGTTACTAAAGGTGCACAGTCATCGTCTCTAAATGCAGTTTAAGATCACTGATTCTGTATTTGGTAACAATCTGGCAGAATTTGGCACACTACACTGGGGTGAGGTCATTTGGTAGAGCAGAGACTCTTTGTGGGGATCTGAGGCTGTCTTGCTTATAATAATCTGTTCCTCCCAAGAACTCTTCTGCTGTTTTAACTTTTCATCTAACAAATATTTTGAGTACCGTTCTATCTCTGGAGAGATTATTTGCTCCATGGTCCTAAATACTGATATTACAGTCTGAACAATTTGATGGGCTGGAGAATGGGATTGTGCTTTCATATGGAGCACATGCAGCCCTTAATGGTGAGCTTAATGGTAGCTAGCAACATTTGCAGCACTATTCAGATTGGTACCATGTTGCAAAATCCTTCCCTGTACACTGATAATTTTCCCTCCCACCCATTCACCTCATATATTGCTCATCTGTTTTATCCAGCTAACAATCTCAAAGCACCTCCTGCCCTGATCATGACCCTTTGTATTTAAGTCATTACAGCCAAGCTCTTGGAACACACTGGGGATACGGTGAAAGCTGATCCCACAAGAAATACAGCAATCATTCTGCAGCCAACTCTGCCTAGGCCCCCACTCCACTTTTATTTGAGCCCCTGCCATGGGAAGTATTGAACTGGACTAATGCACAGCAGAAAGTAAATGCATATTGAAGAACTGTTCAAATTTTACCTAGCCACATATTAAATGATCTTGAATTTGGGGAATAGATGGGCTAGGGAAGAAAACAAAGCAACAAACGATCTGTTGGACACGGCTTTGGAATTGAGTCAAATCTCCATGCTTATGTATGCGTGTGATGAGGGGAGAGGGGAGTGCACAAAGGGAGGGAAGCCAGGCAATGGGAATATCTCAGTATGAGCTAATCTGTTCTTGCTTTCCTCCTCCCCTCCCCATCGCTTTTTTTCTCCTTTTCTCTCCTGGGGGATGACTCACACCTGCTCTGCCCTGATACTACCATTTCCCATCAGAAGCACACAGTCACTCTGATGTCATCCAAGCTGTTCTGTGTTAGATCCCTGCATTACTGACATCTGTTCTTTGGTGCGCAGGATTCAAATGTACAGGCAAATGCTGTGATGGAGAACAAGCTCGTAACTAAGCAGGGACTCCTGAAATCCAGCCACGCACCTATGACATGTTGATAATGCCTTGATGGCATTGCAAGTTTCTGAGGGCTTCAGACTACTGGGAACTCCATTTCATGAGAGTTCACTGAGCCTTTCCTTTGTCTGGTCTTTGTGAGAGCCGCTGGCAAAACATTCACTGGTTGACATGAGGTCCTCAGACTACTGACTTTTCAGATGCAAAGATCTGAGTCATTTCATCTGCATCTGACCTTATCCCATGTATATCTCCTGCACATATTTTCTCACCTGTGTATAAACAATCATACCAGCATTCTCTAATGCTTTCTACTTTGGTTTCCAAGCTCTGAAAACACTAATGGATAAAAAAACAGGACCTCAATACAGTGACAGCAACCATTGTTTTAATTTACATTATAGGAAGCCAAAGGCACAAAGTAAATCAAGAACTTACCCAAAGCTATATAAGGATTTAGGGACAGAAAATTGGAAAAGAATGAGGCAGTATAATCTCCAGTACTGTTTTTGAGAGTCAAGATTGCTCTTCAGTGCAGTTAAAAGTTTGTGCAGGCTCTTAAAATCAGTTAGTTTTGCAAAATTTCACATCTCAGAGCTTCTCTGAGAGTTTCAGGTTTGGGCAAGCCTGTATACTTTAGGGACATTCAATAATACTAGTTGATGTTGATCTCCTTTATGGCTTAGAGAAAGGCTATAGACTAAACAAAAGCTCAGGAAACCACTGAAAGTTATGGGTCTCCATGCCCACTGAAATAGTGCACAGGAAAAGCTGCATGTTATTCTGAATATGACTGAGGAGGTACTATTCACTTATTATCCTGTGATTTATTTTCATCTTTGATGGGTACACCAGAAATACACATCAGGGTAGTATCCCCTGTTCTTTGCAGACCTTTCAGATGTGGGAAACATAGTCTGACTATGAGCTGTCAGAAGGAAGTTCTCTGTGTGCATAGATACCATACTTATCCAGCATATACCTCTTCAGCAGACAGCTAGAATTATCTGAGGAATGTGACAAATGAAGGCGTGATGCTTTCCCGACCTAGGAAGATGTTTTCCTTCAGACGTGATCCCTGTACTGCACTCTGACAGTTACAAGCTTAAGGTTGATCTCCAGGAGAAGCCAGACGTGAGCCTTTCACCGTGGCAGTTAAAAGCCCTGGAAGAGACCTGCTGGGAATATGAGCATCCTCTTCAGTCACAGCTGTCACACCAGAAATAAGGGACAGAGTGGGCAAACCAGCTGCCCATCATGGCACATATGACCTAATTTTTGGAAGTGCTGTGGACTTTAACTGACATGAACCCAGACTTGCAAACAATCCAAAGGAAAAGGAATTTCCTTTCTCCTTAACACGAGAGAAGCAGCCACCCTTTTACAATTAAAATAATCATGAGCATATGTCTGGCTGCTTGCATAAGGCAGTAAAACTACATCCACAGTTACAAAAACTCTCATTTTCTTTGGGAAATGTGATACTGAAATAGTGCCTTGGCTTTTCCCAGTGATAATTTCCCTTTTCTCGTATAGGACAGATAAAATAACAAAAAGAGTTCAGCACAGGTTTCCCAAAGGGCTTTCACATTTATATACAAGGCATACATATGCTACTTTCTAGAAATTTTTATCTGGTTCATCTACTCATTGTTTCAGGTGTCACTGGAAGTCACAATAGGCCTATTTTATATAAACTCCAGAGCTCTTTTGCAGTTCACTAGTCCCTCCCTGAGCCTCTGGATTTATGCTCTGCCTCTCCTGAATGTCTTATCTTCTTCCTCCTATTAATTTGTCCAAGCTATTGCCTACCTACCACAGCCTTCTTTCCCCTATTTTCTTCCTTTGATTCATCAGTTTCTGCTTCATCTTTCACTCTGACAGTGATCAGCAGGGGAACTGGGGACCACGAAGCCTGCCTGCTCCCTCCAGTTGGGTACTGATCACAGTTAGCAGGAAGTCTTGTAGCCCCATGTGCATGGCTGCCTCAAAATGTGATGCAGAAGCAGTCACGCACCACCTTTCATTGACTTATTTGCTTGTGATTGCAGAGACAGAATATGACAGTCAGGAAAATAACCCTTTGTAGTCCTGGATTCCAACCACAGAGACTACCAGTGCAAGCGTGGATTCCTGTTCAGATTGCTGTGAATGTGCACCACCTGTGTATCTCCCCTATCTCCCATCCTCTTGTTCCTGTTATACTGAGCTCTAGAAGGTGCCATCCTGCTTTGCTGTGGCACTGAAGCTGCATGAAGCTGCACTGTCCAGTAGCGAGACAGTCCTAGTCTCTCCACTGCCTCATCTGATGCTGCCAAGCCTTACTAGCTACCTGCTGTGCCCATACTCTCAGATCCTCTAAACTTCTAATAAAATGCAACTAATTAACATTTAAATGCCAACACAAAATCCTTCAGTGATACTCACTTACACTGATCAATATTTCCAAGAAACCTAAAGCTCCAGCTCACTGAACGTGGAGCCTGGCCTTTGACAGGTGATTCCTCATTCCGTATCATGTCTTCTTTGGATCAACATCTCCAGCTAGCATCCCTGGGGCTCCAGCAGCCAGCAGGGCTGCACTCACTCCCACTTTGATGACCTGAGCAGGAATGAAAGAACTGGTCAGGAAGCACAGAGAGAAAAATCGAGTGTTCTTAGATTTGTCAGGGATGAATAATATATTTCCAGTTGGATGAAAAATAAGGGTTCTGATTGTATTCAAAAAAGAAGTGTTTAATTGGAAAGCTAAGTGCTTTCTGCTGAGTAACTACCTCCCTTTGATGTTATAGGGCTAATAGAGTATTTGTGTTTTCTGAAGACGCAGAAATTTCTGGCAGTCCATGCCTGAAATTTCCCCTAGAAAATCCACAGGTTTTTGGTATTATCTTTAGTACCTGCTAACCTTTCTATCTCACCATTTATCTCCATTTGCAGGCTGCTACTCCTGTCAGCTAGTAGCTGCACTCACATGATTCTTCCAGTAGGATTCATGAAACAAAAGTAAGAGAACACATTGCATCGAATGTGTACACATGGCCCTTACCTTTCAAAACTGATTCATTAGTATACATTTCTTCTGGAAGTTTTATTCCAGAGACTGGCAGCCTGAAATGGCTGAAAATGTTAGGACTTGCTGGGAGAGAAACAAAGGAAAAAATGTAGAAATACTCAGGCTACCGTAGAAGTCCATCATTTCTGCTCCCTATCTCAGGAGGGGACATAGCAGAACTGGGAGAGGTTCAAGACAGAAAGGATATACAGAAAAATTCACATACCAAGTACGTCTAAGTGACTGAGGAATCTTCAGCCTAGAGATCATAAAATCGTAAGTGCCGTGAAGATGCTGGGCACACACTTACTGAAGGGATACCTTCAGAAAGGAGAACCTTGAGCACCAGATGAAGCTAGTAAGCAGTTGGTTCAAAGCAGACAAAGGAGATATTTTTTCTTACAACACTCAGTTGAACAGCAGAGGTCACTGTCACAAGGCATTGCTGTGAACTTAGATTCAGAGGGGTGTTGGGTAAAGAAATTCCATGGTACCAAAATGAATCCATGTTCAGGATGTCCCTGAGTTGGAAACAGAGCTGCACGTATACTCAGAGAAAGTGCTTCGTACACATGCTTTTTTCTGACATGCTTTTCTAAGTACCACTTTTGGCCAACAGCAAAGACTGCATACTGGGGCAGAATAAGCATTGCTCTGACCCAGTACTGCTTAAAAAAGAAAAAGAAAAGCTTCACTTTGCTGGAAAGGAAGAGGATAAGCATCCGTATCATAGAAAAGCACACGCTTCTATTGGTAGTAACTTTAGTTGCAGCTCCATGGAAGAAACCAGGACCTGGAAGTGTTTGGAAAGAAATCTTCAGCTCAATATAAGAATCCCTGAAGCTAGGAAGGCCAGTCTGTGATAAACCACTTGGGTGCCACTTGGTACTTCCAAGAGGCTGAAGGGAGAGTGGCTTAATGGCTTTTGCTTCGCATTTGCTTTGCATTAATTTCATGTGTTTGTATTCCTCTGCTTGCTTGTCTGGGCCAACTATAGGAATTTTCCCCTTACTTTGAAACATAACTTGTCTTCAGGATGGGAAAAACGTTAGATGGGTCACAACGAATCGAGCATGCTGGCCTTCCTACTGGCACTGCATTTTTTCTCACGGAATATTTTCCACTGTTCAGACTGCTGAAAACCACTTGGTGTGGTGCCTTTGTTTCTTTTCCTTAAGTTTTCTTTGAGGCCTTTTGTTTGTCTGTTTGTTTTCTGAGTGGTTCATTTTTAAAACGAATACCCCATTGTATCAGCAATATAGCGTATTAATGTCCCTCCTGTCATCTTCCATGGAACATTTTTCTGAGCTTTTTTGGTCCTACGTTAGGCCATAAGTTTGTTGTAAGCATTTATATTATGGGTGTGAGCAGAGCAGATAAAACTTTCTGAACTGGATCCTTAAGGCATGCTGGTCCTTCCTCAGCTGTGTTTCTGGGAACAAAAGCATTCCTCTCACATTCAAAGACAGCTTATTTGTGTCCTCATGGAGGCACAGCGATGGCAAACCAACAGCAGTATAGTGCTGTACATTGCAGTGATGTTTTAGGGACTCATGGATTTCTGCTGGCAGGGGAAAGAGCAGGTTTCTATAGGTGTCCTGAGCTTGTCCTTCAGAACAAGATGGAAAAGCTTTGGTTTGCATCCCGCTCACACATTTCATACTGTTTCTTTATTGTGCTTGCCATTCAACATGGAAACTAGCACTCGTCAATCTTTTCCAAAGGCCTCAGCATAACTCCTAACTGATTTGTATTTACTCACAGTGCTCAGAATAGAGAAATTCATTTGTGAAGCTAAGTGCTATCAAAGGGGAAGGTCTTCTGTCTCACAGCTCCTCATATCTTTGATCTCTGTAGAGACCCTGGCTGCATGCCAGAGGTCAGGCCTGACCCAACACAGCCAAAACTGAAAACATTCTGACCCAAATGTGGTTGAAGTGGGCAAACTCTGCAGTGCATCACAGCTCTTGCTATCTGCCATCAGCTGGGAAGGCCACCCAAGTTCCTTCCTTTCTTATTTACATACAACAGGTCAGGATCAAAATGCTCACTGTTCCTACATCCTCTCATTTGTGACTCAAGTCTCAAAACCTCCTTTTATGTTGGAGGAGGCTATAATCAGAAATGGAGAAAAGAGAGGCCATTTAAAATCTGTAAGGCTGTAAGTCCTCTCCCCTTTTAACTGTGTACAGAGGCAGCACGTGCTGTCTTTGTAGATTCCTCTAAACAACCACAAATCTCATTCCAGGAGCTGCGCTTGGCATCAACCTCATGCTCCTTTTCAGCCACTAGGCTTCCCTCCTTTCTCTTTGATTTTTCCATTATCTCTTGTGTATTCTCTGTGCGCTGGCCACTCCTTCAATTGAAAGCCATTACTCTGCTTCCTGAGATTCAAACAGGCTGCCACCTTTCATCAATAACAATTTCCCTTTTTTTCCCTCCAGAAAGAAATGCCTGTCTAGCAGACAAAGGAAAGCACCTCTCACATAAAAGTGGAGCAGAACTAACGTATTTACTGTATTTGCCTATTTTATTATTCCTTGGAGATGTATTAGTTTAACAGGTTTATTTATGGTACGTGAAAAGTTAAATATTCCTTTGTCCTTGGGATTTACATAAACTGGTGCAGTGTGAGATTCTGGGGTTTTTAATGAGGTATTTGTCAAAATACTCTCACTGGTAGATTTTTTTTAATACCCTTGAGACCATAAAGAATCATTTTACTACAATACACCGCTTCTATTGGAGCCTGTATGAGTGGCTTGTAATATCCTGCAGATGTATTCTCTTTAGACTGTTGACTTCTCTTTGGAGCAATAAAAGAGAGAAGCAGAGCCTGGAGGATGCATTGCAGACCCTCTCCTGAGCCAGGACAGAGTGGAGCAGCAGAAGCAGCAGCTTCATACACTCTGCATAGCTCTCTAGCAGGGACCCTGGGGATGCTGCAGAGCCCTTCCAGTGGTCACAGACGCCCATGTTTGGAGTTAAGACATTCAATAAGCTGTTAGTGTAAAACCCTCCAGGCCAGGGAGTCTCCTCTCTCTGCTCCTTTCTTCTTAAGAGAATGAAGAGAAGCAGCTTAATGTCAAAAAAAGATCTGGAGGAAAATTGTGGCACATGATAACTGTCTGGAATAAAGTCAATGTGTGATGTCCCAGACTCTCAGCACCCAGAATCATTCTTATCTTTACTCTTACTATCCATAAGAACTGGGCATTACCATGAGGGCATTATCACAAGAGCTGTGTCCAACCAACCCATTGCTTCTGTGCATTTTAGCATCAGCTAAAATGATCAGCCAAGAGGCACAGGTCAAAGTGAAGAATGTATTTGGTGACAGTGATCTTTTCAGTGCTGTGTTAACCTGCTAACATTCAGCAGTGCCAGGTATTTACTTATGATGGTCTTTATGGGTTGAGGTCAAAAACACAGCAGAGACTGAACAGAGAGCTCAGGTCCTGGTGCTCAGAGCCTGATCCAGGGGTGCTCAAGCATCACTCTATGGGCAGAACAGGTCCCTTTCTGGCCACAGAACAAGGTGGACAAGTGAAAAAGAAGCTGGTTCCAAACACAGGGAGCGGGATCAGTCCTGATATTCTAGGCAGAAGGGAAACAGGAGTGGGTTATGTAACTCGTGTGGATCTCTCCCTTTAAGGACACAGATGGAGACAGACAGGAGACAATTATATAATAGCTTTATTTACAGGTTTGGCAAATTTCTTTGCAACTTCCACGTTTCCTTTATTGTGCAAAGCAAGCCAGACGGAAAATGAAAATTAGAGCTAGTTAGGGATACCTTCATTAATTCATTTTTACTTAAGTAATTCTTCTGAAAATTAGAAAGCTCTGAAAGTTCCTTTAAAAGAAAAAAATCCACAGGGAAAAAAAAAAAAAAAGAGGCTGCACCAGAAAATAAACTAATCCCTAATTATCAACTTAGTGGAGTGAATCAATATTTATTTCAAAACATGGTAACTATATATATAAACACAGCCTCATTCTTCCCCAGTTTGTGTGGGTGTTGATTTCCGGCTGCAGCACAGTAAGCACAACCTGGATAGTACTTAATTCTTCTTGATCCCAGGAAGAGACAACATGAGCTCAGTTTGCACCACAAGTCAGCACTAAATCCTGTCAAATCTCCATGCACGGTGACTGGCACAGAAGCACGAGGTATAGGTTAATTCTATCATGAAGTGTGATACCTAAAGATATGCAGAAAAAAGCTTCTCAGTCAAGGCACATGGTTAGGATGGGTAGTTCCCTTACAGGCCTTGTTTTCAACTTATGTAAAGAAATCATCACACACAAGCTGTCAGAATTAGGAATAACCTAAAGACATTTCTTTGTCATGGTTTCTTTGCCAGGTATGTATGGATCCCTTTCTAGCAAACTGATCAAGAGTCCACTGAAGATACTTAGTCCTTCCATTGGCTTTAATAGGCTTTCTATCAAGACCCACAAGATACATTCTATAAAGTATTAACTAATTCTGAGCGCCCTCAATTCCCATTGAAATGCCAGCAGTCAGCATCTCCAGAGGGGCTCTAGATCCTGTGTGACAGGCAATGAGTAATTTATTTGTTTTTTAAGGTGACACTTCCAAGGTCATCTGAACCATGCGTGATTGGACGTCCATCTCTACGGACACAAATGCCTCTACATCCTCATGTCGGCAAGAGAGGCAGGATCGATCAGCAATGTCACACAGTGATAGACAACTACCAAAAAAATTGGGTGCAACATTACAGAGTAAGGTTGCTATTTACTGTAGGGCTGTTACAGCTCCTAAAATATTCATTCAATTTTTAATAGGTTATCTGTTAAGCGAAAGGAAAAAAAAATGAGTGCAGTTCTCTGAAACTAAATAAACACTTTTGCTGAATGGAACCTTTAAATTTCAGAGTACATAGCTAGCTTTAAAAGCTGAAGTGCAGTCATTCATTATTTATAACCACTTATAAATTTTGAGTAATCTGCTAAGAGTTATTACCTAACACTTTCTTTTCAGTGTCCAAAACATACTTACTGCATGCAGACAGTGAGATTCAACGAGGTGAAGGAATGAAAGCGCCCTGTAGGTGGACTCAGCTCTTTTAAGCATCAGGGCTCCTGTTGGCTGTCCCTGTAACAGAGGTATGGTGCTTCTCACAGCATTCAATCCTCTCCTGCCTGGAGGGTTTGCAGCCTGGAAGCAAGACAGATCTATACTGTCCCCTAGGTGTATCTGCCAAAGACACAGAGATAAAGAAAGCATCTCTTGAGGTAATTGAGAGAATTAGTCAGGATGGGATCTTCCATCTCCTTCTGTTAATTCTCAGGAAAGCCTAGATGGCTCTTTAGGTAGCTGAAGTCAGGTAAGATTTGCCCATTTATAGTCTGCTCCAAGTTGTATCTTTAGCAAAGACAAATGCAAAAGGATTACATTTTAAAGGACCCCCAAAAAACTTCACAGTAGGGATGGCATTCATCCAAAAGATATTAAATATCATAGCCTCCATGTTTCATGGATGTTTATGTTACATATTAAGAAGTTTTTCACACAGAGGATGGTGACACACTGGAACAGGTTGTCCAAGGAGGTTGTGGATGCCCCATCCCTGGAGGCATTCAAGGCCAGGCTGGATGTGGCTCTGGGCAGCCTGGTCTGGTGGTTGGTGACCCTGCACATAGCAGGGGGTTGAAACTAGATGATCATTGTGATCCTTTTCAGCCCAGGCCATTCTATGATTCTGTATGATTCTGTGATTCACGCTGGTCAAGGCACAAGTTGAACTGCCCAGGAGAAAGGACTGCCCTGGACTTGGGCTTTTGCAGACTCTTCCAGTCTCCTTCATATTTCACTCACTTCTTTGGCTGAGGGCAGTGCTGACATTTCCAAGTGTAAATTCTTTGTTCAAGGGGGAAGATGGAACCATATCTCGTGCTAGGTGCAGCAGTAAACACCTCAGGGGAATCAGCACAGCTTTGGCAGGAACTAGAAGCCACGGTCACATATCCTAACATCCTCCTGGATGCATTTGTGCACGTTGTCTTTTCCTTTGCTGAAAGAACAGCAGTGTTGTGGCTGCAAGAGTGTATGTGCTGGGTGAGACAAAAGGTTCACTGGGGAGGTATTTAGTAATCAGTAAGGCAAAACCACAGCCTAGAAGTAAGGTACTTCAATCCAGACACCTTTATCCTCCTCAGGTTCCCATTTAATTCTCATAAGTATAAACAATATTATCTCCAAAACTAAGTTTAAGGAATGAGGATAATCTCTCCCTCTCACACATGCTTGCTCCCTGCCATTTCTTTTTGCCTCCTTCAAAAATCCAAAAGCAAGCTTGAAATGCTAAAGAGAAGCAGCTGCACTAATGTCAGAGCTTCTCTGAGGACATTTCCCAACAGGCCTGGAAAAGGATTACACTGTAGCTGGTAACAGTAGGGGATGTTGATTTCCAAATCCCTTTTATTCAGCATTTGTGTCAGCGTTTTCATGCGTGTTACTGCTGGGCTGAGCCAGACGTAAATCTGTTCTTACTGGTCCTCTCATTAGCATGCATGAAACAAACATTAGCGGAGTGGGCATCCACACTGAGTGACAGCAATCCATTTGAATGGCTCTGGGAGGTGGATGGGAGGCAGCGAGCAGCAGGGTCTGGCAAACAGACACAGGAAGGCTGCTGCTGTGCCCGCATTGGTGTCAGCACACTGTGTGATATGGGCTGGGGCTGTCTGCAAGGCAGGGCGTGTGGCAGCTCTAGGTGCTGCAGGTTTAGCCTTGGAAAGCAGGGGAGGTCCTTTATCCATCAGTGGAAAGAAATATATATTTCTTGCCAGGTTTGTCATCTGCTTCTACATCAAAAAAACAGAGAACAAGTGTTCTGACCTTTTCATTTTTCAGCCATGGGCTCAAATCATTCCCACAGGGAAAGGGTCCCAGATTTTTTTTTTTACTGCCCTTAATGGTGACTGACTTCTGTATTTAGAATACAGTGATGACTTAGCTCCTCAAAGGCAGCAGCAAAATAGCCAACATGGAGTAACAAGTTCCTCTGCTGTATAAAATCCATGATTTGTGCAACTAATCCAATGTTGTTTCATAATGTTTGCTCTGCTCTGGTGCGGCCTCACCTCAAGTACTTGTGCATTTTTGAGCACTGCAATAATGGAAAGACATAAAACTATGAGAGAGTGTCCAAAGGAAGGCTAAAAAGAAGGTGAAGGTTCTGGAGGGCAAGGTGTGTGAGGAGCAGCTGAAGTCCCGTGCGTGCTCAGCCCAGAGCAGAGGAGCTGAGGGGCTGAATGGAGGCCTGATGGCGGCTGCAGCTCCTCACGGGGAGCGGAGGGGCAGCGCTGAGCTCTGCTCTGTGTGACAGCGACAGGGCCCGAGGGAACGGCATGGAGCTGTGTCAGGGGAGGGCAGATGGGGGTTGGGGACAGGGTCTGCACCACAGGGCGGTGGGCATGGAACGGGCTGCACAGGGCAATGGGCACGGCTCTGAGCTGTGAGAGTTCAAGGAATGTTTGGACACCACTCTCAGATATGGGGCTCGGATTTTGGGTGGTACTGTGTGGAGTCAGGAGTTGGACTTGATGATCCCTGTGGGTCCCTTCCAGCTGAGGCTATTCTTTGATTCTATGATAGTATAAGTTACTATAGTATAAGTTTAGGCACATGTGAACACAAATTCTGCATTTGCGGTGAAGCTGAAGTACACACAGTTCACATGTGCCTCCAACTGTGGCAGCTGGATTCTCTTTTTGTGCACGAAATCTGCAAACGAGGCATAGGAGCAGACTCCACAGCAGATTCGACATTACTAATGACACTGGAAGACTGAGAAACTGGTGCCTATCAATATCATCTCATGTGTTAAATTAATGACATAAACCAGAAGCAATGGAAGAATATTGTTGTCTTGGTTCCATCTGGGTCCTTTGCTACAGAAGCTGAAAATGATGGAGCTTTCCACGGATAAACATGTTCTCCAGCCAATCTTCTTTTTTTTTTTTTTTTTTTTTTTTACTTTTTTTTTTTTTTTTTTTAGTAAGTCACAGCATCAAGCCTTTGTTGCTTTCCAGTTCTCCAATCCTCTAGTGAGTTTCTCTGCTCAAGAAGCAAAGTACCTTGCAAAGAATGTTTCCTTGACATGAAAAGCGCAGTGTTTTCTATAGCTGACTTCAGCACATGGAAGTAGGAAGACCCTAGTCCTGTTCTTTAGAGAGGTAAGAGTTTGTATATCAATGGAAAATGCTGAAAATCCAGCATATCAGTGCAGAAGTTACCCTCAGCTTACCTGGAGAACTATCACAAGTACTTCTGCCTGGATCTTGATGTCTTCGTAACTCCAAAAACCTTGAAGAGAGGCAATACAACAAGATGCTAGGGCATTCCTACAGATCCTTTCAGTGCAGTGAACAACACTGGAGTACTCCATCAAAATGAGGACAGGAGAATCCATCAACCAGCTGACAGCTTCTTTGCTCAGCCTCTGCCTGAGGTGAACACTGAGCCCCTCAGGGGTGTAATCTAAAGCTTCCTCTACAGATGCCAGCATTTGAGGTTTTATCTAGAGTAATGCCATCTTCACGTGCCCAACAGCAAATGAAAACCTCCTAATTCAGATTGCCTTTTTAAAAGCAGCCAGACACACCTGACCATTGATGTTACTAGCTGCTGAAACGGATACACCTTAGCTTCATTAACTCACTGAGCAAACAGGTTTGTATGTTATGTTTTTTGATTAACTTATTTAATAGACCTTCTGTGTTAGGGATGCAGCACAGTCTTCCCACAACACTTTTCAGCCAAATCAGCAGTTTAGCTTCTCTCTATCCAGAAGCTGAGCACAGAGCTCTGCCCTTCAATACCTGAACAGATTCCCAATTACCTTGCACTCAGAAATATGAATTCATCCAGCACAGCTATGCAGTATTTTGTGGGAACAAGCTTGCCTTATCCCTCCAAAATGGTATTTCTGGAGAAATAGAAGCCCTCAGGCTAGCAGGGCGGCCGGCACACCATCAGCCTTGTCAGAAAAGGGTACTCTCTATACCTAAAAACTACCACAAACAGCACTGTGATGCTAACCGTTTTGCCATGTTATTGCCAAGAATTATCTTTGAGACCTTTTCCTCTTTATTATTTCCACATCAAAGTCTATGGCAAAAGACAGGAAAAAATTCTACCCAAATGCTTCTGCACAGTTCACCTTTGTTTCCATCCACCCCTCTTGAGCAGATAGGTGAGTTGGCCATTCCCAGAGATGAGCAAACAAAAATTGCCTTGACATGAAGAAAGAAGAAAAAAGAGGGAGTCTGCATTTCCTATAACTTCTGATATTACTTCTTCTAAATTGTGAAGTGTGTGTTTTCCCATCTTCCTTAGAAATTCAGCTGAATGACAGGGAACCAGGATGTCCAAGCGTGCATGTAGTGTGATGGTCCTGGTCGTTGTCCCTCAACGCACTGGGGAAAAAATGTGAGCACTCCATGTTTTCTTTCTCCTTTTGTTCTCTTGCTAAAAAAAGCAAAGCAGCACAGCACCAATCTGCTGGGGGGTGTTTTTATGTCAGTTGTAGGGTATTTTTCTGAAAGGCAGGAATAAAGGACCTCACTGTATATTTGGTGCCATCCCTTAATACTATAGTTACAGGACCTCTTACTCCAGGAAATTGCCCAGCATCCCATGAAGTGCTGCTTTAAGTCAAAGCTGAGTGGATTTGGATTTCAACAGCTGAATATAACTGCTGGTGCACTGATGGTAGGAAACCTCAAACTCTTTTTCCTTGATAAAAAATAAATGATTTAGATGGACATCACATACTACATTTTTTATCATGGTTTTCTGGCTTCCTAGCACAGATGGCCACTTTTCAGTAACTTAATTGGTCAGTGAGATCAGCTTGTATTTCTCTCACTTACAAATTATTCTCTTCTTTGCACAGTAAGTACATTCATTGCTCGGGACACGTTTACACTGAGACTTCAAGACCAATTTGTTTTACAAAACTGAGCTAGATGCTGAGAGCATTTAGAGCCTCTGCAAAAAGGTGCATTCTGCCCCTGCACCAGAAGCCTTTCAGAAAAGGCAATGCAAAAAATTGTAAATGGCTTTAGTTGCTCTAAAAACAGGCTGCTGAGAAAAGGGGCACCCTTACCCCCTTCTACCTCCGTTTTTCCCATTGTTGTCACAAGTGTTCATGGGGCACAAGGTAAACTGGACCACAGCACTGGAAGTCAGCCCAAGCAAATGTAAAAGCTGGATGTACATCTGCATGGATGTTCATGCTGGCACAAGGCATGGCTGGAAACATGCTGTCAGGGTGATGTGGAGGGAGGGCTTAGCACCAGAACCAAGGTGGGAACAGAAGACTTTTATTAAATACTGAAAAGCAAATCCCAGAGTAGCCTCTGCTCACTTCTCTAGTTGCAAAGGTAAGCTAGATGCTTCACACTGTCATAAATATCTTAAATAATCGGGTACATTTGCCTTCTAAGAGCAGTGGCATTGCCTCATTCAGCCATCTTCTGTGAGCTCTGTGGGATTTAGGTACACTTGCAAGGTCAGGACACAACAGCTGAGTATTGACTCATTTGTAATCCCAGTCCAGAGCCGAGGTTTAAAAGAGGCATTGAGAAGCACCCTGCTTTTGGGTTTATGACCAGGGCAGTAAGTAGAGGCTTGGTGCTGGTGGGACCACTGATAGGTTGTACAACTAAAGTAAATGCAGGGTTGAAAAAAGACATCTGTGGGAATTGAGTAGTGAGTTAAGGTATGGAAGTTTACTTTGTGAATATTGCTTGTTCTGATTAGTTTATTAACTCTACTTTAGGATTTAACGGGCTGCTCAGAGAGGCTGTGGATGCCACGCCTCTGGAGGTACTTCAAGGCCAGGTTGGATGGGACCCTGGGCAGCCTGAGCTGGTGGGAGGCAACTCTGCCCATGGCAAGGGGTTGGAACTGAGAGAGCCGTAAGATCCCTTCCAACCCAAGATCTTCTGTGATTTTAAAATTTTTTACAGCTGAAAATGTTTGACTATTAGCTGTGGCATCTAGCAAGCAAAAATTAATGCAATACCTATCTAGAAGATTTAAACTCTTCACCTTTTCCTGCTTCTGATGCTAGTGCAGGTATAGGTGTATGCTCAGGGTTTTTGATTAGAAGGAGAGGAGAGAAAAATCAATTTTGGATTAAACGGGAAACATATTTGGTTTACTTGGCATTAGATTTCTGAGTTTCTTTTCCTGGCTGACTCTATTTTCTGTTTCCTGTGTCATAGTGAAATATCAATCTGCTCATAATGAAGTGTATGAGTTTTTCTTCAGTTAAATTAATAAATTTCTGTTAATCAAAATGGAAACAAAAATACCTCTTCTAATATTAATGCTTATAATCTACCTTTAAAAATACATCCGTGCCCTCCTACATACACCCCCTCCTGGTTCTAAATTAATTGCTGGTGCTAACAGTGCCATCTCTTGCATGAAACCTAAAATGGAGTTTCTGACCATTTATAGTCATCGTGATTCCTATAGCACTCGCATGAAGCACTGGCACTATGAAATGTGATGTCTAGCCACAATTTCTGTTCCACTTCAGCTAGATATCAAGTTATTTGTCAGCTTCTGCCTGAAGATTTATAGTCTCAGGCTCTGTTAATTAAGTGTATTCTGCTTCAGAAGTAATCTGTGCTGTAAGGTGAGCAACATGGCTTCCTATAGAAGTCCACAGAAAATTTAGGGGTGGGGATTGTGAGGGATGACACTGTATAAACAATAATTATTCACTAAAAACATCTACTGAAGAATAGCAGGAGTATTCCTGCTTGCAATTGTTGAACCTCCATAAAAACAGATACCCTGTTTTTAATGCAAGCTTGTGTAATTACAATGAAAGATGAGGCAAAGAGAAAGCAGTGTGTAAAGAAATGCTACTAAATAGGAGACTGCAGAGTGCTGATAATGTTAAATGCCAGGAGCACTCATTGAGAAAATAGCCTTCTCTTTTAAGAGTTAAATGCGCTTAAGTGGTAAACCATCGATGTCCTTTTTGTCTGTGAGTATCAGTTAATAACACAAGATGTCAATATTGGAATTGGCAGTGGAAACCAGTGCCCAAGCCTGTGCTTAATCACCAGACTGTGGCTCCCTGCTGTGCAGAGCAAGATACAGCGGGGATCTGGGTGCTGCAATGCTCAACTGCCAGGGCCCTTAGGGGTCAGCCCAGACACAAGGAGAGGCTTAGGCTTACCTGAGAAATGGTAAAAAGCTCAGAATGAGATCTACAGAAACCAGCCCATTGAACATGGGTCAGTAGGCAACTGCCCAGATCCTAGCAGTTGGGAAGTGTCAGGATGAGCAAGCTTTCTCCCATGCCAGCAGGCTCACTGCGTGCAGTCAAATCTATCTGCTTTTCTGGGACTTACTGCTTGGAGGGTGGGGCTTGCCTTTAACGGGGCAGCAGTGATACTCTGTGCTGGATGCCCTCTGTGGGCAGCTTGTTCCCACTTCTACACAGAATATACAACTCCTAAAGATGTGTTGGCTTAAGGATTGGCTGGTTTGTGTCAGTCAGAAAACAAAAATGCCTTGGAGTGGGAGAGAGGCACAGACTCTAAAAGACATGTAAATAGTACCCACATCTGGATCCCTGTAGTTGATCTATTAATGCTCTGCAGCATCCAAGTGTATGTTGCTATCTATACAAAGAATGCAAGCAATTGTTTGTCTCCTTCAGTATAACCAAAGGAGATTCTCCATAAAAGATTACCTGTACAGTCACAGAAATTGTCCATGACAGAGGAGGATTCAGGCTTGAAGGGTATTTACGTAGAGAACATATCACTTTATGTCAAGCTGAGGCAGGAGCAAAATAAAGGTGCTCCAGTCAAGCACACAGGCTGAAATTAAACTTGGAAATCTGTAATGTTCAAGCTTAGGTGTCACTCATGTAGAGATCCAGCTGTTGTTCTAATTTCTCATCCCTTCTTTGGAAAAAGCAGTGGGATGGATTTGTCTTTGGGGAGAGTTTATTTTTGCCTGTTACTTTGTACAAGCTGCGCTATGAATATCTTGGTTTTGGTGAATGGGGTTAAAGGCAAGTTTGAGCTCTGGAGGGAAGTGAAGACACTGGGGAGCAATGATGAGAGAGTAGGAGTACTGAGCTGCATTTTTAGGCCTATAGACTTTTAATTCCTGGCCTACAACTGGATCTGCCTAGTCTTGACTCTCTGCACTACAAGTGTTTTACAGCTCTTCCGTATTCTGCAAAAAGCTTATTGGATATTAATGTGCCTTCCTTTGGCTTGAATGAACCAAGTCCCTTTAGTACTTTTAAGAAATACAGGAAAACCACCAATCCCATTTGCTTTCAGCATACTTTACATCTTTACTTTCCACTGAAATAAGTCTGAGAGCTGCAGATCCTCACACTACTGTCAGTGCTTCACTGGAGACAAGCATATCAGATAACCTCCACTCTGACCATTGCCACAGTTGGTACAAAAGTTAATTATTGGGTATGGTATGTCTCTTCCATCCTTCTGCTAAATCCAGTCAAGATTAGGGCTTTAGGTAAAGACAAATAGCTGTATTTGGGGTCTTCTCCCTCCCTGCCAGGAGTACGGGGCACATCCAGCATCCTCTGCAGCCCTGGCAAGCACAGATTGCTTGAAAAGCACTCTACTATTCTGCTCAGATCCAGCTCCACATGAGACCAAGCTCTGAATGTTTCTGGCTGCTTCATCAATAGGTCTGGTCAACAGATCAAGCCAAGCTTTTGCTGAACTCTCACTTCTTGGCTTCCAGCTCAGTGACAGGTTTGTTGTACAGTGACTGTAAAGACCTCTGTCCTAGATAGTTGACCTTTTTTTTCTTCATCCTTAAACCCAGCAACCAATGTCATGGTGATAGTGAAGCTGACAGCCAAGATTGTTATACCAAATGAAAGTGGAAGCGTAGCACATGCTCCCATTGTAATGCTTGTGTTCTGGCATGAGTGTCTGGCTGTAGGGGAGATTAGATTTTATGAGCCAACATAAAATCACAGAATATCCTGAGCTGGAAGGGACTCACAAAGATCATGGAGTCCAGCTCCTGCCTCCACACTGCACCACCCAAAATTCAAACCCCGAGAGCATTGTTCAGTTGCTTCGTGAACTCTGGCAGCTTGGGGCCGTGCCCACTGCCCTGAGCAGCCTGTTCCATGCCCACCACTCTCTGGTGAAGAACATTTTCCCAAGCTGCCCCTCCCCTGACAGCTCCATGCCATCCCCTCAGGCCCTGTCACTGTTGCCAGAGTGCAAAGCTCAGCGCTGCTGTTCCACTCCCGTTGTGAGGAACTGTAGGCCACCATGAGGTCTCCCCTCCACTCTAGGCTGGATGAGAAACCAGAGTACAAACTGGTTTATGGCCTTTTGGCACACAGTCTAGTGGCTAATACTTATGCCTTTCCATAATGTATTTTCACTGCTCTTTGGATCCATAGAGCTGTCAAGGTTTGACTCCCATAGGTATGAAGATAGGAGTTCTGCTCATTTTCCATTTATCAACTAGACACTGTCCTGAAGTATATTTAGACAGAGGAATTGGTCAGCTTTCATCTGATTAATACAAATTTAGTTGGCTTTCACTGTATATCATCAGGGATGATGTTCTTCCCTGTGGCTTAGGGAAGGACTGAACTGAGCCAGAGAATGACTTAGTGAACTGTGCAGTGTTCAAGCTTTGCTTTTCTTTGAAATTCTTCTAGTGGAGCAGGTAAAAGCACTTGCAAACTTAAATATTGCAGTGCTCAAAATTTGAAGAATATATACTTCTAGCAATCTTCTGTCATCCTAGCAGATAGAGCAAAATTAAGCATGATTAATTAATGCATGATTAATTAATGCAGCTTGAATGTATTTCAAGGCACTACAAAGAGAAGGCATTCCCCTTTTTGAACAAGGCTGGCAGAAGGGCAGGGTGAAATGGCTTGCTGTCAGGTTGGTAGAGGGGCTGGCAGTAATACCTACTTTTCTTACTCAGTGCCTTAAGGTTCTCAGCAAGCTACCCTCCCCTATTGCTGTAGTTAAATTCAACCTCAGTGAGAAACTCATTCTTAAATGTTTGCAACAGTTTAAGCAGTGTGCTGTATTAGGACTGTAAATCAAACACTGTTCTAAAATTATTTCAAGCAAAAGCTTCTGCTTTTTTTTCCAGCATGATCTAAAAGCGTTATTGATGTCCTGTCTACCATCTGTTTTACATATGAACCTTGTGACTCCTAGTCTTTCAAGCTCATTAATTAGGACAATAATAAGCATACCACAGCAGTTCTGAAGTACAGCTCTGAAGCAAAAAGCTGTGGCACATCTCTGCTAGCATGGGCTTGTTCTTTTTTCCCTTCAAGCCTACAAGTGAGTGCTAGCTCCCTGGATGGGAAAACCTTCTGTGATCAGTCATTCTCTTTGCTTACAGGAGTGGTGCAGCAATAGTTCTTTGTATTTCCTCTTGCATTCTTACTTGTTGCAGGTGGAACCTGAGCAGAGGAAAGCTTTTGAATATTTTCTTCCTTGCAGCAACAAAGGCCAAACAGCAGGATTTTTCAGCAGCACCATGCTTCCACTGAGCTCATCAGAAGCTCAATGCCTGAAGGCTGCCAATAGTACAGCGTGGGTCTCCATGGGCATGTGCCTCAGTGGTTCTTGTAAAGGGCTGTTTGAAGGAGATGTAGCTCTGGAAACCAGAGGCCCCCATTTGGCATGCAAGCCACTGCTAAATGCTGAAGTCCTGTATTTCCAGTCACTGGCTGCTTTCTGATGTCTCAATATAAGCATTATTTATGTATGAATGTAAGACAGTTACAAATGTAGAGCACCTAGCTAACTACTTTTGCAACGTCTTCCCCTCCACCACCACCTCATAGTGTAAAGCTAAATGTATTACTCCTGGCTCAAAAAAAATGCAGTCACTTTTGCTTCTGTGTCCCACCTGGGCAAGGATGTTCCCTGCCAGAAGACTGCTGTACCTTCTCACTGGGACAGAGGTGGGCATGGGCAGCTGCAGGTGGCACACTGAGGGTAGGCTTGGGTTTTATTTATAGGTGTGTGATAAACTGTCCCTAGCAACTCCAAGGTATAAATTGGTTGGTATCTCTATAAACAGATGCACAAAGTCCTGAAACGACTGTTTGTTCTAAAATGCCATCTGATAAAGCTCGCCTTTTCCTAGAAAGAGACATGTGGCCAGGCAGCTTCCTCCTCCTCCGCCTTCTCAGCTGAGGGAGGATGCTGCCCTCTCTTGGCTTTGGAGATAAGCAAGGTTTGCCACCAAAAACTACCCCCCAGGAGCTGGTATATTTGGAGGCCAAAATTAACCTGTAACCTCTGGCTGCAGAAGACGGTGATTGGCAGGAAGCCTGGCACAGCATCAGGATATAGGTTCCCTGCTCTGAAGTGTTACAGTCTGGGCAGATCACATGGTGTACAGTATAGGGCTGCAGCAGGGTGTGGTACCCAACATGTTTTGGCAGGTTTGTATCCAAAGTGGTCAGTGCAAAAGCATTTAAACAGAAATCCTAAGATTGAATTCTTGGGGTAGGAAGAAAAGTCCATATCCTCCACTTCTCCAGGAATGCCTAGGCTGAAATCTGAGCCCAGAGCCAGGGATGAAGTCTGCACCAGCTGTTCTCTTTCTATAGGGTGGACACTGGGGCTGGGATTCAGCTCAAGTCTACTGGATGTGCTTGTGCTCTGTATAGACTGTTCAGTGTGAGGGCTGAATTTTTCATATGCCTTCCCCTAATGAAGGCAAGAAGGGGCTGAGCACAGGTGTTGCACTGAGCAGCAGACACTGCTCTGCCATGCATGTGAGCATGTTGTTTGGGCTTCTCAAGAATTTATTGCCAGGGAAGTGGCTATACCATCCATTTTCCAGCAGGGCCTAAGGTGGCAGGACTTCTGTCATTCAGCCACTTGGGATCTCTTTAACACTGATATCAAATTTCACTCCTAAATTATTACCTTCTACAACTTTCCTGCCTTATGAGGAGTAGCAGCCAAACCAGGCAGCAAACACAGCTTTAATTTTCTTGTTTCCTATTCTGAGCTGCTCTCAGCCCTCATTTCTTCAAGATCAGCTGAAGAGTGCAGTTCCCCCTGGAGCCGATTCCTCTCCTAAAAGCACAGCTGCAGAATGGCTTGAAGCTTCCCTTTGGGGACAAAAGGGGGCAGAGCTGTGTAGTGGATACAGCTGGCTAAAATTAAATTTCTCACTAGATGTGAGCAATGCTAATGAACATGTCAAGAACCCTCTGTGAGTGGACAGAGCAAGTTTAAACACAAGACAATGCTATAGAAATGGTTTTGCTCTCCATGTCTCCCAACTTCCAGTTTGATGCAGTTTTGCCTTAGGTGAGGCTGATTCTGAGCACCCCAGCATCTCAGAGTAAAAATATCCTTGGTTACATACTGGAAAGCCAATTTTTTCTTTTATTTTTCAAATTCATATTCATATATCAAGGAAACACCTTCTATTCCAAAGACACCCAAACATCAATGCAACAAATCAAAGCTTGCACTGAGGTAGCTGCTGAAGAAGGTTAAGCAGTATATGTGCTCCATGCTCCCAAAACACAACTAATCTTTAGATTCAGTGCTAACTCTGAGGGCTTGACAGCAAGAAGCAATTGTAGATGACTGGTGGTGAGGAAGACTTTCCAAGAAGCGATAGCAGAAAGGAGGCAAAGCAAAAGGATGCGATTTTCTATCTCAGAAGCGGAAATCCAGATTTTGGTTGGATAGCCTGGAACTGGCAATGCCAACACATGTTAGGGCCTTGCTTTCTGAGTGTGGTGATCATGGTGGAGCAGTGGCTCGATAATGATTCAGAAGGAACACTGCCATCTAGTGCGCTTTGAATAGAGCATTTTTGTACCACTGAAAATAACGTGGTTTGGCACTGCGTATAGAAAGGCTGAAGGCAATGATCGATGGGAGAAAGCATGTATTTTTATGTTATGTCACTTACTGATTTAACTTACTGGTAATCCAACTCCACTCCATGGAACCAGAGATGCTACTTCTAGCTCATTTTCATGAGCAATCCTTTAGCTGGAATCTGCTGTTGATCTACAAAATAAGTTTCCACAAGCTCTGTGGATGCATGCTTGGCCTGCACTGCCTTAACAATGTGATCCCTTGCCTGCAGTGAATGACTGCTGGGATGGAGGGACCAACACCCACCTTATGCCCATTTGCCCCTAAGCTGGTCTGTGAAGCTAGGATAGATCATGCATTTCTTAGAGGAAGCCTGATGGGGTCTTTTGAAATAAATAATGGAGTAGAAACTTTCTGCAGCCCTCTACCTGTTGAGGACTGACTTTCTTTCATCCTAGCACATGCTGAGATGCAGGGTGGGAAACACCTACCTGGAGATGCTATATAAAAACTGCACAGATCTCTGCACTACGTGGCTCCTCAACAAGGAGCTGTGCAGGCTTATCATATCATACCTGTTAGAAATCCCTCCTTTTTCCTCAGTATAAGGCAAAACAATCTGTACAAATACAGGGATGGCTGATTCTTCTGATGCAAGATTTGTCATAATTTGTCAAACGTGACAATTAGTCTGATAGCAAACAATTCCTTCTATTTTTATTTTTAATTTGTGAATATGTCCTTCTTTCAGTGAAGGAGAACCTAACAGGTTTTGTCTCTACAGCCTCTTCCAAGTAGGAAGGAGTGATCTCTCGCTCTCATCCTTCATTCTACTGTGAAATAGTTGAAAGTTCTTCTATGATGGATCATGACCCTTACGGAGGTTGTAGAAGTACTCAAAGGGAACTGCAGAGTGTTTATGCTAGCTTCCAAATAGCTAATTAGTTTTAATTGCTGGCAGCAGCTCAGAGACTGCAGCTGTTTCTCACGTTCCTGCCCTGGAGCAGCAAAGCTGTTGCCTGCAGCCGGGGTAGCTGGTTGTTCCTTCCTAGTGCAAATGTCTTCAGCCAGTTTTTACATAGCCAAGGAAAAGGGTGTGGCTCTTTTGAGCTGACAGGAAGTGTTGAAAACAGCAGTATTTGTGTGGGGCAAGGGAAGAGCTTGAAAAGATATCAGCAAAGTAATAGATTCCTCACTTCCCCATTCCTGACAGGTAATGAAGCACTGCTGCAGAGCTGGCTTTCTTTGATCTCTCCTAAACTGAGTGTTAGATTGTCTTCCTGGCTGTGTCTTTTGGTACAGCTATAGCTAATGGACATCAGTGTAAATTTGCAGCCTTTTTTTCATGTCAAGGAGTGCACCCAGTTCATCCTGTATCAGGTCAGGTCAGTGCGTGAGTAAGTTGTGTAGATTGCTTACAACCTGATGGGGCTGGTAGCTGTGTTCCTCCAGTCACCGTTGAAGTATGTGCTTACTTAGCAACAAGCAGCTGATGAATTAATCTGATCCCTCCACTAGATGGGATGGCAGCACCATAATTTCTAAGTGCTTCTGATTAAAATGTGAAGTTCCAGCACAGCTTGCTCAATATGACGGGTTCTCATGCCAGATACTGCTAGCCAGTGGCTGTGAAAGGTAAAAGCACTTATTTCCAGATCCTCCCCCCTAGAAAGGGCAGAAAAAAGGAAATGATTCAGTGCCCTAGAGGCATGATACATAGATGATTGGGGCTGACATCATCCAGTAATCAGGCAACATGGTGGCCCTACAACCCTGTAGGTTATGTCCTAATGTGAACACGAGGGAGTGAGCAGAGGCTGAGAGCTGTCACTTCTGCATTGTCACTATAAGCAGCAGGTGCTGTTAGCTGTTCAGAGAAGGCAGACAAGCTTATTCTGGGAAGCAGTATGAAAGCTAACGCTTATCTACCCCTAGCCTTAATACTCAGTACAACATTATTCCATTGCCGCTACTACAGTAATAGTCGCTCTGCCCATAATTGCAATTCTCATTGTTTATCCTGGAGTAATGATAGCTGATAGCGTGAGTAACATCTCTACTCTTGCTTTATGCTTTTAACTGGGGGCAGAAGTTTTAAATGTCACCAGTCTGTGTGAAGAATAAGTTGACAGCACAACAAAGCAGTACCTGCATGTCCTGCTTCCCAGCCTCTTGAACAATATTCTGCATTATCAGGGCCCCTCATCACCATAAACTTCTCAGGAAACTAGACACAGTCCCTTTAGAAAACCTCTTGGATTTTTACCTTTATGATGCAGCAGACTGGACATTGATTGTCTTGATTGTCATTTTTAAGGCACGTTATTACTGAAAAGGTTACATATTATATTTTTATAATCAAATTTTGTTTAATTTTTAACTTTAAATTTTCAGAATGCCCTGGTACCTCTTAGAAGGGTTCATGTACCCAAACTGGAAGGTTGAGTAGAAGCCAACAGGGATTTGTGGGACTGGGGAAAGTGTGAGGAACAAGCAAGGCTTCTAGTACAAGCATGAGTTGATTAGCAGTGAAAAGATTGTATGCTTTGTAATTTAATGCCTACCATTATGTTCCAAAGTTAATGTCCCCTGGAGAGGAACTGAATATTTGTAATTCCTCTAAGATAAAGCCTCAGAGGCCACAGAGACAGTCAGGCAATACCACATCAGGTATGTTCAACTAATGCTTTAGTGCTTCCTTAGTAACCCCAAGGACTTGCATTCTGAAACACAGTTTCATGGCAAAAGATAAATACTATTCCCAGAAAATCAGGCAATACCCTGGTCCCTTTAGTTTGCATTTATTTTGAGCTAAGGGCCTCTCATCTTCAATCTGGTACAGCTTTGAGTTTCAGTTCACGGTGTGTGTTGCAACCACTGTTGGAAAAACAGCAGTATCTGTGTATAAATAGGCTGAGAGCACTGTCACATATCGGATACGGTGGACAAGGAAAAAAAAACCTCTGTTCTACACTTATTGTCTGCCCTACAGTATAAAATTCACTATTGAATTTTCTTTGTGTATAGAAGACACTTCCATTCCTGTAGGACAGAAAAAATACTACAGGGTCAGAAATGCAGCTACGAGTCCCCTGAACATCCCCTTGATGTGCTGTAATTGTTCACATTTAGTGATGAAGAAAGCAACTGAAAGGGCTAACTCTACTATCTGTACTACATAGCTTTACTATGCTTGGATACAGCACAATTTCATTTCTGCATTGGACTATACTTGCCTCAGTTCCCAGCTGTCCATCTCAGAAGGTCTACAGGTCACATTTGTGTGCTGCTATTCTAGTTATTGCTTTTTGTGATGTATATCATTTATGCTTTTAGGATTTTTGGCTTTCATGTTTTGCCAGTGTCGGTACTTTTCTAAGGGAGCAGCTTTTTATTCCCATTGCAGGCCCACTTCCCCTGGATCAGGAAATATCCACCCTGCCTGTGCTGGACCAGATAAGATAGATGCTGGCCACCTTGCCTGTTGATGGTATTTGTCTAACGGTGATGTTCAGAAGCTGTATTTCACAATGAAGACCTCATTTAATAGGCAGCAACACACAGATAGTTCCCACCCACAGAGCTCACTGCCTAGGGTTATGGAAAAGTATATCAAGCAGAGGTCAAAGAATTGTAAAGGGCAGTAATGCAACATGGGCCTCTTGCCTCAGGCACGACAGTCAACCTTGCCTGCATACAACCAGCTGTCTTTCTTAATACATACACACATACGCTTACACATGCAGGCTGCATAAATTAAACAGCCTTTGGAGTGCAAACAAACATCAGATGCTAAATTCAAGCCAGATGTGATTCGCTCCCTAAACATCAGCAAAGCAGTTTCATACTGGAGCTCCATGCTGTTGAAGGTAACTTGGAAAGCAGGCCTGGTGGGAAGGCTCCAACACTTGAAACACAATAGGCCCCTCTAAGGTCTCACTTTTCCTCCACCTTAACAGACTTCCTGGATGCAGGGTATCACCTGAAGGGGAGAAAGTCTTAAACCATATAGCTTTCGGAAGAAAATAGGTGAAGGGCTTTTATGTGACATGGATTATATTCTACTAGGATGTTTGGAAAATAAATATGTATAAGCCTTTAAAGTGCGACAATATAGAGGATCCCAGTCCTATGTGTCCTATTCTGTGTAGGCATCTTTCGGAGTCCTTGTAGATCCAGGCTTATCTCATTAATATTGGCTCTGAATCTCATTGTAGCACATGACTGAATCAGTGCAGAGCTGAGCAGCTGAACACCTTTGTGGGTTGCAAGATGCAATAGGAAGCCTCCTGCAAAGCATCCTGCTCCATGGCTTCACAGTGGGCAGTGAACCTGGGAAAACGTAAGTGGACTTGGCACTGAGAATGAATGCTTGTGGGAAAGGAACAATTGGAATGGGCTGGTGGCTTAGGAAATCTTTTGTGAATAAACTCAAAGTTGCCCTTGAAATTACTTCTTCAATTTCAAAAGACTGCTTCTGAATTTTCACTCTTGATTAACTAAGAATTGCATCAGCATCTCCATTATTATTACTAAACAAAACTGTGTTTGAGTTTCAGTCCATAAAGTTTGATCAAATGCATTTTACTATTGCTGTCTAAACATTTCATCTGGTTAATGTCTAACTACAAGTATTTTTAATATTTGTACTTACTAAATTATTCGGAGAGAAGCTACTGATCGTAGGCCAAGTGCTGATGTCATTTACACCAACAATTAGCCTAACATTGCTCAACCTCTGTCAGGTGCTGCCAGGGTTTGAGGCTCTCATGTTCTCCCTCCTTTCTCCCAACAGGTGGCAGCCTCTTGACTTTTTTCCCCTGTCTCAGATTTTAGGTTATAGGCAACATAGAAAACATCCCTACTATACCTTTGACTTGAACAAGATTTTTGCCTCCCTTGATTTTACCTTTGCTTTTGAAACTAACAGCAGTGGGGGCAAAAGCCAGTCCCTGAAGCCCAGAGAAAGAGAAGAGTGGATTTCACATTAATACATGAAAAAAAACAAGGATGGCTTCACAGTCACATATGTCATGAAACAGCTGTCAGATAAGTCTGAGTCAAATACGGTGTGAAAGTTTACAGTAAAGGGAAGCAAACCCAGCTAAACTCCTCTGCTATTGCATATTCTGAGGCACAGCTACCTTTTGCAAGCACTTTTTAGAATGTGGGAAAAAAAAAGTGAGTAGCTAAAAAGAACCTTGGCACCTTTCAACAGGGCTTTGTAAAGCCCTGTTACTGACATGAATTAAGGCTCAACAGCCCTGCAAGGTACGAACTACAAGTCTTTTACATCTGGGGAAGCTGAGACACCAGAGGTGGTCTATGCACAATACTGGCAAATACTATCCATAAGTATTTTTGTGAGGGCTGAAATCATTTTATCTTGGTGTTATAACAGTCCATTGCCCACTGTGCCAGCAGTTATAATGGTACAAAGGTACATTATACCGGCAAGATTATTCCCTTTGCCCAACATGAACGTATTATTCTGATAAAAGTACTTTAATACCAATATAGTTGTGTTAATACTAGTTTGCACGGCTTTACTGAACTGGTACAGTCAAAGCAGTACAACCTTGGCATGTAGATAAGGACTAAGTATCTTATCCAAATATATGGAGCAAGTAAATGACTGATCTGGGAATTGTACACAGCAGTCTTCCCTCCCAAGCTGCTTTTCAGATTGCCTGAAACAATTCTGTTCACATTTCTTTTTATTAAAGGATAACACAAAGCATCATTGTTTGTCAAAATGTCACGGTTTAAAAAGAGATGCCACCCTCTTGTTTATAAAACCGAGTGAAACAAAACATTCAGAAGTATTTGTTTTCTTTCCGTCTTCCTTCCAATGATACCTGACATTTGTTGGGTCTGACAGTACAGATATTTGCAAAGAATTCCTTGTGATGTTCATATACATGTATATATAAAATTAATCAATATCCATTCTGAGTAGATGGTCTTAAAAAGTGAAAAGCATAAAAGAAGTTCCTACCCAACATTATGACCTTTGCTTCGTATTTCACTTATGATCTACCCTGACCTCAGTTTAGTATCCATTCAAGTTGCTTTGTTTCTGATTCTGTATCATCTGAGCCACTGTCTCTTCCTCTGTTGTAGTGGTTCAGATAATGCTCGCTTGTGTTATTGTCCTCCATAAATGAGAATTTCTGAGAGGTCTTTCTTCATATACATTAAACCAAAATCTTTCTTCCTTCACCACTGAAGACTTTATAGGCAATGTGGGCTAGACATGGATTTGGTTTCTCCAGAGACAACAGAGAAGGCTCCCAGAGCATTGACAGTATAAGGGCTGATAGAGGCAGATGGAACAGTCACAGATTACTGAGAGCCAGACTGGAAGATTTCAGGCCAACTTAAATATTTCTAAAGTTCAAGATAATTTTTAGCTTCACTTGTTGTGGAGGGAAAAAAAAAAAAAGAAAGAAAGAAAGAAAGAAAGAAAGAAAGAAAGAAAGAAAGAAAGAAAGAAAGAAAGAAAGAAAGAAAGAAAGAAAGAAAGAAAGAAAGAAAGAAAGAAAGAAAGAAAAAATAAGAAAAAGAAAAAGAAAAAAAAAATCAACCCTACTAATTCAGTATTTCAGGACAAAAATTAATTTTGAATCATCTGGATTTCCCTGGGGAGGGAAATTTTGCTTTTCAATGAGCTGGAAGTGATGTATCTTAAAAATCCCAGGCAACAATCTCATATTGGTATTTTTAATTCTGAAGACCATTCCCATGAGTTTCTAGTGTTTTTAAAGTAGGTCAAATTTTGAACACAAAAAAACCTTAAGAGTTATGCCCCTTTCATCTTTTCTTAGGAGCAATAAGCCTTTTTGGTATTATTGCTGGCTTAAATATTAAACAGGAAGCAAATTACATTTCCAGTCATTAAAGTACAATAGCACAGCTCTATTGTCTGAATCAGTGCAATATTAGGCCAGATTGTCACAAAATGCTCAAAAATGAAGTCATATTGTAAGAATGTAATGAAATAAGCTTTTCATGCTTTTACTGTGAGTTCTGCCTGATGAGGGATTACTTCTTCATTCCTGCCAGTGAAGGTATGAAATTCAGGCCTCCAAACTGGAACTCAGCAAGCAATTAATTATGTACAATTTGACATTCACATGGATAGTTACTGCAAAAATGTAACCCATTCTAACTTTGTTGTTTACAAGATTACAAACCTACAAATCTTTCTACTGTGTGACTGGACAACTTATTAAGATTTCTTTGAAATGACTCCAAAAATTGAGGCATTTGCTTGCAATTCAGTTGGCTTGAAAGGAGCATACTCCATAGGGCCCAAAGATAAGCTAAAAGCGTGAAGGTACAAAGTGCCCACTGCTCAAACACCTGCTCATAACAATGTAGCATTAGGAAAGACCTGAAAGACCTTGCAGGAACCCTGACAGTATGGGACAACCATTGCCTGGTAGCCTCCCAGAAGATTAGCCCTGACTATTTACTACCGCCAAATAGATATTAAGCCTGCCAAGAAAGCTAAGCACAAGATGGAAAATGCTGCTTCTTGGAGCAGCAGTATGCTCCCATTGAGTTGTGCGGTGGAGTCTTGTCTATATCTAAAGCAGGAGTTGTCTGCTTTTGCTGAAAGATAAGAATTTTGGGTTACATTCTCTTACTGTTGCAGTTCCCAGCCTGTTCCAGCAAGGTAGTGTGCCAGTCAAGACCTTCCTACTTTGCTTTGGACAACTGTCTCAAAGGTGGCTGGCCCTGACATTATGCAGCTTTATAACCATTCAGTCCTGGGGACTCTGGGGCTGCCAAGGATGCTGTTACAGGGCTGAATTCTTAAAGGTTTTTCTGACACCTAAACTAAAATCTTCGAGACTAATCTGTCTTTTGCAGTAATTTTATTTAATGCAGAAACTTTGTGATGTTCATCTCTTCCTCCCCTTTTCTAAATAGAACAAATTCAATTCCTTTGCTGTTTTTTTTCATGTCATGTTTTCCAAGACTCTTACTATTCTTGCTTCAAACCCTTTGGTCTTTAATCTTCAGAATCTCTTCTAAATGCCATGTTAGGAACTGAACAGAGTATTCCAACTGAGGCTTTCTTGACAGAGTACAAAACTCTCTTCTTGGGCTGACACTCCTGTCTGTACACCCTTGAATGAGATGTGCCCATTTCACCTTTGAGCTGTATTTCATTTGTGATCTGGCCTCATCTCTTGGATCCTTTCTGGAAGTACTTCCTGCCTCTGTAGTTATTCCTCTTTCAGGAGGAGATTCCTCAGCTGTTCCTGTACTTGATTTGTTTCTATACCACTCTTAGCCTTGTATTTCATAGAAATGCTGTTGGTTGCATTGCTTCCTCCATTTAATGCAATTGGCTTGTATTCTAATCAAGTCCTCTCTGAGATTTGTAATATTTTCAAGCATGATTGCTCAATGAAAATTTTAAAATTGTACTATCATTAATGACAACATTAAATAGAAGCAGACACACACACTGCTGGAAATGTTCTCCACAGTTGTGTCAGCAAATCAACAGTATCTTTCTGGGCATCTAATATAGCTGTCGTTCCTACCAGAAGCACATCCTCAGATGGACAGCAAGTGCTGTCTAAGAGGAATCTTTTCCTCTGCACCCCCTTAAAATTCCCTATAGAGATTCCCTGTAGAGTGCCCTTTAATTATATGTCTGCATATTGTCACCCATACTTGCTGTTAGCTCAAGTTACTAGCTGGGAGGTATCTGCTCTAATGGTCATATAATTTCTCATTTAATAAAATAATTCAGCTAGAGGAACCTCCAGCTCATTCTAGATACTTAGTTACAGACTGTGAAAGATTTATGTATATGAAGTGTGCTCAGTTTTACTGTCATGCGCCATTGTTTTGACAGCCCAGATGAAGTTCCAGGTATGACATTATCAAACAGAGTATGCCCTAGAGAAATTATTTTTTTTTTCTGAGAGTTTTACTCCACACTCTCTCAGTTTAAAAATGCAGAACAGGCCACAGGAAAATGGAAAGAAAATTAAGGCTTTGATTCAGCAAAGAACCTTGATGCCTGCTTACATTTAAGTAGTTATACAGTCACGACAATTATGCTAGTGTTTAAAATCCAAGTGCTTCAGTAAAACACCGAGCCAAGCTTGATGGAGCTCCTTACCTTCTTTTAATACCACTTATAGTTTGCTTACTTATTACTCCTGTCACATTTAGAACAAATGAACCTTCAAAACAAAAAAAAGGTTACACACTAAAAAATTAAGGGCGTGTGCAATAGAGCTTCAGAGGGGTGACCCATATGACTGGAATACAAATATAAACGTAATCCCTTGTTCAGGGAGTGTAATGAGGGGCTGGGGCAAATAGATGGCCTTTTTTAGTTTTCAGAACTGATGTAGAACAGTGTGCTAAGGGACTGCTTGAAGTCTTGGGGATAATGAAAGGAGAAAAGAAGCTGAGTGAGCACCCCCAATGAGTATCTGCTACAAGACCAAGCATGAGAGACAGAAGGCTTTCTAAAACAGCCAGCAGAATCACCCAAACTGATGGTAATGGGGGACTCGGTTGTTTAGGAAGGAACCCAGCAGGGATCACTTTTAGGAAAACACTGTTGGTCAGCTTTGACACGAAAGAGGAAGGAACCAATGCCTATGGGAGCTCCATCCATGCACATGTGGTGGCTCCAACGGACTGGATCAACCAGTCATGATACAACTGTGGGAGGCAACGTGGGTTGAGCTGTTAACCTCAGATTGGGTGATCCATGCAAAAGAAAGGATGGAAATTTGGCAAAACTATGAAGTTTTCTTTGACTGAAAAAAAAAAAAAAAGAAAAAAAAAGAAAAAAAAAAGAAGGGAAGCAAGCAGAAAGGATGGCAGGTCAGATGGGCGGTTCTGAAGCACGATCACGGCCAAAAACAGTGACAAAAGTGCAAAAAGGGCAGCGTCAGCCTGAAGGAACACGCAGCAAGCACCGTTCGCGTTACAGAACGAGGGCGAGCCGAGAAAAATGCACTGCGGTGCGCGGAAAGCTTCCCTCGGACGCGGGAGGTTGGGAAAACGCAAGGCAGAACGCCGTATGAAAGGGATGAGTTCACCCGCTCAGTTCCTGCGTGTCACTCGAGGAAGGAAACAATTATGTGTCCCTTCCTCCCACACCCGCGCTGGGCCCTAGCCGGCCGGCGCCGCTGCCTGAAGACAGCGAGCGGCACCCCACAGCCCTCCCTCACCGCGTCACCGCCTCAGGGCTAACGGTCGCACTACGCACCACGGCCGTTGTCCCAACCCCCCCCCCCCCGCCACTCCGCGCGCCAAAAGACCCCCGCCTGGCACGGGCCGCGGTGGTCCGGCGGGGGTGGAGGACGCCGCACGATTGGCCGGCTGCGAGCCAAGCGCAGCCCGCTCGCTGGGCGCCTATTGGTTGAGACAAGTTGGGGCCACGCCCCCTCCTTCTTTTCTATTGGTCTCCTATATCCGTCGGGCCCCGCCTTGCCCCCCGCCCCTCCGGGGTCATTTAAGTTTATGAGGAAAATAAATAAATAAAGCGGGAAATAGAAATGCGTAGAAGCGGGGGGGGGAGGGAGGAGGGAGGAAGGAGGGGAGAAGCACAACCTAACCTGCTGATCGGGGGCGGAGGCGCTTGCGGTGGCCAATAGGCATCCGGCTGCCGGGAGAGAGTGACGTCTTCACTTAACCAATCGAAGAGCTGGGCGGGGGAAGGCGGGCACGATCTTTGCACCGCTGGCCAATGGGAGAAGTCATCCGTTTGACCAACAGCTGCGCGCCCCAATAGGACGGCCGCATAGCGGGCCGGCGAGCGCCGATTCACCTATAGGAAATTCTCCGTGAGTCGTGCGGAAGGGGGCGGGCCCGGGGAAGAGGGCGTGACTCAGCTAGGAGTGGCGGGGCTCGGAGCCAATGGGGGCAGGGCAACGGGAGGGCCGGGATCCAATGAGGAGATCGGCGCGGCGGCGGCGGCCGCCTGTGAAAGCGCCGAGCCGGTGCGCTAGGGGCAGGGGGAAGATGAGAGAGGTACCGCGTTTCCGGGGTCAGCGGGGGGTTAGGGGCGGGGCCGGGCGAGGCTCCGCCTATCGGAGGTGGGGTCGCAAAGCGAGCTGGCGGCGGTGTGCTGGGGGTGATGCTGGGTGCGCGCTGCGAGCTGTTGCGTCCCGACCGCCGTCCCGAGGCGTGAGGAGATCCCCGGGGAGGTTCGCTCCTCGGCCGTGTGTCACCCGCCGTCATTTACAGCTGTGTAACAGCCCTGAAGTCCGAACGCCTCGCGGGTTGTCTGTGTGCCCAGGCTGTGCTCTCGTGTAGGATGCTGCAAGTACGGCGTTAGAGCTGACCGAAGGATCCTGCTCTCCCCGGTGCTATTTGTGAAGCAGCAGTTTTCTGCGGGGAAGTTCCAGTTTTACTGGGAGAGAAAAAAAAAAAAAAAATTAAAAAAAAACCCACAAAACAACAACAAAAAAAAAACATTAAAAGCTGGATTTTTAAAATTATTATTATTATTATTTTTCTGACCAGAAAACTAAAGTGATGGTTGGTGGCTACCTGCCTCAAAGGCTTCTGCCAATTCTGCTTTCTGCTTCCAGGGAGAGAAAACACAGATAACAAAACCTTTCCTTGAGAAAGACCTTCACTTTATAACAACCCCCCGCCCCCATCTTCCACTCCTGTAAAGGAATTGCTCAGAATTTTTATTCCACAAAGCACGCGAGAGCTTTACTTTGTATCCTGAAACACAGCAGAGCGTGCTCTTTTTTTTTTTTTTTTTTTTTTTTCCAAGGGATGAAAATTCCGGTATTTGGCCAGCCTAAATCAAAACTTCTGGAAACTTGGGGCCAAATCTTTGGCTTGTATAAACTGGCTGGCTCCATTGTGTTTAGTCCACAGAGGAATTGGCCCTGCTTTAATTAATGGTTCACCCGAGGTCGTGCAGGGAGTTGATTTTAAAGCCATGAGCTGAATCCGGAGCTGTTATTATTCAGCCTTGTCATATATCTTGAAGTTTACTGCAAAACATTGTATTTTTCTTCGACGAGCTGGGTTAATGAGAGCCAGAATCCACGAGACTGTGATTGCAACTCTCTCTTAAAAATCATGCTCTGAAAATCTATTCAATTGCGATCTTACTAAAAAAGAGAGTAAATATGTTGTAATTAGTGCATAGGTGACACTGACTACCGAGGGAGAGAGAGGCCCCGAAAAACTGCTTTTGTTATTTAAACCTTTCTTTCAAAGTACAAAAGCATTTGATTGGCACTTCACTGATTTAATAGTCCATTTGTAATGCAGGAAGAACATTACAGAAGATTTTAGCATTATTTTAAATCTCGTCATTTAATCTGTAGGTGTTTAAAAAAAAAAAATCCTCATTTCTAGCTGAAGGAAAGTTTTTGATAGTATGTAGATTCTGTGACTAGTCACTTGTTAAAGGTACGCAAGTCTTACGTTTTCCAAAATAAAATGGTTTATGGTCTTAAAGTAGAACTGAGCTTGTTTGTTGCGTTAGCACACAAAGAATCCTTCTGGCCCAGGGTTTTGTGGCTGCTGTGGATACACTGCAGTGTTAGGAATGGCTTCCTGATTCCCTTACTTAAAAATCAGGGAGTTTCCAGCACTTCACCTAAACTAGAGAGCAGACCAGATCCTTTGCAGCAGTTGTACCATATGTATGAACTACCTGCTAGTTCATCCGATATTCTGAATTTGCAGAGGCAGTCTTCCAGCTGTACTTGCATAAATATGCTTTGTCAAGTTTGACTTTTTTTATTTTTTCCTTCGAATTTACACATGGGGAAGATACAAAGGAAACAAATCCAGATTCCCTCCCTTTGTTTCTATTTGAGAGTGGAAAAGAAGACTTCATAAAGCACACGAGGGCTCGTCTTTGCCTTCCAAATGTTTAAGGGGTGACTTCATGGCTCCAGTATTATATGCTAGAAAGACCCTGAGTTAAACAGCAGTGAAATGACTTGCCAATGTCAAAGAGCAGTCAGTGACAGCGTTGTTACAGGCCCTCTGCCTCCCAGGCCACAGCTGCACCTATTGGCTTCATTGTCCCATCCCTCCTACGCACATGCATGCCTGGCGTTGTTTTGGAAATACAGCAGAAACTTGATAATTCAAACTGATGACTGGGGGAGCCACTTGTGGAATTAATTTATTGGGTAAATTAGTGACTGCATGTGCTGGCAATTTGTAAATTTTTTTTTATTTTTTTTTTTAAGAGATGCTGTGTCATAGTGTATGATTTGTTCAGTTACTTCAAACAGTCTGGTTTAATTGTCACTGCATTAATTTAGTATCCTGAAACGGTTTTTGCTCAGTATTTTAATAGTAAAGTGTTAAAAGATCTCAGCATAGTTCTACCCTTGTTTTTTTAAATCTTTGAGGAGAATTGGGTTTTCAGTACTTCAACAGGAGGTTATAATTTGGGATTAGAAATTAATCCATAGCATCTATTTTATGGTGCAGAATTTATGACATGCCTCAGAGGTTAAACCATCGCCCCAGTATACTGATCTGTGCTGTAGGCTGATTTGATTTCAGCAGGACTGCTTGACTAAGACAAATAAGATTTGATCCTTGCTGGGTAACTTTGGTTGGATTCCAGGTGGCCTTTAAGACTTACGATTTTCATCTCAGTATTAGAAAATAAATGTGTTCTTTTTTGTTTATTTTTCACAGGACACCGGTATTGTTCAGTATAGTTTGTCATGTGAGGCTGTAAATCCCTTCAAGCGAGGTGGGATTTTAGATTTACAAACTGTTCCTAAGTGATTACACACGTAGTGTGAAGGAAAGGGCTGTCCTCTAGCCAAGTGAGGGCAGAACTCAGGATGCTTAACTCATTAAGATTACAGAGCAACCAGAATTACTAATATGGAATATGCTATGGAGGAAAATAATTATTTTTTTATTTGTTTGAAGTACCACGTTAATGTTAAATAAGCAAAATGCATACATAATTGCATGCATAGTAGCCCAAGTGAACATAGCAGCTGCTCTGAAGCAGCAGGCTATTGCAGAAAGCCTGCACGAGTCATTATGGTATGAAGAACAAAACAAAAACAAGGTAGTGCCCCAAAACTGGCAGTTTTTAGTAAACTTTACATGTTTACCCTTCCATAGTCACGCTGACCCTTGGTCTTAGATTTCAGAGCAACACAAACAAAACCAAATCAATTTCTTTAATTTTGATGAGCAGCAAATACTGTGATGAATCATTGCGTGATTGGGAAGCAAAAAAAAAAAGTAAAAACAAACAAAAAAAACCGAGTTGTTGACAGGATTTCACAACCAGAGGTGATTTTGGAACCTCAGAGTTGCTCTGTGAAGTTCCACACCTTGTGGCTTGAGTAGAACTCTCCATAAAGAGTTCAGGATGTAGGTTGTTCTGTTCCTATCGATATCACTGAATACCAGATTCTACTCTGATTTTTACAGATACTCACAAAAGGTGGCCTGAGAAATAAGAAAATATAACCATCTGTGGTCAGATTTTCTCATCAAGGAAAGTTCTCAGTCCGATTCTTTTGCTGTTTATTTGAATAAAAAAATATTCCTTCAAATTTTCCTTTTTTTTTTTTTTTATAAAATAAAATATGGGATCCAACTCAATTGTTGCTTCTTATATTTTCATGAAAGCATACTGAAGGCTGAGTACTTTGTTACTGATTTTGGTTTCTGGCTTAAGACGTGGGACCCCGAAGCTCTCTGCTCTGCCACAAATAGCATATTTGACTTTAGGGAAAATTGCTCTGTCTTTGTTTCCCATCTGTGTAACAGGAATAATATTCCTGTGCTGTCATCACAAATATTTGTGAAGGTATACACTCAGAGAATTCTGAAATGATGTTGTTATGGTTATATGTAATATCACAAGTAATAATTTCAGATACTAGGTGCCAATTATTCTGTTGGCTATTTGGTTTGACGGTAAATGCCAGTGTTAGTAACTTCATAAACTTCAGCGTTGTTATTCTGGGTTTGCATCAGAAAACAGAACGTGGCTTAGACATGAATTTCCTCTTTGAAATAACTGAAGTGACATCAGTGGAATTATACAGGAATGATTTTGGCATTGATATTGCTGCAGGACATAGTGCTGAGTGCTTTGGCCTCATACAGAGTGAGCTGTCTTCACTGTACAGGAGTTCAAAGCTTCTTTGGAGTTGCTGTATCCTCTTTACCATTTTAAGTTTTCCAGCGTTGCAGCTACAAAGTAGTGTTACTGGAAGCACCAGCAGGATTTAAAAGTGTGCTTGTCTCACACCCGGTGCTGGTTACACAAATGACTTAATCCCTCAACAACCTCTGTGTAACAGAGAAATGAAACTTAGGAACTTCAAAGTTTTAAAAAATTGTAATGACAAACTGTGATCAGAAATCTGGACTTCTTATTTCTTATTTCCAGACAATGCAAATAGCCTTCTGAAAGTCTCCGTGTCACTTTATGGAAGAAGGAAGCAGAAAATACACACAGTTTCAAAACCTGGTGATTTCTATTTTTGCGTGTATTGCACTGTATGTATTTTTCTGCTGGAATCCTGAAGCTTCATTCCCACCTGCAGCACTCCTCGTTCGGTGCATGGCCCTCTCCCATTGAGGCTGGGACAAGCTGCCATCAGGAAGCGTAATTGCCTCAAGTTAGATACTGAACACCCTCAGAACTAGCGTGGAAGTTACGGCTTTCAGGAATAGTGAAACAGCAGCAAAGCTTTTCAAAACAGTTTGGTGCTTAGGCGGCTTGAAAAGTTGTTGTTTTTCAGTAGTTTTAAGTGCAATCAAATGAAGTTTGGGACTGAAATAGCAGGTCTGCTGTTCTGTTCAAACGTCGGCGTCTGTTTTGTTTAGCAATTTCCCATTTCATGGCTGTAAAACAGACCAATCAACCCTTCCGTGCTGCTTAGGTGGGATTTAAAGGGTGGGTCCAGCTTCTCTCCAAAACGTCCATAGGACTTCTCCCCCATTGTAGTATATGAATAACAGCCGCTGAACTCAACGCGAGGTTTTTGTATCATGTGGCTGAAAAGAAGAGCCCCTATTTATAGCATTCAGACATTGGCAGGTGCAAGACTGGGGAGAAACTTTAGTCTCACACATCCCAAACGGTTGTTCGGGAGAGTTTTCTGCGTGGTTGAGGCTGCTCCGAGGTGGGCCACAAGAATCAACAGCCGCGTCGGAGGCTGCCGTCTTGTTGAGAGCAATCAGCTTCTGTCTCCTGGAGGGTGTGCGACGAAGAAGGGCCTGATGGTGCTGATTGCAGTCATATACTTAGCTATGGCAGCTTTAGCTATTATTTATAGAAGTGCTAATTATATCAATAGAAATAGCAATATTAATACTGGTAAGTGTCAGAATCTACGCTTGACAGCATGAACTAAACGCAGCTCCTGTGAAACGAAGCAGCCAGCTTGTCTCCCTTGTCAAACCACCAAGATGCATTTCAGGAAAGTACACACCCACCTTAATTGCTCGGGGTCTCAACGTTTTTGCTCATCTTGTTATATCACTATCATTTCAAGCTGGCAACTCACAGGGCCGGCTGTTCTTATGAAATGTAGACTGTATCCTCAGTCAGTCCAGAACGCTCAAACTGTGACTGAAATGTAGCAGTGGGTTCCAGTCTAAAGCTGTTGTTCTGCAGTGCTGAAAACTGAGAAGACTCTCGAAGTTCAGATTCTGACCCAAACTTTTTTTTTTTTTCCTTGAGTCTGTACTCTACCACTTCTTGTTTACAAAATAGTTGGTGAAAACTCACGTAGGCTCTCAATACCCACAGTTACGTGCAGACTACGTTATAACCAGCCTTAATTGGCATCTTTTAAAGGGCAGAAATCATATTACCAAAAAAATAAACAAAACTAAAGGAAAACAAGAGCATATTGAGACTCATTTTCTGGCTGCTTTTTTAACATTTAAAATGTGCTTGATTTCCTGTCATAGCTCTTGTTACTTCTGCCTGCCTCTTGTGACAGCGTTTTAGACTGACTTCCCACAGGAGCTTACAAATCAAGCAGGTTAATGTCTTCATTAAAACTGAATAACAGTTTACTTTGGGAAAAAAACATATTAAATATTTCAGGATATTGAACACCAAACTACTATTAAGCTTTAACTAATGCATTTACTTTGCTGACACTTGCTCTCCGATGGGACGTGTAGCTCAAGCTAATGTCACTAGAAGTGATGTTTAAGGCTTCACGAGAAAGTGTTTCTAACCCCTCCTAGACGATTTTACTCTAATTCTATCACTCTGTACTTGAGAAAAAGTTTTAAATAAGTTATTTCAGCAACTTGCCATCCTTATTTTGGAAATGTACTGGGCATAAATGTCCCCTTTAAGGACTTAAATAACCCTTTCTGTGTCCCAGATCTATGTGGTACGCTGTGTAAAGAAAGTGACGGCCTCTTGGCCTTCGGACACATAGTGTCCTCAGTATACTTTGCCCTTGGAAGCAAAATAGAAAGATTGTCACAAACGGGGCAGGCTGGAATTCTGTCAGCCATGGCTGTAAACCTTTCTCAAGGTGTGACTGATGTGGTACAAATGGACCAGCAGAATAGAAATAAAGGCACATGGCCAATAAGTTAAGGCTTCTCAACTGGCAAGGGGTGGTATTCTGCGTGGGCTGCTGTTGCTGTAAGTCTGCGTGCTTGTATCTTTCTCCTTCTATGCAGAAACCATTTGCAGTGATGTCATGTGGGACACGGACATCCCATCAGTAATAGGAAAGGGGTTTATCCTTCCTTCCTTCCCTTCTTCCTTCCTTCCTTCCTTCCTTCCTTCCTTCCTTCCTTCCTTCCTTCCTTCCTTCCTTCCTTCCTTCCTTCCTTCCTTCCTTCCTTCCTTCCTTCCTTCCTTCCTTCCTTCCTTCCTTCCTTCCTTCCTTCCTTTTATTCCTTCCTTCCTTTTATTCCTTCCTTCCTTCCTTCCTTCCTTCCTTCTTTCTTTTTATTTTCTTTTGACCCCTTTATTTGGCAATCCTGTGGTTTACTTATCTGTTATCATCAGAGCCATGTCAGACTGAGGTGCGTCATTCTTTTTGGATCCAACTGCAGCAGCATCAGTACATGAAGCAATCTGACAACATTCTCTGGCAAATTTAAACCAATCCCTTTGAAGTTTGTTAATTTGTAAAATAAGTAAGTCAACAAATAAATCAAAACAAGTTTCAGTTCTGTGCAGAAATAACACTGGTGTTCTGTTATGCTGTCTTCTATCATTGGTCTGTGATAACCCAGGAACTTTCCTGACATCTCTTTAAGCAGGTGATCTGTGAGTAAATCTCCCCAAGGAATTGCAAACTTTCTTGAATTATTTACATCTACTGTAGGAATTCTCGTATCGTGTACTGGGCTGAGTGCATGGGTGTTATGAACTGAATAATGGGAAAAGAAAGAGGATGTGCTTAGCACATAAAGGTACATGTAAGTCTTATGCACATTATGCATACATTATATCAAAATTCCTTCTGTCATGCTGTTGGCTTTAGTGGAGTTAAGTTGAGGAAAAAAACTTCTTGCCCACAAAACTGAGATTCTTGGTTATGGCTGTGGTGTTGAGGTGGATGAATGGTTTAGAGAATTATTTATGCAGTAGGACTGAAGTACAAAGCCCAATTTAACTGCTAGCAGTGTCTGAAAGACGTCATCAATCAGTAGCTACGTTTTAGAGCATACTGAGCCCTATCCTCATGATGTTTGGCACATTTGGTACTTCCTGATAGGATAGTAGGTAATTAAGGAGTACACTTGGGATAGAAATTATTTTTCATCTTTACTTACAGTCATATTGTATTTAAGCTCAGTAGAGTTGATAAAATAATTCTCATTTTTATTTACATAGCTCTGTGGAGCACTCTACTTTTTGAGTCTTTTTTGCCTTGAATTTACTTGTCATGCACATTTATTCACCATATTGTCATCCTTGTCCTTTGAATGGTTGCACATGTTAGATTTTTGAGATTTTTACTTTTACTGTTTGAGAATTAAAATTATGTTGCCCAGTCTTGACATGCAGAATACATGAACCAGAACTGGTTTTGCTACCATAGTGGCTCAGTGCACGTACTCCTGTGGTGCAAATACATGTTCAGATTCACATTTGTTTTCTGAAAGGCCTTACGCACTTACATTTAGTTTTCATTTCCCAGGAATGTTTGTTCTGGAAGAATGTTATGTTTAAGTCAAAGAATGTACAGGGTGGTACAGGTTGGCCCAAAGTGAAGTCACAGGAAATCAAATATGGAAATGAAAAGGATTGCTAATCCCACAGTTCACCCTGCAGACCACGTTCCTCGTGCCAGGTGAAAGGCATTTTCCTGCCCTGCATCTGCTCTATGAATGCCAATATCTTTGCCTGTTCATCTGGCAGTTTTTACCAATGTAGTACTCCTAGAAAGCATGAAAACCTGAGCTTGGAGAAAACTATTTAAATTTAAACCATCCAGATTCCCAGGTTAGTATTAACACTCTGTGTGTGTATGCAGTGTAATAGAACTAGGAGTCCCGGACGACATCAGAGCTCCGTCACTGTTGCAGGTGTTTTACATACTGTAAAATAGAATTGCTGTCTTGGGAAGCTTATAGTTAAATGGGCAAGTCGAGCAAAAGGTGAGAGGAACAAAACACAATTCCCACCATAGTGATTGCAGGCTAAGGCACAGAAAGGCTTTGTGACTTGATCAAGATAATCCAGAGAAAGGGAAGAGCAGTTTTCAGAGACAACTAACTCCCACTGAAGCAAGCAAGGCAGTGATGTGCCAACCTGCCATTTGTGCCTTTAAAAATTTCCCCGGGGAGTCCATTGTAGAGCCAAGCACTGAACTTTGATCTTCAGTCCCCCACCAGACAACCCCTCTTTTCTGCTTTAAATGATTTTAATTGAAAAATACCATCTGAACAGTATCTGTAAAGAATTACTTTTCCTCAGAACCTCCAAAAGAAAAGGAAAATGATGTGCTGTGGCAATAAACTAACCCACGATCAAAATAAAAACCACAGTCTTGTTATGAAAACCAGAACTGATGGGTAAATACTGTGAATTTATGACACCACTGAAAAAAAAACTACTTCGGTAAATGTTAACACTATTAGAACTAAAGAAGTTTTTAATTACTAAACTATTCCAAACTCTTCTTAACAGACTTTCAATGCAAAAGCTACTAAAAAAAAAAAAAAAGAAAAAAAAAAAAAAGCAGAAGTTTGCCCCTTGCTTTTCTGCAGGCACTATTTATATCTGTGTTGGTGTTTGTTTCAGAGAAGAGAATAAAACTGAAGCCCACATGACCCTATCTTATTCTCCCTGAACAGCAATAACACCTCTCCTTTTTTTTTTAAAAGAATTGTATGTATGTTAGCTCACACGTTCTCATTGCTTCATGAGGAGGTAGACACTCTCCTTGTTTTACAGTTTGGAAAACAATGGCAGAATTCAAGGTTATCCCAGTCCAGGGAAACTGTTAAGAGTCAGATTACACTGCTGGAGTGACCCATGTTCAGGCCACTCCAACACGTCCCCAAATAATATTTTACAAGCAGGAGCCATCTGTGTGTGATGAGATCAGACGTAAGGAAGTCTGTAGTTGCCAAGAGCATTTGAGTGAGTGGAACTGTACAACTACAAAGAAATCCTACAGCATCAACAGAGGAAGCTAAGAGTAATATTCCCACTGAGCTCTTTTGGACTATTTTAATCTGTTTGTTCTTGTAGTATTTTAAGGCATCTTTCTTCCTTTTGCACACCTAACTGTTGCTGATGGTATTGCAACCTTCATGTTCGTTATTAGTAGTCTCCAAAATTGACAGTCCCGTGTTTTCTGAGAACAAGAGCAAAGTATGACTTCTGCTGTGCATCCCTGCGCACCTGTTGGGGTTAGCCAGCCTTTCTGACCTGGCTGCATCATAACTCACCTTTCCTCCCATCACAAACACGCACAAAAGTACCCCCCCCCCTCCCCCCGCCCAAATACCCCTACTAGAATTCTCTATCCACTTCTGACTGCAGGGTTCTGACCGTGTGTGGACCTTAAAGATATGATGGAATGGGCTCATTGCTTATGCCTTCCTGCTTTTATTTGTTTTATGAAGTATTTCACAAAAGCAAATAAATAACAAAGGATAGGATTTTCAAAAGCTCTCAGCATCAGTCTAGCACTTCTCCCTTTGAAGACAACGGGGACTTGACTTGACTGGAGATGGAATTAAGCCAACACTGAGCATTTTCAACAATTCCAGTCATAGCCTCTCCCCAGAGAACTTAGGATCTAACAAAAAGCATTAATTGATTAATACTCATGCTGCCCAATGGATATTAATCTTTAGCTCTAAAGAACAACTCTGATTTTGGAACAAAAAGTCTCCTGAGTTTTTGTTTTGATTACTGTGAGTTAAGTTTCCTCCCAGTTTGTTTTATTAGAAAATAGTATTTATTTGACTGCGGTACGCTACCTAAAATTGTTATAATTTGTTTCTTTATTTCCATAAACATAACTGTATTTATTTTGGAAGGATGATTACTTAAAAAAAAACACAAAGTAATTTAAAAAATATATTGGTTATCTCCCATATTTAATCTTCTCTTTTGGTCGCTATATATAATTTTTCTATCGCGCCAATTAAAAAAAAAAAAGAAGAAGAGAAGAGAGGAGGGACATTTGAATCTATTTTCAAGATGGCATATCAGACCACACGCACTTATGGGGTAGAGCACATTTGTTATTTTGGGCAGTACTCTGGAATTTATGAGAAGCTTTCTTTTTTTATACAAAGTTAGTTCAGAGTAGATTAAAGTTTATTTCAAACTCAGCATATTTGACCTCAAGCATCATAAGAGTCATGTAGAATTGGCTCATGCTATTAAATTCCTACAGCAAACTCCATAATAATGATTAATTTCTTTCATAAACTCTTTTCATAATTAATACAGGTTTCATTGTGGGCACTGCTATCCTCATATTGATTATCTCTACAATTTAGATTGGCCTCGTGAAATGATGGCTTTGTTTACTCTGATGACCAGACATTTATTTTATTTGAATAACTCTCATCATTTGCAAGTTGAACTGGGGATATTGCTGCCGTAGATATTACAAATACTTCAGAGCTGTTTCATGCAAGAGAAGGGATAATTTTTTGGCACCTGAGATTAATAATACTTTGGTGTTCTCTGATGCCTCTCATCTGAGAATGTGAGTTCTTGATGAACATCAATTAATTAAGCTTTAAGACACCCTTCTGAAATAGGGAGGCATTAGTAGCCTTTTGCACTCAGATTCAGAGATACAGACTGACTTAGTCAAAATCGCCTGGCAAATTATCACAAATATAACCCAGATTTGTTGATTACCAGTCTTTCCATTATGAGGGATTCCTTGATCCTGGCATGGTAATTTCTGATGTGGCACAGTTGCTTCTGGCAAAAATAGGTTTTGAAAAACAGTTACAGTGACTGAGGATGTTTTAGCTGCCTGAAGAAGAATGGACCTTTCTCGATGCTTGTTTCTTCTGAAAAATAAACTAACTTTAGAGGATTTTCTCATAAACTACAGTCAATATCACTAAATTTTTCAGATTCTCATAATCTCCTATGGAAAAAGGGGATTTTCGTATGTCTGGCAGGTTTCAGAAGCACCTTTAGAGAAAAAGCAGAAAATATTGAATGACAAAACTGTGAGATTTGAGTGTATCAAAGGAAGAAGCCACAAAGCGGGTTTTGTAACATCACAGCATACTGTATGATGTTATGCAACAGGTGAACCTTCCTCTTGGTCACTCTTGTGTGCTAACACTATAAATCCCCCTTATCCAGGAAAACTTCCATATATCTCCAGTCCTCAGAGAGCTCAAATATGGGGGCAGTATATTTTATGCAGTTGTTGCCCAGGCTTTAAGTCTCCTGAGCCCCTCAGCGTTGCTGAACTTTGTTTTGTGAATTTCAGAGGGTGCTGGGAGAAGTTGCAGCGACTGACAGAAGGCAATCAGCAAAAGAGCACTAAGAGAAATGGGAATTCCCATTTTTGAGCTGAATTCAGCAACCCTGCTGCTGCCAGACCAACAGGCAGGGAGGGGAAACGTGGATGGAAGAGGCAGCACGTATAGCAGAATTAGTGCTTGTGGTATGACATCCCCGTGCCTGAGGACAGGGAGTGCAGCTAAGGACATGGTAGAGTTTACAAGAGTACCTCACATGTTGAGATGCTTTATAGTCCCCCCTGTGACTAGCCTAGCAAAAACCATATGTGAAATATAAATATACTGGGACTTAAAAATTGAGTTGTATTCCAGCCTTTTAAGTTAATTTTATAACATGCTGCATCCGGGGGCTTAATGTGTGCTGTAATGTGGTGCTAGCTGAGAAGCACCACGTGAATGTGGTGTGTACTGGAGGCACTAGAGAGGCTGATGGAAGATATGGGAAAGAGAAAGGTAGATGGTGGAAAAAACATATTTTAGTGAAAGAAGGAATCCAGTTTAAACCAACTGGCTTCTTGCTTCCTTCAGCCCAATGCAACAATGAACTCCTGTTGTCATGCTGAGTCAGTTGGCAGTGACTCATTTTATCAGTCTCAAAATTGTCCAGCATTTCATCAGAACTGGATTACACAATGGGTTTTTCCTTTTCCCCCTCTTTTTTTTTTTTTTTTTTTTCCCAATACACTTGTAATATTAATAGGCACATAAATCATCTGATGTTAACATGTTTCCTCATTAACTTTTACTTTTTTAATTATAAGATTGGTAATCATGCAACTTCCCAAAGAGGGAAATACGGAAATCCCAAATCTGACTTGAAATTGTAAAGTACGAACTTTCTTAGTTATTCACTTCTCTCAGTTAAAAATAAATTAAAGCCCTTTGTTACTTTCCACAGGATACTGGCATAGCTAACATATGCTCGCAATTGTTCAGCTGAGGTATGTGTTCTCTATTGGGTGTGGAGAGAAAATTTGTATGTGGCAACAGCAGCCAACGTGTCAGGGACGATTTTTGTCCTCAGCAGGGCTTTTTCGGCCATTTCTGCAAAAGCCTCTTGGAGAAAACACTCAAATGTGGTATTTTATTCACTGAAACACTGCACATGCAATGTGATTTATTTATGGGCATATTTATTCCTTAAACACACATAAAAAAGCATGTTATGTAAAATATAAAGAGAGTGGTTCTGTAATTAAAGCTTAAGAACATTCTCCTGGTCTTCATAGTCTGAAAATGTTAGGTCTTTCAGGTTTATAACTAACTCAGCCTATCAGTGCACTTCACCAGATTCTTTGATTTTAGCACCTATGCTGTTACACAGTTTCAATCACAGTGCTATGAATAAATTGAAAATGTGTAAAAAGTGATGCTGAGTTGGCTGGACAGCGATGCATCTGTTCTAAAATCCAGCATTTCTAAGTCAACCATCTTGTCTGCCCTAACATAACATCTGTATTTTCCACTCACATGATTAAATTAATTGTGTTCAAATCTACTTTCTAATTGTAGATTTAGGGCAAAAAGGTGGATTTTAATCTGAGAAAATCTGAACTATTGGAATATGCTCCATTTCTCTCCCAACCTATACTCCCTATTCTGGGCTTAATCCCATCTGTCTGTGTTTGGACTCGGTCCTGCTGGCTGGGAAATGGAAAGCTTCCAAGTGTCTTTGAATAATTTTTTAATTTTGTTCTTCAGTGGTTCTAGTTCTTTGTTGTTAATTAGATCAAACAGTGTCTCCACCGAGGATGTAACGGTAGTGTCATCAGCCTGTAATCTGTCAGGTCCCTCTGAAACCTCCTTCAACTGCTTTTGTAAATTTAGTACCTCTCTGTAAAGTTCCTCTCTGAGTAAAATGTGTGCTATTTTTTTGATCAAAGTCCTCCTTGTTCTCAGTGCAAATTTCAGCCTACTTGTTGATGCAGACGTAAAGGCGTGTGTTCTTGAGAGCAGCAGAAGCAGAAGAAATTGGTTTAAATAGCTTTGTTTTAACTTTGTTTCTTGCCGTCTAACAAGTAAAGACATTGTGCTCAGGTATTTCATCTTTGTTCTTGGATAGTATCTTCACTAACACTTTACCAATAGTGTGGTTTTCATTTTGCTACAGAATAAATAGCAGCACACAAGGGCACGCGTTTCACTGTCTGCATGCTAGTGGCCATCAAGATGTCATTTATCATGTTCACCTACCTCTCCTGCACTGTTCAATGCTGTTACTTTTTCTTGTCTTCTGCCTCCGTTTCTTCACTTGGAGATTCTTGTAGTGGACAGTTGAATTTACAAGTCTCTAAAATAAATGTTTCAATCATTGCCATCAATTGCTCCTTTTGTGTTCCTTTGAAGGCAATATCATTAACAAAAAGAAAAAAAAAAAAGATTGCATCTGTCTTGCTAAGTAGAGCATTTCTTTATAGAATAATCAACTAGTAAGCTCATTTTTGGGTCTTCAAGGCACAAAGGTGTCTAATGTTGAAGAGCATCTAGGAGGTTTGGAACACAGATTTAAATTGTCATTGCGGCTTTGTATGATAATGATAGCACTAAAAACATCTCACTTTCAGGATCATCAGACTCATCAGAGTTCTGCTTCAGTAGTTTCACTTAGAGGAACATCTCACCTTGAAGAGTCGGCAGAAACAAATTGTCTGTGCTTTTTGAGATGGATGTGAATTCATCTCAACTTCTTTATTCTTTACATTTTTGACAATGGCTAAAGTATACTGCTTAAGAATTATGTCACGTTTTGTATCGCTTTAGTACACGAACTCACTTACTTCCTGTTGCTTTCTGCAACTTTAAGAGAAGTCAAATAAATTAATTTTCTTATGCGTGTTAGGGATTAAGTTCCAGTTTTTAACACTGCTATGTATAATATTAACTGTATTAATGTTTTTAATATTAGTAGAACAAAAAAACAGCTCTCTAGATTTAATAGTTAGCAGTGAAAATCTGGGTGAGGCAGCTGGCTTTCCTTGGAACCTTGTTACAGAATACTCTGATGACTTAATGGCAGCTTTTAGATCCTAAAAATATCTTAAAGATCATGTTCAAAACTTGACCCATTTACTACTTTCTTTTTAGCATCTGATGACAAATGATTCCATCAACTAGCAGCATCTCTCATCAGCACCTGATAGCATTGTGTTTCCCTATGTGAGTAGGTAGGCAGAAGTACATGTTTTTTTCTGTCTTTGGGAAGGGTCACTGTACTCTTATCACCCCCCCTATTAAGTTTTAGAATGTTTAATTTTTTGATTTTCAGATTGAAATTAGACCCTAATATTTCAGGTATCACATTTCCATTCCGTTTTGTTTTCATAGCGGCATTTCTAAGTGACAGATCCTAAATAGACAGCAGTAATAGAAAAATGCTACCTGATTGTTCCTGTGCCTGACATTGTACATACAGGTATCATGACTCATGGGCTCTTGGCCAAACTCGATATAAGCAGCAGCAGCAAAATGTAATAACATTTCCTTTGGGACCATTGTGTAGTGCTTGAGGAGTGTTCTGCTGTCACTGTGTTGTCTGTATTCTCAGTGCTCCTTTACGGTTTGTGCTATTGAAAAATTAGATGCAGACCTGGTATCTTGGGTCAGATGTGTTTCTGCTTTTTAAACCATCTGTGGATTTGCCTGTTGGGATTCCATCTCATCAATCATGCCTGTGTGAGCTTTATTTTGGTGTTTAAAGTTGAGAAAGTATAGGGAGCATCTCTCTAGAAGCTAGTGTTTCCTCGGATGCTTTCAACTTCTGAAAAGATATTCTACTTTACTAGTGTAAATACTGTTTTTGCTGCTTTGTCCATATTTGTCATTGGCATATTTAGTAGTTCTCTATAGCTTAGTGTTGTTGGTGGTGATTTTTTGTTTATTTGTTTCTGTTTTTTAAAACTCTCTCTGGTGGCTGCAAAGTAGTCTGCATCTATGTGCCAGTGTTACTCCCTCTGCATGATTTTAGACACAGAAGCGCAGAATCACAGAATTGCAGGGGTTGGAAGGGACCTCAAGAGATCATTGACTCCAAGCCCTTGTTAAAGCAGGCTCCCTACAACAGGTCACACAGGTAGGCGTCCAGCTGAATCTTGAATATCTCCATAGGAGACTCCACAACCTCTCACTCAGAGAGTTGTGGTCGACAGCTCAGTGTCCCAAGTGGAAACTGGTGATGAGTGGAATTTCTCAGGGATCGGTGCTGGGATCAGTGTTATTTAACATCTTTGTAGGCAACATGGAGAGTAGGATTGAGTGCACCCTCAGCAAGTTTGCAGACGACACCAAGCTGAGTGGTGCAGTTGAAACGCTAGAGGGAAGGGATGCCATCCAGAAGGACCTGGACAGGCTTGAGAAGTGGGCTGATGCCAACCTCATGAAGTTCAACAAGGCCAAATGCAAGGTCCTGCACCTGGATCGGGATAATCCCAAGCACGGATACAGACTGAGCAGAGAATGGCTTATCAGCAGCCCTGAGGAGAAGGATTTGGGGATGTCAGTTGATCAAAGACTCAACATAAGCTGGCAATGTGTGCTTGCAGCTTGGAAGCTGCCATACCCATATCCTGGGTTGCATCAAGAGAAGCCTGACCAGCAGGTTGAGGGAGGTGATTCTGTCCCTCTACTCTGCCCTTGTGAGACCCCACCTGGAGTACTGCATCCAGTTCTGGGGCTCCCAACACAAGAAAGACATGGAGCTGTTGGAGCAGGTCCAGAGGAGGGCCACAGAGATGATCAGAGGGCTGGAGCACCTCCCCTAAGAGGACAATAGAAACACAAAACCATGAAGTTAAGGGTGCTTATGCCCGCTCCTAAAAGGTAGGAGTGCTCCTGACCATTTATGGTCACAGTGGGGTAATTCAAGTTATGATATTTTACTCCCAAAATTTAGAGTCTGCATTTGCTACAATTTTCAACGTGCTTCCTACTCTTTAATCTACCCTGTAGTTAGCTGCTAGAAAACAAATTGAAAGTATCATCTTTTACTCAGGTATGGAGGTTTTTTTTTTACATTCCTTGAGGGGAATGAGATAACTCTATGCACTTTTCCCTTATTTTATTCCCCTTTTTGCCTGTCTGCTCCTTGATGGCTTTCACTCTTCGATCAATTCCATCAGTGTTAATTGGAATTTTTTTTCCCATCTTCTCTCGTGATAAGAATATATTTTCATGTAATCTGTTTCTTTGAGCCCAGTGGTAAAAGGTCTGTCTTTGGGAATTCGGACATCTATTTTCCATTAAAATGAATGGAAAGTATTTGAGCACCTTTGAGCTATTGTGAAGCAAATATTCTTGTTCCCCTGAAAGGGATCTCTTGCAGTGAATGACAGCAGATAATCTTGAGCTTTGAGACACGTGCTGAAAGTCTGTAAGTAAGCCTTGTCGTTTTATTTGCCTTTCACATAACTTTTCTGTTCTCAGAGGAGTAGCCTTTAAAGTAATCCCAAAGAACTTCCCTCGTCATTAAATACCTGACATCCAAAACGCACCAACATTGTTATGTTGCTGCTTCTCCAGAAAATGATGTAAATTTGTGTCCTTCATATTTTGAGGCAGAGATCCGACTGAGCTGACTTTTGGCAGTATGGAAAACCATTGTTTTTTTCCCTAGTGGTTTACTTTCTGTGCTCCAAAATTACAGCTTTAATTTAGGAGGTAAAAAGCTCATAGCCTCTCTGACTGTGAACTTCTAATTAAAGATTGCACTCGATGTGAGCTGACACTTGGTTATTTGCAGTCAGCTTCCTAATACATGAAGTCTTGGATGCTTGAAGTTGTGCTGACTTCGGAGACTACTGAAAAACATTTCAATGGTAAAATTATTATATATATATATATATATATATATATATATATATATATATATATATATTTTACCATTTTTTCAAGAAATAAGCAGGAAAAGAGGTAATTCTATTATCGAGACTTTGTTGCTCTTCAATACTTTGAGCTCTGAATAGATCAAAACATCAGCTTGGTAGAGTAATGCTCCATGCATTCTAACCCTACCTTTCTCAGAGCGGTTTTCTAACTGAATGATTACTAGCACTAGATGTGTGCATGAGCTGGATATGATGCCAGAGCAGCTAGCCCCAGCTTTCATGACTGATGGTGTGCTGCACCAAGTAGCCATTGGCATGGCACTTCCAGCTGCCTGCCCACCCCATTGCAGCCTTTCAGTACCTAAAGGGAGCCTACAAAGAGGAGGGGAATCAACTCTTTGAAAGGGTGAGTGACAGCAGGACAAGGGGAAATGGTTTTAAGTTGAGGGAAGGGAGATTTAGGTTGGATGTCAGGGGGAAATTCTTTACGGAGAGAGTGGTGAGGTACTGGAACAGCTGCCCAGAGAGGTTGTGGATGCCCCGTCCCTGGAGGTGTTCAAGGCCAGATTGGATGGGGCCCTGGGCAGTCTGGTCTAGCATTAGGAGGGATGGTTGGTGGCCCTGCATGTGGCAGGGGGGTTGGAGATTCATGATCCTTGAGGTCCCTTCCAACCCTGGCAATTCTGTGATTCTGTGATTCTGTGATAAACCCATCTGATAGCCCCCAGTGAAATTTTATGGTGTGTTACAGCTTTACTATATGAATCTCCAGGAATTCCAGACTGAAGTTCAGCTTTTCTTACTCAATTGGATGTTGGATTTCTATTCAGATATGATGTTTCTCTCTTGCCTGGTACTTGGCCCACAGATGGCCCACTGAACCTGACCGAGGCTTTCATTTCACTGTTGTGGTAATACCTTTGTTTCTGAAACAGAAAGCTTTAAGGTGTAGCAACGTTTACGATTCTAACATTGCAATGTTATCACGATATAGTAAAAACAAATGTTGATTCATTTCAAGACCACAATGGGGTTTCTTTAAAAGCCATGCTTATGTCCTGATTTTTACTCATTTTTTGTTGGCTTCTGGAAAGCTCAACAAAAGGAACAGTGGGGACAGTAAAATATCAGTTAATATAGAGTTATTTTTATTCCAACTTCTGTTCATTTATTATTATTATTATTTTTAGTTTGCTACATACTATCAAACGGTTTCAGAATGTGACCCCTGATTTTGAAACGAAATAAATTAAATGTTAGTTAGTACTGATTAGTGGAATATTAACATGGATTTTTTTATTTACTAAAAAATCAGGAAATTAAAGTTCCCCTGGCAAACTTAATTATGTGTAATTGCACAGATATTACAATGGGGATCTCATTATATGATCATAGACCATCCTTGTAGCAGTACTAAATATTACAGTCCTTACTAATAATTGCAAGGCAAGTCACAGGAAAGGAGCCATTTGACCATAAAATAGTATCTGACTCAAGCTCTTCACAAAACCTGACGGAAGGGTAGCGTTGAAGTTGGTACACTTCATTTCCATTATATCATTTTGAAAATATTATGTCACCTTGTTCGGTATGTTCCAGTTCTGTAATGAAAGACCATTTTGTTCAAATACAGCTAAAATAAAAGAGCTGTTTGTCTATAGGATACCTAATCTTATTTCTGTCAGGCTTACAGGATGACATCAATACCAACCTCACCAGATCTCCCAATTTTTGATAGATTTCTTTGAAAGAAAGGCTCTTATCTCTGTTCTTGAGTAAATAAGACCTGAGGCTTAATTTTGAGTTAATAAAACTTTTTGCTTTTAATTTTTCTGGCTTTAAATAATAAACGCTTTCATCTTTTCCTTCCAAAATGAATTTCAATTAATATTAAAAAAAAAAAAGTACCCCCAAAAACATCCTTTAAAACAACTGAGCAAACTGTGTTCAGATTACCCCAAAATATTCTCCTTTAGGCCAAAACTGAAGGTCTAATTGGGACCAATCTTGCCTAGTTTTTCCAAGCGAATTTAGCTTATGTAAAATAAAATAATATTCAGACTGGGACATTCCTTTTCCCTATTACATCTGGTATGTCTATCTTTTTTATTCTTCAATTCTTCAAGAACATCTTGGACTCAAAGATTATGAATAGTAAATCCTGCCCATCTGCATACAAAAATAACCCTGCTGAGATGGTCTACAGATGGGTTGTGTGAAAGGGAAGCTTGTGTACTTAGTTTTGATGTTATTAGTGCTAATATAACATTTGCATCCTTACTAGTGTTTCCCCTGCATTTGATATGGAGGTCACCACGTCATCATTTAGTGGGTTTTTTTATTTTTCTTACAGTGGGTTTTTCAGACAAAAAGGACAAATCTTTGATGTTTTACTCATTCTCATTTTCTTTTTCTCCCTGCTCTCTGTAGTATTTCTTTGCCCAGGCAGATAAGAAACAGAATCAGGCTCTTCTGTAGACTGTCCAGGTCAGCCTGTTACCCTAAACACCCCTCAAGTTCCTTTGTCTGACATTTCCTGTTACATGGCTATGAGACCTTAAGGGAATATATCCAGAAACTCTAAGCATAGGGACTTAGCAGGAATTTGGACCATCTGAATTTGGGCCTTTGGGTTAATTTTGTGTCAAGCTGCTTGCAGGTGTCCTACAAGCCACATGGCCCCAAGAGTCATGCCATTTCAGTAACACAGAGTTCCAGTCTATTTGGCAAATGCATTGATTTACCCTTGCCTGGTATATATGGAGAAAGATCTTATATAGAAGTTTTCACACTGTGCCTATATTTGAGGAAAAAAAATCCTATGTCATCTGAAGGGATTTCATGGTGAAGTGTTAGATGAATAATGGCATTTAGCATTGTTTCTTTCAGAACTTATAGCATTATTGCACATGTTGGACCTTCTTTTGGTGTTGGTTGCACAGCCTGAGATTTAAGGAAATTAATAAATAATTTTCCAGTTTCAAAATTTTATAGAAATACTTAAAAATACTTGGGAAAAAGTATGAAAAAGCTAAAAAATCTGATAGCAGTTAAGACACTTGCATAACTTTAGGCTTATTCAAGGGTTTTGAATATTTGAAGTTTCAGTACTGTCTGTCTCTTTTCTCTAGAGGTGGTGTTTGTCCCAATCAAGTCAATCAAATAAATGTTAAAGCGTGGAATTTTTCTTTATCCATCTGACACACAAATTTTATTTTATTTTATTTTTCTTTAAGTAGCTACTCATTTAGAGGGCAATAGTCTCATATGCAATAATCTAAACTAGAAGATAATTACTTCTTGAAAGAGTACCGTCTATGAAAATGGCGACATAAATATTTTCCAGGTAGAAAAGGATTCACGCCCATAAGCTTGTGTGCATACACCAATCCACTCACATTCAGAGGGTTCCAAGTCGCTTTTAAAATGTAGCTGGTGACACTTTTCACTTTTTTTTCCCATCTAGGTCAGATCTTTGTCAACAATAAAATCAGTGCATCTGACCTGATACGACTGGAATCACAGAATTTCTTTTCAGACTATTGAAAGGAAGTAAAAATGAACTGATGACAAACCTACAGCTTCAGCATTTTCTGTGGTCCATATCATAGCTATCTACAATTATTATGACAGAAATCATATTCTCCTTCATGCTCCCTAAATTTCTGGGACAAAAATAGAAATCTTTGATAGTTCATTGTAGGTATGTGGTGGAAGAGAGTGATGGATGTGCATCCTGACTTGTGTGTCATCATAGCGTTCTTCTGATGATAAAACTACTTTTTACCATTTGCTGATCAGCTTCTAAGGGATTTCCTGAAGTGAAACATCAAATTTCTAGTTCTTTAAACACTGACTGAACTGCAATATGATACTTAATAATTAAATTATAGATAACCTTTGGGAAGCGTATAGTTATATAATAGAGGGTGTACAATACAATGCAGTAGGGTATGTAACAGGATCCGATTCCATTGTAACTCCATGGCTTGGATGAGGGCCTTACACATTAGCTCAACAGCTAAATTGGTCACAAATTGCCTGCTGATGCAAATAAAGTTGATATCCCAGCACTCTGTAAACGGAGAGGACAAATACAGATGGATCAGAGGCTGCATGCTTAGCTACAGGTTGTTATATGTTGAATAATCACAACATAATCCATACATTCAAAATGTAAAGTTCACATGTGACAGCTCAAGTATGTATATGAACTTGTGTGGAGAGATGGAGATAGAGTATGTGGGAGTTTGAGGACTGCTATGGATTTTTGTTCTTTTTATTGCAGAATGGCATTCTGGTCTGATATCGATCTTCTGGACTCTGTTTTATTAGGATTCTTAGTCCCTGTAGTATAAAAAGCAAGGAATAGTCTGTGTTTGGACAGAATTTCTTACGCTGCGTAGAGCTCACTATCACAGCTCATTGGTGTAGCAGCTATATTTACCCCACGCAGTACTGGAGTAATGCAGCACTATTGCCTCTGTTGTGGAATGACTGTACAGGCTAAACATCATTTTGCAGCTTTTGTGCAAGGTGGCCCAAGTGCTATAAAGGCACAGTCACTGTTCCTTTGCCAACATGCTGATAGTGTCATCATAAAAGAAAGTGGGCATTTATGGTACATCGTGACTTGGAGGCAGATTTTCACAAAGCCATTGAAACAGTTGGAGACGTATCAGCTTTGCATCTGATCTATTATTCACCACATTCCTGGATTACAAACAAAACAAGACAAAACAAACAAAAACAATAGAAAAGCCAGTTCTTGTTCAGCAAATGTGCCCCAGCCTTGCCAATCAATTGGGCTGTCTGAGAGCCTGATCTATAAAGGCAACATAGCCTGAACTGACCAGGAAAGTCTGACATCCCAGTCTCACGTTTGTTTTCAGCAGAATGGTTAACTCTTTCCATTTAGCTTTTACTATCTGCAAAATGAGAATAGCAGTAGCTTTTTACCAAAGGAAATTGTGAGATTTGATTTGTTGATAGGTATGTGCAAAAGGACTGTGGAATCATGGATCAAAGCTGCTAAATTAAAGGAAAATATTGCTTATTTGGAGTTCTGGCAGTAAGGAATGACTGCTGAGCTGGGGAAACAGTTGAGATTCTTTGAGTATTGAAAAACTCCAGGAGAGCGCAGTATTCCCCTCCTTCTGTCTTCAGCATCTTCACCAGTAAATGTGCAGGGGTAAAGAGCATCCGCATGGTTCTTCTGCATTTTTGTTGACCCCTGCTGCTGTAAATCAAACACGCTGTCCTCCTGTTATCTTCAGATTTAGAAAACCTATTTTAATCACTTCATACAGGTACCTAATTTGAATCAGCCTGCCAAGCTGCAGGGCTCTTGTGCTTTTTTAATTGGCGTCTTTCTCGTTACATTTGAACATAGTTGTAAAGACACCGCAGAACATGAACAGAGAAAACTAAATCACCATTCCTGTTGGACTGGCAACGTGATTGTGTGTATAGCAGGGGAGGCTGGAGGAAATGAATGTGTTCTGAAGGGGACTACAATGGAGGCAACCAAGTTCAGATATGTTGGCATGAGTGTTTCAAGGTCTTGCCCATACTATCTGGCAAAGAGCTGCAGCAGAAATTTGTCTGGAATTTTTAACACCAGTATGGTATCCTTATGTTAAGCCTCAGAATCATGTAAGTTATTGCAATATATGGGATCAGGTGTTTTCACTTGGAATCAGTCAAACAACCTATCTATAATATCTATAATATCTATAATATCTATAAGATCACCAAGAACCTCAAACTGTGTTACTGATCTATTCTTTCTGGATCAGCTGGAAGCTACAAGCTGGTTTACAAGAACAATTCTTGGTATTCTAGTAAAGCAGAGTCCCTGAAGGTGGTGATGAAACTGTGACGGGGTAGATATGTGGAGTACGTAAAAAATAATGTGTTAACCCATCACAAGGATGAGCCTGGTTCAGGTTCATTGAGTCAGTCTTGCTTAAATGTCTGTAGATTTTGAAAACCAGCGTTTATGAAGCTGCTGAAAGGCCAAATTCTTTCAAATGAAGCAGATCATAGCCTCAGGTGTGGTTATACAACACCTCTTCCAGTTGTGGTTGCCTATAAGATTTGTCTAAACTCACCAAGCTGGTGAGCCTGGGAACATAAAAAGGAGAGAAGAGAACAGGGCACTACAGAGCATGTTATTTGGCACTGAAGCACATTCCTTCCCTCTCAGTCTGTCATCCAGAATCTTGTCATGTACAACAAAGACTTGCACAGCCGTATCAGGTCTGAGAGACAGTTTGGCTTTCCCTGTTTTCCACTTGCTCTTGAAGATCAGCATGTTCTTAGGGCTCTGAGCTGAAAAGACAGGCTTACAGAGGAAGAAAAGCAGGAGTGTTATCTTTCAGGAGGCCTGAGGTATAGCAAGAACACAACCCAACCTCTGCTGCCCCTGTGGTATGACAGGCATGTTCTTGAGCACACACCATGTGCTATGCATGGCCAAATGCAGGCTAACTGCTTACTCTTTCCTCTTCCTGCAGGTGAACCAAGTGCATTGGCACCAACCAATACTTGAGAGGAAGAGTCATGGAAATGAGGTGATGGTGAGCAGGCTCTCTCCAAATCTGGCACTTTGAATCAAACAAATGGGCAGATACTTGCACAGATATTCTTACATCGTGAATCCCCACTCTTGATTGCTTAGGTAGGCTAAATGGTTTATAAAGCAACAGAAAATCAGGGCATGGATGGTTTGTATCCATTCAGATAGGCACATGGGCAAGGAACCAGTTGTGCAGATCACAACTGGAGGGGTTTATCACTGAGATCAGGTAAATATTTTAGATTTTATAAAAGTTAACACTAACTGCACTTATTTCTGAATGAGGGCCAAAACTAGCTTATGTTGGAATCTACTTTGTACTTGCTTTCAAACTTGATGCTTGATGTGCACCTAAACCCACACAACTTTGGAAGGGTTTGTTTCAGGTCCCATTTTAGGTCTGGTTCTAAATGTCCCCATATCGGTATGGAATCATACTCAGTTCTGGGGTTCTTACTGAGGTTCCGAGTTCCTCAGAATATGTGGAAATGTAACCAATGTAACCTGCGATCCTGTTTAGGTATGTTTATGAAATTTCTAGAAAGTTACAGGAAGGAAGGATCTAGATGCCTCCCAAATTCAAGGTTTTGGGTTTGGATCAAAGACAAATCTGAACACTGTTCAAACATAAGTGGTTCCAAATTAGTAGACATACCTCAACCTGAATGTCTGTTAATTATGAAAAGTTCAAATCTATATTTTATAAGAACTTGGTAAATTTTGGATCTCTCTTCAGATTTTAATCTCTGAGGTGAGTAGGACCACAGAGTGAATGTTAGCTTGAATAGTAAGAATTCTGGAGTAATAAGACATTCTTACAGTATCCTCGCTTTGGAGCAAACCTAATTTTTAAAATTGGAATTCAGAGACTGTTCATATTATTTAAACTGAATAGCAGTGTCTTGTGATTTTCATCAATTGGCTTTGGTACAGACAACTCTTGATAAAGTATCTCTATTTTCCCCATAACATTCCCCATCATATAACTCTGAGATTGAAAAACAAAGCACTTCATATGTTTATGGTGCTACTTGCCCGTGGAACTACTGCTGGGTTCATTTTACAGATGGAAATACTGAGGCAGTGAGTGATCATTGGTCATTTGGCACGTCTACAGCCAGAACGAATTATATAGAGACCCACAATTAGAAAGAAAGTCTCCTGGAGCACTTTCTGCTCTCCTAACCTTACATACCCTTCAATAAGGTGAATGTGGTCATAAGTTCCAGACAAACAAATATATAATGAGGCTAAGTTTTGCTGTATTTGAAGTAACTTAACTTGTAGAGCTGTTTCCACGTACTCCAGCTGTGCATTTAGCTAAATCTTACTGAAGGAGTTGAACTAAGTCACCTAATAGAGCTTTTTGCTCTTTGTATTTTATTCTAAGGTAAAAAAGGCAGTGTTTTGATGAAGGTGTTAAAGAAAGTTAACTATTTGAAAAAAAAATTCTTCATTTTTTTCTGTTTTTACCGTGCATCTATATGAAAATGGGCTGTTTCTAAGCAAAATACAAAAATGTGTAGCAGCTAGCAATGAACAAAACTAATCGAATTCACCAGTCACCAGGCTGGTTAATATTATAAAGCCTGCGCATGAATCATGACTATATGGCCAGCCTCAGGGTACAAATCCATGAGTCTAGGGGGTTTACCTGTCTCTTTTAGTAAGTAGTCTATCCCTTTTTGATCACTACAATTTAGGCATATATTGCCTAATAATAAATGTGATAATAAAAATGCATTTGGGGAAGTAGGATGTTGTAATAGAACTTTGGATCAAAAACAGATTAGTTTTCCTTAATTTTAGCCATCCTCCAGCTCACTGCCTCACCTCGTCATGTTCTGTAGGCTCCCTCCTCATTTAGGGGTATGGGAAGCTGGGTGGAAGGGCTTTTTGAGGGTGCCTGTCTCTCCACCAACAACAGGGAGAGCCTACATGACTGCTTCAGATGGGATGCTTAGCTTTTAGTTGAGTGTGAGTTACTCGAGATAAATTCCCTCTTAAGCATCAAGAGATTTGGATCCTCATTTGTTTATCCACTGATTTTCCACATCCCTGGAGGCGTTCAAGGCCAGGTTGGATGGGGCCCTGGGCAGCCTGAACTGGTGGGGGGCAGCCCTGCCTACGGCACGGCATTGAAACTGGTGGACTTCCAGGTCCCTTTCAACCAAACATTCTGTGATTCTATGACTGTGATTCTGTGAATCTATGATTCATAGCATAGCCATGGCAATATCACTTAACTTTTTTTTTTTTTTTTTTTTTTCCTTTGGACTCAGTTTCTCCAAGTAAAATAATAATTCCCTGCTGATTAAGTTGTTGGAGAAGCTTTGTCCGAGGGTGAAATCCAGGCGCAAAACCTTGTTTTGCCACTTTCACCATAAGAATCAACAGAATTCCTGTGACGACGTAAGTTTACGTGTGACGAGAGGCAGGGCTGGGTGAAAATTATTTTGAAAGCAGTGTAGATATGAGAGCGTATTGTAAAAATGAATGAAGATGTAGCAGCGGGTGATTGCGTGCGTTGGCTCCCCGGTCTTTTGTCTGTGCACCTTGCTCCCAGCCTTTCTCCATGCAAAGAACACGAGGAGTGGGGTGAGCGTGTGCGAAGCCAGCCCTCTATTTTAACTACCCTTGGCCTGTTTGGGAGAGCGTCGTGAGAGATTTATGCCTGCTCACGGAACACCGCGCGCTGGGTGCGTTGCACCTGTTCAGACATAAGCACGCTATTACAGATGCTGGGGAAAAGCTTCCCGATCCACGCGGGGACGTATTTGGGGAGGGGGTGTCCGATTGTTTACAGGGTCCCTCCTCTCCGAGCCCCGCCGTCCCCTATTGTCTAGGGAGCCGAGCTCCGCGCCCGGCCCCGCCGCGCACCTCCCTGCCCGCAGCGAGCGGAGCCGGCGGGCGGCGGGGAGGAAGGTGCGGCGGGGCCGCCCCGGAGCCCAACCTGTTGCTGCGGCGGCCGAGCGGGGAAGGAGGGCCGTCGGCCGCCCCGGAGGAGGGCTTTGTCTGCGCCCGGCTCCGCTCCCCCCCGCCGCCGCTCCCGCTCCCTCTGCCCGCCCGCTCTCGCTCTCGCTCTCCCTCTCGCTGTGGTTTTTGTAAGGTAGGTTGCAGCGCGTGTGTGTGTACACAACATCGAGAGCAGGAAAATGGACTCATTAGGGAGGCAGGCGGTCGGGAGCGCTCGCGCTGTAGTGCCGGGGAGACGGAGGCTATGAGGAGGCAAACTGAGGACGGGGGAACAAGGTAGGCCAGCCAACTTTTGGAAAAAAAAAGGGGGGGAGAGAGGGGGGAAAGCCCGAGCCCCGCTCCGCTGCGCCCGGCGGCACTTCTTTCTCCGGCCCCCCCACCCGGGCTTTAATTTAGAGATGCAAGTTTGGCAGAGCCCAGTGCCAGCCCGCGGCCGGGACCACCGCGCCGAGGCCTGACCCCTGGAAACGTGCTTCCCCCCTCCACTTATCTCAGGGTGTGCCCCCTACGATTCACTTTAATCACTTTCTCTTTTTTTTTCTTTTTTTTTTTTTCTTTCTTTCTTTCTTTCTTTTTTTTTTTTTCCCGATGGCGAAGGAAACAAATGCGTTTGTTTTCCAACACCGCTTCCAAGTAAATCAATATCTCGCACTCCTGTGAGCAGCCCTCCCCGCCCGGCTCGCCGCTTTCCTCCTCTGTTTATGCACTTCCATCTGTCCGTCCATATATCATCTCCTCCTTATTTACCGCTAAATGGGTTTTATTACTATTTGCCGACGACTTCTGCCCGCAGCGCCGGCGGCGGGGGTGAATGGGGACTCTTTGTTGTGTGGCTATCTGTCGGCTATAAGTTTGAAGTCCAGGCTCGTCATGCGTTAAAATAAAAGCAGAAAAGAGAAAGCGGAGAAAGCAGGTTCCACTCCTCCTGACAGGGCTTTATCCGGAGGTTTTGTTGTTTGTCTGTTTGCCTGCGGGGGCGGAGGGGGTTAATTCGGGTGATCGTACATCGACTTTTTCCTCTCGGGTATTTTTAACGTCTATTTTTCATTATTAGTATTTTTCCAGTTTCCTTTCCTGGGCAGAAAGGAGACGCAGATCCCAACTTTTGTCTCTCGGAGCTGATGTCACGTTATGGAGGCATCGCCGGGTTCGGAAGGACCCAAACTTTGGCGGAGGGAGTTGGTATCCTCAGCTGCCCCCCACCCTCCGCTCCGCGCTTCCGTCCGTGCCGGCGGGGACGGCAGGGGGAAGGGAGGGGATATTTTTTACAGCGGTGGCAAATTATGAAATCTATCGAGCCATTTTGTCCAACACGAGTAACTATTTATTTACCTTTTTTTTTTTTTTTTTCTTTGAGCAAATATTCCTGCTTATTTGTCATTTCAAACCTTGAAGCTTTCCTCTGAATTAATCCCTATTATATTGTATTTATTTTATTTTTGTGGTTGGGGAGGGATGTGTGATGCATTTCGTCGCCCACTGAGCACTGTCGAGTTTTGGAGCCCAGATTTACTGTGGGTTCTCAGGGCTGCTCGCAGTGATCCATTCGAAATGGTCCTTTTATGTGAGCTCCTGTCAGTGCTGGCGGAGGGCTGAGCTGCTGCTCTGCCGGTGACGGAGAGAGAGGAAAAAGGACAGAGGCAGCCGTGGAAGTGAGTTACATAAAATGTTCTGGAGAACCCGAAGTAATTATGTAAAATGGACGCTGATCGGTGGAGGTCTCTCCACAACAACAATCACCTTTTTAAAGAGAAAATAATTTATTTAATAGCGAGAGGGCTGACTTCTTAAAAAAATAAAAAATAAAAATGCATTAGGCCTTCCTCTTAGCACAAAGAAGTGCATAGAGCAGTATTCCCAACCCACCTGGGGACTGCCTCAGAGATCCTATGAAACCTTCAAATCCTTTAAAATATTTCTTAAAAATCCCTCTTTTATTTTATTTTATTATTATTATTTTTTGCAGCCAGTGCAAACTTCTGCTGCCAACAGGTTTTTGTGGCTGTTGTTGCGCTGTTTTTCTCGCTGTCCTTTAACTTGCAGCTCCCCAGTTGCAGCTGAAGTGCCTCCCCGCTGAACAAACTAAGTTAATTGAAATCCAGAGCAGCAGATCTATTCACTGGCACGACAACCGCACAAACTACTTGCTCCATTTTATCCAAAGCTTTATTCCAGGACCTGAGCGAAACTTTTCAAGGTTTTCTCTATCACTGTGCCAAGAACTGGTGGCTCGTCTCTTAGCTGGGGAATGGCATTCATTGATTGCTTCCCCCCCTCCTCCACCCCCCCCCCTTTTTTTTTTCTTTCTCTTTTTTTCTTTTCTTTTCTGCTTTTCACTCAGGCTTCTACATTAATACTTTGTTGATAGAATTCCAGCGCACTCTTTGCGCTGCCTCTCCTCCCAGAGCTCAGAGCTTGAGCTCTGAAGCTGGGACGTGGGGTCCCAAAGGCACTGTGGTCACCTGCAGAGGGACAGCTGATGTGGCCCCAGGAGGGGTGGCTGTGGGTTCTCAGGGGATGCCCACGGGGGGGTGGCTGTGCTTTTGGGCTCCTGGTGCATCTTCTGGACTTGCGCAGGTGGGCAGCATCCCACTGGAGGGCAGCAATCCTGGCCCTGGGGGTCTCACCCTTTAGCAGAAGTCCAGCTTCACCTTAATGTTTCAAACAGCTTTTAGAATGACTGTGACGTACCTCTGCATTTTAGGATACCCCTAGGAAAGAAGCATTTGAGCGTAGAAAGAGTTGGAATAGGAGCAATGTTTTTTCTGTATGCAGCAAGGTCTCTTTAGTCTTAAAAACTTTTTCAGTAGAAGAAATCGATTTACTTTGAAATGACATATTCTAAAAAAAAAAAAAAAAAAATCTTCGCCCTTTTGATGGCACAAAGTCCATCTGCAAACTGGGCACAACGGCAAAGGCTGCAGCATGCTTCAGTAAACTTCAAACCAATGTGCGATGCTGGGGCTGGCACCCAGTGAATCCAAGCCTTGGGACGATGTGGTCTGCAGGGCCGGTGGCCCTGGAGCTGCCCGGCTCTGGGTGTGCATTGTGCGATGCAGAACAGACAGTGATCCAGCACCCCCACACCAAGGCAGTGTTGGTGGTGGTTTTGTGCCCCTGTGGCTGGAGTCAGCTTGGAGCGGGGCTGCGTGTGTGCTCCTGTGAGACAGAGCCAGGCAGCTGGGGCTGTGTGTGTGTCGGTTTGGGCCGCTGTTTGTTGTGGGTTTGTTGGTTGGTTGTTTTTTTTTTTTTCCCCAAATGAGGCCAAAAATGGGGAATAAGGCGGTCAGATCCAAATACCAAACAAATAGCGAGCCAAATTAATTTTAATAGTGGAGGATTTTGCTTTTCTCTTACGGGAGGAAAAAAATACGGGGTTTGTTTATTTTGATAAAGGCAGTTGTAGCAATTTCCTGAGTTGGATATATCATTATTGTAAATATTGCTCATGGTTCTCCTATTTTCACATTTTCTTCATAGGCCCGGCTTATTCATAAGGGAAAACAGCTGCAGAAAATTAGAAAAATGTATTATTATTTATATAAAACTTTGATGTAAATAGGGAACAGTGTCCCCCGCTACAGATTTCTGTGGATGGCTTACAAATCCCATACAAGAAAGACTACGGTCTTAGATAAATTGTTATTTAAATCATTTCAAGAGAACCCCGTTCGTTTTTGCAGGCCATATGAGTCTTTAGCAGCATGGTTTGAATAGGACTTCTGTTTAGAAATGGATAGCATGCTGTGGCCTTACAGATCTGAGCTGGTTTCACTCCTGTCCCATTTTATAGGGCCCTTTTACAGGGTGATCCGTGTGGTAAAGAGCTCCGCCTGGAAGAGATTTGTAAATGTTAATGGAAAATTAAATGCTGAAATTTAACTTCAAGATACTTTGTCAGTTTGGTTTGGTTTTGTTTTTTTCTTTAGCAAAACTTTCAGGAAACCCAAGCCCTTTGTAAACGCTTTTTAAGATTTTTTTTGATGAAATAATGCACTGGAAATAGTTGTTTTTAAACAACAACTTGTTCCCTCTGTTAGGTCGGCAAGTTCAGTCCGTGCTGCAGAGAGAAAAGGATGGTAAATCAAAGTGAAACTGACTTCATTGATTGCTTGAGGGTGGCCCACGAAAATTCTGAAAGTAAACGAACAGCATCATCTATGGAAAATAAATTGGCTTTTTATTCATGTGGCCATTCCGATAATCCCAGCTCCTCGTGGTAAAGAGCAGTGCGTAACTGTGCACCGAGTTTGAAAGTATTGTGGTAATATTTGTACAGTCTTAACTTGAGCAGATTTACATGGGTTGTTCAGAATTTCAGTAAGGAGTGAATAAAGGCAAAAGCTTTCGTCTGGGACAGTTTTTGCTCTGACAGTGTTGCCTGCGTTCCTTGCTATTATTTCTCTTACAAGTTAGCAGTTGGTTCTGACAGCAGCAATCCAGTCCTCTTTAATAGGTAAGTGGCATTTTGGAATGCTTACTTCTACTTCACATTTCCACACTTGTATGGCTCAGATGTCCCGTTTCCCCATGTCCCGTGAAAGCTTTTTGCCTGTCTATACTGATTGCAGCTCAGTCTGGGAGCTGCTGTGCTGGAGTGGTCACTGGGGTGGACATGACGCCGGTGAGACGCCGCTGGTGGCCCCACATCTCCAGTGGGGTGGGAAGGAAACAAGCCCAGCTTCTGCCCCATACGTAGCAGCCTCCGTGTCTTGAATAGTTAAAATACAGCAGCGAGGGATTGGGCTGGTTAGATAGGGCTGCCCTTAAAAAATATGCAGTTCCTATGATGGCTGGGGTTTGGCTTTGGTGAGGCGAGGGCGTCGGGCCGCAGCCTGCCCTGTGGGGCAGATGCTCACCGTAGGAAAAAGCAAGCCTGTAACGGAGCCGGCACTAGGTGGCACTATGGAAAGAGAGGCCACGGAGTGTGCAAGCACAAAGAGCGAAATGTGGTGGTGCCAAGCAGGGGTCCCTTCCCAACAGCCCCGGGAAAGGCAGGTGTTAGGGCTGCCAGGGCTGCAGTCTGACCTCGCTTGCTCTGCTGCAACCCGGCTCTGCTCCTCAAAGCTCCTTAGCAAAAAGAGGCATTCCACAAGAAGCAAGTTCTGCCAATTCAAGCACTGGCAGCGTCTTCAGCGCTTCATTCTTAGTGCCATGCTGTACACCTTTCCTTGTGCTGTTGTGAGCACAGAACTCCATTCTCCAGCCAGTTTGCGTGAGCAGTACAAAAGCTGAGCCCAAACCAGCACGTTCTTCCTCCAGTTTGCCATTATACACAGTTGTATTAAAAATCCTTCATGACTGCAGTGAAGAGGAAGGGAGACCTGAAGGGGCAGGGCAGGGTGTGTGACCCTTTGCAGAGCATCTGTGCTCTATCTGTTGGAAACATTTGGCAGGACAGAAGTATTGCCATTCTGTAAGTCACGTCTGTAGATGACCTCTTAATGTTATGCTTCCGTAGTAAATTTATCTTGGGGTTGTGGTGGAGCTAAAAATGCAGGCAGTATGGTGCCATTTGATTCTGAGGTAAACATAGCATGGAAAGTACTGGCTTTTTTTTTTTTTTTTTTTTTTCCCCAACCAAAAGACTGTCTTTCTAATATCTTACTTCTCTGATCATTGACAGCTGAAAGTATGATCCATCTTCTGCAGATACAGAAGCGAGACTGTGAAAGTTGCCTTATGGACTTCAGAGTTTTCCTTTCAGCCAACTGAAAGTTAATTATTGATTTCTCTTCCCTCTCCAGGGATCCCTATGCCGTTTACTCTGGCTAGAAAGTTGGTGGTCACAGTGCTGGAATTTGGGAGTCATGGCTATGTGGCAACACGGGACTTTGCGTTCAGGCAGTCAGGAACAGATTAGATGGAGGCTGATATGGGGAAGAGCAAAAAAAAAAAGATGTAGGTAAAGCTTCTCTATGGTTTTATGCAGGGTGGACATAGAGGCTGCTCTTCATGGCTTTGGCTCCTAGAAATTTGATAGCTAAGTGAGTCACTGGCATTAGTGACAGAGAGGAATGCTGACAATAAAGCAAAACCAAACAAGCTAACGACCCCCCAAACTCATTGTTTAGGCTCAGACACAAGAAAACCATGTTTAACTGCTAATGTGCTCCCTCTGCTGGCTCTGCAAAACGAACGAATGCAATTCCCAGGAGACTCAGCCACACCCGCCAGGACAGCACCCTGCAAAAACTGGGGTTCAGTAAGTGAACGGCTTCGAGCTCTCTTCTTCTCCTGTATTAGCAGGAGAAGCCTTCGTACAAAGTGTGCTACAGCCTTATTATATACTTGGCATGACACACTGAGCATGGTCATGAAATCTCAATCCACTAACTCAGACTTCTTTTGCTTTGTTTCCAGTCTCGCTTGTATTTGATAGGCAATTTTTTTTTCTGCCATTCCCAAAAGTTTGAATTTTCCATTTTGTTGCTGCTTCCTCTAGGATTCTTCCCATCTGAAGGAGTTTTAAGTATGTTCTTGTCGGTGCTTTTATCATCCATTACAGTCATGGAGGATCTGAAGAAGGCTGGGTGCAGCTTTGGCTGCTTCCAACTCTCTCTGTCCCAGTTAAATCTGCCTGTCAGCTCTGTACCGCTGTGCCCACTTCATCCTGGCCTTTGGCGTGAATAGCGGCTGTTTTTTCGGGATGCTCTCGAACATCCTTCCTCGTTGTGATGTGATGCATCTGTATTTCTTTTCCAAACATAGACCCAATTGTTTCGTATGTTCCCTGCACTGTGCGTTTTCCCCAGTAGATCTATTTTTAAAATCCAGCATTTTGTACTTTCATACTATGAAACATTTTGAAGTTCTGGATAAGGCTGAGTGTTGGAGAAAAAGATGGAGAAAGCTTTATTAATTCCATTAGAATATTTGGAATGTGTGGAAGATTCCTGACACAGTAATTATATAGTGAAATACTGTCCTGTATTTCCCATATTTTCCATCCCTGAGGACTGTCATAATAAAGAACCTCATCTTGCAGCCATTGGCACGTTGGTGGGAGTCGGCCGTGCTGAGTTGCAGCAGGACTGGGCTCGAGTTCTCCATGTAGAACAGTGAAAAGTTTCCTCTCTGTGAGTCTCACGCTGCCCATCTAGGTGACTGCTTATTAAATCCTTCCCCAATAGGGACAATAAACCAAACAGCCTGGTGGGTAGCTAATTGGCTGGAGTGACTCAAGCCACATATAAATCTCATTTGTACTCAGAACATTGACTCTCTCTGGCCTCATCGGTCTTCCTAGTATTCATTCATTTGGAGATGGCCAGAATAGAATACAAAGAAAATCATCCCTTGCTCTTCTTTCTCAGCGTGTCTCTTAGGGTGCACATGGGATGATTCTCCGTTATTTCCCTTTCACAGACCCTGCAGTTTAGGAACCCATCCTCCTGGAACATAAAGCAAGGAGCTGGGCCCCATGTGGGCAGCCACAGCAGAAACATCAGGAAAGCGGAGCAGCGCCAAGAGCAGCTCACCCTCCTGTCACCAGGTCCCTTGCCATGAGGAATCGTAGCAGGGGTTGGTATGGAGATGGCTTGCCCTCCTGCTGTACCTGCTTTGGGGATAAATAGAGAATTCAGCGCCTGGGGCTACCAATCTGGCACCTTTTGCTAGTACTAAGCTAATGATGTGATTAGGACCAATACACGTTTTCAGCAAAGGCCCGGCCTCTGCTGACTCACCGCGAACTGCTTGAAGCCCAAACACTGTTTTGTTTTTTCCAGCATTTCATAAAAACGCTGCTTTTATTTCCCTCTCCGAGCCACGGCCAAGTTCTGAAAGCTTCAAAACCTGCTCCAACCAGATAGTAAAAGTGCGTTTTTAAGATACTGACGTTTCCTAAATGAGTTGGTCTTTTCTGAGCTATATCAACTTCAAATCATTTATCCACTAAGTCAGTCGAGCTCAGCCTGAAACATTTTGCTGCTGTGAAAGCAGCTGCTCCTGAATGAGGTTAAAAGCCAGTTGTGCTCCTGCAGTACATTTGGCTTTGCTGCTCGGCAAGAGAAAGCTCAGGCTTTTTCTCTGGTTCAGGGCTTTTTTTTTTCCTGCTAATCTCTGAGTCCCTTTTTACAGGAGACAGGGTCCCATTCAAAGCTTTTCATAATAGTTTTTAGGCAATTTTTTTAACCTATGTAAAAAAATGTTAAATATTTTATTCAGCGCTGAGGCACGGAGCAGCATGAGAAATGGCAATGAGACTGCAGTGTATAGCTAGAGCAATGTATGTGAGTACATAGGTACTAGAAAGGATAACTGCTGATGATGGATGCAGAAGCCTTATTTTGGTTATAGTTTCTTTTCTAATTTTCAACAAGTCTCTTCATTTCTCAGTTTCTCAGTTCCACATCTTCAAGATAGGGATAATGACATTTATTTATTTCTGAGAGCAGTTTGGAGATCGGTTGCTACAGCTTTATCAACTGGTTTTAACATTGCAATAATCTTTCCCTCTCTACTTTTTGTCCTACTGCCCTGAGAGTGCACTGCAGCCTCTTTCTTTATGTTAATGGGGTTTCCTTTGACAGTCAAATTTTTGAACATGTAGTCTTTCTCATAGAATCATAGAATAATAGAACGGCCTGGATTGAAAAGGACCACAAAGACCATCTAGTTTCAACCCTCCTGCTATGTGCAGGGTCGCCAACCAGCAGACCAGGCTGCCCAGAGCCACATCCAGCCTGGCCTTGGATGCCTCCAAGGATGGGGCATCCACAGCCTCCTTGGGCAACCTGGAGGTTCTCTGACATGTCCAATCAGAACGTACACCTGAGGTCCTACTCATTTTATTTTGGAGAAGTTTTCTCCACATGGAGACAAGTGACAGCATTTGCTTTAGTGGTAGAGATGGCAGTAACTGTTTAGCCCTAGGTATGCAGACTGTACCATCTCAGGTGAATTTTGAATGAGTTGTGAGCTATATATTGCTACTGTAGTCATCCCTAGATTGCCCTTACCAAACTGTTGTTAGCAACAGAACCTGCCCAGGTACTCTGTGGTGGAGTGAGAGCAATCTTGTCTAGATCACTTCTGTATCCACCAGCCACAAGGAAGTTCATTCTGCTACCAAATAATTTTCACTTCACATCTTTTTTTTTTTTTCTTTTTCCTTTTTTAGGGGAAAAAAAAGGAAAATAAAAAGGAAATGAGTTAAAATGAACATTTCTGGAGTTCTCTGGTTGAGACTGGTTGTTTAGGAGCACTGTGGACTGAAAACCGCTTTAAAGGGTTATTGAAATCTGATTGAGTGATGTTACTATGGAACACTGGCTTCTATATGGGAGAAGGATACAAGTGGAGCATTTAGGAAAGGGGGTTGGGACAATGTGAGCAATAAAAAAATAAAATCTGAGACACAGGCAGGGGGCAGAGCTGCTCAAAGAAAATGAGGACAAAAGTCTGAAGTTCATGCAAAAAGAGGGGCTATCTTGGTCCCACTGGTTAGCAGAGGGATTTGGTTTGAAGTGAACCAGAGTGGGGTGGGATGAGGCCACGGCTCTTCCCTTCTCCCTCAAAGGAGTGGTGAGCTGGAATAATCATTATACAGCAGTTATCTTGAAAGGACCGTGCTCTTGGGATAAGGAATTCCATGTGAAAGTTCTGAATGTCTGTGTATCTACTCAAAAGTTTATGGTTCATGTTTTGCCTTAAGTTATGTTTGTGTAAAAGTGGAGTAATTGCTTAAAAATTAGAAGGATCAGCACTGAGCTGAGAGCCAAATTTAGCTTAGTATTTCTAGCTTACTGTCTGTAGTTGGCATTCATCTGAAGCAGTAAAGATGATGCATGTTACTCTACAAATGATTGTGGCCAGGAGACAAGCTTTCTCCGGGACAACGCTGCTGAATTTGACCTCATTTTTGCTGTTTTCAATACTGTTTCCCTTGTGGCAGCATGCATAGGTGTATTAAAAAGATTCTTACCAGATTGTTATTTGAAATTCAAGCTTACAAGGTCCGATGAAAATGCTTGCTTTCAGGTGTTGGTGATTATTCTCATCATACCCAGGCAAAGCCTGCAAACAATTTAAGATCCACAAGATGCTTTTTTGCTGTTGTTGTGGATCATTGTGTTGTTGCGAAAGCTTAAACCTAAAGCCTCATGTGATTGTTCTTTTATTTTTTGTTTTGTTTCGCTTTTTTCTCATTGCCCAAACAAGAGAAGTGCCAGTTCTGTCTAAGTCATTCCAGGGCTTTTTAGGTAAAGGAGTGCCACCGGTAGTTCCCAACAGTGAGCAGGGAGCAGCTGAGTTCATCTGGGGAAGGGAATGCCTACATAAGATTCCAGGACAGTTTAGCCACATACAGCTGCTGATATGGATGAATAACACTTGATGTTTCTGAAGAAACTTATTCAAATATATCACAGTGTTCAACAAAAGTAATTAGTTTAGTTTGCTTAGCTCCCGTAGCTGAGTCGATTTTATGATTTCCATTTCTTAAATTTGAAACTACCGAGGCATGGAGAGAAAGAGGAAGTGATGCCTTCCTTCCTTCCTCAGTTCATTGTACAAGCAGATAGGACCTGGAAAAGTAAAGACCATGTTCCATGGACAAAGGAAGCTCAAATGAGTCTTGACCATATTAAAACTGTTAATACTTTTTTTTTACATCACTGTAGTGTCATAATGCATATGCAACTTCTTTGCCATAGAAGTCTTGTACTTTCAGAGTGAGATAAAAAGACCCTACTGTAACTGGAAATCAAGTCCAAACACATTGAACATGCCCAAATGTCTTACTTTTAACAGTGGAATTTAAAAAATACATGTTATTTTGTTTGCTTATTGTATTATTATTTATTATTACTCTGTTAGCTCAGTTAGTATAACTTCAAAGACTTGTAAGAAACAAGTAACTTTTGTTTTCCAATTGGCTTTCCCACACTGAGATCTGTCCCAGTGAGGTACTGTGTTAGATTTGAGCCAATTCTGCCCAAGAAAGAGGTGTTTGAAAACTGTACCAATACGTCACCTCTATTTGTACATTAACAATTATAGGGTAAGACTGTACCTTGCTGAAATAAACAGTGGTGTTGCTGGGTTCATGAAACAGTCGTAAGAAGGAGGCTGAAGCTCTGTACTGCAAATAAAGACAAAAGTCATGTTGTTCTGGGCTTCTTGTGTGTATAGCTGCTTGTCTGCATCACTGCTGGTAAGCTCTATGGGAGCTGCAGTAAGTAAAAGAGAGGATAGCCCCTCAGGGTTCTTTGGACACACATATTTGAAGAGGATTGTTACTTGACTGTATAAACTGTCAGTGGAAACGAGGCATATGCAAGTAATAATGGAAGCTTGCAAGTACTGGATTTGGGCAGAGCACAGATGTATTACTGCTGAGGCATTTGTGAGGGAAAGAACAGAGCTGTTTGTACATTCAACCTGAAAAGTGTGCAGCAAATAGCTGCATTTAACTTTTTGTTTCCTCAGAATGAGATTCAAATCTGAATTCTTGAAAAACTTGCAAGTTTTCATTTTGTCCTTCTTTCCCATGTCCCAAATGCCAAATTTAATGTTTATTGATTGGAAAGATGGCCACAGAAAGTTTTATTAGCCAGCACAATTAATACTTGCTCCTTTTGAGAGCCAAATTCATCTAGTTTAGTATGTTTACAGAAGAAAAGGCTGGAATGCACAGCAAGGTTTTTTCTTTATCAGACACATGTGGACTTACCATCACTGGCTATATTTGTGAGATGCTCTAACAAAGAACACTCCTCAGGCATGTCTCATATTTCAAGAATCAAAGGGCAAAGAATGAAAGTCCCTTCTAGGAAATGGATGAACCAGCTTTTTAATATGCAATCTCCAATTGCAGTAATCCTCAAGAAGATTGTAAAAGCCAGAATGGAGTCAAAAACCTCCTCTTATTAACCTCCAGAAGGACACAAAGAGCTTTGGATCTCAAGGCTGGTCTGGATGCCAAGTGCACTCCTTAAGTACTCTCAGATTGTCTCAGCGTGCCATAACTTTTGGTAGATACAATATGGTTCATCCAGGAGATGAAGAGACCAGGTTTATTGGGATAATTCCCAGTCAAGAGAGGCTGATCAAGCTGCTTTGTACAGGGAAGCCCATAAATGCCTGGTTTGTTTGTTTGTTTTCTCTCACTGGAGATTTTTCCCTGCTATCCTTTCATTTATCCATAATGACCCGTTTCATAGATTGAATGGTCTCTGAGATTTGTTCGCTTCTGCTTGTAAGCATTGGTCCTATGAGAGACGTTCCTCAAGACAATTGCATTTGAATGCTCATACTTTTAGGACACTTAGATCCGGTTTACCTTCTGAACTCAGAGGTAGGGAAATTCTGCAGATTACATGCTTGCCTCTGCTTGCTACTATCTCAATAAAAATCAGCAACTTTGTTTCCTCGTTGAGCATTTCCACCGTTATACATTTACTTACATAATTGAGCTTCTACATTATTGTTTGTATGTTTCTTTCTTTCTTTCTTTCTCAAATTTGCTGAGATACAGCACTTGCTGTATATAATTAGGGCACGTGTATTCTTCACAACTCCAAAGCAGTGCTTTATACAGCATTCCATTTTTCCTTTAAGTTGCTATGAATCCTATATATCTACCTGGGTTTTGGGAAAAGGTGGATTAAAGAGTCAATGGCTATGTAAACGTTAAGTTAGCAAACCCAATGGATACTTATTTTTCAACCATTTTAGTGAAGTCATCTTTTTGTAGCCTTTCCTCCTACCATGATAGGACTAACTGATGTGCATAGGGAGAAGTTCTCTTCAGCTCTTCTCTTTTTCAAAGCTTCAAACATACTTAGAGATCAACAAGGCAAGAGCATCTTGGGAACTTGAAGAAAGATTGTCAGAGCATTCCTTCTGAATGTTTGGGAAGCCTGAGTGTGTGAACTGCATTTATACTGGCTGAATCAGTGTTAACCAGAATGGGTGAGACTGTTTCTACTCAGAAGTGCTCTCAGTTTAGTTCTGTGGGGAAAGACCAGGAAAAGAGCAATGCAGGAAACATGTAGGCAAATGCCCACTTTGCCAAGTGCAAAAAACTACTGTTTCAAATCTTTTTTTGCTCTCTGCTTATTTTACAAAGTTTCTGCTTTTCTGTATCTTCTCTTTCGACATCTCTATATTTGACTTTAACAAAAGCAGCATAGTAAGCTGAGCGAATGGAATGGTGTTCAATTTGCTTGCTTATTTTCAGCCTGAGCATATCATGTACCTGTTCCTTGTGGCAGAAAGGGCCATATGCCCTGGCTCCTTCTGTCATGTGTGATCTTGTTGTGCATGCACAACAGAATGGAGCTGGGCAGAATTCAGTCGTGGTGCACCAAATTTTCCCATGTGATACAGATGTAATGTCCATGCTCAGGAGCTCCAAAGCTTCTCAGAATCACTGAATTTACTGTGAATGCACCAGAACTGATTTGGTTAGTTGAAGTGCATCCTATATGACCTAGCCTTTCTTGGCTGCATCCATGCTAATCGTGTGCTCTCAAGAGATTATGTCTTGCTGGGTGAGTGTCATCAGGAATAGGTCATGAGTGAGATCAATTGTCCATAAACAAAGGCCAAGCATGCTTAGCACAATCTTCAAACACTGATTTTTAAATATTTTTTAATCAGGTACTGTTTATATTGACCTTAGGTAGTGCGTCTGGAAGAAGTGAAAATGTGAGTAATGTAAATAAACTGACTTTTTAGTCCTTGTTTCTCATCTAGGTGCTTCACCCCTCTGTTCCCCAGCTCTAAAGTGGAGTGACGGGAGAACCTTCTTCATGCCTTGAAGCTTAGCAAACATTTTGCCAGGCGCTCAGAAATCTTTAGGTGAAAAAGGCTGGTGATGAAACAGTGATTATTGCCACATTTACCTTCTCTTAGTCTGGCAGGAACAAGCAGAAAACTCAAACACTTGTGTTACCATGAGAAACGGAGACATGTTCCTTTCAAAACTTTCCCGGTGAGGTGGGTAGCCTTTCATGCTGTCTGGAAGTTTCTCCACAGAAATGTCTTCTAAAGCTGTAAACCTTTCCCTCTGTATGGTGTTTTGCCTGATCACCTCATCAGTGGAAGAATACAGAAGTGAAACAAAGGAGGGAAGTACTAAAAGCAAATTCTGACTACTTCAAACCTTGTGTTCCACCGAGACCTGTGGAAGTTTGAATGCCAGCCCAGGGTTGCAGTTAGCTTTCTGGGTAGCAGGGAATGAGCAGAGGTTGCTGTATGGGTAGAGAGGAAAATGAGATGAGCAAGTAGTGAGTGTGTTTGGACTGTGGAGGAGATGTATGTAGTTGGCAGTGTGGAAACATGGCTGTGTCACGATGAGGGACATTGCTGTGTTTGTACCTTACCTCCTGACAGAGGGGCAGGATTTAGGACAGGGGTAATATAAGTAAGATGGAGACAAAGAGTGAGAAGGAAGTGGAAGGTCCTGTGCTACAGCAGCCACCGTTGGGGTGCCTGTGTTTATTCTTGAGTTCGTGGCGGTGCTGAATATCATTGGGGCAGTGCCGTGTGGAGTGTTCTCGGTATAAATAGAATCCATAAATAGTTTTGCAGAGAGCCGGGATTTTATTTTGCTTGTGAAGTTGGACTTACTGTGACTCTTGGCTCTGCCATTTCTTTCCTTACCTTATTGCTGGGATAAAGTTTATATTGCTTAGCCTGAATTCGCGTATATATTAATACGCTTTCATCTCTTTCTCTGTTGCTTTGTTTATCTGTCTCTGTCTATCTCTGTGTGCGCCTGCTGCTTGTCTGCCTGCCAGTTTTTTCTTTGTCTCTATCACTTCATCATTGAACCCATCTGTGTAGAAAATGGGATATTTGGCTGTCTTGTATTTTTTTTTATTATTTTTTTTATTCGTGTCATTTTGTTCCCTCAGACTTACGAGGATAAAACTCGCACTCCTGGGGGTGCCAGGCATTTCAGATCTTGCGTTTAGGAGGAGCTGTGATGCTTTTTGTGTCTGTTTGTCTGTCCATCTGTCTGCCGGTCTATAATAAGCTGTGCAGCGAGACAGCAGCTTACTATCTGTGTGTGTGAAATTAGCTAATTGGTGTTAGCAGCAATATTTTCACATGTTTTATAAGCAAAGTGCAGCAAGGTATATAAATGTAGATATGATCCAGAGACACACACACATACACACACGCGCGCGCGCACGCAAGCCTGTCGCTGCTCATGCATAGACGCTCAGAAGTAATTAATGTTAATAAGATTTTAATGTGCTTGTGAGATCATAATGAGGAGAAATGAATGCTGTGATTAGAAAAAGGTAACTGTGTGTGTGTTTTGGCTTAGAACAAGATTTCCCCTCTTTTTTTTTATAAATCACAATTTCAGAACTTGTTTGTGATTGCATCAATCGGTTCTTATTTTCAAATTAGAGGTCTGTTCAGCCATTTGAATGATTAGCCAAATAAATGGGGAAAATCCTGATCGTAAAGAACAGTGCAGATTGGGAGATTATTTTTCCCTCTTAGAAAGCAATACTAGTATGTGACAGGGCTGGGCACCTTCATCCTTCTAGCATTACTGGTTTTTTTTTGATGCTGCTTTTAAAGCCTCATCAGAAACTGCTCCCAGAGACGGCGCTCATTTTTTACAAATAGAGATGTTTATCTATAGGTGTCTGCAGTGCATAATCAACCACTGAAACTATTGTGCCAAGGCACATTCCCGTTCATCAGTAATGATGAATCCTCTGAGTCTCCAGATGATCACATGATACCTTGATAATATTTTGAAATAATTAGTTTAAGAAAGAAGAAGCGTATACGTTTATTTTTTAGTTTAATCAGTCGCCTTCTAAAGAAGTCAGATAGGAAAGTGCTTGCAGGAAATATTTTCCAAGCTAAATGTTCTTTCATCCTGGATGCTGCACAGCCACCAGACCGAGGCTGGCTGGAATCCAGATGGACACTAGGGGTCCTTCTCCCCAGCAAATCGGTGAAAATATTGTCCAGAGGGCTTTGCTTTCATTTGCATTCTTATTGTTGTTATTATTTTGAGTCATAAAAGCTATCAAAATATTAAAAAGTTCTTACCTGATGGCACTGCACAAATCACTTCAGGATTGGGGATATTTTTTTTATTAACTGATGCTGAGAGATTAAATATTCTGTTTTAAAAAGGTACAGTGTCTGCACTGTGCGCTTCCCACTTCTTTCTTTTGGTGGTGCCTGGCTCTATTGGTGTTCAAAAATATGAATCTGTGTTTGAATTCACAGATAATAATTAATTTTCAGAAATTGCTGGGGTAGCACAACAGAGTTTGGGATGAGAAATGGTAGAATGTGGTGATCTGATTGCAGTTTCCAAAATTGTGATGAATGAAACCAAGTGCCAGTAGGTACAACTGTGACATGACGTGAGATCTCCAAAGAAGATTATCTGACAGTTCATTTGAAAAAATGAATTATTCTGGGGAGAAGAAACATCAGGCATTTTGTATATTTGTTATTCCTCTAAACACTCCCTTCAGCCAGCTGCTTTAATTCAGGAGTAAATTAGTCTTAGGCCAATGTAGCTTAACTGAATAAGGAGCTACAGGGAGCTTTGCTGCTGAATTAGAGCATCCACTCACAGCTTCAAGACAGTTAAACGTGTGCATACTGAAGTTAAACATTTGGTTGATTTGCCTTAACTTTCTGAACATCTCCGTGCAAGCTTGACATTAGAGACAGATAAACTGTCCCAAGAAATTCATTTGATACTGGGGCCCCAGAACAAAGCAAATTTCAATAGTTCCTTTGCTCTGAGGAAAATATTCTGCCACCCAATTACTGCACTGTTCTTCTTAGAGTACTGGTTGTCCAGCCAGTCCTTGGATACTGGTGTTTTTCCAACAACTGCAGTTGTTGGAGGATTCAGAGATAATGATGGCTGTTTTTTCTTAGAGTTACTGTACATGCATAGGCTCCTTTTTTGGGAGTAAAACATGATGAAAGTAGAAGTACTGTATGCTCACAATGACTTCTAGAATTACTAAAAGAAAGGAAAGTGTATTCACAAGTTCTGTTTCCTTTTGGCAACTTGCTTATATTTGGTTACTCTGGTTAGGGTTAGCTCAAAGTTGACAGAGGGATGTGCATTTTTCTTTGGCTGTGCTGAGAGAATATGTTGGGAGCATAGCAATGGCAAGCCATCTTGGGAGAGACTCATTTTCTCTTAAAGAGGCCTATGTACCCTGTGAAAATAGGAGCTCATAACTGTATGTTCAGATTGTGCCCTGAAGAATGTTTTAGAGCACGTTTGCCAGCCTTACTTGTATTACATCCGTTTAATTTGACTTTATTCCTAAGTGCACATATAAGGTTAAAATGCTATTGATTAAAGTTTATAATTGACAAACTGTGAGTTAGCTGAATAGAATCTCCATGCTAAGCAACATGAGATTTGTCCATGTAACTTGCACAGTGAAAACTTCTATGTATGCATGGATTTTAAAAAATATCTGCTTGTTCTAGCTTTGCCAGGCCAGCAGAAAAAGTGATCAACTTGAAGGTTTTTTTGGAAGTAGTCATCTGCTAGCCTCAAAATGGGTGTGTTTGTTCAAGTATACTAGCTGATCTTAGTTTATCGTATGGTATGGAGACAAAGAAAGCATATATTCTGAAACTGTGAAGATTGAAGTTTAAAAAAAATCATGAATTATCTCATCTTACTTGCCCAGTTCCATAGTTATGCTTCCAGATAAAAGGTACTTCTGACAAAAACGTTATTTCAAATGGTTTTGTAATTGTAGTGTACATATGGGTACATATGGGTGTCCATAGGAAAAGAGCTGCTAAAAAATCAAATAAATTGCTCATACACTCTGTCTCTTCTGCTTCTCAAAGTGTTAGAAACTTCTGAGATAAATAAGGAAAGTCTTCTAATGAACAAGTAAACTGTCCATGGAGTAAGCTCCTACCTTGTTCTGCCATGGGATAATTCTCCGAGTATTTGAACAGTGTATGTACAAGTTTTCTACTTGATTAGAGTTCTGTTTGATGTTATAATGGATATTCATACTAGCCATGTAAAGTTTCTTTTTTTATTTTTCTTTTTTTTTTTCTTTCTCTCTTTTTTTTTTTTTTTTCTTTAAGTAAGCTCTTGATCTCAGTGTTGCTTTGCTGTGGGTATCATGTGATCTACAGGTTGGTTCACACATGAAAGAACTAGCTTAATTTTTCTGAAATGTTGTGTGTGAAAGATATTTGGAAAATTGAAGTTTAAAGTAATGTAAAAGCACTGAGCAACTAGATGGAGTCAGAAACACGAACCACTGTAGTATGAATTTACTTCTTGATATCTCAACTTTATTATCTGGGGAACATGTGTCTCCAGAATTCCAGTGGCTTCACAATGACTACAGCCATGACAGGAATATACAAAATAGGTTAGGTATGTTTACATATGTGCTAACCCATACACTTATGCCTGTGTTCACAAGTAGTGCATTTAGAAAGAGTAGGAATGTACAAGAAGTGTTTGAATAAGAAGTTTGGGGAATGGTTCAACTTGTTTGGAAAATGTTGAAACTTAATCTTCTTCCCATCCCCAGCTCTGCCACTGAGATTGAGAGAATCAGGCTTTTTTACCTATGTCTGCATAAGCTATTCAAGAAAATTGCAAACATCCTGAGTTTCCTCCAGCAAAGAGGTATTATGTATCTATTACCTCAGTTTACCTATTAATATGATAGGATAAATATTTTTATAGATTTTTATAACTTCCAATTGAACAGGTGGAATTTAACTGAAGGTGAGAGCTTTTGTTCTGTCATGTGAAGACCCTTCATGTCTGCTAGGCACTGTACATTGTGTCGGGGACTCACTCATTTCTCAGTCTCTACATTACACTTCCTACTGATGCGAGTCTTTGCAATTCACGTTGGCCAACACATCACAGCTGTGGGACTCCATGTTCCTCATGCATCTGACCATCCTGCTGGCCACCTCTGTCTTCTGCATGTGATTCTGCCTGCAATATCTGCAGGGCTTAATATCTCCAAGCCCTGAGCAGAAGGGGCTCTGCTAGCAGGCATAATCTGTAGTTACAGCCCAGGTAATGGGAACTATGACATGAGCTACTGTATGAAGTCTTATTTCTTGGGCCAGATGAGGTCTTCTTGGTAGGCATAAAGCTGTGAAATCTGATTCAGGAGAAAAATCTCTGTAGTTCTCTTTTGTGATACATGCTAAAGAGTGGACTAATCCATTGAGTGCACGAGCCGCTCAAATGCCCAGTGTCTCCCAGCTCTGCACAGGTGGAGATTCTTATCTGACCACATGATAAACGTCTTTCCTTCAAAAATGGTCTGGGTCACCTCAACAGCACTTAAGGCAAGTCATGTGTCGTGTGGCCTTGGTAAAACAACCTGTTCTGCTCATGAAACACTGTCAGTCTCTGTTCAAGATTGGGGAGAAGGTCTGAGGCAGCACGGGGCAGGTAAGGTGTGTAGAGAGTGGGATGGAGAGCTGAAAGGCTTGGGCCTTGCTTCTGTAGAAGAGAGGAAAGCAGGGAGGGAGTGAAGCAGGGAACAGTACTGCAGGGTGGGCTTTGATGGAAGGGCACAGAAAGTGAATTCTATAAAAGTGGTTTTAAGTGCAGTATGTGTTAGAAGTATGGGGAGGTGAGGGAATGGAGAAAAGATGAGAAGCAACATTACAGACTGTTGCTACCTGTGCACACTTGGAGGTCATCAGAACTGTGAGATGCTGTTGCCAGTGCATTGCTACCATAAGAAACTTCTTGACTTTTGGAAAGTCTTGAAAATATTAAAAATAAATATAGTTGAGGCCCACTCTATTGGATTTTCTGTTCTTCCTTCGTAATATAATAGCCCACTTTTGATGAATGCACTGTTAGCACCCCCAGTAGAATCGCTTTTCAGCATTCTACCTTTGCTTCTTCTTTCATGGTATTTCCTAACTTATCTTCCTTTTTCTGCCCCTGATAGCAAGTAACAGTAAGTGGATAAATTTACTGCTGCCACTTTACTGTGACTTGGTGCTGAAACAGACCAGCTGTAAGGCCTAGCAGGTATGGGCTTATGTTCTAAAGACTGTGTAGTCTTTGAACACAATGGATTTACTTGTAAGCAATGTAGTGCGTGCTGAAACCTAAGGGGTTGACAGTCCTGGGTAATGAGGCTATCTCAAAGGATTGTAAGAGACACTACCAATTACTTCTGGCCTAGAGAACTTGTTCAAATACATATCTTTCTGAAATCCGAGCATGAAGGCAATCACTTTATGGGCCGAAATTTTGTAATCCTAAGATAAGTGATAATTTTGTAATGCTTGGTAGTTCTTGTCCCTCATATATGTCTGTCTTTCCTTTGGAGGAATTTTCTTTCAATACTTGTCTATGATTTTAGCCATTCTAGAACTTAAAAAACAAACAAACAAAAAGCCTAAGGAACACATGTAGTCTTCTTCACTGTCCAAAAGAGGATAGACTGTATGTTTTGTTGTTTCTGATAAATATTTGTCCAGACTGTTGTGAATACTACTTCAAGTGATCTATTCTAGTACCTCATTTTTCTTACCATCAGAAAGACTTTCTTGTCGCCTAACCTAAATCTTCCTTGGTGTAATTTACTTCACACTTTTCTTTTTCAATTATTCACATTCCCTTTGCAACATCTTTTTATGCCCAGGAAATTTGAGTAACGTAGTTATTTTTTTGCATTTTTTTTTTCCCTACTCTCTGATATCTGTATTTATGATCATTCATGCTTTTTTGTAGGTATTCCTCTGCTATTTCTTGAACAGCTGTCTCCATATTTGGACAGTTTGCATCTTGAAACTTCCCAAAACTGAGTAGAGTTGAAGGTTTACTTCCTGTATCCTCTGGGCTACATGTCTGCTTTGATAAAGCCAAAAATAATGAATGACCTTGTGCTTCACCACGATATTGCAAACTTATATCAGGTTTATAATTCACCATAACCTTAGATCCTTTTCTGAAAAGCTGCTGTCGTCTCAGTTACATGCTATTTTGTATTTATGTCATTAATTTTTTCTGCCTAGGTACAGTACTTCACCCATATTCCTCTTGGATTTCATCCGCTGTCTCTAGACCATTACTTTTATTTGCCAAGGACATTTAGAATTTTATTCAGTCATTCAGTGCCTTTTCAGATTCAAGTTGTTTGCAAGTCTGATAAACTTTTTTTTCCCCATCATCTACATTATTAATGAAAAAGTCAAATAATAATAATAATAATTATTAAAAAAACCCTCCAAGGCAACAACCCAGTTGTTGTAGTCTTATATTTTAATAATTGTTGGACTCCCATAATCAACTGGTTTTTTATCTGTACAATACTGAGACTATGCTTGCTTTCTTCTGAGTTTGCATGTAAGAATATTACATAAAACTGTCAAAAGGCCAAAATGAAGTCAAGGTACATGACACTGGCTGTTTTCCACAAGGCTTCTTATCCTATTGTGGAAGGAAATTAGGTTGTTGACATGATTTGTTTTCAAATCAGTGTTGATTGCTACTCATCTTTTATAGTTAAGTGCTTGCAAGCTGTTCTGATTCATTGTTCAAGAATTTTCTGGAAATTAAGCTCAAGTTGACTGGTCAAGAATTCCCTTGTTCTTTCTGCTCTCTTTTTTCTTGCTTTTCATGGTAGATACTGTATTAATTTGTCCAGACTTTACCTGTCTTCCTCAAAGTCTCAAAGACTGTTTCAGGCACTTCTTTAGGTATACTGGGATGAAATTCATCAGGACCAAATGGCTTGAAAAATGTCTAATTTTGCTAAGTACTCTCTAATCTGTTTTGCTCTTCTGGAGTAAGACTATACGACCATATCCCTCTTCATGAGTATTAAGTGAATTATCCATGTCTCTTCATGAGAAATTTTGAATGAAAGGTGACATAAAAAGGATGTTAAGCACTTCAGCCTACTCACATCATCTGTCAGTTGATCTTCCTCTCCATTGATTTACAGATCCACATTTTCCTTCATCTACCTAATGTACTAATAGAATGGTATCTTATTATTCTTGATGTCCCTAGTTAGTTTTGTGCTTTGTGCTTTGAGCATAATGATTTTGCCCCTTCATGTTTGTACTATTCTTTTACTCCTCATCATATATTCTGATACCTTGCTATTTTCTTTGGGCTTTTTATCTCCTGTCTTGATAGCAGTAAAGAGCTCGTAATTTAGTGATGTTAAAACCCTACTACTCTTCTTTATTCCTCTCTATTGGGATAGTTTGTGTTTATGATTTTATTATAGTTTCTCAGAAGAACAGGTATATCTCCTTAACTTCCTTTTTCCTGCAGACTTTCTCTGAGACTTCATTCAACACTCTGCATTGCACCTACTCAGTTTGTTCACCCATACTGGCTAGAGCCTGGCCTAGAAGAAGTGTCCATTTAGTCTTTTAATTACTTTCTGTTGTACTAATTAAGCCTCAATCTTGGTGATGTGTTAAGGTTTCTAGTTTATTTTTCTATTCATCAAACTTGTTCTTCTCTCAGTTCTTCTTGTAAATAATTTTCTCTTCTTAGAAGCTTTTTTGCACGTTTTGCAGATGAGTGCCATTGCAACTATATGCTTCCCCGTAGTTGTCCTCTAAAATTAATATTTGTCTAGTTTTTGTCCCACTGTTGTGCAAGTCTTCTCTGTTGCCAGACTTTGTTCATGCTCGTTTGCCATTTCAACTTGTTGGAAACTAAAAGAAAGCTAAATGCTCTTTCTTTAATCTTAATAGTTAATAGCTATTTCAGAGAGTTTGAACTGAACATCTTAAGGCAATGACAGATTATACTGAACTTGTCATGTTGCAACTACTGTTAGCAAACTTGCTTGGGAGGAAATCTTCTACACAGGAGAAGTCAGTAGTTCTTGGCTTACTACTTGGAAGGATTAAAGGACATCTTAACACGGATCTACAGGTTTTTTCTTCTTTTTTCTTTTTTCTTTTTATAACAAATAGTTGGAGAATTCCAGAGAATCTGAAATTAGATTTGTACAATCTAATTTCTTATGTTAGCTTGTTCAGAGATTGACATTTTAAAATAATGATTGTGTACAGGTTACTAAATATCAGTCATTTTAAAGGAAAATGCATTCAAGGCAGCTATTTAGTGTCCCTCTGTTATCAGCGGAGAGGAGGAGAAATACCCTTGGAGTTTTACCCATCCTAAATATGTTTGAGTTTTAGGACTCTCTGGAGAGTATTATGATGGCTTCAGTTAGATACCTAACTTTTAGATAGTTAATATATTATGTGCATCCCATGCCCGATCGGATTTATCTGAAGAAAATTCTGTTCAATTATACAACACAGAAAGCCACCATCCTTTGTCTTATTTTGGAGAGATTTTGTATGTTGGAATTTTCCAGAGTTTCAAAAGGCTTATATTCATTTAAAAAAATTTCCTTTTTTGAAGAACTTTGCATCATCTTCCTTGCTTTTTGATTGTAACTTTCTCCCCAGTTTGCTTTGTGGTGAAGAAAGTGTCCAGATTCTTTATTTTGGTGTGGTTTCTTTTTGATGGATCGTTTCTGTCCCCCAGGTATTTGCTCTTCAACACTGCAGGTAAATACTGTTCCATGTTACCTTCCTCACCGATGACACGCAGATTAGTTAACATTTGCACATAGTATTGAGTATGTTAATCTCTCTTTATAAGCTATTACATATTTTTGAAGACTATTTTTACTTGTATTTAGGAGCAAACCACTCAAAATAAATGGCCCTGAACAACAGATTAAACATATTTGTTGTTTTTTGGGGAAGAGTTAATGTCATTTTGGTGCTGCATAAGTTTTCCTCTTTATTTTTGTACAGCCGTAAGGTGCCCATGACACTATTATTTTGGCCACTCTCTTGCCAAAAAATTGTCAAGAAATTAGTGGAGAATTCAGAGAAGAGCAACAGAAGTTAAGAGGCTGAAGAGATTGAAATATGAGCAAAGATTACAAGAATTTAATATGTACAGTTTGGACTAAATGATGACTAAGACATATGATAACAATCTACAAGTATTTGAAGGGTGTAAAATATTAGGGAAAAAAAAAAAAAAAGGATTATTTTAAGATCTTCAAAGGGGTAAAATGCGGTTAGGAAAAATTTCAGTGTGAACCACAAAGACTTCCAGAGAACTACACGTGCTGGCTTCATGGAATGGAGCCTATAAGAAAGTGGTAAGAAGCCTACAGTTCCATGCAGGCCTGGGATTGAACACAACAGCGCACTGGTCTGGCTGAACAGCCGTGTTTGCCTGCTCCCCAAATCTTGTTTTCCTGGGGCTTCTGAAGAGAGAGCTGCAGCACAGAGGGTTCCTTCCAGTAGCAGCAGCCTGCCTTCAGCTGCTATTTTCGTGGATCAGCCCTTTTCTATGATATGGCTGTACGTGTACCCGTCCATTTGAGAAGCGTAGGCAGAATCAAGCTATTGCCAATGGATTAATTAATCTAATTTTCAACTCACTCCCTGCTGAGGTGTGAGAAATACCCAAGGAAGAGTAGGACTGAGGGGACATTGCAGAACTGGTCTGTTGGTGATGGTTTGCCCTTGGCAGCTGTCTTTCCCACACACACTCCTGACCTGGAACCAGATTAATTTCACAGGTAAAGTACAATGTAGGCCTGTAGCAAATTTGGTCATGTAGCTGTCAGAAGGTCTTACATGCTTCTAATATTGGAAGAAAACAAATGGCCCATCCAGAAAGGAAACTGAACATCACTTAACAGGACAGTTCTGTAGAAACTAGACTGACGCAGGCAGAAGATCAAGGAAATGAAATAAGAATAGAATTTCACAGTATCTTGGCAAAGGACTGAAATGACATCTTAGGTGTTTTTCTTTAACTTTTGTCTTCCTCTTTCATTTCTCTAAGTTAGTGCAATCACATGAAAAACTGTTTCCACGTAGATTTTTTTACCCATAACCTGAGAGCACTCAACAACTATTTCATTCCAGTAAAGGCTGCAGGTTGACACTGAATGCTTAGATTAATTAGCAGGTCTTCTACCATCCTAGTGAATCATAATGGACGAGTTTAAGCCTAAAAATATTTAACTGTCCTGACCACTATTAACTGGTTGGTATTTTTGCTTAGTAAGGGCTTCTTCACTGTTTACAGCTTGTTTCGCGCTCTTAATAGATATTGACAGGAGGAGTGAGGAATACAGCTCTTGCTCCCTCTTCTGCCCTCTGTTCCTCGTTTTTATTTTTGTGTGTATGCAAAACCATCATGCATGCCAGCTTGGGAAGCTGGCATCCCTCCTGTTAAGACCAAACTTACTCTCTGTTGCAGTATAAATAGTGCTTGCTTCCAACTTCAGAGCAGTACCCGTGCTGCATGCATTTTGTAGCTGGCTGGGAAGCAGGAGCTGTATTAAAGAGTTTTCCATGAATATGAGGATTTTATATTTGTAGCTTTACCTTTTCTGACTGACTTGGAACACACATCTGGGGATAGGCCTTTAAGCTTTTGTGATATTAGGGGGCTGGAGCATTTCAATTTTGGAGTGGTTCAGTTTAAGAAAGTCCTTCTTCACTGGCATGTGCGGGAGAAAGAAAAGCAAATGCCATTCTTTATAATACTCCAGATATAAACCTGGGAGCACTCCCAGCTTTGGCAATCCTACATTATCTTTAAATCACTGGAAGAAGAGGGGGAAATTACACCAGGTGAACCAGATGTATTTGGAAATGTCATTTAGTTTGCTAGTCTCGTTTTTTTGATTTGTTGAAAACACATTGTTCTGCTTTGTAAAAGTACCTGGCTAGGCAAAACTAAGACCATTTGGTCACATAAAGGACACAGAGGAAGGAAGCTAAAGGGAGGTTTAAGGGAGGACATTCTGAGTTACAGAGGTAAAGAGCCACTGCAGACTTTGCTGTACGTATGCGAAGTTGTGAAGTTTTACCATCAGTAATTAGTCCTTGTGCTTTTGAAAAATGTTCTCTTAAAGTTACACAATAGAAAGAGAGAGCTGTTTTCCTTAGACCCACTAGAACTGTTGTCTTCCCAATGGAAAGTGCTGATCTGTCTGCCCCAGTTATCCCCTTGGGAAGTGCCTTGCCTCTCTTTGGCTCTCTGGGGTTCATGGCCAGCTAAACCTTGGAGAAAAGGAATTACTTTATCCTTTTGTCTGTTGCATTTCGGTTTTGGAGTTGGGATGGTCTGCTGGACACACTCAAGCAAATCTTGCCAAGAGGGATGCTGGGTTTTAGGGTTGTGCTGTGTTGCTACAGATCATGTCACGTCCATGGGTAAACAGTCCAAAAATAAAAGCAGTAAATGATACAAAAAGGAATCCAGTTATATTTTTATATCTCATTAAGTTTCGCTCCTCCTTCTGGTTTTATTGGCAGAGGTATAAGGGGAGTATAAGTCTCCATCTGAGAAGAGGTGAAAAGAGTTGCATTGTTTGGGTGGGAGGATATATTTTTTTCTGCTATGGGGATTAAATGGGAACAGGTTTAGGCTCTCATTTGTGGACATCCTTGTTTTATGATGTATAGAAAGCACCTGTTGATTTAAGAGTAGTTACTAGTATCCTACTGAAGGATTCTTTATTTAGGTACACAGCTGAAAGATCTGCTGCCCCAAGCTGTCATTTAACAGAGCAGATTACTTACTATTGCTGTGAGCCAAAGGTATAGGGTATAGGTGGCTGGACTTGTTTTTGAACCCTGAACTTTCCCTGTGTGGTAGTGATAGATGAGTAGGGTGGAAAACAGGCAAGGATCCACAAACACCAATCTTGTGTCACTGTGTGCCTGTCACCAGAGCTGTGCATTAGCTGCAGAACACTGGCTACAAGAGTTGTCCTCTATTTAATGTGAGGCTAATAGCTAATTTATAATATGATAGGGTGGTCCTTGACTGCCTACTTTACAGGAAATAGCTAAGATGTGGTTGGACAATTGTGTTGGAAGTTGACTGGAGAACAGAAGACTCCAGAGAGACCTCACTGTTGCCTTCCAATACTTGAAGGGAGCGTATAAACAGGAGGGAGAAAGACTGTTTACAAGGGTGAATAGTGATAGGACAAGGGGGAATGGTTTTAAACCAAGGGAGGGGAGGTCTAGGTTAGATACTAGGAGGAAGTTTTTCACACAGAGGTGGTGACACACTGGAACAGGTTGCCCAAGGAGGCTGTGGATGCCCCATCCCTGGAGGCATTCAAGGCCAGGCTGGATGTGGCTCTGGGCAGCCTGGTCTGCTGGTTGGTGACCCTGCACACAGCAGGGGGGCTGAAACTGGATGATCATTGTGGTCCTTGTCAACCCAGGCCATTCTATGATCCGATGATTCTATGATTCTATGATTCTGTAATTCTGTGATACTATGATTCTATGACTGTTCTGTCCATCCAAACACCCAGGGCAATCCAGGGCAGGAGAGGAGATGGGGGAGGTTATTGAGGGCCTTTGGGTTTTGTACACACAGATGCACTGAGGAATTCCTGCTATGTGTGTTTCATTTTTTTTTTTTTCTTCTTTTTTTTTCCCCCTCGCTTTGTGCTGGAATCTTCCAGCGTGCTCAGCACCTAGGTTGTGGTACCTAGGTAATGGCTTCTGGAAGTGAGTTATGGCTGCCAAGAGTGCTAAAGCCCCACCTCAGATTTGTTCCCACATCATATGTAAGATATCACTGGGTTCTGGTCCAGCAAACTTTTCAGTCTTTAAATTGGAGTAGTGAACCTTTTTCATAGGTTCATCCATAGTGAGTATCTTAGTTCTACCCGATTTTGATCTTGAAAATAATTATTTTTCAGACAGAAGCTATGGGTTTGATAGAATGGAAGACAGGACTCTTTTTATAGCCATAATCCTGTGCTTTAAGAATTCTGTTTGTCTCATGTCCCTTACTTAGGATTTCTGTGCAGTTATTTATACCATTCTTATTGCATGCAGTGAGGGGCATGACTCCCCAGTGCGGATCTGCAAACATGATGATGCATGGGAAATTTCAGTTAGTATTTAATGAACTTCTTCATATATTCAGTATGAGGACATTGCTGAGGATGCAAGCCTTGGCAAGTAGAAGCATCAACTGTTTTGTTTTGTTGGGATTTTTTTTTTTTCTTTTTTTCTTACTTAAAACATTGAACTTAAGCACACTTGAACTAGGAGCTAGAGAAAATACATGATTTCTTAAATTCATTTCTGGAAGTTAGTATTGTAAGATGGCCTTGCAAAGGCCAAAGAATGAGGTATTCCCAGTGAAAGTGTTAAACAAAAAAATCTTAATTAAAGTATGTACGAGTTATGACTATTCTTCCTGTGAAAACACCAGTGTTTCTATCACTTCACTAAGGGTCTTTTTGTACAGTAGACAAAGGCCCATAAGGAAAACAAAAGACTTTGTATCTAGGAATTAAAAAAGGAGTATTTTCTTTGTTCCAAGTAACCTATACTGTTAATTCTAGAAATGAAATAGAATATTTTTCTAAAAGCTTAGTATGCAGCTCGAGCATTTCCATGGAATGTCCTTTCCTATTCACTGACTCACTCCCTATTCATTTATAGTTAATATATGGCACTTTTATTGTGGTTTCTAAAGTATGGAGGTTATGTGAGTCAGATGCAATTTAGAATAGAGATTATCTTTAAATAATCAAAAACATACTTTGCCAAAAATACTTAAAAAAAAAAAAATAAGATAGAAAGCATTGAGTGTTCTCAAAATGAGAAGTGGCTTTTAAAAAATAGTTTTTTCAATAAATAAGGGGGAAGAAGTGTTATGTAAACCGAAGTGCTTAGCAGACATCCGTTTACTTCCTCCAAGGAGACAAGGGGTTTTAAGATTTTCAGAGCTCATGAGAAAGACACAGCCTTGAGTATTTGCACCAAGGACACGATGGAAGCATTTTTCCTTGAAAATTTGTAGTGTGAACACAAAAGGTTAGAGGAGGAACAGATGATAAATTCCTTGAAGATTTTAATCAGGGGCGTTTTGGAGAATCAGTGGACGTTTGGATCTCTCCATGAAAACAGAACAACAAAAAAAGCCTCCCAAACAAGCACCTCCCTTTCTGCCCTTTCTTTTTTCACTTCTTTCTTCTTCTTACGTCGATTATGGTTTTCATAAAGTTTTTCATTAATGATATGGTGTTAGTAAGGGCAATTGTTAGTTTTTCTGCTGTGACTTTGAAGTCTCTTTGTTGTGACAGCTGTTAGGCTGGCATTTCCTGGACATCAGTGGTGTATTATGATAGCTTGCCTGCTTCCCTTCTTTCTGATGGATTTTCTCAGAAAGGATAGCAGGCTGGCAGACTCAGATTCCTGTATTATAAAACCAGGAGGCGGATTGTAGTCCACTGCAGTTGAGAGAAATGTGGGGATCCAAAGACTTAGCAGCTTCTTTGTAGCGTAGTTAGCAATGTGATCTGTAGACAGAATGAAAGGGATCTCAAAGTTAGAAACGTGCATGCATCCTTTTGCTATTTGTTTTTAAATTTAGTGCAGCAGCAAATACTGCTGGACTATCAAATTGATACCGAATGTAAATAAAGGCCACATTATAATAAATGCATAATTTTTGTTGTCACAAAAAAAAAACATACAGTTGGCTTAAAAAAAGTCTAAACAGCCCTGCAGAGATGACGTATTTTCAACCATACATTAAGTCTTCTGTTTTTCAATGACAACAGGACTTTTTTCCTCTGCTGACTTTTTTTTTTTTTTAAGTAACCAAAGGAACAAATATGTTTAGGTTTTCAGCTTTATTCTGGTGCTCTGTGTACTCTGATGACCTCCTAATCACACTCTCTGTGACATGTCAATCTACTGCTATGGAAAGTGGGCGATTTGGGCTGCCAAGAAAGCAATGATATGCTCATATATCTTGTGCACTTAGGACAGAAAAGTTCAAAGAAATGCATTAACCAAATGAATGAAATGTTACGGGAGCCCATAATTCAGCTACAGAGTGTCTCTCCCAGTTCATGAGTAGTTCTTTATCTGTGTTGTGACTTTAAATGTGAGCACCAGGTGTGAAGATTTCTGTTTATCTTTATTTCAGCAAAAACAAACACAAAAAAATTCAGAGCTGATGCAGATGATGAAATGTAAAGATGTGTGATGGGTTTAGTAAATAGTCATGGTGCATATGTCTAAACAAGGAAGGAGTTTGTGGAATGTGGTATTAGTTTATAATGCTCTCCTTTCATTACTATAGAACCATCTGCTTCTCTGGCATGTTCCTTAAAATTTTACACTTCAGTTTAAACCTTCAACATTGCTGTGGTGTTTCCTCTGTTGAGTTAGTGGAATCATCTACATCACAAGGTAAATACCGTCAACATCTACAGCAAATTATTCTTCATCCAAACTGTAAGATATAATCAACCTTTTTTATTAAATGAAGAAACCATTCTAGTATGTAATTTGAGAGGTGTGATGCAAATGTGAGTTTTGGGGCAAGGGTATACTCTTCTTGGCACCAATATCAGTTCCTTGGTGATCTTAGACGCATTGCCCAAACATTCTACAAGGAATCTCCCATCTGTAAAGTGCAGATAATGCTACTTGCCTCCCTGGTGAGGATTACCATGGTTAGTTAATGTTTGTAAAATTCTGTGAAAATAGGAAGTGTTTTATTGAAAAATAAATTAATTGATAAAAATTTTGTCCCTGCTGCATGTCCTCAATACATTGAAGACTGTGTTAGTAAATGTTTTCACCTTCACAATCCAGCACCTTTTAAATGTGGAATTGTGGTTGTTTGAGAAATGCACGGTCCAACATCATAAATGCACATTTCTTGTTTTCTTCAAAGAATATCATCATCATTTAACACTTATTACTGAGCTTTTCTTTCTAAGGTTTATCTTCATCTGTTCAGTTTGATCAAATGGTAAGGAGATTTATATTTATAGGGCTGCATTTCAATCTACCCCAGCTTGCTAGGAATCCTGGAGCAAGTCAGTTTGACACCTTAAGAATGACTCTTGACAGATTCCTTTGGATGTGCCCGATGCTCTACTGAATATTGTGATGAAGAACAGAGAAACTTGTCCATGCATACAGACTTAGAATCTCTGTTCAGCATTTGTAATCTATAAATTGGTACAAGGTTCGGAACAGATCTGTGATCTGTGATGTGCTTGTAAAACGTGCAAAAATACAGTGTTTTAATTATTGTGAATATGAGATGATGGTTTTAGAAGTGGTAAATGTTTCTTTTGATGCATGGTTTTGAATGAAGGGTTAAAAGATTAGAAAGTCCAAACTCAGTTTATTAGGTCTCTTGGGTGTTTTCTTTTTGTTTGGTTGGTTGGTTGGTTTTGTTTAAATTATAAATACTTTATGAAGAAAAGGAACTTGAAGCTCCTTCCCTAGGCTGATCTTCAGTTGTGGTGTGGATACTTTGAGGGTATAAACCACAGAGGAAGTTGGGATAAAACAGCTACTTAAAAAGAGATTAAGGGATTTACTTCATTGCCTCTATGGGATTTGATTTAAAGGGAGAAGAACCCACTTTTTTGTATCACAGATACTTTTATTGGCTATAGGTTTTAACCTCTTGGAAAGTTTCTCACATCTTTCTATCAGCCAATTTTGGCAGTTAATCCAGAAGAATCAACAGAATTGTACATTGCACTTGATTTCTTGCTAATTTTAAGAGCCTTCAGTGTCTTCTCTGACAGTGTTAACTCTCTAGCCTTTTGGCACAGATGGCATGGATGAGCAAGGACAGTACAGATAACTGTACTTAAACATTATTTTCCAGAGATAAAAGAAATTGAAAGTTGAGGTGTGGAGTGAAGAAGGCATTATATAAAAAGAATTGAACAGAGTATGATGACTCCAGTTCAAATGACTTGTTAAACTCTCTGTGGTTAGTTAATTTTTTCCCCTGTAGAGTTATATTTGGGACAGAATCTGAACTTTGTCTTCCAACTTGCTTGCCAGCTACAGTCAGTAGGGACACAGTACTTTTAAACTGTACAGGTTTGCTGACACCCTCAGAATTTTACAGTCACAGTACTCAATAGTGTATTTTTTAGAAGTTTTTGGTAATCTTTCATGATAACTGATCTCTATGTAGCAGTTTGAGATGGTATGATTTGGGGCACTTGAGATGGGAAGCTCAGCTCTGTTACCACTTTCAGTACGTGGAGGTTTTTTCTGTAGTTCCAAAACAGTATTATATGCCAGTTAGATGTTGTGATTGAAAAGGTGTTCTCAGTTGACTCTTATTCACCTATGTCTGCCTATCCTGTATGATAAAACCTTCAAGCTGCTTATACTTTCTTTCCCAAAAGCTTGACTCTAGATTTGTTGTCTATTTGTGCACATTTATTTTATCTTTATCAAATGTCAGCTCAGTATTTCAATAATAGATCCAGTCATGCCTGAAGTTCTTACAATCCATTTTCGGTAGTGGATCATCCAATTAGGAGAAGTGCCCTCTGCGCTTCTGCAGAGCTTGATTTATTTTAGGATTAGAAGTATGCAAAGTCACGTTTGAGGAAAAGTTACTGATGCCTACATAACTTTCTTTAAAAAAGTCAAGTATTGGAAATTGTATATTGCGACTGATTTGTTCTTCTAAATTAAAGATGGCCAGGAGGTGAGTTTGAACATCTTACTCTTGATCATCCATGCAGTTCATTTGCTAGCTCTCTGTGTGGTTGTGCTTTGAACTTTCTTAAGTAATTCTGTCCAAGACCAGTCTGTTGTAGAGAGAAATGAGCTCTCTGCAGTGTGAATTTGAGCTAGGCATTGTCATGTAGGCTTAGGAATTGAGATTGGTTTCAGGTTCTTTTGATTTAAACTTTTGTCTGTTATTGTGTAAACATTGCCTCTGTGACCCAAATGTTAGTCTGGAGAAGAGGAGGGTCAGCTTATAGCTCTCTATACCTACCTGAAAGAAGGTTGTGGCAAAATGGGAGTCTGCCTTTTCTCCTAAGTAACAGTGATGAGAGGGAATGCTCTCAAGGAAGGTTCAGGTTGAATATGAGGAAAAATTTCTTCTCCAAAAGAGTGGAAAGGCACTGGAATGGGCTGCCCAGGGGGGTGGTTGAGTCACTGTCCCTGGAGGTGTTCAAGAAGTGTGTAGATGTGGTACTAAGGGACATGGTTTGGTGAGCAACATTGGTGGTAGGTGGACAGTTGGACTAGATGATCTTGGAGGTCTTTTCCAACCTTAATGATTCTGTGATTCTATGATTAACTGATACAGAAGACTGAAGTAGTTAAAATGCTATAGGCTTTGCTGACAACTCTTAAGATGCTATTGAAGTGAAAATAGTAACCTGTTCTCTTCTGTGCCTAATATGAATTTAGAATTGACATTCTAATACACTGGTTTATTTTGCTGTGTTCCTTCACCAAGAAGGTATAACAGCAGCAGGTCTCGTTGACTTTAAAGATGCATGTGATTCAATTTCATGCTACTGAGACACAACCATTTTGGAATACTCTACTGAAGTTAAATGAAGATTTGAGGACTTATCTGTTGGAAAAGGTACAATGCACCACTGAATTTGTGAACAAGTGGAAGCTCTCCTTTTCTTTCTGGACTTTCTGATTCCAGCATCAGTCAAGACAAAGCAGATGGCTAAATAACCAGATGTTTGCTATCAACCTGCCTTCATGGTTTGCGATGATATATGCTTGCTAAGATTCTGCCTGATAAAGCTGAATCAAAATACGAGGTTTCTGTGCTGGCCCTTGCACTTCACTGTTGTTTATGGTCTTGGTCTTGCCTGTGAAAAGGCAAAGAAAATTTGATTAATGCCATGATCATGGCTGCCTTTTTACTTGTCATATTTCTGGTTCTTAGTCTAGGTTGAGTGTTTGTTAATAGGTTCCTTTGGAAGACATTCAGTGTTAATAACGTTCTCTATCTTTGGAAGTGTTTAAGAAATGTTAATAAAAAATCAATGTGATCCAACCCCCAGTGGTTTCTATCATGTAGCTTCTTCTCATTTATAAAATTTCATTGTTGCTGCTTTTAACCAAAACCAACCAGTTTTAAGTCTACATATTAAGCCTTCGTATTTTTGGTCTAGAGTTTGGAAAGAGAAGTGTCTGATACCCAGAACAACATATTATTTTTTTTTTTCCCCTGTGTAAATCAAACCCAACTTGATGGATTAGGTGTTTTTGGTTTTTATATGTGGGATAGTAGTGGTGTTGGAAGGAAAACAAGTGAAAAGGACAAAACCTGTGAGTTCAGACTGGCAGTCAATGTTCCAGAAACCTTGAAGTACTCTTTGAAACTTCTGGAAGGTTTAGCTCCGAAGATTAGGGCTCAAAAATGCAAATAAAAAAATGAATGTAGAAATATTTCAGGTTAAATCTTTTCAATCTGTTTTTCTCCATGCTGCCTTCCAGCATCCTGTGTTTTCTCTTTGCATTCCATTCCCTGAAAACCTTTTCTACTTTAAGAAACTGTTGAAATGCTTATTTATGATCAGCATAGTATTCAAGATTCTCCAGCTTTTGAGGCACTGAAACCAGTGCTATGCCCTTCATTTCTAGCCCTAGTTCCCTAAAACACTGAGAGACATAAAGATGAGAAAAGTTGCTCCTGTGCACATACCCTGTAGTTTTTGTGCAATATGCCATAAATGTAATCCAAAACCACTCTGTTTTTTAAACACAAAAAGCATTTTAAAATGCTCATCAGGACTGACAGCTTGTATGAAGATTCCATCCCTGCATAATTTAAAGCATCAGCTGTATCTTCCCCTCTTCCCTCACCCCAAGTTACCTGGAAATGAGTTTTGTAATGAGTTTTATAACTTTAAACAGAGAGTTGCTGGATATTGCCATAAATTTTGTTCTATATATTAAAAAAAAAATTATATATTTTAAACTAGAACCATTTTTAAACACAATTAAGCCAAATGCATTTGAATAATATAAGTAGAGATAAATAAACTAGCTTAGCTAGAGCACTTGGTCTCGTATTTACTATCAGAACTTTAACATGGTTTCTTGTGCAATGCTGACATGGAGTTATAGAAATAACAAAAAAGAGAAACAAAAATAGTATCTAAGACATGAGATTAGAGCATGGTTGTTGCTTGCTAACTGTAACAGCGTATGTGCAGTCTGTGGGTCTACTGATCATTCTCTTATGACAAACTCATACCGCACGTGCCAAGTTATTGGGAAGAGCTCTATCTCAGCCAGTTAGAAAATCTTTTATGCTTTTCTCTTGTGCTCAGGGGAAAAGAATAGAAAATCTTAAGTCTTATCTGCATTAAAGTGGAGTTTCTTTGTTTATACATCAAAGCATCACCTGTTTACCTGGTGGAACTTGACAAGAGTTCTTGAATGGACTAAGATTTGAACTTCGTGGATCCAAATTTTACCTTTAAAGAACCCCTTTTGACCAAACATCTTCTTGAGTAAAAATATGCCATGGACTTACTGGAAAAATGGAAAATACAGAGACTGGAAATGGTCATTTCCTGCTGACATGACATCTGGAGGGCAGTTTAGAAACATAGTTGGTTACTGCTTTTGGGGTTACCTTTTGGCAGTGAAAGAAGAGGGGAAATAGGAAATATGAAGAAATCACCAACTGTGAGTGCAGAAGTCGGGACAAAATGCAGTGAAGCTCAGAAGACAGCAAAAGAACTTGCAAGCAATTGTGTGCAAATACATCAGAGAAAATTATATTTAATCATTGTACACTATTACGTTGATTACGTTTGGTTTTAGAATTTTTAAGGGGTTTTACCAGATTTTACTAACAGTTTCCTGGGCTTTATAGCATTCATAAAAAATGCCTGATCAAAGCAACAGAGAACCTCAGAGAATACTTTCAGAATGTTCACTTGCCTCATGTCAAGTCACTTTACACAAGATGAAGAACAGCCATGTTTGAGTCCTTTATTTGAATAAGGTCTTGTCCCCGAGCCTCACATGTCTCAGATGAAAGACTGTGCTGTTTTAACCTTTTTAGTTTTTTATAAAAAAGGATTTGTTTGTTTGTTTGTTTGTTTGTTTCTGATGCAAAATGGTAAAAAATGAAATTGTAAAGTTTTGTGGAACAGGAAAAATCAACTCCTCTAGAAGATGCTGAAGCTCTGCTTTCAATATTAAAGTAAAGAATACTTGCTGAAATTACTATATTTAAGAACATAGGAAAGAATCCTAGCTTCTTCTGTACTGCTCAGTATAAGTGTAATCAAAACTCTTTAAACAGCAAAATTGTTGTAAGTAAGGACTTTTGTTTCCTACAGTACTAAATTACAAGGACCTGGTAAGCAAGGGAGAAAGTAGCTAAGCTCTTAACCTTATACAGATTTCTTGAGGAGGAATCTTTATAGAGGACTCTAATAGTTTCTGATCAGCAACATATGAGTGCAAAGTGCAAGGATAGGGATTTGCCTGCAGGACTGGGACTTCCCAACTTCCCGGGGAACAGCAAAGCCTTTCATTCCATAAAGCTGTGAAGTGCACATGCACTGAAAATTGGGTAATGTTTTCCCCAATCGTACTTTTCAGCGCTGTTCCTGTTGACTGTATAAGTACAAAACTGCAGTTTGTTTGGTTTTTTTTCCACTGAAAGTCATCTCTTTATAAGAGGTTTCCATTCATGTTAATAATCTACTTCTTAAGTGTTGCTCACCTTGTTGGCATTCCGTGGTCTGAAAACGTGGCAGTGCAGTTCTCTGAGAGGGAATTTTACTTACATTCAATTCCTGCAGGCTTAACACTGCTGTCCTTCCTTTCTGCTCTGAAGTACCTGGTAGAACGGTGCTTTTGGCTTGCTTGCAGTGGGGCTTTGAGAGGATCGTGGGTCCATTGAGATCCTGAATTAGGAACTAAAGGGAGAAAATTATCGTTCAATAATTTTCCATGTTTTAAGTCTGTAATAGAGCCCTCAAAGTTTCAGAGCATGCAGTGTTCTCTCAGCCATACCCTGACCTATATTTAATGTATGGCAGCTAGAGCTGAAAAAACTGGTATGGGGCTAGTGCTGTAGCAGGCAGACAGTGGGATACTGGTCCAGTCCCAAGCACAGGGCTGTGCCACCTCTTGTACATATTCAGCTGAGCTTGGGGATTCATTTGCAAAGGCTGTTACGAACTTTGAGCTCTTGCCTTTAGGCCTCTGTTCAGTTTTAATACTGTTCCTCTGTTCCCTACTCTGTCCTTCCTACCTGTAGAAACAAGGAAAAATACTCAATACACAAAAAGAAAAGTTGTAACTAGATTTTGGGCATTCAGTGCTGATCAACATCCTATTCGTGGCTACATAGATTGCAGTACTGAAAACAGTGGTGAGACATCTACATACTTCAGAACAGATCTGACTCTTACTCCATTTTCTTTTCCTAGTGTTCATTTCATAATGACTACGAGCAAAGGCACTGTTATGCTTCTTCAATTACATTTATTTGATTCTAATTAAGTAGGATTTCAGTCTTTTTTTTTTTGAAACCACTGTCTGTACTGAAGGAACATGAATTTGGAAAGAGGAGTGAAATAATATAACAATATCCCTTGATCTTACAAAGTAGAAAATAACCCAGCTAGGCGCTGTTTAGTGCTTTTTTTTTTCTTGCTTTTTTTTTTTTTCCTTTTCACTTTGTTAAGATGTGCCTTAACTCTATTCAAAAATACAATTAAGAGATTGTTAGAGGTGTGATGAGAAGCATTCAGAATTATAGGACTAGAAAAGTCAAGATTGAACATTTTATTTCGAAGGGGAGACTGGCAGTTTAAAGCCCTCACTTTTCTTTCTTACTGTTGTTATCTGTGTACAGTGCTTTTATAGCTGAATGCTGAAGAAAAAATCTATGTATTTTGTATGTTTGATAAGCTTTCGGTTGAGGCACTTTGTCTCCCTGGTATATGTATTTCACATTGTATGTTGATGCCTCGCACAACAATTGAAAAAGGAAAAAGCAATGAAGAAAGGGATAAAATAATGATTGTGAGGGGAAAAAAATGAAGACTGTGAACATTTGTAGAATATCTTTGGAGAAGCAGTAAAACCCAGATCTCTGCCCTGCTGATTTAAAAAAAGGACTAGATTTTACATGGGTGGTTCATCAGTTGCCTGTATATTATGACCTAAATGGGTGCTGGAGGGATGTGTAATATCTTATAATGGCAGAGGAACATGTATTAGACCTTTTATTTCTGCATATGCTAGTGTTTTTGTCATAGGTATTGAGTTTATCTTGGCTGACCCACAAGTTTTAAACAAGAGTGTGTTTGAGCTTTCTTCTTATAAACAGAAACACGTTTCTGATGAAATTATATTGCTCTACTACTCAGGATTTTTAGATTCAGAAAAAGGAAGGCATAAACTAAATGAAAAAGACATATGGGTTGTCTCATGTTAAACTTTCAGAGCTCTATTTTACCCTGTATTGTGATTCAAAGGCTTTTGGAATCTTTCTGAGAAACTGTTATTGCTATACCTGCTTATTTATGCAGTTGGTACTGTGCATTTCAGTGTCTCATCTGTCCACAAGGCATCCAGAGCAGTAGCCATCTTGCAGAAAGTCTACAACTTCCTTTTCTGTGGGTATAATCCATCTTGGGAAGCAAGAATGAGAGGAGAAAGAGAAGAAAGGCTGGTACATACTCAGATTTCACTTTGATTTGGAGTTGAGGTGTTGTGTTGAGTGTTCCCTTAGGAAGTGAAATGAAGACCTACAACTTCTTCACTGTAACTCCTTTCTCTGTGACCCTGCTTGACGAGCCTGATCCTCTATGATGAAGTGATCTGCCTGGTGGGTAAGGGAGAGGCTTTTACCGTAGCCTATCTAGACTTCAGCAAAGCCTTCAACACTGTTTCCCACAGTTTTCTCCTGGTGAGACTGCACCTTGACTACTGTGTTCAGTTTTGGGTCCCTCACTACAAGAAAGACATCGAGTCCTGAAGCGTGTTCAGAGAAGGGCAACTAAGCTGGTGAGGGGTCTGGAGCACAAGTCTTATGGGGAGTGGCTGAGGGAGCTGGGGTTGTTCAGTATGGAGAAGAGGAGGCTCAGGGGTGACTTTATCGCTCTCTATAACTACCTGAAGGGAGGTTGTGATGAGGTGGAAGTCAGCATCTTCTTTCATGTAACTACCAATAGGACTAAATGGCCTCAATTTGCACCAGGGGAGATTCAGGCTGGATGTTAGGCAGTACTTCTCTGAGAAGGCGGTCAGACTGCCCAGGAAGGTGGGGGATTCACCGACCTGGAGTTGTTCAAAAAACATTTAAATGTTGTACTGAGGGACATAGTTTAGTGGGAAATATTGGTGATAGGTGGATGATTGGACTGGATGATCTTGGAGGTCTTTTCCAACCTTGGTGATTCAATGATTCTGTGATTCCAACACTGGCTTTTAGGAATGAGCCAGTGTGAAGCAGAGCATTCAGTGAAGAGCTCCTGAAACAGCATCCAGCCTCTGAGACAAGATACTTGCCACCTATACGACACATCTCATACATCATAAGACCTAGCTCTTCTGAAAGCAATGACAGAATAGACTTTATCTTCATTACATCTCAGAGCCCAGTCCTGTGCATGACTTTGGAGGATTTGTCTTAATGCTGAGCTTCCTTTTCTTGGGTGCTGACTTCCTGTCTACCTTGCACCCGCTGAGCAGTCCTCATGGAAGCTTTCGTCATGCATTTGCCACCTCCCTTTGTTTACCTCACTACTACCCCAAAAGCAATAGCCTAATTTCATTGATATTATTGAGTGGGTGGCCCGTTATTAAATACTTTTCTGTGTGTGTGTCTGAAGGCCCATTATTCATTCTGGGTAGAGAAGTTTGCCCTCAGTCACATTTATCTACCTGTGTCCGTCTTTTAAGAATTTCCACTTTATTGATGTTTCCATTACAGGAATTTGAAGAATGTTCAATTACATAGAGGCCATGAAACATATTTACTTTTTTGTTTTTAATAGTCTGCCAACTGTTCCCAGCCAAACTTTAAACTGGACTTATGACTCTTAGATATTTTTTTTTATTTATTTATAGCTGCTTTATTATAATATATACAAGTAGTGTGCACACAAATAAAAGCTCATACCATAGCTTTAGAACACAGTGCTAGATTTTATCTGGAGGATTATTGCAGGCCTGTTTCTAATTTATATAATGTTTTCATTAATAGCAGTACCTTTTTAAAATGCCCAATAAAATAGTGTAGCATTAGTTTAAATAGAAATTTCAGTCATTTTAGATATCCCCCCATTGTAACAGGTCAGGCTTTTAACAGATGTCTCAATAACTTTGCTATTAGCAGGAATATTTCATGAATTAAAATCAGGCCTCTTTGTCTCTGTCACTCATTTAAATGACCTACATATTTGGCAGATGGAGAGGACTTGCTTGTGCATTAGTACTGATGGGTAGGGTTTTTTCAGTTGTGTATTTTTGGAGGAGAAGGATTTAACATAAGTTAACGTCGTTTATTTTTTATTAATATCATACTTCAGTTTCGCTTTACAGAAATATCTTATTAGGCACATCTTGCCTTTTAGGCATAGGCAACATCTAGGACATTTCTCTTGGGCACCAGCCTTCTGTCTTAATGTAAACCTTTCAGTGAAGCAGTGGACAACTTTTTTGCAAGTGTATGCGCTAATGGAGTTGAAATAGGAGGTGTAATAATTCAGTAATTGAATAGGTTCTAGATAAAGTCTGAGACCTGGGTCTTCCCAGGCCTTTCTGGCTGTAGATTTGCCTGCTAATGTCTTCTTATTTCTTCTCTTCCTGGCATAGTGAGAGTTTCAGCATTATGCTAAGGGTCTCGCTCAAAACAGCTCTCATGTTGTTATGCCAGCACCTGTTCCTGTGTCCTTTGAAGAATCAAAAAGGACTTCTTCAGTTGAAGATTTTGTTGACTCTCATGATGACAGCAGAGCTTAAGGCATGCTGTGAAGAGTCGAACTACAGGGAGAGATTTAGTTGTAGGTTCGGTCTGTTTGTCTGTGCAAAATCACTGTCTGGTGTCCTGTGAACTAGTAAATACAGAAGTGATTGCTTATTATTTTTGCTGTACGTTTGATTGGAATGTAATTAGTTACACAAGCAATTAGAAAAGCTCCACACCTAAATGTGCTGCCTGAGGAAGCAATATATCCCACAGTCATTAATCAAGAGATAAAAAATGCAGTGCAATAGAGTGAAGTTACTTGAGAGATACGTTTGATCTGCTCTTCCTCCCCTCCTTTTTTTTCCTGGTGTGTACTACTGGGGTAAGTGATAGAGATGCTAAGCTTCTGTGATTTCCATTGACATCATTGAGAGCTGCAAGTTCTTAACATTTCTTCAAATCAGACTACTTGAACTCAAGTGTATCAATATGGTCTGATCAAATTCAGTGCCATTTGTCCAACAAATTCACAGAATAGGTAGTTATGGGCACTGAATTGATATTTTGTTGCTGAAGATTCTCCTTATTTACACAGATGTTTAACCTTTTCTTGCCTGTGAGAACAGTCTACATGTTAGCAAACAGGAGAGCTTTCCCAGTGATTCCAAACTATAAGAATATTCCTGGGATTGAAAGCAGAAATCATAAGTGGTGTTATGTTATCTTAAGTTTGCCCTTTCCCAAATTCTCTGCTGCTCTTGTGAGGAGAAATATGGCTGAAATTCTTATGTGATGGTATTGATGATACTACTCATAATAATGAGAAGAAATACAGTGTTGATGATATTAGTATTAACTACAAGAAGAAATACTGCAAATTTCAAAACTAAACTAATTGTTCAGGATAATATAAATAGATGCATACAAGGTTTTGCCTTAGAACTTCAGGTCTTTTTGTACTTAATTAAGATAGAAGCTGAAGTCTGTCTGGTGGCCTAGTTCATTTTAAGACGTAGTATTTTAAGGAGCTTCCAGTGTTTGAGGAACTGCCATCATTCTGCTTGGCCTGCTATTCTATGTGCTTTACACCTGTGTAATATCAGAGGAAAGAGTCTGAAGAGAGAGCATATACCTTTTCAAAAGAAAAACATAACTGTTGAGGTAAAACAGTAAGTCATGGGGTTAATCATAATCTCTCTGCATATCACTGTTCTCTCTTAAATGGAAAAGGAGATTTTTGATTTATTAGAGGTTTTCCTGTAACAGGAATTGGAAACACAGTCCCACAGAACACTGGATGTTTATTATTTATGTTAAAAGTTAAAAAAAAAAAAAAAAAAAAAAGTAATTATACCCTTTTAGCATTATCTTTTAACTCTTTTTCTTCTTATACTAAAAATGACCTTAAGGAGTGAGAAAGACACTTAGGCAGAGACAACAGGGGAAGGGATGTGGTACATCCTGCTCCCATTAACACTGTCAATTAGCACCATTTATCTTGAAATTTGTCCAGCTTGGAACACAAAGAATGTACGTCAGGGTTTGGGCCAGACAGAAACATAGAAAATGATGGTATTTGTGGAGACAGTAGCCAATGTGGGGGAGAGAGCAAAGGCACACAGTAATTCTAAAAAGAGCTGCATTTTTTATGTGTGGAAATTTGATTATAAGATGATTCTTTCAACATAAACACAATTCTCTAAGGACTTATTAATGCTTCAGTAGCATAGTGGAGAGACACTAGTGCAGTCCGCTTTAATAGCTTTCTGGCTTGAACCCCAATACATAATGTTCTAGTAATAGTTTATGGGTGACTACAATAAATTGGTAGCAAGTGTTTTCCATTTTTTGGCTCTTCTTATCAGATCTGCTGGTGGAACATTTTGTTCTGAGAATATTGCAAAGGCAATTGATCTGCTTTGGATATGTGCTCAAGAGTTTTGTGTCTTTTAAAATATATGTATATATGAGCTTTTTTGTCCTGTTCTGAGATGTACAGTACGAAGCTGGGGGCCAGTAAAATGTTACAGGGGATCTGAACAGTTGGTTAGACCCAGCAGGACTCCACCTACCCTAAGTAGTGTTCTGTGAGTACTGCCAAAAAGGCAGTTTTCCTTCCCCCCTGCCACTTCTCTTCCCAATACTGCCATTGTTCTGGTCTTTCCACGCAACAGTGGAAAACTTGTGTCCATGAAGGAATGAAGATCTTTCACACAAGTTCATTATCAACCCAAATGGCTTTTTGAAGTAGAAAGAAACATGGGATTTTTTTGCACTTCATGATGAGGGAAAGAACCATCTGATTAGAGATGGACCTAATGATCACCTTTGATTTCTATTTGACATGGGGCTGAACTTAACTGTAATTACAGAGTGAGACACCATGGCCTCTATTATGCAAGAACTGTCCCTCTTGGTCTTCAATTAATTCACAGCTCCAGATCACCTCTATGGCAAGCCTAATTGAAATACGCTGCTTTCATCTCCGCTCCCACAACTAGAAGATGAGTCTGGTAGCTGAACCCAGACCAGTAATGTCTAGTGAGTTTCTGTCTGCGGGAGGCCAAACAAGAGCTGTCAGCCCTATTGCCTCTGGATTTTAATCCTCTGGATGTGACAAAAGAAGTCAGAGGTACAGAGTGTTGAGGAGAAAGCAAACATTGCCTACAAGCTGTTGAGTTGTGCCACTGAACATCCAGCACTCGTTCTTAGCTCCATTTCCTTTCTGTAAGCAGCAGGCGTGCTCAATCACCCAGCATAGTTTGTGGATGAGACTCAAAATGAAAATGGGTACATTTCTCTCAGGTAACATTAAACACATGCAAAATTAAAGGACAGCCAAATACCTCCTTCATTCCTTTACGTACTGGAACATTTGTTTTATATAAACGTTATATTAGAAAAACACTGGGCTTGGGGCAAAAATCAAGCCTTAAAGAATGTAAACTAAAGTCTGGTGATCTCAAAAGCACAGAGTGAATACATACTTGAGAAATATTTGAAGTAACAGAATGTGGACTTTGCCTAGTTAATGTTAAAAGTATCCCAGATGACGGCAGGGGAGTCAGTTTGGTTGTCACATAAAGCTGCAGAGAGAGCTGGAGATGAACAGAGAGTTCTGAAAACCTGGCCCTGGGACAGGAAATGGAAGTGCAAAGTGATTGAGAGTGCGAATTGATGAAGGAAGTTAGAAACAGAGAAGTGCAAAATGACGGTTGCCATGCCAGAACCATTTGTATTGGTTATTATACTGTCATAAGCCTAATAAATGTGGATATTTGTTCTCTGATAAGTACTTGACTTGTTATAAAAGCATGTTATGGACTTAGTGAAGGAAAAGAGAGTCTTAATAAAAGGGCATTCGAGGGGGACTCTGTCCACAGTGGTTCAGTGCTAGTTTTAAACAGATCCCATCCACTGGGTCTGTTCTGCTTTTGCTGTCCATTGTGAACAGGGAATTTTTTTTTTTAACTTTCTTTCTTTTTATTTCTATATCTGAGTAAGATCATGCCATCATCACCTTGGGGGCACTGCTCTGTATCAGTTGGGTCTTCTTATTTTCCTAGGGAAAAACCCACAACTCGTTCAGATCCTGTTCTAGGAATCTGTTGCATATTGCATCTGTGGAAGCACTGCAGTTTTCTGTCTTTCATTCTCAATAACAGAGAGAAGGCTTCAGGCAGCCTGCGAACAATGCGTGAGCTTTCTGTTTCTCTCTGCAAACAGAAATATATCCCATTTCCTGTTGGGGATTCTAGGCAGAATCATCCAACAGATAATTTCCTGTAGTAAACATTGCAATAATTAGAGTTACCGTTCCAGAGCACTGAACTTTAAGTATCTTTTATTATTGCATCGCAGAAAGCGTACAAGAAGCAACCCCAGTCAGATGTGGCTATTGTTGATCATTTCAATTGTGTTATGGCAAATATACGACCTGAAGAACGTCCTTAAAATATATGTGCAAGACCAAGAGTGCAACTCAAGGCAGAATTTGAAGATGCTAATTCAGCAAGAACAGTTAAAACTCATTTCCTTTAAAAAATAAAAAGCTTTCTTGTGCTTCTCTTCTTTGTGAAGCAATTTAATTATTTTTATTTACTGAGGAGCAGTCGTTTTTTAAATAACTTTAGCAAAATATTCACATTACAGACAGCCAGTAAAGTCTTGTGTAATAGTTAATGCTAAAGTGAGCATCATATTTGAACTCAGGAATGTGGTGTTGTTGAGAATGTCCTGCAAGAAGACTCAGTGAGATTTGGTTCAGATTATCTGCCCTGGTTAATAGAGGACAATATTTCAGTCATTTTATTTTGGATAAGTCTGAAGCAGAAAATAAGACGGAGAGCGTTTATTAAAAACAACAACAACAAAAAACCTGAAAGTACAAAAAGAAATTGTTGAGGCATACTTTTTACATTTAGTGTATTTCTTCACTGTATAAAGTGTTCTACTTACAGTGCTGTTATGTGTTTGGAATAAACAGTAGAGTGCTATATTTCACTGTAGGGTCTGTCCATAGAACATGCTGGCTCTTGGCTCAGCTGTTTACATTTTTTTGAAAAAGCTCCCATCTGTTACATCAAACTTGTTAATATAGGTCTACAGGATATAATAACATTAATGCTCTAAGTATCCAAATGAAATGTCAGAGTCCGGCTGCATACACTGAATTCAAATGTGGCAGTGTCCTGAAGCCACCCCTTCTGCTAACAGGCCATTTAATAATCCATGTAAGTATCTATAGATGTCTAAGTCTTCGAAGGTCTGTCAGGGGCCAGATGTACAAACACGGTTACAACATCAAATCCTCACAAAAAGCTTTTCTACCATGATAGCATGACCATATAAAATTTGGCCTTGATTTTTTTTTTTTTTTGGCTCTGAAGCTACAGCACCATCAAGACCTATTTAAAATGAAAATAGGCTTGGTAAAGGAATTCTCGGAGCTTTATGCTGTTCCCAGTAAAGTTAAAGGCAAACGGGCGTATGAAAAGAGTTACACCACACTACCATATATGTTTTGCCATTCATTAGGCAAATGAACAAAAAACCAAACCAGAATCAACAACAAAGGAAGCCAACACTTTGTGATTTGTTGGTTTTTTTTCTATTTCTTTTTTTTTTTTTTTGTCTTGGTTTGCTTTGTTTCAATTTAATACATAACCGAGTCCTTGATATTTTTATTTCTTGTATGAGCTACTGTAATTTATTCTTATAGTGGCCATCTGACCAGAATGAAGATGTATGCCCCCTGTTTTGATCCTTGTAATGATGGAGGGTGAAATGTAAGTTTGTTATATTACCTTTCTTGTTTCTACTCCTTTGTATCCAGGGTTTTTTAATTTACATTGCATTGTGAATGAAAACCCTTATCTTCTGCTGTTTTTTTTTTCCTGCCACTCAAATTTTGCATCAACACAAAAGGTTTGTTCTTCAGTTCGTGTTTAGTATTTGGTCACGTTCATTATGAGGTACATCTAGAATACACAGATCACATAATATACATAAAATATCATTTCTCACTGCTTTTTCCTTGATATCTTGTTATTAAAAGCTATTTTTTTTAGTAGATAGAAACCCAGTCTATGCATAAAACTGCCTCCAAATGAGCTTTGCACATCTAATCATATGTATTTTTATTCCCAAATGCTTGGTGATCAACAGTAATTTCATGTAGAATGGTTATAAATCATATTACTCATAAACACAATGCAACTGGCTAAATAGAACCAAGCAGAGGGTTAATAGTCCAATAATAATTAAAATAATCCTCTTCAATTCAGTAATAACTTTGGCCACCTGCCTTCATCCAACCCCCAGCACCACCCTCAGTACTCCTTACAAAAATATTCACATTACAGACAATCTTGTGTAACAGATTAACATAACATATCTGGAACATTACTCAGATTTTTGGGCAATGGCAAATCTGAATATGTTCCTAAGTTCAGCTTTTTTTCCTCAGACAACATCCTGCTGTTAACTCTTGACTTTTTTAAATCAGTGGGGCCTGGTGGAACTGGAATGCACTGCCTGTGGTATCACATGGAGGATTTGTGTGAGTGTGTGTGTTGGAGCAGAAATACCACATGTTACAAGGGCTTAGCGCAGACAGTATTGTAAGGACTGGTTTTCTGTCTTTGCTTTCTGATTGGAATGGCTGCAATGCCTATCTGATGTTTGATTTTAGTCACAATAGTGGGTGATAAAGAGCCGGATGCGCAGTTGGATGTGTAAGCTAAATTTCAAAAATGCAAGGTTTTTTTCATTGAAAAAAAAGGAGAAAATGAATCTCATAGGTTCGGAAACAGTAATGTGATCATCCAAGCACAAGGCTGGAAGTCAGGAAGCCTTTTTTTTGTTCTTCATCTAACCTGAAGTTGTTTTTCAGGTAAGTTTTTCTTGCTTGTAGATCTGGAATCCTGCCAGGGACATTTGTGACGGAAAACATTTGGGGCACCATTGTAGTATGATACAGTTTTCAGTCATTGTTCCTCATTTTAGGTAACCAGACCTAGAAACAAAATAACTCTGTTCTAATTTAACATTAAAGTCCCATTTTTTGTTACAGATTTCATCTTGTCCATTGCTAAAGTAATTGGCCTCTGTAAATAAGTGCTAAGTAAACAGTCGAGCAATTTTTGCTGGTACATATTGTAATTCTCATTTTTAAAACACCTAATAAAGATTGCCTTTTAAATAGAGCTATTTGGATATATCAGGGGCATGTTGTACTAAACAAAAAAGAAAAAAAAGAAAAAAGAAAATAAAAAAAAGTCTCTGTCATTTGAAAGAGACCATTTAGCTTTTGAATATATTTGCTCCACACTAAATAATAGATGTTATTCTGAGACAAATAGAACATGGTCTATATCCTCCTATTAGAAACTGTTTTCTCTTGTCTGAATACTTCACCCACCCCAACTACCTGCCCCCTTAACAACAAACAGATTTGGCTAATATGCATTGCAGGTAAATTTTAGGGCTGTAATATAAATTATTAATTTAATAAGGTTAATATTTAAATAACTTTTTAATCATTAACAAAAGTGGAAAGTTCAGAGTTAAGATATTCTTTTTCCTCCCTGCAAAAATAAACATTAACAAATCAGTCTAATTCCTGTGCATGATGTAGGTTGGTCTGGTTTGGATAGTTCACTTGCAGTAGCAGATGGCTAGGAAGATATTGCTCTGGCACAGCATTATGATTACTTTCATGCCCTTAAAAAATAGCACAGAAGTGCTGTTGACAAGTTAGTACCTGAAGTAAGAACTATTATCATTATTAGCAAATGGGTTCTTAAAAGATGCTTGTCATTGAGTCAACTGTTTGTTTTCTCATCACCTTATCTTGAGAAAGAGTAGAGGCCACGGAGCGTTTTTCTAGTAAGTTTTGTTTGTTAAGCATAGCTCTTTCTGGAAAAAGCAGATCAGGTCAACACATTGTGCATGCATAGAAGAAGGTTCAGCTGTGATTCTAGAAAAGGCTGTTGCTCTTCTTTGGCTGCAGAAGGTCCTTCTACTATTAAATAAGTGAGCTGATTGACTGGTCATCGCAGACATGTTGCAGGATGCAGCAAGAGTCTGTGTTTGAATCCTAACACTGCCCCAGCCATAAGGCATGAGCACTGGTCTGCAGCTGCTGCTGTGGTTATCAATCTTCATGACTGATAGCATAACCATTCCCAATGGCAATACCAGCACTACCGTGGGAGCTGTCAGCTTGTAACTTTCATTTGAAACAGAGACTTGCTAAATTGTGAAGCAGTAGCCTGACAGTAAGACCCCCACATCCACTCTGGGTTTACAGAGACAATGATATAAGCATTTCTGTTCTTTAAAGGTTATTTCAGCCACAGCCACATTCATTTTTTGCTGGGATTCAGAGGTACTTCCTTTTCCAAATGCTAGGATTTGTGATGGCAGTCTGATAGCAGACTGTTATGACCTTTCTTTGAAAAATCTCATTTTGATGTTTGATGTGAGTTTTATTTATAGCCATTACTTATACTGTCAGCACCTTGAGTATTCCTGTTGGAGTTCTGCCCTGTGCTCAGTACTACACCAGTCTCAGCTAGATGCAGCAATTTAGTGCCATTTGCTCACAATGTTAGCAGCTGAAGAAATGGTGGCCAACATTTAGCATGCCCAGAAGCTAAGAAGCTACAGAGTTCTGACTGTCTGAATTGTCAGAACATTATCTGTTCTAGCAGTATGCACCTAACTTTCCATGTGTGCACTATCTTTTCAACATAGATAGACCTTGGCCTGCCCTGGCTTTGCATCTGAAAAAAAGATATCAACGGAACTCAGAGGAGATCTACTTTATGCTATTGATAGGGATATACATTTCACTCACTTTAACAGCTGGCACTTAGTCATGGCTTCTGGACTATCTCTATTGACAAAGGAAAAGGAGAGGCTTCTCTGGAGATTGACTTAGCCATTCGTACGATATGAGAAGGAATTGCACTCTTGAGATGGGTCACCTCATTCCAGTAGTGGAAGAAGAAGCCTATACAACAGTCTGTTGGATGGCCAAAGTTAAGTGAGATTGTTTTACTCTTAATCCCTCTGTATTGGTTTGTTTGGTTGTTTTTCACTGCTTTGAAGGGTAGAATAATATAGTTCTATTTGGTTTTGCTCCATCCTGTACAGTACCTTGCAATTCTTAAAGCTAGAATTATGCAAATGCAAAGCAGTATGATGTTTGGAAATGCTGAGTTAATGTGGCAGATTAATACTGGGATTTTTGTTGTGCCCTTCGTATTAATTAATAGATAAGAAGGAAGGCTTTGTTGTTAAAGCAGTGGAATGTAACTTGTGATGAAAGTTCAGCACTCTGTCACTGATTTCCTGAATAATTTTAAGCCAGCCGCTCCATCCTCTGTGTCTCAACACATCTGAAAAAGTAGTCCCCGCTCTTTCACTCGTGGCCTGTCTCATCAGGAGGGTTCTTTCAAATGACAACTGTCTCACAGTCTGTATTGCTGCAATGCCTAGACCGTTGGTCTTGCTGGAACCTGTAAACTTTGCTGTAATATAAATAATTTATTAACTGGAAGACAGTTTTTTAGGATATATTTCAGAAATTTGTCTAATTTACCGTAAGAGTACAAAAACCTGGATAATCCATTGACCTGAGTTAAATAGGGAAAAAAAAATAAGATCTTTCTGGGTATGTTTGAGGAAAATATAGAGAAAAGCCATATATATAGGTCATGTGCATATATGTAATGAAATAAAAGTGTAAAATGGATCACATGTTTTGAGGGCTAGAACTTCAAGAAACAGATCTTTACCATGTAGAGTATTTGTGCTCATAATTTAAACACTCTACAGCATAATAAGCATAAGTCTCTAATACGAATGACTTGAAATAATTTTTGACTCTGATTGATTTAGGTAAAATTACAGTAAAGATTACTTTGATCTCAAAATATCCATTCACTTTTACTGGGGACTCTTCAACTTGAATATAAAGTCTCTTTTGAATTGTTTCCTTCAGACCTTAATTTATGCAAACTTCATTCTATATGATAAGTGGCATTCTCATAATGGAGTTATCTACTATCTTGCAGTAGAGCTTCCAACATGGTTTTAATCCAAATACTGTGTACTGATATATCTCAGCTAAGATTTTCACTAAATCAAACTGTCCTGATGTCCTTAAAGCAGGATGAATGTTAGAACTAAAAATGTCCTACTGATCTGAATATCTCAGTCTTCGTATTGATTAATCTCATAGTTATTTTTGTAAAAATATTAATTTTTTATTAGATCCATTCTTACTACTTGGTCTCTATGTACCAATTTTTACATGTTAATCATTATAAAAAATAAATACTGTATCAGTAACAGATTATAGAAATTATAGGAAAAAATAAATGAAAAAGTGATATAAGGATTGGAGCAGTATTGTGGGTGTTCATACTGTTTCAAGTGCACACTTATAACTCCTCTTACATTTAGACCAGCCTAAGGAACTAGTTTGTGTCCATAAGTCATTGTAAAGTGGCAAATATTGAATTTTTAATGTCCCTCGCTGAATATAACTGAGAAAAGATACATTTTCAAAGATTTTTTTTTTTTTTCATAGAGGAAACATGAACTGAAATTCTGTATTGTGTTTTCGGATGTCAGTGTTGTACGTGTGTTGGAATAATTTTGAAGAATTCAGCAAAGTGCAAGAATAAAAAGAATGTGAAATAGGCTCCATTTTGTTTTTGTTTTGTTTCAAAATAAAAAATGGTTTTGAATGTCACTTCACAAAACATCAACTGAAAAAAGTTAGAAAAGCTTTGGAACTAATATTTTGTCAGGAATGACAATAAACAGCAAGGGTCCTTTGAAATAATACTGAAAATACTTCACCAGTAGAAAAAATGCTTTTGCTGAGATCATATACTTTTGCAGAAGATGAGTCTTGTATTTTCTAAAACCTAAGCGTCTGTCTTAGCTACCTCATTATAAAGGATTTATAGACATATTGACAAAATGGACAACAACAGAAGTATAAAAAAAACTAAAACACATTGATTACTTAGAATATTCCTGACTTTTTGATGAAGTTTCTCTGATTCATTGGAGTACTGCGGGCTTCAGAGGCACCTGAAGGCATCCCTTGCTGGAAGGTTATCATCCTGGGAGGGGTCACTATTCTGGTTTATTGCAAGGGGAGTAAAAAGAGACATTGTTACCTGAAGCGGTTCAAGTGACTTGAAAGTTAAGAAAAGCTGAAGCCATTAGCCCAAATCCATTCTTCATGCAGTTCCAAGGTAGTAAGAATTGCATTGGAACTGCTTTATGGGTCCTTTCATATAGGCCTAACTTAGATGAGGCTGAGGAATTCTCTTTATGTGGCCCTTGCAAATGTCTGTAGGAGTACCTTTGATTCACTCTTTAAATAGAGAATGAAAACCAGGATGCTAAGAGATGAAGATGGACTAAAACTCCTTTCCAGTTGTAAGTTCTGGACATTAGTACCTCCAAAACAGGCATCTCTATAGCTAGATAACTGGCTGCCTTACTCAGAACTGCTTTCATAGAATCATGGAATCATAGAACAGCCTGGGTTGAAAAGGACCACAATGATCATCTAGTTCCAACCCCCCTGCTATGTGCAGGGTTGCCAACCAGCAGACCAGGCTGCCCAGAGCCACATCCAGCCTGGCCTTGAATGCCTCCAGGGATGGGGCATCCACAGCCTCCTTGGGCAACCTGTTCCAGTGTGTCACCACCTCTGTGTGAAAAACTTCCTCCTAATATCTAACTGAAATCTCCCCTCTCTTGGTTTAAAACCATTCCCCCTTGTCTTATCACTATCCGCTCTTGTAAACAGTCGTTCCCCCTCCTGTTTATACACTCCCTTCAAGTACTGGAAGGCTGTGATGAGGTCTCCCCAGAGCCTTCTCCAAGCTAAATAAGCCCCATTCCCTCAACCTTTCCTCATAGGAGAGGTGCTCCAGCCTTCTGATCATCTTTGCCTTCTCTTGACCCACTCCAAGAACAACACATCCTTCCTGTACTCGGGGCCCCAGGCCTGGACACAGTAATCCAGATGGGGCCTCACAAGAGTTGAGTAGAGGGGGACAATCACCTTCTTCTCCCTGCTGGCCACCCCTTTTTTAATGCAGCCCAGAACACAGTTGACCTTCTGGGCTTTCCAGCTGTTCCAGGAAAACTTCAGTCTTCTTTGGCTGTCATTTGGAATGACCTACTGCTCATACAGAGTACATCTTTCACTGGGGCTTCTAGCTAACATTGCTTAAGAATACACTGGGAAGGGACTGCATAATTCATGAGGATGTACACAGTTAATCTACCCATCTAGTGAAAAAGTGGAAGTGCTCATAAACAGACAAAAATCCTATTTTTTCTTTGTGGATCTGGTAAAATACAAGAGGCTTGGGGGACATTTTCTGTGTTGTCTCCACTGAAAGGCTTCAGCAAGCAAGTTCTCTTTTCCTTTAGCTAGGCAGCTTCCACAGCCTCCAGAGGAAGATTTGAAATCAAAAGCTAAAGGGGGGGGACATTGTGCATATATCCCCAATTCTGCCTCTTTTGTCCAGACATTGTAAGCTAATTTTTAACTCTATTATCATATATATATATTTTTTTTCTCCCCATTTCTGACGCTTGTCCTTATTTTCTTATTGTGGTAGGTACATCCAGAAATAAACATATTACTTATATATATTTTTTTCTTTATGTGTCAAACAGAATTTGTTAAGTCATTTGTGTGAGCAGTACACAGTAAACCGTTTTCTCACAATACACTAAATATTAAACATAGAGTATAACGTGCTAATAAAACGTTGCTAATGTAAGTAGGCCACCTAAATTGGAGGATATGCCAGTTCTGTGATTAAGTGCCTCATCTCCTGAATTGAACCTTTGGAAGGCTTTGGTAGGCAGAGCAAAGCGTAGTACATAAATATTGACAAAATTATTAGGACCTAAAACCAGCAACAAATAACAAGGAGACAAATTAGGATGGACTGTGATGGTCATTAGGAGTAGAGGATATAACATATTATATTTGTGCAGGTTTGTAGAAGTATAGCAGAAATGCTGAGTCACAGCCTGAAGCAGTGATTGAGCACCTGGTGGAAAGGCAGGGCCAACCCAGAGGAGCTCAGGTGCAAGCAATGCTCTTGATTGACCAGAAAGGATGGGGGAGGATCCACTGTTTCCCAGACCTCATTTAAGAGTTGGCAGTGGGGAGGTATAAGTTTTTTTGCTGGAGATCCCTGTGTATTTGAAGGCCTTTTTAGGGTAAGGAGGTTTTTTATTTTTTCCTTTGTTTCTATGTCCATGGCTGTTTCGTTTAGGCTTATCCTCATTTACTATAGCCTGGGATTTTGCTGCTCTGCTGTCTTTGCTGTACTTTCCATTGTGTTATATTATTCAATGAATGATCAGTGGTCTGTTAGCACCTTCTAAATATTATCTTAATATCCTTGTGAAGATGTCTGGTTGTGTCTGAAAACTTGTCTGGTTGTGTGTGAAAACTTTAGAATAGATTTTGAGTGGCTTGTCTCACATATGGAGTTTCAGTGTGTGTTTCTATATCTTTATTAATCCAGGGCTTCCTAATCAGATTTTATGAAATTGTTCCCAAAGAAAATGTAGTTAAGAAAAATTGTCTGAGATTCACAATTGTGTTTATTCTGTGTTAATGATTTAGCATTTTTCTGGATGACAGTAACTATATGATAGCCTGAGGTTACAGAGGTGGAGGTAGCATTGTTCTACACAGCTGACTACTGGAGACTTGAAAGGGTATGCTCCAACTTTGTCATGTGCAGAACTGTCACTGCCTTAGCACACCTCCAGGAAGGGACTTGGTCCTTTCCTTATACCCAATGTGTCGCAGGATACACTGCATCAAATTAGCACTGAGTTAGTTAGGGTCAACAATATATAAGAAGAAGAAGGTACATAAGAATGATCAGGTATGGACCATTGCTTGCAGGGTCATCATGGGCCAGTGATGTTCCCTTTTATTAGAGGTGCAGACAGAATTTGATTTGGTGTCTTTACTGAGTAGAGAAAAGGGGCTTTTTCCTGACACAGTGTTATCTTTCACTGCAACATTTCTGACTGGAATCCTGACCAGCTTGCCTCTTACTCCTGTTTCCTTTCAGCAGATCTGCAGAAACAGGAGATGGTGCGTATGCCTCGCATAAATGTCATTTTCACTCAATTGCAAGTTAGAAACAAGCCAGCTTATTCACTGGTGAACACATGAATACAGGATCTCTATACTAAAACTTTTATTTCTGTATTTAAAGTTCCATCAGGGTTCAGTGAGAGGAAGGTATTTTGGGGTTATAAGAAATGTGTATTCTTCAAAACAGATCCACCTCAGAAAATACAAGTCCACACAGGCTTAAAAAATACGTGTTGTGTCTTAGAATAAAGCATGTATTTCATGCTCTAAAAGTCTGAGGTTTGTAGTTGAAAAAGATTAAGTAAATAATTCAGAATTTGTTGTGTTTACCTGTTAATAATTAAGCAGGTTAGTCTGTGTACTTTTTATAGATGTTGAGCTTTATTTATTTTTATACTTGGCTCATGTTCTGATTTTTAAATTTGATGATGTTTCTGCCTAGGCGGAGATAAAAGTCATCAAGGAGTTAAGTGTTGTTGTGGTGGTTTCACCCTGATGGCAACTAAACTCTACCATACTGCCTTCTCACTTCCCCCACTTAAAGGAAGAGTGGAAGAAAATATGATGGAAAAGGGCTCAAGGATTGTGAGGAGGATGGGGAGATCATTTACCGGTTATCATCACAGAGAAAACAGACTCATTGTAGGGAGGCTGATGTCATTTATTGCCTGTAACTAACCAGCTACTAACCAATCTCTTATCTCTGGGGAGAGAGGAGAATTCATCTTTATCTTCCCTTCTACTTTCCACTTATTTCCAGTGCTTTGAGGGAATTAATTTTTAAGAGTGATAATGATTTTTTGGACAAAAGCAGATACCTTTGATTCCTGCTTTCTGATGCATGAAACTAGGGATGAGTCTCTTGTTATAATGTGGATTTTGGTTGACCTCAATCAAGGAAAAGTTTCAGCCTCTTTCTGTTTTAGAAATACAACCAAAATGTGGAGGAGAGAAATAAGGAACAGGTACATCACATTTCTGTTTTCTTGAATTGTGAATTAGTTACATTCTGGTGAGAAGTGCTAAGCTGACAGCTCTGAAGTCTGAAATCATCTTTGCCATTTGAGTAGGTATGGAGAGGCCAGCAGCAGTGTGAGTTTCTCTCACAAATATATTTAGAACTGTTCTTTGTGGGACTGCATCCTGTGGCAGGTGATAGTTCAATTGAGTGCATCTGTCAGAGCATCTTTGCTTTCAGTGGTCACGATCAGGCCAGTAATTTCCCACTTTTCTCTTGAACCTCTTGTCTGTTTCTTGGGGGTGGTGGTGAAGTAAACAATAACAAGAAAACACGATTAGCAACCAAATTACTGTTTTACACACAGTAGTTCTCTGTTGCTGTCTACATAGCCCAGACCTTAGCATAGATTGAAACAGAATAAGGTTTGGGTTTCTTTTTTTTTTTTCCTGCTGCTAGGCAAGAATTCACCCCACTGTTGATAACATTCCCTCCCCACCTTAAGCAAAGTCATCGCCTAATTTTTGGAATGTTTGAAGTGTTTCTCTGGTCTTGGCAGTGTAAGATACCATTTGATATTTTCACTCCCCTTTCCCAAGGGTGAGAGAAAGCACAGGGTATAAGAAAAGTCCGTTGTAATGATTGGCATTAAAAGACAAAAGCTGCTGAAATGTGAGAGTGATCTTTGGTCTACATATTAAAAATCAAAGATGAAGAAAGACTGTTTATGTGAGAATTAATAGCCTGATTTTGTTGACAACTGAAATCTTCATCTGTTACCATGGCATGTTTTAATTCACTGTCTGCGTTGGTATTTCCTTCTGAAGAATTATATATGCTAGTTACTAGTACCACCAGTATTAAAAAAAATAACATTTGTCTCTCATGTGCCAGGCAATGTTGTCTGTTTAAGTTGAATTAAATACAGTTAAGAGGAGGTTAAGCTGGGAGACAGTGTTACAGAATGCTCTACTACTTCCCTTCCTCCATTGCATTAATTGCCTTCAAGGGTCATTTTGTTCTTGGGCTGGACAGTTAATCTAAGTCTTCTGTGTAGGTAAATGTTGGCAAATATTTCTCTTTAAATAGAATTTAGAAGTGCACAGAGAACTTGTTGTTTTTGAGAAGACTTTATCCTGCATTAACAGTGGGACTGTAAACTGAGTATTATTCTTTAAAACTCATCACTGCCAAAAAGCCAGTTCTTATCCAGTTTATTTTATAGTCACAGATCCAGTCAGTGATCTGTTTTTGGCACTTTTCATGTAGAAATTTTCTAGACTCTATCTTTATGATGGAAGTTTAATGCTGGTCATTTGATTTATCTTTTTCCCTCCAGACAAACAAGCTTGTGTAGCGAAACAAGTTATAGGGATTTCAAGTCTAGTTCTCAGTAGACAAAAGTCCATATCACAAAAGACTTTACTACAGTCAATAATAATTGGTTGGTGGTTGTAAGTCCAATGGAAGAGACTGAACAATCCACAAAATCTCTCTACAGTCCCTCAGTTCAAGGCAGGGGGACAGCAATAAGCCTGTGTCAGTGAATCTTCTGCTGCTTGCAGAACTGTCCTAGAAATGAGAAGAGTTGAAACTCCAAGCTTGGCAGATTAGCTTTTTTCATAAGCAGTACATTCATATGAGTCTTTTTTCGAAGAGAGCATTGCTGTGATGCATTGTCCATTTTGTTAAGGGCATTCTTTACCCTATGTTCATTGCCGGGTTGACTGAACCTAAAAAGACCAAGAGATTTACTGGTAGTCTCACAGTGAATCATTGTTTGAAATTCTTTTGGCTGCTATATTCTTAGCATTAATCAACAGTGATTCCTTTCATCTACGTGCTACCAGAGTTTAGTTTGCATATATGATGACTGTGTTTGGGAAGAATTGAATTGGAATAATGCTAATATAATTTATCTTGTTCTTTGAATGTTACTGTTTGTATATAGAGCCTTAAAAAGAGAAGATTCTTGTACAATTGTCATCCTGTATCTTCTATCCCCTTGGGGAAAGCTCTGTAAGCAAGAGAAATGTAAATAAAATTTATGCATACTTTACATATTACTGAATGGAATGTATTTATCTTAGTTTTACTTAATTTGTTGATAATTTGCTGAATAGGATTTTTTTCATTCACAGCAAAGTCAAAAGGCCATGCTCCTCATATGGTATTATCATAAAGAAATGGACAAATATATATGGTTCTTTCCTGCCAGCATTTATGTAATGTTGTTACTGTAGAAGCAACTGGTATGGTGGAAGAAGCATTTCTAATTTAGAACTGTTTGTTGTACATTTCTGTATTTCTAATCTTTATGGTATATCTCTTACTAATATACTTCATCCTTGAGAACGCATTTTTTTAGAAAACTATCTCAAGACTGAGGATTGTGATATATTTTGTGACCTTGAGGCCAGTAAGACCGTCCTAAACCCGTGCTGCAGAATATTCACTTTTGCTTGATGAATAAGGCTTATATTTCCAGTGGAGCTGAAGTTTATTTCCTGAACTGTGTGCATAGTTTTTCATGATGTCAGATTTAGAGGGTATTATCTGAAATAATTTGAGTCACCAATAAGCCGTTGCTCCAACTGAAACCATTAAATGTAAACATGGAGATTGGAATTTAAAACAAAATGAACAGCTTGTAATTTTAGATATGATATGCTCTGTTAGCATATTAGTCCAACAAATGACTACCTCAAGTGTAAGTCTTGATTAACTTAAATACTTAAATCTCATATAAAAGTAGTTTTAAAAACTATGTGGCAGGAATGTTATCACTTACTAAACTCAGACATACAGAAATTTGGAAAGGATTAATTAAAAATAGTGAAAATCAAGATAACATAACAGTTACACTGACTTCTGTGTAGCATTTTCTGGCAAGAATTTTAACTAAGAAAAGAATAGGTGTTTGTCATGGTTGTACAAAATTTGAAATTGCTGTAGACCGGAGAAGACCTGAGACTTTTGATTTCACAGAGATTGAGGAGATATTATCTAAATATTGCTGCAGGCCCAACTGATCAATGAGTTTAAAATAAAGATTTTCCTTCCCCTTGTGACCAATTTTTCTATGCTCTTTCCTGCTTTTCATCTATTTTGAATTCCCTAGCATAATGCATTCTTCCTGGGCTCACCCAGCATACTGTAGAGAGATCCAAGCCATCTCTCACTGCAGCACATAGTTTGCCAGCCAGTGCAGAGCGCTTCAGTTGTTAGATGAGTTAGACAACAAAGCAAACAGCACAGTTTCATACCTGCTAGTATCACTTAAACCAAACAGACCCTCGTGCAACACATCTAACAGCATCTAAAGGTCAAAATCTGATCTTCATTACTCGATATTTTAGGCCTTCTGTTTTGCTTTATTCATTGTCAGTGCAGAACTGTCAGATGATTAGAGATTGTGGTTGTGTGATGTTGGAAAGTGCTACCAGCTGCCATCCAGTGTGTCTGTTCAGGCAGTGACAGACCTTATGAAAGCTAAAGCACATGCTGCACAGCCTTAGTTCGAGCAAAATAAATCTTCCCTGAAAACAGTGAAAGACTCCATACAGCAGCTGATGCTGCGGATGCTGATGACTGACCCATGTAGGCTGGGGAAGTGTCTTCAAGTGATGAGCTTAGGGCATGGTTTGTTATGATTGGAGGTAGAAAGCTCCCAGAAAACAAAGGGAAGGCTGCAGGTATGCGAAGTTGTGAGTGTGAAAGCAGGAAGGAAACAGAAGCACCTCTGTAGTAGCAAGAGAGTGGTGGGAAGTCAGGCCTGGAAATGATGAACTGGAAAGCCTGCATCATCTTCACTTTGAGTAAGCAATGCTTTACATCCTCTCCTTCCTTACAAACTAGGTTGCTTCAAAGAGCAGTTCTTTTCCGTAGCAGTTTACTTTTAGCAGGTAGTAGATCACATGTCCATTAATACAGCAAATCATCTGAGATCTGGGGAAACAAGTTTATGGCAAATAATTGCTGTTGAATCAGTTCTGTAGTGTGACAAAGGGGTCATAATCTCAGTGATTACAATGTCTCTGTGTGTAGCTTTGTAAACTGCTCACCAGTGAAGGATTATGGAATATCAGTAAGCTTAGTTAGCCCATTTCTGTTGTGGTTGAGCTGGTAATTAGGTTGGCCATGGGTTCTTAGGTGGAAGTTCAGTACTTAGGGGTGATGAATAGATCTTGCTGCTCCTGTGAGAAAGCACGAAGCCTGGCTGGACTGGGCTTGGGAATTGTAATCTGAGTGAGCCTCTTATAACAGGATTTGGAAATTATGCTGGTTAGGTCCTTAGGCCTTATTCTGAACTGGTGGAAGTGGAGTGCCCAAGTCTAATTTCTGACATCAGAATACTCCTGTTTGGTATCCAGTTCTGAACACTTTGTCAATTAGTGTTATATAGTACTAAGTCTGCTTTTAATTCTTTCTCAGAAAGCAGTCTATAGAGAGATTTTCTGATCATTTTAGTCTCTAAGGCCAATTATAGCTACGACAGATGGAAGGATATCATACACATTTCTTTTTTTAAGAAAAATAAAAGAACCACTTTAAACTCTTGAACTTTTAGAGTATTTACTTGTAACTTTTTCCACAAATGCATTTGAACATAAAACAAGTGGCAAAACTTTGCTTGTGGCACCCAATTGTTTTTATCCCTAGCTGGAGTAAAACTACACTTAATGGAAAAAAAATAAGTGGTGTCTTTTTAAGCATGAAGTCATATGAGTTGGTCCCTACTGGATTGGTGTTCAGTTGTGTAAGTTTTCTCTCTGAAGTATGCACAGAATGTGACCAATTGTGTGCTAGCACATTTAGTTTATTTGTTCATCACCTGTGTGCTAAATGTGAATGTGTAAGACTGCTTTGTTTCCTTCAGGTAGTTGTGTGTTGATATATATACACAATATTCCGCTCACTTCCCCCACTGACTCCTAGTTACTTGACTGTTATGAAAACTCAAGGTGTTTTGTGCGCAAATCTTGAAACATAAGCTTTAATAAGTTTTTTTTTTTTTACAGCAGCATAAAAAAGAAGTGTTGAGAGCTGCTCTTAACCCTTTTGGAGTCCGAAGTCAAAAGGTAAAATTAAATGCTACTTGTTTGGTGTTCTGAAGATGTTGATAGTGCAATTGTTTGGAAATGCTATTTCCCTATCACGTTTGAACTGAGATTTCCCGTAGGAAAAAAGCAGGGGTACAATAACAAGACTCAAAATATTATTAGATCTCGTTAAGTGCACCAGCATATCTGGGCCTAAATTATGCAGGTAAGTAACAATTGGTAAACTGCAATTATCTGTTTTACTTAATATAAAAACATTGGCATTGGGAGTCAGTGGGACTTTCAGTACAGTTTAATATTGCTAAGGATTTAATGATTTTTTTGTCTCACTATAACTTGATAGTTTTTATGATATATGAAGTTTTTTCAAATTACACTAAGACAAATCCTGTAGCTCTTTTCTCAGGCAAGAATCCCTCAATGGGAGTTTTGCCTGACTGAGAACTGAATGAGGTCTAAATAATTAGCAATTAAAATATTCAGTTATTGTGCTACTGTATATAACAAAGCACTGGAGGTATTAAAAATTGCTAATCTCCTTCTTATTAAAATGTTAACTGCTAAGCATAATACAGCTTTGCATTTTCTATCATTTGTTCATGCAGTTCATTAGTAGAGGTGAAATGTTTGTGACAAATACTCATTTGAACTTTTAAGGGATTGACTTTGTTGAGCAGAAGTGTGTGTTGAAGCCATGATTTTTAGTCAAACACTAAATAATGTACAGAGTAACTTTGTGTAGAACTTCTGAATATTTACAGAGCAAACTAGGTGGCAAGCTACTTGTCAGTAGGTGGAACTAAACAGTTTGGGTATTGAATTAGTATTTGTTTTCATCAGCAGCTTCTTGTAATGAACTCAAATAAAGAAAGTACAGATTAAAGATTGTCCATAGAGTATACTGGGCGAGTAATCTGCACTGAGAGGGTTGAGAGACTAGAACAATTCAGTAATAGGTTAAGAAGGAGGGTTGGTGCATTTGTTCAACTGTGCATCCAGCTCAGTTAAAATTAGCATGTGAACTGTTTATTACTGAGCTAGTCAAAATGAGGACCAGACTGTTCTCTAACCCTACGTTACTGCACAAAAGAATGAAAATGTATATCCTGTCTCTTATGGCACAAAGCAGCTGTAGCAAGATGTGATGGAGAATAAGAAAGGAGTGGTGAGAGAAGGTGATAATTAGTCAATGAAAAAAGTGAATATAGTATTACTGGACTAATTTGGTGATGGTAAATTTCCCAAGGGAGGACAATCCCCTGAATACTGTTCCTCCCATAGCCTCTCCCTGGAATAGATTTTTGTTACCTCTTATGCCTAAAGATTTCTTCTAATCTTTCTGAAGAGCCATTCTAGGCCTGGGCATTTAATTGTTCCATGTAATGCTGTTGACAACTCAGGCCATGACTCTGCAAGGATTTACACATGTATTTCACTTACAGCATTATGAGTAATCTTATTGAAGTAGATGAGATTAATTGCAGGACATAAAGCTAAGCATGTATATTAGTCACAGCAGTAAAAGAGGTGTAGCTTTATGTATGAGTTTGTGTTGAGTGTGGAAAACTTTTTAAAGATATATAAATGTATTGGATTTTCTACCATTTGTGTGGCAGTTAAAGAGGAAGTAGATTGTAACAAACTAAGCTTTTCTGCTTGTTCACAAAATCCACAATTTTGTCAGGTTCTCAGCTGTAAAGTGTGAAAAAGAATAGGCTGCTTTCATTTTCCTTTTTACATGCACAGTTAAACCTCCATCTAGAATGAGATGATCTTACAATTTATTATAGAGGAGTGAAGAGGACAGAAATCAAACAGGGAGATGTGTGCTTGTGTGGACTCTTGTTTATAATTTCATCAGATTGGTACACACCTCAGACATTTTATTTAGTGATAAGATATGCAAATTATTCTGGAGCCAGCAGCAATACTTTCACCTGAATGTCAAAACTGACAGGGATTTTTAAATCAAACTTCAACAACTTGTATTTTAAAGCAACTATTCTGAAGATATAACCAAGTGCAGGTCAGTAAGTGCAGAATTGTTTTCATACTTTACTTCATACTGTTGATTTCCTTCCCTTATGGAGTTAGAGAGTTGCGGGTTTACCTGTAAGTGCAGGATGTAACTATGGGCAACAGTGCAGAGGAGCTATAAATTTATGTGAAAGTATGCACTACAAACAGGAACGCATAGTGAAAGTGAGGAGACTTAAAAATGAGATTTACCAGAGGTGATATTTCCTGGTTTTCCAGATGCCTGTATCACACCTTCCATACCTTTATTTTTGTCTCTCTCTTCTCTCTTTGGTTTTAGTTATATTGCATCTTTAGTTTTATTGTATTCTGAGTTCAGAATGTGACAGCAGAAGCCTGTGGATACAGTGGAAAGTTTGGGTGATAGCTCTTCCTTGGGACTGAGGGCTGAAGTTGCTCAAAGCTATAGATGTTAGCTGGGGTTTTGTTTTTGAGCTTGCATATAATCATAGGAGGAAGGGTACCACTGAAAATACAGCTTGGGATTTAAATGTTAATTGTGTTTATTTTTGGAATCTTAGTTCAAGTCAAAGTCCACAACTTATGATGAGATAATGGTTGAATCCTGTGTATTTTCCTCAGCCTTAGTTCCTCTTCTTCCTCCTGTGAATGTCTGCACATAAATGCATCTAAGCTCTTCCATCTGAAGTTTGCTAAGGGCTTTTACTTAGAGCTTGTTTTCTTCTTTTTGTTGAACTAGTGATGTGTATTTATTAACCAGAAGGATATCTGGGCTGTAAACACTTAACAAAGGACAAAAACTCTTGCATTCCTGTTACAGTTTGAGTGTATGTGTGGTTGCATGTGAGAGAAAGAGATTATGAAAGATTACAATTTGCTTTTGATTACGTGCCTAGTTGAGTTTGTTGTTTGGCTACTGTGTCTGACTAAATCCTCATGTATTTCCCACTCTGGTCTGCATTGGTGGAGCCTCACCTCACTGTGGTGTTATGAGCACCATCATATAAGAAGGACATAAAAGTACAAGGGAGTGCCCTAAGGAGGAGGGCTCCAAGGATGCTGACGGGTCTGGAGGACAAGGAGTGTGGGAGTGTCTGACGTCCTATGGTGTGCTCAGCTCAGAGTAGTGGAGCTGAGGGGAGGCCTGATGGCGGCTGCAGCTCCTCACAGGGAGCGGAGGGCAGCGCTGAGCTCTGCTCTGTGTGACAGCGACAGGGCCCGAGGGAATGGCATGGAGCTGTGTCAGGGGAGGGCAGATGGGGGTTGGGGACAGGGTCTGCACCACAGGGCGGTGGGCATGGAACGGGCTGTACGGGGCAGTGGGCATAGTCCCAAGTGCTGGAGTTCAAGGAGCATTTGGACACTGCTCTCAGACATAGTTTGGATTTGGGCTGGTGCTGTGCAGGGCCAGGAGTTGGACTCAGTGATCCTTGTGTCTCTTCCAATTCAAGATTTTCCATGATTCAGTGATGGGTGAAAATGTCTTGTCAGTTGCTGTGATTGGCATCAGCCACTTACTGGTGGTGAGATTTAGCTTTCTTCATTGAGATATTAGCAACATTCTTGTTCTTGTACAAGATGGAAGGATTTACATACGCATTTGTGATTAGAGAGATGAGCTGTCTATGTGGTGTAAGTACCATAACATATCCTTTGAGAAGTGATTCCCATAGGTCATGGGGTCCCCAGAAGTACTCCTTGTGGAAAAGGACTTCCCAAATTCTCAAGACTTCCTACTTAGCAGACTTAGGCCGCTGAAGAACATTTTGTTTATAACATCTAGCACTAGGACCTACATTGATGTTGTGGATACTTAATTCCTACTGATTTGAGCAGAGGCACTTGAAAATAATTAAAGTAAATGAAAAATCCATACACAGCAAAGCCTTTCAGGGGGAAAGTGAATTTATTGAAAGAAAGATTTTGCTGCTTTTTTTTTTTTTTTTGCTAAATACTTTCTTTCAAGGTCTTAATAAGCAGTAAATGCTCTTGTTGGAAATAAAAACTGAAGCTCAAACTTTGATTTTGTGTTCTGCCATGGCTGAAGAAATTTCATCGTCGATAGGTAGAAAAGGCTGAATTTGTTTTACCAAAGCTGATAACATGAGATAATGTATTGTTTCACTGCAAAATGCTGAGTGAGGTATCAGTGAGAGAAATAGAGTGGGTAGTATGATATGTTCACCCTTGATGGACTGCTTGAAAAGAAATTGTAAGAAATAGTAGAATTCTGAAAGAATTTCTGGAGGGCTGCAAGGTAAGGCACCAATGGAGGGGGAACAGCTTTGATTCTGAATTTTTTCCCCTGATTGGCTAGAGGGATACTGATGGTTTCATCTTTCAACTAGATGAATGCCCTTTAACCATCTGATCCAGTATTATACCATGACTGCTTTTAACAACACTGATACTTGCCAGTTGCCATTAAAGTTGTTTACTTCACGCTGTATAGAAAATAATTGCCTATAGCTGATACCAATAACCTTATTAGCTTTACCAAAAACTGTGTGCATATTTGATAAACAGTGATATTTGTCATGTTCATTCAACATCAAGCTTAACAGAAGATCTTTCCTCTTGCAAGTTTCTTCCTTAAATGCCAAGTCCAGGAGGGTAAATTCATCTAGTTTCTTGTGTTGGCATTAGAGTAGCTATTGTATTTTTTTTTTCTGTGCTGAGTTTGATTCCAGGGATCCAACAGCATTCCAGAAGGAGAGAAGAGAGCAGCATCACAGACTGCACTGCTGCTGCTCTACCTACCATGAATAATAGCCCACTGGGCTAGTTAATCATTACACTAGCTTTCCTGTTCCTTCATAGCTGATTGCTGCCCAGAGGATGTGGGTTTCAACAGTCCTGCTGTCAACACAAAATTCAGTAGTGTGTGTATTTGTTTACCTGCATGTATATGCACTATGTTTTGCAGCAGATATTATGGTAAAACTAACAATGCAAGGTCAGTATGTATATTATTCTATATGAAAATAAAAGGAGAGAATGTTTTATTTTGGTAAAGACATTTGCAGTGTATCTAATCAGCATGCTAACAGAATATGTCCTCATTTAGTGCTATATGAGTGAAATTGCAAGTTGTTAAAACTTTTGTTCTTCAGTGACTTGGGTAGATGAGATGAATTGTAAAAGGGAGTGAGTGGTAAATCTGGTGGCACAAGATTTCCTCTTCAAAATGTTACTGTCTCACAAAGTTCTACAGGTATATCTTTCACTAAGTAGTATGCTGTAATCCTTTTTAATCTCCTTCCCTCCTTCTTTGCCTTTCTTTTTCATCTTCTCTTTCACTCTCTCCTCTGTCTCAACATCTCCTTTTTCTCCCTACCCCTTCTTTTTATAAATAGACATATGTTTGTTAGAGTTAATTCAAATGTTTGTATGGTGACGCTATGGTGGGGCCACTGATCAACTTTCTATATGCCTTGTTCAAGTTTGCAAACTGTCCAGCTGAGACCATGCAAGTTAAGCAATACTATCAATAGCAGAGCAGCAGTGTGAATCAAACCCCTCTTCTTCCTTTACCAGCAAATTAAATGGCAGACAACAAAATGAGAGACGGCAAGACATGAACAGTAGTGTGCTTGCTGCTGCCATGTAAATGGTCCAGCTCACATCTTAGTGCCAAGTAGATGATACAGACAATTCTGACTGAAAAACAGCTCTGAGCCCATTTTAGCAATTCCCTCTGGTTGTTTTCAGTCAAACCTGTATCATTCTTATTGATATTAATGGGATTTTGGGATCATACAGGTCCATTTGCCTTCAGAAGGGCTTGTCTTCAGGACGGCAGAGAGAATTCACACAGGTAGGCAGTGTCTCTTCTGAGAGATAAGAAGGTGGAACTTGTGTTTTTTTCTGCAAGAAATCAATATTGAAGAAAACAATCAAGAAACATTGCTACTCAGTTGCTCATGGAGCATTTTCAATTCATTGGGAATTTTCACTTGACTTTTTAATAATCTGAATTGTGATCATTTGCGGAATGGACCAAAACCATTTTCTGTCCTCTGAATTAAAATGTTTATGGTGACGTTTATAGGCATATGCAAATGTTCTTTATGAGATGGCATTGTCCCAAGATCTCAGTACCCATTTATAAGAGATTTCTTGTTAGTTATGTTCTAATGATTTGATTGGTAGATGGTTAAAACACAATGCTTGAACCCTGAGTGCTTGCCTGGCATGTGAACTAAAAGTGAGCTGTTTCTACTATACCTTAAGTATATACCTTGAGATTCTGGAGGCTGCCAAACTGTAGGCTAGCTCCTCAACCAGGAACAGAGAAACTCATTTACATCACTGGTCTTCAAGGGAGGATGTCTTCATTTCTGAGACAGAGAAGCAGAGATTCTTGAAATCATTTGGAGGTAACTGAGTCTTTGTAGATCCTGGGAGGGAGGGAACAATGATGATGACCATGACCCACCATGTAAGCAGTCTCACCTTCCTCCAGGGCTCTTCAGGAAAGTGTGTGGGGCTTTATCTGGCCAGGTGTTTGGGGAAGGGAGCTACACAGGTTTTTGTAATAATGCACACATCCATCTTTCAGTGAAGGATATCTGATTCCTATGGTTTGGAGATCTCCCTGTTGAGTTTTGAGGAGACAATTACACTTGTACGTACACTGAACATCAGTGGCTTGCAGGTAATTGTTTTATCTCTAATTCTAGGACTTTAGTATAAAGTAGGCTTAGTTACCCAAATGTTGTTTATTACATTAACTGAAACTCAGTGGTAGTTGAAAAGCAATGTGAATCTGCATTTTCCTGGCATTGACAACTTGCATTAAGCACACTTGTGTTCAGTTTAATTTTTTTCATAGTATATGCTTGAAATCTAATTGCTTAAATCTTCCAGATCATTAGAGTTCTGTTGGTTTTTTAACTCAGGAAGTTAAACTACCTGCTAGATTCTATACTTATGGTAAAATGACCCTTCCTACTTCTACTCCTTTCTTGATAGAAATCCTCCTCAGTTCTCTGAAAAATATGTGCATGTAAATAGTTTTCATCTCATAGTGAAGTCCATGTTTTTTCTGAATATCTGTCTTAAATGGCAAAGAATATACTGTCACTTTGAAAGCAGATATCTTGCTTTTACTTTTGCAGCGTGGTTAGGCTTGTGTTTAAATGTTTAGATCACATTTTTTTCTGGAACACATTAAGCGGGAAAGACCTCAGTTACAAAATCTTTTTCCTATTAAAATCCTTATTCTGAATGTTGAGTAACATCAGTGCTAAGGTTATATTTTGGCCCACTGTAGAATTAATGTGTAAGCCTTAACAAAGAGACCTGAGCTTAGGTTTTGAAATCTCTACACTCAGCATGTTGATCTGGATTTAGCTTCCAGAATCAGAGTTTTGCCTTTGGATAAAATCATACTTTGACATTCAAATAATTGGGTGTTTTTTAAAAGCAAGGAATGTGATTTAGCTGAAGGTTTTCCCCCTTTTTTTAAACAATTTTCTAAGTGGAGATTTTTTGTTGAAGTCTTGCCAATGGCAAAAAATAAGGAGTGAATGTGTGGACTCATGCGGAGTGCTCCCTAGGCCAGAAAAGAAAACTAAAAAGAACAACTCTCCTAAGCTATGTCTAAGTAAACTTCACGTTTCTCTGATATGAACAGAATGCAAGATTTGCTTCTTACTGCTTTAGAAAAAATCAAAAGAACTAACCTTTCCATTTACAGAGCAATTTCTGTGTGTTCTAGTTCTGTTTCTCACTGGAAATCAAACTGCTCTTTTTATTTTTTTAGTGCATGCTTAGTCCTTCATGTACACACAAAAAAGCACACAAATTCATGAATCCTAGGGAATTGAAGACTTAGGAAGGTACAGTTTTCATAGGTTGCTATAAATATGTATAAAAAACTTCCCATCGCATGAATTTCCCCAAGGGGTAATACATGAAATCACAAAGGAAAATGCTTCAGCAAAAAGTAATGAAGTAAACTGAGATCTGGATTATCCTTTTAGGATGTTACAGGCTCAAGTATCAGCATGACACAGAAATGAAAAATGGTGGAGTCTAGCAGTGTTTGGATATGAAGTTTAGTTTTTGATGTTCTTCTAGCATGAAGCTGTAGTATGACGTTGGCACAGTCTCCAATTTTCTCTTGAATCTTCATAGTTCTGGAAAATACCTGCTTGTTAAATACAAGTGAGATGAGAAGTCTTCATTGTTTGCTTAACTTCCTTTAAAGCATTATTTGTTAATGCAACTTTAGATGGGCTGAACAAATGTAATCACTCCTGGGGTTGACCACTTCAAACTGGGAACAAGTTCTTTTTTTTATTTAACAATTTTTTAGCTAAGAGGAGGGGCTTAGGGAATGTCTGTTATTCATTTTTTTCCATCTAATATACTGCATACACTAAAATACCAGACGGTAGAACTTTCTCCTAACACAATGCTATTGTTTCAAGACTGTTCTACTCCCACAGAACCTGTGTTGAAACAGGTGCCTCACTTGCTTGGCTCTCCTGGAGCACTTTTATGCATTAAAGCACCGCACATACAGTGCACAGTGGCACTATTAACAATGTAGAATGAGGCTGGGAGAAAAACTCATATAGGGGCTGCACACCTAGGTGCACTTAGTAAACAGAGACAGTTATCCTCATTAAGCATAATTAAACTTAATATTGACTGTAAACTGTTACTTACCTTAAACTTCTCTGCAGACATTGTGGAAAAGGGATTAACTTAGCAGATAGGTACACTAATTACTACCTTCTTCACATTAAAGTTACCATCAGGAAGGCCTATATTCATAAATAATACATAGTAGGGGATGAGAGACTGAGAAATATGTAAATTCATTTGCAGAAAAAAGACCAAATTAAAAAAAGAAAGTTGAGTGATGCTACTGGAAGCAAAATGGCACTCTAGCTAATTACCATGAAAAGTATGATAAATCATGGACGTGTATCCTTGACTTCTGACTGATAGAGCCTGCAGAGTGCAATCTCTCATGCGTAGCTGCCTCTGACTGATTTAAACCCATACCACTATCGAGTTTGATGGGAAAGCACAAAAGTGTGTTATTTTATTTCCTTGGGTATTGTTGCTACCTCTTTTTCCTAGAAATGACTTGCAATTATTGTGAAAATACAGTCTGATTTCTTGTCTGCTGAATTGTTGTTTGATGCAATTGACAAACAAAGGCTCCGAAGATGGTCGAGTTATGTTTTAATAGCTATATTTTCAAATGCAATTGATCTGGTATATTGAGACAATTAGAGAAGTAAAATGTCAAGGGAGGGGCTGCCTCTGCTTTGGCATATTTATTCTCAGGAAAGAGATCGTGTCTCTTGCAGCCAAGATCAAGAGTTAGAAACAATTTTATTTATGAATTTGTTTATTTTTCTGTAGCATTTTAAGTGAGTCGCACCACTTCATGTTTTTGATCTTTCTTTTCAAATTTCATAGTCTTCTGCACTTTACAACCCCTGCGAATGGCTGAACGCATTTATGTAGGATTATACAGATGAGAGAGGCTTCCAGGATGCGGCCATACTATGTGCTGTCATGTCACTGCTGCTACTGTCTAATCCCGTAAACACTCTGTTTGAATACATAATAATGACATGATTGCTATTTGTGGGGTATCTTCTATTTTCCTACTATATCTGTCCAGAATACTTCCTGCTCAGGTTGTTTCAGAATAAAAGTCTGTTCTGCTGGGTTAGTTCATGATAGAATAATGGGAGTACAGACCTAACTTTGTGAGCCAATGCTTAAGCCCCATGTACAGGGAAAACTTGAGTATGCCAATGTTTCAGACTCAAGGTGGAAATTTATCATCACACTGGCGTTCTTAAGTGGATATTTTAACACCAAATTATTATTGGCATCTATTATCCTTTAGCTTTTTATGAACTTGCATCACTGGGCACACCAGAGAATAAATCTACTATCTGTGATGTTCATAGTTTTACTGAAAGAAGTGAGATAAGTTAATTTACTAGCTGAAGATCTGCAGCTACTACACAGTGAGTACCTTATTTTAGTTGTTTTTTCTTTGTTTCCTTTCCTCTTTTTGGTTTCTTTTCTTCTAGAAAGATTTATTCCCTGTAATATTAATGAGGTGTGCATGTAGGAATGTGTGCTTTCCAGATACTGGTATTATGCTTCAAGAAACAATACTGAGTAATAAACAGTATTTTCCTGCTCTGGTAACCCTTATTCTTCCACTATAGTTCTATATAGCCAGCTGCAGCATGTGCTGATGGTATCTTTTCCTTTCAGTAGTTTCACTGAGTTTTGACAGAATAGGTTTCAAAAATGTATTAGAATTACATCTTAGGGCTGTGGATTTATGTAGCCACACACTGTATGATGTGTACAGATGCAAGTTTGTCATGACAGATAGTAAATACAAGGGGTACCCTGTGAGCAGTAGTGTCAAATCATTACCACATAGAAAAATCAAAAGCTAAAGGAAGAACAATTTGCTAGAGTAAACAGAAGTTTTAGAGGCTGGGTTGTTCCAACACAAGGAATATCTGCCTCTCTTTTCTTGTTCAAAACTATGGAAATGTATGAAGCTTTCACCTGGGATTCACTTTTGAGGAGCCATTTTCTTCTGCTTCATTGGAAAGATTCAGAACAATTCTGTGATGAGTTGTTGCTTTTTTTTTCCCTGTTTCCCTTCCACATCTTTTCAAAGGTAGAAAAGAGGACTCAGTGGAGAGGAAAAAAAGAAACTTGAGATGTGAAAGTTGCAAGGCTACTTAGTCTGCATATATATTTTCATTATCAAGTTTCCTGGCTAGATTTCTCCAGACTTATTTTGATCTCGGGGGAATCTTGGTCCTACTGCATCTGTAGCACTGGACAGTCTAAATGCTGAGTGAGGATTTTACAATTTGGCCTGTTAATAACAGCTGCATGCTTTTTATAAATGGAAATAAAAATTGGGTTTATCAGCTTTCTGGGGAAATGTTCGAAACTAGTATTTTTGATAAATAATAAATATTAGAAAAGTTTCATTAGCATAAGAAAGGGGAATATAAATGCCAACCATGCTTTTGGGATGGAAAGAAACTATTCTACTTATTAGCACCCTAAAACAAAATGGATTAATTCCTCTCTTCTGCACATACAGCTGATGTCCACTGGACAATTTACGTTCACTGGACACAATAATAATTGATCTCTTTGATCTCTTGTCCAGCTCATTCCCTTTGGTCTTTTTAATTGTGCGCTTGATGATTCTAGCAAAACAATTATCTAAGTAATATGCTTGAATCCCAGTCATCTGCAAAGCATAGGCCAAATTCTTTGAATCCATACTCAAGCAAAATTTCCACTGAAGTCAAAATTAGAAGCTTTGTTTCTTTGCAGATTTTTTTCACAGAAATTTCCTACTTACATTTTTCCATTGTGGTAAGGATGACTAAACATATTTGTGGATGGCTGTAAAAGTTGGACACAGATAATCCATTTTAAAAAGGCAGATATCTTTGAGGTTTTTTATTCTAGGGAAAGACGCATCTCATTTGAGCAATAATATTTCTTAAATAATAGCCAAATGAAGTATTTCAAGATCTAAATTTCCATTTTCCTCACAGCTGGGTCCTAGGACAGACTCAAGGCAAAATGACAGAGTAGACATATCTCTGCCAAGTATAATATGCAGAGACTGGGGGTCAGACTTTTAAAGATGGATAGTACTCTTCGTGTGAGTTTAAGACATTCTTAATCAACCAGTTTTAATTTTATTTGAATTAAGCAGAATGTGTCTGTTTAAAATTCTCTTACATTTTCTACTGGATATGTAATAGGTTTTGAACCTTTTTATCATGTGAATCATATCTGCCACAAAAGATATGCTCAGCTCTGAGAAAGTCCATCACTTCTTTTCTTCATCCGAAGTTGTTCCTTGTGGAATGTTCTCAGGAATGATAGTAACAGAGCTTCCATCATTTCCTTCGTTTGTAATATCAGAACTTGTAGCAAGTGTGCTAGGCTGCTAAGATATTTTATCACAGAGGGATTCTTAAAGATTCTGAGCACATTTTACTGGTATCCTGGCATCTTCCCTGTGTGTAAACAGGCACCTTGAGGGAAATTCATCTATCATGTGACTCCTTAATTCTCAGTTGCAAATTTAGTTCCTCTGTGGGTCAATTCAGCAAGTTTCTGAAAGAAATTCCTTGTTGATGTAAGGCCTAAGAGTGAGAGAAGAGAGGCTGCTACTGTTTTTTTTTTTCCATTACTAGCAAGGGGAAAAAAACTGGTTCCTTCTCATCAACAAGATGTTTTAATGAGAGCTAGAGGGAGTCGTGCTATGAGTGGGGGAAAGATTGTAAGAGAAAGTTGAAAACTACCGTTTTGGAATGGATGAAGAAAGGAACTTACAGAAACTTCTCCAGATGAGGACAGAATTTCAGTGTTATTTTAAGTATATTCAGCTACTTGTCTGTTGGCATGTTAAGTACCACTATGTATTGAGCAGAGAAATTTGAAGTCAGTCCTTTAAAAGCCTTACAAATCAGTGTGTCCACTGCTGCTTCTGTTCCCTATTCATCCCCTTACATTTTCCTGTTTACTGTTATCCTTCCCCCATATGTTGTCATGTGTTTCCTTCTCTCATTGTTTTAATCATTTCTTTGTTTCCTCTTTCTTCTCTTTTATGGCTAAATCCCCACATTTCTTGGTTTGTCCTTACTCAAGCAAAACTCCTGTTGAGCTTGACCAAGCCAAGGGCTCATCTTCCCATGGTTTAGACTTTGCTTGATAGCAGGTAATTCTATTATATCCACTGCGAACTCTTTGTATTTTGAGACATACACTTCAGCCAGTAAAAGGCTACTTCATGTACGTTTACTTCTAGAAATGTCACTGAATCACAGATTAGAATCTTTTACCTATTTAAAGACAAAGATGGGAGTTCGCTTGTTTAATGTTCAGTAGGATCTTTCAGTAGGATCTCAGTGTTGAGTGTCCAAGGAGTATGAAGTGCTTAAAGCAAATAACTTAGGAACTGAGAAGATAATTATATATGAGAGGGAATATGGAAAGGAAAGAATGTAAGTGCAAACAGGCCAAGACTGACTGAGTGCCACTGAATAATTCCTCATTTGCCCCCTCTCAAACACACAGATAGTAACCTTCAATAACCTATTTGCATTAAGAAACATCTTGATGTATCTAAAATGTTGATGGAATTGATGATTACTTCTAGCAGATGTTTGAGTGTCTGAGCCCCTCCTTGGTCTTCAAGATGTCAACTTACACTCTTTTGTGTTGAGTAGAAAGTAGGAAATAATGTTTAAATAGTGTAGAGTGGGTTTTATTTGGGCATACAGATATTCCTGTAAAGGTTATTTCTGCAGTGCAATGGAGTAGATATGGATTTTATACAAACCTTATGAACTGTGATCATTGGGCTGCTGTAGAAGAGTAGTCAAAACCCAAGTGGTGTTGTCCGTAATGAGTCTGACACACTGTTTCTCCCTTTCCTGAAGCTAAAAATATCACTCCATCAGGAGATTGTGAAGTGGGCAATGTTGGTGTGTGAAGCAAAATTCTCAGTGTGGTGTCAGAAGCCCAGTCCCCCTATTCCAACTGACTGTAGAAATGTATCTTACTGTGGCTTAGCTCCATTGAAGGCAACAAAATGTGATGCCAAATTGTACCAGCTGAGAATCTGGCCCACAGTTAGAAGATAAAAAGATAAAAGAAAGTCTGTTTAACTGTAGAGTGTCTACAGTGAAACTTGAGCAATGAACAAAAGTGCTAATATGGAAATATTAAGATAATGTTTTGAATTCTGCCGCTATCTCTCTGGACCTTGAAAAGGTTACTGCCTTTCTCTACACACTGTGGTGGAAAAATTGTACTACTGTAGATATATATATTGTTGGACTTGATGTCCAATGATCTAAATGATCCTATGATTGTATGACTTAGATTTGCAGGTATAATCTAATATTTTTGAGTTTGTATTTCTGGCATTCTATTAGTCTGTAGTAGAATGTTTCACTGCTGGCAATAGGACAGAATTTTCAATGAAATGGGTTTTTGTCTTGTCCACTGTACCATCTTCATGTTAGATCATTGCATTGTTGATGCAGTAGCTTGTGGCATTTTGTGGATATTGCAGAGCTACCAGGTGCTTTGGGGTTAACTTAAGTATTTTAATCAGACAGGAAAAATGAGAAATCTTGTATTCTGTGTTTGGAATGACTATCAGTGACTTGTGGAATTGAATGAAAATAGATGCTAGTAGCTATACAGCCATCAGAGTGAGCTTAGATTGCCAACTGACTCTCACTTTCTATGGTGAATAGTGACTCTAAACAAGAAGTCTTTCCACCCCTGCCTTGAGGTTATGAGATCTGGATATCTAGTAATTAATACCACTGTATCATTTTTTTTTAACTGCTACAGAAATGCAAAATCAGATGCTCAGATGGCTTCCGTTGGCTTAGCTCCACTGAAGGCAACAAAATGTGATGCCAACTTGTACCAGCTGAGGATCTGGCCCACAGTTAAAAGATAAAAAAAAAAAAAAGGGACAGGCTGCCAATATGGCAGGGAACATATTGAGATTTATGGTAGTGACTTAATCAGTAAAAAGTTCTGCTGGAAGTGATTATCTCTCTCTGCACATTCACATTAGTCACTTGAGCTGGAGACATTCAAAGCTGGAGCACTACCTGCATTGTCACGTTCCCACTTTGCACCCTCTCCTATGCTTCCTATGCTCTGTGCTGTGAAACACTGAGAGCATCCACCTCATCTGCTGTGTTCTGGTTGGCTCTGTTTTCACAGGTCTATCTCACATTATTGATGTCTGGAAAAAAAAAAATATCTTTTGGGCCCAGCAGTTTCCTCACTTGGTCCCATCTGCAGCATAGGTTAATCTGGCAATTTGTGACTCGTTGTAATGTGAAGTTGAGGAAAAAGCTCTCTTCTGCTCTGAAGTGTTTGCCTATGCAACTAACTGATCAATGACTTGAAATTTGACCTACAATGTGTATGTCCAGCTGCTTTTGTATGACACCCTAAAAGTACATGTTTAAGAAGGATAAACTTTCAGAAGTAGAATTGCTTAAATATCTAAAGCCTACAAAGTATGTTGAGTTTTAAACATGTAATGAATTTGCTTTTCTGTGCTCTAAAAAAATAAAAATAAAAAATAAACTAATCATTAAAACATCTCCAGATGTAAAGCTCAGCTGCAGTTTTCAAGAAGCTTCAAAGGAAGCTTTGAATGACAGTCAGTCTCTTACCAGGGTATATTTTCCTGTGCTTTAAAGTAAGAGTGAGTCTTCTGTGGCATCTGTATCATGTAGGTGCTGAAAATAATGGTGGGGAGGCAGGACACAATGTTCCTCTCTTTTTGTCTTTGATGTTCCTAATTATTGTGTGTTCCAAGGAATGCAATACCTTAAGTGAAAAATTCTTGTTTGTGTTACAAAGAAATACAGAGCTCTGTCCATTTCTTACTGAGGTCAGTAAAAAGATTCCTGTTGCAAATTTAAACTAAAAGCATGTAGTATCTTCAAATACAGCATACTGTAAGTATGATAATTGTAGCTGATTCACTTAAACAGTACATGGAAACACTTAAGCATAATGCAGAGTGCTTATAAGAAAGGTATGACTTGTATTAACACATGGCAATAAACCTTTCAAGCAATACTTATTCTTATATTCTCAGTATTTTTCAGATCTTCCAAAGCACTTTAAAAGTTTCCAAATGGAAATATATTTTTCTAAAGAACCTTAGAGTTGTTATACAAAGTATCATTATCCCCATGTGATAGATGGGGAAACTGAAACACAGAACATTAAGTAACTTGCTCAAGGTTGCAGAATAATTCATTGCCAAGCTGGGGATAGATTGTTTCTTGACATTGAGTGTTCCCTGCACTATTCTATGGCTTCTTGGTGTTTTTTTAAATGCTACTATGCTTTTATGATAAAATTTAAAAAAGCAGCTGAACTAGTTGTCTCATCTTTGCAAGTCTCTTGAAAAAGCACTGAGATAGTTGAACATCTCTATTTGCTGACATGACCTTGTATAAGAAAAGTGTCTTTACACACACAAACACATACAGGAGAAGACCAAATGCCATCTTGGACTTGCCTGGAACTGCAGTCACAAACAGAGGGCAGATTCGGGCTGAAAAAATATTGAGTTGAAATTCTTATAAATGTACTTTAGCCTTCCAAATACTGTTTCCTGTATCTTGGACCAGAACAGAAGGTTAGTAGGAGATGGATGTCCCTAGTTATAAATAATTGTGACAACAACTAGCAGTACAGTGCACTTGAAAGAACAGCTAAGTCTTGCTGCAAAACAAATCCTAACTACAGAAATGACAGCCTGCAGGAAAGTGATCTTATGTTTCTCATTCAGGTATTATTTCTTAAATAATCACAGTAGGTGTAAGAAGACCTAGTTGATAAGAAATCTAAAGTCAGATTATAGCACCTCTGGGGCAGTGTATAAAATCAATTTAGTTTTTTTTAAATTACAGTAGCTTTTACCTTACAGTGGAGTATTGGTATGTTTGTGGTCTGGCTGGCACCACTAAAGCCTATAGTTAATCCAGTTTCTTATTTTACTGAAGCCACTGCAGGAAAGGATACGTTCTCTTTCAGATTCTTTGAAGCTTAGCTGAGGCTTGGTGCCTTGATGCAATTTTAAGGAAGAAGAGGATAACTTTACCCTAAGATTGTTGCCAAAATACTCACTTCTGGCACTTTCTAGAATCCCTGCTTAGAGTTTAAGTATTTTTTTTTAGATTGACTTTTGTCATTAATCTCCATCACAGTCCTTTGACAACCTAAGAAATGTTTTTGTCCACTTTTGGTCAATAGCAACTGTGGAGGCAAATCTGATCTGCATTTACTTTATGATCCTTCCTAAGTGCTTTCACTGTTGCCATATCAGTGTTGGCCTTAAAGTGGACATTCTCTTGGGCCAAAGACCCAGTTTGCCCTAGCATCTGATGCCCCATTATTACTTCTGGTGAGGAGTAACATTATATGTTACATTTTGACAAGGTTATTTGTCAACTTGGTCCTTGTAGCTGAATATATTTACATCTGGAATGAATAGGCACTTTCTTTTGAGAGTTTCATTCTTTTTTAAATGGGAGATGGTTTTGTTGTCACTATGTCTTTACCAGAGGTCCGTGTTTATTTGCCATGCAATGTGATGCATTGGGTATTGTCATCCTGATTCCTATAGTGTCTTATCAATAGGCACTTCACGCTTGCACATCTTTACAACTGGAGGTACATTAGGGGGAATCAAAAGCTCGCCTCTGTGTGTCACCTGCAGATGCTGTATCATCACAGGCACAGAGACGGAAAGATTGCACCCTGCACTTAACACAGAGAAACCTGAAGTAACTTGTGTTACTGTCTCACGATCCTGGAATCACATGAATAAAGCTGAAGTGGCAGTAAGTAAAATGTCTTCTTGGAACTTCATTACTCCGTATGCTTTCTGAAGTCTATGCAGACAAAAGAGATAAGAAGCTTTGCTGCCATTGACTTTTTTTTTTGCTGAAAGAATTGGTTTACCAAGTCAAGAAGAAAGTAGCTTAAAAGAAGCTGATAAATGAGCTTGTGTTAAACATTTCCATGGAGTTTATAGTATTATACTCCCAGCCTCTTGCATTTGCTAGAATTGCCTATGGCTTACCTGATGGGAAATAAACCTGAGACCTGTAGTGTGAAGTGGGCTTCCTTGTATTCTCACTATTGAGCTCTGACAGTGGATAACCTGTGGCAATGCTGTCCACAATAATTATGTGCTACCAACAGCTATCTTGAGGATGAGTTTAAGAAGAGAGCAGTTGCTTTGCCCAGGGAAATTTAGATTAGATGCAAAATTGAATTTTTCATAAGGCCTTGTTTTTACCTAGCTACGAATGTTTCCTTAGCACAAGTGAAAACTTTACACATTTTAGCTCAAACTGTACTCTACTAAGCCTCCTACATTTATACCCATCTTCTTGGCAGTCATCCCAAAATATGTTTGGGTTGAGGCATTACACATTACATTTGGTGAAGCTTTAGCATTCCCTGTTGCTCACATCAATCCTTATTTCTGTTTGCTCTTGTAATTTACAGTTAATGAAAATTCTAAGTTTACCTTTGTTTTTGTTGGCGTCTGTACAAGAGAACTCTTTAGCCTTTTCAGCTTCTCATCCAAATGGAAAGCTGAATTCAAAATGGAAGGTAAAGTCTATCTGAGCAGTTTCATTTTAGGCAGAAGCCCTTAGCATGCATGTCAGCACTGTAACATTTTTTTTGAACAAACAGCAAGAGAGCCTTGCTCAAGGCTTGACCTCTTGCGAGCAGCTTGCTAAGTAGCAGATAGAAAAATAGACTAGTAGTTGATCATAACATTAGTGAGCCAGATCCTAATGGCCTTAATCAGTTCCTGCTCTCTTCCAATTCAGGGAAGATTCTGCCTGAAATTAACAGGACTTTGCCCGATAACCAACACGGGAACATTGCTAATAAGCCCATACAGATGACCTTAACATAGTGTAGGCAGTATTGACAAAACAAACTGGGAGTTATTGCAATCTTTTCTAACAAGCTGGTTAGACACAATTTGTGTAATTTTGTTAGATTTTCAGTTCAGGAAACACATTTTCTGTCTACCTATAGTACCACCCATGCATTGAGCTGTGTATTTGCAATATTATAGTGGTAAACAATGGGCTGTAAACATGTGGGATGTCTCTAATTTCTATACATTCCCTAAGCCGGATAATTTTTTTTATTTATATTATACCTATGAAGACACTTAATGTATAATTTTAGGCCACAAAAATTCCTATACTGGTATAAAATTATTTTAAACTAAACTTTTCAAATACACTTTTTTTCACTTGTTATTGGTATCTATGCATTCTGAAACATTACTGTTTAAAAAAAGAAAATCTTTTCCAGATGAGAAATACTAATAAACTCTGGAAGAAATCATAAGCTGAAGTTACAGTGCAGCTCTGTATATTTCTGGGGAAAAAACTTCACAAAGGCAATCATGACCAGGCCTTGCTGTATCTGTACTCCTAGGTACAAGCCATTTTTCTCATGTCATAAAAGTGTAGCTTTCTTGGTAAGAACCCTTATCATATTCTAAAACTTCATTTACTGCTTTCTGGTTCTTCTCATGCTGCCATTGCAGGGCTGTGCAGTCTGACACACTGGAGGACCAGGCATGGGAGAAAAGCACTGTTTGCACCTGTTTAAAATCTCCAGTGCTTTGTGTGGTTCCTGGGCAACAGACAGGAATCCTGAAAAGCTAGGCTGCACTTACTCAATTGTTGCTGGCAGCTGTGACTTTGAGAGAACACATAGCAGCTCATTAGCAGGTTGCTTGTGTTATGTGACATGCACTGAGCATGGGAAACTTGTAGTTGAGCTTCCTCCCTACGCTGCTTATGAGCAAGACGGGGTTGTCTGGGGTTGCAGACTTGGCTGAGGAAAGTCTCGTAGAGCACTAAGGTGAGTTTCTCATTGGTAAGGGGCAAAGAGGTGAGGCAGGTAGAAGTGAATCCATGTTTTGTGATTAGAAAAGAGGAACAACATCATAGGTTCTCTGCACCGCTGGATACTGATTTCCTTTAGCAGTTATGTTTTTTTTAGAGTGTATTTGCAGTTGTATGATGTAGGTGGTAACGTTGAGTGTAATATATGTGGATGTGTGCATGCACACATCACATGGGAATTGCAGTGTGGAAATAGAGGATGACTTCATGAGAACTGTAAATTTTGTTACGAACTTTGATTTCTGGCTCTTGTTTGTTCTGAAGAACTGGAATTAAATCAGTCTTTGCAACCTTGATCTTGGCCTACTTAGGCAGCATCTTAGCAGCAGATGCAGTCACAATGCATGTCTGATTGGCAAATTCAGACCATTTCATCTTCATACCTACTGAGTTTATGCCACTTGGCTTAAATTAAGTATTTCTGTGCTCTTTTAAAAGGAACTTAGTATGCTATAAATCTATTTAAACAAACTGTAAAGCTACAGCATTGTTATGATCTGTTGAAATCCTTACCATGAGACAGGAACAGACCTGCCATTGCCATGGGGTCCATTTACATTTTATAGTAAGTTAACCCAGGAGGAGTGATCTATAGATCAGTCTCTTCCTCATATTTGTATCAGAGAAATCCTTTCTGCAGCACTAGAAAATCTCCTTTGATATGCAGTGTAAATATTGACAACAGAAGTCATTATGTAGGATGAAGAAAAACAAGAAGGAAGGCTGTGAGGCAAATTAGATATACTTGTGAAATAAGTCCATCAAGGTGTGTGAATGCAAAGGTAAGAATATAACTACTTGTGCAAGACATCTGTAACCAGCAGATTGCCAGCAACTGGAAAGGTTTAGTCAAGGGCAGCAAGTCTCCTGCTTTGCCTTGCCCACAGCTCCATTGTATAAGTATCTGCCCTGGCCAGTGCCAAGGACCTGTGTTGAGCATGTGCAGCTGTCTGTATGATCAGGAAGAAGAGGTAATGTGGACCTGGTAGATTTGCAGTTGTCATGCTTTGGATGCACGTACTCTGGTACCTGTGTATTGGTGCTGATTTCTTTAGCTGAATAAAATAAAGCAGTAATTGTTAGGTACTAAGAGTACCTAACGTGTTATCACATCTACTTGTGATAAAGCAAGTGAGAACCAGAGTATGTCATGAACTTGGACCCTTGATTTATTTTGTGCTCAAGATCTGGGCTTTTTGTTTCCTCATCTAGAGAATAACTGGGGATAGTTGCTGTTTGTATGTCATATACAAAAGCAGCATATTGTAAACTTTCTTTTAATTGTCATTTTGTCTTTATCTGCTATCACTTCCTTTACAGCCTTAAATGTGGGTTATACTCTTACTTCATCACAGAGGGCCTTCAGAATTCAATATCTGAGATTAACCTAAGATATTTGACTATCAAATAGTGGAATAAATGGAGATGTCTCTAGAACTGTGTGTGTTTTTACTGTCTTTTGTTATGCTGTCTGAAAACTAGACTGCGCTGAAGTTGTTAGCAACTTGCATATTGGCATCACTTTAGTCAGGGCATGGTTTTTATTTGAGGACATTTGAACACATATGGTATTTATTCCTTAGAAAAACACTTGTGATCCTTTGGTTGGCCTTGTTTAGTGCCTTCTTGATACCATCTCCTCACTACAGGCTACCTCCTCCTCTGCAGGTACAGGGAATACAGAAATTTGTCAGATGCCTCTAAATCCTGCTCCACTGTTCCTAAAATTCTCAGAAATTAGCTCTGTAGGATTTCTTCTGTTAGTGTAGGGCATGCTGTTAGCTGGTAATAATAACTGCTGCATAGCACACACTAGCCATGGATTGGGTGCTTATGAAACACATGATAATAGGTGTTGTGTTTTATGCACTGATTCATTTTACGCAGACCATGTAATACCAAAACCACCCACTCACAGATAAAATGCAATAGAGAAATGACATTCAAATGTTAAAGGTATGGCTTAAATTCTCACAACCAAGGACAATAAAGTTGAGAAACTCATTCTGTTTATAGATCGCGCTGTTTTCTCAGGCATTCCAGCTCATCTAGTCAAAAGGACTCCCAGTCAGAGGATTATGTAAGATTCTACTTGTAGATATAGGAAGGTTGTTGGATATAGTAGCATCAAGTTTTAATAGAGATGTTTTTGCCGAGTCTGTTTTTAATTTCTTACTTGGGACCCCCATGGTTTAGTTCATGTTATAAATTACTCATGTCTTCAATATTCTCAGGGGCTGACAGCCTCCAAAATAAAACGTCCCCTATTTCAGGGGGGCATTCTTGCTTTGTTATTGTAGAGTAGTACATCTGCATTCATATGCCATGCCAGATCTTTCACCATTTCCTCATGAACAGAATTGCAGCAGGAAGATGTGCTCGTTTGGGAGCTTTGCTATACAAACGTAACACGGATTATTCAGAAATATCAGAGAGCCTGTAGGGTTTATGGTCATAATTCTGAGCTACCAAATATACTTTGATCAAGATAGTGTGACAGAAGGTAGCTCTGAGGTGGCTGCAGTATTGGTTAGAAAACCTAATGGGTTTAGCGACTTTGAAATGGATCATGTCTGAACACATTTTTGGAGGGAGGAGAGAGGGAAAAAGAGTTCGTCTTGAGGATTGTAAGCATGGGCAGAGCTTTCACTCTGGAGTCTGTGTTTTTTTTTTTTTGTCTTGTTTTGCATGCTGCACCTTCCGTGTGTCCAGACAGGGAAATGCAAAGTCTCTTCAGAGGCTGCTGTTCATTCTACTCTATAGTTTCTACTCTATAGTTCAACCATCTGAGCGGGTACTGAGTGACGCATTTTGTCATACTTGTGGTTTTTAAGATTAGTCAGAGCATAGTAGAAGTCCACTTCAGTGCTTGCTAGCCATCTTTGGCTCCTGCCTTTGAAGTGGCTTGTTGATACATGTCAAATGGAAGATGAGGAAAAGCAGAGGGGCAAAAGAAAGATGTAGAATCATTTAATATACCTACCGTTGACAGATGGTATGTAACATACGTAACAAAATCAAATAGAAGCTGAATTTTCCTTCCAAAGCGCAGAGCCCTTCCTTCCCAGGCTCTTAAGTAGTCAGCCTGTTTCATGACTGAACTTCCTTGTCAGCATTCCAAAGCACGTACAGCTCTAGGTAGCATTTTTATTTTATTCTTTGCTGTGTGTCTTACAGGTTGTCTGCTCTGCATAGTTACTGAGGGGCATGTCTTCAAGGGTCCATCAAGCATACCTGTCTGCATTGTCACTGCTTTAAGGGAAAGCATAGTCCAAGCACACACTGGAGCACATAAATTTTTCTTCCGTTAAAAGAATGATGAAATTATAACATCTGGGCTATGTTTACTAGCATTTGTTATGTTAATGTTCTCCTGCATGTGGTTATCCTGTTGCTTTGCACAGAAACTTAGCAGCAAAAAGTTATGTTTAAAAAAAAAAAATTAAGAATGAGATTTGCATGAGGTAATCTTATTGTCCTTATTAATCGTGGCTTCAGCTTTCTTTTCAAAATTATTTTTATTTTTGTTTTTTTCCAGTGCTAGCTCAACTAAATTGAAATTAACTCAGAGAGGGTAAGGCTAATTTTCATAATTTATACAAGTGGGCCCAGGTGGGGATAGTTAGAGCCTGAGACTGGCCAGGTGGTACAGGCAAAAAACCTTCCAGAATTTGAGATCTGCTGTTGTAATGGAGAGGCTGATGGCATCAAAGATTGTGAAGTTCTTGTAGTATGGTTTTCTTCCTTTGATTTCTGCGTGAGTTGTTGTATGACGTAAGTTTGATTTGTGGGTTTTCATATATTGGAGGAGATGTGTGAGGGAGAGTGGTTACATTAAAGAAAAAGCTTTCTTTTAAAGAGAAAATATTGCCTAGTTACTCTAGCATTGTAGCTCTGGTTGATCATGAAATAGTCAGCAGCATGCTTCTCAGTGTGGAAGGATAAACAAGACTCACCTATGAGTTGGAACTGTATGCAAGAATCACTAACTGAAGATTTCCTTGCAAAGGAGAAGCAGGATTGTGTTGTGCTTTTTGCTAGGCTGTAGATCTGAAGTGAAGGCTTTGACAATACTAAAAAGATGTGCAAAGGGAAATCTTTCTTTAACGGGGAACTTGTTCATTGGCATGGTTAAAACAAACATGGAAACCTTTGAAGGTTATTTTTTGTGTAGTGGTGGCAGAATATTATACTATTCTAACAAGCATATATCATTTCATTGCTATTTACACTGTTCCTTGATCATCCTTCTCCATTCTTGAACTATCTTTATGTATGTAGCTGTCACAGAAGACTTCCATTTGCTCCCTTGCATCTGACAAAGACTCTAAGCAGGACAGATTCTGATTGTTGACTCTGAAAGTAGATTTTAGCCCAATTTACATAGATCAGATTTGGCATGTTATCCTATCCCAAGTGAAAAACATGCAATTCTCTGTTCTTCCTGTTGTTTTGTTTGCCAGCAGCCTGGCAAGCAAAACTCTTTTCAAGTCCTGACCTGGCCGATGGCTATTTGAGGGCATAGAAAAAGGGAAAATAAATGGCAGTTAGTGGTTTTTGGACTAGTCTGATTGTACAAGGATTGAGAGTTATATGCAGCAATTCATTACCACATTGAAGACGAGCATTGAACTAACCACCACACCTTTTCTATAACTGTGGGGTAAAGGCTTCATTTCTGTCCGTAGGGGGAAGCATTTTCTCAAGAAGGGCAGTAAGATTGTTAAAAGATGTGGGAGTAGGTCAGCCAGTGCCTACTATTGGACCTGTAGCCATAAGAGTCTTTCTTTCACTTTATAGTGATCTGGCTGTAGTATTGTTGTGTGAAACCCATGCTGATGCTAAAAGCAGTGTGAATCATATACATCTTGTATATCAGTTTCTCTGTCTTAAAAAAATGAAGAGTTTTTTTTTTCTTTTTCCCCTTCCTTTGAAGTTTTAAAGCAGAACTTGCTGGTGACCCACTTTTGCTAACAGTTCTCTTAACTAACCCCTGTACTCGCTTATACTTTTTTTTCTCTTCCACCCACTGTCTGTCTAGCCTGGTTTAAAATTTTTATATATGTACTTTTAAAAAATTGATTAGTTGGAGAGCTGCCCGTTCTTCTGCGCTGTATAATAAGGATTTAAAAACTGCACGCTGAATTCTGTATAGTGTAATTAAAACTGACCCAGATTTGGACCTGAGAACACCAGGACTTAGCCAAACTTGCCATGAGCTGAGTTCTGATGGCAGATGGGAGCTAATGAGGACACACTACACTCCAGAATTTCCCAGCTGCTTGGCCCCTTTTTGTACAAACAAGGTTTGGAGTGAAGTCCCAATCCCAAGAGCATGTTCAAGCAAATGTACTGCACCCAGTGTTTTGGGAAACAAGGCAGTGCTGTCAGGCTGTTTCAGAAAAATGTTAAGGCATTATTTCCAAAGGGCTTTTACTGCGTATTCAAGTGTTATGCATATGCTGTCTTCCAGCTTCCATGTTATTGTAGGCTGTGTATGACCATGTGATTCATAGTCTGCATGAATATCCTCTCCTGAATTCTGCTAGGGAACTTCCACCTTAATTTAATGGAGTGTTAAAATCCCAAAGTACTGGGTCTCCATTTAACCTGTGGTACTCTTCATTGGGTTCAATGTCCTGGGACTGTTTAGGCAGATGTAATTGATTCAGTTTGAAGCAGCTGTAGCTGGCATGTGGTCTCTCAGATTGCTAGCACCTGCTTGGGTATTTTTTTAAGTTGTGTTTTTTGTTTGTTTGTTGGTGAATGGAAGTAGTGCCAAAACCAGCGTTGGTCTTGGAGCTGATAAAGCATTAGAGGTCTGTATCTCACTCCCCTCCTAGTCTAGCCACCTCATTACTGGTGCCTGCTGTAATGTTGGTGGCAGTGAGCACAAACAGCTTTATGTCTCTCCTTCAAGCCAATGCCCTGCCACTACAGACTCTCCTCTTCATAATCAGTGAGACTTAATTGTGCTCAGGTGTGCAGAGTGTTTGTGCAGTCCTTAGAAAATTGGGTAGCCCATGGTTTGCTGTATTGTATGCATGTACCAAATCTATCTACTGCTTAGTCCAACAGTAACTGCTGGCACAGCAAAGTTACTATTCATATCTAACAAATGACCAAATAGTCCCAGGATATGCTCTTCAATATTTCTGTTCCCTTCCTCTGGTGTAGTGTCCCTAGACATTGGTTAAAATGTTGCTTCTACAGTCAAATTTTAATAGGGTAAGATTTCAAAAGGGACTGTGAATCACTTGGTTGCCTTCCTGTATCATGTGATTTATCATAATCAAAGTTCAAATTAAACACGATGGTGCACTTGGTCAAATACAGTAACACACAGCGGTGTGGTTTTCAATATGATATTACAAGATGGCATATTGAAACATTAATTTTTCTAATATATCCCTCCACTGACTTCCCCTCACTTTGTGCATAAAGTTTATGTGCCTTTTGTCTTGTCTCTCTGCGGTCCTGCTGGAGAGATAAGGGCTGTATTAAGGTTCTTAATTCCGTCTGTTTTTGTCTTCTCCATTTTCCCCACAGCTCATTTCTTGCTCTTTGCTTTCACAAGTTTAGTTTCTGTTTCAAGGCTGCAGTTCTGCACTTTGTCTTGAAAGGTGCCACTCCACTGTGGGGTTCTGACAGTGGAAAGGAGTATATTTCTTAATACAAGTGTAATTATGAACTCGTACTTTGTTTATTTGGAACAGGTTTGAAAGCTGCTATTGCATGCAATTAGAAGTTGCTGATTTTTTTTTTCTCTCCTTTTAACCTGCATCTCTTATTTATATCAAATATGAGGAGATGATGCAATATGGATATCTGTGATAGAAGCAAAGTCTTTCCTTCTCTGGAATGGTCCATGGTTAAGGCATCAGTTTGCAGGTCTCTTCATTTTGGTGAACTGAGGCGTTTGAGGGGTCTTGTAGTGACTTCCCTCAGGGTCTGATATATGCTTCCCTTTCAGCAGAAGGGAAGGAAATGGCAGTTGAAATGTATAAAACATTTTTTTCCCCACTTTTTCAATGAGTGTAGCACAGAGCAGATGCTCCTCTTTGTTTTTAAAGCACAGAAGACAGCTACTTCAGATTTAGTGAAATTTACTTTTAAGTTGTTTTTGTGTGTGTGATTAGGTACAGGTAATACAGGGTAGTTTATCACCATGTCTATGAAAGTGGTGCTGCTGAACATCTTTGAACATTGCCAAGTAAAGGTACAAAGGAAGATGAATACTAGAATTCCATTTGACCCCAAGTCACTATTACAAATAGAGTAATGGTCAACGAGATGGTGTCTCATCTTGATTCTTCTGATGTCCTGTGGTGATCTGTTGATTTTGTTTGAGGGCTTGCTTTGTTTTCACCCATGTTCCCACTTTGCTACTCCATTCTGGTTACTAAAAAATGCCTACCAATAAAAACGTCCGTTCACAGTGGTAGCACTTGTTGTCTGGAAGTGACCCAACTAACAAATCTTGAGCCACCAATACTAGAGGAGAAGCTAGCTGTTTCTTAATTTAAGCCTTAATAAGGACTGTGGCCCTCAAGGTTTGGGAATGTTGTTGTAAAGCATTTTTGCTATAAGCAGCTACCCTTGTGAATAAAATGATGGAGAATAAATATGAAGTATTTATTTCAGGAGTTTTGAGTGCCCAGCATTCTTGTTAAGATTAGTAGGAGTATGGAAGGGAAGCACCACAGTGAATACAGCACTCATGGATTTGTATGTAAAGAGCAATAGAAAGTCAGAAAGTGTTGTTTCTATGCGAAAATATATATTTTATTGGTAACAAAAATTAACAAATACAAAAAAAAAAAAAAACACATGCAAAGGCTGACCATGCAAGCAGCTGTCTTAGGATTTCTTGGTACCTTTTAGAGCTAGGCAGAACAGGAAAACTTCTTCCACTCTTACAATTGTCTTGAAAATAAACATAATTTTAGATCAGTAGCTATTGATAGCTGATATCTTATTCCCAGAACACTTTATTTCATGTATTAATACTTACTTCACTGTTGTAGGCACTAAATAATTGTGAATTCTACACTAAGTACAAATAGTACAAGAAAATAAACAGTATTTATGTTCATATGAAATCTATGTGGCAAAGATGAGAAGTGTTTAATAATTTTTCTTTCCCCAGCCTACTAATATCCCAGATATGAGTTATAAACTAAGTAGTGTTTACAGTGCTAAACCATCTTTTCTTATATCTTTAAGTTTTTAGTTTAGAGACTGTACACCCTTTACTTGGATACAGTTAGCTGATCAATTTTATGAAGGATGCTCACTTCTTGTGCTCATGGTGTAGAACACTTTCAAAACTAAGATCTATTAGTGACTAGCACAGTTGGATGACAGAAAGGACAACAAAGGAAGTTAATAAATTGATAATGAAGTGGGATTACAGAGGATTGAGCGTGGATATTAGAACTATTCCAGACTTGCTTCTTAATCACTACTACTCTGCTTTGATTCTGTGTATTGGCTTTCTAATGGCACCACCCTGAAATGTATTGTTGAGTTTTTGGAAAAAGACCACTCGACTTGTCACTTATTGGCAAGCATGTCTGCATCCTTGACAGAGGCCAGTGGGTTAAATGGATGACAGAGACAAGATTCTTCTGTTAGCCATGTGGTTGGTCCCTCTGGAAGACACTTAAAATAAGTTGACAAAAATATTTTGAAGCTTGCAGTACCCTGTCTGATCTATGTACAAAGATTTTGTTTTCTGGGCTTGTCATTCCATCAGCGAACTCCTACGAAATCAAGCAATCAGTGACGGATTTAACACTGAATTGAATAAAGAAACTAGCATATTATGATTCTGACCAACAAATAAAATCATGTAAGTTAAACTAATTTCAAGTACAGACAGAGAAGTGCTAGGGAACAGAGAATCAGCTCTTAATCTCACTGACTTTTCGGAGAAGAAATCCTACCCTGTATCTCTCAGTCATGTCAACCAAGCAGGTTCTTGCCAGAAGAGTGAATACAGTGTATGCTGCACACAGCTCCTGGGCACTTCCCAGAGCTTCATTCTCCCCATACGCTGTGCTTGATGACTGGACAGAAGGCTGTGCTGAGCTAAATTTTATTGTTCTGTTGTTCCCCATCTATTTGCAATGCACATAATCAGGAATTCAGCTATGTCCCAGGAATCTTGTTTAACCTAATGAGAGCAAATGGCAATGGGTGTTCCTTACTTGGGACAGCAGTGCCAATGTTTCTGCTTAATTGAGATGCATTTGGCTGGTTCCGATGCTTCAAGTGGTTTTTAAACAGGTGTGTAATGGGTGCTGAATTCTGAAGCCTGCCTTTTTAATATGGAAGTTGCCAAGTAAAGATCAACAGAAATAAGGATATCTATTGCAGGATAAATATTTTTCTTTGTATATTTATTCAGCATAATCTTTACCTTAACTTGAGTCACAGGTGAATGGAGAGGTGTTCCTTCTCATAATTGAGAAAGTCCATTAAAGAGAACAACAGGATGTCTAACAAGGTGTCCTAATTAAAATTATCCTTTAATTTGAGCAAAACATTCATTTATATGTAGCTAAGGTTGACCTAAAACCTATCTAAATCAGGATGATGATTATACACTTTTTCCCATTAAAAATGGAACTTAGCATTCTGACACTAAACAGCACAATTCTGTTATTGTATTCAAGAGTAAGGGCTTTCTCTTCAGTGTTTAAAAAAAATAAAATCTTTTACGAAAATTTAAAAATGAGTTTCTCTCCTACCCTCTCACTTTGATAGCATTCATGTGTGGTTGCATTTCTGCAGTGTTTTGAAAGCGGTCCCGGTGTTGCTCTGTGCGTGCTGCAAGCCAATCTGAAACCTTTGGTGGTGGTTAGTGTGCTGGTGAACTAATAAGCAACTGAGATAGCAGCTGCTTAGCAGGACTGATTGGCTCCGGCTTGACTTCACTATCTGCGACTACGCAGTTTGTGACTGGCTTGGTTTGCAAGCTGAGTAATTTTGTTATCTCGGGGAGTGTGGGCTTGCATACATAATCTGCACTATATACACGACTGGATAGATTTTAGTTGTGTGTATAAAAATGACCTATTCATGCTCTAGCTATCATGTTTTAAAATACTGATGAGGCAAATTGTATTTAATATAATTTATCAAATCAAAGTGAATGCTTGAAAGAATTTGCTAGCTTCAGAAATATTGTTTGTATTTAGAAGGGAATTCTCAGCATCTTTAACTTGACAGAATTGTACAAGCTGCAACTTGTTGCTACCCAGGCACAAGCTGGTGGAATTCTTTGTGCTGTACTTCTGTTTCTCCCCATTTTCTACACAGGCTGGGAAGAGGGAGGATTTTCAAAAACATTTGGCACGGGTCTGAATGTGCTGCTGATAGATTCAACTAGAACTATTTCCCCATAATTCTAGTGGAAAGAAAATCATGCTGTTGCTCCTTTCTGATAATCCCACCCATGAGGTCTAATGCAAAATCTAAGGAGACAACTATGGCTGTTGAGCTGATGACTATCAGGTGTCCACACTGACTCTTTTAATTTTCTGAGTTACTGTGTCTTCCGGTTACGATGAATCATCTATGGTTGTTACCTGACTAGTGAAGCTGTTCATTAGTGACTCCTTCTCCTGAAGAAATCATAGATGATGGTGCTGGGTGATTATTTACCGCCATAGGATCTCTCTAGTGTAGAGATTAAATGCTCCAAATTGTCTGTTATCCTTAGAGCAAGCAAACTGAAGGATGAGATCTGGCCCGCAGTGTCTTCTGTATTCATCTGAAACCCAGAGTTACATCCTGCAGCTTCCTGCACAACTGCTAGGGCAGAGTGACTTTGGAAATGGTGGTGGTTAGAAAGCTTAGATTCCACTCTGGCCAGAATTAATGCGTGTACTCTGGGAAAAAATAGCAAAAGGGATGCTTAATATCATAACTGCAGAGATGTAAAAGAAAAGTCCTGCTCTTTATTTCCAAATGTATTTTCTGAAGTCTTTGAAGGATTTTCAGGAGCTTCTGAATGTCCTGGTAACAGTGGTTCTTAATCGTGCGCTTTATCATTTGCCTTTGGCAAGAAAGCTCCATTCTTTCCTTTTCAATGTGGGACCTTGCCTTATTGCCTCAGGGAAGCATTACTGTAATGCATGTCACTTGAGGCTAATTCAATCTGCCACTTGGAAATTGCCCCTGGTGCAGATTGTAGCAGTGCACCATTATCTCAAGCTATTTTTCATCAAAGCAGACTGCATCTGTTCTGCATGATCTGTATAGCCCGTCAGTTTATTTTAGGTTAGCATGTGAGGTGATGGCTTTTCTTTAAACCTGTAAAACCATGATTGCTTTGGTTTCCAGTGATGTGATAGGAACCTTTCTTTTTACCAAAGCAGTCTGAGACATCTCAAGATGTAGGTCCATGGAAGCTTAAATTGACTGATGTTGAAGCCTCTCTGTTGCTGTCCCTTCACGTGTGTGTTTTTGCAGCCTCCTTAGCTCTAACCCCAGAATTTCGTGACTGGAAGTTGATTTGTCTGAAAAAGAAAAAAAAAAAAAAAGAAAAGAAAAAGAAAAAAAAGAAAAAAAAAAGAAATTTCATTCAGGTGAAAATTCCCTGGACCAGAAAATTATCTGATTCTGGCTCAAGGATGGGGTCAGGCATGTGTGTCAGAGGAAAGAGGCAAGAGAAAGGTAGGATTGTTGCAGCAATTTAAATTAACTTAAACTGCAGTTGGTACGGTACTGGAAATAGTAACCCAATAGTATTTACAGCATAAGCTGTAAATACGGTATGTGACAGCTAAATGAACTTTGGCTTTGAAATTTACTTTCTTCACTGTTTGCTAAAACCTGCGTTTTGGTATGCATGACAAACTCTGAAGATGACACCTCAACCTTTCTATCCTTGAAAAAGGGAACATGTGAAGGCTTGATTAATTTCTTTTATGAGGTTTGGTTGCTATACACCATTAGAAGCTGAACAGACAGGAGGGGGGAAAAAGGGAAGAAAACATTTTTGTAAGCAGTAGGGAATTCTCCCCTTTGAAAAACAGCTACAACTTCATTAACATTTCAACCAGCTTTAAATTAAAATTTGTGTCTGCAAGTAATCTATAATGTATTTTGAGTGCCAGTGAGGTACATCAGGGAAGCACTAGCACATGTTTCCTCTAGGTACAGCTTGCAGTGCAGATCTCCTGCCAGTGTTCCTTTTGCAGCAAGGCCTCTGTGAGAAGGCCTACCACCCCAACCCTGGGCCCGCTGCCTGGCCTGAACAGCCAGTGTGACTGGGGTGAGCAGAACTGAGCAGATGATTGCAGAATGCAAAATACCACACCTTGGGTGGTATTGCAGTTGGGTGATGAAGCTAGCAGCTCCACTACATAGGCAGCAGCAAATGGCAGGTGGTTCTGCATCTCTAGTTTTCACGCGTTTGATGGGATATGGGGATGTGCAGCATGCAGCTTGCAATCCTGCTTTTTTTTTTCTTGCAGCACTTTTATGTCACTTCCACATGGATTAGAACCGCAGCCGTTCTCTACAGTTCTCCAACTGCAAAGCCTTTGGAGAAAAAGCTTTTGCTGATGTATCGTGCTTCTGATGGGCTTGTATTGCAGCTTCTGCTAAGTGTTCCTAAAACTTTTTGTCTTTTGCATTTGTGAGATCTTAAAGATCCTTTTCTCCTCTTCTTGTAGGGAACTAGAGGGCTTGACACATCCCTTGCATCTTCCATTTACTCTGACCACAGTCCCTCCCTGTTCTCACAAGTGGAGCTAAGCCCTGCTTCCCTTCCTCTTGATTCCCAGACAGCTACATGGTAAGTTTTCATTATCCCTGTACTTGTTGCCACAAGGTAAAATTCTGGCAGACTCACTCTAAAATCCATTAGCACTGGGCATTGAGGGCAGACCACTTCATGCCCATCAGTGATCGTTCAGTCCTGTTCCAGGCTGACTGTAAGGAAAGGAAGATAGTATTGAATTAGCATTGGAGCTGAACTTCAGCATAGATTGTTATAGGAATAAAATATGAAGTAAAATATGTGACAGAATTAAATCCATCAGTTCTAATAAAGGAAACAGAAGAAAGCAAAGAAATCTTGGACCCTTAAATCCCATTAACCAGGCCAGAGAGAGAATGTGTTAAAAGAGAGCTGTGCTGTATCTTTTCTCATTGTTTGATGAAATAATCTTTTCTCACCCTTTAAGTGGTGTGTTTAAAAATCCTGGTATTTCTGAAACAAAGAGAATACACAGCCACCGAGCTAGCTGGTTTTTATACCTTCCTTTTCTGAGTATTGTCCTTCAGTACAATACAGAGCCATTTCTTTGTTCTCACAAGCTAGCAGTTAAATTGTATGTAAATGTATGCAAATTAGATGCTGTCTAATAAAGAGAGTCATTAGATGGAAGAAATATTTAGTTTAGGGGGGAAAAAAGAAAGAAAAGAAAGCAGGTGTATTTTGCAATAGAAAATGTAAGATTGCAAAACCCCCTCAAACTTTGGGTGAAGGTTTTTTGTAAAACCATTAAAACATTTTCTAAGACTTGCCCTATTCTTGGTCCTTTCTTCTATGCATTTTTATGTGTGTATATGTGTATACTTCTGCGGCCTTTTCCACAGAACTCACATGGCTGTGCTGTGTGTATATGTGTATTTGAAATGATATGTAAATACTGTATTCATAAATAATGTTTATGATTGCTTTAAACCATATAGCTATGAATTTACATGCATGTACTTTGTGTTAGGATGAGTCCGTACAGGTGGAATCCATGTGGTAAATTTTACTCTCATGGATTGATTTATTCATTATATGCCTTGGCTGTGTACATTATGCTCCCTAAATCATCTATATCAATTTTATATGCCCCTCTCTTTTATTTTTTTTATTTTTATTTTTTTCCTTCACTTTGTTCACTGAACCTCAATGTTGGGTATGTTTGCAGTCTTTTGCTGGAATTTTCTACCAAGTAATTCTTTTTTAAATATGGACCTGATTCAAGCCTGAAGTAGAGTGACTTTTCTGAATGTGACAAAGCTGCAGCCTGGAGCACTAAAGTGCTAGGGACGTGTCCTTAAAGGCTGGAGATCCCACGCCTATGGGTGGAGCGCTCAGCATCCATCTATGCTCTGAAAGATTTAAAAATGATGAACCTTACATTCTTGCCACTTCTAAGGAGCAAATAATTAAGATTTTAATCTCTGTACCTTAGCATCTGTAGTTCTGATCTGTCAGTTCTTCTGTTTGGAGAGAGTAGCAAACATAGATGACATGGCTCAATTATTATGAAGTCATTATTGTTTTTTTGTTTCTGATGGTCAGTTGTCATAATTCAGAGTGGGGAGCCAATACCTGTACTTTGGGCATATTTTTTCAGTTGCATTTTTGCAAGTCTGGAAGCCTAAAGACATATATGTATATGTGTATAAAATGTAAGTATATAAAAAATAATGTTGTTTAAATATTTACATATAAAGCCAAAAGATTGGCTTCCTTCCCAGAATTACTGGAACTACCTTCCCCAGGAACATTTGGACTTGAAAAATCTCTACAGAAACACTTTTCTTCAAAAACTAAACAACTTGTGAAATGAGGGACTAGCTCTGCACCCTTAGCTGTTCATATTGGTTCTGTTGTTTGGGGTGATGGAATGAGAGAAGGGAGAGGCTCCTCTGCATGAGCAACAGATTTCCAGTTAATTATGACAAGATGTTCTTTTATTACTCTTTCCATCCAGTTTCTTATTGATTTATTTTATAAGGGAATATTTATGGAAAAAAAATGTAGCTCAATGGGGATTTTTTTCATTGTTCTAGAACAGGTCCATGCAGTGGAGTGCATCTGGGCCACATTTAGTCCAGAGGCAGCAGTTCCTGTCCAAGCAGCTGCAGTGCAGATGAACTGATCACTCAGAGCTTCACTCTCTGTTTATCCCTTGTCCAAACTATTTGTTGAGCTATCAGCAGAGAAACCACATTGCGAGTCTTCTGCCTGATGGGGAAGTGTAGACAACATCATTGTAAGGATACTGTGGAAGGTTGGCAATGAATATTTCACATATAGAGGAAGGATACCTTATTCTGCTCAAGTTATTCTTGAGTATGCATGGTATTCTTGGAGGAGAATACCTCAGATAGGAGATGTAAGGTGAAGATGGGAATGCAAGAAGAATCTGAATTTTAATATGAGGATGCTAGAGAAAGATGAAGTTAATAAAGTATGTCAAAACACAGGGCATAGTGGTGAGAGGGAGGTATGAGGTAACATCAGCAAACAGAAAATGTTAACAATTTGCTCACGTGGGACACTGCTGTTCTAGCTTGTCTGGAGGGAACTTAGAGCTGAGTCACTAGTAATGCAGACATTTAACACAGATGTTTTTGCAGTTTGCAGTTTATACATGTAACTTCAGCTACCTCTCAAAATCTGAAAACCTGTGTTCTGAGACACTAACCAGGGATATTCCTACTGAAGGCAGGAGAAGCTAGTTGTCGAAGACAGTACTTTGTCTCCCAAAAGTAGATTCTTCAAGAAGAACTCAAAACACCTAGGCAGACAAGAACATGTTCATACTGGGGAAGAGCAATGCAGGATTAGGTGCAGAAATATGATTAACTCCATGTTCCTCTCCAGACTTCCTCTGTTTGATGACTATGTACTTCCGAGGATACACGTGTCTCTACCTTGCCCAGCTTGATAATAAGGTTAATACAGCTTTCTACTGTATAATATACTGTGGGGATACATGGTATCCTGAGACATGTTAAAAAGGGTGCAGCCAACACTTTGAGGGAGGTGATCTTCCCCCTCTACTCTGCTTTGGTGAGACCACATTTGGAGTTATGCGTCCAGTTCTGGGCTCTCCAGTTCAAAAAGGACAGGGATCTCCTAGAAACAGTTCAGTGGAGGGTAACAAAGATGATTAAGGGCCTGGAGCATCTCCCCTGTGAGGAACGGATGAGACACCTTGGACTCTTCAGTCTGGAGAAGGGAAGTCAGGAAGGGGATCTCATTATCTACAATGAGGGTGTCAAGTCAATAGGAGTGGACTCTTCAGTGGCAAGCAACAACAGAACAAGGGGCAACAGGCACAAACTGGGATGCAGGAAGTTCCATACAAGCACAAGGAAGAACTTCTTTATTGTCAGAGTGGTGGAGCACTGCATAGGCTGCTCAGAGAGATGTTGGAGTTTCTTTCTGTGGAGATATTCAGGACCTGTCTGGATGCCTTCTTGTGCAACCTGCCATAGGGAATACTGCTTTAGCAGGGAGGCTGGATTCTATGATCTCTAAAGGTCCCTTTCAACCCCTGCAATTCTGTGGTCTTCCTATTATATGTCTTCAGCAGTAGCACAGAGAGCTACAAGGAATCTGAAGTCGTAATGTGGAACAACCAGTATTTTCACTGATGATCTGAAAATAAATGATAATTTTTTAACTTGTATTCCTCAAGAGCTTGTGCCTCTTAAAAAAAAAAAAAAAAAAAAAAAAAAGTTGCAAAAAATAATGTATGCCACAGTAAACTATTCCTAGAGCTAACGAACAGGCAATGGGACTAGCAGCTTTTGCTATTACCTACTGCTTATTATTGTTATTATTATTATTTCTTTTTAATTATGCAAAGTGCTAATCAGTTTGATTATGCACAGTGCTAATCAGGTTAATTATGCAAAGTGCTAATCAGTTGTTCTCTAAGCACACGAGGAGAGCAGAGGTGCTGGCAGTGAATGGTGGTTCTAGATGGGGGTAGTCACGGCAGTCATTCCTTATTAAAAGAGTAGGTGAGATGACAGGGGTTTTTGCTTCCATTAAAAAATAAATAAAAAGAAGATAAAAGCAATGAGAGTGATAGTTCTGGTGGAGTAATGTCTTCTTTCACAGCAAGGCAGACTTTTATTCCAAGCTGGCTCATGCTGTTGGATAATTTCTGCTGGAGTTCGAGTGCACTGATTTGGGCAAATATATTGCAGAGGGGTCTTGTAATGGGTGGGATGCAAGTACCCCCACTAGAGAAATTGAGATGCAAAACCAGAAAATCACAAATTAGAGGACTTTTACAATCTGATGAGCACTCAACTTTTAGGCACTGGTAACTAGAACATCAATAATGTAACATAGATGGCACTTCTTCATGTATATGTAGGGTTGAATGCGTGAGTATTCATGTACTGCATGAACATTCAAATTGTATTTCAGAATAATACCTTTACAAACTGTAGGAATGTAGAGTGTCTTATCATTGGGAGTGTATGTTAAGCTGCCTTTGCTCTTTCTCCTTAGTGCTAAATTATAAATTAAAATTTTGTGTTCCGGTGAAATTGGATCTCTTCTCAATAAGCTGTGTTCTTCTGACAATTACTGAAGATTCAGTGTGCCCATTTTGCTGTGCTCAGTGTCTAATATCTAGCCAGCATTCCTTATTTGATTATGTTTCACTGTTGGTGTGGGATACATAAGCACCACTTTTTACAGTTAGTAATGGAGATGACATTCCCAGAGCAGAGAGCTGCTCGCTCATAAAAAGTCGTGGGTAAAGGATCATAAGAGATGATTTTGAAGTCATTAAGAGAAAAGATTAGTCTTCTGTAAGGACTTCAGTCGTAGAAGGTTATTGCATGAAGTGCAAAAGAAGTTTTTCTTGAAAAAGAAATCATTGTGGATGGTTGGCTAAGGGAAGTCATGGAAAAAATTGAAATATATTTCAGGTAAGAGGTGAAGCATCAGTACAGTTTAAACCAAAGCCTAAAAACCAATAATATTGCCTTCTTGGCACTGTGACTACTCCATGAGACAGAAGACACTCAAAACAAGTTTACTTCCAAGTGTATGGGCACAATTGCTCATCTGTTTTCATAGGTTTATTCTGGTTTTAGAAAGCTAAACCAATGGTCTGCTCTCAAGTCCAGTGCCCTATAGTTGGAATAGAAGAGTATGTGATCTGAGTGCTCAAAGCAATGTGCACAAGAAGCTAAGGTCTCAAATCTGCAGATGCTTTTCTCTCGGATCAGAATCCTCTGAAACTAATGCAAAGCTTTGCATACACTAACAGTGAATCAGTTTGCTATTACTCAAGATGCTGCTCTAGAAGAGCTCAGCCTGTTGGCCTCAGATCTGGATTTGATGTGTAGTAGCCCAGACTGCAAGCAGTTTCTATAGAATCACTGTTCTGCTTTCATTTGTTGTCAGTGGCCCTGTTTACTTTTTCAGTACACTCTACTCCTCTCTCATCAGCTCTTTGATGAGACACAATGGGAGAGTGTGTACAGTCAACTGTAGTTGGGGAAAAAACTCTGGCTTCTTTATGTGATCTCTTGGCATCATACAGCCTTCCGTGAGGCAGATCCTTGCTTTGATTGCTGTACCCACAGAAATACAGTTACACACAGATATCTTTTTTAATTATTATTATTATTTTTTTTTTTGTCTTTTGGAAGCTGGGCTCTAAAATTGCACCAGGAGGAAGAGCACTTGTTTGAAAGTTATTGTGCTGCTTCAGGCATATTCTTTGTTATCAACCAGATATTTTCAAATGGGAGTTTTATCCTTTGGAAATAAAGCCTCACAGATCTTGTGCTAGTATTAGTTATTTTCCATATCCCCTATCTTCTACTAATTCAAAAGTTGCTGTATAGTTAGAGGATACTTGCAAAGCCGTTAGCGTAAACCACACATTGTAGTATTTGTGTGGTACAGCTGTAAATCCACCCAAAGCATAATCATAAGCTGTGTTGCATTCCGCTATTTCAGATGACTGGGCTTCTGGTGGATTGCAGAGCTAGTCAGAAAGATCACATTCTGCTCCAATTTTTTCTACTTTCTTTGTAACCCTGCTAAATTGCGTTATCTTACTCTGCTTCTCTTTTCCTTGATAGTGAAACAAGGATAATGATACGGACCTAACATGGAATGTGGGAGGAGTGTTAAAAGGCAAATGTATTATTTGCAAAGTGCTTTGATATCTCTGGATTAAAGGAGTTATAGAAGTGTGATGTATTATGGAGAGTTATCTGTGTTATTATGGAGCATCAGCAAATCTTGTGATCTTGAGTAAATTTGTGCAAGATAACACAAAAATATTTTGTGTCTCCCTAAAAAGTGAAGCAAGTGGATGGAGGAAGCTCAGTTGCCTTGGCATTAGGGTAATAGGTTAGCAACAAATGACAAAATCCAAGTAAAGAAATCTGTGCCTCCTGTGATTTAAAAAGCAGGTCTCAAGTGAATTGAGGATTCACCTGTCTGTATGGTGGTGGTGTTTCTACAAAACTCCTTTTGCACCTTTTGAGGACCTGACCTTCAGAGGTGCACAGTAGCTGCTCTGTGGCTCACTAGAAGATGTCTGCTCGTTGGCATTCACAGGACTGGGAACTGAGGGGTTTAATGACATAAAAATCTAAAACGTTCACTCTGACCTTTTAAAGTTACTGACCTGCATTCAGGTTACAAAACGTACAGAACTTCTCTTTTGAACTACAAAGGTTCAAAGTCAGTAACTCCATCAGACTGGCACTTCCTTGTGCCCAGCTGCCATGACTGGAACGAAAGAGCAAGAAAACTCACTGTGCACACGATTGTCTTATGGTGACACAAGTACGTGGAAGAAACCCCACTGACATAAACTAGCACACTCACACTGTGTTTGAAAAGTTGTTTTGAATGTCTTCTCCTATTGAGCTTATGCAACGAAGATTTAAAAAAAAACCCACCATGTGTGGTGCAGTCAGGCTGAGTATTTTTGCTCCTACAAATGTTTATACGTTCTCTGGTGGTTGTTTGTATTGCTGTTTGTTGACTGTAAATTCCAGACCTAGATGTTTATAATGTATACATTCGTAGGAGAGAGGTGCATGTTGGGGAATATGGTGAAGGTAGTACTTTTTTATGAACACAACCAGATGAATAGTGGTTGGGTTTTTTCTACTTCCAGTGTGGTGAATTAATCTTTGTGCTCACAGTGAAAGAGAAGGCTGCTGCAGCAGGAGCTGTAGCAAAGTGGGACGTTTTCTGCTCTAATAAAGGCAGAGAGTTGTACAAGAAAGACCACCTCAGATCTGTCAGGAAGGAATCTAGCTAGGTTATCTTTGCTTCCAATTAATAATCAAGTCTGTTTTGCTCTCAGTTTCACTGATGATGATGAGGAGGATGATGTGTTTTGTTACTGATGACAAAATTCCTAATAGCAGAGACCTCTGCTTTTGGCTCAGTTTCTCTCCCTGGCCTTTCAGCAAACTTTTCTGTCTTTCACAACTGCTGTTGTCAGCATCTCTGTATCTTGAGTAGTGGGAGTGTGTAGAAAATTTTGGGAGCTCACGAATGCATTTCTGTCTTCTAAACTGAATGGGCATAGCTTCCGAAATGTAGTATTACATTAAGAAAGAGCTCAGCTTAATCAGTCACCATTTTTTGGATGAGATGTGATTTTCCTTCAAATCCTGTTTCTGTTGTATTTGTACAAGTCAAAATGATGTGTTTCTGATACTCCAAACTGCTTAAAGCCTATGGAATGCTTTCCTTTTTGCTCCATCTCATGCATGTTCTCTCCCTTTGTTAGAGGCAGTTACTGTTACAGCAGCCTCTCTCATTTGCTTAGAAGGTTGACTGAGTTTTAACCATTTGTAATTAATGTTATTAGGTTTAAACGTAACTTTCAGTGAGGACTTCCACTATGAGCTCGCCGTTCAGAGGTCTGATACCAATCATTTTGCCCTTTCTAAAATAGTATAATAGCACCTTCTAAGACTTCTTAGGCCTTCGTGGTTTGTTCAAAATGAAGCTTTGAAAAGAATCAATGACCTTTGTGTCGATTTTTTTCCCCCCTTTCTTGTCAGTTGTGTATCTTGCAACCCTGATAATAGCTGTTTTGTGGAAATAAGGAGAGTTCTACTACCATTATCAGTTTCATAATGAACTTGAGAGAAAGAGGTCTGTCAAGGGAGTCTGAAGGCTGTCAACCTGTTGATGATCACAGAGCACTGATATGTTAGAGTATAGTACATTCTTGTTTCAGTTATGTACTTAAAAATCCAGGGAATTAAATACACTAGCTAAGCAAGGTGAAAGAATATTTCACTTATCTGAAGTCAAAACTGTGAATGCTAGAATTGAAGCTGACTGAGCAGCCTTAATTTGACTTCCCTCTGCTTCTGCACTCGTTAATTATATGATCGCATTCTATTTTCTGTGGGAACCAGTCTTCTCTTACTATACCTAATGGACGTGGCTGAGAAAGAATATAGGTTCCTTAGTGGGAGGCTGTTTTCTATAAAATCAATTGCCTTACTTGCTGCAAACATTGGAAAATGTTTAATAAGTGTGGCAGGAGAAAGCTGAGAAAGAACACATTCTTAAGATTATGGTGAGTTTGCATATGCTTGAAGAAAAAGTGCTTGAATTGAGTTGCTTATAAAATCAGAGATCTATAGGTGGGCTACAAATAAACCTAGTGTTTCTGTGTTCTCTTATGAGTTCACTGGGGCTCCTTTTAACTTTTCTACTTCAATCCTTTTAAAACATTCTGCTTATTTCCCTAAGAAGTGGGGGAAAAAAATAAGAGGTAGTAGCAGCCTGCAATGTGATTGTGTACTTGCAAAATGAGAGAGAAGGTAAATGACACTCCCTTGCCAAAATAGCAGTTCCCAAGATTTTGGCTTTCATTTGGTAGAAAATACACTATGTTCCACGTTACTCACTAAGAAAAGTGGGCACAACTCTCTCTTCCTGACACTTCAGCAGTTGTGCTGCGATGCTGCTCTATGTAGAACTGGGCCAGGTTAGTTCTCTAAGCTCTGGGAATTTAGCTGTTTTCTTGTGCATTCTTCTTTTCATATTTTATTACCATAAGGAGAACACAAAGAGTGCTTGTTTCTTTCCTTCTCTCTTTTTTTTTTTTCTCTCTAGTTGACACAATCAGTGTTATTTGAAGGAAAAAAAAATTGCACTCAGAATGGGAAATAGGGTGGGAAAATGTAATAGGATCTGCAAATCTTTTCTGTCTTGTCTGAGTAAATGGGAGCTGATGAGAGATGCAGCACAATGAGGGCTAGGGAATGCTAACTGAACTGGTATATAAAGATTGTTTCATTTTGCTTCATTTCATTTCACTGTATTGAATTTGAAAAGGAAAATTGCGACGGACATGAAAGTTTGCAGTGGAAACACCTTGGGTTGCTGTACCCTTGACATGAACCTGGGCAAACATGAAAATGAATGTTAAATAAAGTGATGCATGAATTTTGTAGGTGCACTTCTGAAGCTACTTTTTGAAGAGTGCCCTTTCAGAAACAGCAACTCTGCCTCTGGGTTATTGTGCTGCTTCTGTTCTTAATCTCTTTTATTGTCCACTTAAGTTACCAATTAAGGAAAGGTGTGAGGTTTTTGGTATCCTTCTGTTTTGTTTTTCTTTGTTTTAATGAGCCAAAACCGTGCTGATTCTCAGACTGTATTTTGCAGGATTATGTGAAGGCATCATTTTTTTTTTTTTTCATGCAGGCTTTCAGGAAGACAAGAATGGGATTCTTTACCCCTTTTTACCCATATGTGAGGTTCATCTTGAATTTCTACATCAATTTAATGCAGGCTAGGGGAGAACTTTGAGGAACTCAGTCCTAGGTGTGATACTACTATAGTGATGCACTCATCACTAGACAAATTTTACTTTCTGTGTTAAAAGCTGTAGTGTTTTTATCTAACTGGAGTGGGTGCACATTGCTTGCTGATGGGAAGAGCTGTAGTTAAAATCATATGCAAGTCAGTTCAGTCTGAAAAGTTGTCTTTTGCATACTATTATGCTGCTTTAGGCATGGATGATTTTGAAAAAACTGTGAGGGTAGCATTTTTGGTTTTTTTTTCCTAAGTCAAAGTCTGTCGTGGAGATCTGAAATAATGTAGCATGAACAGCAAATATTTCTGCATAAAATTTCCAACAGCACAGATTATAAGATTTGAGTCTTGTTTAGGAGCCACAACTCTGGGAAATATCTTTGATGATCAAACAATTTTTTTTTTTTTCCTGATCTGTTTTTAAATAAGTGATTCAATGTTCAAAATTAGGATTCAACACTCTGACTTCAGAGTCCACCTCATGTGATCCCAAGGCAGATCCATGTCATGAGCAGATTTAAGCTGTTGCCTTAAAAAAAAAAAATTATAACTTCAGTAATTTTATGAGATAGTCATGCTTAGCAAGTGTTTACCTGGTGATCAGTTTGTTTTTGATGCTAATTTCCTTACCAGTGTCCCCAAGGCTGAAGTAGCATTGGTGGGAAGGGAAGAGAACTGAAGGGGATTGATTTTGCTTTTGTTCCAGGAAAAAAGAATGGTTTAATGGTATTGTATAGTAAAGTTTCTGCCACTCTGATGGCAAACAATTGTGTTGTTTGTTTGTTTGTTTGTTTGTTTTTCCTTCTCCTAGCCATTATTAGACAATGCCACTCCCTTGTTAACTGAGGTCTGGCAAAGGGCAAGGGTAGCTATAGGGAAATGACTCTTTCTGGGTGAGACTTATTCCAAAGAGCATCTCTTGAGCTCGGTATCTAAAATCTGTGTGTCATCAAGTGCCGTGGATTCATGTGGCCTATTTTTGTTTCGTTTTCCCTAGTTGCAGTTTTGAAAGTGGAAGGATTTCCCACTCTATAGACATGAACAGTTAAATCTTGGATACCAGAAGAAGAGTGAGGGAAAAAGGTTCTTCTCTTTTCTGTGAGTGAGTATCCCATGGAAGAGGAGGCAGTGTTCCCACTGTGATGAGAAGGTGTAATGGCTAGACAGCTGTAGGGACGGATCCAAGAATTTAAAAGCTTGCTGAAATCCAAAAAAGGTTTGGTGTTTCTTAGGGGGTGGGATGAGGAAGGACGCTGTGTAGCAACCAATCTTTTCTACCAATTATTTTAGTCTAAATCTTTATCCTGTGCAGTCTGAATAGCTATCCTATTTCATATCCAATAGTAATTCAAGGAATATTCTTTTTAGCAGAATAAACAATTTTTTTCTGCTTGACATGGAAATGCTTGTACTAGTAAATTTCACAGGCAGCTTATTCTCCCCTCCCCCCAATATTGTTTTGTCTGATTATACAACCTTGAAAGTTTAAAATTGACTGGTTTACTGTAAGAAGCATTAAGTAAATGCAATCTCTCTGTTTTTAATAACACTAGCTCAAATTTCATGTGAGATCACACTAGTCCTCCAGTGTAATTAAGTTTATAGTTTTCTTATGCACTTCAAATGCCTGTGATGTGCAGTTAATAGTATTTTTCAGACAAGTATTAGGACACCTCGGCAGCGATGCCAATGTGGGCTGGTGTCTATCAGCAGTGCAGACACCACAAAGTAATGGAAATTGCAAGACACTCTGCTATAATTTGTCTAAAAATATGCATGACAGCAAAGCTTTTTTTTTTTTTTTTTTTTTTTTTACCTGAGTTGAGAAAGTGGTAAGGCTCTGAAATAGAGTGAAGCTTCATAAATGAGTTGGGCATGAAACAAGATTTTCAAGTTTGGCTTGAAGTCCAGCATTTATTGAGTCAGAAGTATGGCTGAATATCAGAGATCTTCTGCATCTTGGATTTTGTATCGTGACTGTACCAGAAATCTGATTTCTGCTTCATAAATTAGAACTTTAAGGTAATAGAAGGCTGTATAGGGAATTTTAGAATAAAAGTTTCTATGAACTTTTCCTCAGCAAGTGTATATATGTATGTATGTGTGTGTGTGTATATATATATATACATATAAAGGAATCAATATATTTGGCACAAAGGCATTCTTTTCTATTTCTAAAGAAACAAAATTATAGTAAAGATACCTAAGTACTCCAGTGAAATGGGCTGAAGTTATTGAAACAAAAAATAATGTTGTGTTCCTTCCCTCCCATTAAAGCAGTTTGATTTTTATTTTCAAGTACTTTGAATGATAAAGGCCAACAGTTGAAATTTTAAGGAGCTTTTTTTGTTGTTGATGTTACTCCAATCTGGCACACTTGTCGAATGCTGTGCGTTACAGTCATACTCTGGACGTAGAATTGGATCTGAGCCTGCAGCGTGTGCCACAGTGCTGTACATTAGAAGAGCACCCAATTGTTCTGGTATCTTAGAAAGTCTGGGTCTGAGCCTACAGCACCAGGGATTTGGGAGTTGTGAGACTCCCATGCACTTGGTTGTGCGTGGAAATGTTGGAACTGAGCTCCTGATCATCTTCTGAAGTGATTGCCTCTTTTGCATCAGGGCTTTGAGGAGTCTCTGTATTCATGCTAAAGTTCACACTGATAAACACACTCTCCTCCTCCAGCAAGCTGAAGTAGAGCTTGCTTCAGCAAAGTTTTTAAAGGCATAGCTAAGACCAATAGTAGTGTGTGGGGCAGCTTCTCAGTGGCTGCCTTTTAAGTTCATGAGCTAACTCCTATGCAATGCTTAGCCAAGCTGTGTGCTTTGGGGACTGCAGATCTGTGTAATCTCTGGCAGGGAGCCATAAACTAGCCGTTCCCTTCCTTTCCTGAAACAGCACATGCAAATGCTATCCAACTGTTTATTTTGTTCATGCAAATTTTTGCCCATGCAAATTTAAGCTGCAGGTTTTATTCGTTACACGTAAAGAGGCTGGAATGTTCTTTGAAATGGGGAATAATAACAGTGAGAGTTAAGCAGCACCGTCTCTTTCTGTTTTCTCCTTAATCAAAGTAACGTGGCACAGACTTCAGTGAGGCTGCTACTTCAGTGAGGACTGCAGGATTTGGCCCAACAGGTATTAACCCATATCAATCTTCCGGGAGCTTTCTTTGCCTGGTGTCTGCCTTTTAGGAGGACTGCTGGGGGCAGGAAACGAAGTGAATAGGACAGGCTATTGAAGAACCTGCTGTGGCATCAACTGCCCATCGCTGGCTGGGAACTGTGAGCTGACATTTGAGAGAACATGCTTTATATGAGAAAGTGATGAGTGAATAGAAATTAAAACAAAAGGATTGAAAACGGGCTGTAATCAATCTATCCCAGTATCTCAATAAACCAGGGGTGTTTTTTTTTCACAGCAAATTTGGGGCAGATATCACGGCAAGTGCCACAATGCCTGGGTCTTCCCCCTCTTTCCCTCCCCTTACATTATATCTACATTTGGAAGGTGGATGGTGCTGACTCATAAATTAAATTGGAGTAGTACATACAGTGTATATATATTTCTGTCACTTTGTCTCAAATTAAACACGAACCTTCTCCCCTGACAAGATGATAGAAAAGTTAATTGCTCGCCCTGGCTTTAAATTGGAATTTGAATTTGCAAAATGCTAAAGGTTTATGAGATCTAAATCATGAGGAGCTTAAATTACATTCCTGTGATAAAATATTAATAAATCAATTAAAACATAAGCCGAGTATAATATTACTTTTTTTGTAGGAACCTCGAACACAATAATTCATTAGAGTGTGCAGTAACAATTATTGTATCTTTTTTAATTTTCTTTTTTATTAGGTTTTTTTTTTTTTTTTTTAATGGGGGAAACAGCAACATCAGATGGGAAAGCACCACACAATGGTGGAATATTATCCTGATGCCACATCTAGCCATCTCCTAGTAACAATGCACATGCTTACAGAAGCATCTAAGCACCCCTCACTACATACAATTTATATTGTGGCTCCCACATAACAAGATGCATCCCCTACAAGTCGGGGGCTATTTCCCCCTTTTGCAGTGTGGAAAAGAAGGGTGGCTGTATGGAAAAAAGGGAAGTGATCGTACCGCTCCTGCTTTTTTTTTTCCTTTTTCTTTTTTCCAGACTCTTTCCTTACCATTTTATTATTCTCTTCCTATTTTCCTTTCCCTTTCTGGGTCTGAAATCGATAAGATTTCAGTGTGAAAAAACTGAAAAAATGCACAGGTCTTTCTGTAAAGCTGGCCTGAGTTTTGTGCAGGGGAAGCCTAGGCTGCGATGGATTTTGTTACTAGCTTTTCAGTTACATTACGAACAGCTCTCACAGCTCTAATCTTTACATAACCCATTTCTGCGTACTATATAAAGAGCACTTCAGGCACAGTATGAAACTTAGTTATTATTTGAGGAAGGAGGTGTTATGCTAGCTCAGCATGCATTTCTTATATGCAAACATTAATACACAAGGAATGCAATTATTATATATACCTGCACACCTCTAGTGCCTGTCAAGGTGCAGATTCCTTAGTCAAGTGCTTTTTACCTTCTGAGAAATGACTGGACTGCACGGTTTATACAGCTCTGCTTGGTAAAGGGTCTAATTGCTATCATTACATTATTTGTGTTGCATTCTTGAAATGTTATTTAGTACAAATTACATGGTAGTGCCAAATTGGCAGCTCAGCGGACTGATGCCTGCTGCATACATTCATAGCATAGGTGCTGTGGACCCTGCCTGCCCTGTGCCCAGGCTTTGTTCGTGCTGGCAAATTGACCACCTAGCCCCTGGTTTTGCTCCTGTGGGCTGCTGGACTTCTCCTTGGTGCGTTTTCTCCTCCCTCTGTGTGAAGGCAGAGGGGTTTCTGACTAGATGAGTGGGATTGAGCAGAAGCTCACGTTGGGCTCTGCGCTTAGGGCAAGCAGCCTGTGGAGGAGGCCTGTGGATGAGAAGGAAGGAGCGCATAGCTGCTGTCCCCCTCTGCTTGCTAGCAGCCTGCAGACATCTCGCTTCCAGCAGCGGGGCAGCTGCTGTTGGCCAGCTGAAGACAGTTAAGGCTGGAGTACGCAGCCAGAGGAGATCCAGGAGCAGGTGGCTGTTGCTCCTGGCCACCTGTCTAAGGAATGCTTTCTGGTGCTGCCCTGAAGCCATGCAGGCACTGGTTTGCCCAAGGCATGGGATTCCACACAACACTCAGGGCCATCCCTGTGGGGAGAAGGGAACTGGGCATTCTGGAGCCTACTTTACTATGCTCCTGCCTGTCCTTGCCTGGGGGTGACTTCATCTGGTAATTAACCTCAGGTTTCTACAGACTTCTGCATTTGCTGTCCCTCTGCTGACAAGGCCAGTTGGGGTCCGTTGTAATGACACAGGCTATAATAAATCTTTGTGTTTCTCAGCACGTGTACGGTGTCGCTACTGCTAAGCGCTTCATCGATATTGAAGACCCACTTGTTAGTTTTCATATCCATTGCTTTTCATTATCCATTCTTAAGAAGGGATGAGGGAAAAGTTGCTTCCCACCAGCTCTCAGGGCAGCACAGCAGGCTGGTAGTGAAGACCCCATTAGCCTGTATGTTTTCTAGCAGCCCACCCCCTGAACCTCACCAGAATCAGAGGAATGCCAAAGATAACTACTCCTGTCCACAGGAAAGTAGAAGGAGATTGTTTAAGCTTGTTTTTTGTAAGCTGTTGAACAGCTATCAGGTGTGATTAGGTTTTTGTGTTTACTGCGGTGCGCTAGCATTTAAATCACAAAGCTACAACTGAGGGCTTGCTATCACTAGGATGGTCTGATCTTTATTATGATTTCTTTAGCAGCAAACTATTGAGATCTCACCTGGTGTTGACTCACTGCATATGATAATTGCATTTACTCAATAGTTTACATGCTTTACAACTACTGGTTTAGAGTGTGGCTGAATCTTTGTGAGCATTTCTGTAAATATATATAATTCTCTATTGATTTGTGGAAGTTGATGTGGGTGTAGGGAGATGTTGCAGACTTTTCTTGCATACAGAGGTGGTTTCCAACAGTAGCTAATGGAACTTTTAATGCCATCTTCTTTGTCAGTGATATCTTTTTGCTCATGAAATGACTTGCGGTGGCACAGTGCTTTCTTGTGTCATGCCATCCTTGCTGGTTAGAAAACAGACTGGACACTTGAAAAGGTGAATCGATGCTTATGAATCAGCTCCTAAAATGGGAAGGAAGGGCATGAACTGGTCAGTGACAATGCAGATGATAGACTATACAGCTTTGTCTCATCACAATTTGTTTTTTGCTTCTGCCTTGGGAAGACTTCCATCCTTCTGGATGGCAGCTCTTGTCAGTTTCTATGTCTGCTGGGGGCACCAAGGTTCTTGCAGACTATGGTAAACACGATTTGGCTCCCGAGCGCTCATAATCAGGCTTACTTGTGCTGAGACAGAGATTGCTCTATTGCAGTGCCAGGCCTCTAGCAATACCAACTGTTAAATAATAAACAGGCCCTGCTTCTTGGCAGCGCCTGCCTGCCCTGCTGCCCTCGCCAAACGCTGGGCTTGTTTCTGGGTCTACCTGCCCACCTGCCTCCTGAAGCGCAGCCCTGGTGTTTGGTGGAGGTGGAAGCGGTGCAGAGACATCAGTCTGTGTCTAATCTGCTTGCTTTATTATTCTTCTAGGACCTCGGGTGATGTAGCAAACATGCAGTGCTTTGGCAGCGCTAACAATGGCTTTGCTGTTGTTCTAGATAATATTACAGACTTTACCTGATGCATGGGATGTTTTTCTTCTCTCTGTTCATCTGCCTGTTCTGTAAGTTGGTTTTTTTTTGGGGTGGGGGGGTGGGAGGGCAGAATATTAGGGCTGCTGGGAAGGACTAATTGCTCCTTAATCAGCTTTGTTTTTTCCTGTGAATCAAAAATAAAGTGGCTTGTTCTCCTGGTGACAGAACGGTGTTTATCATTTTACTACATTGAGAAGTATTACCTAACACTTTTCCTGTTCTTTATGATTAGAATGGGCACTGGAATGAAGGACTTTTATTTTTTTTCCTTTGTGAATTAAGGGGCTCCATTATGAAAAACAATCTGTCAGTGGGGGAGAAAAAAATATTGCGTCAAATGAGCCCGTATTCTTCTTTTTTGAGGATTTTTGTAGTTTTCCTTTGATTTTGTTCTTATTGTGTACACGGTGCACGTGGAAGACGGTATGTCCTATTTTATGCAGAGGAGAAGTTTGAGAGCTTGGAGATAAGTTAAGAAAAATATTATGATATTGTGAAGAGGAAGAGATTATATTGCAGAGTTAAAATATAACTGCATGAATAGATTAGAATGTACATATTAATTTCCCCTTCGTTCTCTAAAACCTTGGGTGGAACACAAGCCAGAATTTTTACTTGGTGGGATAATGATTTATTTTTTTTAAAATCCATATATGAAATGAATTTTAAACATAATCTTATTTTTCCCTTCGTATAATTAAAAATCCCTATATTTTCAGTCAGCTGAAAACTTTTCATGTTTTTGCACACATAGCCCATATCTGAGGGAATTTTCTGAACTGTAAATTAACCATGGCATGGATGCTGAGGAAAAAAATTCCTTTTTTTTTTTTTCCCCAACAAATTTTGCATTATGAAAACTAGTATTTCCTAAAAGTCTGGAGGGAATTCTATCATATAATTTCCTGTCAGCTCTCTTTAAAACTCCACCCTTCTATGGTAATTATGGCAGGTGGCAAATAGAGGGAAGCAAATGTAATTAGTAACCAGACCTGGGAGCACTGCCCTGTCACTAGATTTTCCTAGCAGTTGCTTTTCCATTACAGGTCTAAGAACTCTTTAAAGCCTTTGCATTATCTGTGTTGAGTTTAAAATAAATGCAAGAGGGTAAGGTCTGTGGATCACTGATGCTGATCTCTCTTAAAATATGGAATGCTTTATATCCATATTGATGATGGATATTGAAAATGGATATTTATAACTAGAGATATATATAATAGGTAAATAAATATAAATGACTGTCAGAGGTCAATCACTGAGTCATGTTAAATACTACAGGATAAGGTGGAAAAGCTCATGCTTAATAGAATTTTCAAAATGCCTAAATGTACTCTTGTCTTACTGTGACACATTTGAGCATTTCTGATTTTTTTTTTAAATTATTATTATATATGTGTTTGTATTTAAGAATCCCCGGAGCATTTGGTTGTTTGATGTGATCTGTGTTGAGACTTCAGCAAAGTCTTCTACTATGTATTGTTTCCTTGAGTAGGAGCAGGTCTTTATGGACGATCATTTGATTTATTCTTAATGGGAATAAGTTGGAGTTCAGTGCTTCTGAACGTCTTCAGAATATGGGAGAAAGAGTAGATAATGAAATTCTTGGTTGAGTTTTTTTTTTTTCTGAAATGTGTAAAATTTCCATAGTTTGAGACTTCTTTTTTTCATAAGAATGTTGAAGCAACGCCAACAGATAATTTTTTGGAGGCTAAAGCAGGGCAGCTACAGGTATGCAGGGAGAGGCACTCAGGAGATTAATGAAGCGCCTTTGCAGCTGCTATTATAGAAGCTGGAAACCTTGTTTCATTAAGCAGAAAAATAAACTACAGAAACAGAAGACTCCCTCTCCTTCTTTCTGAAAGTGTTTCCTTTCTTAAAATGCACATTTTACTCCAGTGGGAAGAGTCTTTTCTTACTGCTGACACACTCCTTAAATCATATTGTTTTCAGGCAGTAGATGAGAGTGAGTAGATGAGTGACATTTGCTGGTAACTGTAACTAAAACATAGTTTTAGTGACATAAAAAAAAAAATTATTGCATTTATGAGCCGAACCATTTACTGCAGGTAGAAGGAAGATTCAAAACTGGCATTAGCAACAGAACCTCTCTTATTTCTTGCACTGCCTGCAGCTGCACCATCTTAGGATGGGATTTATTTAGCAAAAACGTATTTCATCCAAAGAGGTGTCTGCTGAGTAAGTGGTCAAGAGAATTGCTTCTGCTAAATATGGGCTGCAGGGAGCTGTGGAAGAGGTTCAGTAGGTGGTGCTGTTCCCTTGAAGCCAGTTCTGATGCTGTGCCTGGCAGAATGTGTAAGGGGTACATATTCCAAAGATCCAGCCTTCAGGTAGAACCTAAAAAGCTAGCAATTTGTTGCCATAAAAACCTTGTTTATGCTTTTTGTAGCTGTAGTGGTGTTGGAGGCATATTTAAACTTTTGAGAGCATGGGGATAGGAAATGCAGTACAGGATAAAATGCAGTGCTATCTTATATATATACTTGAACCTGAAGCTTGAAGAAAATTTCAAGGTCTGTGAGTTCTAGGAGTCGTAACTGGAAGAGGAGGGAAAAAGCAAAAGGAAATAAAAAAAAGAAAGGTTGAATGTAACAAACCAGTGACTATGAACTGAGAGATTTTTCATAGCTGTGTGAAAAGCATTCTTTCAGGTTGCACCGAATTTGGCCAAGAACAAGACAGGGTTGAATCTAGAAGCAGACCTAGTGAGAAATGCAAACATTCCAGAGCTAGGAGTTGTTTGACTGTGAGCTCTCAGTGATGGCTTTTCACTGAGCTATGTGCTAGTGGAATAAATAACAAAGAAAGCAATGCATTTTTTCAGAAGATATGACCAGTATATTTCCAAGCTGACTCCAGATATTACAATTCTTTCTGTCAGAAATCTTCAGAATCATTGAAACTGGTTGCAGTGCTGGATGTACACGTATCTTCTGTGAGAAGACCCTTTGTTAGGGTTGCTCATAAAGGACATTCTAATTAGTTTTGGAGGTAACATAAAATGTAACACCAGAAACTTCCTTTCATATGGTTTGAGGTCAGAAAGGACCGTTGGATCATCTGTTTTGACATTTTCTGTGTCACAAGCTGTTATTTTTGCCCAGTCATCCCTATTTTGAACATGGTTATGCAGAGACAGCATCTCTCCATCTTGAAGCTATCAGGAGGTTAAAGCTCCTCCCTTCCATTGGTAATTTTGTTCCAGTGGCTAATTCTCTTGCTGTTCAAAAATGTGGGATTCGTTTCTGGTTTGATTTGACTTTTTCTTTCTTTCTTTCTTTCTTGGCATCGTGTTCCAGACTTTGGTTCTTGTTATGCCTTTCTTCACCCGATTGAAGATCCCTTCAGAAAACAATGCAAAAAAGAAAAGTAAGAATGCCTTCCCAAGCCTACCCACTACCTCCTGTTTATGCCTCCAGGGATTGCATTAGCCATCCTCACCACACTGCACTGGGTGTTCTCCTGCAGTTGTTTACTTGTTGTGACCTCTAACTCCTTTTCCAGGATGTAGCCCACTCCCCGCACCCAATCCTGTAGATACAACATGCTCCTTTTTCTTTAGCATGTGCCATGCTAAAAAGCGTTTCAGTCGAAGGAACTGCACTTTGTGCAAATGACTGATTGTTCACACCCACAGGTGCCCTGTTCTCCTGATCTTTTATCAGTCTACCTGTTTTTGCGTCACCTGGAAATTTTTATCAGCAATGCTTTTATAGCTTACGAGTCATTGCTTTAAAATGCTGAATAATGTTGGGGGTTATTACAGTTTAACCTCAATCTTACTCTCAATTCCTCTCATTGAAGATTCTTTAAGTAGCATTTCTTCTGAGGGTTTCCATTAGCTGGTAAGCCATTCAACATGTGCTTTCACTGACACAGATGGAATGCTATGCAGTTGGTGCTAAGTTAAGTGCTTATAGAACTGTAAAGGGTATTACATGTATACCTCTACGTTCAGTAAATGTATGTGCTTAACAGAAAATGAAATCAGGTTTGTAACTTCCATGTGGCTGTGAATAAAATGCAGTAGCCCTGGTGACCTCGGGCAGAGTCACCAGAGGGGAAGGTCTCCAAATGGAACTTCAAGAAGTCCCACATGCATTTTAGTGGATTACAGGAGTTAACACTGGTTCTGAATTGTTCTTGTATCTTACGTAGAGCATATGTATATGCTCTGTGGGCATTGACGCTGTACTCCCACAGTCTTCTCTTGTTTGTACTAAAGCTCAAAGTAAAGCTTGATTTTCCTCAGCTGGTTTCCTCCTTTCATTTTTTAAAGTTGACAGGCTGAACCTAGAGGGGAAATCCTCAAAGTACAGCAGAATCGTAGGTATGATGAGATGACAATGAAGAAGCTGTGCTGTTGTGGATGTGGGAGGTTGATGACTCCTATAAACATCTCAGTGTTTCTTTCTGATAGCTCAAGACATGATTTTTTTTTTTCCCTATGAGCTCTTAAGATATTTTGCACATTAAACAAAAACTCTATTTTGTCTAGTAAGCCTGAAACATCTGCCTTTTATATTAGTCTCCAGATGACATATGTTGAAGGGCTCCACAAGCAAGACACATGGATGAATGCAGTTGCGTCTGCCTAGTATATAGAACTTTGTAAGATATGGATGGATGAGAGTTGTGTGTATAGATATATTTTAATTGCATGTAAAATGAATGTGTGGATTTTATTTTGTCCCTAGAGCACGTAGAATTCACCAAAATTTGGCTGTAATGGATTGCGGGGGGAAAAAGGAGGGGAAAAAAAAGAATTAGAGTATACAAGAGTGACCTAATTAAAAAATTAAATTTGAAAAAGCAGACTAATGGCTTGTAGCTATGGGATAATGGAATTTGGGACACCGGTGACTACACTTCATCCTAATCTTGCATTTAATTGGCAACAGACATTGTTTGTGCTTTATTACGGAAGGACATACCTTCGTTGTTGTGAAACATTCTTTTTATGAAGCTGTTGAAAAAAAAAATATATATAAATAGTATTTTTATGTCCTGGGCTAAGATTTTCACTTGGATCTATTTATATTTTATTCTGAGGAAAATTAACTCTGACTTAAAAATTATTTTAAGAAAAAATCGCCTCCCTCAAAAGATGCATACTTGATATCAAAACACTTAAACTTCTTCCCGTTTGATGTACAACAAAGTGAGGAGCAATATTTCTGATGAACGTTGTGTGACAAGTTAATGTTATTTCTCGTAAAAATATTTAGGGTTGGAACTCTTTCTTCCTGCGTAGAGCAAGAGATTGTTTTGCTTTTTTTTTTTTTTTTTTTTTTTAATCTAACCCTTTGGACACGACAAATAATTTAATTACCATCATGTGTGGGTTGGAGAAGTTGAAACTGAACTTAAGTGATTTCGGTGTTGTAATGACAGATAAAATTCATGAGACCCAAGCTCACTCTCAGCTTGACAACTGAGCAAAGTAACTGGAGTGTTACTTCATGTAGCAGCCATGATCTGAAACTCTTTCAGGAGAAGATTCCTTTACAAGGCAGCACTTAATGATAAACCATTTGAAACGGGTTTTTTGTTGGTTTTTATTTGTTGGTTTGTTGTTTTTTTTTTGATCACTGTATTTTTTTTCACTCTAATTTATTACCATTTTCTCATTCTTCTTGATGAAAGTGGCATTATACGTCTTAGCAGTTCATCTGTAAATTCAGTCCGTAAGCCCCTCCACCTTAAAAGTTCATATTAGATTTGGTGTGATACCATGTGCCTTGGGGAGCCTGAATGATTTATTAAAATCCCCACCCTTCATCCCCTTCCAAATACGACAGTCAGAATTCAAAGTGAGAATAATTACAGCTATGCAGTTACAGCCGTTCTGAAAGACAGGGTAATATGAAGACTCCAGAGGAAATGTTAACAATTCTAATAGTTTTTCATGAAAGACAGAGAGACACTGTCAAACCGGAGGTTTAAACAAAGAATAGGTTGTTAAAAATAAAATATAAAAAAGACTTAAAGGCCATCAAGGGCCAGCTGAGCTGTAATACTGAGCGTAAGCATCCCAAATACTCCTTGTCTAAAACACTGATATCTTGCTAGCAAAAAAAGACATGTCTATTATCTGCCCCACTAGATAAGTCATAGGGGGACAGTGAGGAAAGAAATAAATCTTTCACTACCTCTCTCTGAAATACTACATTAAGGTTAGTGGCCGCGTTTGACAAAGGAAAAGTGTTTTGTCTGTGTTGCATGTAGTGAACTGTTAGTACGGCTGCTGCATTTATACAAACCGAATGGCACGCTATTGTCCGTCATCTTTTTCCTTCCTTTTTTTTTTTTTTATCCTCGTTTTGAATAATGCATGAAAAAAAATGATCACTTCATAATGCCACAAACTCGCAGCAGGCAAAACTAATTCTACATTATATGAAAACAGATTTTATTTATTTAAGAGTAATATTTAAAGAGAACAACAACTTTTTTTGACACCAGCTGCTGGGAAATAAATAGAATATTTTATGACAGGAAAAAAAAATCCGAATGTGTTAAAAGCTGTTCCCGAGAGATGGATTGGAAAAATAAAACATAGAAATTGGGCAGATAAATTTAAACTTATCGGTCACTGATGTAATTGGAATCCTTAAGAGAGTGAAGGATAGTTTTCAGGAGAAAAAGAAAGTTAGGAGGAGTGGGAAGTTGCGTGGGAGACAGTTTTTGGATGGCTGGTCTCCGTGTGCCACGCAGGTGTCAGCCCTTTTCTGTCCTCCAGACCAGATGTCTTATTTCAAGTGCTGTTACATAAAGAGCCAGACTCCTTTCTTTTCTTTTTTTTTTTTTGTCTATTTTTTCCATATCTGACCTCCTGTTGTAAGTGGGAGGAAATTTTGAAGGGCTGGGATACAAGGTAAAGCTGTGGCTGTGGCTTTCTTTTTCTCAAGGTGGACTGCGAGTGCTTCAAGAAGTATTCTGGAGGAGGAGATAAAAAAAGAGGGAAAAAAAAAATTTGTTCTTCACCACATGCTGTTTTTCCCCTCTGTGTAATCCTGTAACTGGACCTGGCTTGGGGATGGAATGGTTCCTTGGGCTTAATGCAGCAAGCATGAAAGTCCAAGGATCTGTCCCTCCCGTGGCTCTTGTGGCAAAAGGAGGAAGGGATGGGGAGCATGAGAAAGCCTATGCCATTGTTGTAGCTGAAAAGCATTGGGAACAAATGCCATCAGAATATAAATGCTGTTTATTGCATTTTCATTTAAAATTGTTTAACTTAAAAACTCTTAGTGACAGAGGGAATGTAAATCTGAGGCTGAGAGCCTGAGTCACCAGCAGAAGTTTATTATTGCTCCTGATAACAGCTGAATTCCAGCCTTCCTGTGTGCTGTAAAATGGGGCAGTTTTGTCTGTTAGTGGCATCATGTGCACTGCTACCCTTATGGGTTTGTCAGCAGTTCATCTCTGAGCCCTTCTTGCCATGGGTTTGTAACTCAACTGTTAACATTGTAAAATTGGGATGACACTTGACGTGTGAGATGAGATCTCAGCTAGTTATGCTAAAAGTTAGGCTGTCCTCATGCAGCTTCGTGATGTTCAGATACAGCAGGTGTGGGTATGGCTCCATTCAAGAGGCAAGGAGGAGGGAGGGCTGCGCCCAGTGTTCTGGGTCCTTGATGGAAAATGGTGTGTGAGGTGCTGAGTGGCTTTATTGGGAGGACTGCCAGATGCCTCTCAACACTCTCACATTCATCTCAGGTTATTTAAAGTTATATAACTCATCTGTTCTCATTTGTGCTAGTTTTATGTGTAAAGAAATCTATCAAGTCCTTTCTGTGCGTTAGTTTTAATGGGTTAAGTGCACTGTTGTTTTGCTGCAACTCAGGATTTAAATACCATTCCCCTTAATTAGTTAATTTTGTATAGAGCTTGGGCAATATAAAACGCTCAAAGTATATGAAGTATATCGTTATTTAATACTGCTAGTAAAATTTTCCAAGAGGTGGATTTCAAGGCTGTGACATAGTTGTAACCACTGGGTGATTATACTGATGCGACCTTTGCTCTAACCCAACGTAGTTTGGTACAAAGCATGCTGTAATCATGTGAAGAGCACTGTTTGGCAGTCCTGTGTGCTCCACTTCATCAAGGTACGTGCATCAGCAATTTATTTTCCTTATTTATTTTTGACGGAGTGTTGATTTTCAAATTGTTCAGAAGCTTTTATGGGGTGGCCATCTTGAAAATAATGCCATCAGGTTATTTTTGACTTTGTAACTGGTCAAGGTGATCAAAGAGTACCTTTACTACTGGAAATTGTTGAAAATCCTTTAAACAAAGCAAGAAAATAGTGCTACCAGGTTTATGTAGCTTTATAAGTAGAGAGATCCAGCCGTGACATAAAAGTTATTTTGGGAAAATGAACCTTTCTGTACACCAGATTCAATGGCATGGGCAAAAGATTTACAAGAAGAAAAGATCTATTCAGGGTACAACAAGAGGCAAAGGATAAAAGCCATCATTAGTGGGTTAAAATTCAGATCCTGAGCTGTATGAAAAATGTTACAGAAAAATGTCTTTTTCTGTAATGAATAAACACAAATGTCCATTTGAAGGAAAATTTGTCCAAGCTTTGCACATTCAATTCTGTACGTATTTTTCAGTACTTGTTCTGTTGGGCATTTCATGCTTTGTTTCAATGCAGTGATTGAAGAATGGCATTAGGGGTGAAAATTGTCCAGTGAAACAAATTATTGTCTTATGCAGTCACAAGTTGGGAATAACTCTAGATTTTCATGCAGATTTCAGTGTTCTGGTTTTGCACTACATACGTCTAGGATCAAAATATGGCCAGCAACCTAAAATCAGGGAGATTAACTTTGTGTTGAAAGGTAGCAGTTCATTGGCTTAGACATTCCTTTGCTGAGGTCATTGGATCTGTCAATCCTTGCCTGCAAAAAAAAAAAAAAAAAAAAAATCTTAAAATCCACCATTCTTGGTACATGACTCTCATAGCTAATCATGATTATCTCAGGGAAAATAGTTAAATATGGTCACATGGGGATTTGCTACCAAATATTTAAATGTCGTATTGCAGCAGAGATAGAAAATCCATGTAGCAAATGAGCAAGGAGGCTGAGTTCCATCATCTGGAACTAACTTTTTGCTAAACTTTATATGAATTTAGGCACTGTTAGCAGAGCATGTGAAAGGTTAAGGGGGTGCATAACTGATAGAGTTCTGCTCGATCAGTCTTTGAGGTCTCAGTTTAAAAAGCATCATTAACTCAGTGTTACCTTTCAGTGCCATTCTAAAATCTTTCATTTTAGACGAGAGGCCTGTGTGCAGAATTTAAGAGGCTTATTCTCTTACACAGAAATAATGCTGCTAAGCTGCTAGAAATCTCAGCAGCTTAATATAAATGTTCAAATAAAAAGTTAGTATTTTAACTGTATAACCTTCAAATATAATTAATAATGAAATCCTAAGCAGAAGCCTAGGGGAAAGCATTTGGATTCTTTCTATTTGTGGAATAGGTGCAGGTCTCTAGTGTGCAGTTGAAAATAGGGACTAAATATGAGCTGATGATTTTGGAAATCACTGTGTGCTGCTGAATGCAAAGTTGGGAAATAAAGTAGAACACAGGAGAAAATGAAAACAGAAAGGCCTGGGCCACCAACTTCATACTCAAAATTCCAAACTTTTGTACCAGTTGGAAGTACTCAGATGCTTTTAGCCTTGGGATTAAAGTGTGTTATTCTGCCAGCACAGGAGCCAGTTATTTTATTTGTCTTCATACCCCTATCAGTGCCACCCAGATTACCATTGCTATATATGTATGGGAAACAAAAATCACAGTGAGAAGGTGTGTCGTGACCACCTGTTGCACTACCCTGTTAATACTTCTGTCACAGAAAGATGCTTTCCAGAAAAACTGCCTCCCAGAGCAAGAAGGTGGTGTTGGGAGCTGATCCAAAGGTTGTGGTCCCATTTTAACTCGGAAAAGGCAGAACGAAACCATCAGCTAATCAAGGGCCTTCTCAAAAGAGGCACGCGTTCTTCAGCACAGTCAGAATATGATTTCTCTTTTGGCACTTGCTGGATTTGGAGTCTGTGAACCACTTTCACACTTGAAGAATGCATGAGAGGGCCACCAGTTTGCTCCTTGATATTGGTACTTAAGCTCTGCTTCAGTGTTAGTTATGAACAAGAACTAGTTGATCGTGTGCCAAAATTTTGGCCTCAGTAACGAAATAAGCAGAGAGGAAAACTGCAGGTACTTTAAGCATAAGGGATGTCCGACCTGTATTCTTCTGAAGTGCAGGTGGAAAAGGCAGATGCCCTCGAAATGACTGGTTATTTTCATTTTATTTTATTTTCTAGCTCTTTAGACAGCTTGCAGCACATGCTGCAGGCAGGATTAAGGTATAAATGAGGGTCAACTTGTGGGTTACTGCACTGAAATCTCTGGAGTCACATGATTGTAAAAAAGATGTGAGTGGAAAATGAAGTTCTGTGTATCCAGTAATCAGTGTTTACACGTTGCTGTCGCACCATGAGACCTGAGGTATTGTAGTTATTTCCTAGATAGGTTGCAATTTTGATGAGAGCTTCTGGAGAAGTGATGGTACTTGCTAATAGAGCAATCATTCCACTTGTTGGAAAAGAAAAATATTTATAGACTTTCCATAAAAGACAAATGTCTGAAATGGCTGATGGTGCCTTCAGGTTGCTATATAGTCCTAAGATCTTCTAAGCAACCCTTCCCAAATGATGGTGATATCTAAGTGTCCCTTATGCAACTAACATGTTTTTACTCTTTGATTTTTGAAGCTAGTATCTGACCACTGTGAAGCTATAGAAACTGAAATAAACTTCCAATTGATTTTTCTCTTTAATCCAGATTCAGGATAATGTCCTTGAAATTTTAAGATGCTAGCAAAATACTGGATATCTAGAATGCTAGCACATTACCCTCACAATGTACTTGACAGTTTCATTTGAGAACTTTCCTTAGCAAAGTTTGTTAAAGCTCATAGGACATGCAGATTGTTCATTTTGGCCAAAATCAGATCTGGAATGCAGGTCAAGTCTTCTGACCTACTTAGCTGTTGATGAAAAAGCAGAAGACTATTTATTTATTTATCTATTTATTGCCAATATGGTGCTTCTTGGTGATGTATTCTCTCCCACCTCAGGAAGACTTCTACTCAGAAACCTTTTTTTTGTTTTTTTTATCAAGACTGCAGAAGGAAGGAAAATAATGCTTTTTCAAGAATTTGCAAGAAATAATTTGTTCAGAGAGCACAGGAATTCATGAATCTACTCACTGTACCAGTCTACTACTGGTTAGTGTTGTGATCGAGTGACTGGCTTGTTTAAGAAGTTACAAGCTGTCACTGAAGCATTTTTTTTGTGTGTATATGAGCTGTTTCCAAACCCATTTGTGTGCTGCTTCAGATGTGAACTGCTACCAACTGGTACTGCAGTTCTTGTCTTGGGAAATTTGTACTGTTTGTTTTTCTTGTTGTTTTTTTGGTTGTTGTTCTTTCTTTTCTTTCTTTAATGAAGCCTGTAGGACTCAGCTTTCTTTATTCAGGGTTATACTCCTCTAGCATATTTGGTTGAAATTGGTAAATGTATTTAAAGTATTACTAGGAACAAGGCATTTCCAAAGAGCACACATTTTTAGCCTTAAGGAAGCCAAGAGAAAAAAACTGATATACAGAGATAGATATCCTTAGTTATTCCAGGTTTAACCAATGATTTGCTCTATGACCTTTGGCAAACCACTATTCTCTTTATGCTTCGTAAAAGATGATTGATTGAATTGATCTGCTCATGGGATGAGGGCCATTTTCAGATTCCTGACTGAGGATATCAGGGTTCTTTGTTGCCAAATAATGAGAAGGTAGAAAGTAATGATAAACAGGCTGTCAGTATTTTCTTAAGATATGCTAAGATATATCTTGATAATGAGTCATACTGGACGGTTTGAGCGGGTTCTTCTGGTTCAGTAATGCAGATGAAAATGTTTCCTGAATTAAGGACAGCTTGGAATATGGGCTGAACAATCTGAAGAAAGGAGACCTAAGGGCTGCTGCAGATTTTGAGAGGTTTACTTGAACATTAGCTTCCCATTAATAAAAAGATCTTCCAGAAATAAGGAGAGATTTAATTCATTATGTGCTAGCTATGACTTACTGCCAATTGAAACCCACCATAAGAGGAACAGACTATGTTCCTTGGGATATACTGGGGTATTTTTTATGCTTTTTCTTTTTTTTTCCTTACATTGACATATCAGCATCAAGAGCATCGAGGCATCCTTTTCATTCCTTTTACCTACTTGTAAGGTATTCTAGAGTCAATTCTTTCCGTGCCCCTTTTTTAAAAATTAATTTTATTATTATTGATAATGAGATGCAGTGTGGGATCAGTGTAGTGAGAAGTTGTGTGTCAGCATTAGATATAGCAAACTCAATTTCTCCTCAGGTTTTTACTGCCCAGACAATTGTTTCCACTTTATTTCTAGATTAGAAAAGCCTGTAAATTACTTGCTGAAACCGATCCACTGTAGGGCTTGCCTTACAGCTTTCCAGCTGATACTTTAAGGGGGTGAAGGGATTTCAGCAACTTGTCCTGCTTCCCTGAAGCTGAGAATGTGCATGTAGCAGGGAATGGAACATTACTGTGATGAAAGTATTATGGTAAATCAGGACAATTTAAAGCTTAAAAGCAAATCTTAGACACTGACATTCATCAACAATGCATATGGGCAATGATTAGTTTTTAGTTACTATTGACTATCACTAGATATTCAAACAATTGGTTCTTAACAACTGTATCCTATGCTAGCTACAAGTGTGCAGTACCACATAGTTCCTTGTGGTTGGTTGTTCTGCAGCCCCAAGTGGTCTTAGTCAACAAGGCTGAGGTCATCAAAGCTAAAAGCTCTTTCATGAGGGAAGTGGCTTCTTCATTCCTTATCTTCGCTTGGTCTTCCTTGAGGTTTTTATGCTTCTCAGACCTCTCCCCATCCAAAAGGGGGGGTAGTCTCATCTGCTCTCAACATTACCTTATTTTTAGGGCTAGCACTTTCCCTCTCCAGATTAATTTTCAGGATCGCTCTGGTTCCAGCAGATAATCTTTCCTGCCTGCTCTGTGTCATTTTTTTCATCTTACCGATTTTAGTACCCTTCACGTGTTTTGCTGTAACCTCTTTTCTGCAACCATAACACGAGTATCTGGCCTTTCATAGTTACATCTTACCTACATGGAGGTGCCTAGCTGTATTACAAAATACTTGTGTGTTGTGCCCAGTTTTCCTTGTTGGTGTTATGGTCTTATGAAATACTTGTATAATTATTTCAGTGACTGATTCCAGTGTACTTAGTCTGAGTTCAAGGTAAGCAAATATTTATGTCCAGCCCAGCATGCTTCTAATTTAGGTGTGCAACAGCCTCTCCTTTGGCTTTCCCAAAAGGCAGAGCTTTCCGCTTCAGTCATGCCTTTTCATGGTATTTATTTGATTCCTTCATGGTAGTGTGGAATTCATCTTCATTGATGCCTCTCAGTACAGAACAGTGGCAGGACAGTGAGAATAACATGTAGAGTTCTGCGCAGAAGATGACTTATTGTTCATGGTTTTTATGAGGACATTGTGTAACCTCCCAGAGCTCATAGTGATTCTGATTAACTGAGTTTGTTATCCAAGTTAAAAGGTCACAGGTGTTAATTGCTCATGCAGTGCTCAATTTCTGTATGAGCAGCAGGTATGAAGCTGAGCATTTGATATATCATGAATTTCACATTCCTTGATTATGCAATAAAAGGCCTGGCGCTTTCAGAATTTGTTGTAGTGCTTTGTAAGAAGGAGATAGTGTTTTGTTTGCTTTGATGTTTTCTGTTTTCGTTGTTGCTGTTCTGTGGTATGGAAAGTGGAGATGAAGGTGTTTCCCTTACAGGGCTCTGTGACGCTACCAACTTTTGCCCAGTTACTACTTGCCATGTATGCTTTTCTATACTCTCTGATCCCCTCTATTCTGGGGAGTGAATATCAGCCAGCAGGCATACTGCAAGAAATCTCTGGGGTCATCAACTGGAAGATACACTTGACCATGCCGCATTACATTTAATGATCTTTGGTGGTGGTGCTGTTTTTTTTTATTCAGCTCAAGACCCTGCTTTATTTTTACCAAGTTAATAACAGAAGGCTAACTTGCCCCTTTGTCAAATGATGGCGGTTGGACTACATGTTCTTGGAGGTCTTTTCCATCCTTGGTGGGAGACTGAAGTGTTACAGTGGTCATGTTAGGATGTCTCCAAAAGTAAGGTGTGAGGTCTTGACATGGGAAGCGCTTTCTTGCAGTGAGGAAAAATAGAACGATGCTTGTCTGAGCATGTCTATGGAAAGGAGCAGGGTGGATAGGTGGGTGTGACAGGTGAGTTCACTACTGTGTGGTTCTCATGGTATTGCCTACACATTGTCAGTGTGCCATGATGCCTTTCTTAAATACGGAATGTAGTAAGAGGTGGTTAAAAACTATAGAAGTTTTAGTTTGTAAAGGATTCTAGACTGTATTTAAATGTCTTTGCATGGTTGTTTGTTGTAGGCCAAGCAGAAAAAAAATTGCTGTTTTGGTTCTCAGTGTACATCCCAGATGGCATGGCATTATGTAACATAATGAAGAACCATGCTGCTTGATTGCAAGAAGAGATCTGCAGTGATGATTCACTTCATTGTATTGCTCCTCTTCACCCTTGGCTCTAAACCTGAAATGTATTGTTTTAGCTTTTGATCTTCCATTAATGGCACTGGTATTCTAGGGTGAGTGATTGTAACAGTTATCTGTAGGTGTTTCCCTGTCTGTAGCACTATTTTAATTCTCCTCGGAGAGATGTGAGCTCTGTTTGAGATCTCTGCACTTTAATCTTCTTTTGAGAGAGTTTGGTATGATGAGAAAAGAAAGATCAGATTGTCATTCTCCTCAAAATTCTTTGTCCAGTCTGGCTTATCTGCCTGTCTCTCCATCAAGTAATGACTATGACAGAATAATTTTTATTTTACTAAAGGAGCTCATGAGATCCTTAAATGAGATGCGACACCATTTCAATTCCATACTGAAAGTTCTATTGTTTCTCTTATCAAGATATGTCTTTTTTCTGAGTATTTCTTGGGAACTTTCAGAAACTTAACAAACATTATTTTGAACTCCTGGAAGAGAAAAAAGCAGTTTCCTTTTTAATGCTTCCAACTACAAAATGTAATATCATTGACCTATGTATTGTTTCCAACAACTCAGAAGTTGTCCACATACCTTTCAAGAAAATTGCATCACAGCATTCAAAATGTAAGGATACAACAGAGATATAAAATAAGGAATCATTTTTAAAAGTTTTTACTTAAGGAAACTGTTACAGCATTGTAAACTCAGCTGTGACTTTCAAGTTGCCATTTGCATGAAATCTGCATTAAAAGAACGGCAAAAATTATGTTTGGTACAGGCCATACGCATCAGAGATGCGTACAGGCATGTGAAAAAAAAGGAGCACATGCATTTCCTTTATGTATTGTATATAATATGTGTAAATAACAACAACAAAAAAGTAGAAGTCTAGTTTCTTTTCACTTTTTTTCTTCTCCCATCCCTGCTGTACTCTTTTCTGCCTCTTTTTTTTTTTCTTCTTCACAATATATTGCAGAAAATAAAAAAGACACACATTTTAATTTTTAGTGTTGTAGACTATCTTTAAGATTCTTTCCACTTTAATACTTCTGGCTTCATGCTTTCAAACAATTGCCATTTTACCTAAAAGGGCAACGTGTTTACAGACTGTATGTGAAATCACTTTTGAAGATAATGCGTTTCCTGAATATCTCTATTTTTAGCTCAGTGATAGCTCAAAGCTAAGAACCCTTCCCAATTGGCACCGTACTTGTGGGAACTTAAAGATAGGGTTGTTAATTTTTTCCTGATACAAAGATGTTTTAATGTGGGAGCCATTGCAGGAAATCTGAGACAATCTTCCTCTTATTTGTTGCTGTGAGGCTTCGCTTCCCTCCACGTTGGATTTGTGTAGTCCTCTACTTGAGATACAATCACAACTAATTTCAGTGCGAAGTTAAATGTTGAGTGCGTTTTTGGTTGTCTTCCCACTGCCTAAAATGCAGTTTAGCAACTGGGAATAAGGTGAACCAGAGCATTGTGACTAGCCAGTTCTCTGCAGGCCATCAGCAGGAGTCCGCCAGCAGTACATGAACTAGCAAGCTTCTCTATGAGAAATGGTGGTAGTACTTTACCCTTCTGAAGTGTACTACAAGTTAACACTGACCTGGAACATTTATTTAGTGTTTTACTAAATATAACAAAACAGATTTAATGGGCTAATATGTTTAAGTGGCCTTGGTACCTTTTTACTTAATGCAGTGAGATTTTCTACAGCATACAGAGGTAGTTCTGTACACATTTACCTTGTAGAACTTCCTCCTTTTGGACTTTATGTGGCTTAGAACAAAGGTGAAACAACTTTCTTCCTGTAATTCATCAGTACAGTTATTTAGAGGGATCTTTAATTGTCTCCCTGGATGTCAGGCCCCTACTGTACTGGCTCTTTTTGTTAATGCAGACTTCCACTCACTGTAGGCAGGGACAGCTAGCTACCTACAGTTCTGGGCTTTTTTGCATCATGGCTCAGGAGATGCTAAGTTCCTCTTTTTCCCAAACATGCACTCCAGGCATAATTAGGAAATAGAAAGCTATTAACCTTGTAGAGTATTGTTAAAAAATACAAGCTTAAACTGGAAGACAGAAATGCATAAGGGAAAGTCTCATGTTGGAGGATGGCTACAGAGGACCTGGCAGCCTGGCTTCTGAGTTCTGCTTCAGCATCTCTCGGTCTGCTGAGAGATGCACGTATCTGTAGTCAGTGTTATTGTATTTGTTCATGGGAAAAGGAGGAGTGTTTCAAAACTGTTTCAAGATTCAGGGAAAAAAGGCTGAATATGTTTGGAAATTTCTGCCTAGTCATTGTACAAAGTATAGAAACATTAAATGTAGTCAAAAACAAGCCTCCATTCAGCTGACATTAAATAATGCAGTATCTTATGTACCACATACAATTCTTAAACTCTTGTTCTTTCTCTTACAACTATTGCTCCCAAATTTGGATTCTTTTTACATTTGTTTTTTTCTGCTTCCATACACAACAGCAATCTTTAAAGAGACCGCCACAGTGTGGAACAACATTAGGAGTTTTGTTTCCTGGTAAGCTCAATGTATTTTTGCAAGCAGGTTTACTGTGAAAGACAACAGTTCAGATTTAGTTCCTTATGCATTGTATAAGCTATGCATTGCTACTATCTTTGGGGGAAGGAGTGTGTAGTGTTCATATTCGTCATTTCAAATAGAGTTCCTCAGCAAAAGGAACTAGAAGAGAAGCAACTATTCCATGATAGACCCACTTCCCTCGTGTAATATTTGTAGAGAACATGTTTTGGGAGTACTGAGATCTTTGGGGATGTGGTGCAGCGGGGAGGAGAAAGCTTTTTGGCCTTCCAAGCAGATTGCTTGCAAGTTCCACTTAGTAAGTACAGATACATTTCAGAATTGTGATGATGAAATGTCTTGAAGAATCTCTGGTTTTATTCCCTTTAAGGTATAGTGAAGAACTTCTTTTTTTTTTATTTGTGAATATTATTTTCACCATCTTAATAACTGGCCCTGAAATATTTTTTTCTGGGCTTAGTGGCAATGCAAAGGCATTAGATCAAGAATGTTCCAAGATTCAGACTGGCTGGTATTTGCTTATATCACTGCAACTGAATGTTACCAGTTTTAAAATGCTTTTTTTGTTGTTCAGGAAATTTTAAAACAGCTTTGATTTCAAACATGAAACTTGGCAAGTGACTGATCCATAATGTGTTTTAATCACTTCTGGTATTTTGGAAAAGACTTGAAAATATTCAGTTATTAGTTTATTAGAAATCTAGTTGCCAATTGTGTATCTGAACTTTTCTTCCTCTTTACCTGACGCAGCGCTGGAAGATAATTAGCATATGGTCATGTAGTCCTTTCCCCAGTGTTAATGTTAACATGATGGAATTCAATTTTGCACTTTGCTATACACGGGATTTTTTTTTTTTAGTATTAAAAAACTTTTTAGAGCTATTTCAATTCTGTAGTTTTGTTGACCACCAGGGGGGTGCATTTGATTTCATCTGTTTTATTTAAACAGATTTTAGAACAGGTTGAATACCCAAACTTTTTCTAATGATAATAATTTCCTGCCTATTGGGGGTGGGTGAGTTTTTTGTTTTGGAGATTGTTGTTAGTTTTATTTGGTTTTTATTATTATTTTTATCTTCTTTGATGCAAATGGAGCCAGAATGAATTGTCGTCTTGGAACGTTGAATAATTCCATCATTGCAGAAGCCCTGCTATTCTGAGCTCATGCATAGCATATACTCTTTATCACACATATTTGGTGATAAATATTGCATTAGATATAAGTGTGTGCATGCTATAGTCCCTGGAATAACTACAAAGGTAATCTGTACTGGACCAGCCCAACAGGATGCTTTGAATCCAGTCCTGCAGCATACTTAAATATACTTTGCCCCCAGAAAAAAAGTATCCATTCTTTTTACAAATTCATTTTAAACTTATTTAGTAGTTATGCTGATGCTTTAATTGTTGTTTTTGTAGGATGTGGCTTGCTACATAAAACTTTTTTGTTGTTTTTACTAATAGTGAAAGTAAATGGAAGGCTTTTTTCCGTTCTTTCAAATATTATTTCCTGTTCTGATGGAGTGATCAGTTTGAATCATTGCTGATATGTTTTTTTTTTTTTTTACTGCATTGTTTCAAGAGAAAAAAATGGGATAGAGCTTTCCCAAATCATAATGCAGGAGCTAAATTTTCTTGAACTTTTTTTAGAGACTTTAGACCAAGTCTCAGCTTGGTCTCACTTCTCATAGGACGATATCTGATTAAGCAAGTATTATGTGTGTTGACTTCTCTGGGACATGCCTGAAAGCTCACAGTAGTGTTACATTTAAGCAGCAGATTTACGATACAGTCTAAAGGTCTCAAAGTCCTTTGGTGTTAAATTTCCAAAATTTTGGAGGTGAATGAAACTGGGGGGAGGTTAGTAGCATTGTTCCTGGAACTTTGAATCTTAATAGAGTGTACTATAAGGTATTGTTCAGTATCTTCCTTAGGCCTTGAGCTTAATATGGCAGTTGCATAAACTGAAATGATGCAAAATTTCTTGGCATAGTTTTTGTGTGACATTGTGCAAGATGAAGCTGGTTTTGGACTTCAGGTCAACGGCCTACTGGCATGAGTACTAATGTGCTTAAGTAAAAGCTTGTATTGATTTTTGTTTGTACACGTGATAGGATAAACTTACTCTGTGCATAATCTGGAAGAGTCCTGATACTACTAGTGTTGCACCTGCTTTCTGTTACCTGTACCTTCCAGTAAAAGATAACATGCTCCACCTTATGTGTCAAAATCCCAAGATGCTTGGTAGGAAGTTCCAAGGAGGTTCTGTAGACGCATGCTTGCTGTTGCTACTCTGGAGGGTAACAGAAGGGTAGTGCCACTTCTCATTCTCTCTATTCCTCCAGCATCAAGGAGAACTATAAATTCAGGTCTCTGTTGCTATCACTGCCCTCCTTGTCTTTTTCTCTTTTTTGAGGATTGTCCCACCTTCATCCAAACTCCCTGTGCAGCAAAGGAAGGGGAATGGAAGCTCTGCAGATGGGTTATAAAAGGTGGATTGTTACAGGGCAGATAGGGCAGCTGTTTGAGGGAAGAAGGAGGATTATTAAATCCTGAGCGAAGAACAAAGACCCCAGAAACATAGGTGATGGGATGTTGAAAATCATCCTGCAGGATGCAGTCTGATGACATCAGATTGCCTGGTAATGGACCATTAAAGAGAAGTTAAGAGTGGGAATCAACAGTTTTCCAAAGTTTCTTAGAGTGAACAACATATAACCTTTACTCATTCAATTTGCTTTTGTTGCCTCAGGAAGGATGACATAACAAAAAAATAACAGAAGTTAGTTTGCCCTCATTCTTGGAGCGGCACAAGTAATTCGGAGCTGTGTTATCTATGCAAGGGAAAGGAACATTCCTGCATTACTAAGAGACAAAAGATATAGTGAACTGCATGTCTTGCTGCTATTATGGAGTTTGTCCTGCAAATATTCAACTGGCACCTTTAGTTGCTCAATTCTTAGAGATATTACAAATTCAGAAAGAAGAATTATCACTTTGATCTCCTCTGTCATATGCCCAATGAAAAGAAAAACCACATGGCAATACACATACATTTCATCTCAGTATAATGCCTTTCATCCAAGATCTTGCCCTTTCATGGATAAGGGTCAGACTGAACTTCTTCAAGGCAAGTCATTGATGGAAGCAAAGAGGAGAGGAAGTTCCCCATTATGCAGCAAATGCTATGTGCACATGGTGTCTCGGTGGGGACAGCTCAGTGTTGCATCTTGTACCACAAATCAGCAATGAAAAGGCTTTGACTGTTCAGGGGGATGAAAATTCAAGATGACAGTTGAGGAAGTACCGTGTTTACAAAGAAGAATTTAATTCTGTGTGATTACTTTAAGGTTTAAATTTTAATCATTAGAACTAATATCCCTACTGTAAGAAAAGAAGCTAAATGATCTTGCTTGTCCACAGTGGCTGCAGCTTGGTTTTTAGTTTGCTTTGTAAGGGTTTGGTTTAGTTTTGCAACTAAACCAAAGTAATGTGACATAGTCATACATTCACATAATGAAAACTTCGTATTTCTGACTTTAAAACCAAATTGTATGTGAGTATTCAATAACAGTTTTGAATGTTAAGATACATTAATACTGCATTGCTCTGGCTAGTGCAAATCTTCATTATTTGGACCTTACAATTTTGATCATTAAAACCCTTTCGCACTGGACATACATCTTATTTCTGAATCATCCATTTTGAATGCTGTCAACATTTACATTCTTTTTTCTATTTCTTAATGAATCTGTTTAAGGATAATAATCCTAGCCTCATTGCAAGGCGTCAGAGTAGATTCTCCTTTCTATTCTTATCTAATACCATTGATTAATAACTCATTGCTTCCTATCTGTCAGACAGTTCTTATCCACCTCATTGTATTATTATCCAGACCATAATTCTCTAGTCTCTCTATGAGCTTCCTGTGTGGTACTGTGTCAAAGGCCTTGCTAAAATCCAAACAAATTATATCCGCCACATTTCCTTTATCCGCCCAGTTTGTCACTGCACTGAAATACCTATCACAATGAAACATTTATTGATGTAAGTTTCTGTGTTAAACCAGAATAAATGTGAAGGTTCTGCTGTGATTATATGATAGAGCCTGCTTCTTAACAGGTATTATCATTTTATGCACTAAAGATAATTTGAGCCAAGGGAGATGATACCATTCAACAGGAGCAGTGAGGCTGTGCAGATCAAAGCATTATGAACCTTGAAAAGAACTGGGAGAAGCTTATATGCTACAATAACTTGCAAAGGGTGTAAGCAAAGACCTTGAGCTGTATTCCAAATGATCAGTGAATGTCAGCTCCAGTTCTAAGAAGAGAGGGATCTCTTAGAAGAAGTCCAGCAGAGGGCCACAAAGTTGATGAGGGGCCTGGAGCATCTCTTGTATGAGGAAAGGCTGAGTAACCTGGGTCTGTTCAGCTTGGGGAAATGAAGGCCGAGAGAGGATCTGATAAATGTTAATAAATATCTGACGGGAGGTGGGAGGCAAATGGATGATGAGGCTCCTCTTGGTGGTACATAGTGATAAAACAAGGAGCAGTGGCCTAAAACTTGAGCACAGCGTGTTCCATACAAACATCTGGAAGAACTTCTTTATAGTAAGGATGATGGAGCACTGGGACAGGTTGCCCAGAGAGGTTGTGGAGTTTTCTTTTATGGAGATAGGCAAGACCTGTCTGGACACCTACCTGTGCAACCTATTATAGGGCACCTGCTTCAGCAGGGGAGTTGGACTTGATGATCTGTCGAGGTACCTTCCAACCCCTGAAATTCTGTGATTTAGAGCTACTTCACAAGAAGCTGTATCTTTAGAGAAAAAATTATTTGGGCAAGGCCTCAGGCAAGCTGCGTGCTGTCAATGTTCCTGTTCCTTGAGAACATAAACAGGATTTAGGGACAGCTTGTGCAAGAAAACAGTTGGAATAGGGAATATCATCATTTTCAGCAGCAAACTTGATTACCATCATCACTGCTAGCTAGGAGGAAAGCTTCTTGAGATATTTTGAAGGATGCTGGGTCCCACCTGGCTCTAACATAACCACCAGTGAAACTGCACTTCAGGAGTCCAGGTCAGGTCCTAAGTGCAGTTACAAGGAGACTAACTCTTCACTGGGTTGACAAGTTCAGCTACTAACATGCTTTTACAGCTGGGTTTCTCAAGTACTTCTTGCTTAATTTGTTAGCACTAGGAATTAAATTAGGGGGGTGGACTGTGCTATTAAAGAATCCAATGTGTTTAGCAGTTACGAGAGCCCTTGAAGTGAAATTGCATTGAATTTTGAAGTTACCAGTAGGGTTGATCATGTATCACAGCTTCTATGTGTTTGAGTCTCGAAATTTCTGAAACCTGAATTTCAAGGAGTATTAGACTTATCCTGTGAGCAGTATTTTTCATACTCAAATGAAAACAAGTTCAAATGCTTTTTGGGGCAGGGGAAATGAAAAACAGTCAAAAATAGACCTTTTTCCTTACCAAACTTATTTTTTAAATGAAACAACTGTAGCTTGGAAGCTGAAGTTTGTAATGGGGACAGTCTTCTCTGGGAAAGTAAGCTCAATAGGTGGATGCCATAAAGAAGAGGAAATCTCTGTAGGTATACAGCTTTGCAGTGAGCTAATAATAGATGCACGTTTATCATTTTGACAAAGAAACCTTCAGTGTGCTTTTTTTCCCTGTACTACAGTGGTAGGGGATTTTGTTTCTAGCACAGTGCCACAGGTGGGTCTTCTGCTCCAGCTCCCCTGAACCACAGAACCCGGGTTTCTCCCACCTGCAGCCCTGTGAGCCAGGAGCTGCAGTCCTGCATTAGGTTTGTCTGAAGCTCAGCTCCGTGGTTGATAGTGGGGCTGCATTTGGCACTGTTGCTATACTGTGTAAATGGCCGTGAGTTGAAAGACAGAATTGGAAATGTGCAAAGCTCATGTGTACTTTTTTAAGTGTGCAGTTTTCCAATTCAAGAGGGCACACCTGTTTAGGAGGATTCTTTGGAATAGTATCAATTGAAGGACATTCACTTTGAAAAGCAGAAGTTATATAATGCTGTATCTACATTATTAAGGTTTATACTTCTGCATTACTAATGAGCCTAGACAGACCTTTGTGCTGATGTGCCTATACCAGTTCCAGTTTCAAAGTTTGCTTGTTTGTTGTTACATGGTGAGCCTATACAGCATAGATCTCCTTCTCTGATTGCTGTGACAAAATCAGTCCATGACTTTGTGTTTTCAGATATAAAAGGCCAGAAAGTAAACTGGACCATACCCTAAGCCATCATTTGGATTCTGAAATTGGAATGAGTTCTCTTGACTGGTATTTGAGCTTATTTGAAAATTCTCTTAAAATTAATGGTTTTATTTTCTTTTCTTCTTTTCTTTCTTTGGTTCTTGAAATGGGCTTTCTTAATATAATACGTGATTTTTTTTCAGTGAGTAAGGGCATTCATATTTCACTTTTTGTGAGTAGTTATTTGGGGTACTTTCTTCATCATTGATTTGCAGTTCTAGAAGTGAGAACAATGATATGATCCAGTACTTTGAAAATGATCAATCGATTGATGTTGTAAATTCTATGTAGAAAATGGAAAAGATGTCAATAAATGTTGCCCTTATATTTTCTCCTACCCTTTTCTCTTCTCTCTTCCCATAACTAATCCACTGCATGTGATTTTCATTAACTTCCTCCAGTTGACATCAGGTATTCAAGACAAATCAAGCCCTTACAGAATTTCCTTGCTGCCAAGAAGCGGTTTGCAAAAGGCTAAAAAGTTCTGAAATGTTTTCTAGTAAAAAAATTTTTTTTTCTTTACTTAATTTTTAGATTGAGTGAATGTGGCCCTTCCAAAAATGATGAACTAGATTACCATTGCCAGATGGACACAGCAGGGCTAGGTACCTATACTTCATGGAATATTGCTGACGTGACTTCAGCCATGTCCAGTCGATAGCTTTGCTCTCACGTTTTTTAGGCTCTGCATAAATTTACTGGCAAGCAAAAATCATGAAAAAAAAAAAAAAAAGCCTATCAAAACATGTTTACCTTTCTGTGATTTGTTTTTGAAGCATTTACTGAGAGCCAACACTTGCCCTCCTGTTAACACTCCATTAGTGTAGCTCATTTTCATACTCATCATTCCTATAATTCCAGTTCTTGGGCTTCTCCCAAGCAGAAGTTCACCAGCAGTTCTAAAGCCAGGTTCCTTGCTTTTCTCAAGGGGTTCAGGGCTCTCCTTTAAGACAGGAGAGTTGACCTGTGCTAGCCATCTGGCTAAGAAGCCACCTCCTTTTCAACCTCCTGCTCATATGTACTTGTCTAAGTTATTCATCTTCAGACCATGAATTTCTTAGATTGTGAACTGAAAGATATGATTAAGATGGCAGTGATTGGTATTCTGTGTTTAATGGGGCTTTCTGTTGGTTGTGCTTTGGTTTTAACTCCAACCTGTAGCTGAAGCAGCTCCTTGCAGCACTCTGGCTGTGAGTGCTGCATGTAGGATGTTGTGTTAACTCCAGTTTTTTCACTGCAGTTTTTCAAGATGGCAGCTGAAACAGTCTCATGAGGCTCCATTTCCTTTAGTTGGTGGCTCGTAGTTGTGTGCCAGCTATGCCTGCCTCAAGGAGAGCGAGAGCTACATCTGCAAGCGCTGTGCCCTGCTGCTCAGCAAAAATGGCAACACTACATGTTGCCTTCCCTTGTTTCCCTTTTCAGTTAGAAGAACGTGCACACAGCAGGAGGGACTTTGGAGCAATGCTGCTTGGAGAACACGCTGATCAACAGCTGTCAGGAGAGAGAAGGGGCTGCACCTTCATGGTTTCATAGGAGAGGGCAAAATGCTTCCTCATTCTCCACGAGAAAAATGGTTATTTTGGACAAAATTCGCTGTGATTAAGTCCAAGCACCAATTTATTCCTATTTAGGTCACCAGAAAAGGGCTTCAGTGGTGCAGTTTGTATTCTGGCTCTCTGTACGAGGATGCATTTCACCCTCTGCTGAATGCTCTTTGTTTTCTCAGTTGAGGTCAGTTTTTCATTGCATTCATTAAAATAAATAGCTTTGGATTACAAATACCACTGCCCCTGTCCTTCCCAGCTGGCAAGCCAGCATTAGGGTCCTTAAGATTTTAGGAAAGGGGGTAAAATTGAAAGGGGGTAAAATTGAAAGGGGAAGGAAGAGAAAAATGGAAATTTGGAGGCTGAAGCTGTTATCAGTCATTTGATGGTTGTGCTGTTGCCTGGTTTGGATGGACTTGCAATTTCTTTGGCTGGATCTCTTCCCCATTCCTCTGTGTGGCTTCCTAGGTGCTGATCAGAAGAGAGAGAAGGGAAGTTATGTAATGTAAAGATTGTATAGGGAACAAGGAACTTGTTTGTCAGATGATTCATCTTGCCAAGACACTTTGAGAAATGTTTCATGCAAGATTGTGCTGTGCAGGTGTTGCCCTAGGAAATCTGGGTGTGAAATCTTGTTCCTTTCAGTTCAGTGCTATCGGTTTCATTCACTGTGGATGAGATTTGGTGATACTTGTTGTGCTCTCCCCTTCAATGTTGCCTGCTTGAATTCTGTTTTGACAGAGTTAAGCCTAACAATAACTGAGCTCACTGGTGTTTGTAGGATACACGTATGTACGAACATGTTTGCACAGCAGCGTATCACACGATAGAGCATGTTTCTTGCTAACGTTTGTGGAGAAGGAATGGGGAGGATTATATAACACTGAACCCTGAAGAGCTGTTTTGTGTTTATGTTGGGTTTGGTTTTGGTTTGCTTTTTGTTTTACTCACGGGGGATCAAAAATAAAACTTTGGTGAGGAATTTCCCCCAAACTGTGGGACGTTTGAAATCAGTATTAGATTTGTGTCCAGAATTTATTCGCAGCTCACTCTCAATGTGAGGAAACAACAGTGAGGAAAATAGCTTTGATATTGAATGGGGCGAATTAGGAAAGTTCTGCTGTCATCTTTTTAAAATAAAATTGTAGCAAGTTTTGATTTGTTTCTTTAATGAGTTGCTGCTACGTTGTGTGTGTCTGTGTATATAGCTATATGGTTGGTTATTATGAGGTCAAATCCTGACAACTTACTGCAAAATAGTTTTAATTTATTATTAATATTTTTTGTTATTCTCACTTCTCCTGGTTTTGGAACCTTTATAATTAGATATAATTAAAACCACAGGTTTATAATTCCAGTCTAACATTTAAACTCGTATTTATGGCATAACCCCCGGAGTTTTATTGTCATTCCAACTGTATTTTGAAAAAATAAAAATAAAAAAATGTTTTTTGCATTTATTCAAATGCTTTGTCTATAACTACCACTTCTTAATCATTTGTTTTGCACGGTAAAATGACATTTTGTTTTATTTGATACAAAGCCTTACAGGTTTGAGAGTAGCTATTTCATATCCCTTAACAAATGAGTGCAAGGGACCTTTTGCCTTGCGCACTGTAAAAACAGCTTTCCTCTTTTGGAACTTGTCTTTCTGTTCCTCCATGCAACAGTCTGAAGTGCTACATGCTGAAGAGCTGATTTTTAAAAAATGTTGGCTGGCATTATATAAAACCACATTTTCCCTTTTGGTGCATACGTTCTGGTCCTAGCAGTGTCCTTGTTTTATAGAAATTAATGTTTTTCCCTTCACAATCGTTGATATGTGGTGGTGTTTTTCTGTCATCTTTAATTGTGATGCCTTTTTTTTTTTTTTCCTTTTTACATTAATATAAGGTTGATTGTTGAAATTAAGTGGCAGAAGGCTTCTTTCCAACTTATTCAGATTTTTTTTTTTTTTTTCTGTAGAAATATATTTTGCTACTCTCAATTGCCTTTTTCCCCTTCTTCTCTTATTGTAAAATACTCCGGGAAGAGCTTCTTTTAACAAAAAAAAAAAAAAAAGGAAAAAAAAGAAAGAAAAAAAAAGGCTACGCTTGACTGATAATGCATTGCTTTGGATGGTGAAACATTATGAAAGTTTAATTTTTAATTAAATCTGAAATACCAATTATAACTGAAAGAGATTTTAACCTGTTTCTTTTCAGACTGCCTGAAGTTACATTGTAGATGCTGAAATCACTGCACCTTAAAAACAAAAAGATTAAGCTGCACTGCATTCTTGTAAGTAAAAGCTTTTCCGGTACCTTTTGTCAGTATTTTTCCTCAATATACATCCAAAGTGTTAGCACAGTAACTGCTCTTGGATAAAGGTCAAATTCCCCTTGAATAGGATTTAGAAGTTCAAAGGATGTTTTATTTGAAAATTAGAACCAAACTTGAATCTTTCAGATCTTTAATTTCAGACCCCTGAATAGATCTTTCTTTTTTGCTTTGATTATTATTAGGAAGAGTGTGTGTCTGTTGACGTATGGTTCCTGTGGCTTTGTCAGTGAGGATTTCTGCACTTTGGAGTAGAGATAATAGAAAATAGCAGAAGGTTCCTCATAGCATAAAATACAGTTTATTCTCTTTTTTTGTTGCCGTATTAAATTTTTGTCCCTTATATAAGAAAAAGATGGAACATCTTTTAATGACATCACAGGAGGCTTCAGCTGCATTAGGACATAGATGAAGGCAAAGATGCCTTATTCATCTGTGCTGCGATACAACAAAACAGTCAAAATTATGTCTTGTGTCTCTCGGTAAGAAAGAAGCCTCTTTTAAGGGCATAGTTATTCCATAAATGCAATGCAGATTGTACATGTACCCTTATTTAGAATGTGTTTACTGAATCTGTTTGGGTAAATAATTAAGATTTGGAACTTCTGTGGATGGAGAACAAGCAAGTAAAAGAGGACTGGGAAATGCTGTAGATTCAGATACTCTGAATTTAACAAAATAATATATGAGTAAAATTCCAAGAATTTCAAGATAGTAAGAAAGAATTGATTTTTTAGTTTGACAGTGCAAAGCTGTGGAGTATGACAAAGCAAAGTCAGTTTGTTTTCTTCTCTGAGATCAAAATGTACAGTCTGTAATGAAATCCAGCATCTTTCCCCAAAGTAATACTTTTGTCCTTCAATATTGAAATATTTTAAATATTCCATGGTTGTTTTTTTTAACTCTCTGTCCCCCCAACTTTTTTTTTTTTTTTTTTTCCCTTCAAATTATATTTTAATGATTTAGTTTAAACTAGCTGAAGGGTACAGTACACTGTGGGCAGCTAATGCATGCCCCTTCCAGCGTGGAACACCAAGCATGACTCAGGCAGGCAGACTGTGCCATTCTGGCTCGACTCCATTGTGTTTTTACATTACTGGCAAGGGCCATGCCATTGTGTTGCTTAAATATTGTGCATTAACTGCAGGCTGTGGCTAGTAAATCGTATTTAACATTTTCTCCTCATCATGGCTGAATATCTGCCATGAGCAGCTGCCCTGGCCACGAGAAGTTAATCTTGCAATTTAAGGGTGACCTGAACTGAGAACACTGGTGGATTTGTTGGGTCCAGCAACAATTTAAAGGGAGGTGTTAGGAGCAAGGGGGAAAGTTAGGGGACATTTGTGAATCTGGGAGTACTGAGTATCAAAGCTGTCTTTCTATTTTGTATGAATAACCAAGAGAAATTTTACTGGAAAACAATAATAATTCTCTTTCTAAAATGTAACAGCAGAGTGAGGACTGAATTAAGGCATGTTGAATCCTTAAAATTCAGATGGTCAGTAAGTCCTGCATGGAAAGCCCTAATACAAAATACCAGGTAGTGATATATAGGCCTCATAGATGATGCTGGAATGGGCTTTTTCAGTTAGGGAAGAGATGGGAATCTAGGAGGAAGAATAACTACACAAGTGCAGAAATCACATGCAGGGGAAAAAAAATAACATTTATAGGGTGGCAAGCAAATCAAGGCAGAAATACTGTACAGCTTGGTCCAGATCAGAGTAAATCAAGGGCTGAACTAGAAATGGAGCAGGGGATCATGACTCTAGCTCTTTTCTGTTCGGTTCTTCTTTACGTTCCCTGAGGTAGAGATCCAAGCATCTAATCTTTGAATTTCTTGTTTCATTTGTTTTATTTCCCCAATAATACCCCATCTGTAAACTCCTAGCTGCTCTTAAATTGTGTAGCCTTGGCACACAGCCTGTAATAGAGACAAATAAGTTGGGGGAACTTTCTGTGTATGCAGATGTATGCTGTAAAATGAGACTGTGATTGTTACTATACATTGTGTTCATGTAACCATAGGGGGACCCTTATTATAGACAATAATATCCTTTAAGAATTTTTCTTTTTTTTTCAGATATGTTTACTATTATCAGGTGTCTCTAATTCTGAGATCTTTAATGAAGTAAACTTTCAAGTATGACTTTCCTGTGTTAACATGAAAACAGTAAAAGAAAAAAAATAAAAATGCAAGCCACGCTTTGCTAGTTTTCTACTAGAGAGCAGGATTGTTTTAATTGAAGGGTGGAACCTTGTTTTAGGTAGAAATATCCTTAAAATAAGTCATTAGTAGAAAAAGGGGCCAAATTTTCAGCTGTTATAAAATGACTTGACTTAAATGGCGCTACAGGAGAATACAGATTCACAACACGTGAACATCTGGCAGGCAGCTGCACAAGAACACAGCCTTGTAAATGTAGTGCAGGCATGCTCTTAATGGGAAAGGTCTGTGGGTTTGATTCTTTTTATGTTGGGTGGTCAGATCAGCTATGTACTAAAATTATGTGGATTGATAGGCAAGTAGATCCACTGAGAACCACAAGTCTACTCAAATATTTAACTTTAAAGATATGCTTAAGTACTTCACTATTTGCAATTAACCCAAAATAGGATTAAGTCCAGTAAGAAGAGTTAGTTACCTCTGCTGACATTCAACATGTGTTTGATTTTAGAACTGGACAGTGGGGAAAGCATGTTGTCTGTGGAAGAAAATAAATTCTGTACTCACAGTCTGAAGACTTATACAGATGCACTGAATGTGCTTTAAAAGTAATGGTTTAGTTACAGCTGACTGATTTCAGGTGCCATTGGCTGAGGCCAACAGGAATATACAACACATTAAAAAAAAAAAAAAAGAGAGGTTTTTTTTTTCTGTTCCAATCTTACATGGCCTTGTGGTCTGATTACTGACCAAAAGGTCTGGAGTTTGAGTTTTGGTGGATGGTGGCTCATTGAGTGGCTCTGGACAAATCATTTAACCTCTCTGCACCTTGTTTAGCAGATCAGTTTTTTAATCTGGTTACGACTTCAGTACTGATACAGCTCTGTGAACATTATTGAGTTTGTTTTTGCAGAGCTCTTAGAGGAGAAATAGTAACCATTGTTATCATTAATAAGTGTATTGTGTAGACAAAACATGAGGGACAGAGATATAGTCACTCACAGAGGTGATCTTTCACAACTCACTTGTGCCTTTGTTTAATTCCGTCACTCAAAGGCATCAAGGCCAACTCCAATTTATAGAAGTATTTCTCATGTCACTCTCCCCACTGTTGAGTATTTTATTGTTTGTGTTCTCTCTCCATCTGCTTTTTTTTTGCTACTTTCCTCCATGCTGAATTAACCTTGCATACCAAACCTTATTCCCCTTTTTTTGTATTATACAGCAGAGACATTCATATAGCCTCAAAATTACAGAGAACAAATTCATTTTGTCTACTGATTGTTTGCTGATGATGTATGAAACAGACAGAAGACAGTTTGAATTTTCATAAGTTCAATTGAGCTTGCAGGCTTAAGGAAGGGAACAGGCAGAACCCAAGCCAATGTGACACAGTAAGCTGGCATCCCAGAGTGTATGCAGCATGTGTAGCGTCAGGATGTCAAGGCTATACAGGGCTTCGTCCATCAGAGCAGTGCTTTTAAATGAAGGGAGAATTTTGAAGCAACAAACAAGCTACCCCACCGTGTTCTTCACAACACAGGGGTCCTTGTGTTTCCTGATGGATACGGGATCTTTCCTTTCCCTCCTATACCTTGCAGCTTTAACTAGAATTGCATGTCTAATGTTAGTGTTGTTGAGCCTTGTACATTCCTAGTTGCTATTCCTCTGACAAAATTTGAACCCTGAATAGCTCACTAAGACCTTTTTGGATGCAGAAAGAGTAGCTGTGCTGGAGAAGACGTCTGAATGTGAAATAAGTATATAAGTATGCTTCTTTGAAGAAAGATAAGTGTCTTGGGGCTGGCTGTCACTGAGGAATTGTGTTAGCACTAACAAAGAGAATTAATTTTGCCTTTTCTCCCCTCCTATACCAAGGCATTAATCTAGAAACTCATGGGGATAAATTCTGCCCTGATTTTTACCTGTGGAACCCCAGTGGAAACAGAGAGAGGTCATAAATGTTTGTCAAAGCAAAAATTGTCCTACTGTTAAAATTGTTGAGAAAGTAGAAACTGGTTGATTGTTACCTGGGTTAGGGGCATGATGGTACGTAGAAGCCCTACATGGCATCTTATGCTTTCAAAAATGTTTTTATTGTATACATTAAGCAGGAAAAAAAAATATCTAGTGAGTAAAAAGTTATAACCAGGAGCACAGTGATTAATTGTTCTTCGTGTCCTCTGGGAGAAAGACCTGGAGAAATCAGTTCAATGAGCAGTGAAAATTACCAGGGTACATTTTAAGAACCATGTTCTGCCTGTGTAGGCAGTAAAACCGTGGGATACACTACTTCTAGATACTGTGGAAACAGGGGAAGTTTATTTTGAAGGAATGGGTTGGAAAACCACCTCAAGAGTAGGCTGAGGTGGACTGGAATAGGTGAGGATAAGACTGGACTAGATGAGTTTTGTTTTATTCCCTTCCATTTCTCTAATTCAGCATACCATTTGGAAATGTTGGTATGTGGCTAATACATTCCTGATTAATAAAGCTTAATGTTCGCAAAAATCCCCAGGGTTCTCAGTTTTCCATCCTCTCATAACTAAAACCATACTGTCTCTTCAAAGATTTCAGTTGGACTGCCAGCATTTTGTTTTGACCCTTCTTTTTTTAGAGAAAAGACAGGGGAGGGAATCATACACACACCAGAGGACAGATGTTTGGTTGCTGTGCATCTGTATGGTTTCTTGACAGTCAGTGTACTAATCCTGATTAGATTCAGTTCCTGTTTTGAAAATTTGCATGAATGGAAACAGTCCAGGTATAGTCTGGTACAAAGGCCCGTGACAAAGATTATGGAGATAGCTTAAAAGTGCAAGTATGTAATGGGGCTCGAGTAAAGCTTTGTGCAAAAAGCAATTTCTCAGGAGATAATGAGCTTTCAGTTTTCTGAATTTTCATGCAAACATCCCTGAAAGATATTTTCACTTTGTGAAACTGCCAATCTCAGAATGCAGTTGGCCAGATAACATTTCTAGTTCTCAGATAGGTTTTAATCAGTCCTGTTCACAATGTAGCACAGAGAAGAGTTGGGAATGATTGTCAATCTGGTCTATCACCTTTTTTTTTGTTGTTGTTATTTTGCAAAAATGATGGGGTGGAGCTTTTTCTAGTTCTGTATGTTGAGACCATCAATTATAGTGTGCAGAAGAATAGAACTCTGACTTTTATTGCATGTGGCAGCTCTTGTTTTTGCAGAATAGTGGCCACAATAGATGAAGATAGGAAAATAGCTCTCTAGTGTGTGGTTGTTTTGGTATATACAGGAGCATGGTTGTGATTTACTCACATTAAAAAGACAAGGGAATATCAGCACTGATTCCCTGAGTAGCACTACTGCAGTAAGTTGTAAAACACTTCAGTATTTCAGCACCTGAACACGTAGGAGTGGAAAATCTCTAACTCCATTTATCGAAGCACTTGCTGATTTAACTTCAAGACAAAGGGGAGACCACAGATCATTGAGCACATACCAAGATTATGAAGACACTATTATAAAGATTATAAAGAGTAGAGATTGTCATTTGACAAGTTACAAAAGGGGAAAAAGAACAACATAGGCCTGGCCTTTTCTGATTTCTGGTACTCTTATTTTCTTCTATCCAAACTGAGATTCTTCAGCTAAATCAGTATATAACGGGAGGAACTCCAAAGAAAAGCATTGTGGTTATTCCATATTTACATCAGTGCCCTTGGGGAGACTCTCACTGAATCATTTTAAATTCCAGCATCTGATGTAGGGCAGTCTGATGAACGTAAGATACCAAAAAATTCTGATCTGTTTTCTTCATTAGTGTAAGTGGTCTAGCACTGAGTTTTACGATCGAGTATCTGGTTCTTCTTATTGCCCTCTTTCCCGTCATTGCCCCTACATCTAAATAATAGATTAGAGCAGATTTTAATTTCAGTTGTGTCAAAATTGATCTATTGTTTTCAACAGTTTCCACTGGCACAGAAGAGATCAGAATATTTTTAATTTATTATTTTATTTATTTAAATAAATCATCTGCAGAACTGCACTGCTGACATGTTCGTTGCTTTGATGCCAATGCATGCTCTGGAGGGTCTTCACAATTCTGACAGGACGTGCTGTGATTCCATATCTGTTTTAGCAGTTCTGTGTTTCCTCATGACAAAAGAATCATTTGTTTTGTGCATGTGATCATCCTACAGCATTCTGGTGATCCTGTGACTTAAAAGGACCTAGTTCTTGCTCCTTCCCTCTTCTTTTTGTACCTCTTTCCTTTAGAAACATTCAGGAGATGGCAGCAAGATAGCCAGGTTTGAGGTAATGAGCACTTGACAGGGAAATCTATGCTTTTAAAGGCCATTGGAAAAATATCTGGCTTTGAAATATGCTTGTGTTAGTAATACTGATGGCATCTCTGAGTCAAATATACATTTATGAACCCACTGGTTTCCTTGGCAGTTGAGTTCGGTTGGTTGTTTTTTTGAGTCTTCTTCATAATGTTTCTAAAGAATTTATTTCGGCTCACGTACTGTTATCATGGGAATTTTGAATAATGAAAATATTTAGTAAAGTGGAAGACTTGTGGTAATGGTAATAAGTGATATTATAAGAATAGTAATAAGTGATGGAGTCCTGTGACTCTTAAGAGAAACTTTTCATGGAATTGCTTGTGTATTTTCCAGGATGGCTGGATTTGTGCAACCAGATCACTGCATATCCTCTCTCGATATGAACCAGTTTAGATATTGAAGTCCCAGTTTATGTAGGCTATAGTGGCACAGTCTCCATGAATGTAGGCTGCAAGATCAGACCTCCAATAGGAAAATCTGCCAAACACCGTTGTCAGAGGCTGAGCCAAAGAGAGATGAAACTTGATGGAAAATACAACATAATAGAAATGAGAAATCCTTGACTCAACAGATAGAGCTCCTGCATATACTGATTTATGCTCACGAATGGCACCTGAGTGTGCAGTTGAATTTGTTATGGTGCTTCATGGCTATACGATACTGACCCCAAGAATGATACTATTTACTCTTTTTTCCTGTGGTGCAACCTGGCATGTTAGTAATTCTTGGCCTTTCTTTTCCTTGTGTGTGCAGTTAAGGAAATACTGTTCTACACTGCTACCTCTGCCCTTATTCTGATCATGCTTGCAATTCAAGAAGATGTTTGCTGTGATGTACAGGTCTATCATAGGAACTTTAAAGCTAGCTGTAGTAACGTTTAGATGCTTGGCTCTAAGGGGATTTGAATGCCCGGAAGTAGCATCTTTGTCTAGTGCTTGGGAAGTGCTGAGGGCAAAGGGAAGCATCTCGCTGGGTGGAGTGCTGCCTAGAGGATAAAGTTTTGGTGATCCTTCCGTAGGTGCGGTTTCTTACAAACAATTATACTGAGGTAGAAAGGATCTTGTCCTCGTTTCAATCATTAGTGTCCTGGAGAATTTCAGATGTGTTAGGCAAATTTTACTCTATGAAGTTATCAGCTGTTAAAACACACTTTATATCTCCCAATCCTTTCAGCAGCAGGAGAAAGGCAGATTTCCTGTGGCTTCTGATAGTGGAAAGCATTTCTGATGTCCCCGCATTGTCAGACTGTCAGAGGCACAGCTCTGTGATTATCGTTATTGTGATTTAATTACATTTAAAAGCATTTACTTTCTAAAAATCTTTTACACTCTCTCTGTCATAATGTTTAGAATGTATCTATACCATACAGTGGTTATTCTTTAAGGCTCCTTATACCTAGAAAATCTTGTAAAAAAAAAAATATTCTGTACAGGAAAGTAGACATTATTTGATGCTGAACTAATTCTTTGAGCTGCATTGTGATTATACATGGAGGCACTTGTGGAAGTCTAGAAGGGATGATGGACTTTTTCTCCTGACTTTTCCCTGATGAGACCGTAGGAATCACAGACATCTGTCTTATATACACTGAGTCTCACTGCCATGGCTCCTTGAGCTTTATCCCACTGTCTGAATGGGATAGGACTTTACCTGTAGCTCAATCCCTCCTGCTACCCAGAGATAATGGTAGGTGAGTGAAATTTGGGGTGCCAGGTAAACCATGTGACAAGACAATTGTCTTTGTAGCATCCTGAGAAGTTATGCAAGCGTGAAATCTCCAGAATCGCCTTCAGAACTCTGCACACCATTTCTTTAGTGAGTACAATCATTTTCAGATCTCTAGTCTTACAGATGAAGTGAGACCCTGACCCCAATAGAGTCAGTGCGATTTTTCCAGATTCCCTTCAGTGTTGCCAGGTTATGTTGCCAATGCCTGTGCTTCAGCTGCCCAACTCCATAGGGTAGGTTCTGGTAAACCTGGTGCATTGCATGCACAGATTTTCCCACCTCTCCAGCTGTGCTGCCTGGATGGATGGGTGCTTACTCTGCTGTGTTGTTGGCCTAGTTGAGGCAGAGGAAATGTTCACAGCAGAAAAATACGTGATGCCTTCTTTAGAGATAAGTTGGGTTTTTGTGTGTGTGTGTGTGTGTGTTTTTTGTTTTTGTTTTTGAAGCAAGTAGATTTAGATATTGTTTAATAATAAAAAAGACAAAAATTATCATATACATATTTTAGCCCAGTAGTGGTCAAATGAAGGTTTGTTTTGTTTTTAATCACCTAATTTTACATTGTTTGGAATTCTTTTGTGAAGGTTCCTAAGACTATATTGGTTAGAAATTATTCCCCTTTCTCACCTTATCTATCTTCAATATTATCTAATGAAACAGTTTTCTTCTGCAGAGCTGAGGAAAAACTGGCAAATTCCATGTGCAGTTCAGACAAACTGGTCCTCTGCGAGGCTGAGCTGTGCTCCCGCTAGTGATGAAACCAGGTGTAAAATCCCCTGTCCCTGCCTCAGTTTGTTTTTTCTGCTCCTCTTAACACTGATCTGCAAATGGAGACTCCCGTGCTGATAATTTCAGTGTTGAGCTTTCAAAACTGAGTGTTTTCTGGCCTGTCTTTGTTTAAATTTAGAAAAATTGATGGAGCTCATTCCGCACTGAAATCCCAGTCTTCACACTTATAACTAGCTCAAGCATTCATGTGCCTGAATTGACATTAAAGATATATGGTATCTATTGTTCTTTAAGTAGGACCTCCCATTATTTCAGTGGGTTTCTTGCTACTTTCTGCCTTTTTCTCCAATTTGCTCTTATCTCTCTAATGCAAAGCTTCTTCTGTAGTTCATTCCTTAATGGCCACTTCCTGAAGAACTTTAGGTTGTGGTAAGACTGCAGTTGAACAGAAAGCAATGAGCTGTAACAGAAACTAAACAGAAAATGTTAATGTAAATCTTTCCTAGTGCAAATTACAGGGACTAGTGTTGCACACAGCTTCCTCTACTGCTGGGCTTACCTCACTGATCAGTTTACTAGTCCAGACTAAAATGAGCTCTTCACTGCCCTGTAGGTCTCTACCAGAAGCGAAGAAAACAAGTTGTGTCCTCTTACCTTTCTCCTCTCCCTACTTCATAACTACAACCCCAATTATCTTGTCAAAGAGAAAAAGAGAAGTGGTTTTTGTTGTTGTTGTTTGTTTTTTTTAATGGGAAAAGGGTAACATATCACTACAATATCTTCTGAACATAGCTCTTGCCTGAGGATTTGGTGTAACACAGAAGGGTCATGTTTTACCTTCAGGCCCTGTACAAATAGAAGTAGCTTGCACAGCGAGATAGCAAAATGTGAAATTAAAGAGGGGCAAATGTACATTTACTTTATATATAGTCACTTTACTCAGGCATATTATTTTTCTTTGGACTGCTAAAATAAAAGTTGTATCGATGAAAAATTTGTGAAGAGAAAATCAGAGGTTTTGTTTGTTTTGTTTTCTATCTATTATGTGGTCTTGTTATTTTTTGCTTAATTTCATTACCTATAAATAGTAGTGATGCATGACACTACATGTTAATCTGCTTCTTGGAATGGAAGGGGCACAGGTTTAGGAAAGGTAGAGGTTCAGTAGGTACTAAGGTAATGCTTAGTGACTGAGTTTCAGTGATACAGCATGTAGTCTTTCTACAGGGAAAAGTAATAATGCAAATACAGAAATATAAAACAATATAAGGGCTTACTTGGAAACCTTGGTGGATTCATTTTTGACTTTTCAATTCTGTGGAAAAGCTCAGCGTTGCTTCTTTTTAAATTCTGAATTTGAAAGGAAACAAGAAGTCAAACTTTGTGACTTGTATCTCTAAAATCCAACAAAAAGCTTATTAGCTTACTAGCAGAAGTAAAAGAATGCCCAAATTTTAAACCTCTAGACTATTAAAAACTAAAAAAAGAAAGAAAGAAAAGAAAATATCTGGGATCTGTTGCACGTATAAATGCTGCAAGGATGAATTTTGCCATACTACAAACTGCATCTCTCTCTGGTTTTCCGACATTGTTTTTGTATCCACGTACATCTGATTTTCTGTGTTCTGTTAGACTTCAAACAGAATTAAGGTGATCACCTCTCTTTTTGCTGACAAAGGCTGCTATAATAGATAGATGATTATTTGTTGTGAGTGCCAGGAGGAATGACTGTTTTGCGGACAGATATTGTAGTAGACGGAAGTATTGATTGGGTTTCATTGTAGTAAACATCGCCAGATGTTATCTCAGTGTGTACTGTTTATGTTAGTAAATAAATAAATCCTCCAGAGCACAATTATTCTCTATAATGTTTTTTTTCAAAAGTTTACTATTGTCTCTTTTTATATGTCTAAGTGAACTTCCTCTGCTCTCCGTGCAGCTTGAGAAACTAATTAGAGCATGTGAAACTGATTGTAAAATACAAATCCTGATCTAGACTCAGATACCATGTCAAGGCTGGGGCTGGGATCTGTACATGCTGGCATACTGTCTTTGAGTACTCTTTCTTCATCTGAAACCCTCTCTCGTAGGAAATATATGAACTCTCCCTTTCCCCCCAGCTGCTTATGTTACCAGCCATGCTGGTAAACACCTTGTTGTGGTTAACACCTGATTTCTCAAACTCTTGGCAGACTCTCAAAGCTGATGGGTCACTTGCTACACAGAATGATGATAAGGTTCCAACATGGGTGAAGTCACTGAAGAAGACCGTTAAATCCCAGTGCTTATAAGCTCAATGTGTTAGTTATTAAATAAGTTAAACCAGCTCTCAGAAAGGACCTCAGCTTCCTCAGAGGTTAAGACTCATGAGAGCCAAGATTTACTCTTCAGACTGAAGATGGACAGCATCACATTGCATGGTAGTTCAGTGTGAGAGATGTGCAGAGCTCCCGCTTCTGTGCTTTTCTAGCACTTCCTTTTTTCTTGCAAGTGGCATGGCAGATTGAAGCATACTTCGGTTTTGTGTTCTCTTGATCACTGGTATAATCTGCTCTCCCAAAAATACCAAGCAAGTTCACAAGAGGTTTTTGAAGTTAGTTAGTACCCATAAAACTTCATGTTAAATGAGAGCTGAAATTATCTACTGGGTATTCTAAGAGTGAGGGTGTTTTTTTTAATTTTTGGTGGAATCCTGTTGGGCTGAAGTACTGTTTCCCTGCTTCAGTAGATTTAGCCATCTTGTAATTTATGACTTCAAGTAATGTGTATTTCCACAGACATCCAGGTTCCCTTGGTAAATTGGTTCACTCTGGAGACTCCCCAAAACAGACTTCAAACAGCTTCTGTAGGTTTAAAAAGATGTAGTGTGTATATGAATTCTCTGTTGTGGACCAGCATTAATAACCTTGCATCTCCTAAGTAAAATAATCTCTATATCAGATCTTAAGTTTAAATTCGTATAGAAGTTGTGCTTTCCCCCCCAAGTTCTTAATAGCATTACTGGCTGTTGTTTCTTTTTCTCCCAGTTTATCAGCTGAATTTACCTGTATTTAGGTACCTTTAGAATTCTTTCATTTTACTAGAGCTCCTGTGATGGAAGCATAAACAAGTTGTATGTTTGTTTATGTATTCACAGGTATCCTTATAAAACGTTGGCTATTCCTTTTAAAATATTTTGTGATTGTGGAAAAAGACCATCAAACCCACATTTGTTCAATTAGAAAAAATGAATAGATAGCAAAGGAAGAAGAAAACTTCTCAACTTCTCACCTATTATTTCACATTGTATTTGTGAGTACTTTCACATGAGTGAAAACATTGAAGAGAACTACTTGTTTCCCCAGGTCCCTGTGTAGCATGAGGAATACTTGTCCATTTAAAATGCAATTCTGCTCCTCATCTCACTTCCCTTTGCATAAAGTGCACGTCCAAGCAACATCCACTGAAGGAACAATTTCAAGCTGCATGCAAACATGTCTCATCAGCTGTGCATTTTTCCTGTTTCTAAGGAATAAAGATCATAAGTGTGAAATGAAACATAACAGGGAGGCACTGGAGTGCAGATCAGAAGGTAGAATTTGCATTGGCTACACTTCAGCACAGATGGTAGGAAATCTTAAATCTACTCTTGAGTCCTGAGACCTTTAGCCCCTCAGGTTAGCAAACATATCTGAGGGAGGAAACTGGAGTAAGTAGTTCCTGAGGGACTCTGATGATTTATGCTCCCTAGAAGAAAGAGCCACAGGGAATATGCCTGAGCATCACTGTTTTGCTGGCTGTAGTAGGATTTTTGTTCAGTGCAACAGCTTTCCTAATCATCGGTTAACCAGTCATGTCCATAATAAAGTAAAAGGTGCAACACAACCCTCCTCAGTGTTGGTGTTCTGTGAAATTAAATGCCTCGATTGTTCCTCCCATCTAGGTAGGAGAAATAGACCAAAGAATAACTAGAGCTTGCAGTTACTGCCTGTGTCGCCTTTGATTTTAAGGGGTAAGGAATGCATAAGCTTGCTGTGCATCCTCCTCAGTAATTGTGATAGAAAACATTTGTGTAATTCTCCTGTCCTCCACGCTTGGCTCTGAAGGGACTTTGTATCAAACCAGAAGCTTTGAGGAAAATTTAGGATTCCTGATCTCTTGGAGAAACAGTTCTCATTTCAGGTAAATGGCACAACTCTTAGCTGATTTGACTACAGGGAGATTGGTTTGTTTTCTGTTTGATAGAGAGAAGGAGGTGTACTTCTCTGTTCGTGCTGCACATTTGTATGAGCCAACCTTGTCTTTTAATGGCAAGTTCCCACAATAAGGTGGGAACTCTTTCTCACGGACCAGTTTAGTTTTCTGGCATCTCCTGTGTAGTTTTTTGGCATCTCCTGTGTAGTGATGCTATTTAATGCTCATTGAAGCAGTAGGTTTGTGATTCTGGTTTTTGGCCTAAAGTGGATTGAGATTCATAAAAAAATAATCTCAAATCACAAAGCCACCGTGGGAGTTTCATAGCTTCTGTGACTATCTCACTTGGGCTAGATTTGAATCAGCAATCAGGAGGTGAACGGTTTTGTTCTTATCCCACTGCCAATTTCCTCAGCTAACATAATCTGTATGTGTGTGTGTGTTACAAAATTTTATTTTCCAATTGAATGCGTCCATCTTTTAAAAATAGGTTAAAAAACAAAAGACAAAATGTAAAGGAAATTTACCTTCCAAAAAATACAGAGCAGTTTTCAGGACTTTAAAATATACGTAAACATCAATTCCTGCCAAGTTAGTCATTACTAAGAGTTAACAGCACGGGGGATTGATTGAGAGAATGATTGTTGCTGTAGAATGATGATTTAATAAGAGAATATCTGATAGATTTGACATGCTACATAAAATGTGCAGAACAGTTATTCTTTGGTAAATTGCAACTTTCGTTTGTACCCCTTACAGCCGTGTTTGTTCTGTGCCTTGCCACATTTACCTTCTTCCCTGTTATTCTCTTTCATTACTATAAATCATTAGTATTCACCATTGTTAGACATGTCAGAAAAAAGGCACACACCATTTCCCTTCCCCTTCTTGCCTCCTCTTACACCTTCACCCGGTTTGTTTTCCCATAGTCACCTCCCAGCTTTGTTGTTCAGCAGGGCACTGCCAAATGTCTTGCTCCCCATTTTGAAAAGATGGCTACTGAGAACTCAATTTTATTGCCTCTTGCTTCTGCTTTCTTCATACGTACCCACTTCTCACTGTTCTGACTGATTCCTATCTATCCATTGCTTCGTCCTAGCAACATGCTTGGCGCTTTATAAGTCAGAAAATAAAGGCTGTTTGAGCTCTAGGTTGTTGTTTTGCAGGACGACTAGATGAGAAAGCCCTTCTATTGTTCCCATCTTTACGGAGGAGCCGGGCCCTGTCCTAATTTTCAGGAGTAATTTATGAGAGGTTACTTTTTTTGAAATGCCCACTACCTCTGTCAGGATCCTATTGCAAGCGTTGCCAGCACGCTTAGTCTTTTGTAAAGCCTGGTGGTGTATGCAGGCCATGCTCAGGTAATAGGAATCACCTTGACCTAAGCTTTTATACCCTTTTGCAGCATATAGAGTATGCTGAAGTCAGAGTCTGGGCAAAAAATGGTCTTCTACTTGCTTCAGAAAAATGTGGGGCTAGCCTTGCTGTTTGTACTGTATGAATACTAATAATTAAAAAAATAATCCTAGAGTCTGATTACAACAAATAAATTCCATAACACCCTCTGCACTATTTCTGTTGTTGTGCCAAAGAGCATAACATAAAATGACTGAGAATAACATCAATTCAAAACAACAGCACACAATAGAGTAATTTGACCCTAAGCACATTAAAAAAAAAAAAAAAAAATGGTTTAAAAGAAGCAGGAAGAAAAAGGCAAAAATGGGGCTGTGGACTGGCATTACAAACAGTGTCATGAAACTACAGCCAGAGGTATAAGCCTAGTAGAAAGAAAAAGAGAAGGGGGTTGGGGGGGCGAGTTACTTATGAATCAGTACAACTGTGCTTTGTTCTGCATGAGTGTTTTAATAGAGCAAGTGTAATATAAGGATCAGGTGGGCTCGTGGGAATGGAACAAAAGGTTTTGTAAAATTAAAGCAAAATAATTATAGCTCTAGGTGTAGAGTGAGCACACTCCAGCAGTTGATAGCAGGAACCTGTTCAGAATGGAGAAGGGAGGAGGGAGAAAGATGCAGTTAGAAAGCTGTTTTGGGTTGTTTTTTTTTTTAATTTTTATTTTTTAGTATTTTTGTAAACATACATACACGCATGCATAAACATACCTAAAATAAACAGATGTATATATGGATGTTAGTGAAGACTTTTTATCTGTGACAGTTGCAAACAACTTTAGGAGTGATTAATAATACCCTCACACAAAAATGCATTAAATGAAAATTTAAGGAATAGTCTCAAATGAATTAATTAGCAACAGAAAAAAAAATAAATCACAGCAGATCACTGTCTTTTTAGTGGAATAGAGGACTAGAGTCTAAAACAGATGTGATCCTATGACATGAGATTCAAGTATATTCTTCCTGTAAAAACCCAATGAGGAATATATAGAAAGTGCTAAGTGCACCAATTAATTAAGCTCAATGTTACAAAAGTGGATGTGATCTTCTGGGTGCCACAGGAAAGATTTCAGCAATACATTGTGTTAAAGGATCTCCCACATTTGGGCAAAGCATTCTTGCAGCTCTCTTGCAGAAGAGCTGTTTCCTACCTGAATTTAAGAGCAGTTTTACCTGTAAGATGGCAGCTTGGTTGATCCTAAGGTGACTTCGATGTGTCTGGATTTTAGCTTTTACTTTCCTTTACCATCTGTGTATGTAAGTATAGGATGCTCTGTAAAGGTAACTCTCTCCCTAAAAGAACTTCTGCCCCATGACCACAGACCTTTTCGAGTTGTTGGCTGTCTTCAATGATGTGACAAAAGAAATACTGGAAAGACAGTAGAGGTGTGCATCTCTCTACATAAGTCATGTTAGGCTCAAAATGTTTGGAATCTATTCCAGTTGTGGGGAGTGACTTCCAAACAAATATCTTACTTTTTTCTTTGTTTGTATATGAAGAGGATTAGCGAACACCAGTTGCCTTGACTCTACATGGCACCTGTGAGTGAGGATGGGCTCCTTCCTTCCTGTATGCTCTTATGTAGAGTGCTACAAGGAAAGCAAGCATAAATCGGTGCATATGTCCTGTGGAAAGGATCTGGTTTTGTCACAGAGCCACAACAGCTTCCCCCTGTGGTGGAAGGCTTGTGACGGGCACAGCTATTCCCACCTGTCCGCGCCGCGAGAGGCAGGCAGGCTGCAGGAGGGAGGTTGTGAGGCGGCCATGAGCTGTGGTAGCAGGCCCAGCTACTACAGATGGCTGGCGCGTGAGATAAGGCACTGGCAAGGAAGGGGGCCGATCAGCCCACCTCCCACCACATTTCCACTTCTTCTGTCATCAGATTTCCCTTATTCAGAGTTTGCTCAGGGTAATTGTTCACAGACAATATATTTTTGTGCTCACGCTGTAATCAGAGGCTGTTGTCAGTTGGAGCAGAGCACATCTCTTAGGTGGTGCTTTCTGCCAGAACGTGGAGGCTGAGATCAGAGTGAAGCTTTACGAGCTCCATTTGGTGCTTTTTACTTCCGTCTTGTTTCTCTCTCTGCAGGGGATGTGAAACTAGATTTGTCCTGTTTCCACAGCAGGGTTTTGGTTTATTTTGTTTTTCCATAGCATTTCATTCGGTGGCGCAAATCCAGAGGAGAGTGTGTTGCAGAGATGGATTTGAATGTCAGACAGAAAGAGTTGTGTTTAATAAACTCTTTGTTGTAAATTATAGAAACTAGAGAGCAGGAGGCCTGTGTTTAATACAAACATTCTGTGGTTAAATTATCACTTTTAGCGTTTACCCCATAACATAAAGAGCGATGAAAATAGGAAACTTTGCTAGAGGGGTTTCTGAAGGGTATGAAGCTGAAGACTGAAATTCCTTAGTTATGGGTAGTCATCTCTAACTCCCTCTGCCTTCTGTCTTTTATTTCCTCTGAAACATAAATTGATTATCATATAATCCACCCTGAAATTGAGTTCCTAAATCTCCTCTTTGTTCCTATAAGAGGTCTATGGTAATAGGAAAGATCGGGAGTGTTTAAGAGTAACCAAAAATCCCATTTACCCCCTGATTGTTCAGTATTGTGTCCCACTTATATTCCTGCTTCTGTCTTTCATCTTAGAGGTGGCAGCCTAACAGAATTTGAGTGACAGTATGGGACTACTTAAAAGAAAAAGGCAAAAATATAAACAAACCCCAAAACTGTTGTAGGCTTTCAGGAAAAAAGTAAAATAAAATAAAAGATGCTTTAGCATTATAATACGGTACTTGAAGATGACAGCCCAACATGCAAACAGTTGAATGTGCAGCTCCCCTTATACATAATGACTTCTGCTTATCTCCTGTGCTCACCAGCTTTTGAAAACTCTTTTCTGTTTCTATTGTAGCATGAAGTACATATCTGCATTGATCTCATTTCAGAGTGATTTGTCAACATGAACCTATTATGAAATTAAAGGTCAGTAGCAGGCCAGGCTTTTGACAGGGTAGGCAATGCACACTGGAAAGGAAGAGGTCAAGAATAACACATCAAATCCCAAATCTTCAGATGTGCCTCATGAGTAGCTCGTTTTGCTGTTTAGGAAGAGATGCTTCAGAGTGGAGCTCCCATTCACAGCAAGACAATATGCCAGTATCTGTCATAGTCCAAGTCCTTGCAACACTACTGAAGTCAGAGAATTCAAGTTCCAAATTCTTTGATTCTTTTAAAATCGGTTCATTTTCCTTCTTGCTATTCTGGTAAATCCAGCATACAAACATGCATACGCATACACATATAGATGTACTGATTGGTGTTTTCCAAAGCATGGACATAAAGTAATAAAAATAAAGCAAAATATATATTTTTTTCTTTTGTCCTTTTGTTTTCTGGTAAAAGGTACTTCATAAATAGTTTATATTCCAGCTTCATTTTCTTCCATTCACTCTCTGCTAGGAACAAAGTCTAAAGGATTAAGACGGAAACAACCGTGTATTATATAATTCAACAAATACACAAAAACTGTTCCAAATTGCACTTTAAAAAAAAAAAATTAACATTTCCACTTCTGCTCAGTAAGAACTGATGCAATGCTATTCACATTTCCCTGCTTTTCTTCCATCTATTTTGGAATTCAATGAGCAGTAACATACAGACAACAGTAAAGAGTGCTATCCTTTTCTTTGTTCTTTCATCTGATTCTCCTGCTCCCAGTCTGTAGGAGAATGAATCTAGTCAGGCTAGAGAATTTGCACCTTGCTTTTCTCATAAGGAAGATGAAGTTTTTTAGATAACAGTAGGGACAATTTCTGGTCTCATTGAAGTCATTGGCAGTTTTCCAGATGATTTGTTATGAGATTTGGCCTTGAGAAAAAGGATCAGTCACACTCATCTCCTTTTTATTCTGAACTAGAATGACCCATATCACTACTCAGTGATGGCTGCCTAGGATACTAGCAGTGAATTTTTGGAAAATGATCAAAAGTTCAAATATATGCAAGAATGCATGAAACCCACTGTCTAAGAGACCAGAGAGAATGCAGTCGGCCTCAGCAAAAAATACATGATTAAATAGAACCAAATAAAGCTGCAAGCTTGTTATGAAAGATCATCTATATCCATTTTATTATTTGTCTGTAAAATATTATGTTAGGATGAGGCCTGGAACAGTCATTTCAAACCTAAATGTAAGTATGCATCTTCCTGCATTCTCTGAAATTTTTTGGTTGCAGAGCACTATAAATGGTGCAAAACAAAGTCTCTTTTCCAAGTTCCCTACAGTGAACAACTTAAGAACATTTAGTTTTAGCTGGTTTTAGGACTTTATGTCCTCAGAGAATAAATACTGCCCCTTTGATCTCCAGATATAAAAGTCACCATTTCCCAGGAGCTGGAGAGGATCTGGGGCCCCGGAGCAGAGACAGAGACACAAAATGAGAGCCTGGCAGCTCTGGTCCATTCCCAGCATTGCTGCTGACTCCAATAATTGGAAAAAAAACTGTCAGTGATGCCCAGTAATCCCTATTTCTGCAGTGAATTTAAGAGTACTCATTTGTTTTAGCAACATTCGTTAAGGAAGGAAACAAAGTAATGTCAAATAAATAGTAATACTCTCTGACCTCACCATTAACTTCTTTCACGTTGTTATGAAAGCAGGTAGTCTGCAAAGTAAATTCACAGGCACCTCATTTTGTGCGTCTGTGTCCTTTGCGGTGCCCTTTCCTATGGGAGAAAAGATGAAAAACAATACTTGAATCCAACAGTTTTCCCTGTGTATTGGAGGGGAGACGCAGAATGCAGGATGGCAGGTCAAAGAGAATATAAGATTGCATTACAATACAGCTGTGTCTGCATTTGAAAGCATTTCACTAACATGTTGTTATCCAGAGTTTTCCCTTTCAACATTTCTTGTAGGAGGTGAATTTTCCAGTTGGTTTGACTTTGCTGTCAAAAAAGTCAAGCTAATTTTTTTTCTTTCTTCTGATTAAGTGAATATAATGTTAACAGTAATTAAGCCAAGGATCCGGGTTTTTTTCCTCTTTAATTTCTAACCTAATAAGCAAACTGTTTGTATCCATCTTTGTAGAGAGATTTTAAAACCACTACTGAAAGTACACTGTAAAAACACTTTCTCACTTGAGAGACAAAATCGCTTTGATGACCCTCAAACCTCGCGTGTTAAACTCACAAGTAGAAATCATGTTTTTCATTATTCCTGTTACCTCAAGGTTACTTCAGGGCTAAGGTTTCCTGTGAAGATCAAACAAGAGTTGTGTGTTTTTTTTTTTCATCCTGTCTTGCACATCCTCACTTATGTCCAGATTATGCCCTCTGAAAGTACTAAGCGGCAGTCTCCGTGGCCTTGGAGCTGGAGGGAGGATTGTTTGGTGTTTAAAATGCTCTGATCAGCAGACCAACAGAAATCTGGTTCTTTTCTCATTTCTGGCTCTGTAACCTTGGAAAAGTCAATATGTCTCTGCCTGTATTCCCCAGCTGCAAAGGGCAGGGGATGCTATTTCCTTGCTGCATAGGTCTTTTGAAGATGAACCTGCTCTTGGAAATTGATAATAAGCACCAAAAAATGCATACATTGATCTGCATGTGCCTTGGGTGAGGATGTTTTCCTTCCATTGCCCAGTTCTGGAGATCTGCCATGCTTGAAAGCATTCACATGGGGCCTCTGTGTTCATTCCTGTGTGTGCCTTGTCAGTGGCTGCTTTAGGAAACCTCTGCTTCTCCCTTCATTATTTCCCCAGCTGTTGAATAGGGCTGTTGACATACAGGAGAGTTCTGCATGCTCCTCTTGTGCTTGAGGGTGGTCTTGCCCAACCTGACTTAATACTTCAGAGTTTTTGATCCCCTTTGTAGGGAGAAAGGAGTTGTTTTAAAGCTCTAATGTAACATTTTTCCGTTATTTATTTTCTGCAAATGTTCGTGTTCCTGATGAACTTGTTTTTGAAATCTTTTGCTGGAGCCTTATCCACATAGGCTGATCATATGTGCCCCAGATATAAACAGGAAGAAAAGGTTTCCAGTTCCATCTGCTGCAGTCTAGAACAATTTTATCCGCCATTTGCTGAGGGAAAGCAATTCTGATTTAAAGGGCATGTAAGCTGTGTTATTAGTCTGATAGGATAATGTATTACATTCTTTTTTCCTGTTGGATTTTTAAACTTGAACTGAAAATAAGAGCAATGCACAAGCTGTAAGTAAAGATGTAAAAAACTAAAACAAGAAAAAGGGAAAAAAAAAAAAGATCAGAGCTGGAATTTACACTAATAGCATAAACTGAGTACCTGGACAGCTGGTTAAAAGCCTTCCAGAAACTTCGACCAAAAACCCAGCCAGCTCTTTTCCAGCAACTTTCAGCAGAAGTAAATGGGAAACCCCACCAAAAAAAAACAGCCAGTTCAAGGATACAACTGCTTCACTAGGACCCCAAATTCCTTTACCACTTGGTACCAGTGTAGACCGCCCAAGTGGCTCCTACTGCTCACCAAGCAGCTGAAGCTCTCTCTCCTCAAGCTGGGCTGCTTACAGTCCCACCTTTGTAAATTTGTTGTTGGTAACAGTGGATTCTGACAGCAGGAGCTGAGGTCTGTGTCAGGGTCAGCAGCTGGCCTGTGGATTTCAGTAGGTATTTACTGGATAAAGGCACAGCATCTAGCACCTGACTTTTAGTTCTCCTGGGCCATGGAATCCTTTGTTACTCACTTATCATTCCTAAACATGGATGGCATTTGCTGGATGTGTTTGCCTTTTTCTCGAAATTAGCATTTTCTTTAAGTTTCCTACTTTGAGGTGTGTTTTACTCTTTTGTAGCAGCTGCAAGTGCCCAGCTATAGCTGGCACGTGGCGGTGACCCATTGTGTGTAATGCTGAGAGCTAGAACAGTGAGGAGATGGGTTGGTATGCCAGTACCACCAGCCTTTGTGGCCCTCCAGAAAGCACCAAGGCGTGATGAGAGGCGTGCTGAGAGATGTTTCTTGCAAGAAACCACCAGAGGAAGTCTGTCTAGTTTCAGAAAATTAAAGTACCTTTGAAACTGAAAGCAAACAGGAGCTTCCACCGGAGAGAAAACCAAAAGTGCATTTAAAAAGTTACAGACATCACGTATCCATTTGTCTGTCCGTTCCAAATTCAGAAGTGGTTTCTTGCCAAAAAGCACCCGTTAGGAGGCAGGGCCGCACAGAGCCCCGCTGCCGAAGCACAATGCCAGGCAGAGAGGAGGGGCGGCCGTGCTCCGCTGTCGTCCCCCAGGGGACGGCTGTGAAGGAAGGAAGCAGATCACAGTGTGTGAAGTCTGAGAAGTGACAGCGTTTTGCACTCAAGGCAACTGCACGAGGTTACCTGAGGACAGTGTCTGGCTCTACTAGCTGATTGCTTTGAGCCTTCAAAAATCCAGTTAATGGGGGCACCTCCGAAGCAAACCAGATATCCCTTTTACCATGCAGTCCCTGTTGAGAAGAGTATAATTTTACATTAATTACACTGGATAAGTAAGAATTTGTTATGTTCCGACTTGATCCAGTAAATTCCCATTTAACCCAGTTGTCCCTATTAAGTGTGTCAGCTCTCCTTTCAAAAGCTCTGCTGTGCAAAGACAAATTAGTGTATTAATGTGAAAATACGTACTTTGAGACAACAAAAATTAGGAAACCCTTATCCTCTTTTTTTCAGAAAGAATTATTTATTATGGAATTTTACAACGAACTCTGATTGCTTACAGTTGTTTATAAAAATCGAATTTATTTTTCTTCATGCTTTTTATTTTCTCACTTCTAAGCCTTAACAGAATTCCACTTGTCACTTTCGTTTTCATTAATGTACTTTCATTTTCTCTAATGTACTTTCATTTTGTTTAAAGTTGATTTAAAGTTGCGTTTTCAGTTTCTCACATAAATATTGAAAAAAAAATTGACCTGAAAGTACCTCCTAAGACTCATCTACTCTTTTCTGCTCTCCTTAAATTATACATTGCATATACTAGACAATAGCCGGATCTAATTCTGAACTACTTCGTCAGTTGTAGTTAAAGCCTAGGGGAAAGCCATCCGTTTATCTTGCACACAGTTAGTATGTAACTCCATTCAACCAAAGCTGAGTGTGTTTTCCAAGACTTTGCCATTGGAGCACAGGTCCACTGTCATCTTATTGAAAACAAGGAGAACTGTCTTTTTTCTGTCCATGGATAAGTGATGGGTCCTAAGTGGACACCTAGAAGTTCTCCTGCTTTTAGGAGTATTAACCATCAAGTGTATTTTATGCTTTTAGAATTTTCACTGGAGAGTCAGGCTTAGGGAAGAACGGTGGGGTTTTAGTGGTTTGTGTGTGTGTCTGTTTGTTTATTTTTGACCTTTCACATGCTACTTATTTTGTCATCCATGTCATACTTATTTTGTTAAATGTGCAGAAGGTGGTCTCAGAGCTCAAAGATCTCCTTGCAGTTAGGTAGGTGTGTTTGGAGAGGAAAGTTGAATAATTTCTGATGTGAAATAACAATCAATTTGGGCATATGGCATTTTGAGATATGTGTACAATAATCTCAGAGATGTCTGGATTGCTTAAGCATGTTATTCACTTGTTGCTCTTTAGCGTCTGATACATGGGATACACACAAAATAAATGCATTATTTGCACAAAATAAATGCCTTTTATTAAGAATGTTTGATAGCTCTGGTGCTGTTCGTGCTCAGAATGTGATATTTTAGAGTGCATGTTTGTATGCAAGGGATTATTGTTGCATTTTATCATGCTGTGGTTAGAATATGTGGAAAATGTTTTTCTGCAATATTACTACATCATATAAAACACACGTGGTAATTCTAAATGTAGTAAAGTGACCATGACATGATGTTCATCGTCAGTCTTTGGCCCACCAGTTGTTTTCACTCATGTAAGAAGTAATCAGACCCAAACTGACTTTGAAAGGTGATCCATTTCTATCTTAAAATGGGTTTAAATGGAATCTTTCTCATGCCTTTCAGTCCCAAGTGGGTCTTTTTTTTTTTCCTGCTGCTCCCTACAAGTGTGTTCTTGTTTTGTATTTCAGAACTGGATTTTCATTTAGCAATTAATGTGGGTGATTCAAGTCACTCCTTCTGTATTTTATTAATTTTTGCCAAATATAGTATTTCTCAGCCTACTATTGATTGAGCAGAATGGGGCTTGCCTACACAAAATTTCTTAGGAAATACAATTTGCACATCCAGATTTTTAACTACACCCACTCTCCCCATTATTGCAAGGTGTTAATCTAGTTGTATGATGCTGCCTGCACAGATGCATACCCTCTTTAAAAATAGGTTATGTGCCTAAATCGTTTAGAGAGCTCGAATACTGATTTTTTCTAGGTCTTGGTGCTCACCGAATATTTAGCTCTTGTGGTTACTGTATCAGTTTTTGTGAAGGTTTTTCCATGCTTTTAAAAGGTGCTTTTACTAATTAGTTTAATCCTAAAGTGCAGCTGAGTTCTTTTGCAGTAAAAGCAACTACTAATTTTAAAAGTAATTTTAAATTTACACATATCCATTTTAACAGTACATTTGACTTGAGTACTTCTTTTCCAGAAATCTACCCTGGAGAAAATGTTTTTAATCAGGTTAAAATGGAGGCAAGATAGAAAAAAAAAATGTTTGCTATGGCTTGACTGCAGCAGTGCTAATGAGCTCTGCTCTAATACATGGAGGAACATATGGCCCCCATCTGAATGCAAACTGGACACAAAGCAGTAATTCAGCTGAGATGTCCTGAATATTGTAAACTGGGTGAATGTGGTTGAAGGTGTTTATAAACGGTGGCTGAATCCCACACACTGACTCACTGCCTTCTAATGTCCGGGGCTCAAGGTGCTGTTTGTAAGAGTATAGAAAATGACCAGAGGAGGGAATTCTTAATTAATGCTAACAAAATAGCTAACTGGAGTGTTATGTTACGAAGAAAAGACTTCTTGTGCTCATGACGCAGCAAGAGACGGATTATGGAGAGGGCGAGTTAGGAGAAGAAAAATCACAGGACAAGCAAATTGAGTATTTACTGGCAAATAATTGCTCTCTTAAGCTGTGGCTCTCTTCCTAAATTCTCGGCATTCCTGAGCACTAGAACTGTATTTTTAAAAATGCATCGTTGCAGAGTAGATGCAAAAAAACCCTCAAAGGCTGATATTACAGGCTTGTGCAGGTAAGACTGTGTGTTACTGCCTATATTTCTTCTGAAGCTTTAGACTGACCGTTGCTTATGGATAGAATACTGCTTTTTTTTTTTTCTGTTTCCAAGGAACTGATATTTTGGTTTCACAGCTATATTCTGTCTGAAAGTTAGGGAAATGGAGATGGTCCTCTAGATTGAGTGCATGCTTTTGTGTCAGCTCGGATATGCCGATGTACATAAAAACAAAACAAGCTTTTAGGAGTTCCAATTTTGTTTAATTTAATTGGGTTCTGGCTTTTCTAGAAGTGCCTCTACTTAAAAAAATCTATACAGCAATTGAGTGTGGGCAGAAACATGCCTCTGTGTGCTTGCATTTTGATACGATTTGATTTCCACAAAGGAGGGCTTAGGAGACTGTACAGGGACAGAACTTTTCTAGAATAACTCTCTGAGACTGCCCACATCCATATGTATCCCCTAGGTGTGGCTCCCCAAGGAAATGAGATTTCTGGAAACCCCTCTGTTTGCATACCTGTCTGCAATTCCTTTAATCTTTTGATTATAGCCACTTTCAGCCAACTTTGATGGGTAAAAGTGTCCAAGATACTAAAGCTTCTACATGTTTTGTAGAAGTGGGCAGCTCTTTAAAGGAGAAAAGCTCTTTTAATGACACCGCTGAGGGAAAGGCTGCCTCACCATTTTACCCGAAATTATGCATCAGAGACCCCACATGGACAGAGATTCAGAAGACAGCAGATACTTTTGGCTACTTGTGAATTGGCTCAGCTTCATGGAGAATTTGATTTTTTGTTTATTCCACATGTAAACTTCATTTTCTAGTACTGAAAAGATCTGTTAGCCTGTGGAGATCTGTAGATGGTTAGGAATACTCTGTCTTATACGGTTCTTTTTCACATCTTAATCACCAAATGACAAAACAGTATTGTTAGCATTTTTTTTGTCATGCCTACAAACTGTTCTTCCTTTCTGCCCCCACTTCATGATGCACATTAAAAGGAATGGCCAAAACTATCTCGCTTTCCACAAGTAAATAAAAATAGTGTGCACCCATGAAGAACAGAAATGTATTCTCTTTTACAGAGATGTGATTTTAGTTGTGCCAGTCCTATGGCACACTGAACACTTGACTGATGGGCTCTCAAACTCACCAATCTAGAAAGCCACGCTGTAAGCATTACAGAACCCAATATCTGGTCCTTCAAGAACAAATTGCTAAGTTCCTGGTGAGGAGTACCAGTGATTTAACCTTTTCCACAGGGGTGATTTCTCCTTAGCGTGCATCAAACTGAAGTTGGCTGATGTCTTTAAACACAGGCAGTTTTCAGTCCTCATACTTTATTGTACCACAGTTGTAGATATTCTGTTTATTGACTACTCTGCCAATTATTTCTGTAATTACGTTTATCATTATTGTAATGGTTCTTTATTATTGTTATTATTATTATGTCAATAATTAGTCCTTTTTAAACTCTCGAAACCTCTTGGCCCTTGTGATGTCTTGGTGCAGAGTCCTGCAAGTAAATTATATATTATGTGGATAAAAAATAATAATCCTTTTATTGGTTTTAATGTTCTTTAGTTTTAATGTCTGTTTCCTGGTAGGTCAGATTTATTTTCTTTTCTCTGTGCGGTTACATTTATATCACATCTCCTCTGTTCAGTCTTTTTCATTTTCATTGCCAGTTCGAAGCTATCTAAACTTTTTGCATATGAAAAGCTCTTGGGGGTTTTAATGAGTCTTTTTATTCTCTGAACGCTTTTTGTTTCTTTTACATCATATTTGAGGAAAGGTGATCAGGGTTGACAGCAAAATCCGGAGGGATGGCATAACACTAACTTACGTATCAGCATTTCTAGTATTCTTGAAAGAATTTCCTTTGGAGCATCAGTCTGCACGAGGTGCTGAGTGATCCCCAAAATTTCTGTTTCCCATGTCTGAGATGAATTCTCTGAACTCATCATGTGTTACAAGATGAAAGCAATGCGAGTTATTTCTTTATCTCTGATATTAGAAAAGGCTAACTACAGAATCCCGTTAAAAGTTTTTTAAAGTCAAAAGAAAGATCTGTAGGGAAGGATCATTGTACCTTGTGTGTTGTAAACTGGAAGGATTCCACAAGATGATGATGGCTGACATCTAAAGGAAGTACAGCTTGTTCTGTGACTTCTAGACCATCTGCAACTGACGTGGAAGAGATGAGAGGATGCCAAACAATAGCACAATTGTGATATAGTGGAAGTATGAATCAGGCATTGGTCTACCCTTCCTGGAAAACACAGTCGAAGGCTGAGACTGTTCCTAGGAAGGCACGCAGAGTCTTCATTTGTTTGAAAGAGATAAATTTCAGGCACCAATTCAAGACTAGCAATCACATTAAAATGTCTGGATCAAGCTTTTTCCAGGTTGGATTGTCAAATTTTATCTTTTTATTTCTGCAGATGTATAGAGGCATGTTATAGAAATATGTATTAAGAAGTCCCTGGGTCCTAGGAGAAAGTGTCAAGTTGACTCTGGCTAGAAGCAAGTGAGTTTTATTCACATTCCTTTCACTTCATTCACCTCTTTTCCATTCTCTTCTTGCCACCTCCTGTCTCTCATCTGATTTTTCTTTTCCTTGTTAAAAATTCTGACTGACCTGGTACATTTTAGTATGATATAGGCGGCCGTATTCGTCATGAAGGTGATAAAGCATACTTAAGTGCCTTCTCACTTGTCCAAGAGATACCATAGGTTTCAAAAAGCAGACTAGAGAACCCTGAGATAACACAGAGCTAAGATGTGCAGCTACCAATTCAGCTTCTGCAGTGCAAAGAATTCATATTTCCCATAAAAATCAGAAGAAAAAAAAAAAAAAGAGAAATAGTGAAAGAGTGAACTCAGAGAGTCCGAATGCATACATTTTAAAATTGTATTTATGGTAGATGATGCAGGGAAAGCATTTGTATGCCAAAACTAGCAATCCATTGCTAAGAAGGTAAGTTTCATGGCTAAAGCAGAGTGCTGAAGGGTAGAGACTGCACTGAATTCTTGTGGTCATTGACCAGCTGAGTAATTTGTACAACATTCCTAAGGTCTGTTTCCCACACCAAAGCAAAACTTTGTATAGGAAAAGATAAAAAAGGAAAGGTGTGTTACTTCTGAAATGCTGAATACTGGAGTGGCTCAAAATGTGTTTCCGAAATGTGTTTAATGCATCGAGCAAAACAACATGTGTAGGTCATTAGGAGAAATCACACCACTACCAATACCTCTTTCTTGCCATCTTTCCCCTTTCTTACAGGTTTAATATGAGATAGCCAGCATACCAGTGGTTAAGAAGCTATGTCCACACTTTTTCAGTTCTTTATATTTTGACAGTAGTGGGCTTCTCTGAGCTATTGATAACTTCAGATGCAGTTTGTTTGCATTTTTGTTCATACTACCATAAATCCCAATCTAGAATGACAATGGCTAAGGAATGTAAATACGTCATTACTAATAATATCATTAATAAAGTCGTTAGGCTTTAATTTTGTGATTTTAAGCTTGAGGTGTCCAACTGAAATCTGTGGTGTGTGCTTACTGAATCAGTGCCATAGTGCAGGACTGGGAGCCCTTCATCGTCACAGGTGGCTTTAAACACACTCAGTCTTGGGATACCAGAAGACTTTGAAGTGGTGTTGCCTTTCCCTGGAAATCAGTAGAGTTATCCTTGCAAAAGCAAGTAGTTTATGCAGCATGATAAAATGACTGTTACGTTGCTGGTGGAGGAAAAGATAAAGATCTTAACTACTAACTTTCTTATATGAGTACTAGAAAATAAGGTCTTTGAATTCACAGCAAAATCAAGGTGAGGGAAACCAAGAGGATAACTATTCAGAATTTTAGCTAGTAAAGAGAAATTAGGCTAGGGCAAATAATGAACAGGATCCTTACTGCCCAGGCATCGAAGTCCTTAAATTTTAGATTGCAATGAAAGTGTTTCTACATTTGGTCTATTAGGACAAAAAAAAAATCACAGTAATTCCAGACATATTTTTAAAAGCAATGAATACAGGTATGAGAGAGTACTGTAGGTAAATTATCCGATACAGAAGTTTTCCTTAGAGTTACAAAATATGTTATGTCATATTCACAGTTTTTCCATAAAAAGATTTTTCCGTTAGTCATCAGGTTGGAACAACATTTATAGAACTTGGAAAAACAAGTCATAATACCTATAAAACATTTTGAAAAGTTAAAATGAAAACTTTCCGAGCAGTTGATAGAAAAGAAAGTAATGGGGAGATTTTTTCTGCTTTTGTGTAAAAGGTGGGAGTGTTGACTGAAGAATACTATAGCCAACTGCAAATATATGAAACTGTTAGAGAAAAGATTTCTCTCCTGTTCCTATTTTCAGACAAATTACCTTCGTGGTCCTGGTCCTTTCGTTCCACACAATTATCGACTGAGCTGAAGGAGATCTCCCTATAGCTGTGAGTAGTAATGAGGCTTTAGCATTTCTTTGCACATTGCTGCTAGAGAGTGACCTCTCTCTCTAGAAGGCTCACCTTTTCATTACAAAGGTGTTACTTCTTTTCTGCATATTTAAAGCACTGCATGTGCTACAATGCAATCACTTCACTGTGGAGTAACAGAAAAATTCAAGCTGACATAAGTTCCAACAAGCTTCTTTAACCTTGAAAGTGAAAGGTGTCCAGTAACAGGCAGGAGCTTTGAAAGACAGCGGAAGAATAGATTCATTTTGGATTGTACTCAGAATGTTGTATAAATGATCCAAGAAACTCAGAGAGATGCCACAAACACCCTATTAAGGAGATACCAGTGACAGAACGAGAGCTACTGTCCAAAACTGCTTGAGTTTTGACAGCATTACGTGATGGCATCTGAGATGTATGTAGATGCCAGGCAGTGATAGTGTCCTTTGGTGAAGTCATTTATTCATCTGACACTGATTTTTCTCCTTGTACCAGTGCATGTACTCTCCTGTGTGACAGAATTGATGTGATCTCATGAAATTCCAAGAAAAGCAGAAATTGGGTAGACAAAATGGATGCTACTACCAAGAAAACTCTACTCAGTACTCTTAGAAGTAAAGGATATGGTGATGTGAGTCAGTCCTCACAACACAGCACTTCAAGGGAGATTGATAAATGGTGATTGGGCACAACTCACAGCTCTAAGTGCTATGAGGAGGTGATATCATGTGGCATATTTACCTGGGATTTTTGTGCTGGCAGAGAGTCGGGGAAAGAAATCTTTTTATGATCAAGCAGTATAGCTCAAAGCAGCATTGGTTTTATGAATGTGAATGATAGACAGTGGTGAATCGGAGTACAGCTGAATCCTAAACCAAGTGATTGTGATGGGGCAAATTATAGGGGAATTTATGAAAGGATCTCTGCTGCTATAGCTCAGATGATTCGTCTGTGCTGTTTTTTGCTCACTCTTTTCCAAGTTTATTTTGTATTATATATCATTCCTGTAATTGTGTTCTTTGTTGTTTCTCTCCTGACATGTTAAATCCCATAACACAGTCTAGTCATGATGTTTTCCTTCTCTTTCAAAGAGTCCCAAGAGAGAGAAGCAGGGAAGGTAGATGTATTTGACTTTGGAAAATGAGTTGATGCCAGTTGCAAAGGAAATAAAATATATCATAGGGGTCTGCTAAGGGGAGGGGAGTGAAAATATTTCTTGTTTGTGACAAAAGATTGCCTTGAAGATTGCTTCAGCTTGATCAGTCTGAAGTCCATGTCTCACTGTTTCCATTACAAAGGCTTTAATGTTCCTGTTTCTTTTGGAAAAGGACTTCATCTATTTTGAAATAAGTCCAAGGCTCCCCAAATGTACTGTTTGCTTTCAGGCTCAAAGCATGAGACCTATGCATTGGTGTCTCATTCTAGAGGGGCTAGAAAATACTACATGATTTAAGTCATGGGCCAGGATAGCCAAGCAGTCAGCATATGAGCAGCTCCATGGCAGCTGAGGATCACAGAATCCACAGCCTTATGCTGATACAGTGAGCACTACTTCTGCAAGGACTTTGAGTATGAAGATATTTGAGCACAGAACAGGGCCATGGCTTTCTCATGCTCTGGGCAATAGATGCAAGCAATATGCTTAGCAGACAGGAGAACAAGCTGTCAAGCTATGCCTGGCACAAGGACCACAGGATGGGAGAGGAACTGAAGTACTCTGCTGTGCAGGGAGTCTGTACTGTGGTGGGTCACTGCAGGGCTGTAATTAGATAAGAAAATCTCAGCCAGAATGAGTGAAACCCAGTAGATCTTTGTTTTACATACAATTTGTCTGGTTTGCACGTAAGAGGCTGGACTTCAGGATCTGTATTATGAAGGTACATTACTATTCATATGATACCTTCTTGGTATCAAGCCTGTAAACTGATGCAATTCATTCCTTCAGAGGATCCCAGTCAGGATTTGTTCACTGGGGTTGATCATTACAGAGCTGTAGTACATTAATTCAAGTCCTTAGCAAACAGTGGCTCAGTATCCTCCCCAAGCTTCCCACGGCTTCCTGTTGTGAGAACATAGCTTTCTGCTGTTTTTCCTTTGTCTGCTCCTGAGATGTCCCTAATCTCTTCTGAGCATCAGCCCCCATTTTTCTGTTTGCAGCAGAGAACTTTTTCAGTGCACGCCTGTGAAGTTCATTCCTAACCTGTCGTTTTCATAGTAGCAGTTTAACCTGGTGTTAAAATACAGCTCCATCCTGATACATACATTCAGAGGAAGAAAATAAATGCGCCCTCTGGAAAGAGATGATATGTTCTCGAAATTAGTGGCAGCCATTCCTCATAGTATGTGATATGTTTTAAAGTTTAAGGTCATTTTTTTTTTTCTTCTTTTTTAGTATGTTCAACTATTAGCATCAACTGCTGATACATTTACCTCAGGCTTTTTTCTTTACAAATCCTACAACCTTTTTGGAAATTCCATTCCTTCTCCACTCAGCTCTTAATTTTTTTTTTTTTTTCTTTTTAAAGTGAAAGCAACTCTCATGTAAGATGAGCACAAGTGAGCTGCCAGGAGGTAAATTCTCTGTGCTGTAAGCAGGCTTCTATTTTACATGGGATAGCCACTGTGGAATGCAACAACTCTGAACAACAGATCATGAGTCCAGAAAAATACAAATGAAGTGACAGCAGTGTTTACAGTGCCAAGTCACTTAAATGAGAAGATACCTTATTTTGAAGTGACTACTGTCCTCCTTTGTTAACTTGAAACCATCTGGTTCTAAACATGTTTGACAGAAGGATAGAGGCTACCAGGAGACTGCATCCTACCAGTTTTATGACAATCAGAAGCAGGAAAAAGGCAAAACTTCCTCCTGCCCTGCAGGAGAGCCTGCAGCATGCACTCGAGATACATGCAAGGGTTGTCCAGCCAGCAGGGCGGACATCACTCACAAAGTGGCCTGGCAGCTGGCAGATGTGCTCCTCAGCATGTGTTCTGGGTGTCCTGCCACTAGGAAAGGAGGGAGGGAGCTGGAGGTGCTGCAGGTAATGGCCAGGGGGAAGCACAAAGAACTCTGGAGGGAGCAGTCCTAGCCGAAATGTTCTGGAGGGGGAGAACACAAAGCAAAAGAGAGGCAAGCCTGTTGATTGTGGGATGACTTGTTTAATTCAGATACACTCTGATCTGTCAGCAGATCCAGAGGTATTTCAACAGTGAAGCATCGCTTTAAGGTTAAAGACTGCAACTAAAGGGGGAAAGACAGAAGTTCTGTTCTTTATCTAGGAGGCGTGAACTTGATGAACCGATTATAACGTCTGTGTCTCATATTCTTTCTCTCTGAGAGAAGGATAGAAATACGTGTGCTTCAGAGGGGAGCTGAGGTGCTTCATCCGTTTGGAAATGATTTTTCTCCTTTAGGAGACAGATGCTTTACCTTTTCCATGAAAAGCTGTAAATGTTTCAGAAACAATTAAAGAAGCTTCCTGACATTCTCTTGGGTGAGGAAATATGATTGCTGTGGGAAAACTGAGGCAAAGAATCTATCATGTGAATATTTTATTTTAATAGTTAATGAACAGGGAAAAAGAAAGCATTACTATAAAACACATGAGCAAGATTGTGGAAAACTTTGGCAGAGAAAGGGACTGATAAATTCTGTCTTGATTGACATCTCTTGAAGGTCAAAGTGTCTACCCAGTGTATGAGGCAGTGTTAAATTTGCTCATGATGTATATATATAAAATCAGAAGACCTTGCCTCTTAGTATACTTAATTTCAGAATACATGTACTGCATAAGGCTGGCTGGTAGAGTAGAAGTAAATATTTTGAAAAGTGAATACATAAAAAGATAAGCTTTTGGTGTGACATCAGCAATAAATATTAATATTTTTTACATGAAAACCTCAAATTATTTTATGAACAATACCTAATCACCAGATAGCATGCCTCTTCAGGAGATCTCCAAATGTCTTGATCAAAATATACCACACCATTTCACAGTGTTTGTGCGTAATGGCATTTCCTATTTGGGAATTTGGAAATAGAGGCACAGAGAAATTACGTAGGTCACACACCAAATGAGTGGCAATTGAGGAAGAAAAAACAGATGTCATGACCTTTTCCTCTTTCTTTAACTCAGAAGATTGGTAGTCTTGCAAGCATGCATGTCTGTTTTCAGTTTAAGCTGATTCTTGTTCTTGCAAGATGTGTGATGCTTCAGATGGTGCAGTTGTTTTGACTCCCTCATTCCAAGAGCCAAGGCATCAAATCAGTTCCTCTAGGCTAGCATCAGTTCTCCACTAGGACAAGCCTCCCTTTTTCCATCTCTAGTAGATTACAGACTGAACACATACCAAGTAGCATTTCACACTATGGCAGATTATAACTATATGGATACTTAAGTACTAGTATAAAGTTAACTCTCATACCTGTGGCAGTTGCTTTCCCCCACTAGACTTCTGTACATTTATATCATTGTATAAATGCATCTGTAAATCAAGCATTCTATGAAAGAAAAGAGAAACTTCAGCTGGTAGGAGATTAAAAATTTATGGTGAGAAAAGACAGGGCCACCCGTAAGCATCAGGTATTCACTGACACTAAATGATTATTTTTGATTTGTTTTCATGTTTGTTTTTAGCTCAAGTTTCTCAGAAATCGGCAATGCCTTTATTTGATTGAACTGAACTCAATGTGAGGTTTACCATACATTTAAGCTGAAATATGCCAGCACTGGATATTGTGAAAATCTCACTCCTACACATACCCACTTTCACTTTTGTGTTCTTGAATCATATTTGGGTAGTAAATGAACAGAAATGGGCATGATTACATATCCCAGGAGAGCTAGTGCTTTCCAGAATGCTGTCTGTACTTCAGAATTGCTGTGCTTTTAATTGTCTTGCATCCCAGCTTGTCTTTGTATCCAGTGGGTTTCCTCTCTGGCCTTGTAAAATCCATACATTTGTGAAGTATAGTAGACAAGAACCCTTTGCTCTTGCTTGTGCCATCCCTAACTTGTGACACACATGGAAACAAGACTCATTCTGTAAGATTCTCCTGAGAGAGGAGGTTATGTGAGAAGAACACTGTCTAGCCGCCTGAGGTCTGAAGTCTTAGGCTTGTTTCTTGGATTTAATTCCTTAACTGTGTCACAAGTTTTGGACTGCTCAGTTCTCTCCCTGGGCCACCTACTCCAATTTTGAGATCATCTAGATTCTCTGTGTTAAATGTTTATGGTTTTCTTTGTCACTTAGAGTGTGAATTGTCCTTTATTTTGTAGAAGGGAAATTCACTTCCTAGTTGTGTCGACAGCAGAAATATATGAACTGTACACTTCCATTATGGTCATGATGAGGTCTAGATTCACCACTAACCATATCAAAAGGAGGCTTAAGATGGAGAATATATGACTACCAACTGCCCTTTGCTCCTAAGAAATAGGCATTTGCATTCTTTGTATCCTGGGAAGGAGTATCATCATTCTGAATGCCATGCTTATTCTCAGCATGATGTGCGTGATGAAGAAGGCACTCAAAGAAAGAATTAAAGCTAGGATGACATCAAAGCAATTCTCCCTTCCATGGTGGATTAATTACAACAGAAACACCAGCTAACTTGAAAATAAAAGCCCATGTGTGTAAGTAGACTATGGCAGTTTATTCTAAAAATGAATTCTGTCATTCCTCAAACTACAGCTCCAACAACATAATCCCCTACTTTGCTTTCTTTGACACACCTTCTCAAATTTGCTGGCCAGCTCATATTGTTGCTTTGAGATTTTTGCTGTTCTGTGTCACTTGGTTGACTTTCAGAGCTGTAATAGATAATTGCTGGACCTAGTGTCTACTGATACTACATTGTGCTTGGCATGTGATATGAAGGGATGTTTCTTCAGTGCTCCAAACCTCTCAGTAGACTTGGAGATTAAAAGTTCAAACACTCTCCCAGCTGAGCACTCAGCACACATAGTGGTTACATAAGAAAATGGGAAGAAAGAGCTTTTCAGGCAGGAGTCTAAGAAGACAACCTCAGTCTATGTCCTTCTTAAAATGGACACTGTCATATACATTAAAAAAGAAAAAAAGTGCAACTAATCTTTTATTTTTTTCTTTATTTTATATGTTACTTTATCTTACAGTGACTTACCCTTACCCTGTGGTGCTGTTCAGCATCCAAACATTGCAGATGAGTACAGTCCCAAACTCCAACAAACTGTTCCCTCAGCCAGATAGTGCTGACTTCTGCCTCAAGACACAGTAGAACAGTCACGACACTGAATTGCATTCAGCTGGTGAAACTATTGGGGAAAATAAGAGTTCTAGAGAGTAAGTAGATGAGTTCTCAAATAACAATCAAAGTAAAACGTGTACACAAAAGGGATGTAAGACTCAAATCCCAAGCACGTAATGTGGAAGCCAATTTGTAATCAATGGCTTTCTTTTCACATGTTCAGTGAGGAAATACTTGTTTTCCCAGCTCTATGCATCATAAGGCAAGGTGGACTGCTATTCGAAGCATATTTTATGCTTGTGACTTTTTCTCTAGTCTTGGGCAAGTTAGTGATTTTGTGTGATTTTTGATAGCTGGAAACAGCGGTACTGATTTCTGCCATTAACAGCTTGTAAAAATGTTGATATATTAGGGGACCAGAACACAGTGATCTGAGTAATACATTTGTCTGGTACATTAGTAACATCTTTGTGAGCTCTACTTGTTTTCTTTCCCAAAGAAAATGTACTTGCATACAAACAAAACTACATTTTCAACTTTTATTTCAGTGTGCGAACATGAAGACAGAAGAGAGACACACAGTTTAATAGTTGTGCTAAATATGTCCTCCATTATTTGAGACAAAATTAGCTTTTGGACCCTACTGATTAGAACAAGACAGAGAGTTATTACTGAGAATATCAGTGATAGGAGAGAAACATTCTCTGAGCTTTATACCACACTCCCCATTCTTTTGTCAGCTTACATTATAAATAAATAACAAAGCAATTTGACACATGCCCATTGATTAAAAATAAAAGTTGTCAGAGTGAGAGGAGAAAGACAAAAATATGAATTATTAATAACAATATTAAGCAATGCAAAAAAGATGCTTAACATGCAGGAAAGTCCCTGAAAAGTCACTTAGTGAAGGGGAAGAAAAGGACAGCCACAGAGACCTTGCCTCCACTACTTTGTGGCTACTTCCTCACTACCTAGTCTAGCAACTTGATCCTTGAAGGTCAGGGTGGCCATGTGAGTGGGTGATTCTGTTAATTTGTGTTATCTTGTTTACCTCCTCTCTACTATTTCTAGCATGCACTACCCGCAAGCATGAAGACCTCATGTATGTATGTATGGAGTAAATTTAAACTGATCATATTCATGACTGAATTGACTATCTTGTGCTTCTGAGCAATCTTCTTGCCAGCGAGATTTGAGCAACTGATTGATGAAACTGATGCTTTTGTGGCAGAAGCTAGGCTAATTTAAACTCTTTCTAATTTGGTATTTCACAGGTACCTGGGATTTAGAAAACAGTAGTAAGGCATGCAAAAGTACTGTTACTGCTAGTTGTAGTCTGTGTTCTGTGTACTACAGTGTATTGCCCCAGTTGATGTATCAAACTCTAGCTGGAGTAATTACGCATTTTTTTTTCCTACCTGTTGCTTATTTTGTTTGTATCTATTTCAGTGCTTTCATTTACCAGACCAGTTTGAATGGCTACTGGGTATGCTGACCATCCTAGCAACACTTAATTTTCTATCTACGGATATCAGATTTCTTTTTTTTTTTCCCACTGAAGTGGAAAGGAAGAAAAAGTATACTTGCAAAGAGCAAAAAGAGTAACTACGTGACTTCTCTGAAAACTGTAGAATCTCAATTAGTGACAGTCCTGCTTGCTGAAAAATGAATGTGCTCAGTGCAGATGATAATGCATGCTATCGCAATAGAAAAGCTAATCAGAAAGTTTTCCTGGTCAGGTAGAACCAAAGGTCCTACTGTGGTTAAAATGATGGCGTTTGTAGTGGAGCATCGTATATTTCACTTCTTCATGTCCAGTCTGAAGATTACATTATGTGTAACTGGAGAGATGATATCATAAAGAAAATGACTGCAGGAGTAGTAAAGCTCCTAGTCTGTGCTTATGATGTTAATGTTTTGAATTAACAAACTGTTAATGAATTCACAACATGATCTCCTATTTATTGTGCTTTAACTCTGGAAAGCTCCCTTTTAAGCATCTTTGGTTCAAGTAAGGGCTAAGCACTTGTAGCTTTTATGGGTTTCATTAAGAGTCAGAAATGCTCAGAGCTTCTGAAAATGAGGTCAAATGATCTTCTCTCTAGCATTTAGTTGCATATGGTGCAGGTACCTCCATCTTATCTCCTTATTTCAACTTCGGTTGCAGTTAGCTGGAGAATAGTAGGTACTTAGAGGTGTGATTCACCCTATCACAGTGAAAGGCATCCAAAATACTCTTGTGTAAATGCCCACTTCTGTTCACAGACTGTAAAGAAAGTCTGGATGAAGCAGTTAAAAAGTTAACCAAGATTCTTCTGTGTGTGTGCCTTGAGCTGAGTAACTGAAATTAGGGAGTTGTTCTAGAAATGTTAGGCTTGGCTTTTCTGGTTCTGTCTGTAAAATTGTTTTGTATGTTGTGAGAAAATCATAGAATTGCAGAAATGGTTTGGGCTGGACTGGAAAGGACTTTAAAGACCTTCTAGTTACAACCCACCTCCCACTAGAGCAGGTCACCCAAAGCATCATCCAGTCTGGATGAACACCTCCAGAGATGAAACATCCAAAGCTTCTCTAGGCATCCTGTGCCAGGGCCTCTCAACCCTCTAAATAAAGAATTTCTTCTTAATGTCTTATTTAATTCTGCCCTTTTATTTTAAAGCCACTACCTTCTGTCCTATCACTGTACTCTCTGTTAGAGGATCTCTCTCTAGCTTCTTGTAGAACTCCTTCAGGTACTGGAAGGATGCAGTGAGGTATCCCTGGAGCCATTCCTTCTGCAGTCTGAAAAAGCCCAACTTGCTCAGCCCCTCTTCACAGGAGAGGTGCTCCAGCCCTTTGAGTATCTTTGTGGCCTCCTTTGGACAGTCTCCAACAGCTGCATGCTTGGGGTCCTAGAATAGGATGCAGCATTGCAAGTGGAGACTCATGAGAGCAAAGTAGAGGGAATTAGTTCCCTCTCTCTGCTAGCCATGCTTCTTTTGGTGCAGCCTGGAATAGAGTTGGCTTTCTGGGCTCCAAACACATGTTGTCAGTTGATATCAAGCTTTTAATCCACTGGTATCCCTAGGTCCTTTTCTACAGGGCTGTTCTCAATCCATTGTCTCCCAGCCTGTATTTATGCTTGGCATTGTCCCTACCTGGAAACAGGACCATGCACTTGGCCTTGTTGAACCTCGTAAAGCTCTCACAGGCCCACCTCAATCCTACTGAGGTCTGTCTCGATGGCATCCCTTCCCTCCGTTGCACTGATTGCACCACTCAGCTTGCTGTCATCTGCAAACATGCTGAGGGTGCACTCAGTCCCCTTGTTCATGTCACCAACAAAGCTGCTGAATAGTACTGGTAAGATGGACTTCTCTTATTTGGTACTCTATGTATAGAGGTAAGAGTTCTTTTTAGCTCCTGAATGGTTTTCATTTACTTTTTGTGAGTTCTTTCTACTTTTACATGTAGTGTGAGTAAACATTAGCACTGAGTGATTGTGTCACTTGGTCTCAGCATGAGTACCACACACTATTGCTAAATTTGGCTTCATATGAATTATTGGTCTCCCTTAAATAATTAGTACGTCTAATCTGCTAGATCTGGTCCTCAGGGTTTTGGTGAACATTAATTTGAACATTAACAGACTGAATTTAAGATAATGTTATTGGTTTGGAAAAGTTCTACAAGCCAATATTTGTGTAGCAGAGCCCAAGCACAGAACAAACTGAATGAAACAGAATGGCTTCTGTGGCAGAAGTGAGGTGATGGAGAAGGAAACAGCTATCCTTTCTCAAATGTACCCAGAACTGTAGCTGAAGTCAAATAAAGACATGTAAAGAGATACTAGCATGCTATGCCTAGCTCCCCTGGGACTGGAAGGCAATCATTTCATAAATCTACTGGTACCATATTTAGCCTTATTCTAAAATCTTTTTCAAATGTCTGCAAGGAAATCTTTAGATGTTTAAAGAATTTTGTCCTCTGATGAGGAGATTCTTAAGAAAATGAGTTGGCTTTAAAATTAAGCAAAGAGAGTTAAGAGAACCTTTGATAAGGAATTTTAAGAATCCTGGAGAAAGCACTTTAATAATACTGCTATAGTAATTTTCATCAGTCTTACTACACCCATGTGCAGTATTTCTACTCTGTAAACTGAAGCATATTTATTTAAATGATTTGCCAAATATCTTATCATGGGTAAGTGGCAAGCTGTAAATGGAACCCAGGAGTCCTAATTTGATTTCTTGTTGAATTCAAAGACAGTATTCAAAGCCTCTGAAAGAAAAACACTCAAGAATTCAACAGTAACACTCTGCGTGAGGAGTCTCCCATTTCAATAAATGTGTGGTTATGATATGTCTGTACTTCACTGACCAAGGTCCCTGAGGTTGCTTTCAATCCAAACCCATGACTCCTTTGTGGGTGCACATTGCACTACCAGATCTTTCAGTGCTCTGAACCAAAAGTCTTGTTCTTAATGGACATACTGGGGAAAATACAGCCATCTAAAAACACCACTATTGCCAGTGAAAAAAAGCAAGCATGAGTGAAATAAAATCTGTAGAGTCATATGAATGCAAGCTGCAGCTTGAATGCTTCTATCAGTGCTGAGTTTTTGGTTTTTTTTAGAGAAGTGAAGATCAGACAGCAGAGATATTATTTATCTTAAAACTCTGTTCTATCTATTTGCCATCTCTGTGAGATCTTGAATAAATATAGATAAGTCTCTGTATTTTGAAATTTGTATTTTGAATTTGACAACACACTGGATGAGCTTTACAGAGAGGTATTTCAGTGGGAGGTTTTTGAGAGAAGGCTCTTCCCATCAGCTTGTCTTCCCAGTATATTTTGTAGTACATGATGACAAAAGGTGAGAGCAAGAGCAAACAATAACCATCCCAGAAAATCTCAGTAAACATTTGAAATCAGTAGGTTAAATTGGCCGGTGTAAAAGTCTTGCGTACATCTAGTCCATAAAATCAAATCTCATAATCTTGAAAGGAAAATTCAAGAGTCAGGGAAAATGCAGTTCAACTTGATTTGCACAGTCAGGACTTTTGTTTGTGAACTTCTGTCAGGACTGATCTCTGTATTTATATAAAATATAAAACTGATGTTCTTCTTTAGAATTCCAGTTTCTGCCAGAGTCAGAAGAAATGTTGTGTGTTACAGCCCGTTTACTTTGCAGAGATAGAGAATGAATTTCCTCAGCCGAGACATGGAGAGCATAAAGAGGAATTCCACGAACGGTTTCTCATTAATATCTAATTTTGTGTGTGTTTGGCCAGAAACAGAAGGAATTTGATTTTCTTACATTTGTGCCGAGAATAAGAAGGTCTGAAGAATAGATGGAAAGGTACAGCTTAATACACATGCACTAGCTGTCTGTACAGTAAGTACTCGGTGCATTTGCTTAAACATAGATATTTGGTACAACTTGATGCATCTTCTGACCTCTTGCTGCTTTTCCCAAAAGCCAGGTATCTCAGAAGTAGCAAGTCATATTTGCTAGCTGTGCCCAAATATGTTGAAGCTGTAAGGCTTTTGTAATGACGCTTGAAAGCTACGTTTAAGCAAATGATTTGAGCCCTAAAAATAAAACTTTGCATATTTGTAACCACCTCTGGCACATGATTTAGTGATGACAGTGCTACCATGTGATGGTCCAGGAGAAATCCTTTTTCTAGCAGCTATTAGAGGTGAAAATACAGATGATAGTTGTAGACCCCATTGATTTCATTAATGATTACTTGATTACATTGGTGATCCATTTTAGGTCAGCACTTAGGCCAGGATTTTTACCTATAAATAATCATTCTGCGTATAATATACGCAGTGGGCGTGATGGACAGTTAAGAATAATTAGTATACAGTTTAACTTAGCTGACATGCTTATGCTGAGTGGTATGAATATGACTTGCGTTCTCAGATTGCCATGCATTCATGCTTACTATTGGTAGAAAAAAAAATCTAGAAGTTAAGAAGTTAAGTTGTATTGTAACTTCTGTATTAATCACAGTGTCTGTGTAACAGAGGTTTTTAAAAAGTGAGAACTTAAGTCCATGTTATTGTAGTCTGTGCAGGTTAAGAAGATGTACTAAATATATGCAGTTTATTAAATTCTCTAGCATAAAGGAAAAATACATGTTATCTGAAGTTACTCAAAGGACTATATGTTGTGTGTTTTAAGACATCAGATTCTAATTCTAGGTAACACATAATGCATATTGATCTTGTCATAATTTTGCAGGTGTCATTAGTTGCCTTGTTTCTTTTTAGCTGATAATACAAGGCTATATATCATGTCAGATATCAGTAATTATATGACACCATCAGTTTGGTTTTCTGAGCCTTTTTTTTTTTTTTTTTTTTTTTGAAGATACAGTCCTTATTAGAAGCAACACTGTGAAGTATGAATCTTTTTCTTCTATTTCCTGCAGTAGTACTCTTCTACAGCTATTTTGTATCATGAAAATAAGCATAATAACTTCCAGAAACTTACTCCTTTGCCCTTATTCCAGCAAACCTCCCATTGACTTCTGTAAGTATTTTACCCAAGTAGAGTCCAAATCAGGGGTTAGCAAGATACTTCAGGATTTTATGCTCTATTTAAAGGAACTTGAAAGGATAAATTTCTTCAGTGATGAAATCTGAGGAGCTCTTAAATACTGCCAACTGTTTCTTAACCTTTTCCAGAAAGCAATCCATAGATACTTTTTGCAGAAACCTGTATTTTGTTGATCAGGTATGAAGGATTTTGCTTCTTGAGACTTCACCTAGAACCAGACCTGGAGATAAGAGATTTGTTTATTTTCTTCTCTGATGTGTTAGTGTTCCATACTGGACAGTTACATTTGCTGCCTTTAATATTTGCTTTCATTTGCTCTACCTTGATAAAGACAAAGTTTATGGTCTTTGCTCACAATGTGAAATGTATTTTGATTGTGCACAGTATTCAGTGAATTTGGTGAAGACTCTGTCCATTAATTTCATGACTTAATGATTTATTTTCTGGTCAATATTCAGGAGAGGAGATAAAAAGACTCAGGTTCACATCCCCTATTGTCCTTGGGTCATGGTGTGGACTCTGGCCAACTATTTCTGATGCAGAAGGTTTAGTAACTTTGATTAATTCATGATCACAGAGTGCTTTGGGCTCCTGGGATAAAAAGCAAAATAGAAGTGCAAAGTGTTATTAATGGAAAGTACGCTTGACATGCTTAGTATACTATATTAAATATCATTTGGGGTTGAGTACATTGTAAGAGTGCGAGTAACTCAGCTGAAGGTAGTTAGGGTGATGTCTCTAATTGAGAGAAACAGATTCTTAATCAGTGTATCACAACTACAGCCTTCATGGTAACTTTGTGGTTAGGTTTATGGATCGATTTTAATCATCTGAATAACATATGGCCTAGGAACTAGGTGGTGACAGCATCTTCTGAGTTTGGGGAACATATGCAGTTACTTCTGGTATTGATGTCTGGGAATTTCTCTTCCTCTCCTGTCTGGACTTAACAAGCCTTCAGCTGCCATTTAATTTCAAAGAGCAACACCATTCAATGAAGCATGTATTCTCCCCTTCTCCTAGCGGTTGGTAGTAGAAATTTCTGTTTCTTTAGGAACTATGTAAAATATAATGTGAATTCTGGATCTATTTACACTGGGACAAATCTTGTTTTGACTTATAGTAATACAAGATTTTCCACTGTGTCCCAAAGCCAGGATTCAGCATTTTAGGGTCTGCTCCTGTGTTGTAGCAAGCACTGATGGAGCGCTCAGTGAAATCATGGGTACATTATAGCACCAACTTTTCTTCAGAGCAGCTCAGCTACAAAGCTCTATTAGTGGAATTTCAGTGTTTATGCATAATGTGAGATCCAGAGGGATGTGCACATCTACATTAATATTTTGCTTTGCTGGCAATAGTTGCAGTTTTAATGAAAGTGTCATAAGACCTGGTGTTTTCCTTAAAAATTCCACTCTTGAAGTAAACAGATAATGTCAAGAACCTCAGTTTTTGTTTGTAAAAGTTTCTAGTCCTCTTGATTGGAAAGAAGACACTGAATCATGATCAAAGCATAACACAGAGACTTAGAAATGAGAAAAAAATATAAATATAAATATAAAGCCTGATACTTATTAGATTGGTTAAAAAAATTTTAAAAACATGTTTAGAGTTTTCAGGGGGAGAATGGTGAAAGACGGAAGGGAAACAGTATGAGATCAGCATTGGCGGATCTCATTTGCACTTCATTTTGAGTTTGGTCTGAGAAATAGTTTCATGGTCTGAATACCAGCACTGAAATCCCTGTGCAAGTTGAGTATCAGCAGCATGACCTGGAATAAAATTCACACCTTCACACCTCTATAAAGAACTACAGCAGTGGGGTTTTACTGCATATTTTGCTAGCCATTCAAACAAAGATTGCTTAAATTATGTTCTGTCTGTGTCCATTCATGGAAATATTTGTGTTACTTATCAGTGTTTTTATTAGTTGACCAAGAGGTGCACTATCGTCATTCATTTGTATGGTGTTTCTGCTTCTCTGCCTGTTTCTTTGGCTGAGTTTCCTCTTCTCTCCACACTCACAAGTGCTTGGGCAGTGAAAGTACTAGTTCAAATAAATTTCAAAAGCATTATTTTGTTATATTGTGCTGGTTTAATTCTTTAAATTGAGACTGTATGTATTGGTAAAAGGTACCTACCCATTCGAACTCTAGTTGTTACGATTGCTGTAGGAATTACTGGATGAAAATCTGTGTCCTTTATTGTAAGAGAACTGTACTGCAAGATACTGAGGGTCTACTGTGGCTTTGAAAGCTATGAAATAGCTTTCAAGATTTAAAATGAGTGTTTATGAATTCTTTTCTCTCCAAATTCCATTACAAAAATAACAATAACAATAAAACTTCAAATAAAATAGTTCATTTGCCTAGGGAATTGTTTAGTTTGTTATTTGGATTGTAGTAGTGCCCCAGTTCCCAAACAGAATTAGGGTCTGTTTGTAGTAAATGTTTGAGTAGAAATTAAGAGATTGCCCTGCTTTAGGTCTTCATAATCTACATCAGAGATTCATACAAATGAGAGGAGACATTGCTATAGGCAAAATGTCAAAGGACATTTTGGAGATAATCCTGTTGTAGAGATGGGCCAAGCTATTCCAAGGCAGATTTGAATCATGCAGACTGTGGTCGGCACAGTACCTGTTCTGTGCATGAAACAAAACAGTAGAAAGTGAGATTCTTTCCTTTCCTTTTCCCTTTTCCCTTTTCCCTTTTCCCTTTTCCCTTTTCCCTTTTCCCTTTTCCCTTTTCCCTTTTCCCTTTTCCCTTTTCCCTTTTCCCTTTTCCCTTTTCTTTTCCCTTTTCCCTTTTCTTTTCCCTTTTCTCTCTCTCCTCTCTCCTTTCTCCTTTTTCCTTTCCTGTTTTCCCTTTCTCCATCCTTTTTCCTTTCCCATTTTCCTTTTCTCCATCCTTTCTCCTTTCCTGTTTCCCCTTTCTCCATCCTTTCTCATTTCCTATTTCCCCTTTCTCTGTCCTTTTCCTTTTCCTTTTCCTTTTCCTTTTCCTTTTCCTTTTCCTTTTCCCTTTCCCTCTCCCTTTCCCTTTCCTTTTCCTTTTCCTTTTCCCTTTCCCTTTCCTTTTCTTTCCCCTTTCCTTTCCCCCTTCTTTTCCCCTTCCCTTTCCTCTTTTCTTTCCTTCTTTCCTTTGCTCCTTTATTTTTTTAAATGCTGAAGATCTTGAATTCTGCTGAAAAATTGACTGTCAGAGAGAATATTTCTGATATTCAGCTGACAGTTTTGCATTTAAAAAAAAATTCGTAATGCTGTCAGTAAAAGAAATTTTTTGCAAAACAAAAAAAAAATCCCATTCAGCTGCAAATAGATTGAATTTTTCACACACACACACATATATATTTTAATTAGCCTTTGTTGGGGAAAAAGTTGGAACCTAGTAATAATGCCTGTGACTCATCAGTTTCTTTAACTGACATGGCTTGAAAACTTTTTGAAAAGAACCTAAAAATGCATATCAGTTTCTAAGGGCAAATACAAGTCACCCTCCATACTCTTTTTCAAACTTTTGGCATTCCTATTGGGAAAACCCCCCTGGATCTAACCAGAAACAGTGTTTTCTGCAGCAGGCCATAGGTGGAGATTATGTCCACAATTTGAAGTCAGATCCTAACTGTTTTGCAGATGGGAGGGAGAAGTAGCACTTTTGTTTCTCTTACATTTGATTTTTTTCCATTTCCTAAATAGAACTGTTCCTTGCAGGATAAAATCCAAAGAGAGATCCAGTTCTTCTCCCTGCCTTCCACCTGTAGATAATCTCCTGTGAGTAAATTAGGGCATATGCCAGGAGTGCTGCTTCCCCAGCCAGCAGCATAAGGAAAATATCTGGCTATGCAGAGCCAGATTTTTCATCTCTGTGTTTATTAAAGTTAGAAGGAGAAATAAGAGCTTTGGAAACTTAAAAAATAAAATGAAAACAAACAAACAAACAAACAAATGCATCAGCTGGCACTTGGTGCTAGGAATTTTATATAATGGTGACACAGAAACAAGGTCTTCAGCTTGTGCTTTCATCCAGTAAATATTATAGCTCCTTGAAAACTTGAAACTCTTTAAACTACATTTGCTAGACCACCTTAGAGCAGTTATGAAGCTACTGTCTTTTTCCTAAGATCAGGTGGATGTTTTTGGACCCTGGGGGATAACAGCGAAGCTATGGAGAAAATGTACAGTCTTCCAAATAGTTATGGTGCAGTTTAGGATGAAGGGAGCTGTATGCTAACAGCTCTTAAATAATAATCTTCATACTGCCACAGAAAGACACAGAATATTTAAATCAATCTGAAATCCTTCCAGTTAAAAGTAAAATAAAGGGAATGGTGCAACTTGGCGAATGCATCTTGACCTCATGCTATTTTTACAAGTCAGACAGATGTGCAGCCACTGATAAGCTGGTACCCAGGACTAGATATCAAATCAGAAATCTGTGGACTCACTCTTCAAATCCCAGTACTAATCGCAATGATAAAGAGCTACCTTTCGATTAATCCTGCCCTGGACTTTAGACGAAAGATACTGCAGTTTAATTACTGAGCGAAATCCACTTTGTCTGATCTGCCAGTCTGCACTGTAATGTCATAATATAATCAGCTTCACCCCTGTCTGAAGCTCCAGGGCTGTGAAGTCCAAGGACTTGTTTGATTGGAAGAAATAAAACGATGTTCAAACAACCATCAGCCACAGTGCTGTAATTACCAAAATCTTGTTTGCATCTGTCTGTCATTTTTGCCATTGGTTTTTTATGACACTGAAAGGCAAGGAGAGATTGTGGTGGATAAGAACAGCGACCTGACAGATGACAAATAAGATGTGGGAGGGTTTGCTTGGAGAAAATAATCATTGTAAAATATTCAGGCTAATTAAACTGGGTCTCTTTCTTATATATTTCCCATCGGCTTCAGTGACACATGCAAGTTCAAGCAAAGCCAGCCATTGGTACTGTCATCTCATAATTAAAACCTGTAACTGATCTGGGAGTGTCTCCAGCAGAGGTTCCATTGAGGGGACAGAACATGTCAGTGAGCGAGAAATACATTTTTACCCATGTGAGAGCTGCAGCAGGGCTGCCAATGTGTGCAGTGTCCCCTACCTCTGCCAGCAGCGGGCACTGGCCGTGACTTGAAGTGACCATTTCTTCAGATAGAGGTCCTGGCTTACTGGTAGGAATCATCGAATGAGTCTTGAGCAGATGTAGGTCTCAGCTCCCACAGCAGTATGGGACCACATAACGAGTTCCACTAGAAGCAAAGGGAGGGTTTAGGGTGCTTCTGCTCTCTTAGTGTCTTGCCTTTCAGTGTCTTTCTCCCTGACCTCCTTTGTTAGGAGTGCCTCCAAGGCGTGTCGGTAGCAATTTCTTTTCAGTGGACCATAGAGAGGTTCATTACCTGCTTCAGACTTGTTTCACAGTGCTCGGCATGTACCAAATGGGCAGCAGTAACGTCCTGTTACCTCTAACCACAGCTGTACTGGGTCACTAAAAGAAGGTGAGAAGATTTAAGCTTTCTAACAAATGCTTTGTTTGGATACCTTTCTGGCAATTCAGGGAGGTTATGACAGTGGTATGGAAAGTAGTTGGCAAAGCTCTCAAATTAGTGTGCACTCAGTTTATTGCTAAGACAGAGATGATAATGACCAGAGAAGGAAACAAAGCTTTCATCTAGCTGCTCTTTAGGGAGAGCACTCCATCCTGTGCTGGTGAGGTGAAGTCTGACTGATTTTCTTATTGTCTTTTGACTGCTCAAACTTTCTTCCCCCAGCCACCTTCAAGAACCTGATTTATCTCAACTAATTTTCTTATTGTTCTACATTCTTTGCTTTCCCTTTTGCATCTGTCTTGGCTATTTCTAGCTAGATCTTCCTTTTCTCACGTGATGTATTCCCTACAACCCATGTCATCTGATTTGCAATGATTCTCTCTTCCACCCTTCTAGCATGGAAATCGCATCCTTTCACCCTTCTCCCAGCTCCACTCCCCTAAAAAACACTTGCAATTTCCATCTCTATCCGTTTCTGTAGAGTGAGCTACTAGACTATCAGAATCACAACCACAGCTCGATTAAGGTCCCTGTGCCACTTCCTCATCAAAGGGCTGTCTTGTTCAGCACCTATGACTAAAGAGGCCAAGCACAGGATAACTCAAGGTATTCTGGAGTTATAGCCCGTGGGTGGATTTCTGTGCAAAGACCAGTTCTCTTCTGTACTGCAAAATCAGAGCAATGTCTTAGGGCAAAGACTGGGGATGAGGAAGAATAACAGACAGCGGTTGCTAGCTGTATGTGTCTCTGTCTTAAACTTGCAATGCATTTACTTTCTTCCTCTTTCTTTTGTACCCTGTAGCTGACAGCGGTGCCTAGCATCGCCTGTCAGCAGGGATGGCATGCAGGGTGTTTTGCAATGGAAATCTGGCTTTAAAACTAACTGGGTTTGTCACTGGCGTTTTAACTTCTGAATAGTATTTAAACATTTCAGTCTACGGACTGAGTTTCAGCACGACCTATCCAGAAGAGGCTGTCTAGAGAATCATCTCTGAACCAGCTTTGACCAGCAGCAATGACCCCAAGTGCTTTATTTGTACGGTACTTTTGGCCTCAGTCTAATCCTTTACCTTAGAAAAAGAAATGTCAGAAGGAAGATGAGCACAGCTTCCTTTAAATCTCAGGAGACTACTTTTCAGCACAAAGGAGTCCATCTAGTTACATGGCTTTGCTAATACCAGCACACTGCACTGATATTCTTGCTTCCCAGGGGAAAAATAGCAAGGGAACCTGAAAAATAGTTGTATGGACAGTAACGACAGAAATTATTTCTTTTGCAAATAAGAGGATAACGGAGGGCACAGGATAGTGCATGATGGCACTTTAAAAGGAAGGAAGAAATTAGATGAGAATATTCTTTCACCACTGGAGAAGGATTTATGTGGGGGAGTGTATGTAAATAGTCAGGTGTTTGGTATGCTTACAAGCATGAAGATGGGAGTCTTAACATATTGTCTGTCATATACTTTGGTGAGGTATGTGCAATTTTGCGTCCATGACACCATGCAGCAGCCTGATTAAAACTTTGGGGCTTTCTGCATAGGTATGGCAGGTTATGAGGGTAGCTTACAGCTACCACCACATTATCAGGACTGCCACTAGCACTTCTCAGAAGGCCTGACTTAGGGCGTTCCTTGCTGTATATGTTGTTTGAGCCTCTTACCTGCTCTAGGAAAGTTTCTCTCTCTTCGCTCTCCATCTCAATGATACTTGTTAGGTCCCAGTTGTCTTAGAATAAGTTCCCTGACGTCTTCTAAGAAACCATGCTGCTATTAGGCTCTAGTACTGTGTGAATTAATGTGTGAGGTTTTTTGCTGTGCAAAATCCAAGCAGTGATGATCTATACTTAAAGGACATAGCAGAGGTGGGAGACCAGGAGAAATGGGAGGAGCAAAGAGAGGAGTAATTTGAGGATGGATAGAAGAGAAAAAGGGTTAGGTTCATATCCCATCCTTCATGGCCCAGTGATGTCATCAGTTCTGGTTCTTCAGTATTTATATTCCTCAGCCCCCAAACCATTTGCTTATCATAGCAAATTAGAATTGTTTGAGTTGGAAGGGACCTTTAAAGGTCATCTGGTCCATCTTCCCTGCAATGAACAGGGACACCTACGAGGTCAGGTTGCTCAGAGCCTCCATCCAGCCTCACCTTGAGCATCTCCAGGGATGGGGCATCCATCAACCCTTTGGGAAACCTGTGCCAGTGCTTCAATACCCTTATAGCAAAAGACCTTTTCCTATTACCCTGTCTAAAAGACTTATTCATGGCCTTGTACTCATGCTTATAAGCCTTACCACTTAGGAATCCACATGCATGTGGCTCACAAGATCATGTTTACGAGCATGTTTTCCCAGCTGATTCTCAGTTCCAGCTACCCAAATTCATGTCCAGTTACCAAGACATCTTTTATTCATTCAGGAGCATTTTATTTCTGCAGAAATGAAAGCAGAATTTAATTTAGAAAAATGATAAATTTAGAAAAGATTAGGTGATGAATTGAAAGGATACAAAGTACAATCACAATTTCCTGGGCCCTAAGTGGAATAAAAAGCTTTACTGAAAGTAGGGTGATATTTGTAAATATCAGGAGTAATTTCACTCAAAGATGTGAATCAAATCAAACTTCTGGAGAACCAGAGGCAAGAGTTGGATCTTAAGGACACTCCTTGGTTGTAACTCATTTTCTAATTTAAAACTGCATCATTGTGTTACTGTATTAGTTCTAGAGCTATCAACAATGTGTCATTTCATCGTAATATCCTCTTTCTGCTTTACACAAAGACTTCAATGAAGAGAATTTTCTGTTCACTTTTGATGGCAGAGGTTGCCATCTCTCCAGGGAGAGATGCTGCTCAGAGAGCACTGGGGAGGAGAGGAGCCACATTCCCTGCTGAACATATGGAGCTGTGCAACAGCACAGGCTAGCTTCTCAAGAAGGCACTACAGGGTTCCCTGATATGACGGGGCCACGAGCTTTGGGATTGACTAGAAAGCCCATTCATGCTGCTTTCTAAATGGAAGCTAAAGGGAGACTGAATTTAAGCCCACGACATTCTGCAAGAGCAAGCAGAGAGTTAATATTTTTGGTCTCTGGTCCTTCCAATGCTACTAACAATATTTTGAGGGCAGAAGGCAACTACTAATTGTGATGTAACTTGAATGATTTCATCGCCCTACTCCTCTCACTCAGTTGGGACATTCATCAGCTTTCTGGTCACTGCTGACCTGGGATGCCAGAAATCTGGCAATCCTATAAAGCAGCTTAGCCAACCTGGAGATGATTTATCTACTCTGGTTCATTTCTGTAGATATATATATTTTTTTTATTCATGTATGTGCAGAACACACTCATGTTTATAATTGTGTGGGGACTTTCAATTTTGGTGTGCTTTGTGTATATATATATATATATACTTAACAAAACAAAACAAACAACAACAACAAAAACCCGACTGAACTACATCATGTCAAAGATGAGGGAAAAAAAACTCATTTTAACATCTTGTTGCCAATCCTCTAATCTATACATTTTTCTCTAAGCCCACTGCTCTAGTAAATAATAAAATATCGTTCTGGGGAATGTTATCGGTGGTAGAATCTTTCTCTCCTTTAGCATGAAGAGTAGCTGAGAAACCAGAGGGGCAGCTTGCGTGGCTGTCGGAGCCTCAATTGAATTCATGCACAGGTCTAAAGAGATCAAAATTGTTTGAATTGATCCTTTCTGTTGCTCCTGTGAAGAGAAATCCCTTAAGCCTTTTGCTTTCTTGTCATGTACAGTCTCCCTTTGTCAGTTCATGTCCAAGGTCCCCGTTTTCATTTTTCTTAGGGATAGCAGGAGCTCTAGCAATATCTGTCTTTATAATGTCTGCAGTTAGAGAGTAAGAGACCGAGTGTGAGGCTATGGGGAGAAGGATAAAATACACACGGCGAGCATCTGACCCCTGAGAACCTTGCACTGTCTCTGAGAACCACAACCTTATCAGGCATCACAGTTCTGGCATCCTCTGTGGCAGAGGATGACAACAAAAGCAACTTTGCCCACCACAATTATTATTCAGATTTGAGACCTGGGTTTTAAAACAAATGCATTTGGAGCAGAGATGTGGAAAGAAAGAGAAACACAAGTGCTGCTTATTGGGGGCCCTGCAGACAGAAAATTATTGTGTTTCTAACACTATTGATTTTGTGCAGCAGCTGATATTTCAATCTGGGTGCAGCATGTCTGAGAGTCTACGCACACTGTCAAGAAGAAATATGATAGTGTCTTAAAAGATTAATAATATCGCTGGTCCTCAGGAGGCTTGTCTTAATTCACTGGCCTGTTCCTTGGCATGTACTGTAATTTATCTAGTCTGATTTGAATAGCAAATGGCAATCGGCTGCCATTAGGGAAATAGGCATCAGTCTTATTGATCCAGGATGGGCTGGATTTTATTTAAGGAGAGCTGCAAAATGTTATTAACTTCCGGATGAGAGGCTGCAGGTGGAGAATTTTTTTTTTTTGCAGTGTTCCAAGGAAGGGAAATTGCACTGAGTCTTGAAAGTCTTGAAATGGATAGGAAGAGGGGAGGATGTGGGAAGTGGGGCATCAATTGCTACCCATTTGTTTCCAAAGACACCCATTATTTCCAACACAAATATTTGTTTTTCAGGGCTCTTTGTATGATTTTGTCAGTGAGGGACTGAGTTATCTATGAGTGAAAGCGTTTGGTGAGAAGAAAGTCTGGTGGTTGATTTTCCATATTGATTGAGATACAGCTGGAGCTGCGTAAATGGTTTGTTTTCCAGTCCCCCTCACTGTGCTTAATAAGAGCTACACAATTAATCTCCAGACATCACGCTGAATATGTACTCCTTCTTACAGTGTGCTATCTGTGTGTTTAGAGTTACCACCAGTGCTACCTAAGGAAAGTGGCTGGTGTGACTGAGAGGGAGGTATTACCCCACAGCTGTTGTTAAGGTTTGGTCATGGTTTTCCTGTTCATACCAGTCCTCATCTGAAGCAACTGTAAGGGACAGAAGCCACTGTCTTTGGATAATCTCTCAGTGCTGCAAATATTATAGGTACTTTTTTTTCAGTGCATGTTATTGTTAAATATCATGCTATAGCCATGAATGTGAGGAAAACAGAACTGGTGCAATTCCAGACTCTAGAAAAAAAAACAAATTGCTTGGTATTGTGGGGATCCTGAAAACTAAGTTCAAAGAAGTAAAATTACACTGAATACTTTGGATAACGTCCAGTCTCACGACATGTCACAGTGAGATAACCTCCCCAGGGAAGTGGAGAATACCCAGCTATTTGACACGCTTTCAAGTTAGACTAAGTAGAACATCAGGAAAAAAAAGCGTAAGGAATACCCATACTCAGGAGGGAGGATGGAGGGAATGATTAAATACCATAGGTCTCTGCAACTTTAATTGCTGTAATTCTTTGATACCTCACAGTCTCCCAGCAGGAATCACCAGAAAGGAAGATTCAGGAGTGCCGTCTATTAAAAAGCTTATAGATACTTCAGTTCCAGCAGGAGGTACTTTAAGGAACAGTGGAGGAGTGTCGTGTGGAGGGACTTCAAACCTACCCTTCAGTCTGGTCTCCTGGGAAGCCAGCACTCTAGGGAGTGGTGCTGGAATGGCAGCTCCTAGCCCTGGTGCCAGGCTCTGCAGGAGGCACCAGGCAGGAATCAGTCTTTCAGAAGATGGGAAGTACGTGATGGAGACAGGGTTGGGGCAGGGAGGATGTCCACAGCTGGTCAGTGTTAGCTTTTCCCTTTCAGAAGCTTCTCGAGGCTCACAGGGCAATCTCACAGCATTTTCCACCAGCAGTCGCAACAAACAAAAAAAGGTGTGGGAACATTTCAGAAAATTAGCTCCTTGTTTCGTGCACTTCTTTTGCACCTGAAATATGGGCATAGACAATAAAATGCTACAGGAAATGGCCAAGCACAAAAGCAATAAAATAAATTGGAACTGACTTTGGGTTTTTCTTTTTTGAGCAGCAGTAATTGCTGTACATTGTGGTGTTTGCATAAGAAATTAGTTAATGTGTAGGAGAATGACATGTGATACATTTTGTTTGCCCGATGACTGTAGTCTCTGAGTGAATGACTTATTAAGGTTAATAAAAAAATTTTTGCTTGTGACTTGTAATAATACAATTGCTAGAAATTTAACATCCCCTCATGCATAGTTGCCTAAAGGGGGGAAACTAAATTACACATACGTTCTAATGACCGACTGGCTATGCTTTTATTTATTTCTTAATGGCGATTTGAGAACAAACAATGTGTTCTAAATCGTTGGTCTGTCTGTCTTTCTGCCTGCCTGGGCAGGAACGTTATGGCTTTCTTAATTCTCCTGTGTGATTTATCATCTCCAATTCATTGTTTTGCATAACTCTGCTCAAAATGAAGAAATGTCATTATTTTGCAGTGAAAAAGTTGTCATTTGCATAATGCCTGCCATTAATTATTGTGAGACTAATGCAGTTGTTGATATTTTTAGGGCACAGTGGTACATCCTGCACCTTGTATAATGTCATTCTGAAAACATTGGTAGTTAATAGGTGCCACAACACTGCACAAATGCAAGAAAAGAGTAAGCAAAAAAGAAAGGAAGGGCACAGAATGGAACAGGCTGTGATCTTCACTTAGGTTTTTTGTTTCCTGAAGTACTTGGTGGGAGATGGCTACAAACAGAAGCAAGAGATAGGAAGCTGTGACACCCAAGAGGATAAGGGAATGAAGAAAGTGAAATGCTCCCTTCTGCACATTAGTTGAGATGGACATAACTAAAACTGCCTCGTGCTGGTGATCCCTGGAATATGAGAAAATTCATGGAGGTAGTTAGTGACTGTTGTCCCATAGCTGGCACTTTCCCCCTCAGAGAAGCCTTTTGTTATTTGTTTTAGTGGCTTATTTATTTTTACATTGGAGTTATTTTATGATTTTCATTTCAAACATATAAAGTGAAAATCCCTGCATATACATAACAAATATTATTTTATAATGTCCTCTGAGTCTGTGAGGGGAGAACAAAACAAACAGATCTGACCCCTATTAAGAATTTAATAAATCTAGTTATTGAAGTATAGTTCTTGATTTCATTTCTGCAGATGAAGTTCACTGCTATTTGAAAGGGTCTCTTGATGCCAGCCACCAGTAGCTGGAGAAAAATATCCTTTCCCAGTTAGACTCGCACATGGCCACAGGAAAACATCTTTTTACATTACTTTTTCACTGTACAGTTAGCTGATTTGGCCCACAGATATTGGAAGTGGGAAGAGAGAAGAGCAACTTTCTAGGCATCCATAAATTCTGTACATTGAGAACATGAAGCTGGACCTTTTCCAGTGCTTTTTCCAAGAACTTCTGTTGCTCCTGAAGTACTTAAGATGTCATGTTTTTTTGAGTAACGTGCATAGTAAATATAAATCATAATAATCAAGTGAAGCAAACACTTGAGTCTCAGGCTGACAGAAGCTTTCCTACATGTCTCGTTCAACTAATACTGCTGCTGCAAGATAGTTCAAATGCAATAGGCATTCTTCTATGCCTTTTTTTCCTTTTTGGCCCTTAACAAAGAATGCTAGTGAGCAGTGTGTTAACATATAGCAGTGGTTGCATGTTAATGGAGAGAAGCTTGTTAAGAAGGCCTATATCATCATAGCTACGGTTTATAGTATATTTAGCAGGAAATAAAAAGCCCTAGGATCCTTTGCTATTCTATAAGATTGCTAGGTCCTCTCTTTGCTGACGTCTTAAAATTCCAGAAAGAGAAAAAATGGCGCTTTACTCCTCAGATACTGCATTTCACTGCCTCTAAAGGGATGTTGTTTCTTCTCCTGTTTTCTGCCATTAGAATTAAAACAACAAAGAAAATTAAACCGCAAAAGTTCAAATAATGCTAGAGTCTAACTGAAACCCACAAAGAGCAGGAAATTCATCTCCAAACATTGCCAGTCTGTCCTCAGCTCACCCTATTGTCACAGAGAACTGAAAGTTGTTCCTACAGTGGGTGATCTTACCGACCGCAAGTGCTGCAATTTGTAGTCACAATAGAAAACAATAGAAGAACTGAGATGGAGCTTTACTCTTGATTTCTTGGCTTCAGTAAGCATGAAACAGACTCCTAATGTACATTAGGGTAGTTTTCTGCGTATTTTAATGTGCTTAGAGCACAAGTACAGTGTATAAAGTGTATTTCACAAAGTTGTAATTCATAGTCATGAACTAAATCCCAACAATAAATTGCAATCTTTAACATTACAGAAATAATCCACATGTCAGTTGTTAGTATCTTATACATACCACTGCCCCTGTTTTTTTAGAAAATATAATATAAAATACCTTATGTTGGTAAGAATTCTGCAGATAACCAATCAGGAGGAGAAATCTTGGCAAGATATTGTAAAAAGTAAGTGCTAAAATTGATCTGAATACTCCAAGGGCTTTGCAAATCGCACAGCTTTTGATCCCTAGAGCAGCTTTTCCCACTTGGTCTGTCCTGGTATCCCTACCCTATCGAAGAACTTCTTTGCTGTGGACAAGCTGCAGGTCTGTTGGAAGAGCACAAATCTTAAGAGTGCTCCTTCTGTAGATAAGTTCAATAGATGCTTGGCCCTCTTTTGAATGAGATCTAAATTGCCTTCCTGTCTTTGATATAGACTTCCTGTTTGGCCACAAAGAAGTCACATCATTTCTCTCATAATTTTCTTAAATGATGAATTATAATCATTCCAGACATCTAAGGATACATTGTGAGGATTAATTCACAAAGATGGTTGAGATATTCAGGCACTGTAGTGATGAGTACCACAGAAAAGCCAGAAACAAAAAGCATCTTATTTCATGAAAGACTTGGATGCCACTCAGTAAACACGGCTTGGGGCCACGCACTGAACAGGGAGGATAAAAAAAGAACATTTGAATTATTCTCATGCCCTGGATGCTATCCATTATACAGAACACAAAATGTATAATCGTAACATGTAAGACTGTACTGTAACAGTGCAGTTGTTGTGACTGACTTCATCTTGATATTTTCTTACTTTTGAGTGCTTTCCTCTGTGATCTTAATGTTTCAAGTTACTTTTTAAAAGATGTTTTTGGGTGTATGATGGGCAGTAGATTAACTGCAGATCCTATCATGTGACTCCATCATGTGACTGTTGAAAACCCATTAGAACCAAAGAGGCTATCGCTGGTGACTAATTAAGGTTCTCCACCAACTGGAAAACCAGCCAGCATGGAAAACCTGCTGTATCCATCTCACAAGTTTCCTGAAAGAATACCTTGTTCTCTAAACATTGCTCTTGCTGTTTCATTCTTAGGTCTTTGTTCTTAACAGAGAGTTTAGCTATAATTGTACCTGGGGAAGGTATTAATCAATATTCAGCAAGTTGACAGTGCAATTGTAAATCATCACTTGCAACCCTAATCCGTGTGCTCCATAAATTCATTGTAAAGCCAGAATCCCTGTGATCTATGTGTTAGCTATCTTGAAGCTTAGCTGCTCTCTGATAAATTTGTCAGACTGGTTTGTCCTGCTGTTTAGAAAGTGGCAGAAGAGCCTTCAGTTTCACTGTGCAAAGTAATGTGTTTTCTGCTTTTAGATCTTTGTGTTTAGAAGCTCTGGTAGATCTTTCTGTTAAGATTTTGTCCAATTGCTTTTAGAAACCATTTTTACTTTTGGCATTGAAAACATCCCATGCCACAATTTATTTTCTTATTATGTGACAAAGCACTTGCTTTTGTTTGTCTTGAACCTGGTACTTGATAACTTCTTTGACTGCTTCCTAGAAATATGTAATTAGAATTTGGGAGCAGTTATTAACTGTTCATATTGTTCTTATTTGTCATGAGTTTATAAATCTCCTCCGTATTTTCCTAAATAATTTGTTTTCCAGGGCAAAGAATCCAACTCTTTTTCATCTTTGTTTGTACAGAAGTTTTTCCATACTTTGAATATTTTTGCACTTTTCTCCATTATTTTAGGTTGCTTACATCCGGTTTTGCAGTAGAAACTCAAGCCTACATATAATATTCAGTATGTGAATCTTTATGGATTTATCTGAAGGGCGTAATTATCAATTAAATATTATTTTCTATTTCTGTCTCAATATTTCCGAGCCTTATCCTAAACCTTTGCGATCAGTGTTTGAGTATTGAGCTGGTGCTTTCATAGGCATAACCACAAGGATTCCCTACTCTCTTTTCTATGTAGTAGTCGCTAATTTAGATTCTGTTGTGCTGAATATGCGGGGACATTTTCCCCATGGACGTTACTGTGCGTTATTGACATTAATTTTCATTTTTCACTTTGTTGTGTAGTTTCTCAGTGTTACCAGGTCTTTTTACAACATTTCAGTTTTAGCTTTTGCTGTATTCTTTTGTATGAAGTGCAAAGTTTGTTGTATCAGTAGTCCTGTTCTTTCCCCAGTCGTTTATGAGCATGTTGAATACAACGGGTCTTAATGCAAACTGCTGTGGGACTCTGATAGTAGTTGCCTTCCACTGCAAGAACTGAATCTTTACTGCTTCTACTTGTTGTGCATCTATGAAACAGTTATTAATCTGAGAGGCTCTCTTCTCCTATGTCATGATATCTCTCTTTTAGAGTCTTTTGTGAGGCTTTTCAATTGTTTTTGCTTTTCTTTTTTTAGCAAATACCACTACTTGAATCTCTTGCAGATGTGCCCATTGAATCCTCTTGAAAACTCTGTAAATTCGTGAAACAGGAACATCTCCCTGCAAAAAACTTATGTTGTATCTTCCCTTTTCTAATCTGCCTGAATGTGTGTTATTTATTATGTTTTTTTACTGTTTCTGTCTTGTAGTTTATAGACTTTCTGAACTATGTGGGTCTTCCTAAAACGCTTTTTTAAAATTGGCGTTAAATCATTTTCTGTTCTTTTAGTTCCCACCCCGACTTTGTGCAAGAGTTACTAGTTCATTTCTTTTGTGTATGACTTCCTTTATAACTGTTAGATTGGAACCATTTTTTCTTTCTGTTGTGTATTTTCTCAGACTTTTCCTTTCAGAGAAAGGGTTTCACTTGCAAGCCTTTATAAACTTTTCCATAATGAAAACAAGTCCAGAAAGTTTGAGCTTTTGTTCTGTGAACATATTTTTCACCTCATCGTTGGCCTTAAAGATCATGTGCAGGACATTTGGGGAAGTTGTTAATGGCATCTTCAGTATTTTGTTGGGCCTGGTTATTCTACAAAAGCTTTATTAAAAAATAATAATTTTTAAAAGCACTCTTTATTCATTAAATATTACTTCCCTTCTTTGGATAGTAGCTTTTTACTTCTAATAAACCCTTTCATTAGACTCATTTAAAAAAAATCCTATTAGAGATGTTCTTTCACAGGTGATTATGTATTTGTTTTGTGAGTTCAGAGTAATGACTATAAATGCATTACCATAGGGCAACTTTAAAAGTTCCTGCATCTAAAGATGTATCATGATTCTCTCCTGGAGATTTTTGCCCCCTTGCAAAGTATTTTCATCTCAAGTGGCAATCAAATTATGACAGTTTACAACCTAGCATAGTCAGGTAAATCAAAACTGTTTCTGGATTTCTTTAGTACCTCAGGCTGTAATTTGTTGTGCCTGCCAGACAAACTGCTGAGATGTTCCTCACAATGATTGAGGCAGACAACTGGGGGGTCAGGATTATTACAGCTATTCTAAGGTGAGGCTTTCCCGTTACATGTAAGAGACCTGAATCTCTGATAACACATCTTCTAACAGTAACATCTTAAAGCATTTTTCTCCTAACTTCTTTTCAATTTCTCTTTTATTTTGAATAGATTTTTTTTTTTTTCTGAAATTACATATTGGCATAGTGGATTTTGCTGTTATTTTTTCATTCCTATAGATAAATGATTTTACTTGCATTGTGACCATAATTGCAAGAGGAGCTTTAATATGCAAATTAAAGTAGGTTTAGTGTTCTTAGCACTGAATTAAACTTGTTCCTTCTTTCTAACTAGCTGCTGCTTCTCAAATCTTCCTTTTTACATTTCATGGTCACTGTCAACATTTGGTGGGACCTTGCATAGTATGATTCTAATCCCTTCTTTTTGGGCATGGAATTAAAAAACACAGTATTTCTTTCTTTTTTTTTTTTTTCCATTTTATTTATATACACTTTCTTTAATTCATAGCGCCTGTGCATTTTACTTAGTCATTACAAAGTGCAACACACGATGTCTGAAGCATTACAATCTCTCACATACTCTTTTTAAGCCTACAATAGTTGGAACCACTCACATCCTTTGTAAGATCTCTCCCATTTAAAGAATCTTCAGCTAAGCTTCTCCTCCCTTGAAAGGAGATCAACTGTAATAATGAGTTTAACACAATATCTGACTTGCTAGCATCCTATTCAATCACTTACTCAAGGTAACATACTGCTGGAATCAGAAATTGTCAGAATGTGCTCAAAAAATGTTTTAACATTTGTTTTACATATTGGCTGACACACTTTCCTGTCTTTTGGCTTGTCAAGAGTGCTGTGTCCCACAGTCCTGGGGATACCTCTACCCCAGAGGATGTACAAGACCCGGAAGCTCTCCCAATAATACATTGTAAAAAATATTTTAAATTGTTTTCAGAGTACATCAGAATCACAACTATTTGAAGAACATGGGAAAAACACTGAATAGAGCTCAATAATCGCGTTTGTGAGTAACCAAAATGCTCTGCATGCCCACGGATCTGTGGAAATAATTAGTAATAGAAGCAATTTACCATTTAATTAATAAATGACAAGGGGCAAAACCTTGTCTGGGTTCACTGAATTTGGATAATTGAAGCTCCACTGTATTTTAGAATCTGAAATATTAACCATTATTCTGTGTGCTTGAGATAATAATCATTTTAAAAATGTGCAAATAACAGGATCTAAGTCTAGTTGTACTGTTTCTACATAGAGTAAGAATATCATATAGTGCCCTATACAAAGTTTGTTGTATTTGATTGTTTTTTGAAGTGTCCAGAGTCTGTTTCCCATAATATATAGATCTGTGTAAGCTTTGAACCTTTAACTACATTCCAGTGCCAGTGAAGGGTTTCACAAGGCAGTGAATAACCTTTCACTGAGAGAAGGAAGAATGGGTGCAGCAGAACATCTTGAAACTGGTTCTTATTTCAGCAGCCCACAAAGCAAGATTGATGGAGATAAAATGTTGAGATTGATGGAGATGAATTTTTTTTAATGAAATAAGAAGGAGGTAATAATTGTGCTCTGTTAGAAATATCCATTCAGAATGTGCTGTAGCAAGTGGAAGGCTGGGACTGAAGAAAGGCGTTCTTGGTTTACAGTGTATTCCAGTGGCCTTAACTGCCATAAACCTACCTGGTTTGCTACCAAACACAAATCACTGAAAAAGAGTTACAGACTTCTGCTTTCCTCTGCTTTGCCTGTGTCTCTTGCCATCTCACATGTTTAACAGCACCTAACTCTGAGGCATTGTAGCAGCATGGCTGAAGAACAGGGATAGAACCCCTAAAAGGCAATAGGTTTAGAATCATTCTCGAGCTATCAAAATGCAATGCACTTTCCTTCTCTTCTCTCCAGCATATTGTTTGTTGCATTCTATATTTTTATCTCTCAAATCTTCTTAATTCTGGCATCATCCAGAAATATACTCGACAAGAAAATAGGTGTGGTCAAAAATGAGACCACACATTTCAGTCTGTAAGTACAATGGGTTGAGTCTAATCTACTGCAGTTGAGCTGTCTATTGCTAGTAACCTGTTGCTGGAAACACTGTTGTACCCAGGAGACTTACCTTAATTCAGTTCAGTTTGTACTATCCTTTCCAAGTATATAATAATTGTCTGAGGATAGGCAGTCCTTGCAGAAACTTAATTCCAACCCCACCTCAGTGTTTCATTCACAAGGAATTGGAGGAATGTGCAATTAAACTGCTATGAAGTCCTATCTGTGCAGGTTCTGTCTGCTGCTTCCAAAGAGGTAAAAAGAAAATTGGTCATTTCATTCAAGTTTTTATTGTACTTGTGTCAAGAGTACTACAGAATTTAACATGTACAGAGGTCTCTGCTCTTCAAGGGATCCATTACTGGAAAAGCTGGGAGCCTGTTGTGTCAGAAATGATGAGTTGGCACCATTCATGGTGGTAAGGGAAGCTTGCTTATGCAATGAGCCACATCCTGCCCTCCTAACTCTGTGAGTAACTCTATTGAAGTCAATGGTAATTACATCTATTAAAATCAGTGGAACTATTTGCATCAATAAGATAAGTAGGATTTGGCCCAAAGGTTGGTTAATATCAATGTTTTTAATCTCTCATTTTCATAAATGCTATATTCATTCAGCAATATAAAGTGAGGTGAATAAAGAACATTCTGTGCTTTGAATAGTTTGGCATCATATGCAGACAGGGCATGTGATTAATACCATATTGTTGGCTTTGTTCTTTGCTTTTCAGTTGTGGCTGGCAATGTCCTTTTCATAACTGCTGGTATCCCCATGAGCCTATATAATCACTCTCTACAGCTTTTCTACGATGCCCTTAGATATTTCCTGCACTCAGTGCAACATGTTTTTGTATTCAATTATCCTCCCACCAGAACCTTAAAATGTTTCTGATGTACTACTCTGACGTAGTCAGACCTGACATGGGGCAGTGTGTTCACCTGATGAAGTTTCCAACCCAGACACTTTGTCTGTGTTTTCATGGACGTAACCATCACACTACAAAGTTATGCCTTGTGGTTGTGTGTCTGGGAAAATCTGTAGAACTGCAGCACGCTGCTTCAGTTGGTAATGTCAGATAGGAAATTGTGCTTGCATTTGAGATAGCGTACTTTACTTGGCTACCAAAGACTGAATTAGGGGTAAATGATAAAAAAAATCCTGTTCTCATCATAGATTTACAAAGATAGATGCTTTGATGGAAGCTGACAGTCTCGATACTTTCTCCTGAAAACAGCCAATTTATGATGCTAATATTAAAGTAGAATTTTGATTCATGTAGAAATGTGACCCAGGAATCAAATCACTGAAGTTATCTTCTTGTTTCAGTGTTGTTAAAATTACATAATTAAAAATATAAGCCTATTGGAAAGAAAAAAAAAAAAAAAAAAAGTTCAGTAGATAACATCTAGTGTGTTTCTTTTCCTCCAGTGAATTTCCTGATAGTATTTAACTTCCTGGATGGACATTTATTGTTACCAGGGAACTTCTTTTGTAAAGCAGACCGTAAGGACTGGTGGTTGTCTGTGCTGTTTAGCGTGTGTCAGTGAAGTGAAAGCCTTACCACAGTCAGAAAAGATTCATTAATGTGCCATGAAATTCTGCACTGCCTTCTCACAAGAGATTTCCGTTTTGTTATGTTCTCACTTATGTGACATTCAAGACCAGATTCTGCTTTCAAAGAGATTTGAGGTCATTTGACTGACATTAAAGGATTTTTACTGATTTAACAGCAGAATACATAATTTATGACTACACATGAAGTCAGAAGTACTGTCAATATTGTAATTGTTACATGGGTAAAACCTACATGCATTTATAGTAATAATCCATTCCTTTATTTATTAGTGTTGAGTTTTCAAAGGAAACTAGAAAATCCCCCTATATATCCACTCCATGGAAGACTCAGTGGAATTTCCTACAAGTTGTTAAATATCTGACAGGATTCAGCTCCCTACTTATACTGGAGGAGTTGACAGTCCATATGTCACTATGGGTGCAATCTAGTCAGTTTTCCTGGATGTCTGAGATATCTGCAGGTACCGTGCAGGCAGGGAAGATAAGATTTGGATCAGCAGCTGAGGGATGTGAAGGATTCATCCTTGTGAAGACAGAATACTATTACTCAAGTCTTTGCACAATGAAGTATTACGTGTTTTACAGGTGCTGTAAATAGTAGCTTCCTAGCAAGTTGTATCTTGCATTATTTATCCAGCTACACTTATGTTCATAATACACTTCATAAACAGTCCATAAAAACTAATATATGATCTATCAATATTTTAAGAATATTTTTATAAGATTAGTACATATTATACATTTTGTAAGCATATCACAGGTGGATCTACAGGCTATAAACATCAATTAGTTTGTTAAACTCAGTCCTTTCTAAAAGTTAGTAAGCTGTTTATTGAATCTTTTATTGATTATCTTCTAGTCATGGTACCAGTATGATCACCTGTCCATGTAAGAAGTTTAAAGGTTCTGAGCTGAGAGTGGAAGATAGACAGGCCAAATGAAATTCTTCTTAACACAGAATTGGACAGTAATAATAAAAACACTTTTGAATTACACTGCTATTCAAACATTTCTTCTAATCAATTGTTGTAGAGCCTATCTTTTAGCAATCATATCCAAAAAGATTCTCACTTGTATATACTTAGAGAAATCTCAAGAAGGCAAATTAATTTTAATCCTGAACAGGTGAAAATTCAGTAGCACTGAATTCTTCAAAAGTCTGGGAAGATTGTTATGTCTGAGAACAATGTCTTTCAAAATAAGCATCTTGTTGACTGGTGAGAATCCAAAGGGTTGTGATTCTGTTGTTACATTTACCCATTAATGGTTTTCCCCATATTTCTGAAATCAGATTTGTGATCTCAGAAATATGAGGACCAAAGGTCACAAGTGAGAAATGAAACTGGGTTTTGTCGTGTTCCTGTCCATTGCTTTGTCATCCGTGACTAGTTTTAATTCTTAAAGATGTAGGTAGCTCTATATGCATCCAATTGAAGCCATATAGATTTAGGTATTCTAGCTAAGATTTCTAGTTTCTAGGCTTTGAAGCCTGAATAGAATGACTATTGCTTCATCTCTTTCTGTGCTGAAATTACTGTGACTTTCTCTAGGGTTGGTTTTTTGTTTGTTTGTTTGTTTGTTTGTTTGTTTTGACCAAACAAAGGGAAATAATTGAACAATATTTAAGAATTTTATTTCTGTTTTAGCTTGTAAATAACCACATTTCAGAAATTAGAGTGAGGGAAGGTAAGGGAACCTTCATATTGGTATTAATGATGTAAGTCAGTTGGGTAGGATCTCTTCATTCATGTATTAGAGTTTCGGAAGAGTCTGTTAGCCTAGAAAAATATATTTGGTGGAATGGTACAGAAGGCCATTACTTCCTTCCCAGAGTTATTTCCACCAGATGGATGAAGAAGTGGATAGGCTTTGTTGAAATGCAGAATGAAGATTTGATTTCAGTAATGTAGAGAGGAAGGTGACATGTCAAGATAGGGAGAACTGATCGTGTATAGATTATGGTAACCTGACTATCTGTCTCCAGCAGTTTTCATAAACAAAGTATGTGATAAAGGATGTAACTTTCATTCCTCACATTATGGTTTTTTTTTGCATGCTGAGTCTTCTACCTGTTAATTTTACAGGACGTAAAGGCAAGCTTTTTTTGTCTGAGCAGGACCAAGTCAAATAAAGCTGTACATGGGGAAATATTTCAGTACATTTCAATGTAACTTCTGAATTAATATCTCATAAGAAAATTTGATGGAATCATTGACGTTGGAAGGGATCATTGTTGATTGTTTACTTTAATTATCCTGCTCAAAGCAGGAATACAAGAATCACTTTGCTCAGTGCTTGTCTAAATAAGTTCTGGATATCTCTGAGGATGGAGATTCCACAGTCTCATTGAGCAACTGTCTAGTATTTGACTATCCTGACAGTCAAGAGTTTTTTTCTTGTATTCAAAATGAATTTCTTGCATTTCAATTTCTGCCTGTCTTCTGTTGTCCTTTCTCTGGAGAGCATGGAGAACAGCCTTGCTTTCCTTTCCCCACATCAGGTATTTTCTACACGAGTATGGTTCCCCTTCAGTCTTTAAGATAATTCCTCAAGGTCATTATCCACAAAATCCCTTCTCAGTCTTTTCAGTGCTTACTGCAGGGAGGAAGATACTGTTTCTTCATTGTGAATGGAGTGAGTGATTTGTAACATTTCTCCAGGAAAGCTGGGACGATCATTTCAAGTTAATAGTGATACAATTAAATAGTTTCCTAAGGTTTTTGCCAGCATTCTGTTTGTTGATGTCTTTCATTATTTTTGTGAAGATGATCTACAGAGATAAACTTTTTTTTTTTTTCCTTTTATTTCAAATACCTTTTTCTGCTGGCTTCTGAAGAGGAATAAGGTGATTTTCTGTGTTCAAAGAATCACAGAAATATTTGAATGTAATAAAAAACCTAGAAGCTCCTGAAAAGATACATCAAACTCAGTGCTAAAACCCTGTAGCATTGCCATTTGGGAAGGCCCTTTATAAAATTTTGAAATTCATCTGTTGACATTTCAGTTTCAAGAGCTTATTTTGTTCTTAAATCTTTTTTAGTAAGGGGGGGTTCAAGAAAGAAAGAACTCTGTGTTGTGCTGAGCTAGGCAGGCATTCCTGCAGCCTTCAAATTTTAGAACAACTTTCATGTTTCTCTTACTGAATTTTCTAAGTAAACTTCCAGGCTTCTGCAGTGGTTATGGGTTAAATTGCTGCGATATTGCTGTAATGGCACATTTCAGGAAGCGTGCTGCCTACTCTTTTTCCATGTTTTATTTGCTGTTGGCTATCTAGGAGAGCTTCTTTTGTGCAGAGAAATGATAATGGTACCAGTTTGTAGTTGTATATCTTCGGTTTCAGTTTTTGTTTGTTAGAAGACGCTGCTGATCAGCTGTTGTTGATGAGCTTTCAGCCTCTTTTAAGATGAGCTGCTCCTCAGATCGGTCGGTTTGCTGTATGCATGTCATTATTTGAGTTTGTCCCACTAGACAAAATAATTCAATTTTATAACTTTTCCTTACTGTTTGCCTGTTGAGAGATCAAACAATTATTTTCTTTTTTTTTTTTTTTTAATCTTCAGGTAAGCATTGTTGGTCTCTGGAATTCTGATTTTACTTGTTTGTGCGTGGCTTATGTGACTTGCTTCATGTTGAACATATTTGGGGCAGCTTCAGCTTTGTTGAGATTAATCAGGAAACATGTATTTACCACTTTGTCTTATGTGGTTTCAGACATCAACTATAGCTTAGTATGTGCATAGATTTTACACTAATGTAATTGTTCTGATTAAATAGATTGATGTTTTTAATGAAGTAATTATACTAGATCAACTTCATGCATGGATATAGTTATACTAATATAAGATTGAGTTATATACCCATTCAGTTGCAAGAGCATAAAACAACATGACTGTTTTCTTGAGGCAAAGAGAGGCCTTAGGTTTTTATATTTTATTTGAAAGTAAAGGGTTGCTTTATCTAGTTTCAATTTTACATACCATTAAATCTTCCTCAAGAAATTATGTAGTATATTAGTAAATCTATTAGAAGCAGTCCTAAGAAGGGATAGATGTATGTCAGATATTAAAATAGTTTGGCAGACAATGTGCCAAGAATTGAGGGGTATTTATGTGTTCACATAACTGTTTCCTTTAAGCAATATAAGATGTATTAGCTGTTTGTCCCAGCATGTATTTTCTCAGTGTATTGTATATGGAGGAAGGTAGATGCATTTCTTATACTCTGGTAACATTCACTGTCTTTGTCACAAGAAGGAGGGATTTTGCATTAAACAGATCCCTTTTATGTTCTACCTACAGAATTTCAAAGAATGCCGAACAAATGAGGTAGGAGTTTATACTTTTGTGCATCAAAGAAATGCTTAAGTAGTTTCTTATATGTCTAAAGGCACAATGTAGGGCACAGCTTCTCAAAGAGGAACTATATTCTGTAATCAGTCTGTTGTTACCTCAAGAATTAAATAATACTTTTCACTTTGGAGATGCTCTTCAACATGCTAAAACTATAAAATACCCTGCTGAGAAAGAAAAGTGAATGGACACTGCTAAGAACAGCATAAATATAGGCTCATTACAGTCATCACAAGACTGTTATTTTTAGCAGTATGGTAGTATTTTCTTAATAGACACTTCCAGATCAAGGGAGCCCAGATAATACATAGATTAACCTAAAATTCTCTCTTTTCTCTTTCAAATTGGTATTTTATTTCTAGACATATAAACTTTTCAAGTACTGTTGACCTCATGTTACTCTGTATGTTGTGCAGTTAAAAAAATTAGAAAGCTAAGAGGATTAATGATTTTTTTTTTAAATATAATTTTAAAATAGTTGTGTAAGTCATCAGTGGATAAAAAATAATTTTAACTGTGAGGAAAACATGAACAGAATTTTGTTTGATAGCTGCAGTTGATCAAGAAATGGGAATATGGAGACCAAAAATAAATCAAGTGATTATATGTGGAATAATTGTCTGCATAGAAAATGTATATGTATTATATTTAAATGCCTTCTTGTCTGTAGATTACTGTAGATTAAAGCCCCTTCAGTTGGACCATCAAGTACCGATTCAGCATCAAATTAATGCAGGTCCAGTTTCTCAGGATGTTGAAGTGAATGAAAGAGCAACCATCCATAAGTCTTTGTTTCAGAAGTTTCAGTAGTAGTAATTTTAGGTAGCCACACAATATTGGCACAAAAGGTCTTTATAAGGGTGTTTTTGTTCTTCTTGACTATGAGTTAAAGGATATTTTAGAACTTCTCTGTGATTTTTAAAATACCCTATTCATTTCTTTGTCCATTCAGTTATAGTTAATTTATAATGTTAATATAATATAAATAGGTTTTAATAAATATTTAAATACATTAGTTAAATATATTTCAACAATTACAATCAGTGATATGTATTATAAGTTAAACATTATAAGTAATGGTGATCATAGTGAATGTATAATAATAGAGTACATTAAATATAATGCAAATAAAATAAATAAAAATATGTAAGTGTGTAGTTATTACCTGGATTTCAGTGTAGACTTTCTTAGACTTGAACATAGTTTTTCACTCCTGTAAAAAGATGAGCTATGTTGTATGTCCAGTATTGAAGTTTTGCAGGCTCGCGTGAAGGTTATAGGTGAGGCTGCCTTTTTCAACTGCCCTTCATAACCAGTGGATTTTATTTCTATTTGTATCTCATGTCTTTCAAAAACCCAATAGTTTTTGGTTTAGGGGTTCCTACTCCTTTCAGACAGCCCGTGAGTGATGTGTTGAATCGGCAGTTCATTTTCACTGTCTTATGAACAACTGGAAAGCTGAAATACAGCTTCTGCAAAGAAGGACACGCAAACTTCCCAAGTGACTTGTTGCTTAGCTTCACAATTATCTTGTGGAACCTCCTCCTCCTACACTCCTCTGAGCCGATATGATGTGAATGAATAAAATACTGAATTAGGACATTAAGATGATCCAGTGGAGACATGCTATAATCTGTTTCCAGAACTGGCCTAATGCAGACTTTATCACACTACAACATCACAGAGACCTTTGTATCACAGCATAAAGTTTAGTCAGCTTCTTTTGCAGTTCTAATAGACTTAGCAGAAGCCCAGCTAGCAGGAAAAAAAAAAAGGCTGAGACAGACCTAGTCCTGACTGTGGTGACAGGACAGAGCAGCTGGAAGCCTACCGGGTGACGTGGGGAAGGGCGGCACGCTAATTCTGCTAACAAGAAGGTGAATACTCCTGTTTATCCTTTGGTAATGTGGGAAAATGCTGTTTATTCTTAAAGCCTGGGGAAATGCACGACTAACGCTTGGCCTTAAAATTGCCAGATTGACCTGGATCTGGAGTCGCACCTTGTTCGTTCCCTCTAGGGCTTTGTCTCCTGAACTGGCACAGGGTGGCTCAGCCCTGGCCTTTTTAATGAATAGCCTGAGGGAAGCTGCTAGTGGTACCATCAGGGAACCAGGCTGCAGACAGGCTGGCAGTGATTGCACAGCTGTGCCAAGCAAACTTACACGGAAAAACTCCAGGCAAAATAACAGTCAAAATTGTTGCTGCCTGCGAAGCTACGGCAACAGAGGAATGTAAGAGAAACTAATTGTACACAGTCCTCTTTAGGCAGCCCGCTGAATAACAAACCTTCCTACAGCCAGCCAGGCGTATTCATGTAATTGTTTGGTTTTCGTTGTGTATCTGTCTTCATTTATGTTGTGTATGCTGCATATGTTTATATTTATACAAACCTTACTGTTGAACAGAAGCCTACTGTAAGTATGCATATTTTTGGTTATACCCGTATGTGTGTTTATATGTCTGTATATTTGTGTGCACGCACATGTGTGCGTGTATATATGTCTGTGTGTTTGAGAAACAGATGCATTGTAGGCAGATAAGGCAGATAAATATAGATTCAAATAGAAGCATAAGCCTATAAATATAGGCACAATATAGAGTGAAGGCGAGCGGATCAGCACACTTTCATTATTACTTTCGTTCGTATAATGAACGAGTAGCTGACATTGAAATTACTGAAGGGATGACACTGTTGGCTTTCAGCAAATGTAGTGAAAAGGTAAGAAAACTTTTCGATATGAGCAGTAATTAAGACAGAAGACTTACCATTTTCGCTTATTTGCTTAATACAATTTATCATATAATTTTTACCGGAGCTGAAAACAGAGAATGAATGCATAATGTTTCTAATATTACCTTAAAATAAGTAAATAAACATAAAAATCCTGACCCACAGACTGAGAAACTGCTACCTCTAGTTTCTGTTTTTACAGTAAACCTTGTGCGCAGTGTTTGTCAACTTTCTGCTTCTGCTGCTGTACAGATCTTCTTTGCTTCAGGTCCTACAGGCTCTCCAAATGGTTTTGAGAGGCAGAGTATTGGGAAAACATTTAAGTTTGTGACAAAATTAACTTAAAGAAGCAATGTGACTGTGTGTGAGTGTGTATGAGTGTATATATGTATCAAGTCCTTCTTTTTGCAAATCTCTGATGTCAGTTCTTGCATTTTTTCTCTCTTGTAGCAGTTTCACTTTGTTCACTCCACAGCTATAGCATAATTAGTTAGAGTCAAAAAGGTTTTAATCTTTCTAGATATAAAGAAAACACTGTAGTTATTCAGGATGGCCTGGAAAGTCAATTATTTCTTCTTTTAATTCCGCAGCATTTTGTTGAGAGTGATCAGATTAATCAGCAGCCAAGAGTCAGGCGTTCTGTTTCCAACTCTGCTTCTTGCTTAGTGTGGAATCTTACCCAAATTGTGTACTTGTTTCACCATTAGAGAGTAGAATGGGTAGCAATTATGTCACAGGATTAGGTAACTGAATAGTATCCTGTTTTGTTAAGAGGTCTCATGATTTCATTGAAACTACTCATGGAACAAGGTGTTTAATGTCTCCTCGTACAACGGAGAGAAAAAATAAAAATATAAGAGTACAAAATGCTATTGCTGTTTTGCACTGCGCCACAAACAATCCCCTTATTTTTAATTTCTTTGATTGTTTTCAAAATACACCATCAGCTGATGTGGATTGACAAGTTTCTTTATTCCAAAGAACACAGTGCAAAGTAGAAGAGAGGTAAATGCCACCATACATTCAGATATGCACACGCTCAGACCAACAATGCTCAGTAGGACAAAACATAACCAAAGTCAGAAAATTAAAATGTCAAGAGGTGGAAAGCTTGGTGTCTTATTCATGTAACTGTAAAAGAAGCAGCTCAGAGCATCTAGGTTTTTTTTACACGGGTTGCTGCAAGCCACTTCTTTCTCATCTTTTTTTATTTTTAAACCTTAAAACAAGCTCTTCCGGGTATACATCAACATTTAGATATCTGGGTTAGACCCCGATTTAAAATCACTTAGGTGCTTTTAAAAAGAATTTCATTGTTGTGTCATGTGAAGTACCCCGTGAAGGTGCTAATTTTTTGCTCTATCTGTTGAGATACGTGAATTAAACACAAAGAGGAGTCAGAAATTTTATAGGTATGAATAGTGAGAACCACTGGGGAAATTTCTTTCTGCCACAGGAGACACTGGCACTTTTGCATTTCCTTGATCTAGTAGAAAAGTTTTGTAAAGCATGCTGGCTTTGTCCAGGTGCTGTTTCTAGTGGGGCCCATGGCAGAAGCAGTCGCAGATCCTCAGACATGCAACCTGCTGTTGGTCTGAACATCCCTGAGTTACTCAGACTCCCCTGGCATCAAACCTGTAGAATAAGAGTGACATTTGAGAGGATCAAAGTGAGCTAACATAATGAAGTGCAGTACTTTAAAAGTTAAGAAGCACTACTGCCTATTCCATAAATTCTTTTGAGTTCCTCCTAGTCTATTCCTATTCTAATACATATTATGGCATCCAGAGTAGCTTCAAAATTGGATTTTGCTTCTAGGGACCAAAACAAATATTAAGGTTTTTTTGGGTAGGGACTACATTGAGCCCCCAGTTACTATAGAGATATGGTCTTTTCAAAATCTTGTAGGGAATACCTGCTATGAAAGTTATTCTATCCCAGAGCATCATATATATCCCCCATATCACAGGGATTTCTGTATTTTGTCTTCTGCATTCCTCCTCCTTTCTCTTTCTAATTCTGATACATTAAGTTGATAATTCCTCACCAGACTAAATTATAATGCCATATTGTGTTTGCAATAGAAAAAATAACTTAGATATATCTACATATTTATATAAATATTTTTATGTAGAAATAAATTTCTACATGATCTAAGTCCTTGTATGTGTTGATTTCAGTCTGGATCAGATAATTGTAGCTGAGTTACAGAGTCTTGAAAAATGAGGTTTATTATGGAAACACTGACATAACCTCACTTATTTTGGTTTTGGCAGACACGACAATAATATCCAGAGACCTTTTTTCTGACTCTACTCTTTGCTAGTCTCCTTGGATTTTATTTTCTGAGTCTTTGCCAATTTTACTGCCATTCATTTTGACTAAAACCATCTCAGAAATATGTCAGTCTGCAGGAACCATTAGGAAATATATCATTGCACATGTTTAGTTGGCAGGTTGGGAGGTGGGGAAAATTAAGTAACTTCTGCTGTGTCATGGTCATTTCCAAAATGGTGGAATCCAAGAGGTTCATGTGAAACAGCAGCCTATGGGGAAAAAAAATCAAAGTAAATTGCCAGGAAAAACATATTTCTTTCACTGCAAGGAAATACATGTTGCAAGAGGCCTGCAAAAGGTTTATTGATTATTTAACTAGCAAGAAGAGTTAGCAGGCATCTCTAATGTGTTTATTTTTTGTCTCTATCATTTTAATATTTTTTCATTATTCATTTTGCCATTAGAAGTCCATGGCAACCTAGCACTATGCTTTTCTCCTCCTACAGTCATTAAAAAGACAGAAACTGCATTGAAAAACATTATGCTTACATGCAAAATCATGAAATTCTAGAGTGATAACTTGTTTATAACCTTAGTGTCTCCCTTTTGATAGTCTTTTCTGAGAAGTCACGTTGCTTTTTAGCAAATGCACAGCTATAGAATCTTTGATACATACAAATAGTATCTAAAATTAATGTTTTTCTCTAATCAAAAACTAACAACAAAAAAATCCCAAGCTCCAAACCACTCACTTACCTGTTCTACTGAAAAATAAGACTATTTTGCGGATGTGTTGTAGGGAAAACATGCATCAGAAATGAAAAGCAGTAACATACCATGATGCAAAAAAGAGCAGCAGTTAGTACTGCTGACATTTATTTTAGGATTTTCTGGCCTAAGTATTTCTCCATGATGCCCTTGCTAAAATATTTGGTAGAATTTCATAATTGAGTGGATTTTTAAAGCTTATAAAACTTTTTTCTTGAAACGTGAAACTAGCCAGCATTCACTTTTTAAGCTTTGTGTCTATCCATATTTTTCATTTTTAATGCTTTTTACAATAGATAGTTTAATCCTTTCTTTATTTCCAATTCTGTTAAGTCTCTAGATGTTCTTTTTTTTTTCATGTTCCCTATGTGCAAAACAGATGAACTTTTGTTTATTCAAGATCTCATGAAATTGCATATGAGGTAAACATTAAAAATAGAAAATTTGCACAGCAGTTTCCAACATTTTTTGAATGATTGAAGGCAAGCTGATTTTAATGGAAACTTCCGTCAGCTCCAGTTGACAGCCTCTCAAGTACAACATTCATGAGAACTGAACTCCATAATTTGTGTCCCCGTATTTTTAGGGGATTTGGATCTCTCTTTGAACCTTTTCTGTACAGTACTATTGCTCATAAGCTAATGTTCAAACTAGTGTTTAAATACATATCTTGTCTGGATGTTGGTAAAGCAAACATAGCACTGTTGGAACTGCTCTTAGTGTCATGAGAGCTTGCTTTCCCATTCCTGAGTGTTCTCTATTTTCTCTATGAATCTCTCTTACATACTGTTTCATGAAGTTAATACATTTTTTTTTCTGCTCTGCATCCAATAGGATGAGGACGTACAACATTCTGTGGACTAAAAGTGTATTAACTGGTGCTGAAAATTTCCTCTTCACATGCATTAAAGAACAAAAGGATTGTTTTGCTTTTTTGCTTCTTCTTCTTTTTCTTTTTTTTTTTTTAATGTTTGTTCTATGGGTCAGTCTTCCAGAGACACTCACCTTCTATAGCATCACTTAGAGTTCGATCGTTGAGCACAATTTCTTTGGACACCAATACAGTCAGATAGAGGTGGAGTTCGTGGTAGACTTCTGTGTCTCATTTCTTTATCCCAGTATTTTCCTCGTCAACAGAGGAGAAAGTACTTGGACGCATTTTTTGTTGGCCTGACTGATCACTAAAGATTGCTAACTTGAGAATGCATGCCCAGCTCTCTCCATCCTCTTCTTTTTTCTCTAAGAGTCAGTTTAATTTTAAGAAAAATCAGACTAGTTAGGCCACACATGATTTTGTGTATAAAACACTTCTGGGGTTATTTCAATGCAGTTTCAGTTTTGTGCAAACAAAATGAATAAGCATGTGTAAGACTGTGAATTACTGTTTTCCTTTTCTCTCTAACCTAAAATCCCAACAGAGATTCTGAATGCATGCCGGCTGGTAGTATCATAGTTAATGTTAGTAGATGTGGATCTGAAAAAAAAGATCAACAGAACAATCAAAGACTTTGTATAGCTGTTGAATTTCCCTAAAATAGGATCTACCTTTTCTATAATGACGTGAGTTTTCTGTTTGCTTAATCTATAAAGAAAAGCATGCTGTCCACTATATGGAGCTGGAAGAGAACAACATGTGAAATGCATGTCTTCCAGCAAAGATAATGCAAACGAAGCCTTAAGGGCATTGGTAGTTATGGGCTTTGTACATTTTGGTTTTGAATGTTTGGTTTTTGTAATCAGCATACTCCTTTTTTTTTCTTTTTTCTTTTTTTTTTTTTTGACACTAGGCTAGGTGCCTGTTGTGGACTGCAATAAGCCTGCTACTTTCAGTCTTCCAATTTGTCAGTATGTTTTAGAGATTTTATTAACGCCCTCTACATTCACATTGACATTATTAGCAAAATCCCCAGCCCAGTATGTGAATAAATAAATTGGTGCCCAGTGGTTCAGAGTTGTGCCAGTTTGGTGATGGCAGAGTGCTTTGTAGGACCCAGAGTCAAGTAGGAACAGGTAGAATTTGGAAACCTATGTCTTGTGTTGGAGACAAAGGATTCAGCAATGTGGTGGGCATTCAGCTGTAGGAATGGGAGAATTTCAGCCTATTGAATCAATATGCTTCTCTTTATAGAGTTAGGGTCATGCCAGTGTCTAAGTTGAGGACTCCAGATGTGTGTTTGCCTGCAAGAGAAAATAACAGGAGTATTTTGGCAGTCCTAATGGATGAGCAGAGCAGACTGTGTTTCTTGTTTCTATTATCCAGTTCCCATATTACCACGTTACCTTAACATCTCGAAAAATGCCAGGCTTTATAGTCCATAGTGTGAATCATGCCTTTATCCTAAGTAGTCCTACAGGCCAGCAGATTCTGAAGGAGTGAGTCAAAAGTTGATCTAAAGTATTGCTAATGGCATATTTTTCTTAACAATAACCCTCATGGCTGAAAATGAGTTTCCTTTGCATCTTTATACTGGAGTGCCGCAATGACATCAGTAACATTTTTCTGGAGTTTATAATGAGATTTAAGTGGTCGGTGTGGGAGGGAAGCCCCACTTCTTGCTGGTGAGACCGGTCACTGAGCATCTGCTTTGCTGAAGGCCTGGCAAAGGGCACGAAAACACAGAGGACGGGAGAAGCGCTTGCTTCAGAAAAACAGAATTCTGATCCTGAATACTTTGCTCCCCTCTTTCCACGGGGCCACTGTTCACACATACCTTACATCCCCACCTCAATCCTCTGCCTTCCTCTGCGCGCAGCTCTCGCAGAGCTCTGAATGCATTGTAGGGAGCAGTGTAAATCAATAGTAACTGCTGACCGCCCACTCGGGGCTCCGTTACGCAATATCGCATACCGTGTACGCTGAGACAAAAAGGGAAAAAGCTCACACAGGCTTTACATTCAAAAGCTCTTGCATAATTTTGCTTTTCTACAGCCAAAAAAAAAAAAAAAAAAAAAAAGGGAAATAACAGATGGGGAGCCTTGCAGTTTTTTTCCCTTTTCTCAGGCTTTACCGAAGGGAGTTCGTTTAACATCCATGGTCATTTTCAGTGCCCTGTGCTGCAGATAAGCAAGCCGTACCTCCTCATGCATTAGAATAAGGCTTTCTTCCACCTTCCATGATGTGGTGCACTTCTCAGGTAATACGAGAAAAACTATTACAAAACCTTTAAGGCTGAATTGGTTTATTTGTTTAGCCTCAACAGAAAAAGGAAAAGAAAAACCTCCCTTGAACTGCTCGCCTGCTTGTTACAAAACGAAAGAGGGACAAGGAGTACGGGAGGTTGGACTGAATTCTCTTGTGTCTTTTAATATCTTTTTTTTTTTTTTTTTTTTCCTTTCTGAAAAGCAAAATACTCTTGCTGCAATATTTATGCAAAAAGCCAGTTATGTAACTCTCGCCTGCCTTTCGCTTTTGCTACCTCTCCGGACTGTAAGGCTCCACTGTTTTTCCTCCCGACAGATTGCATTAAGACCTGCAAATCCCGATGAAAGGAAGGAGCGACTGGGTGCCTGCAGCACAGGCTTTAATTTCGAGCCTTTTTAAGGGCTTCAGACTGGAAGACAATGGATCTATTTACGATCTTTTTTTGGCTGCTGGAATTCCTATTGAGTACTTTCCTGTCACAGTGTGCTCTGGAACATCCGTGGCTTCTGCACTGTGCTGTGCTCTCCCCCCCTTCTTTCTCCTGCTTTTTTCCCCTCCAAACTTCAAATATATGCAGTGGAAGTGTCACTCTTCACTTAACAGCAGCAAGTGCAGAAGCAGAGTAGAATCTTATGTTGCTCTAAACTTTACTTATTCATTTTTATTGCATTTAAGTGATTGATAGCCATAGAAATGAGAAATTCCTTTAGTAAGGATGAGTTGGGATATTTTTAATTGATTTCAGTCAAATGTAAATGAAAAATATATAACCCTGCTAATTGGAGGATTTAAAAAAAAAATAAAGAGAAGACAAGTGACTGTACTAAGAACATTTCATACTTTTTGATAACATTTCAGGAGGAAAACGTGCCTGTATTGCAATCAATTTATTCATAGCTTTATCCTCTGAGGATCTGACCTGTTTGTGGTTGCGAGTATTGTGTCGGGTTTGTTTTCTTTTGCCCTTTACAAATAGTTCTTGTCTGTGTACACATTCTTGGACAGATTCTTCCCTAGTGTAATGCTGCTAATTTTGTTGACATTACATCAGGGTGTATAAGGTCAATTAACAAGTTATAGGGCTTGATTCGTGGTTATTTTAAAGTGTTGTCCTGGCAATGTAAAGGAGTCATAAAGTGGGCATCATTTATGTTTATGCTCATGTCAGGATGACATGATCATCTTTCGATAATGATTTCTGAGGCAAGTTTTGAATTAATAAAGGCTTTCTGAAAACAGGAAGTGGAACATTTGAAGCTGTATGAGTATCTTATGTAAGTATGACGTATTGTAAGTATATTGTATAGGCTACATTTCAGAAAATTGCTGAGCAGTACATAGATCTTCAAAGATGTATGAGAACGCCTGAATTCTCTGCCTGGTTCTGAAACCAATTCTTGCTTTAGCTTTGGGCAACTAAAACTTCTGCCTCCATTTCTGTCTCAGTACAAACATCGTAGGGATTATTGTAGATACTTGCTTTATTGTGCCCTACAGAAGTTTTCTCAAATTATTTTGTTGAAATAATTTGTAGAGGTTATAAAAGCCATTTACACTTCTAGCCAGTGTTGCCACAAAGACCAAGTTGCAGGCACTAACTGTAAATAAATGCTAGTTGTTGATCAGAAGAATTGTCAGAGGATTCTGCCCTATAGGAATACCAGGGCCTTGAAAACTCTGTAGTTGAAAAGATGGAGCTGAATCAACTTATCAGTTGCATTTTATGACATGGTTGTATAAAGTGGAGGTGACTAACCTGCCTTATCTTGACAATCCTTCATCCAGGTGTCCCTAATAGCTGTCAACCCTTTATAAAATGCTTAGAAGATGCGTATGTGATGAGTATGATTTCGATGTATAACTTAATCAAAAGAATGGTCATATGTCTTTGAAAGAAAATTGCTTTCTGTCATTCTTCTCAGAGGTTTATTCTGTAAGTTTTTTGTCTGCCCTAATTATAATGGAAGACTTATTTGAAACAGTTTACAAAACGTGATAACTTTTAGTGGTAGAGAAGTAAAATTCACTCTTAAAGGCATTTTCATGCTTTTCAATTACCAAGAAATTTCTTTTTATACCACTAGGTTCTTTCTGACTTCCCAAGTCTCAAGTTCCCAGCTTCAGTTTGTAGGCTTACATGGACTTGTAATGAGGCACTATTCTTTCTGAATGGTCCAATGCATACTTAATTATTTTCTGAGTAATTACTAATTAAACAAGATGAAAAACCACGGCAATACCTGCTGCTAAAAGTTTAGTTATTTATGTGCAATCGAATAGCAACCAGAATTGTGGAACTCTGTTTTCTGCAAAATATAAAATTTGATTTATATTTGTAGGGGAGAGTGTGACTTGACTTGACCAGACTTTAGACATTCAATCCATGTAGGAAAACTCTGCTTCCATAAATTCATAGAAAAAGGGGAAAAGTGATGGTTCAAGCAGCTTCTGGAATGGGATTCTACTATTCAGTTTTACTAATTTCATTTCATAATTCAAGAAAACTGTAGTATTTAGACCTAAGCTGTTTGAGTCCTACCACTATATAGATCTGTGCCTTATTTTTCTTAAAACCAAGGTTGTTATTTTAGAGAAAAGGTGAAACATGAGCACAATGGAGTTAAAAACAGCAACAGCAACAACGAGAGCTCGGCATTAAATTTATTTTGAATTTTCATTATTTTTATTCCCTGACGCATGCTTGGTGTTGAGTATATTGGAAAAAAAAACCTAGTATGTTTTTGCTATATCCAGCAATGTCCTGACTTAACTACAAGCTCTTTTTTTCTTTTATCGATTTTTTTTGCAAGGTTAACCCTTCTTGTTCTTCAAAATAGTTTTTTTTTTTTTCTTTTTTGCAAGTCTTCAGTTTAGATTTATTACAGTTTTGTGTCCTACACTGTCAACAATTCCCTGCCAATACAGTCAATACCATCATATTTTGTTTTGTTTTGTTTTGTTTTGTTTTGTTTTACTTACAGGAGTCCCTCAGAGATGATGCCAGAAAGAATACTTGCAGGGTGGTTGTAACAAATGTATCAGATTCTTTTCTCCCATCACAAAACCTCTGTATGCTTGTTTTGCTGTTAAATCTGGTTCAGACAGGTGGGCCCTGGCACCTGCAGGGAGAAATCGTTGAAGTCCAGCAATGTGGAGAGGTTCTCAGCATGGGCACAGCGCCTGTGGCAGAGGCTCTGTGGAGAGGTGGACACATGGATGCTCCTTGCTCTCTCCTCAGGACAGTTGTTAATATTTTAGATATTAGGAGTAAATTCTTTACTCAGAGAGCGCTGAGGCTCTCACACAGACTGCCAGTAGAATCTGTGGATGCCCCATCCCTGGAGGTGTTCAAAGCCAGGTTGGATGGGGCCCTGATTAAGTTGAATGTGTCCCTGCCCACAGTAGAGAATTGGAACTAGGTGATCTTTAATTTCCTTTCCAACCCATACTGTGATTCTATGGCTCTGTGATTTTCCTCGTTACGAAACACAATGTGTTCTGTTAGAACTTAATGCCTGTTCAGAGCTAGCCCAATGAGAGAACGGACCACGCTTGGAAAAGGTGTAAATCCTCATTTCATCCTCTGCTTTCATCCCTAGCAATTATTTTCTGCTAGTGTCTAGGGGGGGGAACATGGCAAAAGTCTTTTCACCTTACAGATTAGGAAGCTTTAAAAGCACTCTGTAAGACATGACTCTCAGCCATTTAGAGAAATTCCTGCAGGGACAAGATGCACCAAGAGTTCACCAGCGTAGGGAGGAGAGAGAGGGTTTTTTGCCCCAAAGGTTTTGCTGATTTATCTGTGATTTATTTGGGTTAGATGGACTCACTTTACATTAACTGTATTGTGAACAAGAGCAAAACAAACTTGGTAAGTTTTGCAATCAAAACAAATAAAAATGTCTTTCATGGAAAGATTTGGTGGAACGATGTTAATAGGAAATTACAAGAAACATCTCTGCCCCTAGATTCGGCTGCATATATTTCTTAAACTTTTTTTTTTTTTTTCTTAAAGGCTCTATTCAGTATCCTGATAGCCTTGTGCTCCTTTCATCACTTTAGAAAAAAGATCACAAAGCTTCAACCTCGTCTTCTGGGATATGTCTTTTTGGCTTACAAAGAGTCAATGGCAGCTGAGGCTGGAAATGGTCTGTTCTGCTTGGAGAAAGGGAGGGGCAGGTCCATGATGGTTGTTCGGTCGTTTCTGAGAATCAGCTGCTTTTTCTTTATACTGCAAAGATTAAACAAAGAATGTTAAACATTTCCCAATTTAGCATTTATAATGGAAAGCGGCTGTAGGGCCACAGCTCGCTGCTGCAAGGGCAGGCGTTCATATTTGGAGTTGCTGAAAAAGGCTTTTATTTTCTTTGAAGACTTCTCCGTTCCTCTTCCAGCCTGGTTGCAGCACTTTGCAGTCAGGTGGAGGCAGCTTTAGATTTGTTACTTTCATTTAAGTAGGAGCTGATTTACTTTTGGAAGTTAGAGCAGCCCAGCTATCTGCAAAGTGGAGGAGGAGGCACTGTATTCCTTCCTTTAACTTTTCAAATGTCTGTGATTTTATTTCACACCAACGGGCAAGCAAAAATTGCCTTCCTTAGCTCCTGTTAGTAATAATATGTAGTATTAATGATCTAACATCTTAGCTTCAACTCTTCATCTCAGTTTCTAAAAAAAATATCTGTTGGCTTTGTTCAGTCATCTTTATAGTTGCATCCAGCTCGGAACCTTTGAAGTAAAACGTTGGAGTTTAATTCTTGAGTGCAGCAGAACGACATTTTTGACCTACTGACAGCACAGCTTTTTCCATAGCATTTCTGTAGTGATTACATGGGGAACTGTGACTTTCTGTTCCTCATAGCAAAGGGAAAGAACTCCCGAGGATGGCTGCAAATGAAAAACAAACAAAACCAAAAAAAGGAGGGGGTGGATTTTGACTTGTTAGTCTTAAATATGGTTTTCTTGTTTTAGTTATTTGTCATCCTTTCTTCTTTTGTCTTACTTGAAGAATCCATAGCCGAAACAAATACCTACCTCACGCTTTCTTAGTTGAAGCTGAGGGGAATTCCAGCTTTATGCAAATACATGTTTTACTCTCTGCTGGAGTGAAATAAGTGTTAATAAAGTTAGTTTTTAAGAAAGCAGCTAAAAATGTCCTTCGTCTCTCAATTGGCCAGATTTCAGAAATTCAGCAGTTTTCTGTCATCACATGTGGACAAAATCTAAACATCTCATATAATTAAAACATTTTCAGAAAAAATATTTCTGGTTTCTTTTATAAATTGTAAGCTCTATAAAAATTAGATATCCATTTTCTGCCTTCTCTAGCCTGTCTGCAAGTAGGTTTTGTCTAAACAAAATAGCCTTGCACTCAGAGCTCACAAACATTTGTGTATTACTTAGGTATAGACATGAGTAATTCTATTTCCCTCTTATAATAGCTTGAATAGATTTGTAAATATTTGCTCATCTTTCTGTTTCTTAAGGGAAGCTTTTCAAAAAAACTTTTTTTTTTTTTTTAATTTGGAATAAGTCAAAGTGATTGCATTTCTTACAGAATGTTGAAATTTTTGGACTGTTCATCTGTTTAAGCACGTGGAAAAAGACAAGACTGAGATCATGTAAGTCATGAAACTAAGGTTGAATAATCCATACTTTGTTCTCTCGCCATTTGTACAATTTATATCCAGATGCAAGTAATAAACCAAAAAAGAAAAAGAAAAAAAAAAAAAAAGAAAACCTAGTTTGCATGTATTTTTAAAGTGATTAATGAAAAGCAAAGTTCAAATGAGGCCACAAATCCTGGTGGTGCACAATGGGTTGATTTATTTTGTAAATAGACCATGGATAATTAACCATAAAACAAAACTTTTTCTTTTTTTTTTTTTTTTAAACTTGCATAATGACACTGGTTTCTTTTAGTTGCTGCGAGTCGCACAGAGGGAGAACAACTTATTCACAACTGGTTGCGACTGGTTACAGCCAAGAAAGGAAAAATCCCAGAGCTGTTAGCGGAAAAAGGCCTTCAAAACCCTGCTGCACTTGTAGTTTTACAGTGACGCATTTGCTAACGGCTACAGGGTGGGTGAAGTTGCCCTTGTACGATAACATAAAGAGAAGATACTCGTGCTCTGATGGCCCTTGCTGTGTTACTCTGTGCTTTGGCTTAAAACACATTAGCAAAAGGCAGGCCTTGCAGCTGGCCTTGTGGTCGGCAACTTTATAATATTCACATCTAAATAACGTGACTTTATGCTGTGTTATAAGCTTCTATGATGACTATATCCTTACTTCTCTGGCAGTGGGGAAGAGTCCTCCAGATAGTCAAAATAGTCTGTCTTGCTGCCAAATCCCCTTGTGAGCCAGACAGTGATGGTAGTGCCTGCCCAATGCCCCCCAGATTTGCGTCTTCACATTCTGAAGTCATCTGTGGAAGAGATCTCTCATTCCCAAGAAGGAGAAGGTCCAATTTGTTGTGTGAGCACATTCATTACTAATCAAAACGGCCAGCTGGGGTTATAGCACTGGAGAATGTAAATAAACAGGAGCATGAGATGTTCAGACAACAATATGGCAACTTTTATGGTGATTTCTCGTAGTTGTCCGTATTCAAGTTTACTTGTCTCTTGCCAGCTTATTAAAACGATGAGAGAATTTCTGTAGGTAATGGTCAAGTTGCAAGAGATTGGATTCGCCACAAAGGTTGTATCTATATGAACACCTTAGGCTGCTTTTACATTCTACACTGTGCCTTAAAATTCATTTGTCCAAGTAAATAGTCTTTGAGGTTTGCATGGAGCTGAGATTTGATTGTGCAGCGTTTGTGTGAAAGTTGGCTATGTGTGCAAATGGGCTGCATTTCACAGACAGTTTAAGGTACTTGCGACGAGACCCGTTCATTCCCAGCTGTAGCTTGGCTAGACAGAAGTAGTGAGTAAAAATGCTTAAAATCAGCACAGTTTTACATGTGTTTAACCAGTTTATCGTAAGAGTGTTACACGCAGTGTTTGCAAGACTTCTGTGTCTTAAATTGATCTGTAGGCATTAGTTCTCTTCTGTAAATAAGACACTGAGAAGAGGAGCAAGTCATTAATGTCAAGCTATCACATGCTGTCTCCATGAGCTTAATGTAGATAACAGGGTAAAATGATTGCACGTGGAATTTTTAGTCTAGATCCCAGATGCAAGGCACGATCTTAAATTGGCTCTTTGAACTTCTAACAGGAAAACTCCTGAGTTCCCACTGCATGCTAATACCAGCAACTACAACACATGGGCTGCCACTTCTAATTTTTTTTTAGGATGAAAGGTCAGTTTGAAGTAGCACTTAATTTGAGCAAGAGACTCCTGTTTGTGGGTGGGAGTCACACTGCAGGCAACATGAGCATTCAATTTTCAAGTGGCATTGCCGTGAAGACAAGACCCCAAATGTCGGTTAACTCTACTGTCTTTGGCTTCTGCTGAAGTCCTTCTGGAAAGGAAGCCAGTGAGAAAACACTTCGATAATGTTAAATGGATGTGATTGTCTTGTGGGCTTTCCCTTGAAACTGTTATTCCTCAGACTTTTACTTACGGAATTTGTAGTGACGTGTGGAATCTGCTACATACTGTTTATAAGTTTCAACTTGGTTTTATTGACTGAATGCTTTTATTTTGTGACAGTCTTTTTCTGTGCTCTGCATCATGCCAAAGAGACAGAGGAGTGGTGTTGGCATATCGTTGTATGAATAGGTCTGTCATTAAATATTTGAAATAGAAACATCTGAAATAGATCTTGCCTGAGAAGAACAATGGGGTAACTAGAGAAAGCCAGTTTTCTCCAAATTCACTTTTGGGGACTGGAGTATTTTGCAATTGAAAAAAAAAGAAAGAAAGAAAGAAAGAACAAAGAGATCAGGTATTAGCACAGGGCCTTAAAAACATTGAAGCCTCAGCGGCTTGAAGTGAGATGCAGAGGAAGCTGAGAGATGAGAGGGAAGAGGTATGATTAGCAGAGGGAGCTTTTTTCTTCTTCTTTTTTCCTTTTTTCCTTTGTCCTTGTATCTCTAAGATCAATTAAGGAAAAGAGCAGCTGATAATAGGAAAGTGAGAGTCCCTCATTTTGGAAAGGCAATTTGTATAGGAAATAGAAGTTTTTTACCATAATGTTGACCTAAGCCCAAGGACCATCTGCTAGTACTGAAGATGCTGAAGGATGAAGTTGTTTATGGGTATTTTGTGTTTTCTCTGGTCTCTAAATATTGTGGTTTTGTTTTGCGGAGGTGAAGAGTGAGTCAGTCAGTCATATTCCTGAGGCAGGGCAGCAAGGCTCTGAAATGTCACTGCTAGGAAGGGGTTACAGGCAGCTTGAGCTGAAGAAACATGCAGGATGAAGGAGAGCGTGTTCAATTCATTTCAGACTGTGGAAGCTGTCAGCCCATGGACCCAGTGTGCTGGAGGTACATTCAATAGTCCGCTTGATGTGGGGCAGGGAAAGCTCTGTTAGAGATGTGACAGAAGTAATTGTAGCTCAGGCAGTTGAGCAAGCCTTTGTATTTCTCTCATATGGTAATGACCTGTTTGAAAAGATCTACAATCCGAACTCTCTGTTTTGCCCCTTTGCTACTCTCTTCCCATGTAGCGCTCCCCAGATCTAATACTTGAAATAAAAAAACACGGGAGAGGTAATCCCAATTCTCCCTGAGAGTTTCCCCATCTTCGCTTTGCAAAGTGTGACATCAGTATTCCAGGAGGTAGGTTCAAGTTCAAGTCAGAACTGCTTTCATGGGGGACTAAGTAGTATAGTTATTTGAATTCTTGGATTTCTGCTCCAAGCACTGCATTTAGCAATAAACTTTATAACAAACAAATTATTTGGTTCTTAATGAGATTCTGTTCACGTTACAAAAAGCCCTTCACCAAACAGCACAGGGGGCAACCACTTCTCAAAAGCATCTCAACACTGAAAAATATCCAGGGGTTGCCAATCACTGAGAATGATGTCATCATTTCAGGACAAGCTGAACTTCAGCTCTCTTCTCGTCTTCCTAAGGGATTGCTTTATATGTTGGGGTTCTTGCTGCTGCCTGGTCAAGGGGAAATCCCTGAATTCCTCCTGCTGTAGGCCAAGATTTATCTTGCAGCTTCAATCAACCTTGCATGGCTCTGTGGTATCTTGCTTGTTATTCATTTGTAAATGCATGAGCAGTGGGCAAGAATTGTAGTGGCTGAAGGAAAAGGAATTCCTGGGTACTAAAGATCATCTTAATTTCAATTATTCTTGTATTTCTCTATACATCAAATTTAAAGATGCAAGAACAAACCAGAAACAACTAACATTATCCTTACTTCTCACTCACAATTCTTCTGTAGGACTCTCTGTGACTGTATGTGCCTCTTAATCCTGGTCAGAACTGGTTTTGATATTTTCCCGAATGGCAATAGTAATTAAGGGTACTTGACCTAACAAGATTTGTGCTAGCAGTTACATAAATGATTGTCTGAGAAAGCCTCTTGCTTTTCATACATCAGTAAGCCCTGCTGGTCTAAGAGTAGACAAGAACAATATACAAGCTAGATTATTAATAATAGTTAGATTGTCACTGATATGCTGATAGAATTTTAAAGTTATTACAAGTTTCTGAGGTGCATTAAAGACTACTGAAGGACAGGGTTAAAATCAGTTACAAATATCTGATGGAATTCTCTTTTGAGGGAAGTACTTTTATACTTGCTAATAAATAAAAAATAAAAACAAAAAGTAAGGAAGGAAGAAAGAAACAAATACTTCCAGGTCTCAATTTATTTTCATTATCTAAATTTCCAAATAAAGCTTTTTTGTATTAGTGAAACAGAAATGCTTGTTTCAAACTTTTCTTTCAAAAATGTATTCTATGTTCTAATATAAAATTTAAATCAAAACTGAAAGCAACAATCAAAACAAAATTATTTTGTCAAAACATTCAATTGATTGAAATGATTATTTTTTTTTTTACAATTTTACAATACAATTGTATTTTACAATTTTACAATTTTGCAATTTTACAGTACACTGTTTAATTCAACTGTGAAACAAAAGCAAATTTCAAAGTCTGTATCTATCGTGTAAAGCAGAAATGTTGGATTGTGTTTAGAGGAGTAATTCACCAGAACTCTGTTAAACCTGTTTAAAAAAAAAATCTGCAAAATCTCTCATTCTATCAACAGCAAAGTTTTCATAAATGTATGAGGACCCTTAGACTTCGCAGAGGTCATGATTGATGTCATTTGGAGCAATGAACTTTGAGTATACCCCATATTCTTGAGATGTTTTTATTGTCAATTTGACTTTCTGGGGATGTTCATAACATTACGATAACAATCCCATGGATTGTGTGAGATTCTATTATGGGACTTGCTTTCTCTGCAACAGTTGATCAGAATATGTATCTTCAATTATATGTAGATCCCCCTTGGAAATATATTGTCTTTCAGTCTGTAAACTGGGAAGTTTTTATTACCTTTTCAGCTCTACTGGCTTCCTTCTCTGTTGAGTGGCTGTGGACCAAATTTTTCAAACTCTGGACTTGGTAAAATTGCTTGCAAAACCCATGTGTTTTCCTCTACATTTCACTTTCTCATGTAAGATCAGTATACTTAAACACTACAGTTCTTGACCAGGGCCACAATATGTGATGTGCCTTGGAAGCGTATCCCATTAAGTTATGGTTTTCACTAATCTGAAATTCTTCGGAACTGGCCTAAATCCAGCTCAGTGGGAGCAGTCTACAAAAGAACAACATGAGTTTAAAGGGGATATTTTTGACTGAGATGAGGGCTGAGGGTAACGATTAAAAGCGAAGCACATATTTAAGGATTGCTCTGTTGCTGGAAAGACTATTGCACATGGAATGTGAAGCACCTGACCTTATCACCATATTGTGAGGACTGCTGTTTTCTGAACAAGGACAGGCATACTAGCCGACTCACACAGTACCTCAGTTATTCTGATGTGGCTTCTTTAAATTTGGCTGGATACAACATCCTATTCTTAAATTTTTGTTCCTGTTTTTTGGGCCTGTTAAGGGATATTTTGTCATACAGAACTGTGGGAATACAAGAAAGACTATTCAGAGCAGAAGCTGTGGAGCAAGATAAACAGCACAGAACACCTGCTTTTAAATAAATATGTGTTCTTAGGACAGCAGTGTAGTTCATTCAGTATTTCTCAGTTACCAACCAGTGACAGGATAGGCAGGAATATGTGCTTTGTCTAACAGCTGTCTCCTGTAATCATTGGCTATTTTTTTAATGTAATAAAGCATGTAACATGCTGTATTAGTAAGCACTGAATTTAGTGTTAAGGAAGCTGATTTAGCCTGTAGAATATGTTTTGCACTGGTCTTGGACACGAAGAGCTGGAATATTGAGTGTAAAGGCTTTTAAAAGTGTAAAAACAAAAGCTCCACCACTCCAAAGATCTATAGATTATTATTTTTTTTATGTTTATGTTGCAGACATGCTCTCAATATTTCCTGCATGCTAGTAGAGCATTGCATATCAAAAAGATAAGAATGTAAGCAGTAAAATATCCCAAGCAAACAGAAGTTCCCTTCTAATGGTTCCATTCAACTTCTGCATGGTGCCTGGGTGCTTACAGACATGAAAGAGGACAGGAAAGGTACACAAGAAGCTGTTAGACCGTGCAGGATCTGGTCTACCAGCTTTAGTCATGGGAGAACGTAGTGTGCTATAAATGGGATGTAAAGAAATATTTGTAAAGGTACTTGGTGAAATCCTGAAGTGTTTGTTAGCTGTTGTCCTAGGATTGATGGTCCATGTCCCTTTGTTGTGCTGCTCTCTTTAATAAATAACACACCAGACTCAGAGGTACGATTTAACTGGAAAGATTTGTATCATTAAAAACTTGTAACAGATGTAGAGAGAAAGCTATTCTGCCTCCCCTTCTTTTTCAGTGCCTTTTCTTTCCCCCACTGTGGTAGCTGAATGCTGACACATCTCTCTAAGCCTTCTCTTCTAGCCTGCTATTTACTTGCCAGTCTGTCTTCAGAAAGTCAGTCGTTTCTGTGGTATACAGGACAGAATACTTAGGGGTATGGACAAGAAGGTGTAGTCACTTGAATAAGTCCCCTCTTGCAGTATAAGTTTGGAGATTTCCTGATGTGCTCACATACTCTTTCCATCCTGCCTAGAGGCATGCTTTTTCTGGACAATTGAGATTGTAAGCATTAATCTAAGAGTTCCCAACTGGAGGATGTTGCCAACACTGTTACCGAAGCCTTCCTAAGAAGACAGGCTTCCTTTCAGAATCAAATCTTCAGGTTTGTACAGTCTTTTAGAAGTCTTGACAATCTGATATCACCAGAGATTCTATTTCTCATAGCATTGCTTCCAGTGGTAGTTCCTAGGCAAGAGGGATGAGTTTTTCCCATTATGGCACCCACAAAGAAATTAGCAGTACAGTAAACATGGAATTGATTTAACCTGTCTCTGCTGTGTAACTCAAGTTCTTTTTGGATTCCCTTTTCAGATCTAACTGTTTTGTAGCACTGTAGCATGAAAAATGGCTGATTTCTGTTGTTGCAGACAACAAATTGTACAGTATGTTCTTAAATTATTTCTTCTATAGCAGTTTGTAAAGCGGCTTCATTTCCATAGCCTTCTACTATTCAGCGTGAAATCAATTTAGGTTTAGGGTCCTTCGGTAAGGAGAAGTCCTTCGTTCACTCTTTTGTATGAGAATTTAGGATTCTTATGCTTTAACGTTCAATATAAATACGAAACTACCATATTTATGGAGAAATCCTGATTCAGATTTGCCATTATGTGAAGCACATAAGAGATTGTGAAATATCTTTGAAGCTGAAACAATGGGAAGCTGCTTACCTCATGATTTAATAAGATAAAATAAGGTCATGAAAAAAGTCACATTTGCAAATTCAGCAATTGAGCTGAATGAATTATTACCAAAAAGTAATTTGGTTGCCAAATATAGCATTATTATCCAATCAAATATCCACCAGTTGATCAGTCTCTTTGATTCAGGAATCACTGGAATTTATTTGATGGCTACCTTCAACATTTGTATTCTATGGACTCTCTGTCAGTGGAGGTGGAAGAGAGATGGCTGTGGTTTTAATGCTATTTAGCAAAAGCCTATTCTGCAATTTTCCCCTCTGGCATCTATCTTGTTAATTTAAGAGTCTTTAATTTTGATGAAAGAGGCTAACAAGTTTAGCATTCATACAACAAAAGTTAACAATGGCATACAGGAGATTTCACACAAGTTCACTGTGGCAAGGAGATAGAGCCTGATGATCCTTGAGGTCCCTTCCAACACAAGCCATTCTATGATTCTATGATTCACGAATTCTCATGCATCCTTCACATTACATTTATATTATTAACCCTATGATTGAAATGGTGGGAAGAACAAACAAACAAAAAGGTTAGAGCAGGTTTAGTGCTGCATGAATGAGATGGGGAACAGGGTGTTCCATCATTTCATTGGCTTAGAAGACCAGAATGAAGCACATGTAAGCAAAAACATGTCAGAAGCTGCTGCAGGTGGTGCTGTATTTGGAAAGGCAGCGTTGCACCTGTTCACTTTCCAGCCACCATGTAGTAGAAGAAAGGTGCCACGCTGCAGACCTCTGTTACTGTGTTTGCTTCTCTACCTCTGTTCCCAAGAGGTTTGGAATAGGTACTGGCAAGTGCATGTGGCAGTCATTGTTTTTGACTATGCTTCAGCATGTCCCACTGACTTTAAAGAGCCAAAATTTGGCCCTCTGTAAGTTAACCAACATACACAAAGAACTCTCAGTTAAACGGCTGGGAACAAAACTCAGTTCCTACTTTCCTGCCTATTAATTCAGTACATATCTAATTTGAAATCTGTTTACTACATACACTTGCGTTCATATTCCTTGGCACATGTGCTTCTTGCCATTATGGGGCAGATCCCATAGATTTTCTGTGTCATTAGTAGAGAGAGCCAGTCATTTAAAAAAAAAAAAAAGGAAATCTTATTTGCCTGAGTCGTTAAGATTTTTTCTCACAGTTCTGCCTGTGGCGCCTGTCACTAGCAGTCAAATAAGGACAATTTTACCATTCTCTCCTGCTGCTCTAATTTTTTTTTTCAGTGCCAGTACATGTATTTGTTATTCTTTATAACTCCCTTTGAAGTTGGGAATCCAAGGGGAATCTAAAACCGACCAGATGTTTCTGCTGCTGGAGACACAGAAAGACAGCAAGGATTAACTTTAACTGAAACTTAGCACTCTACAAAGCCCATTACAGTTAGAATATTCTTCTTCGGGTAGATTTATTTATTATTTATATTTGCACTTGCCATCCTGGGTAGGTGATACCTCAAGTCATCTTGCCCGGGAGGAAAATGGATGATTTATCCAAGTAAACAGTGTATCAGCAGCTGCCTGCGTTGATTTCCCTTATGGGGTTTCAGTTCCATTACACTGCATATTTCCCACCCACACTCTTCATCCAGCATTTCATGTTGAGGAAAATCATTCCCGTCTCTTTAGCTCCAGAGGACAGACATGTGGCAGCATCCAGCAGGAGGGCAGTGTCACTCGTGTGTGGGGACAGGTGGTACATGTGGGAAGGTACCGGCTGGAAAGCAGCACTATGTTTTAGCTCCTTCTCGCTGTTGGAAGGTGGGAGAAGGGAATGGAAGCAGGCACAGGAGAGTGGCTGTGGGAAGAATGGAATATATCAACTATAGATGGGAGGCAGAAAGATCTCTCGTGTGAGGAGGCACAGAAAGAGAAATTTTTATTGACATCTGAATGCCATTGGATGCTTCTGAAGGTGCAAGACAAGAGGAAAAAAATCTTTTAAACAGTTTGTGATATTAAATACATTCTGAATTCTTACAGGGTGTCCATGTCCAAGTTCTGCCACTGGCAGATTCTACTGATCTGTGCCTGCAGTCATGGAAATAGCATGGTCAGACTTTGTGGAGGTTAGGATGGGTAGCAGCGAACAGAGCACGGCTTTGATCTCTCTGCTAGGCATACACTACAGTTCAGATCCACTTCCAGATTTCAGAAACACTCCAGATTTCTGGAGAACTTTGTTGCCAAGTTATCTCATATGAGTTTATGGGACTGACCGTCCCTCTGCCTCTATGTCCCACCCGTATGTAATTTTGGAGCGCAGTGACCGCTTTCAGCCAACTATGAAAGAACTCGAAAGATAATTCATTTTCTATAAAATGGATATCGAAAGAGAGGAGGAAAAACTCAAACCAGTGCCCCTGCTGAGGGAAAGAATAGCAGAACTTATCAGTGGAGCAAGCCTAGGAAGAACAGCTGGCTGGCCAGCACATGCCTTGCTCCTGAGCAGTCACAGCACGTTGTCTTTTGCTCACTGAGAACTTTATCTTTCTTGTGGGAGAGGAGAGCTGCGATAATTGTTCTCATGTTGTGTAGAGCTTGCAAGCTCCAATCAGGAATCTGGAGGAAGACAGGCTTTGTTAGTATTTCTTTCATGTCTCAGCTGTTTTGTTTTTGTTACAGTCCAGCTCTCCTTTTTGCTGGTAAGTCAAGGCACATCTCAGGCGTCTTCACATTCCTCTCTTCTGTGAGGTTACATCTTTTCCCTGCTTTTCTCTGTGTAGATTGACTGTGTTGTTTCACAGTAACCATCAGGTCTCAATGTTGCAGCCACCATAATTGAGAAATAGTGTTGGGCTCTGCCTAAGTCACTCTTTAATTGGCCAGATGGATTGCTAATGCCTTCACCAAGGCACTGCCCTCCATCATTAGCTGTTGGATTTGCTTCCTAATATTCCAAGGCCTTGTACAACACCCTAATTTGTTTTTAAACAGGGAAATCAGAACCTTGGTAATTATATAGAACCTCCTAATAAACATCAGGTGAAAACAAATGTACGATAACAAGCACTTTTCAGAGCAGCAAAAGGATGTGGAATTCAAATCTGCCAGTGACTCCATGTACTTAAAGCTACTTTTTCTGGTTTTAAAATATATATAAAAAAAATCAAGCCGTAGAAACACTGGTTGACTTAGGGTGTTCTCTTTGTTTCTGAGGAAAGATAAAAAGAAAATAATCACATTTTTATTTTATATTCTTAGAATCTGAGTTCCCAGCTTTATATTAAAGGACTACAAGTTAAAAATCATGGAATTTGGGTTCTACATATTTTCTCTTCTGTATTTTTTTGTTAAGGCATCGAGGTAGATGGTATGAAAGGCATTTATATTGGTCTCTCTGCTGATGAAGCTTAACCTAATAATCCAGGACTTGGATCTGGCTGCTTCGATAAAAACACTTTCTGAGAGATTTTTCCATTCAACAAACAAGGAGAAGTTGTTTAATTGACGACATCAGAAATTAGTATCCTGCCAGGACTACGTTTCTTTGCATCTTATTACTTAGAACAAAAAAATTAATATATACTCATTCTGAATTTTCAATCTTTTTTTCCTAAATTAACCCAAATACAAAGTGAAAAGGTCTACCACAGGATTGTGAGAGAATGGGGAAAGTCCCAGTTACTTGCCAGTTATTACTTTGTCCTAGTTTAAACACTTGACTCGCTTCTGGTGATTGCTCCATTTTCTTGTTTTTTATAGCATGCCTGATACTTTGAAATCTGCAGACATAGCTCAGTCTTTGAAAGGAAGAAATCCTCGCTCTGAAAATGCCAAATTAAGCTGTGATTCAGAATTCCCCTTAATTGTTAGTAACTTCATGTACAGAAAAAGCCGCCACTTTTCTGGGGTTTTCCTTCATTCAGATTTAGTCTAAACTTCTTCTATCCTCTTTCCAGTTTATGAGGCAAACTGAAAGGAACAAAGCCAACCTAAAAGAAAATAACATGGTTCGTGTCTAAAATTTGGAGTTCAGGTCTGTGTGGACTCCTCCCCTTCATTTTGATATTTCTGTACATATGTGTGAGTAAGATATTGCATTTAAAATATATACAGGAAACTATGCCTAAGAAGTGTATAGCTTGTAAACATGTTTCTGTGTATATTTCGAAGGAATGGCAAGGAAGGCAAAGGTGTGGATTTTAAAAATGTTTTTATGCTTTCATAATACATCCACGGTCCATTTGAGACTGTTCTCATTAAACATAGGTATTCAGATACAGCATAGAAGTTAGCAAATAATTAAACAGATCCTGCTGAATTGTGATGTTAACACTCCAAAGCAGCACATCCAAGTGGACCTGCAGGAATCTTGCTTACTTTTTCCAGTTTGTGGGTTTTTTTCCAGCTGCTATACAGTGGCTTAAAAATTACTTCGTGTGTCTTTTACAATGGTATTTTTCCATAGAGTAGCACTGCAAGGGAGAGTATATGGTGGAAAGGATTTATTGTGGCAGTGGCAGGTGCAAAGGTATGGCTTGTCTATTGTCTGTGGCATATTGTCTTATAAAGTCAAACAGGAATCCCTTTTCGTTTCTTGCAGTTGGGTATTAGAGTGTACACAATAAGTCCAAACCAACCAGGAACCAGAAGGCAGATTGCATATCTGACTGAAAGTCACCATCAGGCCAAGAGCTCAATCAAGCCAGTTGTAAAAGCATCTAGTTTCTCAGAGGTAGGACTGGACTTATTTTCTGCCCAGAATGCTCATTTAGAGAGAGAGGATTAGATTGCCCATAATACTGCTGCGGATACTCTCAAACACCAAGCAATTACTAGTGCTTCCTGCTGTATTCACTCTCTGAAGGTGCCAAATGTGTGGATGAGGTGGGGTCATGGACACAGCTTCAGTCTCCCCAGACCAGCAAAGTAGTCCGGACCTCAGTGGAGCACGTTCTTGACTTATTCATATAGTTTTGTGTTCTGATAGACGTGGAATCAGAGGCATTATGCCTCCTGTGATCTCTTCCTCAAACAATGCTCCTCCTTCCCTCGTGATTTAACAGCTGTCTTGCAGCTGTGGTTCTTAGATCTACCGTTCTTAGATGTGCACTTTGCCCCGTGGCCTCTTTCATCCTCCTTTCTCAGAGCCCTGGTCAGACTCCTACTAGCTGTTGCTTTGTATCTGCCCTCACACTGCTGGTGCTGATGTTCTGACAGCCTACCCAAATCCTTCTCTGCTCAGAGGAAATAATAACTCTCATTCAGTTGCTTTCTTAGCATTTATTGTGACATCCAAAGACAAATGCAAACTCATCTCTAAAATCATTATTCTCTTTGAAGAACAACGGATTGTCAGGGGAGGCATTTTTTTTGTGTGGATTCACTTAGAAGTTCTGTCCCCCAGTGTGGTTCTCCAGCTGCCCCTGTCATATCCTCAGTTGTTGTTTATCCAACTTTTAATAATTTCCTTTTCATGCTAGAAAGGCCCACATAATTTTCTCTGTGTGTGCATGTATTTGTATTTACTTCATGTTTCTTTATATCCTTAGATTTATGACATATAAAATATATAGAAAAAACATCTATTGCACAAGATGAATGTGTTATGTATGCATAAATTTTACATGCATATATAATTTCATAAAATGCATATGGATCTTGTGTGTTTACATTTTAAGTGCACTATTGCAGTCTTTCAGGTATCTTAATCACCTCACATCACAACTAATATTTGGAAGAAACATACTGATACATGAATAGCTACACTGTGCCCTATTTCTATGCAGAAATGAATTGAGAGAATACTTCTTTGTACTACTGAAAGAAATGAAGACTAGATATTGTTTCTCTTACTCAAAAGAGAGAACATCACTTAGTACATTAGTGGCAGCATTCCTTGCTACACCTGGGCATCAGCAATTTATGAAGGTATGTTTTCAGGATCACCAAAAGTACCTTGAGGTACCTGTATAATGCTGGACTGGCTTTGATTAATGGATTCTTATTTTGACTAATCTCCATTTCCAGTAAAGATGAGAGTTCAGGCCTGGATTGGAACCAGCCCAAGGTGGCCTGAAAATCCCTAGCTTAATTTGTTCTATTAACATAAGCTTTCACCTAGAAGTGTTAAGATGAGATCAGCACAAGGCTTGCCATTACAAAAGCGTGCGCAAATACGAGGGTGGAAAATTGCTCAGAGAAATTGTCATTCAAGTTCTCTGGGTTAGGTAGGAATATTGTTTATTTTCCTCTGAATAACAATAGCACCTTTACTTGTTGCAAAAGAAATGGGAAGAAGCAGCTGAGAGACCATCCTTCTGTCATGACTTTTGGTTTGATTGTTTCCAGCGAAGTTAATGTTTAAGTGTTGGCTAGCATTCTCAAAAAAAGGTGATGGTTTGCAAATAAAAAAATACAACATTACTGTCATAATGGGGGTACTGTTGTAATGGTAGGAATAGAGGAAGCACAGAATAGGGGGGCAAATCAAGAGGGAATATCAGAAATGCAGCCCTTGCCCCACAGGAGTGAGTGGGATTTTTACTGAGATCTTTTTTTTTCAGTTCTGTGTCTGTCAAAAAAAACCTTGCAGCCTGCATTTGAGAGAAAACAGTTAAATTGCAAGGTGCTAACGTGAAGTGCAGAAGCCCTGGGCTCTTTCCCTTGCTTCATCACAGCTCTCCAGAGGTCCTGAGGGAAGCCATGTGGGCATCACAGTTCTTTCTGCCTCCTGGGGAGGCTGGGGTAGAGGTGCTGGAAGTCAAGCAAAGCCCTGACACTTAGGGGTGATGGAAACCTCCCAAGAACTTGATATGGAAACCAAGACTTGATCTGAGGAATGGGATTCATTGAACTGCTGGAAAATGATTCCTTGTACAGGGATCTGTTGTGAGTGTGCCACATGCATGCTGCATGTGGGCTGCAAACTGCACACAACTTTTCTTTCTGTGTTTCTTTTAAGATGTACACAATAAAAGTGTAGTGTAATGTTTTTTTTCCACCCTGTGTTAAAATAAGGGTAATCTATCGTATCTATAAAATGAGGGTTTTACAGGAATGAAGGACTTCCATCCTTTGTTACGTAAACGTAGGTGAGTTTGGTTCCTTTTTCCTCCTTTTCCCAAGTTATGTATGTCGTACGAAGAAACTATTAAAGCAGGTGAGATTTATGGAGATTTATCTCTAATCTGCACAGGACTTTAAAACCTTTTTTCACGTCACAACTTATTTAACTACCACTTTAAAGACAAAGAGGAGCTCTGTGGTTGGGAGCTGAGGAATATGAAAGCTTTAGTTGCCTTCCTGTGAGAGGAATATGATAATATTCCCTGACAGAGAAACTATAAGGAACAATTATCCCAAGCTGTGTCTTTCAGACAATGCTGTCAGATTTTCCACTTCCTTGAGTGCAGCTGGGCATGTGGTGCCAGGATGAGAAATTCCACAGTGGCTGGAAGCTGAGCACACTGGGTGCAGGGCTGCCCTTCAGCACTGGATTTGGGAGCAGACACTAGAGAGAGGAGGAGGATGACTTTCTCAAGCTTTGAAATTGGAAAGGAAATCCAGTTTGGTAGTGTAAGGAAGGAATCTTTCAAAGGTCCCCTTCCCAGGCTGTTGCTTCTCAAAGAGTTTTATGTTGGGATTCAGACTCTCAGCATACCTGCATTGCCTTTACAAAACACATGCCACCTACATCCAACTAACTGATTGGTTTTGGGCAAACTTTCTGAAAGGTTTGATTTTTTTTTTTTAGCTTGTTTTCTTCTGTAATGCTGGTGCCTGAAGTAAGCTATTGGATGTGGGGATAGTGGTTTGGTTTATTTGTTTTCTGTTAGCTTTGTTTTGTTTTACTTTTGTAATTGAAGTACTTGCTCAGTATTAGCTAACTGAGTCTGGGAGACAGGTAAGGAAGTGATCCAGGTCAAACTCCGGTGGGCATTCAAATCAGAGGTCTCTGAATGCAGAGTTTCAGTCCCACTTGCTTCACTTGGGGTCAGACAATAGCGTTGACTCCATCTCTGACACAGTGTGTGTATGTTAGCTGAACTTCAACTGATAAACCTGGCTGCATACAGAGAGGCAAAGGGGTGAAGCGATTCCAAACAAGCAGAGATGGTGAACTCCTGATCTGTTTCTGTGTCTCCTATATACATTAGATTTTGTTTGATGTTCTGTTTGAAATATTAAATGATATAAGCAAATGTTTCATCTCCTGTTTTGATCAGCGTGTGCTGTTTTTGGTAACTTCTCAAGTTTCTAGCTTTTGAAGAATGGTTTGCTGAATACTTGAGTTAGAAAAACTTTGGGACTCCTCTTAGATTACCTTCTTAAATTATCATTTAGATTGCTCGTTACATCAGATTACTTTGACTTTTACCTGCTGCTTTGTCTTAGTGCTCGGAAGGAATGTCTCTTTTCTCATTCTTCGTGCAAGATTTTTCATAGAGCTTTTCCCTGGCCTACCTTTTTAATGTTTTCTAATTTCTCCATTGAAAACTTGGGAATTCTGGATAATTCCCTAGCTAGTAAGACTGCTCAAATAATGGACCACAAAATGTAGGCTGTTAATTATTTTTCTGTGCAATGGCAATGTAATGTGTGACAACGGAGCTTTTTGGTAACCAGTGAAATCATTTTGGACTTACTGAAGTCTAGGATGATTAGCACTTAAATAACACCATGCTTCTGAGGATATCAAAACACTTTTGTAGCATTTAATGAAGGAGGCCTTCCTTCCAGACCAAAGGGTATGCTTTGCTACTTCTAGCTGTCTTCATGGGGAAGAGAGGAAACTGGTTCATGGAGAGGTGAGGGACTAGACAATGTTATAATTAGCAGCTGTATTGCCTGATCAGGGTCTCAGTCAAATGCGAACTGAAAGGAACTGCCTTTCAGTCCTTTGTCTGCACCCTACTGGAGCCCACTGTCAGCAGGGAAGTCTTTCAGGAACTGTGGCATTGCTGAAGCTCTCTGCAAGCAGACAAATTGGTCATGCTGGGGGAGAAGATCATGCTGCCAGCTGGTGTGGTGACAAGAGAGAAAGGAGAACAAGAACATCTATAAAATCATTCTGTGTTTTTCTAAGGAAGAAGTTTTTTATTCAGAGGGTGGTGAGGCTCTGGCACAGGCTGCCCAGAGAGGATGTGGATGCCCCATCCCTGGAGGCATTCAAGGCCAAGTTGAATGGGGCCCTGGGCATCTTGAGCTGGTGGGTGGCAACCTTGCTCATGGCAGGGAAATGGAACTGGGTGGGCTTCAAATTTCCTTCCAACCCAAGCCATTCTACAGTTCTAAAATAATAGATAGATAGCTGCTTCTAGAGGGAGAAACTAGATGAATGCAAGAGTAAAAAAGAAGTAGGAAGTGAAAGACTGTGTGTGAGAGAGGCTGATCAAGAGAATGAATGTGCCCAAAGCATGTTGGACAAAGAAGAGAAAGGTGTGGAATACTAACATATATTTGCTTCCTGTGTAAACAGCACTATGTATTGTAGTGTAGAACATTTTGTAGTTTATGTTCAGCTCTGAAAAATCAGGATGTCTAACTGTATTTTCCAACACCTTTGAACTGTACACATGTAATAAATATCACCATGACGTGTCCAAACAGGATTGTTTTATGATAATGGTCAACTTGAAATTTTTATCTTTCATGTGAAGAGATGAGGTCCTTGAGTCATGGTTGCAATGGCTAATCGTTCTTGCAGTGTAAGAGTACTGTGATGATCTCCTTTGTGTGCTCAGCCTGTCCATGAGATGAGGATATCAGACACCAGACACTGCGTTAAATTATTTTGTAAATAGGTACTGCTGATTTTCAATTATTTTTGCCTCAGTAATTACAGCAAAAATGTACTCTATCTTGTCTGAGTGTAGTGGTGGTTTGGTTTGTTTTCATTTGTTTACTTTGCAGCAGTATTTTTAAATTGCGGTACTAAGGATATATTTTTAAGTTCAAGAGAGAACCTTCTAGGCATAAAAGTACAGGATTAAATTTGCACTATGGACAGTGACTTTACGCCTTCAGATTCCTTATCACTGGAATTCCTCAAGGCCAGATTGGATAAGGTTTTGAGCAACCTGCTCTAATGGGAGGTGTCCCTCCTGTGACACGGGTTTGGAAGTGAATGATCTCCACGGTCCCTTCCAACTCAAATCACTCTTCAGTTCCGCGACAAAGAGGAGAGATATACCTGTGTATGAGTCTCAGGATTGACTTTGCTGTACTAGGCGAGTTTTCTTTTAAATTCAGTGTTTCACACTTTAAAATGGTCTATAAGCAAGGCCAGTATCATCAGACATACATGTGTGGGACATTTAATAATAGTATTACTTGAAAAATGCCATCACTGTTACAGTTACTTATTCACTTCTTAAACATACACACAGTTGAAAAGGGTCTGTGTGATGATTAACAAGATGATTTTACACATTAATATCAGAATAATCAGACCTCATACTTTTAAGGCAGCAACAGAAAGATGCAAATACATTTTGGAAAAGCATTAATCTATCTGTAGTTGTCACTGGTTGATTTGGCTGAGATGTACATCATGATAACTAGACTTCACATTACTAAAACACGGTTTCTTAAGACATGTCTTCCACAAGATAAGTTAAGAAAATGAAACATCAATGATATGAAAAACTTGGTTAAATGTCCATTTACCATTCGTCCATTAAATGAATGCTGACATTCAGACCAAGGCCACTGGTTCTCAGCTGTTTCTCCTGTATCCTGGATACATGCAACACGGGAGAGAGGTTGATAACTGGAAAAAGTTAGCCTGATGTTTGGTTCCACGTTGGAACGATGTGTTTATTTAATTATTCCAGTCATAGAGGATGGTCTTTGGCCTAATTTCATGTTATCTCTGTAGCACCAAGCAGATTAATCTTGAGCATCTCATCTAAGGGATTCTTCTGCACAACTGTGCTGTGTTTGGTTTGGAATACCAGGCTGCACCAATGTTCTTCAAAGGTGGCTTTGATGCACAGCCATTGCTCCTCACTGGCTCCTGAGAGGCCTTTCAGATGAATGATTTGCATTTGTATGCATTATTTTTACTCTCACTTCAGTTTTCTTTTCAAACAGTAGACAGAGCTGACTCACTGCTGTTGACTCCATGATCTGCTTCCCATTTCAACCTCCACCAGCCCCAAAAGCTTAGTTGTTGGAACTGATGTCTGAGCAGTGAACCATTAAAAAGCAAAGTGAAAGGTAAAACTCCTTTTGGTTTGCATAGCAGGAGCTGTTGGGTTGCAAGTGAACACCCATTTTGCTGATCATTCTAGCTAGGGATCTGAGGAAAGAGAAGGATTTTCTTTCTAAGCAAATACACCTATTGGAAGCCAACAACCTCTCTTCCTTGCTGCATTAGCTGGTAGGAACACAACTGAAAAGTAGCTTTTTGTGTTCTTCATATGACAAATGTTGAAATATCAGGAAGATACCAAGTAGCTTAGTGAGGAGTGAATGGTGCAGACATATCCATATTTTGGTTTTATCATTGAAACACTGCATGAATTTGATCATTTAATATCTGTGTCTCAGTTTTCCCTGGTATTTAGAGCAGGTTGCAAAAATGCATACTGCAGTCTTTGATGCTACAGTTTATTTCTGTAGATTCCAAGAGACCCAGCAGTGCTTTCGGTAACGTGTACCCATGCAGTGTATGCTTCAATAACTTACAGTTTAACCAAACTGTGACTGGTAGAAACTTCATTATGCTAACTTTCCCCATCAAAACCAAATCTCTGTTTTAAGCCTCTGTGAAGCAACAGCACATTTCTGGATATTGGAAAAGGCTCAGATATACTTGAATGGATTTATTAATGAAGTATTCCCTCACAACAAACAGATTTGTGTTCTCCTATAATTAAACAGTACAGCAGTAGTACTTCTCACCTTCCTTTTAGAAAAAGCAAAAACAAGCACTATGCAATTTTAGATAGTTTTCTCCAAAATGAAAGTTTTCTTGCTTTTGAATTCTTGCAAGTATTATATTATCATAAACATGTTTTATTTTCTTCTATGTTAATATATTTTTTTGTTTGCATTCAAATGTTCTCCTGAAGAAAGAGCGTTGTTCACACATGAAAATCTTAAATGAGACTAACTTGAAACAGAAGAAAAGCTAGCACATCTGTTTTAATATCGCAGAAAGTAAACCAGCTGTGTATACATGATATATACATGCCAGGGTGGATGTTAAATTAGATTTTAAGAATTTGTTTCAGCTTAATAGCTTAAAATGTTATTAGTAACATAGGTAAGGAAATTACTTAATAAAAAATATATGATTTTTAACCTGACAGTGTCCCTCTTAATTAAGTTATGAGATCCTTAGATGAATGATGTTATAAAAGTACAGTGTGTAGCTTCTATTATTTATAACAGAATGCCAAAGAGCTAGCTCATACCGATTAAAGAAAGGAAAATCTCATTGAAATTTGCCATTCTGTGTAAGTGAATGGTGAATATTTCTAGAGAGTTCATAAAGCCTTATCTCAAACATAGCACACATCTAGCTCCCTTTGATGCAGGAATTACACATGTTGGGAAAATAATGGTGATACTATTAAATTAATAACAAGAATATTCCTAGCAGAATCAGGAATGTGATGAAAAATACAAATATTTCAATTGTGTTGCCTGATGAAATTTGAATTAGAACTGCGGATACCCTCACCTAATTTACAAAGTAGGAATCGCACAGACTTTATTGGTTTATTTATAAGATCTTCAAGTTTTCCTAATAGTCAGCTAATTGAGCTCCCCTACTAAAGACCCCTGTGGGAATTATTTCCTCCTGCACTAAGCTGGTCCGGGATGTCTATCCTTCAGCACGGCAAGCAGTATAGAGCTGCAGCTCTTTAATCTTCAGATCTCCTAATGATGATTTGGGGTTTTCAAGCTTGACTCTTGACTTGTTGCAGGGCTAAGGAGGGATGATGTATGATCCACAGCAGAGCCGTGCTGGCACAGGGCAGTGCTGAATCATTTCCGTCCTTCATAGCAGGGTGGGAAGAGATTCAGTAGGGACTGCAGAATCAAACCTTAGCAACTCACCCAGGATCCAGCTGCAAGCTAGTCCAGCTCAACTGTACAGTAAAACAGCAGGACCCTTGAGAAAGTTTGTTATCACTTACTTCTCAACTGCTGTTGGAGGTCCCCGACCTCAGTTCCTTCTTTGTCTGAGGCATGTGTCTTCTGGCTTATAGAGATCCCATGTGGTAAATGGCTTTAAGAGAAGGAAGCATAAGAGAGTCAAGAGGGTGACTATTCATTTTGTTGGTGTTTAACTTTTCATTAGTGAACTTCTACCTCTGCTAACTTGTTGTAGCAATTAGGTACTTTGGAAATTAGCATGTAAGAAAGCTAAAGTATTGAAATCAATGGTAAATTTTTGTTCTGTTTTCTGAGAGGGCTTTTTTGTTTGTTTTTATTTTTTTTTCTTTGATGTTAAGTGTTCAAGTCATTGAGGTTGAGTTGAGTTGATTAGTATCTCTTAATTTCTCTTTCCATTGCCTACCACTCTCTTTAGGGTTATAAAAATAATATACAGAATTTCAATCAAAATGTATGCGGTATAAGCAGACTACAGAGAAGATCTTGTATTTGAAACAGTTTGCCTTCAGAAAACTCCTAAGCAACACGAATAATGAAATAATTCGTGTCAAAGGCTTTATTCTGGGAATACAGTTTAAGGACTCAAAAGGCAGAACTCCTAAGCACATCTTCAAGAAAGTACAGGTTATATCTTAACATGATTATCATTTTAAGCCAGTTTTCTATAGCAGTTCAAGCTATAACTGATAGAATATAATCAAGTCTTATGATGATCATGCTTGGCATGGAAAATGAATGTCCGCAAGGCTTTGGCTTAGATTAACCAAGTTCACAGATGTGTTCAATGCATTTCCTGTTTTGCTTTATATGCACCCCCGGTCCAATCCTTTAGAGACATTTTTATCTGCTAATAAGCATAATTACAGTAATTCCCACTGTCATTTATAAAATTATAAGGCATTTCTGTAGTCAGTTGTGGAGTTGAAGACTGCTGAGTTTCTCTGACCAGGGAAGTTCTACTCAATTCCTTAGAAGTCACTGGCACATCTAATCTGGCAGTGCTTTTTCTGCTAGATCATTAATCTTTTGTGAACCTTTGACTGCACAGAGATTTCCACCAGATAGATGAGAAGTTCTGATTCTCACCTGTGACCCCTCTGTGCCATTTAATACTGGATAGAGAGTGTCTGATTTTCCTGAACGTTGCAGTTTTGAATCTTTACTGGTTGCACTGAAAGCTTCATCATTGTGCATTTCCTCAGGCCTATAGCATTTAAACCCAATGTGGTGAGGGGTCTTGTAAATCTGACCATCTGCAGAGAGTTTTCAGAAGCACTGCAGAGGGAGGGAAGTGCTCTGACGCAACTCCACTGTAAATGGTGTGCTTTGAGGGACCTTGAGGTAGGGAGGCTGTCCTGAAGACCTTCTGGTGCTCATTGCAGCTAACTGTGTTATATCTAACTTCAGCCATCCTTTCCCTTATTGAGAAACTCCTTTGCCATGTTTTTAAGATACAATCAATCCCACAATTTACAAACCTAATATTATTCTCCAGGACAAGTGTGTTTTTTGTGGACATTCATGACAACAGAAAATCGTGTCAATTATCAGCTTTTCATCTTCCTGTAGTTTTCAAAAATATTGCCTCAGATTGCAAACAGGTTTCACTCTTCCTGGCTCCACGGGCAATGAATAGGTGTCTTGCACTGTCTTCTTAAGCACTGGACATCTGCAAGTCAATGGTATAAATATCTAACTGATCCTTCTTGTATGAAGGAGTCTCAGGCTCCATGTATTTAAAGTCATCCTACTTAGTTATTCAATATAATACCATGATGTTGACAAGATGTAAAGAAGTCAGGTGACTGGACGCTTGAACACATCCAGAGACTGGACTTTGATTATGTATAATAGTGGTACTTATGAAGTGTCTGATGCATTTCCCTATTACAAGAGTTCAGCATGTCCTTTTAAACTGGTAGGAGTTTTGCCATTGACTTGAATTTAAATTGTGAAAGGATTTTTGTTTTGAGAAAAGATATCTAAAAGTTCCAGAACACGCACATCTGTTAGCCAGACGTCACTTCAAAACCCTAAGCTCAGTAGAAAGTTTTAGAGGCTTTGTGGAAAATAATGGACTGCTCTGGGGAACTGCGGAATATTGAGATTAATCATCTAGACAGAAGTTTGTGAGTCTAGGGACTATTCAGCACAGGAATGCTGAAGTCACTAGCAAAATGTTCTGGTAGGTCACTCAGTCCTACTGAAAAGGAGTATCATCCGTTTCACTTGTGAAATCCTGCTATCTAAAGGTGGGTTGGAGTATAATAGTTCAGACAGGAACAGCACTGATAAAAACTGACTGATACTAATTTCACCCTCACTGGTATTTCTTCCATGCAACTGCTATTTCCTCTTCCTAATTCACATTATAGTGAGGTTTTTTGTTTATCCATATGAATAGACTAGCTCATGCAATGGTCTCAAGCAGCAAATGGCTTTGGAAACCAGACAAAGTGAACTAATCTCCAGTTTATAAACGTATTGCGATGCTGAAAGAGCAAATGTTTCAGCAAGCAGCTTTAAAGAGGAATTGGGGTGTGGAGTTTCTGAAGGAATGCAGTTGGAGGTGACAGCGTACAGGAAGGCCTAAGCTCAATGGCAGACTGACTAGAGAGATTTGGTTATATGAAGAGGGATAACGGATGAATCAACTGGAAAAACAGACACCAGAGAGATCAGGCAGAATACAAGAAAAGAAGCATTTGACTGTAGGAAAATAAAACCAAGCAAATTGAGAGGTTTCCCACAAGCCAGTCTTTGAAACTGAATGAGGCATGTGAGATTTTTTAAATATCATTTATTTTTTAGACTGCTGGGGACGGGACCCAACAGGGGAAGAAGTGACTGCTCCCACACAGCTCAAACTGCTTCAAAGTCTGTCCTGTGTAATGAGTGGTGCAGAGCATCTCACCATCTCTGGATCAAAGTCACGAGACTAAGTACAAAAATTTTTTCAAAGGGCAACTCCAGCAGTCCTTAACCCCAGTGACAAAACTGCCTGTGTTCCATACATGAATGTCAGGAAAAAGAGGATACAGGGGCACTGAGCCAACTGTTCTTCTTTTTTGACTTCATTGTAGAAAGCGCTTTGCAGGATGAGCAAGGGAGGGGTCACCCTCTGGTCATGCAGGGCTCAGATTCTCCACTGCTCTTTCCACCTGCCCCCAGTTTGCCTTGTTCTTTGCTTTATTCTGTCGAGGCCGATCTTCCAGCCTGAAAGGAAGACTTTCCAGAAAGTTTTGGGCAAGCAGTCTGAATGGGAACTGTTCTTCAAACTTAATTACAACATTTGTAGTTAAATGCAAACTAGTAACAATGCGGTGGGATTAGCTGCGTTCAGAGAGAGGCCAGGTACAAATGCTTTAGTTGGTTGTATCTGAATTTGAATGAGACGCCTATCAGCATTTAAAAGAAACATTCTCACCTCTGGTTCAGGATATAGTCCTCTTTTTTTTTCCTTTTTTTTTTTCCCTTGTCTGTGTGTACAATAAAATCATAGTCAAAGCAAAGCAAACAACTATGTTTGGTTCTCCTTAGGGCTATATTGAAATCAATGAAGCATCTTTGTGATCTGTTGTTCTTAAAAATGTATGCGCTGAGTCACTCCCTCAGCATCTTCTTCTTGCAGTCCACAATAGGATTTCACCTCGGGTTTCAGTGATTGCTTGGGAGGCAGAGGGGAATTGTGGATGCTTTAATTTTGCTCACGAGCTGGCTTTCCTACCACCGTTAGCCTCTACAATTGCTGACTGGTAACAGAGGTGGTTATTTGCGTGCCGTTTCCTTTCAGGTATTGAAGCCACTGTGAGTTTGAAAGGGCTCAGCAGAGTGCCAGGCACAGTGCAGAGACTTCATGCTGCGCTATGTCGGCAGGGAAGCTCTTGCTGGAGTTGTTTGAGGTTTTCCCTATGTGACAAATGAGTTAAAAAGCTGAGGCAAGATTCTGATCTTTTACCCAGGCACAACTCCAGCAACTTTGAAAGAGTTACTTTTGACTTACAGTGTTATAACACAGATCAGAGTCTGGGCTTCGATCAGGGCTTCAGCATTTGGCCTTGCTTCTGTGTAGGCTTTTATTAATTTATTTACTTTAGAAAAATGGACAATTACATTGACTTTAATAACCCTTACCTCAAAGTTCACATGAAAGAAAACTTTTTATTTAAAGGGGGGTGGGGAAAAAAAAAAAAAAAAACAACTCTAAAAATAAAAAAATAATTAAAAAAAAATGTTTAGCTATGGTCAGCCAGGGTGGGAAATTCCATTGTGGCTGCAAGCCCATGGCAGGTAGAGTGGAATTTAATGAAGGAAACTGCTGTGTTTTTGTGTCTTTCTGTATGTTTTTCCTTTAAAACCAAGAGCTGGGCAGGCTTCCCATTTGACCTGATGTGACCCAAGCAAATTGCTTCTTATATAAAAACAACTGCAGACTTGGAGAATGTGAAAATGCACTGTATCCTTTTTCCAACTCAGGGAAAATGAAAGCCTGAGAAACAGGACGGCCCTGTCAATACTCGTTGAGCAAAACTATCACTCAAACCCGATAAAGAGAGATTAGAACAGGCTTCCTTATGCCGGAGGGATTGAGTGTAAGTTAGATCTCTTTATGTCTTGTGTTGGTTTTTTTAAACAGACACGCTTACCGTCAGTAAGGGAAAAATCCATTTTTTCAGATACTGTTTTTTTGTAAAGAGAGGAGAAAAGGAGCACTTGTAAAAGAGGAGAGGGAGGGAAAGGGGGCGAAAAAAAACCCAAAACTTTAAGTAATACACCCAAACTAAAAGACAGAAATTGATAATTGCTAAAATGTAGGCAAAAAGCCCAGGTTTTAGCTTTTGCTATAACTTGGGAGAGCGCAGGCACAGGGATTCAGGGTGTGTCTGCTGATATTGTATTCAGATGTGTTGCCTTGGCATGTGTACTGACGGATTTACTTAAAAAACAAAACAAAAAAAAAGCATTGTGTGCTCGTGAAATGACTTCATAAAATCCTTCCCTTTATGAATTATTTTGATCACAGGGCTTGTTGTTTAAATTTCTAAAGTACGGCGTTGTTTTTTTTTTTTTAATTGCCTTCTTTTCAGAACTGTCTGTTCTAAAGTTGGCACCTTCTGCATAACAGCGTGCGGAGATTAAAGGAGAGAGGAGGGAGAGGAGCTGGGGGGGGGCTGCCATCAGACCAAGGGGTGGCACGGTTCATAAATCAAACCCACCTCTGCTGAGGGTCACTGCTGAAACAAGTTCTGAGCTCTCAGCCCTCTGTCTGCTGTGGAAAAGTGTAGTCTTCAGTGGAGTGAAGAGCAAATACTCGACACGTCGCGTGCTGCCATGTTGCAGAAAGCAGAATAGACTTCTGTTTGCTGTGCGTTGCTTAAAATGGAGGTGAAGGACTTCTTAACCAGGGAGGAAAGATGCTGTGATACAAGCTCGGTCCAGCGGAGTCTGCCTTTCCAGAAAACGGGTTTTGCTTGTGCTCAGTGAGCTTCTGGGGTGTTTTCCTGCCATGGCTTATGAACACAGCCAACACACTCTATAAGCACTCCAGGATTGCACACTAAAGGGGCAGACGTACAGAAGGACATTTTTTTTTAGACAGTTTTGCCCTAAATGTTGTGTTAGGGACCTGCAAAGTCAGTATGAGCAACCAAGATCTATCGTCATCATCATATAGATCCTGTATTTATCCAGAAGTTTCAAAGGTACTTTCAGAGTAGGCATGAAAATCAGAATGTTTTACTGGATTAAGCTTTTGTACCAGGGATCAGGGAAGCTGGAGTTCCCTTGCTGTTTCTTTTCATTTGCCGGGGAACATTTACAAGGTCCCTAGTATTTTTTTTAATTTCTTTATTCATTTCAGACCTCTTGTTGAGGTCTGAAGGAAGGTCGTGCTTGCGTCTGCTCTCCAAGACTATTTCTGCATATGCAAAGAAGGAAGTCAGAATAGTCCTTACCTGAAAAGTGGTGAGAGCTCTTTATTTAAGTTTGTATACGGAGCGTTAGAATTTCTGGAGAAAGCTAGATATTTTTTTCTGTGGGGAATGCTTGTATTTTCAGAAGGTTGTATGCAGAGCCATGAGCCTGGCACTGATAGGAATAATAGTTTTATGCTATGTTTATTGATTTATTTGATTCTCTTCTCACTGCACTGTCTGCTAGGCAGACAGATTACAGCTATACATGTGTAAGATTATGGCAATGATTTAGGGTTCTAGATTGTGATAAGGAAGAAGCTGATTTCCACGTAAGCAAAGAATCCTTGTTTGGCTGACACAATGTTAGAGCAAAATACATTTTACTTTTTGCTGCAGGGAATTTTTCTGGTAGCAGAGCTTTCAGGTCCTGGCCGATATGCTTTTAACTATGCACAGGAAAGCTTCCAGAGGAAAAGAGTGGAAACCCTATTACTTTATTCTAGAGAGTTTGTCTCTTGATTTAGGGATACTTTGTTCTCAGAATCTCATTCCACAGCCTAGTATATCTTAATTCTTATATAAAAAATGTGGCTGTATGTGGAAATTTTTTGTTAACTTCAGTTCCTTCCCCTTTTCAGATTAGACAGCACTCCAACCTACAAAACTTAAGGCAACAGGAGATGAGTGCCGTTCAGCCAGATTCCCTTGCTGGCATCTCTTCTTGTTCCTTAGTGAGGAGAGTCTATTAAATGTCACATGGTGGAGTTTATATAGCATTATACTGATCTAAAAGTGCTTTTTAACTTCCTATGCATAAATACTAGTGCCATTTTGGGTCTCTTCCATTATGAGTCAGACTCTAAAGCTGACCATATACCTAACATGAATTGTGGTTTGTAAATCTCTGCTGCTCATGCATTTGGCTTTAATGGTCTTTCTGAGGAAGAGTCAAATCCTCCACACAAATATTTTCAATTGCACAATTTCTGTAGCATCTAGTGAAAAGTAAGATATGTATGTCAACAAAATGTAACATTCTTATCATGCAAAATTTGGGGAGAATTCCTGCTTTTAAGAACTTGCTGAGACACACAAATATTTCTACGGAACATCTTACTTTCTTTAACAAAAGGTATAAGTAATCCGCTCCAGTTTTAGGTTAGTCTTACTGTTTCCCACGAGTGCTTCAAAATATATAATTTTAGCAGTGGAATGTTGCAGCACCTAGGATGGCAGTGCTTGTGAATTCAACACCAGATTTTTATGTTAGACCTATTCGTTTCTTAGTTAATGTCAAGCCTAGAACTATCACTGACTTCAGTGTAATTATTCATACAGATGCAGGAGCTTTCTCAGTAAGAGTGCACTGAGGGCCATTTAGCTAAGTGGAAATACTTCTGGGGAATGTCTATATGCCTTGGTCTGGACTCTATATACAGAATGTAGTAACAACAGAAAAAGCTACTGATGGAATTATAAAAATTATATGATGGTTACTGCAATTTGTAATACATAAAGGCTCAGAAAACTGATTTATTCATTATGGAATTTGAGAGTGTCATTGGTTTTTGGGGTGTGTCGCTTCTACTGGAAACTCTATTTGTAAGTATTGCAATATTTTCACTATGTACTCATTTTACTTTATGTATTTGTTACATTTTTCAGAACAGTGACGGTAATATAAACACTGGTCTTAGTATCATGAATTTATATTTATCTGAAAAAATTCTAAAGAAATGTATAAACTTAGGTCTTGCTCTTGTGAATACTTATCAGTACTTACTTAATTTTAATTGTATGACTTATCCTGTAGGGCTAAAAATTCAGAGGAATAGCTAACCAGATGTAAGCTGAGTATATCTGTACATGTTTTTGTAATTAGGGTTTTGCATTTTTAAAGAAACTGCACAGAAATCTTATCATCTGGTTTTTAAAACAACAAAAAACAATCACTTTTGGAATAAGAAATGAGAGCGTTATTCACTAACTTCGACAGCAAAGCATAGAACTTAGGCTTTGATACTGCAAAATGGACTTAAAATAGAAAATTGTATTTATCAAATTTGAAATGTAACAAGCATTTTCTTTTCTCGTATACAAAGACTTGCACGATTTGAGTTCGGTCTAAAGTCAAAATAATTAGGATACCTCACTCAAGTTGTACTTGCTTCATTTACTTAAGAATGCATGTATAGCATTTGACAGAGTAGAGTGGTATTTTATTTGGTTAAATTAGGGATTGAAGTTTGTGTAGTTTAAACTCATTCCATTTCTAAGAATGATAAAGGACAGGAACACTATAATCATCTCGTTATACGAGGCCAGAACAGGTGCAGGATATGGAAGAATGAATGTTCTTTCTCCTCACATCTGTTCTCTGATGAACTATTTAACTCTTCTTGCAGGAATCTGTTTAAAAGCTTTTCATAAGGCTTCCCTGTAGGCAGACAGTTCATTGCAGCACCCACATGCAGCACTTTGGACACCCTGGAAGTAACATATGCATGTGTCCTTCCTGTTTCTCAGTATGGAATGAGAAATACAGGAACATATGCTGAGGGAATCTCTCTGTACCTTTCTTCCAGGTACAGCAGACATAGACAAGACTGAAAAGCAGTATCATGATCTGTTTCTGCTACTGGGAATAACATTGTTTTCTGCTGTGTTTAAAACAATGGTTAGAACTGGGTTGCTTTACCTCCTATATGAGCATCTATCAGTTATTCCAACTTTGGTTTTTGAATAACCAAACAAATGATAAAGGAAAGCGAAACCTCATAAATGTTTAACTTGAATTTCTTTCTGCTTCTGCATCAACAACTTGAGTTTCTTATCATACTAGACGTCCTCTTGCTGGGAAAATAAACTGTGCTATAGTCTTCGCCTCTTTATTTATCTCTGTGATAGAGATGCCCAGAAGTCTGAGCTTTTTTTTTTTTTTTTTAATCAAGAGGCATAGTCTCAGTGCAGTTTTTTTTCATGATACTAATGGTGATTTTAATGGGATCCATACATAAATCTCTTTTGTAGAGGAAGGGCTCTTAAATGTTTTGTTTTTCCCATCTGCATATTGGAAATGCCATCTGATGAGAAGGATGAAAAGAGTGCCAGCTTACAGCAGAAAAGTATTAGAGGAATTTCTGCCACACACACTTTCCCTGCAGTGAAATAGAAGCATATGCTTACAGGAAAAGACTATAAAATTTGGTGTGAGCTTCAACTTTCCCTAAGCCTTGAAATGCTGGAATCCAGCATAGGGGTCCAGCCCATCACTGCTTTGTGAGCTCACACAGTTGAAATCTCAACTATGAGAAAATGGCTGGATGACTGTGAAGAGGAAAGGGACCTGGGGGTGTTGGTTGATGCTCGGCTGAACATGAGCCGACAGTGTGCCCAGGTGGCCAAGAGGGCCAATGGCATCCTGGCCTGCATTAGAAATAGTGTGGCCAGTAGGAGCAGGGAGGTGATCATCCCCCTGTACTCAGCACTGGTGAGGCCGCACCTCAAGTATTGTGTTGTTTTGGGCCCCTCACTACAAGAAAGACATTGAGGCCCTGGAGAATGTCCAGAGAAGGATTCTTCTGTCTGGAGGAGGCTCAGAGGAGACCTCATTGCACTCTACAACTTCCTGAAGGGAGGTTGTGGTGAAGAGGGGTTTGGCCTCTTCTCCCAGGCAACAAACAGGACCCAGGGAAATGGCCTCAAGTTGTACCAGAAGAGGTTTAGGTTAGACACGAGGAAAAACTTTTTCTCTCAGAGTGGTCAGGCACTGGAATGGCCTGCCAAGGGAGGTGGTGGAGTCGCCGTCCCTGGCAGTGTTCAAGAGGCATCTGGATGAGGAGCTATAAGATACGGTTTAGTGCTTGTGGTAGCAGTGGTAATGGGAGGATGGTTTGACTAGATGATCATGGAGGTCCTTTCCAACCTTGTGATTTTATGATTTTATGATTCTATGACTCCTTCCTACTTAACCTTGGAAACGTGAAAGTCAGGATTTCAGATTTTTCTCTAAAATAACTGAAAATAAACCTTATAAGATGGAGATTTAGAATTCTTGGACCGACTTCTTACAACGGGATAAACTTCTCTTTGAAGACACCTGTCTATATTCTGACTAAATGCAGAATTTACAGACAGTTAAAAAAAGTGAGATGAAATCTACCTATTGGTGGGTTTTCATGTCTGTAGAAAAATGATAGCATTTCTAATTTGACCTTTGCAGTTGAGTGTTCCATGAGCTGACACTGATCAGTTGAAATGGATCTCTACCTCAGAGAGAAATCAGACACATGGAAAGATTTGAATGCAGGGAAATCATCCATACTTCCAAGATCTTGCCATTTTATACCTATTCCCCAAAACCTTTGTATTTCTGAAAAATGAATGCCAGGCTGCAGTCGCGCACATGCATGTTGCCATTAGATACTGAACTACCAATCTGATCCACTTTTAGTGGAAGTTAATCCAGGAGAGATGAGAAAACTGGGCACTAGGTGTACCCTGCACAGTTTAGCAGAGAAACCAAGTCAGCAGTGAATGAACTGCCTTTAGGAACAAGACCAACAAAAGTCTGACAGAGTGGCACTCTATCCAAACTAATAAGAGCTGCCTCTTCAAAGTATTGATTTGTTCAGGTGATGCTTTTTCTGCTTTACAGATCTAGGTTTGATTATACATGTTCTGCTGTGCTTTGGTTATACATTCCTTTTCAGATTGATATTGGGGCTAGCTGTAGCAAAAAGCTCAGTTAGGTATTCACTGTTCACAAAGCTGTTTTTAAATATAACAATGTAATGTGTTTACAGTTGTGTTTGTGTTTGTCGCCACTTTTGTTTTGGGTTACTATTTTTACCTGATGAATTCAACCCCACCTGCAGGTATAATAAGTACATATACAAGCTCATGAACTAGACTAGTGATGGGAAAGAGAATATTCTGGGAAGACATCACAAGAGGCTTGCTTTCTTTTTCTATCTTTCATGCTAGATGCACACTCTTGGACTCCACTGGAGATGGGAGACTGGGCTAAATGGAGCATCTGCTCTCTTATATCAACATGTGGTTTTCAGAAGACTTTACATATATATGTTTACCTGAATATATACATAGGTGCACAGCAAGCCTTTCAGTCTCCAAGGCGTAATAATTAATTATTTTTATCTTCTCCTGTGACTTGTTTAGCAGGTTTAATTAATATTAAAGATTAATATGAGAGGAGGGAGTACAGCTGCCAGTATTCCTGCCTAGATGACAGGAGTGCTGCTTTCCTGCTTTCCAATTGTTCTTGGTTAAGTCTGGTAGAGAATGAACTGAGCTTGCTTCATGGGACGAGTTCCGGGAATGCAGTGCTGCTACCATACCAGATAATTATGTGTTAGTCACTTCACGTTGTGTGTCTGTGTGTTCAAATACTTATAGATGTATGTATGGTTTATTTATAAATATATAAAAATATACAAATGTAACTGCATGCATTCAGGGGAAACACTGCATTTAGTACTTCTAGCTCTAATGGCTTAAGCTATAAACGTAATTTGAACATCCATAGCTGTCCTTCTCTGGAACAGGACCTCACATTGCTTGTCTTTCTTGCAAACTTATATCTAGGCACTTCTGTATGATATGATCAGCACTTCGTTTGTCTTAAAGAAGTACAGATGATCTAAGCTGCTCATCGTATGATAATGACAGCATATTTTAGACACAAGAGAGCTCTGGTGATCCAAGTTTCTAACAGTATTGTCTGATACTGATTTCCTATTGTGGTTTGGGTAGATCACATTACCCCTTTGCCAGTGTCTTCCCATCCCAAAGGCCACTGCAAGCCTTGAGTAAGTAATATTTGAAAGGATCTTTGCAAATGGAAGCTAAATGTGAAAATGTATGAATAAAAAAAATAAATAGTATGGTCTATAGGCATTCTGATGAACTTCATCTGAAACTTAGCTCTTTACCCTTAAGCTTTAAAAGGCAGAGGAGATATCTGCAGTAGTACATCGAGTTTTATTCAGTAAAGAGGTTTTTGAAATATATTTTTCTGTTTTGTTCAGCAAGCATTCACAAGTTGAGTGGGCTTTTTTATGAGACCAAAGCACAACGCAAGAGAAAATATTCTATTTTTCTTTTCCAGTTTTTGCATTTTGACCTGACATTTATGTATATTGCATAAAGCAAATTCTGAATGCTGCAGCTTCACTTACTTGGGGAACTGACAAATATTTCTTGTCATTTTTACCTTCTTTTTGTAATTTTCTAGCAGGCTAAACATACTGTACTGTGCAGCTCTTTCCAGGTAGCATAGAAAGGGCTTTGTTGGTGTGGTCAGAGGAGGCTACACTTTGTTTGTATATGTCCAACTTTTCAATATAAAAACAATGTGTACCTGCATTTAACAGAAATTGTTGTGTCTACCTGATTGTATCATCTTTAGAAGCCAAATAATCTAAGCTATGCATGGTTGGATAGACTCAGCATATAAAAACTTCCTTTAAATTAGTCAGATCTTTGATTCAAGAGTCACAGTTGAAATGAGTCAGTTTTCTTTTTTCTGGCACTGGGAAATTTAAGAAGAAAAGCAAAAGAATTCTTGCAGCATAACAATACCCTCCATTGTAACTCAGTGCCAGCCAGAGATACCAGGAAGCCAGGAGCTAGGCCAAATCAGCACTTATTTGTTAATTCCAGGAATGCTTCAAATATTTGAGGGCAGTTTCCGGACAGAGCGATGATGGCAGAGGGTTCTGGCATTGCAATTTGTTGAGGCATGATGGATCTTATGTTTGGATCTGTTCACATTTGGGCACACATTTCACTGCACTTTAAGTGATTGTCCTTCATGCTGTTCCAGCAAGAGTGGCAAAAAAACTGTATGGATGAATAAAGCAAACAGCCCTTCATCAGAGTTCCATCTGGAGACCAAGTTCATTTTTCCTTTCTCTTTTCGGAACAGAATTTTGCATCAAGCCAGAGGTCAAAATTCAGGCATCGCAATTGCGGTGCACTCACCTAACAAGTATGCATTGCAATTACTACATTTTTAGGTCATTTTTAGGTATAAAGGGAATTTGTCTTTCTCGTTCCTTATTTCCTTGCTTGTCCTAGTGCTTTCCTCGCTGTATTTGTGTTACAGATTTATCAGGTCTTTTTGCAAGTACCTCCAACTCATATAGCCAACTATTTTTTCAAGCAGCCCTCTGCCTTTGTTACATCTGCATAACTCGCGGTTATTCTCCCATGCCAGGTCTAGCTCTCATTTCCTTGGTTTCTTTTCTGGTTTTTATTGTGGGTTGGTTTTTTTTTTGGTTTTTTTTTTTTTTCCTTTAACTTCCATTCTCACAATCTGAATAAATATCTCACCCTATGATTTGAATGCAGACATAACGAAGTGAGATTCTATGGCTTGTATTCCTTAGGTAAAAGCATGCTACTTGGAAAGACTGTTGGAGTTGTAAATTCTTTAATTTGTTTGTTTTGATTCCACTGACAAATGTTTCCTTCTGACCTCTGTAGTTGCATTCAGACTCTTGTATGAGCAGTGCTTTACATCTTTTTGTTCAAACAAAATGCATACACATCAGTGAGTTCCCAAACTTGGTAGCACAAATTCACACAGGAAAAAAAAAAGAAAAAGAATAATCTAACAAACAGTAAATTGCAAGGAAAAAAAAAATCGGTTTGAAAAGAAAAATGTAATTTTCTATTTTCTAGATTATTTTTCTTTAGGAGTAGTTTTTAATCACATCTCAAAAATCTCACTAGGCAATGCTGCTAATATCTGTCAAGAATGTGTGGTCTTTAGCTTCTACATTTCCTGATCCAGCTGTGTAATAAGGTAACCACCTTACTGCTCTTTTGTCAGAGTCACCATGCCTTTTCCATTTCTTTTTCTAAGCTAATAACTTATAACTTCTTATGATATGTCCTATTTACTCACTTGTATTAGTTTTTTCCCTAATTTAGTGAATGTAGGTCTAGCACAAATCTGAATTTCTTTATAACAAACTTTCTGCCATGGTATAAGCAATATTCTTTGTTCACTTTTGGGGCACTCCTAGGGCCAGACTCACAGACTCATCATTCTTCAGACCTGGATGAGCAATGCTTATTGTAACTGATAGCAAATTGCAAATTATTGTAACCTGAGCAAATTGCCTCCTGCTTTTTTTTTTTTTCCCCTCCAAAATCTTGATGGTATTTGTACTTTGTTCCACAAGCAGTGATCAAGGATGACTATTTTCCACTTGCCAACCTGGTCTTGTCTACTACACTTCTCCCATTTCAGCCATCAAGTGTGGCTAAGATTAACTGTTTCTCCAACAGCAGACTGGATTGCCAAATAAGATACCAGAGATAAATACAGCTTCCTTCACGCTCACAAAATGATTTGAGATTAGAATAATGCAGTTCCAAGAGGAAGGCTCTTCAGCAAGTTCTGAGTGGCTGTAGAGCTGGCCAGAAATGGTGAATATGGTGAATCCATTCGGATACAGAAAATAGTCCCAGGAAAAAAAAAAAAAATTGTTAAAATGGAGAGCAGCTATTCACATTTGGGACTGGTGGGAAAACAATGGATATTCTTCATTAGTAGAGTGTTAGTTCAGTAAAACATAGGAATTCATTCTGAATTTATTCAGAGGTCAGACTTGGCTGGCTTTCTTATTTCGCACTTTTTATTTTATTAACTGAGTGTGTAAGAAATAAAAAAGAACATGCAACAAGCAGCATTTGCTTTCTGCAACCTTGCAGTGCACTAGCAGAGAAAAGGTACGCATTCTGGAGAACAGGCCATTTTTATACTCTTATCTGATGAGCACTGTGTAGTTACATCTTCAATTAGTAGATGTATGTTTTTAATATGTACATCTATATACAAACGTGCATATATATACATAATTTAAATAAATAACTGTGGAAAGGTGGATAAGTAGTTATAAAAATAAACATTCTAAACAACAAACGAGTTTAGTGTACATCTAGAGGAGACTTGAAAGAGGCAGGCCTTCATGAAGGAATAACACTGTTGAAACCATATGTTTTCCATGTACTGGAGAGACTGTTTTAATAGATTACAAATGCATATAACCACAGAAGGTCTAAAATTAGTCAGGGTTTTAAGGAACTAGAGATTGATACAAGTCATTCCAGACAGTAGAGCACTTCTTTTCATCCAGATCCAGTGAATAAACTTATGTGACTGAGCTGAAGGAAGTATTGGAGGGGTATGGTACGCCTCCAGCTGCTGAACAGAGTTATACAAAACTTTGTTGCTAATTTATAGTATCCAGGAGGAAAATTTTCATCAGGCATTGTGCTTCACAGGAACTATGGTGGATTAGACCACAAGTAACCACAGTTTTGTCCCTTCTCTGCCACTGTTACGCTAAAAGGTCTGGAACAAGGCATTCCTCCTCCTTGTACTTTAAGACACCATCATAGAATAGCAAATCTCTGTAGACCAGACTGCTCTGGAAACTGCTGATGAAAAATGTTGGCTAGGAGTTGTATTTTGCCTTTACTCCCAAATTTGTTTGAACTGTTTAACCTAGAGCAAAACTCAAGTGAGTTTTTATGGCCCTCAGAGTTTGTGCTAAAGTTCTACAAAACATTTCAACAGCTCTGGGTCTACTCTGAGCTGAGCCCACCTTCACTGAAGAGGTTTGTAAATATCAGAAAAACCTTAATCACCTGATCTAAATTAGGAAATGAAATCAAGATCTTCTGTTGGGCTGTAATGGTTCTATCAGTCTGTGTAGCACCGTCTACACAAAAGTGTAGTTCTCTTGCAGCAGGGCTCACATGGCAGTTCTGCTCTGCTGCACACCCTGCTCAGTCAGTCTTCTGCTGGTCTAGCTGAACTTCATGAGATGGCTTCATCCTTCATCAGTTCTGGAATGTGTATGACAACTGAGACATTAGTGACGTCGCCCTGTTCTGTGATATCACAGGCCTCAACTGAACATGATCTGGGTTCCTTCATCCATGATACCTTATTCTCAAATGCAATGTGAGGGTGACCATCCAACCCACATGGACACCCTTCTCATTGTGACAGATATTTGCATTGTGTCTTGAGATACTTAGAAAGAGAACTAAGTCACAGAGCTAGCTGGGAACATCACTCACTGAAAATGTTTGAGCATGGCTACTACTACAGCTAGCCATGTAGTGGCTCTATGCTAACTTCACAGACTTTCATCCCAGTGATGTTTTTATAGGGGGTTTCAAGTCTGCAAGGAACTCATTTCTATGTTAGCAGCACTCTGTACAGTTCTTAGTAGGAGGAAGCTTAAGAAAAAGAGATGTACGCAGGAGAAGAAAGGAAAGTAATTTTGGCCTACAGTAGACAGGCTTGGTGCTTCATCAGACTTTTGGACCACACCTCTGTGCTTTTTTCTTTTTTTTTTCTCCTGTGGTGAAAATGCATTAATGCAAAGCCACAAACAGAAAAATCTTACTAGAACTTCTGAATTATTAGAAATCTTCTCCAAGACTTTTACTTTAAAAATTGTCAAGATGTATCTAAGAAAAAGTCTGTTGCTCTATTAACTTCTTTAATGAAGTATTACTTTCAATGTCTGTCAAAAATAGACACATGGAAATCACTGAACAAAAATTTGAAATGTTAACAGAACTCTCCAGGGAATAAATTATTTTTACAACTGGCCAATATAACATAATACAGCACAAGTCTCTTAAAGTAGTAAATAATAAAGGAATAAAACTGCTAAAAGAGTTTGTCCTTCTTTCTCTGAAGCTATGTAACTGCACTCAGCAGCATTTCATCTCCAAGGGCTTCGGGAAAGGCACAAAGGTGAACGTAGCTTAGAATCAGTAAGAGGGAACTTTCATGAGGCCTGTGCTACCTGCTGCTGGTCGTCAACAGCCATGTTGCAGCTCCACACCTGCTCATTCCGCACCACCACTGTTTGCCATCCTGAGCCTTTTTCAAAATCTGGTGGTAAGCTGATAATTCTCAGGGCATCTCTGTGAAATGGTTAAGCGTGATTCTTCCAGTGTGACACACGGGGTAACTGAGGTATGGCGAGGATAAAGCTTTGGCCTCTTTGCTCTGACAGGTAACATGGTTGTGAAGGCCTCCATCTTACTGCAGCATTTTAACGTGTTCCAACTGTGATTTCCCTGTATGCTACAAAACAGGACTGCCTTTGAATTACATCTGTATTTTAGCTTTGGGATATCCCTGAATCTCGAAATGGAAGCAAAGCATCAACTTTATCTTAGCAGCTGCCTGATTAAAAAACTCTTTCAATACACTGTAAAGCTCTATGAGCAGACTTCAAAGGCTTACTTTACAGGGTGAAAAGGAGAGCATCCCAAGGGAGATACAGTTCTCCACATTGCTGGACTGTGATTCTTGTTTACTTTAGAAATGGGTCTATCCCAGAAAAACTTTATAGTCTTTCGTGGAGGAAAAAAGGCCTTTTTTTTTTTTTTTTTTTTTTTCATTTGGTAAATACAGAGAGATTCTTGGATAAAAAAAAAAAGCGGAGAAAAAGTGGAGATTTGGGAGAAAGCATATAAATGACATTTCAAATAAGCTTGTTGTGTCTTGGTAGTTCTTTGAGAGACCAAGTGATGTCAGTTCATGCAGGCTTTATCCAGTGATGTCCTCTCTCTGAGTTCTCTTCCTGTTTTTCCGTCCACTGTTCAGACAATCTGCCCTGCAGCACTTATTTGTTCTTCTGAGATCAGTCACACTGAAGCAGTTGTATGGAATTAGGCTTTTTTTTTTTACTGTATCTGTCAACTAGCTTTTGGTTTGCTAGGTTTTTTTCTTTCCTCCCTATTTCTCTCCTCCCAGTGTAAACTCATTCCCTATTAGTTTAATCAGAAGGCCAAGAACATTCATCTGAATAGTCTCAAATCTGGGGTATACTTGAAAATGTAACCCTTTTTTTTTTATATAAAACATGCAAAACTATCTTCATTTAATAGCACTTACTTGTAAAACTCTTCACTCAATTGTAATAAGCTTTAAAGATGCTTGAAATTTAGAAATGGGACTACATTTTGCAACATTTCTGGTTTTGGTATTCTCTAACCATGGGAATAACTGGCTCTTTCTTTTTACTTTGTTCAGTCATAGAGATTGTGCTAGAAACTTTGGATTAAAACTGTGGGTAAAAGTAACAGAAGGTAAATGTGCTTTCGAAAATTAAAAAACTTTAGAAAGCCCTGCACCATGCATATCCTATGGCCTTGCATCTTGGAGCATACATGTTCTCCTGGTGTGTTCATTGTAAACAGACTGCATTAATTTCAGAAATAGTGGCATATTTTTATCAACACAGTGGAGATTGTTTCCTTTTATAATCCACGTTATCAGTTATAATTTTCTCTCACTAATTATTTTAGGATTGAAATTGTTATATTTTCTTTGAGACCTGGGAGGATGAAATTACAGGAGGAAAAAAAGGCTTTAGTATTTTTTTTTTAATGGTGATTTTGAGAATACAGAAAGAAATGGGGAAAGAATGAGAATAAATTACAGTATTTCTAACATACTCAATAATATATTTTGTTTCTGCCTCATTTCCAAATTACCCAAATGAATGTTGTTTAAATTTTGCTTGTTGTAGATACCCTAGAGAACCTGGTAATAAATCAAATGCCAAACAAGTTAGTTCAGTAGTTCTAAAGTGGTCTGTATGCATAACATATGTAGACTGAACATCATTTGTGCCTGCACCTCACTATTTTTCTCTGTTGAGATCTCTCCCTATTCTCATGGAAACCAACCACTGATTGACAGTAATGCTGTGAACTTCCATTTATTAGCTAATGCATTTTTACTGACTTTTCATGAAAATAGGAGCAGAGTGGAGTGCTATGGAATATTCATGGAACAAAATTCCAGAAAAAGAGGTCTTAGGGTCAGGAGAAGGGAGGGAATGGGAAACAGATGCCAGATTGCCTGTAGAGAGTCCAAGCATGTGTTTTTGTTTGTAGCAATGATGCACATGCTTTTTGCGGGTGCAATTATTGCTTCTGCCTTTGAAAGTTTCACCATAAATCTGTTTCTCAATCTCCCTTCATTTTTGACCCAAATTAACCTCTTTTCAGTACAGTTACTTAACCTTATTTTCTCTTGGGAATATCTGTGCAGCACCATGTTGTAGGTGTTCTTTCTTAAATGCTGGAGATCACACTGAATTGAAATCCCTTTCTGGACAGATTTAATTCATCAAATATTTCTATCTTCTCATAATCTGCATGCCCTGGATTTTATATTTCACTGAGTCACTGCAATGAACAACACCACATGAGTGAAAAAAGACATTCACCCTTTCTTTTTCATCCCTGCCTACCATCCAGCTTTAAGCAAAGGCATACGATCTGTAAGAGCTGAAAACTGGGACCTGAGGTATTTGAATATCCATTTAACATATCGTGACACTTTCCTTCTAATCTATCAAACACTTAAAATTCTGATTTCTCTTGTTCTGGCAATAGCTTGTCTCATTTGAGTGACACCTCGGGTCTAATGAAGCTGACTGCAGGTGACTCACAGCTAACTGCAACAGATGTGGGGTGAAAGCTTTTAGCAGCCGCACACCTCCATGTGGGAATTCCCAGCCCATTGTACCCGTGACACTGACACTCTTCTACTTTCCCACATCAGACTCAGGCTTTAGCCTCGACCTGACAGATTTAAAGTCACATAAGCCGTGTCTCATCACAGAGTATTTTATAAAAGAGGGAGTTAAGTGTGTTAGCATTTATTAGTTTTGTTTGGGAAATGGACGAAGAACTGTATCTTAATATTCCTGTACTCTGGGGAGCTTTGAGCCTTCTATGAGTTTTCTAACTTCAGTTTAATCTATAGTCTGGGATGCTAGCAAGTGTTTCAGCTTGCTGCCAGGTAGTTTCAGTGGTTGTACTGTACCTTACTGAATAGAATATGCCATGAAGAGCCAAGTACCAGAACGCGGAGCCACATTATACTGCATACAAAGTGAGAAACTTTCATGCTCTCTCCTGAAAAGAGGAGCTCTTTGGTATCTCGAGAGCCTGTTTGCAACAGAGCCAGCATATTGCCTATGGTTTTCTCCACATGCTTGAATTGAGTTTCCTGTAGTACATCCTGCATGGGACTGATGCTGGGAGAGTGAGAGCTGTGAGATAGCTTATACACGTGAGCCCTGCAGTGCTGGATAGGTTAAGGAGAATCAGTTGAATCAGCAGAGTTTCAGAGTTTCTAATGTTCTGCTCACAGCAGTTTGAAGTAACTGCAGACTATATCAGGTCTTTCAAAGCTGAGTGGTAGACTTCACCCCACATGGTGCAACCAACCAAATGGGACGCTTTCTTGGGATGGCTGTTGTGTATGGATGTTTTTGTCCTAAAGGCACCATGAGCTTATTGATGCCAGTAGCTCTCTGTGATGCTATATCTCAAGAAAGCCATTATTTTGAGCTAGAGGTGTGTGTCTGGGCCCTCAAAATAGAAGCTATTTAAATGCATATATATGTATTTTTATTTATTTTATATTATATGGGGCGAAGTTGCCTGAAGCCTGTTTATTAGTTAATAACCACCTCCAGGTTACCGTCTCTAATCTCATAATGAAATTGAGTTAATAAATCCAAGATATTATTAAATAAAGTAAGTATTTAATATTACTTGTCCTCTTTGAATCCAAGTCGCAATACAACAGAATTACATTTTATAAATAACACCTTTCGTGCTAGCACCACGGGGCATGATTCAAAAGAATCTAAATAGAACATGAATGCTGTAATCAAATGCAGACCCCGGGAAGGCAAATTAAAAAGGCATGTTGCTGGTTAGCGCAGCAGACGGGGTAAGTATAGCGGGTCACAGGAGAAAAGCTAGTTACAAAAACAAGGGTACAATCGAAGGAAAATTGTTTGCTTGCCCTCTCCAAGCCATGACTGGCTGCTTCTCTGGCCGTGACCTATTTTTTTAATAAAGGAATATTTATAGAGGCTCTTACATTTTAATTGCTTTATACTAAACAAGAAAACAACAAAAAAACTCAACCCCGTGTTTGCATCTGGAGAACAATACTGGATAATCTATTTATAGAGAGTGAAGCTACATCTGGAGAAGACTTTTCCAGTAGTTTATCTCATCTCTCTCTGTTTGTCTCTCATCTGGTCTGTTTCTCTTTGCATCCACTGCCATAGCTCATGCATCTCTTCCTACACTGAGGATCATATAGTGGAGGGGAAAGTTGATGGGAAGTGCCGTGAAGCTTACCTTGCAGAGATCCTGCAAGTTTTCAGTTCAGAGGACAGGATTGACAGGAGTGAAAGAAACTTATCTCCAGGTCCTCAGAAGCCCAGTGACAGCCTTACCACAGTACAACTCTCCTTGCAGTGTATGCCTGGCTCTGTTGCCTATATCATCTTGCTATCTCTCCTCCCTAAGTGGGTTACAAAGGTGGAGCAGAGGTTAAGTAGAGGTTAATGGAGCAAAAAACAGAATTAACCTCCACGGATTTATTGGTAGCTGCTACCAAGGTGGCCTCTGCTGCATGGGGAGATGAAGGGAGAAAAGCCCCTATCTCCGAGACTCTGCTGGGTCTCTTCTTTCTTTGTGAAGGTGTGGGAGAGCATCAGCCCCTCAGGGGCTTGTCCTTTCTTGGGCTACTTAAGGCAGGCGGAGAAACCCATAGGATGTACTGTTGTTCTGAAAAGGATTATGGCCAGCTCTGAATTTTGTGTGTGTCTGTGTAGAACAGCAACAAAACACATTTAGCATTCAAGAGCTAATAGCCAACTCAGGAGGTAGAAATGAAACGATGATGGTTTTCTTTTTATATACATGTGCATGTACATATGTATACATCTATTTTTGTATAGGGTGAATATTACAAAATACTACCTAGAGAAACATGTTTTAGATGCCACCAAATTAAAACCCATAATTGTTTGAATACAGGTCCCAAGAAAGAAAGTTCAGTTACAGCATCAAGCTACGTAGAGTGACAGTATTTCTGTGTGCAGTCAGTTACTTGTACTACAATAGGTAGGATCAGAGCAGCCTAATGCAAAATAACAAATCACAAAAACTGGCCTGTAAACATTCCTATGGAAAGAAAAATAAAATAAATAAAACCTTCTGGAGTGGTCTGCTGCGTTCAAGGTAAATGAAATATTTAGCGACGGCAGCAGCAGAAAGAAAAAGAAATATGAGATCTTACATCTCAAGTTATTAGTGACCTGTTAAAATACAGGCTGACAAGTGCCTTTGCCAGATTAAAACTTTGAAAAAGGGCACAAATGGGAAATGTCAAACCAAAAAATCAGTAGAAAATGACCGTCCTTCTGGCTCTCACTATTTTGCAGTTCTTAGGCAGTAGCCACTGTTAACAAGAGTGAAACAAGAGTGGCATGATTCTGAGGCTGTCTTGATGTAATGGAAATAGGCCACGCTGACAGGCAGACAGTTGAAATTTGCTGAGATTTTGATCACAACTGCATGATCTGTTCACTGCTTGTGTTGTTTTGTTTAGTCTAATTTTCAGAAGCCTTAGAGACTTTCTTCTTTTTTTTTTAATAGATTTCATTTGGTTCTTTGCTCCCCATTTTTATACAAGCATCCCTAATGATTAATGATACTAAATAATCAGAATGCCAGTGTTTAATTTAGTGTCTGCTATTGATCTCTGGACTGTTTAGTAAATGACTTATTAAACACACAGGACTGCTTTTACTTTCATATACGTAAAGGCAGCTAAGTTATTGAGAACCTAAGGTCAGTTGATCAGTTTGCTGCTTAGAAATGTGGAAGGTTTTACTGGGCATGAGTAGTTAGAGGTGAATGATGAGTAAATCCAATAAATGAGCAAAGCAGTTCTAGTGAGACAGATCTACCAATGCCTGCTCAAACTTCTCAAGCTTCTTAGATCTTCTCCCTTTTTGGAGAATGGAGTCAGCTACGATACTGCCTTAAAGCACTTCACATGGGTGCTGGGAAGTGGGCAAATACCTGTTCATCAATCCCTGTGAGCTGAACATGTGCTATGGATTAGTAATGCCCTTACCGAGCTTCTCCTTGAGGATTTTTACTGAAATACCCAAGCAAAGAAAACAAGTAGCTATAAAAGTGCTAAAATAACCTTGGACTTAAGTCGATCGTTTCACTGTGAATAGTGTTTGAAAGAGAGAATATTTGGACTCAGATTACACATTTTTAATTGTTTGGTATTAGCATGTATGACCAGATGGTCAGCTTTACAGTTTACCAGTCAGTCTGCTATAATCAAGTTGAGTTCCTTCCTTCCCACAGCTCCTCAGGTGTTGTATGGGTGTTGTTGCTTTGATTATTCTGTACTGGGAAAATTGGGTCTTGAAAATTCTTTTGTTTTATGAAGTACCGTAGATTTAGAAATGCTTTAACAATGGTTTCCCCAAAAGGTGTAAACCTGAAAGAGCTGTGATTTACTATAAATTTTGCATTAAACACTCTCAAGTTTTCCTTCCAATCTCTCTTCAATCTTAAGCATATCTCTGCCTCATTCACCTGCATTCATAGACTGATTGTTGCTAACAAGAATCAGTGACAGCATTGCTTTGCCAGCAATAACATGCAGGTGTAAAGCTAATTAGTTTAAAAACACGTTTTCATTTGTAACCTTGTGCATACAGGAACAACAGACTATGCAGTTTTTTGAGATTCAGGACGCTGAGATTTGGGACAGGTAGAGATAAGCACTACATTCACAAGGAAGGAATTGCAGCTCTTTCTCAAGTGAGAGTCCCATAGAAACAAAGTGTAAATGGGGACTGCCAAGGCGTTTTCAGTATCTCATGATCTTTCAGTCTTTTCTCTGACTTCTCCCCTGAAGTAACTTCTTTCCGGCGGTACTCTGCTTTTCTAGTCATGACCCAAAACGCAGCATTGCCAAGTGTCTCAGCTCCCATCAGCAATCCGTGATCTTCTAATGTTGTACATGCCAGACAGATTTAATAAGCTCCCTAATAATGACTTGTAGCATACTGGTTTCTCATCGACTCAGGCCATCCCCCCATTCTAGGTCTCAAATATGCTTGATAAATTATTTGAATTATGCATTCTGTTACCATCTGTGGTTCCTCATAAAGAGATTGCTATTTGCCGTGCATTGTGCCAAATCATGCAATAGTTTTTGCAGAGCCAGAGACTGGACTGAAATCACCAAACTCATGTCACTTGTGACCCACAGAGCAATCAGATGTGAGCTTTAAGTTGACTGCAGTTTTAGTATTGTGAGATGAGAACGAATGCATAAATTCTCCAGCCCATAAATCTCAAAGATTCTAGGGAGGTTTGGGAGAAGTTCATGCACATCTTTTTTTAAAAAAAAAATACCTATATGAAATGATCTTATAGCTATGCGTTACGAAACGCATAAAATGCTGTTATGTATATAAATGCACAGATATGCACAGACATGTGTACACACACACATACATGTACTGTGACCTTCTCCTCCTTCCCCTTGCCTTGAACTTCCTCCCTGAATCTGTGCGAATGGCGGAGCGATGAGCATTTCTAAAGAAATGTAGCCCTGTGTGAAACCTTGGAATAGTGACATCTGTTGAATTTGGACAGTTTTGTTTGTCTACTGGGAAATCTCATGAGCTTCCCAATATTTTTTTCTGAGTTGGCGTTGCCCTCCTTCCCTCCCTCCCGGAAAGGGAGGGTGGCTTCAGGAGACATGGCTGCTTTCTCGTGTTCTGGTGCGGTGTAAAGTTTTCCGTCGAGAGACAATAATGTACATTCCTCTGGCAGGACGAGATGGATTTTTTTGTTTCTCTTGCTGTTGTTTATTTATAAGACATTTCCTCTTGCTTAGTGGAAGTTTGATCATAAGAGGCTCCAGTGATTTTCCTTCCCACCTCTCCCCTCCCTAATTTCTCTGCCTCGGCACTCGCTCTGGAACACAGTGAACTCAAAAAGCCCATCGGCGCGGGGCACGCTTAGCAGCCAAGCCTTGCCACTCTCCAGAGACTGTGAGGTGATTCTCCTTCGTCACCGCTTGGACCAGGAACCACAGCCCTGGTGAGTGGTGAGCTCCCAGAATTTGATGCGTCAAGGCTTCTATTCTCGGTGCTGCCGAGGCAAAGCAGGAAATAAAGGGTTTTTTGTTGTTGTTGTTGTGTTTTGTTTTGTTGGTTGGGGGTTGTGGGTTTTTTTTTTTTCTTCCTTTCTTTCTTTCTTTCCTTTTTTTTTTTTTTTTTTTTTCCTTTTAAAAAAAGAATCAGCAACAACCACAGAGGAATATGGAGCTGGGAGCAGCCACTGCTGAGCAGAGAGAAGGCAGCTCCACGCCGCAGGGCTGCACCCAGTCTCCCCTGCCTTGTGTCCCTCTGCCTTGTGTCCCTGTGGGGCTGGGCTCAGCAGCAGCTCCGAGGGGCCAGGGTGGGGGGACGAGAGGGCTGGGCAAGCTGGGAAGGGGATGGCATGGGAGGGGGTCGAAATGTTAATCCCTTACTTGGAGTTTCTGTCTGGCAAGTTTTCATGCCTCTGTGTTGTGAGCATTTACATTATGCTCTGAATACCTGATTGCCCAGCCAAGCAGAAAAGAAACTCTACAGTGGATGCATAGTAAAAGAAAATGCTTCTGCGGAAGCCACCTCTGGGAATAGGAAGAACTGGTTGGTTTATAGGCTGCTGGTCCATTTGAGGGGGGGAGGGAAAGGTTGCATTTATTTTATTTATTAATTAACTCTCTCATTTCTCTTTTTTTTTTTTTTTTTTTCTTGGTATGGGGAAATGAGAATCAGAAAAAAGTGTATTTTGGAGAACTTCATATATGAAATTCTGGATACTAAAGAACTAAGTGTCTCAACCAACACTGAGGCATTTAAGCAGAGTTATTCCCAGCTGATGGATAAGGAAGCTGAGGCACAAGGCTGCATGGGGAAGCCAGTGAAAGAAAAAGGAATAGGATGTGCATCTGTAGTTTCAAGCCCAGATTACTCAGGGTGTCCTTTTGTCCTCTCCTGCCTGGCTAAATGTATCGCTTCTGTTAATCTTATGCTGCTGTAATGCTAAAGAAGGCCAGGGCAGTGCGTGGGTTGTTCCATTCATCTTTTATCATCTCTCATGTTATCTGAGTTGAAGAAATGAATCATCTCTTGACTAACATTTTCTACTGTTAACAAAGTAGGCACATAAGAAACACAGAGTAGCAGTCAAAATATTTTTATTTTGAGGTGTTATCCTGTTCTTTGAAACATGTTGTCCCTGGCAAAAGAACAAAATGTTTAACGGCACCAATGTATCTCACATGGGATATTAATTAGGAAGCATTCTTCTCCAAGTTATCTTTTGAGTTTGATTCATTTAGGAAGTGTATCAATATACATCTCTGACCCCCATGGTAATACCTACCTCTTCAAACGCTGCTGTTCACCTGTGACGCATAGAGGAAGTCAAGTCACTATTCCCTGGTTTCATGTCCAGTGTAATTTGAAAGGACAGCACACAATGACTGGCATTGGCCAGTTTTTCACTGGAGCTGTCAGTGGCTTTGCCGTTGATTTCAAAACTGACCTAAATGTCAAATCAAATGCAACCCAAGTTAAAGAACTCGCTATTTCATATAACCGATAAATAAAGCCATTGCAAGGGTTGGTGGTTTTACTGCTTGGCAATTTTTGCAAATATTTTATTTGGTCCTGATCCATTTGGGGCTCCCAGTCCCTCCCAATGATTCAGTTTCAGTCTAAAGTTTGACTAAGCCCAAGAAACAGATGGAGCATAGATTAAGCCTCTGAGTGTCCTCTGGGCTTATTTTAGAACCACAAAGAACTGCAAACTCCTCTTTTTTTTCATCTATGGAGCCTTGACTGTAGACTTCCATCAGCAATGTGCAGTGAGGGTTGGTTATTTCTCACAGTGCACTGCAGTTGTGGAACCTCTCCCTGAACCTAAACTAAATAACTAGTTCTTAAGAAAACCCACAATTAGGCTGGCTTATTCTCTCAGTAAAGAGTCATATACACACACAGAATAATCTTTACGTCCATCAAAGCCCTAATCCAAATGGTCCCAGCTTTTGAATAAATGGATGGTAAGATCCAAAGTTGGCATTTGCATCACCTTTCTGCAGTGTACTCAAAGAAGCTGACAGATCAGAACATCCCAAACTTTCAGGCAGTTCACATCACAGGCAGAAATATAATGGATTTTTTCTTTTCTCTAAATGGGCTACACTGAACTCCCACACACGCTTTTTGGTCTGATCTTTGAAACTTATCTCTGATTTACTTTCTCCCTCCAGGCAGTGTAAGTCTGAAAGACTTAAGTACTTCTGAAATGGAAAGTTCTTAAAGCACAGTGCAAAATGTCTGAAACTTCTAACTTCTGCCTGTGTAACACTTGTTCTCTGGATAGACTGTAGTCAAGGGCTGTCACTCTGGTGACTTCCACCAAGAAGGCAAAACAATGTTGAATTTCTTTTTTAAGAGTCTCTGTGTTGTTCTAAACCTCTTGGTGTTTAAATTATTTAATTAATCTATTTATTCTGCAAGTCTCTGCAGTAGTAAAAGAACTTGTCTTCACTGGTATTTACATACAACAATGTGGAGAAAATCAACAGTCTTTCTTATTATGGTATAAGCTGCTTATTGACTCTAGTCCAAGGTTATAATGGTTTGTCTATGGTCTAAAATCATTAGGGTGAAAATCTGCAATTTGAAATCATATTTTAACTGTCTGTTTAAACACTCTGGGACAGTAAGATGATAAACTGTCTCATTAGTGGTAACTTCTTTGCTTAGCACGTAGTGTATTTTGCCATAGCTTCTTTAAAAAATCAAAATGAATGCATACAGCTGCTCTTTTATAAATGCCCTGTTTACTTCTCTAGGGAGACATTTCAGTTGCACCATCCCTTCCAACTGGAAATCCCAAAGTGCTGTAGAAATGCAGCTGAATTAAACCTCCTGATGCTACCCGTAGGTGAAGTGGAGAAGGTATAATCTCCTACCCGACACAATCAAAGAGCAAATGGTAGTCTTTCACTTGCATTTAAACCAGCAGTTTGTGCTTTTGGAGAAGATAATATATATTTATATAGTAGAATCCACAGCACAGTATTCAGCACACCGATTCTGTTTGATGTGATATATGTTTTGTTCTGTTAACTGCATCAGCTGAGAACAAAGCACAGAAAAGGTTGTAATTATAAAGATGCACAGACTCATAGGTACTGGGACATTTATACAGTACAAGAACTTAAGCCATACTGAGAATCAGTTTTCATAGTAAAAGCAAATGCTTCATTTCAAGTACCTTTCCTCTTTTAAGGTATTGTAAATGTTTTATTAATTTATTTATTTTTGCCCCAGAGATTGAACAATGTCTTATTTCCCAGGGTCACAACAATGAAACAACACTATTTTTATTTTCCCCTTCTGTAAATCAGAAGAGAAAGTGAAACTTGAAGTCATATAACAGGGAAAGTTATGAAAGTGAAAGGAATTTGGCGGATTGGAGCTGGATGACCTTTAAGGTCCCTTTCAACTCAAACATCTGAAAATTCTGTTATTTGCAATAATAATTCTGTTATTTGTTTCCTGGTAAAGCGGCAACTAACTGCTGATCACTAATTATCAGCTGCAAAGTTGTGTTGTGATGTGGAACATTTGAACAGTTAACTCGTGATCTCAGCTGAAGGATAAAGGAATAACAAGGTGCAGGAGCTGTAAAATGAAGGCTTTTCTTACTGTCCTGGATGGGGAAAAGAAGGATGGATAAATAACATGATGAACGTGAAGGGAAATATAATAATCCCTGGCAGACCTGAACCTCTGCTGCAGATCCGTCACTGTGTGGTCTTTTTCTACATCTCACTTGCCCTTCTATAAAATGGAAACAGTTTTTTTTTTCTGACCACACAGGACTGCAGCACAGTAAAACAACTTCAGGTTTAGCAAGGCTCAAACATGCTTACAACTCCTTTAAATGCAGTGCATAGATCACACCACTGCTGCATAGTTTGTTTTTCCCTCCGTGTGTGTTTCAAGTTCCTAGAATAGATGCAAGTTCCAGAGCTAGCATGGGTTTGTGCTGCTGGCAAAACAAAGCAGGTGCAAATTACGGTGGAAATGAAATAGCTAGTGCTTGGAGGCGGTGGAGTGCCCAGTTCACCTCAGGGTATGTGTCTGAGTTCACAAAACATGACTATCATGCATACCCTGATTCATTAGATGTGTTATCCAGCAAACAAGAAGCCTAATCATATTTGAGTGGGAACATTCTTATGATAAACTCTGCTTTAGTGAAACTCCATATATAGTGCAATTTCTCCCGGCCGCGTATATTACACGGTGAAGAAAAGCTACCCTGCTGCGTATCAGAAGGCTGTAATTTCATTTAGGGGGTCTATTGACATCGTAAACTGCAAGAGCAGAGCTCAAGTGGCTATTTAAGTCATAGGAACTTCAGACTGAAATTACTGCCTGGCAGTAATTGCCCCTCCCCGGCAGGCATGCGGGCCCCTATGTACGTACTTAATGTTTTCAGCCATGTGCCTATAAATAATAAATCTCTTCCTTGGCCTCCGAAGAGAGCAAATCCAAAATACCGGTGTTATTTGCCACTGTAGTGATGGGGCACAGCCCTCAGGGTAGGACTGAGCATCTCGAGCCAAGGCGATGTGACATGATGACCGATGCTCCAGAGCCGGTCCTCTGCTGGACCCAGAGGTGTACGCACATGGTGAGCAGCGAGAGGTGAACGCGCCTGTGCTGGCTGCCAGGGCTGTTTGTTGCCATCATAGCTGACACGTCTGACCTTTCCCACTTGTGTGTTGTAGACATCCAGCCTGGCACACGCAAAGATAAATGTGTCGTGCCACCTGTGGTCCCCAAGGCTACAGCGCATCTCCTATTTATACTGCACCTCCCTCCAATCACTGCCTGCAGCACTGGGGCTGGCATGCTACTGGAGAGGGGCTGTAGAGGGGAGAGGGCTCAGTGCTGAATCTGTAAAATTTGGGAGCAAATCCAAATCCACCAGCAGCATCACCCAGTGCACCTGAACAAGAATTTCCCCTTTTTGTTTTTTTTTTAATGCACAGAGAGCTTTATCTAAATTGACAGAATTTTGTGTATTTCACCCTCATGGGTTTGTTTCCAGAAAAGAGTGAAGTCAGAGAATATTTGAGTTTTATCAGGAAAGTGAGGTTAACTGTTCATTATAGCTTGTCAAGAAACCTCAAATCTAAGCCAGGCACAAGAAGAGACTTTCTGGGCTCTGGACGAGAATCATTAGGTCTGTCTGCCTTATATGCCAGTGTAGGCATTTTAATTTGGACATCTGAAAACTCAAGTGTGTCAACTCATGTAAATTTTGATCTTTGTTTCTCTTATCCTCTTTTTTTTTTCTTTTTTTTTTTTTTTTTCCAGATAGTGAGAAAATAAGTATTTTTTGTACTCAGTGTTTCTCAGACCTTGGGGTGCAAGATAGGTGTCAAATTGCCAGTGGGAACAGAAACTGTATTTATTTCTTTTCTCTGAACTGCTGCCCTAGTTTCAGCCGAGACTACTAGTCTGGCCATTCTTACATTTCGTTTAACAGAATGATGGTTCACCATGTGAAAATTATACAGAGTGCTTGGTCATAGCATTAGTATTTCCATTCTTCATAAAGAAAACTTTATTTTGATTTTGAAGCTGGCTTTTTTTTTTCTGGAAAATCAATTAAACCACTGCCTCTCCCACTTAAATGCCACCATCCTGTGATTCCTGTGACAGTGGTATGGCTCACAGTGACACAGCAGCATGGAAAGTAAATAAGCAAGGTTTGTATGGCTATTAGCCATGGTAGTCAGCAGTAGCAGGGCAAACTTTTCTGGTCTGAGGGGAAGCTGTTCACGCTTGCATTTCATCTGAGTTTGAGCAATAAACCACATTTCTTCGTTTGGATAGATTGCTAATCTAGAGAACACGCTGAATATTCCTCACAGGTCTGTGACAGCACCGTGTAACATGGTGTAAATGGGAGAATTGAATTTTGATTTCTGTGTTGCTGACTGTGGGGATCACGGGTGTAGGTATCAGTAGCATCTCTGCTTTTTCTGCTTGCGTCAGCAACTAGCCAGGTCTTTTTGTGCCATTCCTTACCCACTTTACTTCCACTTTACTGGCTTCTGAACCTCATTATGACTGATGTTATTGTGCTGTCTGTGAGAATAAAACGAAGTCCACAAACTGTGGATAACGGCAAATCCCACAATACAGTGAAATCAAAATAGGATGTTGGATGCCAAGACTTAGAGTTCTCATGGTCCTTATCTCTGTATGGAATAACTGGAAGTGGTTACAGTTTCCTTCGTTTAGTATAACAGAATGTATTGAAGGTTGCATATCTTCAGTGAGATATTGACTGCCTGATGGCATGTGTCCTAGTTCTGGGACGTGATGTCCTGGCGTGAAGATAGGGTAGCCTTTTGTCCCACTGAATCTCAAGTGCCTGAAATCTAAAGCTATGTTACTGTATTGGTGTCTGTCCAACAAAGATGTGTGTTCTACTTGTACCATGTGGAAAAATGAATAAAATATCTAAAGTTAAAAAACAATTCATAAACACCATATGCACATACATACTGCATGCACAACTTCTCTTTGAAAATATTACAATGGGACACCCTTCCAGATTCTGGTTGCAAAATACTGTAACTTAATTTCTTCTACAGGTTTTTAGTCAAGAAATACTGCTACAGAGTCTGTTTGCTTTCAAATCTGCAAAAGTATAATAGAATAGACTGTTCTTTAAAATGAAACATTGATCTATCTGTCTAATGTAGAGTGTTTCTAAAGCTATCATCCTCTGTACTGGTAGCCAACAAAAAGTAATTCACATTTGGCAAACTAACTTATCTGACACCATGCTCTGATGGAGTCCACCTGACCCCAAGTCCTGTGCTGTAGCTACTACTTAGGTTAGCTTGCCAGAGAGCTGATGTGGTCTTTATGGGAATGTGGGAGCAGTGGGCTCTGCAGGTCTCTGAGTCGTGTCATGGGGAAGGAGTATCCTTTGGATCCCAAGGTCTTAGATGGGAGAAAAAGGACTTTTTCCATACGTGCACCAAACTTCTCGTGCCGTATAGCTTCTGGAGGTGGCATCAGTGTTTCTGCTGAATCCCTGGCTCACCAAAAAGACCAACGAGCGGTTTGAGTGCTCTTTTGGTCCCGTCTCCAGTTTGCCTGCTACAGCCGCATCATCATTTGTTTTGCTGGCACGGCTCTGTAGTTTCTTTATAAAACTGGAGAGAAGCTGTGGAACTGAGTTAGAAATGAGATGGATGACTTTGCTGCAGCAAGGAAAGAAGAGAGAGTATCTGACATACTCATTCTTCCCAATGAAATCTGCATCTGGATTTAATATTAGAGATGATCGCTGAGGATAATTGTGGTTGGCAATTTTTACTTTTTAATGACTTAAAATGACCTGTGATGTATTAGGCTCAGCAGTGTCATTCCCAAGCATGGCTTCATTGTGAGACTTCCTGCTTTCATGCGGAGTGGAGCAAACAGGGCCACTTCATCCATATTGGTGCTTTCAGTGTGTGGTATACTGTGGTGTAGAGAATGCTACAGCTGCTTTTACTCCAGAAATACTAGTAGACTTTGATATTATATTAGAGGGACTTGCTGCTTCTTAAAATTGACTGCTCTGTAGAGCAAAGAACACAAGTACAAGGGCACACTGAGTCACTAGCTGTATTTAGATGTGTTTTCGCATACTTTTGTGAGGAAAGATGTATACTTGACAGGAGGAAAGCTAATTCTTCTCTGTCAGTCAGTGGAATGCAGAAAGTTTAGTGAGAAGAGATCAGATGGGCTTGAATGAATTTTGTAATTCTGAACGTATCTAGGAAATAGAGCTGAATGATGTATAGAGAACTTCTCTGTCAGTGTGGAAAATTAGAGATTTGAACAAGATGAGTTTAATACTGAAATGAAATGAGAAGAAGTTTATGATTAATAGGGTCTGGCAGAGACAGCATACTTATATATAATTTTGGAGGGTTAGGAAATGATCCATGAGCTGATGTGAATCTGAGGGTTTAGGGGAGAGAGGTAGCCCCACAAAGAACCCCAGCTGGCTTGTCTGTTTTCAGACAAAGTTTCAAAAGTCTTCTGCAGGAAGAGGAAAATGAAAGAGCAGAATCTCTGATTTCAGAAATCCTAAGCAGCTCTTAAAATATTTTATGAGATTGAAAAGATAAATTAGGAAGAAAGTGTTTATTGAGCATAAAACAGGTTGTTGGTTCATCTTATCATTAGTCCTGCATCTGAAAGTTACTTCAGGGGAAGGCAGTTTCTCTCTGGATACTGCATCTTCCCAACCAAGCAATTCTGGATATAGAGGCCAGGTTCTTCCTGCCCCTGCAATGATCAGCATGCCATCCTGAAGTGTCAGTTAGCTACGTTAACTTATAAATTGCAAAATACACTGATAGATTAAATTTGCCTTGTCTTACATAGCCACAGATGTAGCTCATAATCATTAGAATTACTCATTCGTCTGTGAGGAAAATAAAGAAAATTATTTCAGAGGAAGCTAACAGAAAAGGATAAGATTCACAGCTCTCTCATTATCATCTTTATTTTAGGTAAATAATTTGTGCTTTTATTACATTCTAAAGAACTTTAGAAACTTGGATTGTATCCCTCTCCAGGACATGCTGAAATTCTATGTATTTTGCCTTGCATGCTCTTATTTTGAAATGTTCCTTCAGAGCAACCATTCCTTCTCCTTGAAAATTTTTCCCTATACAAGAGAAAAGCCTTGTATTTTCATACTGATGTTTTCTATCTTATAATTATCCTCCTCAAGTCAGAAAACGCAGATTAATTACTTCTAACGCAGAATTCTCAATAAGCAAGTTTTGTTAGAAGTGAAGAAACTGCAACTTGTATCTTTGCCTGCCTCTCTCCAGAGCCCCTTCCTTGTGCACTTTCCTTTAGGTGGCACTCCCACATTAAATTGTGTATGAGCTGAACAGCTGTTTGTGATCTGTCATTGATGTCTTGAAATATGATGGAGAGACTTAGAAATTGTATTAATTGTGGTGTCCACATCCTCTCTTCATTAAAAGTTGAAAATTGCTGTTCAAATATTTCATAATCAAAAATTAATCCCAGTCTACCTGTTCCAAATCATATATTACATCCTCTGGGGATGAATCCCAAATCCCCATTACAATTTGTATGTTCTCTCCTCTGGGTATTGATTACAAATTCTGGTTATTGTTCACATACTTTGTCATAGGGGGAATTAATCTCAAGTTCCTGTCTACTGTTCTGGGATTGAAAGCTATCTATAATTAAGATTTTTCTATTAAATGGATATCGAAAATGAGCTTTTCTGTCTACATTTTTTGGGTTATCTTTTGGCAAGAAAACTGAGCTCAAAGAGAGATTATTAATACTGAATATTGGACCACCAGCTTGTAGTCCACCGAGTTCAGGCGTTTTGCAGGAGTCAGTGGCATAGCTGTAGTGTTCTCTAATGCTGACATTTGGTAAGGAAATATGAAAATTTTCACAGGACTTAGCAGAGTGAAGCAAATACGATGGCTGAATAGAATCAGATGCATTGCATCAGAATTGTAGAGGAATATATGAGTGTGTGTTTAGCAATCGTGAAGCACCCTACTGTTGCAAGCCAGTTTCCACGTGAAATCAAAACAATCTTAGTTGTGTGGAAAGGAAAAATAATCTGTGCTCATTTTCAGCAGTGGATAGGATGAGAACGAACATTCTGTGGTGAGAAGTAGCAGTACAAAACCACCAGAGAGGCTGTATTTTTGATGTGTGAATCCGTGTTCTGATTTGCGGCTTTGCCTGTAAAAACAACTGCTATATTTTTACATAGGTATAGTCTTCTGTGTGTAACGATGCAGAGAATAAAAGTTTTCAGTTCCACAGCTGTGTAGATCCCTGGTTTTCTTTCTTTCTTTCTTTTTCTTTTTTTTTTTTTTATGGAAGAAAATCAGATCAAAACAGCCCTGAATTTAGAAAAAGTTGGAATCTGGACCTGCACTTTCTTGTTTCAGACCCACTGCTGCTACTAATAGACATGGTGTTTCCAGTGGCAACAGTTGTCTCATGCATTCTTTCACACTTCAGAAGATATCCCTGTTTCCCTTTTTTTTTCTTCTTCTTTAGCAGTGGGCAGCCCTGCAACCTTTTGATCATGCCGACTTTGTACATTACATGACTGAACTCAGCTATGCCAAACATCCTTTTAGAAAGTTGACATTTATGCCATTTAAAAAAAGAGAGGGAGAGAGAAGGGGAGAGGTAGAAGAATGAATCCTGACTGTTTCCTCCTGCCCTTTTGATTAGGAGAGCAGTAAGTCAGCAGAAAAGGTGGGACTTTTAACAAGCAGGGGTGCGTGCAAGCTGGTTGTGGTCTGTGATGTGTGCACACACGTGAAGGAAAGAAGAGGATGAAAGTTAGACAACAGCAATCAGAAATGATTACAATGAATTAATGGATAGAAAGTATAAGGAGACAATCAAAGAGACTAGATTAGAACAAGGAGGTGGCCTTTGATACTCTCCTAAACTGAACGAAGGAATTTGAATTCAAGAAACTTTCAAGGACCCTTTCAAACGTAATAATTGTGATTGTGTAATGTCTTTTATCTGTTCTTTCATTTTCAATTGATATTTTGCATTCATTTATTATTAATTTTATTTTATGTAGTCTTTAATACTTCCACTTCTTCCAGAGTTCTTCCCACCTTTGTCTTGGAGATAACACTGAGTCTATGGGACCGAAACAGCTCTTGTTAACATGCATAGCATACAAAGAAAACAAGGACAATGAGACTTAGCTGTACTAGTGTTTGCAAAGGAAAGCAGGGAGAGAAGCATCTTGCATAACTTCAGACAAGTCACATGACTTTGTTATGTCTAACTCGATCCCTTCATTTAGTTAAAATGCCAAAACCTCATTTAAAAAAAACGTATCCATTCCTGCAGTAAGTTAGACAGTTGCCCCACTTGCTCCCTTTCCAACATGTTCACTTAGAATTTTGCATTCTAAAAGCATTAGATTGCTATTTCAATTCTTCCAGAAAATAGACAGATTTTCACAGACAGTGCTGGCTTTTGCTGAAGGTGAGCTACTGGGCTAAGTGAACCACTGGGTCAGTGCTTTGTGACAGCTCCTCATTTACTTTTTAAAGCAGGAGAGGAAGAAAGAAGAATGGAAAAGGAGTGTGTGTGAAGGGAGGGAAGGCCAGCAGGGGCTGTAACGTTAGACAGACTCTTTAGAAACCTTAAAAACCTTTAAAAGTAAGTTTGCAATGGTGTGTAAAATAGTTCCCAGTGTAAAAATCTATATTGATTTTTTTCTTTGTTTGTCTACAGATTATTCTCAGAATAGAAAGCCTTTGACATTTTGCTTTCTCGTATATTTAAATCAGTCATTTGTGTTTTCTACTCTCACATGCATGTGTGTTCTGCCTGATCTGCAGAGGATGACTTCTTGCTGCTTCCTCCAGATCATTTGTAGAGTGGATAACTGGTTGGAGAGCCTCCTGCAAGACTGGCTATTGTGGGATGTCTGATGGTAGGGAAGATCTGCTTTGGGTGATGACCAGAGTGGGTTAATGCTAATGGCTGGGTGTTGTAATCTAGGATGCAGTTGATTGCCATGAGTGTCAACCTGTGGGAGTCTGATGGCTTTCAAAACTTAAAGCTTTCTATGTTGTTAGGAGCTTCGGAGTCCCTGTACTCATTTGCAGTCAGAAAATTGACTTTGTCTTTTGGCTGTTTTTTTTTTTTTTAATTCTTATTTATTTGATTTGGTGATGGTAGTCCCAAATAACCTGCCTGACAAAATGATGTGGAAACAAGCTCCTCTTGAACATTCCTTGTGCTTATTTTATAGCTGCTGGGGTCAGCAAAGGGTTGTATGGTCAGAGACAGAGGGTTCTTACAAGAACTTTGGGGCAGGGGGAAGAATGTTGACTATTCTGCATCAAAAATGTAAGTGAAAAACCACAGAGTCCTGCTCAGCTGCTGAAGCTGAAGGACCCTTTGCAGCACATGTGCAGCCTACTTCACTGAGCTGACCCCAAACACCAAGGCTGTGTTGTGCATGGCTCCTGCTCCATAGTACTCCCACACCACAGTGCACTGGCCTGCATAGAGGGCAGCTAGGCCTTGTAGGAATCAATTGCCCAAGGGCAATGAAGCAAGTGGCATATGGATCCCAGTGGCTGTGTGCAGACAGGCTTGCCAAAACCATATTTTTAACAGCTGCCTATAAATGGCCCATTTATACCTTTCCATACATCATCCCTTCACCTCCTTCCTTTTTAAGTGATGTCTTATGCATAGATTTCTCCAACTGCATTTTGCATTATTACAGTTTAATGATATTTGAAGCTCTTTCATACATATTTGAGTTCACTGATGTAAATGAAAAAAGGTAAATAATCAGCATGCTTGGTTTATCTGATGACATGAAGATGTTCTGTCATAAGTTTGCCACTTTCTTGGATAAGATCAAGAACAATATCAAGTACAAGAAGGGGGTCCAAGTACTATCAGAATGATTCTAGAGTTAGAGTCCTTCAACATCCCTCCCTTGCAGCTTGGCCCCATTTGTGCCTCAAAATATGAACCATTTAACCAGTTCTACCCCTTAAACTGTGTCACTTACAGGTTTGGTTAAATTGAAAAAGATCTGAGTGCCTCCTGACTCTTTTTTTTTTTTTTTTTTTCTGAGAACGATCATCTCTCATTTTGGCTTTGTTTGAGGATGCTCTGCATGATCTCGAGGGTGTCACCTCCTCGACCCCGCATCTACTGCTGACTTACGTTCTGTTACAATCTATTAGGAATCTTGAGGCTTGAGGGCAGAATTTTGTGTAGGGATAAAAAATGCTTTCATGTTGGTGCTGTGGGATATATATATTTTTTTTAATTCTTTCTCTCATTCTCCATTTCATGAAAATTCATTAATCTGTGACATTTAAAGACTCTGTCTGAGAGGTGTCTGGAGCAGCGGCCGGCTGCATACATCAATAGTTTCTCAGAGTCTGGCACTCTGTCAATATTTGGGGGCCTCGGTAACAGCACTTAAATGCACTGCCTGCCAGCCGTCACGCTCTTAGCATGTCTGTAAGAGTCTGAATGAGCGGATATTAGCACGTCAAGTCCTTTCACAACTGGCAACACTTTAGAGACAAACTGCTTGGTAGGTATCTCTCCTCTTCCCTCCCCTCCTGTTTTCTGGCATGCTTTCTTTGTTTATCTGATATGATTTATGTATTTACACACAAATATGCATCCTGCAAGGAGGCATTATAAATCCCGAAGCTGGAGGTGGTATTACGGCATAATCTATATAACAGTGGAAATGGGCTGAAGCTGGATTTGGACCCAGGACCAGATTAAGCTTGAGTTGACTCCTGGGCCAGTTGAGTCAGGAATGGAGTTTTGTTTGGATTTCACGGTGCCAAAATCTTTAGAGTTTAATTCCAAATAATGAGAATCTTGGACAAAAATTTTACAGGAAGTGCTACTGTGGCAATATTTCAACCAGCTCCAAACCAGAAGTGGAAAACAAGCCATTTCAAGACTTGGGATGTATTCAAATCAAAGCTGTTAGAGCAGGTTCAGAATCCAGACCTTCTGTTCCTTTTTTAATCCTATCCCACTGCATAAATTGGATTCACAGCTGAATATTACTCTAGAATACCCATGAAACCTCCCTGTTTAGTGGAAAAAATCAGGGAAGCAAAATACAGCTTTTGCTTTTTTCCCTGTGTGGTAAGCACAGTAAAAGAATTTTGATTCACAAATATTCATTGTACTCCTCCCCTCCCCTCTTTTATTTTATTGAATATTATGATCAGAGAGTGATCAGTGCTTTTTATGATGCATTCATGATTATTTTCTCTTCACCCATTGTTTGCCACCTTTTGCTTGTTATGTCGCTGAGGTTGGGGCTCTGAAACTGTGCTGTCTAGAGATGTGAGTGCCTACAGTGTCTGTGAATTCAAGTTGGCTCTGATAGCTGAAGTTTAGGCAGAAAGCAGCCCATGAAACTCCATCTGAATGTTTCTAAATATCCTTTTTGTAATATTCTTTTTCATTTGTATCTCACGCCACATACACCAAAAGGAGATGAAAGGATGGCTGCAGAGTGAGCCCTGCAGTAGGAACATATCCATGACTGAACTTCAGGAACAAATTCTTTGAAGAATGAATATGAACTTGGGAGCACTCTGAAATCACATCCTTATCATTCCTTCTTTACCACGTCCAGTAACACCAGCCAGTGCCCCTCAGCTGTGACCTTCAGCACATCCTTCAGTGCTAGCTTGAGTCAACAGCTTCTTAATCCTTTTCCAATAACATCTACAAACTTTTTTCAATAAACTGCCAACCTTCACCCAGTAACACCTGCCAAAATTTGGCATGATAACAAAATAGACAAAATTATTCTGCTAGAACTATTTTGCAGGAGTAAGTCAGCAATATATAAAATATTTATATATATATTTAACTACCCCTTCTCAAACATTTCTCTGCTCTTTTTAGCATTCTCTTATCTGCTGTCTTTATCTTGAATTTTCCTTTCTTCAGCCACAGCTGTGTCTGATCTCCATTTTCCTGTTTGTGTCCCCAGAGCACCTGCACTCATACAGTATTTTGTCACCTGTTGAAAAAATAAAAGGAAACCCCTGTGAAAGTTTACAAATCTCTCCACTGAGGTAGTAAGTAACAAGGGAGGCATTTATCCCTGTTTCGGGCCGGCAGCAAAGAGAAAATAAACAGGCTGAAGGCTTCCGTTAATATTGGTGATGCTTCTGGCTAGATGGCAGCAATGGCCAGTAAGTACAATCAACAGAGAGAAGGATTTATTTTTAATTATAATAATTGCTTCTTTAGCATGGCATGGAGGGGAAGCAGGGGCATTAGCGTGCGGGCAGGAATTGCTGACTGCAGATGTGGCCCTTGGACAGAGCACAATCGTGTTGATGCCTAGCAGCAGGGCCTGGAAGGCTTTAGTGGTCCCCTTGCAGGATGCTGTGGATAAGGCTCAGCCTCACAGATGAGCAGGCTGCAAGATGGCAGCGGTATGTTTTTGCCCGTTAAAGAGCAGTAGTCAGAAGGATGGAGAGAAACTGTATTCCAAGATACCTGAGGTGAACAGAACTGGGCCCATACAACAAATATGATCATGCAGTTATTCTTTGTCAGTCTGCACTTTGTTCTGCCTTTTACGGTCTCAGCAAATTAGCACACGAGCTCACAGTAACCCACGCACCTTTTGTAACCAGGGAGTACATCTTATGACATAATGGGGCACATTTTCAACTCTGTCCCCAGTGTTTTAAAAACGTGACTGATTTTATTGTCTGTGACAGCCCCGTATGCTCTGAAAAACCTCCCCACCCCCAGCCCTCAGCACTGCACGTCAAAGTTGAAGAGTTCGTCATTTCGCATTAGTTTCTAGATTATTTATTTTCTAAGAAATTCTAGCCACCTTCTGGGTAAGCAAGTGGGCCCTATAGGTGGTATGGGGTCTCCAAAGCAGAGGCACTCTGATCTCTTTCTTCCAGCCTCACAGACTGCTTCTACCTCTTTACAGATACGCCCCAGGACTGCATTAGGAGCTTGCATTTCCCATTCATACCAGATGCAATATTATGGCCAAACCTCATAAGAAGAAGTAGAGGCTACCTGCTTGGTATTTCACCAACAGCTTTAAAGCCACCTGTCTTGCCCTCTCTGAAGGGCTGAATGGGTTTATCCCCAAATAATGGGGACATAAAAGTGCCAAGGGGATCCAGGGTTTCAGACTTCATTCATTACATATCCCTGTTGGTTCCTAGAAGCAGTAAATGAGTTGCTTTCTTTTACCACTGGAACTGATGAAACAGGAAAAATCTAGACTTGCCATCCATTCATATTTTACCTCTATTAATAAGTAATTAATTAAAAAAGAAAATGATGGTCCCATGATGGGCCACTAAGTATATGCAAGTGAAACTGTTGGCATTAAAAAGAGATTTGATTGCAGTCAAGCAGTTATTTATATTATAATAAATCATGCAGACTCCAGTTAAAATAAGCAATCTATTATGTTAGATGCCATTCAGACACACTTCAGGAGGTGTATCTAAGGCTTAAATTTGCTTAGAGACAGCAGAGGTGAAGGATGGACAGACAGACAATCATAAAGAAGTGAAATAACTAACCTTGGATGCACAAGCAGGGGCTGAACCAAAACCAGAAAGCAAATCCCCCGCCTTCCTGGTCAAATTCATTAGCACTGGTCAAGTGAGCTTATTCACTGCTGTGTGTATCTGACCCATACTGTCTCCTCCCATGTTGAATGAATATTATAGAAGACTAGCGCCAGTGCTGGTTTGCACTGCTACACTTGAAGAAGGGCCATCAGAAATAGTGCTAGAGAAGTCAGGAGGACTTGTAGTTTAGCCCTTAGATTTAGATTTGGGTAAAACTGTTGAACATAATCTGTTTTCTGTGCCAAAATCTGTTTGCCTCAGATACAAGTTAGCCAAACCTATGGAAAGTAAATAATCTGAGAAAAAAAATTAAAAGAAATGATTTGTAAAGCAAAAAAACTTTTGTCTTTTGTGTCTAAACAAGATTTCTGGCTTTGTTTTGAAACAAAACCTACTTTAATTGAAATGTATCTAACACGAACAAATAGCTACCCCATTTTATAAAACTCCTAGGTGTTGTTGTTTTCTTTCTTTCAGTGTTCACAGTTTGGTCAGCTACTCAAATAAATCAGTTATTTGCACAAGTCTAGTTCTTAACTAGAACGTAGGACCCTGGGGACTTGGACTGTATATTTTCAATATAGTACATATTTATAATGCCAAGAACCCTGCATGGTACTCCATATACAGTAATAGCAAGCAGTCCAGTACCCTGGAGAGATGGGAGCACTGGGGAAGACCCAGTGCATTTTAGCTCTTCATTTTTTATTTTCAGTTGTAGTAATATTTTGGAAGGTATTGCTTACAAGATAAAATTTGCATTTATTTGAGTTACTTACAAATGGGATTCACTGCAAAGCTATCATTAAAGGGAAATAAAGCAGAAGAACAAAAAATGCATTCTCAGCAAAGTTTGATATGTAGTCACTTTCAGAGAACCTTGGTGCCACAGGAAAAATGTCATCATCTCACTCTAACACATCCTCTCTCCCAAAATGCTGAAAAACAAGCAAATTACAGAGGTTAATTGTGAAGTACTGAGATGCAGATACCAACCAACTATATTGTTGGCTATTTCCAGTGTTTCTATAATTTAGCTTTTTCCTACATGATCATTCCTATCTAGAAACAGTTTCATTGATTGCAAAACCCACTGCCTGTTTATCTGTGACTGACTTTCAAATAGAGGGTACTCTGTGTGTGTTATATGTAGCTGGTAGAAACTGAAGGAGTCACTTCAAGTTTCTCTGTATGTTGCTCTTGTTCTTTTTTTAACCAATGTGGTTTCTTTTCCATTTTTTTTCTGCATTTTTGTGTGGTGATATACAACTTCATAACCATTTTAGAGAAAGGCTCACAGGACAGAGTAAGGTTCTGTTTGCTCAGTGTGATCAGTCTCATTCATCTTGCTCTTTTCTTGCAGAAGTGCCCCTCAGCATGAGCTGACATCCACAAAGCACTCTGCAGTGCTGCAGCCTGGATTTTGGTAGTAATGATGCTCTCTCCAGCTGAAGTTCTTTACAGAGTGTGGGGCTGATGCAGTTTTTGGCGCTGCCCCAGTTCCAGTTGAGAGGCTAAGGCATATGGCCCTTGTGGTCTTCCTGTAATGAAATTAATTTCTTCCTATGAACCCAACTGGCTCTCTTAGTTAATGATGGAGAAAGATGCCTGTAGAGTTGCTTGGCCTTGTTTGCGAAGTCCTTGAAGATTATGGCCAGGCTTTTTGATGGAGAGTTCTTTAGCATTCACTTCTCACGATTGAATAATTTTAACTGTATAAAACACTAGTACGGGTGACTGATCCAGTGACTACCAAATAGGGAGCTAGGGTTAAAATATAAGAAAGTAGGTTTGTCCAAGCACTCTCCAGCTTCCCACTTATACTCCTAGCTGACTAAGTCAGCTTTGTGCATGTTTCTGGAAATTTTTCTTGACATCTGTGAAGATGCTGTGTCCTTACTTCCAAAAATCAGGGGCACTGCTGGACAAAGCAGGAGTGATCCCCAAGCTGTTAGATTTCTCTCTCACTTCCATTGCCTTACAGCTGCTACATTTAAAACTACCTGCTTATTGGTGCCATGTGATCCAAGGTAACTTGAAATGTGGTAGGAAAAAAGAGTAGATGAGACGAGAGAAACTGGAGAATTGCTTGAAGGAGCTGAGAGTATGCTATAGAAGCATGTAGGAGATTGGGCAAGTGTTTTTACTGAGTACATGTGCATGTAGGGAGTAGGGAGCTACCTTCAGTAGTCTTCATTTGTTCAGGATTTCTGCTGGTATATTTAGGCAGTCCTACATCATTAGTCTCACCCTAATGTTCAAAATATTCATATAGGATTATTGTGCCTCTGAGACTTGAACCTTCAACAAGTGAGATACAGGAGCACAAGTTCTCCTGCAGTTACAGTCAGTGTAGAAAAATTTGGAAAAGTGGAATTCTTACTGCTAGTGGTTGCAGTTTTCTTTGTGCACCGACTACTCCTGTACCAAGCAAAAGCTTGTCTACAACAGAGCACAGGGCTACTTACTATCCTCATAATCCATTTCATTTTACAAACAGCAGTGACTGATCTGAATAAGTCAGGAGGGAACATTCACATCATATGTAGCCTCTTTTCTATGAACTTCATTAAGCCTTGGACCATTAGCTCAAGATATGTGATTATTTTGTTTGTTCAAACAGCTAGACGAGCCGAGTCTCCTCTGAGTGTTTCTTTCAAGCAAACCAGCATGACTGAAATCTGGGACCTTGCCAGAAAATGTTACGTGAAATAGTAGTGGCAGGTTCATCTTAGTGTGGGCGGAGAGAAAACTGTACCCTCTATCTTACTACTTCAAACGTGCAGTGCCCATATGCCATAGATGAGCTGGTTTATGGATGGAGCATGAAGGCTACTACTTGATCTATTTCATGCAAACAGTGTGTGTGCTACAGATATACTGTCTTGTGGATATGATTATCAGCTGTTGATGCAGTGTAAACACACAGCATCAATATTCAATATGCTATAGACAATCTCATTTTTCTCCTTTATATTTAGTGTTAGTACACAGAGCCAAATACTAAAAAAAAAAAATAAATAAATAAAAGGCAGAAGGGGTCACATGATTAAATTAATTCCATTAATTATGTAGAAACAATCAAAGGAAATACAAGACATCTGGCTTTAAGCCCAAACAACTCATGGCACTGCTGTTGCCTTGTAACCTCATCAGCTCTTAGTCCAGTCATCTCTCTTTTTCTTTCATTAAGGACACAGGAGATGGCCCCCCTTCTTTCCTGCCTTATTTCTGGCAGCTTGGAACACAGATCACAAGACTGGGCTATACAGTTGTCTGATTCTGTGTATTAAATCTGATTAGTTTTATGATGAAAAGACATCCCACTGCATCCCCATGGTATACAATAGTGTTGCAGCCATAGGTTGTGTTTTTCTCGGTATAAGGAGCTAGCTAATATAGGAAGGAAAATACTGTTATTGCAGTGCTCAAAGTCCTTAAACATGTGTATTATATTGTGCAGCATACAGCATATAGTGAGAGATGGTTCCTGTCCTGAAGGGTGCACAGCCAAGAGAGGAAAGGGATTGTCCCACTCTCCGCTGTGTAGTCTCAGCTCGAGCACTGTTGCAGGCTTAGTTGCCGCAACATCTAGACATAAAACTACTAGAGAGTGTCCAAAGGAGGGCTACAAAGATGGGGAAAGGTCTGGAGAGCAAAATGTGTGAGGTGCAGCTGAGGTCCCTTTGTGCTCAGCGCAGAGCAGAGGAGCTGAGGGGAGGCCTGATGGCGGCTGCAGCTCCTCACAGGGAGCAGAGGGGCAGCGCTGAGCTCTGCTCTGTGTGACAGCGACAGGGCCCGAGGGAACGGCATGGAGCTGTGTCAGGGGAGGGCAGATGGAGGTGAGGGACAGGGTCTGCACCACAGGGCGGTGGGCATGGAACGGGCTGCCCAGGGCAATGGGCATGGCCCTGAGCTGTGAGAGTTCAAGGAGTGTTTGGCCATTGTTACCAGACACAGGGTTTGAATTTTGTGTGGTGCTGTGTGAGGCCAGGAATTGTACTCAGTGATCCTTGTAGGTCCATTGCAACTCAGGATATCTTGTGATTCCGTAACAGAAAGGCTGGAGAAGAAACAGCATCACAAGGAATGGAAGCAATTTGCCCAAGATTGTGTAAGAAGACCGTGGCCGAACCAGAAATAGAGCCTGGGACTTACCTGTCCACTGGTCTTGGCATACTTCTTTCCCCGGCTGAGGGCAGTGGTCCTGCCCTTTGTAGACGTGGCCAGGCATTTTTCCATTTGAATAATTTTTCAGCAGAAATTCTTTTTCTTGAAATACAAAATTTCCTTGGGAATAACTGTTTCACCCAAGAAAAGTCAAAACAAGTATGTCCCAGCTGCTCATTCTGGAAGGCTCTTTTTCTCTGTTTTCTAGCTAATGTACAGAAAATTTCCATGTTAGTTATCTCAGGTGGATTTTTCTAGAAGCACTTTCTCATGGGGAAAGAAGATCCACTTTTGTTTTCACGTCCCAGCTTAGGAATTTTTTCTCCCAGCCATTGTGATTACATCCCCATGATAAGAAAGTGCTGTTTTCTGTTCAACTCTGATCCTGTGTTTTATTAGTACAGGTAACTTAATGCAATTTAATCATGCAGTTCTCATGTTCTATAGCTAACTTAGTATATTCAACTTTCTAGAACAGTTTTACTGGAGCAAAACAAAGGATCTCGCTGATCGTTAGGATTCTACTTTTCTGCGTACTGGTGAATGTGAACCCATTTTGATTAGTAGCAAATGTGTTGAAGACATTCTCATTACATTTACCATTAGTTGAGGGGTACTGACTTCTTGCATTAATCTAAGGAGCATACTTTCACTGGCTGCTGTTCTCTTAATGGTTGCTAAGAGTTGCATTGAAGAAACTCTTTTTTTTTGTTGCTTTTTTTTGTTTTTCTTAATGAAAAGTATTCGAAAATTCTATCACTGTAAGGTTATCTTGGCAGTCTTTTACTTACTCTTTACTACTGTTTTGAAGATGCACATTCCCAATTATCCATTTTAAAAGTTCTCCTGTAATGAAACAAGCTTCCTTGGTTCTGAAAAGTTTGAGTCTACTGCTCCTTATCACTTGTGCTATTCCATAGCCTACACTTGTCCTCAGAGAATGATGGCATCAGATGAACATATTGGCTGTGATTTTTCAAAGTATGCAGTTAACCACATTTGATTCCCACTGCATTTGATGCATGTTAACACTACCTTCAACAAAGGCAGTGTTAGGCCCATGTAGAAGGCTTTAAAAAATAAAAAACAAACGCCACCTCTAGCACCCTGGGCTATTTGCAGGCAAGAACATATGTTGTAAGTGCTTATACTGCATTACAGGGTGTTTGAAGGGACTTAACCTGCTTTATAAGTATTAACGTAGTGCATTTGATGCTACAATAGGTATGTTTCTCTAATGTTGTCCCTTTAGGTTTATCATATGTTTTCAAAATATTGTATCCTTTGAAGCTGATTTTAGAGAGATATTCTCCATATCCAATAACTCGCAGCTGAAGCTATTCCAAGGTTTAATGTATTTGTTTATTTCCTCGTGCTGAAGCCAATGCTCTTTATTTTGTTGTCCTCAAATGTAGTCATTATGTGTAGCTTGTTGTTTATGTAAAACTTATATTTTTCTTTCTTTTTTTTTTTCTCTCCCTTTACTTTGCCTTTTCTTAACATCTACATGGCATGTTGACGGCAAGAGCAGCAGTGGTTGGCAGTTTTCCTCAACTCCGTGAGAGAGAGAGAGAGAGATTTGGTTGGAATGAAACCTTGCTCTTCATACAGTCTGATTGAGATGCAGCTTTGAAAGGTATGATTCCATTTTCTGTCTTGAAACCAAAGATGAAAACCACTAACAGGTAGAAATTTCAATGCCAAACCACCTGTTAATTCACTACAGAAAAGCCCTTTGGCAATTCAATTTTCACTGTATCCACTTGGAACATTTGTGTGGCAAATAACCGCAGTATCTGTCTGTACCTGTGTTTTTGGTAAAGAAGCTAAGTTGACTGGGAGTGTTTGGACTGAAATTTAGGTTGTTAGACAGATAAAGACTTTTATTATCTTGGTCTTGCTTTTTGACTGGATTAGCATTCATCACTCATGTAATTGAGACTAATACTGAAAGTACCAATCCTGAAGTAATATGCTCTACATGGGAAAGTGAAAGGAGATTCATTTGAAGTTCTGTGTATGGAGAGTCCAGATCTGCTTCATATCCTGGTGGTCAGAAGTGAGGTGTATGGTGAAACTGTGAAAATGAAAGCTGTGAGATACTCTGTCAGTAGTAGTAATGCTTACCTTTTGAGAGCACTACAATTCAGAAAATCATTTCAAATTGAGTTAAAATGTTATCCTTGGAGTGCTATACAAATGCTCCTTCTGAACCGTGCTTTGCAAAAACAGCCACTGTTTGTTAATATGGCATTAAAATTTTGGACTCCACCCACAAAAATTAATAACATTTTTGAAATAAAAGTGATGTAGGATACTGACACATTTATGTCCATATGTTCTTGGACGTGTGTCCTCCAGTGCATGATAAAACTAGAAATACCAGATACTCTTATTTTTCTTATTTCCTGTAAAGCCGTACTGAGAAAGTGGGAGAATGTAAATGATGGCAGATTGACAGGCTTTGGCCCAAGGATAATTGTACAGCAGTACCATATTTTATATTTTTGTATCCTCTTATCTATTCTGTTATACTAGTAATAGTACTAGTTGACTTCCATGAATAAATGTAATTTAGAGCAGACTTGGGCCATGCTATTTATATTTCTGCAGACTGCTCCATGCTTGTACAACAATTATTTCCTGTGGATCTGCAGTGTTGTCCAGTGTCATGCAGTGCTTTCGTATGTATTTATGACATGAAAAGTGTTTTGAAACAACATGACAACAGTAAAAGCTGCATAGTAACGGGGTTACCCTTGGCTGTCCATATAATATCCAATTAATGTGGTTACTGTGCTCTGAAGCCCTTCCAAAGCTGGATAAGATATTCTGAAACCTGGTTAAATACTTTTTTTTTCCCGATTTTCTGAAGATTTCCATTTCAGATGCTACAATGATAAGAGGACACTATAATACATGTTTTCAGCAGCAGTAATAATGAAGGATGTGAAGTATATCTCCAAAATATAAAGGTTCAACAGTGAACTCTGTGAGAATTCCATGTAGTAAAACCTAATTCTGTTCTGAAGGGGAACACTGTGAACATCCGGCATAAAATAAAAGATGTTCTGTTCTCTGCTGCGCTATCTTGAGCCAAACTTGGGATCTAAAAGTGAAGCAGGGTTCTTTCATCACCAGTCATAAAGATGCTGTAAGTCAGATTGTTCCCCTAGGCTATATTTGACAACATAGTAAATCAAGCTTTAGGAACTTTCTACAAGATCGAGAACTCTGCCACCTCAAAACATAGAGCATAGATCCATTATAAATTCATTCTTTCTCATGCAGTTTTTGAAAATGTTTTGATGCTTTGACTTCATGCTTGCAAACTGCATACTTTATTTGGTATCTTGTGTCCCTTACTGCTATCATTAAAACATGGAAGAGGTGGCAGAAATGTGATCTCATGCCCTCACATCATCCAGATGAAATCTGCACTTTGGAGATATCCACTAGTGCATGGTATGTTAATGTCAATTATGATCAAGCACTATCAGCTATTTGTTACTCCCCTGCATTTTGTCATCTTCCTGTTGTGTCCTTATTACTCCAGTCTTCCCAGAATGTTGCACAGGCAACTGTAAGAGCAAAATCTGATCTGTGTTCAGAATGGGATCAGAAAATACGCTAGATTTTGTGTATATGTATCAACACCTCCAATTGAGTGAGCTGTGTTGAGAAGAGTGAAAAAAGCTTAGTCTTGTTTCTTTCACTAAATGAAGCTGGAGTGGTACTGGAAGAGTACAAGGACAAATTCTTTTTTATATAAACTCTAGAGAAACTAATGGACAGACAAAGCTTCAGAGTTTTGATTTTAGGATGAGTTTGAACAGAATTAAAATTCATCTAAAATTCTTATTGTTTTTCTCTGCCCTCTTGCCCTTTGCTTTTCTGTGTTGTGTGATGAATGCGTCATGCCTAGATTTTGCAATTGCAGCTTTGTGCTTAAAAGCCACATTGACACAATGAATGTCCTTACTAAATTATGTTTCTGAACTCTTGCAGGGAGTTTGTAGTTTGGAAAGACAGAGCTGCATGCAAAGCTTTTCACTTCAGAAATGTTGTGTACTTGGACCTGTACAATTTCCTTCCTTCTTGGTCTGATGATTTTGTTCTCTGGGAAAGAAAAAGAGAGGCAGAGGAGGGAAGAACTTTCCAGTGATATTGTTGATACAGCTATTTTTAAAACATATTATTTGGAATTTGGAGAAGTTTTTGACTTGTTTTCCTTCTTTCTCTGACCTAATTAATTTCATAGGACCTCCCCATGGACATAATTTATATGACAAATGAATTACATTAAAATTTGCTGTCATGGTATGAAACCTCTTGTTTATGGTAAATTTAATATGTTTTTGTTGACTTCCCTCTATAAATACTGAGGTACCAGCGATAGTTTGTTTTCTTTATTTTTAAAATAATTTTGAATATATAGCAACTTATTGTCAGAGTTAAAAATATTTGAAAACATAAATAATTAGGAGAAACATTGTAATTCAGCTGTGTTTAACAAAAAGCTTCTAAAGTGGCACTAGCTTTTCCTTTTTTAAAAATACAGATTATTGTAGGAAAGAGTCAAATAATAACTAGTATTCAAGTGTACTCACCAATTCCAGCTTATTCTAGAGTAAAAACATTGACTACCAGTCAATGCAGTGTGTTGTAGGAAGGAAGGGCATATACCATTTTCCATACCATTTCAGGACTGTCCCATCTGCAGCATTAGTATCAACCTTTTGAAGCCCATGGATCTTTTCGTTGGCTGCTCATGCCAACCCATTTTCATATCTACTCAGTCTACTGACTTCACTAAGATAATACAAACATTAAAACATCTATCTTTTTCTTCCAAGGCTGCACTCGCTTTTCTGAAGGGCTAAGGAGATGTGAGAGTGTGCAGATCCTTGTGAAAACAGCCAGCAATTTACTGACAAGAGCAGAAGGTAGTTTGCTGTTATTTAGGGCCAAATACAAGTTTGGAATTTATATGGATTTTTAAAAATCTTCAGTTACACTGCAGCGAGGTACTTATTCTTAGGTTGGAAAATGACATTAAGTTTCCTTTTCCATAGAGAATAAAATGCAGAAAATAGTTTAAATGGGGATAAAATTATGCACAGTAAATCTTTAATAATTTATGTTTTGATTATATAGAATAATCCAAGGAAAGGAATTCCTTTGGTAAAAATGCACTGAAGACAGCAAAATATCCTAATGTTAATTCAGAAAAATATTCAAACCAGTGCTTAAGGTTAAGGCTGTGCACCAGCACTGCATGGATGAGGGACGTCTGTGCCCTATCACAGGTTTTTGTCTAAATGTGGCAGGGCTGCAGCGGCCAGCCAGCATCCAGAGCAGGATTCGAGGAACATCCTCTGTTAACTGAGAGGAGCGGCAGAGCTGGTAAATTTGCCTCAGGGGATGATAGCAGGGAAAGGCTATTGTGCCTAGAATGTATTTTGAAACACTGGATGCACTTTTTTTTTTTTAGTTTTCTATTTCCATCCCACATTCCCTGCTTTTATAAAGGACTCCTAAGTAATTTCCAAATTAAATTACCTCTCTAGCAGTTTTGTAACCCTCATAAATATGATAAAGACAGACTCTCTGTCTCACTTTTTCTCGTGGCACTTAACCATCCTATGGCATGCTAAAAATCTTCCTTCAGCATCAAGACAGCATATTTCTTTGGTTAAAGTTCAGAGGCAAATATAAAATAGTTATTTATGTTAGGTCTGCTCTAACTGTGACTTTTTTGTGGTGATAATTTATTTTCCTTTCTTCAGACGGATTATAGAGAACATGGTGTTGTCCCGCAGTCCCCAGCTTTAATATGAAAATGGATCAAGTTCAGGTTCTGACACACTTGGCAGAGCACCATCGTTTCTCTACCCCTCCCTCAATCTGGGCCATAATTGTGGATATCCTGTGGACGGCAGCCCAGAGACTGCCAGTACTGGGAGCATACGGAAAGGAAGAGATGATGGCAATAGCTGTGTTGCTTGACCTGACATTTGCCTCGTTTCTCAGCCACAGAGCGTGATGAAGGGAGCAGAGGGTCTAGTGTGAACTGCATGCAAGAGGTCATGGTGTTTAGGAGCAGTCCCCCCCACCTAACTCAGATACTGTTACTAGGTGCTATGTACATATAAATAAGGGCTATTTTGCATAAAGAGAAAGAATGCAAAAATAGGTAAAATTGTACTCCAGATAATTCCACTGCTTACAATTAAGTTGCACTGGAGATAGATGTTAACCCCATAAAATCCCTGGGTCACAGACCACCTTGCAATAGACCTCGACAGCTTTGTGGAGACAGATTATGTCAAGCCCTCAAATTTGGAAGTGTAGCAATTCCTCTGTAGTAAGATTGCAAATGAACACCCATTCGGAGATTGCCAACATTATCACAGTTTGTCAGGGTGATCTCACAGCCCACAAAGCGCCGTAAGAGATTGCTTTACAAGTTCTGAAAGATTAGAGTGTTGAAGTATGTGACACCAGAATGATGCTTTGATGCCTGGCTTTGTCAGTCAGCCAGACAAATAAATAATATCCGCTGTTTTTATTAGTGTAAAGCATAACAGGTAATGGAAAAGTATAGAGAAACATTTCCTTGTCATGGCTACACAGAGCACTAAAATATAGGCTGAACAAAAATTGGATGCGTTAATGTCAAATCCTTAGAACAGGCAGTTGTGTACCTACGTGGGTCAGTAACTGCAGAATGGTATTTATGTCTATTTCAGCAGCTAGTACTTTAAAGCATTAGCATTATGGCATGGCTAAATGAAACAGCAAAAATTGGCAGTCTTGGGGTTTGGTCATTTACTGAAGCATGAAAACGTGTATTGTAGTGAATGAGGGATCGAGTTCTGGCTAGCAAGGAACAAAAGGTCTGCAGTATGGAAACCATGGGTTCCTCTCCCAGCCTTGGAATAGGTCAGCACAGGTACAGGTACAATATGGCATGGAAGTAAACAGCAGAAGAGTATGAAATTCAGCATTTCTTTCCATGTGGAAATGCTTTGATATAACATGGAGACAGAGTTTTGTTACGAGTTTCAGGTATTTAAAACTTTGGGGATCAAAATAAGAATAATCTCAAAGCATATAATTGCTTTTTTTTTTTTTTTTTTTTTTTTTTAACTTTCTGTCAAAACTGAAGTTAATAGTCTACCTTTCTTCTAGATTTGTTCAACGTTCAGCCCAGGCTTCAATAAATGATGCGTGGTCTGAAAACCATTTGTGGAGCCTCAGATGGGAACCATTTATGTTGTAAAGAGTTCCAAAGAAGGCAAATTCATCAGTTTTTGTGCTTTAATACAGACTACTGGTATATTTTTATATATACTGGAGTTCTACCAAGTTTAGCCATAGATCTGATTTATGCCAATCCAGCCTTTAAGTTTTGTGGAACAGAAGCTCTGAACTGCACATTTGTTGTTCATTCTTTGGGTGCCATTACATTGGAGGAACTCAAGATCAGATGCAAATTTATGTATCACTGATCCACCTACAGGTAGAAAACCATCTCTCCTGTCTTGACACCAAATCATTGTTTATCCTTGACCTTGGAGAGTTTTTGTGCCTAATTCTCCATCCCCATGAGCAGCAGAGAACTTGCAAGTAGCCAAGCATCAGTTAACAGTTGTTTACACAAACCTTGAGATGCTTGGATGAAAGACCCTGTGCAAGGGCATAGAATTATTATGACTATTATTAACTGAATGCCTAAACCTAGACAATGTATTTGCACATGTAAGTAATTATGATGCACTTCAAGGCATTCTGTTTGTAATGCTTTGTAATGCTTTGCTCTCCATTTCCTACAAATCAAATTACTGAGGGATAGATTTGATTTCCACATCATTTTGAAAATATTTTCTTTTTCTTTTTTTAATTTCCTTTGTATTAATTTTTTTCAAAGTTCAAAACACAACCAACTGTGACTAAATGCATAAAATCAAACAAAACCCCCTTAAAGTATAACAAAATTAAGACAGCCTAAGATGATATGCAGCAAACAATGTAAATCATACCTAACAAACATGGTTGTAATAATATACCTTATCCATGTCTGATCCACTAATAACAAATACTTATTCAGAGAACAAATAACTCATTCTTCTTCTTAGTGAGAGAGAGGCAAGCCCCAAATTCAAATTATATCTTGCAGTCTCAACAAATATGAAAAACCTGCCAAATCTTCTTATAGAAATCCCAACAATCTTCCATTTTCATTGTATCTCTTGGGAACAATGAGATTGGGAGGAGGAGAAAAAAGGGCAGTTTTTACTGGAAACGTGGGGCTGGGTCTTGTGCCTTTTCCATGAGAATTCCTTACTGCCTTCTGTTGAAAGGTTTCTGTTGTGGGTACTGGGTTCAGGCCAAAACCAGAAGACATAAGCTGGTGTTGTTTTTAGGAATTAGGGATTTTTCCCTTCCCCTCATGAGAAACTTCTCCAGAAGTGTAGGCTCGACAAGATTGTTATGAGAATAAAGATTGCTACTAGACTATAATTAATATTTTCCTCTCTGCAACATGGCCAAATAGATTTCTGCCATCTTCCCATTTCCTTTCTGGTTGCAGAAAAGATTATTATTTGTTTAACAGAGCAGCAGCATCCTCTCTGTCCTACAGTCAGGGAGCATCACCCTCTTCCTCAGTTCCTGCTGCCCTTCCCTGATCTGTATTTGCTTCAGTGGAGTTCTGGCCACACTGATGGCATGGTTATCTGCAAAAGGGGAAGAAGGCAGATTTTCAGGTATCCTCCCAGCTGTAGTATACCTTATGTTCCATGCATTGCTTATTTGTCATTTGTGACCAGGTCCTGACTTGTCTCTGATGTCAGCATTCCTGTTTCCCCTTGCAATTTTTGCCCCATTACCTTCCAGTGAGATCTCATTTCTAATACGTTTTAAAGAACTCTAAGAAAGATCTGCTCTGCTCTTTCCTTGGGGTAGAAAACACCTATATTTCTTATAGCTCTTCTCTTGCCATTTCATGCTTTGTACTCACCGCCCTTTCCCTGTGGGCTGAGGTTTCTGGCTTGGTGAGAGTCTCATCTCTGCATTTCTGCACCAGTGAAACTGCAGTGGCTGCTGAGGCTCTGTGCAGGGAGGTGTAGCAGGATACCTCTGTGCATCTTTTGACTTTCCTCAAAGCCCTTTGTGCCCCCAAAGCCAGCCCCTTTGCCTCTTGCCACCTCTCCCATGTGTCCCCTTAGCTGATGCTCTACCCAAAATAACTCCATGCCATCTCTTATACAGGGTATTTCTCCTGCAGATGTGTGAGCTGGAGGTACCATTGGGCTTAGCAGTGACTCAGTGAATGAGAGAAGGCAGGAAGATACATGGTGTTGGTTCAGCTGAGATCACTGCTCCCACAGCTGCTTTTTATTGGCTCTGTGCTCCTTCCTTAGCCTTTAGGTTGGGAGTAGGAAAAAAGTCTTTTACAGTGAGGGTCTTGAGGCACTGGAACAGAGATTGCCCAGAGAGCTGGTGGATGCCCCATACCGGGAGACTTTCAAGGTCAGGCTGGATGAGATTCTGAGCAACCTGATCTAGATGTGCATGTCCCTGTTCATTGCAGTGGAGTTGGACTAGATGACCTTTAAAGGTACCTTCCAACTCTGAGGATTCTGTGATTCTATTCTATGATTCTACGCTAATGAATTTTATAGTTTCCAAGTGATTTCTTTCTTACTATTATTATTGCTTGCTTTAAAAAGTACCATAGTTGCATGGTGCACTGCATCTATTGAAAGAGTGTGGGCTGCTTCTTGCAGCTGATACACACAGGTAATATCAGTACGTAATGCTACACCACTCTAGTGATCCTACTTGTGTCCTATACATTAAGAAAGCATTTTTGGTTCTTCTCATGTCTTAGTGTTTAAGAATCCAAATTATTTATTTATTTATTTTTAATTAAGAAATCCAATTCTATCAAAATATGATTTGCAAAAACATGTTCATGTTTTCCTTTCATGCTTAAAGAAAAGGAAAAAAAAAAAGGGACCTTATTAGCTAGAATGTAAAATATAAGAGAGAAATGGCAGTATCTACAGAAGCAGAAATGCCAGCCTCACAGAGCAATCTCGTAGCAATGGACAAGTAGTCCTCACTCTCTTTTGATTGCCGGGAAGAAATTCTTAATGTGCTTTGTGTATGTTATCTTTGAGATTCTTATTAAATGTCAGATACGTAGCCTCTTCCCCACGCGTCTTTATAAAGCCCTGACAGAGGAAAGAACACTTTAAGAAAGATTTGGGAAAACCTAAGGATGTTTATGGCATATGTTCTGTGAGGCTGCAGAAGGTGAATTGACCTCCATTGTGGGTGGACTTGGTGAAGAAGGAGATGAAAACATAAATTCAAGTATAGGCAGAGCCTCACAGATCAGAAATTAGAATTTGTCTTTATGTTCTGACTTTCCATTGCAAAATTATCTGCTTTCTGAAGCAAAAGCCTGGGTAAACCTATAGTGTTTTTGTAAGAATGTCCTTTTTGTAAGAATTCCCACAGAGACAAAATGCCCAGAATATGGTTTAGTGAAGGGAGAACATATCATTTACATCTCAGTTGTACTTTCTTCCTTTTTAATTTTTTCTTTGCACCCACAGACCAAAATTCTTTGTATTTAAGTGAAAATTAATTATTTTCTATACTTTTGTGATTCTTTGATGAAGAGAACTGGAGCTCTAGGCTTAAGCCTATAGTACCTACCTTAGTCAAAATGGCCGAAGCAACAAAGAGGCTCCTGGATTTAGTCTGCAGCACAGCTGTGCTGCCCTGCAAGATGAGAACTGAGTCGCTGACTGAAAACAGGGTTCAGAAATTGAACTGATGGCATGCTGGTGTGGTGTGATCTAAGCTGCACTGACACCTGCAGCAGTTAATCTTTCCAAATCAGGGTAGTAATTTACGTGTCTCCATTCACATCCAAAGTCTTGTCTGGTGTTTATATCTCTCCCAGCTTGTCCATATTCTTGTTGCTTAAATGGTCATGGGTCTTCACCTTGTTGGATCTTCCTTGTGAAAGCTCCATTTATTTATTCGATCAGGGTGAAGATGGTGAGTCTGCTGGAGCCTGACACGATTTTTCACTTGTGGCTACTTTTTGAATTCTTACAGGGAAATGGCTGCATGCATAGTCACTGGTACATTCCATGGTAGCAGGAAGGGTTTGCTTATGTGCTGTAGGACTGAGGTGAGACCTGAAGGTGCAAGACCTGCAGAGCAGCTGAAATCCTGTATTTTTCCCAGAAGGCAGCAGTAGCAGATGTTTGAGAGTGGCAGCACCTATCCTGTAACATGACCAGAAAAATAATTCACTATGGAAATTTCACTTAAATGTCCTGAAGTGAAGCATAGTTTATTGATGCAACTGAAGAGTTTTACACTCTGTTGTGTTTTGGATATAGAAGAGTAGTAAAACAGTTTTCACTTAGCACATTATCAGTACAGCCATCAGTTCTAGGGAATTCTCTCATGCACAGTGCCTTCAGAACAGGGAAAGTAAACTTCTACGGTACTTAGCATAGTCTTCAAATTCTCTGCACACACATCTAAGGTGTGCAACAATTCCCTGAGTTATGGTCTAGTGTGAAGACAAGCATTTACAACTGCTTCCTTTAATCTTGCTGATGGGCAGCTAGAATAGACATACAAAATCTTCATAAGGCATCAAAACAAACATACAGATGTTCTCCATCTCTTTCTTCTTGCAGTCACCATGTATCACACAATACACATATGGTAATAGATCGTCTGTCAGGGGAAAACACAGACTACACCCCATGCAGCCATCACACCTTGAAAATAGACATAAAATGGTAAGTCAATATGAATACACAGCTCCTAACAGCCTAATAGAATAGATCGCACCACAGCCAGGTACATCTGTTCTCAGCACTAACCATTATCATTAGTTTAAAACACTTAAAATCACTGAGCTTCCGCAGGTCTGGGGACAGATTATACCAGGAAGAATCTGCTAAATAGATTTAGCAATGTAGCAAAGGGGGACCTTGGCTACATTAAAACAGTACATTTTGCATCTCAAAGGCTGTAGGCTGTTTTCAGAGGAGCAGTCTGAATGAGGAATGATGCTAACACCATATAGCAATTTCTTTATCACCATTTAAATATAGAGCTTGAAAGTCTTGGACAAACAATTGTGCCAAACTGCAAAACAATTTATTTGTGAAAAATCAGCCTTGCCTTCTCTAGGAAGCCATCAGCTGTCCTGTAGCATGTGTTCTCATCAGACTAATGCAAGAGATACAAATATCTAACTGTGACTGGACTAGAGTGTGAGTCTGACAGAAAGAATAAATCTCTGTTAGGTAGAAGAAGAAACAGGGAAAGAGAAAAAATAACAGATTTCTCCATATCTCTCTGTCTTCCCAGTCTGGTATCTGACTGCTCTGAAGTGTGAGATACAGGTTCTTGCACAGACATTGAAGTCAGTCAAGTCATGAAGGCTTCAGGGGAGGATTCAAAAACAAACAAAAAAGAAGTCTTGATATACATGCATCAATGATTGCTGAGGTACTATGCTATTGCTTGTTTCAGACTTGCTGTAGAGGGGTTTTTGAAGGAATGTGTGTGATTAATTCAATAGGAACAGAGATGTCTGACTCTTCAAAAGAGGTGGAAATGAAACTAGGCAACATGGTGGTGATAAATATATGAAATACTGGTTTTGGTAATGAAAAAGGACAGAAAGATGTGGAAAAAAATCCATGTATGTTTTGTGTATTAGTGGATAACAGGTCCAGGGAAATAGATAAAAAAGCTTTAGCTTCTTTTCTTATAGATTTTGTCAAGGTAATAAAGAAAAATGTTTCAACTTTATGAATAACAGTGGGAGACAAATGCACATATCTTGTCCCAGACTCAGAATTCCCCAAGAATGCTCCTGCTATTAAGAGAAAAAGCAATTACAGATATGCATGGAAGGACATCCCTTTTTTTTTTTTTTTTTTTCCAAGCTCACTCCTTATTGGATCTTTAATAGAAGATGGAGATCCACTGTTTCCACAGCACCATCTTTTTCATCTCTCTCCCATTACTCATACTGCAATTAAAGAAGAGTAAAGGCTGGCCCAGCCATTCGTTCTATATTTCTCCACCACAGAGTGAGATGGCTGTGATGTCTATTGCCAGCATGAGAACCTATCTTTGGTATTTGACAGTTTGACTTGCAGTTTGGTAAGCTGCTTTAATTGTTTCTTAAAGGCCACCCTTCCCTTTCAAAGTCCTGAGAATGATTCTTGAGGAGGAAGGTGCTGCACTGGAGACTTGAAGGATTCTTTTCAGGGACTCTTCTTTGAGCAAGAGGAGTTTGAAGAGTCATACATTTTTGAGGCAATGTGAACACCTTTGTGGAAAGAGGATAAGCAGATATGCAAGATGTAACTAAACTCCATCAGTTTCCAGAGAGTTCAGCGTTGTCTTTGTGCAGAACATGCCTCTGGTGCAGTACAGTAGCAGCACAAATAAGCTTCTATATTCCTAGCTTTATCTTGCAGCTGTCTTTGAATTTTTGGAATAGCACTTCCTCTACTTACTCTTTACCAAATCCTGGAAGTCTGTAGTGTAAATAAAAAGGAATTTGGTGTCAAAGGTGTGCAGTACATAGTGTAGATGTCTTTATGAAACAGAAGATCACATACAAAACACCATAGGGTACCACTTTCTAAGCAATTCTGGATGCTAAATGTATCTATCTCATCTTAATGGGCAGTACTTTCATCTTTGAGGTTCATTCCTTTTCTGCTCAGCATAGTGTAATTAGGCATGGAAACTTTAGGACTTAAAAACTCTGCCTAGGAAAACACCAGGTTGTGTGTGCTTGGGAGCATGGATTGTGGTTAAAAAACAAACAAACAAAAAAACCAACAACCCACCAAGAACAACAAAGAAAAACCCTACTGGATATTAATACTGCTTTCCTATATAGGTTACATCAAATCCTGCATATAATGCATGGAGTTCAGAATATTACTGTGACAATTCTGTTTCTCTGGCACAATCAGCCTGTCTGTGCTAAAGGACAGTCTGTAATTTTCTCAGGAGGCAGTCTGAGCCTGTGCACTTAATTCCCTGAGGAATATGGTTAGCATATATCTCACCACTCTCTGCTTCCCATGGAAAAGGTACATCTTTCATTATGTCTCCTTAAATACAAATACAGGGCATCAAGCACATTGAAATGACCCACCAGATGAGGAAACCATATTGCACCCACTTCAAACTCTGGAGAAAGAAGAGGGGAAGAAATAATTCATAGTAGATATGTGAGATAACACACTCACAGCAGTATCTGGATGGTGCTCTGGCAGCATGGCAATGGTCAGGGAATTAAAAGTATAATAGAATAGGTGAAAAGCACGAGGTCTGGCAGGAGGAAAGGGCAGCTTGTGACAAGAAATAACCCACAGCATACGCCTGTTTGTTCAGCCCAAGCAAGAGGATAGGTGGGATATAATCTTTGTAAGAAAAAACAACTAATAAAGTTGCCAAGAACAGATATTTTATAATCTGTGCTAAATCTCTGCTGGAAAACATGAACAGCAATGAAACTGAGAAGACACTAAAAGAAATTCGGGGCAAAGTGCCAGACGCCCAGACGGAAGCAGAATGTGGACCAAAAAGCTTGCGACAATTGGGTAATTATGGTTTATGAATTTCAGCTTTAATCTGTAGTTCAGTGAGTCCTGATTAAATATCTGTTAAACACAATTAAAGTTTGTTTTTGTATTTCACCGTCTTGATCAGAATAATTAGAGACTGCGTGTTTCATGTCAAAAGTAGCAAGAGGAATTTTAGTGAATGAACATCGTTTTTAAAAGCCATTTGTAGCACCAGCTGTTGGCATTATTTTATATTTTAGTGTTATCAGCATAAAGACGGGTCCTCTCAATGCTGAATGCTTTCCAGCAGGGCTAAGATGCTGGGAGAGGCGTGATACAGCAGGAACCGTGCCTGGCCATAGGACTATGCAGAACGCCTCAGATGAAGCTCTCCAAGCTACAGTGTAAGACTGTGCACTGAAGTGGCAGAGGGCAAGAAGTGCTGTAAGCGGGTCATGTAGCACCCAGCCTGTGTTTCTCTGCCAAAGATGTTTCAGATAGCAAGTGTGACAGATGTTAGGAAAAATTGCTGGTTGGGATAGATATCTGATGAGCTGAATTTGGAGTTTTTCATTGCAGGGTCTTATCAGAAGCTCCGCGTGTCCCGAGGGTTAAACGTTGGAGTGTCAACCCAGAATGATAATTGTGGTAGCATTACAAACACTCTTGGGAAGGAACCCATAAACTGTGCTAGTAGTACCTTAGCAAAGGCAGCAGGCTTCAGGAATGACCTATGTGGATACTGAAAAGGATAGGTATGCACATTCCAGTTTCTGCAGGAACTTCCTAAGTGGATTCGTCTCCATTTATAGCTGTTTCAATTAAGTGATGAGAGGAGAAAAGGTCCTTTAAGCTTTTTCTCTAAAGAAGAGGAAATGAAAAGGGTTTAGTGGGAGGAAAGTGGATAGCTTTGAGTAAAGACACACTGAGATGCAACTTCCATAGATAGAATATATTTTTTCAGGAACCTGAAATGTATCCAAATGTCACCTGAACATGGTTAGGGTGTGTAAATAAATCCTAGGGGGTATGTGTGTGCATGTATGGCTGACCTGTTTTTAGCCTTCATCTGTCTCTTTATCCCAGTGAAGATGAATCTTCAGTCACATTTAGTGATGCCTAGGGAGGAGGAGTAAATCTCAAATAGACTAAGCTAAAAATTGAAAATGCCTACTAAAGACACTTGAAAGACAACTCCAGTTTCTCCTCTTGAGTAAGTGTTCTACTGCCTGTGTGTCTAGTTTACTTCAAATAATGTAGTTCCTTTGACCTTTTCAGTTTCTGTCTCTTTGATGAGTGTCAAAAGAAGAGGCACGCAGCTCTTGTATGTGGAGGAGAGTATATCTTCAAGCATGGGACTGAGACGACAGTCCTACTGCAGTCTCATCCTTCAGTAACAGCTTTTGGTCACCAGTGACCTAGAGAAAGGGGTCTGTGTGGTTCATTACCATCATGCAGAACCATTTCATTTGCTGACAGTTTAATCGTTCACTTGTGCTATAAGCTTGAAAACTCAAGAAAAATATTAGCTTGTCTATAGCTTCATTTTTTTCCAACACTGGTCAGCTTTTTATACTTTTTCACCTACCTCTCCAAGTAAGAGGGAGTGAAATAGTGCCAGAATTCCTAAATTAGCTTTCCAAGGAAACTATAGGTCTGTTAATTCCTAAGTGAAATCAAGGTTAATGGTGAAAGAGTTGAACAGAACTTAAAAATCAAAGATAGTTTGGAAGACAACATCAAAGGCGTATCAAAAATATGGTGGTCTTTTTATAAGCTGCAAGCCCTGAAGAGATGGTGCCCCTAATAGAGCTGAGGGAGAAAGGATCAAAGTGATGATCATATGCGTCTTTAAAGTAGAACGAATATCTGGAGTGAATCTATGAAGAGACAGGTTTTGGATGAAACTTTCATAGCACTGGGATTGTTTATCAAGTTTTTATGCCTGGGTACAGTACAAATGATCAGATTTCACCAGGGACAGAGGGAAAGAATACTTGGCTCAAAACAGGAAAACTAAGACCAGTTGTTGTCTGTGGAATGACAATATCTGTGTTTAAATGTGTGTGTATTTATACATATAAGTATCTTTTTAAGACGTGTATTTTATTAATTTGGGCCATATCCTCTTTCTTCGAGAGAAATTTATTCTGGTGGGAAAAAGAGGACATTCCTGGCATTTGGTTAAGTATGTGATTTTTTATTTTCACTTCATAAAGTTAGGAGGAGAAAGGAAATGGAGTTAGGGCTTTTCTTTGTCTTCTCTTGCATTTCTGAATTTCTCTGATTTTCCCTCAAAACCAGCTGCTGAAGTGTATATCATCAACTGCCTGAGCTTGTCCAAATCCACTACCCTTATGTCTGAGATAAATAAAATCAGGACAACATGTAAGTCTCTAATACAAGTTCCTTTATATGGGGATGGGAAGGGAAATGGAAATCCTGACTTATAATTCTGTGTGTGTAGGACTTTCACACTGTGTGTACAAGCCCAGAGGAAAAAAAAAAAAAAAAAAGGGGAAAAAAAAAGGAACTATTTCTTCTTTTGGCAATAGTATACATAGTTCTTCCACAGAGTTTTATACTATGCCTGAGGGTCATTTCTCTTTTAAAAGAAGCACTGACAGCTGTGATGAATGGCATTACCTGGGAAGAGGGAATATCTAGATGTTTAAACAGATCAAGTTTCTTCTTATAGCACAGTAAACATTAGGTCACAAATCAAGCTGTTCTACTTTCATGGGCAATCAGGATCAATTCTACGCTACTTAAATGTGAACTGGAAAGACTTAAGTATAGCCGCATGCTGACATTAACAGAGGATGGTGGTTTATAACCTGTGTACATTGTCACAGCTATCCTTTTACATGAAGTCATGGATGAATGCCATGTGCCCATGTAGAGTTGCCTCCTTGTCAGCAGGCAAGATTGCCCGTCCATCACTATTATCTGCAACGAGGCTCATTACCTGCCAGCCAGTAAACATCTCACTCTCACCATCTGCAGTGAATTACAAAGTGACTGGAAGAATCAGGATCAGTTTGCCTTGCAGAATGATTGTCAAGTTCATTTTCATCTTTGGAGGCCCTTTGGAAATGGAAAAGATGGTGACTTGGATGGGAAAAAGGATGATGTCCATTTACCCTCAGGCAAACAAGCTGACTGATGCTATTCTTACATACCTTCCATTTTACCAAGTGCAGGTGGCTGGAAATTTTCACAGCATGCAGGTGAAATAGTATCTTTTATTTTTTAATGGCTCTATCATTTGTGGTGTATAGCGATGCCATTTTCACATGAGCAGTAATATCTGATTCAGGAAAGTTTTTAAAAAAATATTAATTGTACTCAGTACAAAGGGATGTCCCACTGACAAAGCTGATGCCCAGCCCATCAGGACCTACTTAAGAAGGAGGATAGCGTACCACAGTAGTTTTTGCTGTAAACATTTTGCCCATCAGTATTTTTTTTTTTAAGGCCACCAGGTAATTTGATAATGATTGTAAATTTTAGCATCACTGCATGGGCATAGAACTAATTCTGGGCATCTGCTCTAGGGAAGACAGAATCTATTTCGTAAACCTTTCAAGGGAAAACGTAACCAGAGAGGCAAATGAAGAGTGTGATACATTCTTGATAAAGGAGCTGCTGGTGATAGACAGATAGATTAGAGATTCTGCAGTGGATAGCAAGAAGGCAGGGAGAGAAATGGGAGTATTAGGGAGCAAAAATTATTCTTATGGCTTCTCCCTCTGGCCTTCAGTACCCGTGTAGTGCAAAACCTGGCCTTGGGCTTGGATGTCTGTCCTTTCTCTTTGGCCTCTCTCCCAGCAAAATGCAGAGTTAAAAGAAAATAAAAATGGAGTGATATGTGTTTGGTATGTCAGCCAGTGGCCACATGTGCAGTGAGGAAATTTTCTCTGAGAGCTCCCAAAGCTCATAATCATTGTGCAAGACATAATTATACTCTTTAGAAATCCAGATCAGTCCATAGTAAGGGGAGGATGGAAGGGAGTGTTGCAGACAGATTTTAACAAGTGTATGTGTCTCCTTTCTGCAACAATTTTGGTCTTAAGAGCACTTGGCTAAATTCTCATTCTCCCCTGGGAGGGTTACTGGAGGGATTTCCAGGCTTTTCTGTCTGCCTTCAGCAGGCTCATGGGGAGCAAAAGTGATGACTACCAATCGTTGCACCTGCTTCAGAGAGGGGCAGCGCGTGCTCCCAGATGCTTGCCTCAGGGTGCCAGCAGGAACAGGGGAGTAGGAAGAGGCTGGCACTGCTGGTTAAACAGACAGTCCTCCCTCCCGGGAGCTATGGAGTGCCAGTGGGCATGCTATAACCAGGTCTTTGGAGCTGAGCGAATGCTAATGGCAGCATTTTGCCTGCTCCTCATCGGATAAATAGAGAGGCTTAGAGGACGATGCTTTCCTGAGCGCTTGCTTCACTCTCACAGCGCTTCAGAGGTAGCTAGTGTTCCATTCTCTGTATGAAAAAAGCTTTGAGCTGCTACTTCAGAGAGCAAAATCAAATTAAGCTGGAGAGCAACGTGATTTCTAACTGTTTTTAACCATGTGCTTATCCAACCTAATCTGTGTTGTTAAGCTTTGTCTTTGTTTGCTGAGGTGGAGAACCTGCTTAGGTCTTGTGACTTCCTAAACATCACTAAAGATTTTCTGAGCAGTGATTTGTTCCTAAAACGGGGCTTCAAAATGGCCTACCATTCTGCTTGTTTGTGGTACACAGACATCTGACTGACTGCAGATGTTTCATCATTCTCAGATTTGCCATATTTTGCAACTGGAAAAAAATGCTTTAATAAAGCAAATGAACAATACCCTCTGAACTCTTGAAGTGAATGTGGATTTTGCCTGGGGCACTGGTGTCTGGAGGTTCACAGGCATCCTTGCATTCTACCAAAGCAAAATAGTTTGCACTTAGTTCTTGAGAGCAGCGTTTTGTGGGCAGGGATGATCAGATCCTCAAACCAGACAGAGGATGGCCATGTATTAGTGTAACCTCTCTAGATTGCACCTCAGTATTTGGGATGAGAGTGGAAAGTCAGCCACAAGGCGTTTCCTATGTTGTGTTTGGCTACGAGTGTTGTCACTTTTTTCCACTGACAGAGACACTGCAATGGAGGGATCTGGTTGTCAGATGTCAGATTATCAAAACTGTGTAGGTGCTTAAAGGTGTGACTGATTGCCTGAAGGTATTTTCAAAACCACCTTAGCCAGTTAAGGTATGTTCTATTGACGCTGGATGTTTCAAGTTCTGTTTGCTGCCTGCTGTTAGTTGGATTATAGCAATTCCTCTTAAGATCTTTTTTATCACTGCCAAGGCTTGCCGGCTCTCCCACCAGAGGATTTTGGAATACCCTTTAGCTTCTGTAGGAAGCATGTTGGGGGTGATGATGTGACTCCAGTCTACTGCTTTGAAACCAAAGTGGCAGCTTTGGTTGAAGTTGCTGGGGGAGGGGAGAGGGACATTGTGGTACAGCAGGGAAGATTTATATCTTAGGAACATACTGAAGAAACCTGGGTCACTGAGAAGTTGACTCTAGAAACTAGCCAGGAGAAAGACAGAATACAAGTATTGAGAGTTAGAGGGCATAAATAACAGGAAAGTAAAAAAAAAAAAAAAAAAAAAAAGAGAAATTTCAACTGTAAAGCACAGAGAAATCTTGTAGAATGAGTATTGCAATGTAAGCCACAACAGCACGGATGTTGTCATTACACCTTGTTTTCTGAGTGAGGAATAAATAAACCTGAAGGATGGCAGGCTTGGTGGGCATCTCGTTCACAATGAAATACTGAACAGACAAATCAGCTGCAAGGGAAACTTCAGCCATTTTGCAGTAAGCACAGCTTAGCTTGATAAACAGCCTCTCAGAAGAAGATACTTACGTCATGAGTCCAGGCTTAGAGAAAAGCTAGTGACTGCAGATCTCCTTTATGTTATATTTTGTCTATTATGTGCTTCCAAATGGTACTTCTAGTGATATCAGTAGAGAAAAGATGACTGTAAGTATCAAGCAAGAAGGAAATGATAAAAAAGAAGCTGTAGAAAGAGTTTATCAAGAAACCAGAAAGAATGTTTGGCCACTTTTTTAGATGCTGTAAAACCAGAATGATTGTTTAGATCTTAGTTGAAGCCTACTAAATTTACTTGCAAAATATCCAGTCCTTAGTTTGAGATAATTCATGTAAGCAAGAGCTTTATTCCTGTGTAGGTTAATGTTTCAATAGGGATGTTGATATTCTAAAACATAAAACACAGATTTTTAAACTGAATTAAAATTAATAACTCCTAGTTAGAGGTGTCAGTCTTCAGGAGTTTTGAATTGTGAAAAGAAAGACCTGGGATAAACACGAATCTACAAATTGTGAAAGCTCAGATATCCTAATTCCAGCAAGTCAAGCATAAAGTACAGAGATTGTCCAGCAGAACAGCTGTGCCAAACAGGAGAAGTACTTGCAGTTCCACGAAGAGGAATTCAACACACTTGATATGTTGTTATAATAATTTAGGAATTTGTGTTACTTGAGAAGTGTTTTGGAAGTGCTTTAGATAGCACACTCTAGAAGCAGAGAAAAATTGAAATGAGAAATATATAATAATTTCATAAATATCTTTTTACTTAATGTCATTTTTCAGAAGGTCCAGATAAAGACTCGTTAGAGTTGATAGAGAAATTCCCACTGAGTTCTGTGTGCCTTGAATCAGACTTTTGGCAACTCAACGCCCTGAAAACCAGCAGGAAAAATGTTTTGGAAACCTTTGATTTGGGAAAGTGTGATCACAACATAAGAATTAAATTGCTTTTCTTCCTTGTCATTGTTTGACAGTTAGTCCTGCTCTCACAATTCTCCATAAAACTTATTCAGAAAGAGATAAGAGTGGAATTTTACACCAACTGTATGGTGGGATTAATTATATGAGGTGAAGTTTGTGGGATTTTAGCTAGTGAAACACTTGCAAAGTGCTGCTTAGAGGTAGGATTTAAGGAAGACCTTGATTGAACTAAAGCTCTATTGGTTTAATGTTTAAATAACTGTGGCACTGTTTGCAATTGCAACATTCATTAAGGCGATTGTGGATTATTGTGTTGTTTGCTTCCTTTCCTTTTGTGCAATGTACTTAGTTCAGCAGAATGGGTATAAAGAAATGATGATCCAGTGTCCTTAATAGCATCTTTGTTGTGAAGACTGAGATGGTACAAGGATTCCAGTGATGCGATCTTCTCATCTTTTCCTCATTCAGATCTCTCACTGTCTAGAAAGCATAAATATCAACTGTGAGACTGAGTTCTAATTCCCTTTCATTTGCAATTTCACAAGTTGAACAACTTATAGTTCATCAGAATTGGGAATATGTATGATTTTGATAGCTTATTTTGTCAGAAAACTTCATGAAATCCAGGCAGCTGAGGAAGAAACAACATGCCCATCAGTTGCCAAATCCTCCTCAGGCAGTGCCTTAGGACATGGTTGGCCATGTTTTAATTTACGTATCATGTTCCAGAGCTGAACCAAAAGGCCATGCTGAAGTATGGATGTGGCTGGTTACCAAGGCAGAGTCAGTGGTCATTTGGAAGCTTTTCTTGTCATTTTCTGTCTACATATCTAGAGCCAAAATTATATGATATTAGTTCTCTCTTAAGATTTCTCCATAGTATTTTATTTTTCAAGATTGTTGGAGGAAAATTGTAGTGGTATCTAGATAGCACTAGAAAATGCACACCTTCGGGTTATTTATAGGGGAAATTTGAATCCAGTTATAAATAATTCTACTCTTTACTAAAGAACTTCTGAGACTGCATCTGCATGTGTATACACAGAGACTTGTGATTATGTCACAGATGATAAAGGTGTTTGGAAGCAGTTTTCATATTTGAAAGTGGGGACGGTCTTAATCTGGTAGGAATAACTGGGCAGTCTTCATCATCCAGAAATCTGTCTGAGCATCATATGGCAGAATTTATAACATCTAAAACCAGTGTGCTTTTATATCCAAACCAAGTAATTAGAAACTTCCTTCTCTTTTTTATTTGCCATGTTATCATATGTCTGTTTTGTTGGTTGTGCGGTTCTAGAGCACAAAGACATGATGTGTAGAGAGAATAATGCTGCAGATATGTAAATGTACCCCAAGGTGTTTAAGATAGAAGTTAACGGGGTGCCACACGAAGAGTTGCCACTGTGAATACAATATCTGTGTGTATGAATCTGTAGATTCGTACACATTGAGCATGGGAGGTTTTGGAAGAGAAGGAAGGTAGGATCTTATCACAGTTTCAGTGAAAGGTTACCAGTGAGGGTAATTGTGATAATATATAAGCTTCAAAACATCATTATTGTTTGCGGGCATTGGATACAACTGCCATTAACAGAGGGAGAGGTTTTCTTCACTTGAAAATGTAGCAATACTGCTTTGGGATCCTGAGGTCCTTCACTGATTCTTCTGCTGAGAAGAATTCTCCAGAAAGCAGGATAATCCTTCGTGTGACATTTACTCACTCGATTACCTTCCTGTATTTTGTGCAGGCCACTTCAGGCTTTTCAAATTTTATTTGTTCTTGCCAGACCGCATTTATTCATTAGCTGTATTTATTGTAGTTATGGTTGAGACAGCACTTTCATTGTAAGGCCCCAATCTTTGGTGGTTTATAACTTTCTGAAACAATTACCTTTTTGGCTGAAATTTCTCAAGCTTGTTCTAAGCTCGGAGGTGAATAATGTTTCAATAAGTTTGAAAAAAATCCATTAAGCCATTTATGAGGACTAGACGTTCCAATAAACGCAGGCGCATTTATTTTTTGATGACCTACTTATTCCAATAAAGTACATTATTATTCTGTTTTCTCCTGTTTTAATTTATGTTGTCTTTTAAAAGGGAATGAGGACATTTTATACTGGATTTTCAGACAGGCTTCAGCTGAGGTTTGTTGACATGCAGTTCTGCACAGGGAGGCATGCTTGCTGGCTGTGCTTAGCTCAGAAGCAGGACTGTTTATGGGTGCAGAGGGTTTTTGGTTTAATGTCTTTCTGTACGGGAAAACAACTCAATCCCTTGTGCTTGTAGGGGATATTTGACAGAGTGCATATGCAACTCAACTGTGCAGTGCAAGGCTAGAGGGAAAAAAACAGGTCCATCTTTGGAACGTGCATCTTTGGCTGTGCTATGATGTTAGTGCAGTGTGAAGATTCAGCTATTGCTTGTGCAAAAGTGCAGTCAATATACGTCTGCTGTCTGGCAGGCACGGGCTACAGTTTTTTATGACAGTGTCCTGAACAGTGTGAACTAATTTGACAAATGATGAAGTTTCATGTGATTGAAAAAACAGTGTTGTTTGGTTTTTTTTGCACTGAACTTTTGCACAGACTGTAAGTAAATTCCATGTGCTTTGTCTTGTGTCTACAGCATTCTTTTTAAAACATGTGTAGTGTTTTGTATTGTTGTTGGCTTTGTATTGGCTTATATGTTGTCTTGCATGCACTGAGAGGAAGTGGAATCAACTTCTGCCTTCCTTATGCTAGCATGATGCTAATAGAATTCTACTTAATAAAAGAAAGATGTTCTAAGTTTATGCCAGTGAGCAGAATTTGACCCAATATGATTAATTTTACTGATGAACTTTGACGCTAAACTCCATGCCCTTTGCACAATTAAAATCTCAACTTTAACATTGCATTAACCCAGCTTTTCATTTAATTATACGTATTTAGTTGAAAGCTCCAAAAATGTTAATATTTTAAGTCTCTTCTCCTGTTTATAATTGAACTTTTTTGTGTGATTGTTTTCTGCAGTAATCAACAGGACATTAGCATGGACAGGAAATGAATCTGGAACTCTAGAGATTAATATTAATCTGCTAATGTCCTGTCCTGATGTTCTCAGGAATCCTTTCTTCTCCAGCACATTATGGTACTTTAGTAATCAGTAATTAGGGTAAGGTTTTCTCATGCCTGAACTATGTCCTCGTATATCTTTCATTTTCTGATTGCTGTGGGAATGATGGTTTTTCCCCCCCATGGAATCAGAGCAAAATGTAATGCTTCTTCTTCACCAGCCACACTGCTTAGACAAATGCAGGGTTTGAGGCATAGCATATTATCAGCGAGGAGATTTGGGGGTTAGTATTCTGGAATTTAACCTCAGGTTATATTTCTGTATGGCATTTGCCATGCCCCCATGTTTTGAAATACTGATCTTAGTCCTCGTGCCAACTACATCAGTAACCATGTACTTTGTAGTAGTGCTTTAGGAAACACAGAGCCATCAAGAGCTGATCCAGGCACTTAGGAGCCTGGGCCATGCTGAAATGCATGTTGTGAGGGTCATCCTTTGACTATGTAGTCCAGCAAGGTTTTTTTCAGATCCAGTTTCTCAGTGTGGGGCAAAAAGGCAGTGTAACCTTGATGTATCCAGCAGCTTCAGTATCTCCCTTAATATTCATCACTTCTCAGCCCATCTTGTCGTTCCAGCCCGCAAACTGACTGATGCCACTGCATTCATTATTTGTAGCCTTAGGTCTACAGTGGGCTGGCTCCACTGATACTGCTTCCTTCTGTATGCACAGGAGTTAGCCAGGATATCCTGAGTAGAAAACTGCTCAGTGAGCCATACTACTTGTTCCTTGTCATTTTCTCTTCTTACCATACCCCAGATGGCAAAGGAACACTGTACCTTTGCAGCACCTAGGAAATGCAGACCTATCTCTGTGAATACCACTTCATTTGCATAACAAAGCTGAACTGATTTTTATTTCTTTTAGGATGTATGCAGAACTGAGGTAATTAGTTTTCAGGTTTTCAGAGAGTTGTAGGATTTGGGGAAGGGGAAGACAAGAAGAGCATGTTTGTTTTTTTGTTTTTCTTTTCTGGCATAAGTGCCTGTGGTTGTGATCCAGAAAAAAAAAAAAAAGAGGAAGAATTGATATTCATCAAAAGCTCAATGCATTTATTCTGACTTCAATTTTTATTTTTATTTTTTATTCTTTAACTCGATCTGAATAATAAAAACTCCTCTAAAAGGTGCAATATTGAGATGCAGTATTGACTTGATTGTAGCAGATCATTCTACTTTAAAAAAAAAAAAAGTCATTGAAATTGTTGTGTTTTCAGTGTTTCACTTTTGAGAAATCGGCATCTTCCAATGGCCATATGTTCTATTGGAAAAATCTCAAGTAGTCTTAGTTGTAGGCACCCAGATGATCCTTCATTTCATGATATGTTCCATCGTATGGTATTTAGTACAAAAAAAAAGAAAACAAGAAAGTGATAGTGGAAATGACACCAAGGGCTGTCTTCAGAATAACCAGTTTTGAGTCAAAGCATTGCTTACAGCTTTAATTTCAGTAATATTTATTTTAATATAGGATACTTACATTTTATCTCAGATTGGGCCATGTCCTTTATGGCCAATTTGTTCCCATTAAAAATTCCTAGATTATCCGAGCCTTTGACTAGCTAATTACTTATCAGTGGTTTTGCATGATATTCTGGTAAATGAGCTTCTGCTGTTCTTAGAAGATGAAGTGAATGATAAAGTTGGTTTGAGTGGAACAAGTTGACACTGTTAAACATAGCAGAAGCTTTATGAAGAAAATGGTCAACAGTTAGTGCAAGCATGCATTTCTGGTAAGTCTGGAATGTCAGTCTCTTCCCCACCTTGTACCCCATAACTATATACCCAGGTCTTAAGCCAAAAGCTGAGTTCAGCTATTCTATCATTTTCCTCCTTGACCACCAGCAGGAGGAAAGGTTCCATTTCAGCACCTAACTCCCATTTTGGTGCTGAATGTCTGTAGTAGTTACAAGGAAATCAATAAAAATACGATTTTAGACTTCAGCCATGGTTTTTTTGTGCTACCACTTCCCACCTGTATGTGCAACCCTCTAATTTATAATGGGTACTTAAGAGATACTTATGGTAAGAACAGAGAACTGCTCAGCGTGGACAGTACAAGTACTTAAAAAGATAAAGGAAATGAGCCCCAAAATCTGTTGAGAGGGTCAGGGGAAGCCCAGGTTCCTCTGGCTGTACAGATTCTGCTCAGGCACTGAAGCTCAAAGGTGAGAGATTAACTTCAGGTGAACAGAAAACCCGAGAGTTTTGACTCATGAGTGGAAAGAGCTTGCACTGGTGTGATAAACAGTTTTCACTCCAAGTTATTTGCTCTGTCCCATCTCTTCGAACATCTGAGCTTGTTCTGAAGCATCCCCTGAACCATCACGTTTTATCACCCAGCATTTTAAATAATGCTTTTTTAGACTTCTTTAATTTGCCTAGGCTATAGTCTAGAATTGTGAGCAATAGCATTTCAAAAATCTGCTTCATGAACATCTCAGGCATTGCTCTAGCAGTGGTGAAGAGCTGGGGCTGGGCAGTACTAGATATCCCAGTATTCAGGACTGGTTCTAAGTTATACCAATTCCTTGTACTCTAGCTTTGAGGCCAGGTTCCTTCTCCATCTGTCTTCCATCTGCTCAGCAGGAATGCTGATCTGATGTTCTGTACCTAATGTAGTGTGCCTACCTTACTATTAGATTTGAAAAACACAAAATGCTCTGAGAAAATCCATAATATATACGTATTTTTGAAAGCTTGGCTAGAAACATTTAAACTTCATGCTTCGATCAGGGGAGTTGAAGCAAGCAAGATCTTTTTTAAACTCCCTTCAGAGCCCTTGTTTTTGGTATTGATCCAGTTTTGCTTTTCCAAAGGAGTCCTGGCTCTCAGAATTACAAGTAGGAGATAAAAGAAGCTCACTACAGGCACAGCCTTTATGCTAAGGCTCTCAATATCTTCCTGAGATATTGAAGGTCTTGAGGCCAATGGAATTTCATCGTTTTTCCTCTCTTTGAACTGTTATAGGGATACAGAGTCTTTCCTTTTGATGGTGATGTATTGTCTTTTAAGAACAAAAGTTCATTTTATAGCTGAAGTTTTTCCTTGGTGGCAAGGGGAAACTGAGGCAAGAAATGACTAGATAGCACAAGGGAGCACAAAACGATTTTGATGAGACCAGACTTTCTGCAGATACTGCTAGATTCCTCATCTGTTTTCTGTTCATTTGACTTTCCTCTCAGTGCTAGTAGCTAAAGGACTGGGAAGATCAGTTCATCTAAGTATACAGAATAGTAGAAACCCCTTTGGATTTTGGTTTTCAATTGCAAAACTCAACTAGAAGTTTAAGGGCTGTGCTAAACAGAGTGTTTTTTCACTTAGTGTTACAGGCTTAGCAACATGCATTGTACATCTAAACGATGTTTTTAATAATAAAGGACTGAATAATGCCGTCAGTCCTTTTCTTAATTTGTATAAAATTCAAAGTCCAAATGTGCAACAATTCCCATAACAAAGTGCCTGGTACCTTTGTTGTTCGTTCCCAAACTGGAATGGTTAAAGGATTAGTTACTCAGCAGCACTCTGCGTAAAAGATCAGACTGGTTTGCATTTTTTTCTAAGGCAATTCACCCTTCCCCGTGGCAGAAAAGGACAGTTGTATTTATACTGACAAGAACTGTAAATCAGACTTAGAATAAACGTTGACACTGGTTCTTTATTATTTCTGGGAGTTGGGATCAGGTATGCCTTACATTAATGTCCCAGCTCTAAAAGGCCACAGAGTACTTTCCAAAAACTAAACAATACACATGTCCATTTTTTGGATTTCAGCTAAAGTACATTGCAGCCCACTGCTCAAACATCTGTTAAAGGAATGGGCCCATTAAAAGAACACTGTGTTGCTGTGATGTGGTGATGCATTTTAATAGTCTCTTGCTGTACTTTTTCATGCTTTTGTAGTTCTGTGAAAAAAACAAGTTCTCCTCCAGCCTTTTAGCAGCGTTCACATGAACTTACTTGCCCTGGGGTTTACTGTGGGTTCCCCTTAAAGAAATAGGGTTACTGCTCAGGTATTCTTCTTTCTTAGCATTGTGTTCTAAACAAGTCTTGCAAAGTCTCAATTTTCTGCCAGATGCAAGGACATTTTGGGCTTTGCTGGGTTGTTAATGGAGGGCTTAAAAGATCTCTGTTTCCAATGTGATTCATCACTCAGTAGTGTCAGATAGTCGTGGCAGGATAACCGCTCTTACATAGTTATTTGCCTTGGGCTAGTAGAATTTCATGATAATTTTTCAAAACCTCACTAGCCCCTTGCCCATGCTTTCTTCTCTACGTTCACTTAAAGATTTGGTTGTGACTAAAGTGCTTGCATATTTTATTGCAAGCCATCTTGTTTTCTCAAGCATTTATAGGTTTGAGTCACAACTTTCCCATTTCTGGCAGCAAATAATGATTTGAGAATGGAAGACTGACCACTCCCTTGATCAAATTAAGATATTTTTTTCTTTGTACAATGCTCCAGCTGGAAATGACTCCTTTTTTCCCAGCATGACCCTGCTCTTCGACCCAGAGAGAAGCTTCCATATGTGCTTAAAGATTAACTGAAGCTAGGGGACTTGCACTATTGCTTTATTATTATCATTGTTTTATTAAGCAAAAGTGTGAATTTTATTCTATTTTTTACAGGTGAAGATAATTTCTGAAATTCAAAGCCTAGAAGCTCAAAATATAGGTGACTCTTTCCGCATGATACGCTGCTGGGCAGCCACAACTTTAGCAAGAGCTCTAGGGTCTCCTAAGGTCAGCCATCTAAGACCTTTTGAACCAAATTCTGACTTTAGCTACAAAACATACACGATTTATATAATTGTGACTGTAAATGAAGGTATATTTCAGCCTCTTGTCTTGTTAACATTGTTACAGCTAGTTGTATAGTTGTATTCTGAAGGCTGAATGTCCCACTTCTCCTTTGGTATTGAACAAACCCCACAGATGCTTTATCTGAAGTACAATGTTAGGTATGGATACCTAACAACGATTTGCCACAGTGTGTGTTTTCTGCTGTGAGAAGTCCCCAAGAAGGGGTTAATGTTGTTTGAACATTTTATTTCATCACCACTTTCTCTATGCATTCTAAAAATATTTTCAAGATTTGGCCAAGACCAGGAGCTGGACTCAAAAACAAGTGCTGTATCTTTGTAGTCCTGGTGTAGCTCCTCAATTCAGGGATGATGACGACATATTGCTTGGTCACTCCTAGATTAAAGTTATGGGCACAGAGGAATAGTTAAGTTCAGACTAGGCCTAAAGCAAAGGCTTTTACCAAACTGAATCCAACCTCTGTTTCCATTAAAATGAGGTGAAAAACAGCAAGCCTATTGCAAGTGCTTGGCAGAGCAAAGCCATGGTTTAGTGCTGCTGTGAGAGATGGCCTCTTGAGACCTGAAGCTTCAGACCTTCGAAGTCAGGAACTTAATATAAACAAAGAGTATAAAGAATAGCACTGCATGTGCCTGTATAAATAGTGTACAAATCCGATTGTAATGAGACATTCCTGAAGTGATTTCTAAACTCTCTCATCTCAGACTGTATGTTACACCACTGGGGGCCATGGGCTAGAGCAGGAATCACCAATGATGTGTTTCTTAGGCCTCATGGTTGCAGAAGCGTGACAGGGAGAAACATCTACAGATGTCTGGGTTGTACAGAAGAAACAGAGAGAATGGCTAAGGCCACCGAATGTGGATAGTTTATTGTGGCCCTATTGTAACTTTACTTATATCATGAGGGATTTGATATCTTCTGCTGACTTTATAGTCCTGGGACCTGCCTTCTGGCTATGATTTATTTTTCTAGTTAAGTCATTGTTCATCATTATGAACTGAGATTATTTTTCTGTGTATATTTGACAGAAAAGCATTCTTCAAGTTACACACATTTTTAATTTTCAAACAACAACAACCCCCCCTTTGCCCTCCTATAATTATGGTACTAAGTAATTATAACTCTTTACCCTTTGGTCTTCACAGCATTCTTGTCAGATTAGTACAGAGATAGGCTTAAATCAGATTGCTGCCTCTGAGGCACGCAACCAGCCCTGTGCTATCAAGAGCTGTTTAAATCTGCATCCAAATGCAGTCCTGTCTGAACACCAGGAAGTTAATGCAGAAACATGCCACTAAAGCAAGGCCATACAGTCACCAGATGCAGAAGTAATTGCGTTGTTATTGCTAAGGCTAAAATCCTAAAGGAGCAAAACTTAATTGAGGAACCTGTTGAAGGGGAAAGAAAGAGGCTGTTAGTTGACCTGGACAGATGTCAGGTGAAGGAATGCAACTGACTCTTAAGAAGATTTGGAAGATCATTTGGGCAATCCTTCCAGGCCACCCAAAATTTGGCCTGAAGTGAAGAGCAGGTGCACCCAAGCACATCAGAGGATGTTCCACCTCTCCTGAAGTTGTGGGGTTGTGACTGCATGGGCTTTCAACATCCAGATGCTTTTCAGAGGGGAAGAAGACACACAGTGAAGGATGAAGGAGCCCTTGCACCTACAGCAAGGGTTTGAAAGGCTGAGAACTCCTTTTCTGACTTTTCAGTTACAGCAGATCTTGTACAGTGCTCATTTTTCTCACAATTAGAATTTTCTTTATACTTGCTTAAGTGCAATGATAGTCTCTTAGCTAAAGCAAAACTTGATATGTGGTAAAGAACAACCCAAAAGCTGAGTAGATAAAGGAGTGTTTAATTGTCTTTCAGAATTCTTCCCTTCATGCTATTTAGCAGACTTTTGCTCCTGCTCAGTACCTCTCTTTGTCCCATATATTTTTTAAGCAACCCCCAAAAGCTCCCTAACTTTGGTTGCTTCTTGCTTAAAAGTCTTTGTGGATATATTTGCATCTCTCTTCTCACTCACCCCCTCCTTTCCCTTCCCTTTGCTATCCACATATAAGCTTATTATTCTTTCTATGGGTAAGGAATCCTGGTTGTCTTTGTCTCATATTTTGAGGTCTACTGAAGGGGGAAGGGGTAGAAACTTAGAATGACTCATTATTCTTGGCGTCTTGAATGCTGGAATCATCTTCAAAGGGAGTCTTAATTTGGGGGCAGTTGCACATATGAATCCCAAACCTTTGTAAGTTCTTCCCTTTCCTCCTCCTCTCTCCTCATGTAGTCCTAACAGATTTGGCAATTTCAGTTAAGCACGTCTGTGCAGTTTTTTAAAATCCATTACATAAGTTTGTTAGTTTAAGACTCTCTTTTTCAACATATGAGCCTAAAATGGCTTTGATTTAAAAATGGAACTTGGCAGGGAATTTGTTCATATGGTAAGATTATTTTTTTTTTTAGTTTAGTTTAGTTTATAATATGTTTTAATCATTTTTGGTGTTTTCAAAACAAATGGTGAAATATGTTTTTTTCCCTTCTATTTTTGGCTACCCTGCTCAGAAAGGCCTTACTTCTTTCTTGTGTGTTTAATTTGGTGCTTTAAGAAGCCTTTTTAGATGCAGGGGCCTTATGCTGCAAAATTTAGACTTAAACATCCCTATGAAGTGGGAAAATGTGGAGATAGATCCTGCTGTCCACGACTTTGCAACTCAGGGCTTTTCTCTGATGCCAAGCACAGGGTCACTAGCTGGGGCTCAGAGTATGTACAAACATAGAAAGAAAATGGAATATGAGGAGGAGAGGGAGGGAAGGAAGTTTCTATTTTCATGATCAGTGCCTCCTAGTTATCTGAGCAATTATTATTTTAAGGACATTTTTTTCACACTCTGAGATGCAGCCAAGCAGATTGCCACCAAACAAAACTTTTTCTCCTATTCCCTAAACACAGGGACTCTGTATTTCCTGATTGACCCTAATTCCCCTGAATTATCTTTATATGGAAATTGTCTTTTATGGTCTTCTTGGCACAAGAAATAACTCATAGAAGTGGTTTTTGCACTTCAGTCAGTGGTTCAAACCATGCTTCTTTTTAAAATCTGTGCACTGGAACTGGCTCCTAATTTTTCAAGGGATCTTCTCTTCATATAACCAAGGTCCCAACTCTGTAGGAAATGGACAAGCAGGATGTGAATTGAAACCTTCATGCCCAAGGCAAGTGCCTTCATCCTGGGACCTCAGAATAAGTTCTTTCAAAGAAATGGAAAGCTCATCACTTGGCCTGCCAGTTGTGTCCAGTTATGCAGGAGGCCCTAGCATATGTTTCCAGCCAGACTAGCTGAAACAGAATGCATTTCGTTTCTGCAAAGAATAGCAGCAGTGAGGAGCAATATCAGCCTGAGGAACAGCCCTTTGTTGAAGCAAAGGAAGAGATGATCACACAAACAAGGTGTGATGGAGGAAAAAGAAGTTGAAATTGCACTTCAGCTTGGTTAAGGTAAAGGGAAAAATGTTTTAGGATCCAAGATGGGCTTTGGAAGATTAACCTGAAATAAACACTCACAAAAATAAGAAAGCAGAAGGCGTGGGTGGTTATGGGGATTAGTACTGACATATGGAACCTATCAGCTTGAAGTTACACATTTATATCTGACCTAGATCACTCATGTTCCAAAAGTCATTACTGTCAGACAGCTGTTGGGTGGCCTCTGTGAAGTGACTTAGGAGTGTGAGCCCAGTTTCTGGTGGTAGGTGTCCACACTGCACAAAATCAATCTGTATTAATTGGCGCCCTATATCTTGGAATCTTAAGCAGAAAGATCAAGTAGTAATTGTTCACCGCAGAGACCATGCTGTAATATTTTATCTTGGATGTTCCTTCAAGGAAAGGGTTGAGAAACTTTGGCAGAAGTATCATAGGAAAAGGCAACACAGCTCTTTGTGTGCCTGTTCTGTGGTCAAAGTCAGGCCATCAGTTTTTCATATCTCTTGGACCGGCAGATTTCACTAGCACTGCATTTACTCTTACAGTATGCAGAAAGAAAGTATTACATAGCTGTCAGCTCATGCAATGTTGAATATACATCCATTTGATTTCTACTTTTGGATCATAATAATATAAACAGGAAAACTACATTTTGAATTCATTAAGTTTTTCCTCCGCTGTTTATAAAAGATAAAAACTTCTCTCTCCTTTTTTTTTAAGGATTGATTGGTGTCATGTACATATTCGTTCACTTCTGTTTATGCAAGATAATAAGAGTATTAACATGGAGGTGGAATAATGGTGTTTATAATTCCATCACCACTGTTTATATAAGATAAAAACAGTTAAATAAAAAAAAAAAAAAAAAACAGAAAAAAAAAAAAAACAGTGAGAGAACATTTACTGTTATGTACATATATTATTTTTTTCCTCCTCTGTTTGTAAAGAGTATGAAAGGAAAGAACGTGTAACAAGTTGAAGAGGAGTTGGTTTTGTTTATAATATTTCTGGGCTGTTTACCTAAGATAAATTAATTTATAGTTGATGTAGCCCGGGAGAAGAGAATTGGGGTGAAAGAGTGACTAGTGGGGTTGTGCCTGCTATTCTTAGCACATTGTAATCCTCTCCTTTATTGAGAAATGTGAAAGATGTGTGCTGAACCTTTCTAGTGGGAATACGGTACCACCTGTGAGGCAGGGGACATGTGGTGATGTCGTGCCAGCTAACACGGCAAGCGCTGCCAAGGGGTAAGGCGTGCTCTCGGGGAGGAGGATTCTGAGAACAGCGACAGTAGTCTGAAAAGATCTCGTGAACGTTAAACCCCTTGGTATCATCGTCTGTGGACTCAGTCCAATAATTGTGTGTCTGTATGACTCCTTTTTGTTCTGCAGCTTTGAAGTCTAATCCTAATTCCTTAAGGAAGAAAGGCTTGTAAAATGCCTGCATTTCACAGAGACAGGGAATGTTACCTTTGATAGAAGATTTTGTTGTCAGCCCTGCATCATAATTAGGAGTCACCCTTGCTCATACTCTGGACATAGACATATTGACAGAGCAGGGAGGCTGGCGGATGTATTTCCTTGGGATGAACGCTGATACACAGTTTCTCAGTGTCAACCAGAAAGGCCATTTATAGCTAATAAAAGAACAACCGTGTGGACATTAACACATGCACACACAAAAAGTCCATGAGTATTCGCTTACTTTTACAAATGAGTTTGCTCCGGCTGCCGTCACACCCTCCATGTGTTTGCTTTGCGCAAACATTCGAGCGGGCAGGCTTTACTCTAGTGAAGGCAAAAGGCCCACTTTGGAGTCACATGCTCCTATTCTCTTTGATAGTGAACTATCAGCTCATGCATGTATTTACTCTGCGAGTGGTAAGTGCTGTGAGATGTGGCTTTGCACACATTTCTCACCTCCATTGTGCAGTCAAAGTAAGCAGCTCAGGAGCTGTCCTGACCTTCTGCAAATGGCAATGGACATACATATGTGACTAGCTTTAGTAAAAACAGCAAGAGAAAATTAAACTGCATCCCTAACCAGGAAGCTACAGAGGGTTGGTAAATCTTGAGAGTATCACATCAAAAATGCTTTCTTTCTCAAAAGAATTCACTTTTAGAATTCCATAATACCATTTCTCTAATCCCGAATGAATCCAAATCCTAGTGACATCTTCATCTCTTCTTCCCAATTCCTACTTCAGCTCAATAAATTGTCTGTGCAAAGCAAGCCATTTAAGCACATGCATGGGTCCACTTCTACTAAATAAAACCTGAAGTAAAGGTTAAATTTTAATTACATGCTGGAGTCCCATTGCATTCACACGTTTGAAGTTAAGCACAGGCTTGAGTACATGGTTTCAGGGCTCAAGGGTTTAACATTAATCCAGTCAGGAGGCAAAAACAATGCTGTTCATCTATTGTGTGATATGGTCGATTGCATTGGTTGATCCTACCTCTGCACCCTTGTTCCAAATGTCAAGTTACTTGAAGCAGACTACTGATGCTTAGTGAACAGCAATGCTCAAGGTAGATTAAAAAAACCCCATAGGCTGCATTGAAAAAGGGAAGTATTGCAATCTGCTGGTGGATGTTCCAAAAGCAAAGGAAGACATGAATCAGCCAAGGAAATGATACCTTGAAATTCTCTCTCTACTTAATACCAGTTTCCCAAGTGCTGACATTGAGATGAATGCAAAGAACCGGGATGGATTTGTCAGCTATGGAGAGAGCTAAAAGGGGGTGCAATCAGAAAGTTTTATTTTTTAGGTGAACATAAATTGTCACAGGTACAAAACGTCATTTCCTGAACCAAAGGCTACTGTCATTGCTATCTCAGAGCATTCCAACACACAATAATAAGTATCTTAATTATGGGGTTTCAGCGCAAAAGGCACAGAAATCTTACTTTTCAGAGTTGTATAATCAAGTTGCTCCACCTTGCTATTAGGCATGAATGGCAGTAAGTGCTCCAGGGAAGCCTGGAATTGAAAGAACAGCAGGTGGGGAGCAGTGGGGTCAGGATGGGTATGCATTTAGGAGAGCTGTGTGGGGAGTCCAGAACTAAAATAGCGGGAAGTGCTGTAAATTGGATTGAACACATCGCTAGTGGACAGGGTGAAAGATTATACAGCATTTGTCTGTGTGACCATAATGAGCTTCTTTCCCATAAAAGATTTGGGGAGAAAGTACTGTGTATGAATAGGGTCCCCTTAAGAAGCACTTTTAAAAGAGCTCATTTTCGATTCCAATCATGTATATGCCTCAGCAAGACTGTAGCCAGATGCTTGCAGATCTGAAGAAAACAGCCCAACCCTTTTCTTATCATCTACCAGAGATGACAGACTCTAAAAACTCAATGGCACTTTCGATAACTTCTAACAAGAGCTGGGACTTGCCTGGCTCCATTTGTCTGGTCAAGGCTGTATTTCTGTGATTTATCCCATAGAGGTTTTCAGCAGAACCTTACACTTAGTGTCTAAATTAATGATATTCCTTCCTTTTTGCCATGACAAAAACCACTCTGCACTATATACTTTATGCTAAAGTTTTTGTCATGGACATATTCTGTAAAAGCTTTTTCAGCTTCATCATTTTGACAAGCTGATTCCATTAAATCCTTCACGGTGATCGCTTTCGTATGGTGCGGGTGGGAGACACTGTTTGCTTGTGTGATTTTCCCTTCTTTGGAACAAGAAAACAATGATCAACTGCAAGGTTACATGGTATAGCTTATCTCTGTCCTTTCCAGAGGAAAATATATTTTGAGGAAATACAAGCATTTCAGATAGAGCAATCTTAGCAATTGCCCTGTGGTTGTTAGTATAGTCCAGAACTTTTCCTGGAGGCTCTTTCAGGATGTAGAGACAAACTTAACAGGTTGGTTTGTTAATATCTGTGTCTATTAAAGAGCTCAGGCCACAGGAGACATTTCTCCCCACTGCGTTTCTCACTGTTTCACCTGCACTGGCATGGAAATAGTTGAGTGTTTTGACAAAGGACAACCTTCTTAGTTGTTCTCAAGTATGTGATTAACTCAAAATCCTCTGGTGAAATTTCACCACAGCGTGGCAATATCTTTGTCAGATACGTTATGCTATCTGAGGTACCAAATAAGTCTGGACAAATACAGCTGGCTCTGCCCCTGCCATACTGATAACTGCTAGGTATTGGTGATAAAAGCTACAGAAGATAAATAGAGATGTGATAATGAAAGAAAAAGATTGTTTATTTTTAAATTCATCCCCTCACAACATACCAGGTGAGGAAGTGAGTTATTTTAACCTCAGGTTTGTGGCATGAGAAAACTAAGGTTTTGTGACTAAAGTGAAGAGGGAGTTTAGGTGAGGGACCAGATCCCACAAAATCTGCCCCAAGCTCCAAGGTGTGCTTTTTATCTGCCCTTGCTGCAGACTGACACAGTACCTCTTTGCTCTGTTTCTAATGAAGCCTGTAGAAGTTTTCATACTGACCTCAGTGATGGGCATGACCACTGGTCTTTTCAAGCTAACTGTCAGAGCAGAATAGCATTGCATACAGCCAGCTTTTGCATGAAAAGAAAAAAGAAATCTCAGTAGGCTGCCAAGGGTATTCAAGCATCTCAGATTCCTTAATGTATTTATCCTTGCCACAAACAAAAAGCAAATTTTAAAGCCTTTTTTTTTTTTCTTGCCACCTGCTAATAGCTGCACCATCCTTCCTTTTCCAGAGCATTTCCACAGATACTCATATTTCTCAGGCTGACAGCTTTCTGATCCCCAAGACTGAATAGCTGGTTATCTCAGCTTCCCATCTTATGTAGAGTTTATCTCCCTCATTTAAAACAGAAAAAGCACTGTCCGCATGCACAGACTATTATCCTGGTTGGGTTGTTAAAGTTACTGTAATGCTGACTTTATTTTCTGTAACAGTTCTGAACAAAATGTTTCCTTTGAAAGGTCTCAGACCTCTATCCTCCCAACTCCTAATCACAGTAATAACCAACCTCAAGGAGTCATTAGTGAAGACTCAAACAATATCCCGTAACAAGTCGGCTATGAAGAAATTGGCATAGTTTATCTCTTTGATTCATGTTCTTATGAAAATAATGGGTTGCAAAATAAAGCTAGCATTGCTCTTGTGCTATACACTATCCCTTCGATCTGATTCTTTCATCCTCCACCCACTGATCTCCCAAACTAACGTGGAATATAACTCTGCAATAGCTTTACAAGAGTTTGTCTATAGACGTGATATGTTCTTACACTATAATGCCAGTTTATTGTGCTCCTTCTTAAACTGACTCACCTGTGAACCTTCTTTTAATTTCTGTAACTTGTTGCAGTTTTAAATAAGCTGGGAAGATGTTATAATGATTATATTCAAGCCCAACCTATATAGAAAGGTTTAGTTTTCTGAAGCATTTAGATGCAACAAACTATATAAACTGAATTTGGATAAGTTCTTGGAATTGTTTGCTTTTGATTTTGTCTTTGTGAAATAGACACTTATGCTTTGTAGGGAAGCTGATAAATAATGTAAACTATGGCTTGCCACTAAGAGACTGTAAAATCTTTGTATCTGCTGTTCGGTTTGGCTTCAATAATCAAAGAGATCAGCTTTTCTTCATTGAAAGCAGTAGGCAGATGGCTTTTCAGGTTTCTTTAAGGACTTTTATTCTCACTTGATGTGGTTCAAACTATAAACTGGATAGGAAAAGATAAGAGACCATTTTTCAGTTTTGCTTTATAGATTAGAATAGTTTAAGATTAAAAGGGACTGATATGGCTCAAGTCCAACTGCCTGACCAACTTAGGGCTAATTGAAAACTAAAGCATATTTTTGAGGGTATTGTCCAAATGCCTCCTGAACACTGACAGGCATGGGATGTCAACCACCTCCCTAGGAAGCCTGTTCTAACATTTCACCACTCTCAAAGTAAATCAGTTTTTCCTAATGTCCAGTCTGAACCTCCCCTGGCACAGCTTTGTGCCATTCTCATGCATCCTATCATTTAGTATTGAATCAACTTCCATTCTTTCATTTATTCATTTCCCATGAAATGGGAATAAGGACAATTCCTCCTGTATAACAAAAGGTAACATTAATCTCGGTGAATTTTTTTTTATAAATCAAGCTCATGAGATATTCATACCTAACTCCGAGAGCTTCAAGTCACATTAGTTCCCCTCTGAATGAGCTGTATTGATTTGGCTGACCTATACTGATTTTTAGATAACTGGAAAACTTGGAAAAGCTCCCCAAACCCTCAAATATTCTTGAAGATCGTCCCATCATTTTATAATGGTGGTGGTGGTCCAAAGGTAATGCCTCCTATTTATTTCCTTGAAAACTACAGCAGATAGTTGTAGTGACCTGCTGTCGCTACTGCTGAAACACACCACCTATCACTTTACTGTGCTCACATCCACTGTTTGGTCTCATCAGTGTTCATCGATGAATGTAAATGGGTGCAACTTCTTCTACGTGGAGGAATTCAATCCCATACCTTTATTTGATGCCATTTTGTCAGACTGCCCCTCTGCTGCCATCTGTCACACGGCAACAAAATGTAAGGGAATATTGGTTCAGCCTCTACTGCCATACCACCAACTTTAGCCTCTGATATTGTGGGCCAACATAATAACATAGGAGGCATTACTTTCGGAGCGGCCCTTCCACTTGTTGATTGGGTCAGCAAATGAAATTGCCCGGCTGAGATACTTCAAGATGGCTTGGTGTCTTATGAAAAAGAAGTTCAGGGCTGGAACAGTGTCATTTCAGAGAATGAAACCTTTTGGAAAAGGTGCTAGAGACTTACAGTGTGGTTTCTTTTATATTACATCTGACAAAAACATATATCTTTTGTTTTCAATTACATTTTGTAATAATTTGATTCAATCAAAAGTCTCGTGTTGTTCTCTATTTGTATTATCAAATGGTTTCTCCAGTTAAGGTCAAAGATTAGTGGCCAGCTGAGCCACCTGGCTATCAGCACTCAAATCCCCCTTTCTGTAGGGTCGTGAGGGTCATAAAGAGAGAGGTGTGATCAAACAAGGAATGAAGGAAGGAGGTGACTTAGATAAATTAGCAGTAGCACTTAAGTTTAGGGACAGGATCAGATGCAGTGGTAAGAGGATCAGACTCTGATTAGAGACTGCCTTCTTACTTCTTCTGCCACTCATCCCCATCTAAAGAAAAAAAAGAATGAAAAATTTAATTCTCCTGAAACTCAGTTTTCAGGGCACGTGTCACAAAACTAACTCCATGCTATAGAGCACATTGTTCTCATACCAAATATAAAATGGAAAGCATTGTTCCCAGGAGCTGTTTTAGTGGATCTTTATAAGATAGTTTTGATTTACTTTAATAAGCAGAGAACAAAAAGAAGCGAGTGAAAAATAAATTTCCAAGTATTGATTATGGCATCTTCGAAAAAAAAGTTGGTTCTTCTTCTGGAAAACTCAGAAAGGGCACATATTTAACCTATCTTTATAGGCGCTGAGGGCTTAATGCTTCACACACTGGTGCAGCTGCATAACCCTGGTGACTTCAGTGGGTCTGCAGGGGTTTATATGGGAATGACATGCTTTTTGTCTAGTTCCAAGTATTTGTGTTTAAAACAGTACAACTGTAAAAAAAAAAAAAAAAAAAAAAGACAGCACAAATCATATGATTATGCATTTGACATCCTTACAATTTTCCAAAATGATCTTGCTGCTGCTTTGCTCCCTATTTAAGTCACTCTCATATTCAAGTCCTAAAACACTGCACAGAGTACACAGATCTCTCCAAAAAGAACAAGCTTTCAAGTAAGACCAGCCTGAGGCCTGCCAGAGCTCTGCATTACCCCCCCCCAGCTCCCCTGCAGCTCCCCAGCCAGGCTTAGCAGTACCCCCCACTCCATCCCACTGTGTTAGCTCAGCTTTGTGATGCTTACAAAATCAGTGCCCTTTAGTTCTGATCTGCAGTGCCTTCAGGGAAAAAATGATATATCGGAGTAGTTATGTCCCAAATTGAATGTTAGTCAAATGTTAAAATGAAAGAAATATTATGGAAAGTCAGCATGTCTCACTTTGGAAATAAATTACGTAAAGTACACTGGAGTGTCATGGCTCTTGGGACCATGTATGATCCAAAGATAGCATTTAGAGGAGTGATCACAACATTGCTAGATTTATCAGATCATCATAGAGGAACATTAATACCCAGAAAGAAAATAACAATTAGTAATAGAAAGCTCCCAACCAATAACTTAAACTCATTTTCCAGGGTCAATTCCTCATATTAGTAACCTATTTATATGTATCACTAGAGTTTATAGCAATTATCTCGTTATTAATAGAAGACAACAAGCCCAACTTCACTAATTGCTTTACTTAATACAGATGCATTTGGTTCATAGAACCGTGCTTTTTCAACTTAGCATTTCAGTTAACTTAAATGTAGTCTAATTAAATGATATGGTGTTATGTGATGGTACTTTCTTATTCTGTGTAGTCTGACTTCTTTGGCATTGCTGAGTTGAGAATGGGTATCTGAGTGTAGGTTAAGGGAATGTGGACCGTAGACCAGATCTGCAAACCTCCAAGCAGGGAAGTAGAAGATCTGCTTCTCTGTGTATACTGCAGAAAGGGGAGCATGACTTGATGTGGCTATAGTTTGCAACAAGGGATCCAGCTTGTTAGCTGCCAGATTGACCACATGCCTCAGAACAGCAAATTGACTTACAGCCATGTGCAGAGCTAATATCTTAGGATGCAATTAATACCTTTAGGGTATGATACTGAAAGACACATAACCTTTAGGTAGATATCCTTGCATATTTAGGTAAACAGGTGTTATATTTTCTTCTATCTAAGGTCTCCATCTGTTTAGAGACTGTTGCTGGTGGGGGCCTTCCTTCTGCTCATAGGCCGTGCTGTGTGAGGCTGCAGCTGTGACATAGCTGCCAACCAACCAAACCTCCTGGTTTACCTTATTTTTACAAATTCTTCAGATGTAGTCAGTTGTTACAGTTACTGAATGTTACATGTAATACCATTTCATGCCAACTTGAACTCAAGATCCAGGTTTAAAATTCTATGTTTAAAATATAAAACAAGAATGTATTCAACCCCACTTTTTTTTTTTTTTTTTTGGCTTTTTGCTCATTTAGCTCTCATTTTGCTGAACCCTTTATAGCAACTGCTGTTAAAGCTGTAACGTGCTGTTGCTTCCGAGAGTTCTCCTGCTCTTCTTTGAAAGAAGTTTTCCTCAGAGGTGCTTTGTATAGAGACTTTTCTTGTCTGAAGTTCTTCTTAGGGAGCTGGAGACCTCCAATGGATGTTAATTAGAGTTCAGTCTGCAGATGTAAGAGATTCCTTTTCTTATTTCATCTACCTCATTGCTTTCACTGAGAACAGCTGGTAGGACTTACTTTGGGCTGAGTTACCTGAGGAATGAATCAACTCCTTGATGGCTTTTTGATTTTGCTCACAGAAACATGAAAGTTCAATTTTCGATTGAATTATTTTTTTGTCTTATCAGAACATAATATTATCCATCCTTGTTGGCAAACAGTGTGTGCTGAAAAATCTATTCCATCAAGAATTTTCTTATGTATTTTCTAGTTAAGAGTCTACAAAGTTGTTTGTTATTTTGTTGGTTTTTTTTTTTAATGTATTTGTGTGTGTGTGTACATGTATAGCACTTATTTGAAGTATCCTTTTCCCACTGCATACTTCTAAATTTGAAAAAGACAAGGCTAACATTTTAGCTATCCTTAATTGAAAAACAAACAACAAAAAACCCCTCTCCTTTTATTACACTTTCTAGTCCAGGTTTAATAATCTTAAGTAATAAATTATATACCAATTAAAGAAAACATCAGATATATATTCATAAACCCACAATAATATGTAATAAGATAAACTGCAAGTTTTTCTGTCTTCAAGTTTAAGAGTGAAATAAAAAGTCAGTTGCCCTTTCTTCTGTCAAACAAACTGTCTTTGGAAGATGAGTAATGGGCATATTCTCATTAATTACGTTTCAAATTTTTTCTCAGATCATTGTTGCATTCTTAATATGACCACTAGTTTCTTATTTATCTCATTAGGAGTATACATGCCTGTAGAATCAAGTTTTTTAGTGATACATAACCAAAGTATTTGTGAAAGTATGTTCCAGTGTATAGCAACATACCTTAATTCTAACATGTACAAAAACTCCTTAGCATTTCTAAAGATCATTTTATTTTGATTCTTCTGAATAGTAAGCTAAGACTTGATATATGACCATATAACTGTCCCTCAAGCTCAACTCGCAGTATTGTCTTCCATTTGTGCTTTTTCACTGGAATAGGCTGTCAATTGTAAAACCATCTCAGTTCATCACTTTCCTAGCTCTAACTAAACAGTGTGATGTTTATTTCCTTTCTTACTAGATAGAGCAGCCAGCCCTTCTCTTAATACTTGTATGAATGAATGAATTCACAACTATGAGCTCTGCACAGTAGTATTGTCCCTGTTCTCATAGGCACACAGAAGTAAAGATGCCTAATTAATCCTTTGAGAAAACTATTGATTTCAAAGAGAGCAGAATTGGGCTTCTGAGAAGGTCAGGATTTGCAGAATCCTGAATTTCTACCTCAATTTTCAGGTAGAAACAGGTCTTCTGGCCTGTTCCCGTGCTTTAGTACACTGCTAAAGTAGATGTCATTGTCAGTCCCCAAGCAGATACCATTGTGCAATGAGGACTGTTAATATAGAGGAAAATGAAATTCTAGATAATTTTGTAGTTAAAATAGGCATCACCTCAAGAAGCATGACTACATTAAAAAAAAAAAAAAATTAAAGTTCCTCCATATGTTGCCATGTAACTTTGGCTGATGTGGTTTCCAGCCTCATGTGATGTCAGAGGGTAAAGTGTTCTCATATGTCTGGTATCATAGTATGAAAGAATGGTTTGCGTTGGAAGGGACCTTAAATACCATTTAGATTCAACCTCCTGCAGTTTGCAGAGACACTTCCTGCTGGTCCAGGTTGCCCAAAGCCACATCCAACCTGTCCTTGAATACCTCCAGAGATGGGCATCCGCAACTTTTCTGCACAGCCTGTGCCAGTGCCTCACCACACTCTGACTAAAGAATTTCTTCCTAAAATGTAATCTGTATCTACCTCTTTTTGTTTAAGGCCTATCGCTACAGACCCTAGTAAAAACTCTCTATCTTTCTTATAAGCTCCTTTAAGTTTTGAAAGACCACTATGAAGTCTCCCCTGAGAGAGCCTCTTCTCTAGGCTGAACAAGACCAGCTCTGTTAGCCTTTCTTAGGAGAGATTCTCTAGTCCTCTGATCATCCTTGTGGCTTCCCCTGGACACACTCCAACACTGCCATGTCTTTCTTGTGCTGTGGACACCAGAGCTGTATGCTATGGTAACATTTAACTGCCTTCCTGTGTATTTTTATAATTAAATCCTAATACTAAAGCAATTTGCATTTCTGGATTCCTCAGCAAGATGATTGAAAGGTGATTTAATTGCACAGCATTGCCAAGGTGATTGTTGGCTGTAGCATGAGTTAATGTGGAGGTAATAGGAGATATCACAGGGACTAAGATTTTTCTGGCCATTAGCAAAGGTGACTTCAAAAAGCAAATGATAATTAGCATGGGTTTCACTGAACCAAGTTTCCATCTGCTGCTATTCACTGGATTTTGAGCTGCTCCCTTTTGCTCTCCTATTAAAGATTTGCATGTATTTTCTTGTATCCCCAACGAAAAGGACACTTAGGGGAAAAGGATATAAATCAACAAATAACAATGTAACCTGCAGAAATATAAATCTATGTAGATTAATCCATGTTTCCTAAATTGCATACTGGATTGTAATTCAATCAAAGGGTATGGGTCTTGTGACGTTTATGAACATTTATGGATAGCATGAGTGCTCAGATTAAAATGTCAAACCTGGTACTCAGTTTAGAAACACATATTATTGTTGTTCATTAATATATAAAAACAACAATTATATCCACTGAAATCCTCAATTTAATTTTGTTGTAATCTGTCTGCTTTGTCAGAGATGCAGTGTAGCCTCTCTGCCCCCTCAGATCATTTTCAGGGCTCCACTGAATTTCAGATGGAAGTCTCCCATTCCACTGTTTTTTCGCAGCACAGCACTGGCTCAGTTTGGCCTCCATTGAACTGAGGGGTTCTCTAGTAACTAAATTTTTGTCTTCATGCACCACTAGGTCTGAATTGTAGTTTATATACAGAGAAGGTATAGTGCCTCCAGGAGGAGAGGTGTGGCCAGACTCTACATCTTAGATTCAATACGCTTAGTAGGTGGCATGTGATAAAGCTTTCCCCTTTGCCAGTTCCGTATTGGTAAAGTGTGAAATGGTTTTGAGGTAAAAACACTCGGGTTGGAATTATCTGAATCCATCTGCAGTTCTTCCTGTTTGAAGTGGTCCATAATTTATAAAGCTGTTGAATGAATAACATTTCTCATCTTGGTAGTGTTACATCTGAGAGATCCTGAATCGTTTTCACAAATGGAGCAGAATCGCTGTTCTGATGGTTAACTCAAGCCATTTAGTGAATAAATTGTTAGAAGCAACTAGATTCAGTTTTCAGAAACAACTCTGGCAGCTAAGATGTTAATTCCCTTGAAAGTAAGTGGTACTTGTGCTAACAAAGGTTAAAAAATTTCAAGTCCTCAGGTGGTTTACAGCCAAAATTTTACCAACTTCCAATAAAATTTGACATGAACAACTAAGTCTCCTTGAAAATTATATTTAGATTCATAAATCAATTACCTGCTTACATAGCATAACTCATATGACTGGATTTTACCATCTAACTACCCATAAGTAGAAATTCTTCAGCATTTAGGAGACTAATTCTTATTAAAATCATTGAGAGATTCCTAACTATCCTTAAGGTTTACGTCTTACTTGTCTTTTTGCCTTTGTGATTTAAATGGCATATATTCACACAGCAGAGAAAGTGGGCAGAATCTGCCCACAATGAATCAAGAGCAGATTTAAGATTAGCCGCTGGCTATCCTGTCCAATGGCCAAAACAGCTTCCAAGTAATAATGATTAATTAACACTAGGAACTGAATATGAAAAAGATCAGTGGATTCCTTTTGTCTACCCCATGAAATAGAGCAATACTGGGTGGAAAACAAATGGCATAGAGACTGGTACTTGTTCTGCCTATAATACAGAGAACTAAGAAAAATAGTCAGCTTTCTCATACTTCATTTTTTATGTATTATGCAATAGTATATATTGAAGAAATTCACTGTGTTAATATAATGTAATTAGGTTAAGTATGTCTCTTGTGACAAACAGTGTCGTATGATGAAAAGTTTCAGCCCAGCATTTTAATGGTTCAGGTTCTGCTCATGGTTTCAATTAAGTCTGAAAGATTGCAGGGGGCACTGAGAAGAGAATTTGGCCCACTTATCTGCAGCATACGTGTGCTACAGTTATCTAACCTGGAACAAAACATAGTTTCCTCAGACACATTTTGTTTTTCAAATACTTTACATGGAAAGTTTTGGGTTTTTTAATATATTTTTAAAACAAAACTTGTAATCAAGTATCTAAACCAATTATGATCATTTAAAAAATTATGGTGTTTCAGTTCTGGTGATTTGCCAGATTCTAGTTTGCAGATTCCAGTATGTTCTGCCTCTCCAGGCTTACCCTACAGTTTTAATTGTGTATGACAGTCTTGTTCATTCCTTACAGCAAATTCTATGGTAACATTGGTGTAAGTCATTACTCAGCACCTCCAGAGTCTCAGGCCATAATTTGTAGAATTCTTTGGCATCCTTGTCTTTAAAGTTGCTTGACGCTTTCCCTTAAGAGAACTTGTTTTATATCGCTTATAATACAGCCAAAGTCTAACCACTGGGCTAAAATTTTCCATTCTGTGTTTTTTCTCCCATGCTGGATGCCTCCCACTTTTTTTTTTTTCTTTTTCGCTCTGGGGCTCCAAGGCACATTCTTTGGCTCAGACCTCTTGTCTAAGGTTCTTCCATGGTGCAGATCACTGTCCCAGCTGCCCAAAACCCTGAAAAAATTAATTCCCAGCTACCAGCCACTGCAGTCCTTTGCATGCAGTTGTGTCTGTGGGCTTCATGCTTAAATCTCCGGGAGCATTCTAAAAGGAAAACAAGGGACGCATGCTTAGCAAAGCAGGGTTTTTTCCACCAGAATTTCCCTTTTAATTTTCATCAGAGTTATGGATTTTTGAAAAATAACAGTGATGTGCTCTCCCCCATGCTGATCATGTCCATCTTATTTCATCTTGGGGCACTTCAGCTTTTCAGTGGGCAGCATCCATCTTCTCATCTGTCTCATGCAAATTTTTCAAATGTGTGGGAATAATCAGTTCCCTCTCTTCTTTAAAGAGAAACTTTGCAGTTAAGCAGAGCCTCTCTGGGTGGCCTATCCAATAAATGCTATAAGCATCTTGTTTGCTGCCTTGCAGTTCTTATGATTCTCTCTGTTCTTTGCTGTATTTCTTCCACCACTACTGCTGGATGACCTAACATTAGATAAGCATACATGCTTTCTCTTGCACTCACCTCTACCACGCCCATAATTCCCACAAATAATAGCTACAGCTCCAAAGAAATTTTCTATTTGCCTTCCTTCTTTCTCTCCTGTGACAGCTACTTCTTTTTCTTCACTATCTCAACTTAGGTTTGTACTTCTGTGAACATTTTTAATTGCTTTGAGTAATGAGCTAATCTCCTTGCAATTGGCAGGAGACGATAGATGAGGGCCACGGCTTGACTTAAGTACTAAAGTGCACCATAAGGATCCCATGGTCTTTGTGCACTGTGCTCCTGGTACCCTGCTCAGCAATCTGTTGGAGAATGCAGTCTGTTCTGACTGCCGGAATTTCTTTCAGCTTGGAAGGCAGAACCAGACTGATTCGTAGCCTTTGTCAAATAGGAGTGTATCTTCTTGTTACAATTCAGAGCATTAGGCTTTGATTCATTTTGTCCATTGCTTCATCCTGTGTTAATATGTTTTGCACAGTTGTTGGCAGTAGAGCTTAGATATTCCTTTGTAGGCTTTGGAAACCAGACCTTTCGTCTACCAAAAGTTTGCAATCCCTTAGCCTTTCTGTTTTGATGCATCCGTTCTCTTCTTGGGGGTCTCAGGGTAACAAATCTGTCAAGTCCAAAAGATACTGTGTTGACAGAAGGAACTAAGACAACACAATTTTCCTGTGCAGCTATCAGCTGTAATGTAAGCATCCTCAGCCCTAATAATATGCCTAACCCCTCTTCTGTGAAGGTCAGGATCAAGAAGACGAGTTCTGTTTTAGAGTCCTGTATCATCTGGCATGGCTGCTAAGAAGGATGCCATTCAAATCTGGCAGTGTTTTTGTGATAAGAGCATTTGTCCATAGGAGACACAAGCCTATTTCACGGAGGCTGTTGAACAGCCACCAGAGGATATTTAGTCTCTGCTGGCTTGGAATTATCCCAGGACTGAAAAACTCCTTGGCCATTGCCAGTTTTCTCAGCTATATAGTTTTGGGGTCAGGTAATTTCAAAACTTCCAAGATTTATGCAGTTTAAAATTTTTAAACACTTCTTTTTTTTTTCTCTCCTGTGGGAACTGCTACCATCTGTGAGGCTCCTCGATCCCTCTTTTATTTTGGTATCGTTTAGAGTGCTTATTATCACTTAATTTCATAATTTCCTTTTTTCTCCCTTTTCTTTGCAGATCACTCACATTCAATTTGTGGCCTTCCTCTGAAGGAACCTTTCCTGACTCTTGTGTAAGTATTTATTACCAAACATTTTATACCTTTATTGATTAAAGTTGTACATTTTGTTCAAGTTCCATTCAGATCAGTACAAAGCATTTGGGAACTCCTCTGTTGTTCCGTATGGCCACAAGATTCAGTACTGAGATGCTGTACTGATGCAGTAGCCCAGAATTTTAATGCAGCATCAGCTTCTGGGACTCAGGCTTAGTAACACTGTGTGATCAATTGATCTGGAATTGATACATGCATTTTTGGCTGAGAGTATGTAGATCAATTTGGGGATATACTTGTTGTACAGGGTATTATGCTGTTGAACTCAGATAGTATATAGTATTCCATGCTGTGTAAGAGCTAGGCAAGTGTAAGAAACAGTCAACTAGCATTTCAACCCATCCCTGATGGATACTGTCCTGGTGCCAAGGAACCCTTCCTTATCCCAGTCCAGTGTACCTTCCCATCTAGTAGTAATCTACACTTCTTATCTGGGTAGGTTAAATATATTGCATTCACTTTGACACCTAACAGTATCAGAATTAAAAACTTGTTAGTAGTTTATTTGGAGAATGTTATGTAGGGGTCTTCTATTTGGAAAATGTTGTGTAGGGTTCTTTTCTTGCCTGTTCTCATTCACTTGGTTTGGTTGCTGCTATGTAATTTATCAGGATAGTGGCTTTCTTCGTTGGAGAAAATACTACATAAATCCACGTAATTGTGTTATTAAGACTTAGAACAGGAAGAATTAAAATTTTAATGGTTTGAGGTTTTTTGGTTGTTGTGGGGGTTTTTTTTGTGTGTTTTTGAGGGGAATAAGAGATTGAATTTCTGAGAGAGTTTGCTTTTTCCTTATTTTTAATTTGCCAAGCTCTAAGCCATGTGATGGTTTTGTGTACTTAGGACAAAAGTTTGCACTTTGCTGAGAGTCTTTAATACATATTGGCAATGAAATCTACTGTATTACAACAATGAAACTTTTTGTTGTGAGATAAGGGTAAATATAGCACTACCATATAATAATATTTACTATAATTAAGTAAAGACAGACCAAAGTTTTCCAGTCCACCAGCCTATTAAGCACTGTTTTCAGGTATTTAAGCTGTATTTAGTGATTGCCAAAAATAATGAAGATTTTTTAATTTAGGATTAGAACTTCATGTCCAAATATGCCTGGACTTTGTGTTACCTCAGATCTCCATTTCACAATTTAAATTCATTCCTACAACCAGCTCAGAGAGGAAAGTAGATGGCTGTTAATATGCTGCCTGGAATTAAAGGAAAAAAACATAGCACAGGAAGAAAAATAGCTCTTTCATATTTGGAAGAGGAATTAAACCTGCAAATTTATGTTCAAGTTTAGTTCTGGTTGTTGAAATATCTTCAAAGGAATGCTGAAGTGCAAAGGGATATTCTGATTTTTTTCAGGTGTGTGCTGAAACAAAGAGCTTTCTTTTGCTGATAGAAAACCTAAATTATGTGTTTTTAACATTTAAAGTTGACTTGGTAGTTTTGACATGCACGAAGAAATGGCACACTTGCTTCTCCCTCACCCTGTAGGCACAAACATGAGCTATGCTTTAGTGACTGCCAAAGGTAGGATGACAATGCCAGCTACCACCGAGATGTATTTGAGCTGACCTCTCATGCCAATGGTGGCCCCATATTTCTTTCTGTTCCCCTTTTCCTTTCATTATGAGGTGTCCCAAATCTGTAATTTACAGCACACTGTTCCCGTTTTGCTCTGATATATTTGCTGCAAATAAGTAGGAGTCTATGCGCGTGCATAGCTCCCCATGGCAGTGTCAGGCCTGTGAGACGAGGGGAGCAGAGGCCCCTACAGAATACAACATGGCTTACGTCTAATGTGACATTTATTTGACTCAGAAAGGCAATTGATTAAAGTCCCATCAGACCTTTGCCATCATGTATTATGTATTTATCCAGCAGGGGCGGTTCATAACAGCCCCTGACAAATCCTATTATTTTTGTTGCAGAACTTCATAATATCGATAAAAACTGTTAATGATGCTCGGGCCCTCGAAGTGCACACTGTTTGTGTTAACACTTCCTGCAGCAGCAACGAGGCCATTTATGTCTGTGGCAGGGACTGGGTGCTATGAGCATTGGTACAAGCACATCAGTATCCATGCTCTGCCTCAGCCGCGTGAGGAACTGTGTAAAAGGCTGTTTGGATGGAAGCACTGAACGAGCTACATGTTGCATTTGCACGTGGAAATCCAGAGCCAAAATCCATCTCAGACAGTGCTTTGCTGTGTGACCACAAACAAATCATTTCTCTGATGTCTGCCTTTGTTTCCTGACCTGTAAAGCAAGACTCACACACCTTCTTGCTCCTTTAAGTCAGGTTTATTCTACAGTTGAGGGCTTCTTTGTGCTTTTCCATTCCCAACTCAACAAGCTCCGTAGGATCCTCAGTTTATTTCAGGCATGTGTGTAAGTTTGTTCTGTTTATACTGGATCTCTCCTTCCTCTTTATAAGGTAGGTCCTTCAGGTCTCTGATCTTTTAAGATCTTTTTCATAACAGAAAAAAATCAAATCAGACGTGTTTGCATTAGAAGCTGTTAATGGTACCTATCAAGCATGTTTCTGATCTGTAGATAATAATGGATTTATTCTGTATTCTGCCTCATTACCAATTGCTTGACTTCCTTCACGTATCTCTACCTACAACTTGATGATTATTCATTCTTCCTCCAGGTTATGTACCTGTCTGTTTATCTGTATGTCATCTGGTTTTCAGAGGTGGAGGGATTTCATGTTTCTCTCTCCTAGGCAGTATTTCCATTTAAGAGGCATATGATTATCTCTGCTTCACTAGAATGTCTTCAGGAGTTTAAAAGAAGCAGCTGGATTCTTTGTTAGAAATAGACCTTTTCATGGAAGAAAGTCATCTAATCACTCTTGAGCCCTTCTATCATACTGTCTATGATGTATAACAGCTATTGACAATACTAAGGTGCTTTGCAGTAAGATAGTTACTAAAAAGAGAGGATACTCTTTTTACTTCTTGAGCACTACCTATTCAGGTACAATATTGAAGAGTTATCCACTGTTAGCTTTGGGTAAGTGCTTGGAAGAAATGCCCCAAAGTGATCCAGATACAGAGAAGTTGCATGTCATGTTAACCTAATTCCTTGAACATCTGTTCATTTCCTTGAAATAAGTTTCTGATGTAACTGGGGTGAACTCCAGCATTATTCCTATTAGATTCTGCACTGATTCCGATTCTCTTGCTTTGACATCCTGTTTAAAAAAAAAAAAAAAAAAAAAAGTGCCATTTATTCTTCAGCTTCATGAAGACATATTCGGTCAAGTAATGATGACCTAAGGGAAGATGAGCAGCATCTTACTGATCTCATCATAGTTATGAGAACCATCCATCATATGATCAGCGATTCGTGTGTCAAAAGACACCCAGCAGTGTTCCAGCCTACCAGTTGCCAGTGTTTGAGAGTACGTATTCACTTTATCAGACACCATGATGCTTGAATAGTTTTTGCTATCTATATACATGTTCTTGCTGTTGGTACTTGTTCATCGGCAAACTGTTATCTGTTAGCACTCTGAACCATCATTGTGAAATATCTGCTAATTAGTAGCATTTGAACCCCTATACTTGGTTTGTGTGCTTAGTGTTGTTTAGCAGATGAGGAACTTGAGAACAGCAACAGTGAACAGGAACAGGGAGGAGGCATCTTTTCTGTTCTCAAGTTTCTTAAGAAGCTCTCCGTTACTTCAGAGGAGAATAATAACCTCCAGGTCAAGCTTATTCATGAATCAAAAATGAACATTTGCAAAATGCCAAAAAAAGTCTAGATGTAATAAGCCTCATATTTACAACAGCTTTCAAGAGCTAGCATTTTTCAAGAATTATCATACTTAATGTAATAAATTGACATGCAAATTGTCCAGAAGAATCAGCTTATCCACTCACGAAAATAAGGAGTTGTTCAAAGGGAATGGTCACCTACACAGTGATTTGAGACAGGAAAGGGATAGTACTTTCCCAGCTACTGTATATCTCCTGAAGAAAAGGAATTCTCCAAAAAAGAAGGAACATGAGCAAAGGCCCTATATTTGGCATTTGTAAGTGAGAGAAACGGTGAAACAAGCTAGAAATAGAAGTGGAGGAGAAATTCTATTCTGAAGTGTTTATAGAAATCAAACTGTGTAACTGAGAATCACTCTGGGATGAATGTTCTTATACAAGTGCCAGAACTTCCACCTTGATTCTTTATCTGAAGACAACCATCAAATGGACCTAAGCAAAAGACTTGCATTAAAAAAAAAAAAAAAAAGCTGTCTTCTTTGAAATGACTCTGATAAAGTTCATGGTTTTGTTCTAAAATATTTAGATACTTAATAAAAATAGATTATATCCTGAAAATGGTAGAATTAGCTGGGAAGGGAAAAAAGGGCAAAACCTGGCGCAAGTTTTTTTGTTTAAGCATTATTTTAAGTGTTAATGTTCAACTTATTTAACAAATAATAATGACTATCCATAGCTGTGAAGCCTGTGTGTGGATTATGACAGGGGAATGTAAGCAAGCTGTCTGTAATTGCAGTAACTACAAAATATCCTCTGATACTGAATAAGATTGAATTTGAGATTGGCTAGCATGACAACTGAAAATGTCACCCTCTTCTGCAATTATACTTATTGGAGATCCTTTTGTTCTGAGTTATTTTTCATCTAATTAGTGTAATATAACGTATTGAGTGCTAGCTTTTCTTGAAATGTAACAAATTCAAGAGGTTACCACAGAAAAATTGGACTTTGAAATAGAAATTTCTGGAAGCACAGTATTTTAGGTTTAGCTAGAAAAAAAATGAAAGTGACAGAAAGAAAATGCAGTTGGCCGGTGCACTTTTTCTTTTTTTAACTTCACATAGGCATCATTTAATCTTTTAGGGTAGAAAAAAACACCTTGCTGAAGCAGTAGCAGCACTGCCTACAGCAGTTTGAACATCAACCATCCAAATATTAAGACGGTCCAGTTTGTTAGGTCTGAAATCACTGTGCAAAATGGCACAGTGACAGACTATAGCAGAGCTTTTCAGAATAATCTTTTTGCAGTTATGGTAAATTATCTTCCAACTTGGGCAAGTGTGTTGCTGTTCTGCAGTTATACCATCACATGTCTCTCTTTTTTTCAGAAAAATGCTGTTAGTCCTTCTCCTTACCTAAAAATTCTCTTTGATGCACTGAACTTTAACATTATGCTGTTTACCTGTCTCCTTAAAATGTACAACAGATATAAGGCAGGAGAAAAAAAGTGCTAAAAGCAAGTAGCACTCGAGGAGTGGTTATTATGAAACCAGGTATCCAGAAATAGATGGTTTCCCAAAAGCCACCTCTTTATCAAAAGGTCAAAAATTTGACTGTTGAGACTGTCACTAAAATACTAGTACTCACAGATGTCTAAATGCCAGACCAAGTCTCCAAATGTATGCTAAATGTCGTATGTATAGGACACCGTGATTGAAAATGAGCTTTTCGGAGTATCTCATGCATTTCCTTATTCTCTCCAACTCTCACTTAAAAAAAACAAATGGAAGCCATCTACTACAGAGTTTTCCTGTGGGCCATTGCACAGCTGTACATTTCAAAACATAGAATCATAGAATCCTTAGAGTTGGAAGGGACATGTAAAGGTCATCTGGTCCAGCTCCACTGCAGTGAACAGGGACATGCACAGCTAGATCAGGTTGCCCAGAGACTGATCCAGCCTCACCTTGAAAGTCTCCAGGAACGGGGCATCCAGCACATCTGTGGGCAACCTGTTCCAGTGCCTCACCACCCTCACTGTAAGAGACCTTCTCCTTATATTCAACCTAAATCTACCCTCTTTAAGTTTGAAGCCATTTCCCCTTGTTCTGTCACCACAGACCTTGTTGAAGAGTCTGTCCCATTCTTCCTTATTAGCTCCCCTTTAGATACTGAAAGGCTGCTCATGGAAGACCATTGATTAGTCTTCAGGCCATGCTTCATGAAGGCTAGTTTACCTCTTGATGGGAATAGGAAATCTTAGATATAAAAGATTCCTAGCATATTAAGAAATAATGTTTTCTTCCTCTGAAGTTCTTGCTCGCTGCTGCATCCATCATTCTGGATGATATCATGCTGAATATAATTCACAAATAGAGCCCCCCAGGTAATATTTTCATATGTTTGCATGCTCAAAGTATTAGATTTTTTGACCCAACTGAAAGCAAATGCTTTTGGATTTGAATAGGTCTTGCTCTCCTCTTTCACCAGATTGAGTTTTAAATTTAATAGAGTAGCTGTATCAGTTTTCCAGATGCTGTTTTCTAGTGTTTTAATTTCTTAAGGATATGCAAAATGGCTTGAGAGCCATTCAGAGGCAAAATGAGGATTCCAACTTCAAATACCTACAATTTAAGTTATTTTTTCTTTAACCAATCACAAAAGTAAGGATCAGTTGCAACATTTGGACCTGGATGTGTGTTTAAATCTGCCTTCACTTATCCTTGATGCCTGCAAAAGGGATTAATAGAATTTTGCTTCTTGCAGTAAACTCTGTTTTAGATAAAAGACAGAAATTAATATGTTACAGTCTGGATGCTCTGCAATATGCAGTGAAGGGTGTGATGAATACCCACAATGTATGATCAGTATATAACCAACCTCGAAGAATAGTATGTTTCACAAATTGTTTTGCAATTGTATTTCAATTCAATTTGTAAAAAATACAAGTTTTAATGCTTGGTGTGAATTTCTTGCTGTGAATGTCCATGCGTGCATAGCATGATCTAGAAATTAAATTTAGAAATTAAGAAATTAAATTCTGCCACAGAAGAATAGAAAAGAAATGCAGCTTTTCTTCTTTACTTCCAATGAACTTTAATGGGAAGGTAACATTTTTTTTTTGTCATTGGATTACCTGTAGACTGAGGCATGCCTCAGGGAAGATTGTCAAGCTTGTTGAAAATAAGCTACCAGATCATTTCTTTTGGAGCCTGCAACTTAACCTCATGTCGATACCTTCTAATGTGACTTTTGTGGTATTGTCTTCACATTCCATCTTTGCCTACCTATGTTTTGATGCATGTCATCGTGGCACAGATTATGCCAGCACGATACTGTAGCCTTGCTATTGGTCAACCCAGTTTGCCCTAATGAAGAAATTCATAAAATATCATAGCCTGAATAGATCAAGAAAAGCATGCAAGTAGTTCAAGGAGAAGCAGTGCTTTTTTTTTTTTTTTTTTTGTGTGTGTGTGTGTGTGTGTGTGTGTGTGTGTGTGTAGTTCTTCTATTCACACAATATTTTTCCCCATCTCATCTTATTCAAGCAGCATTTTGCTGTAAGGCAAGGTCCAGTCTTTAAGCAAGAGACCTAGGCATTCAGCTAAGGAGATCTGTAGCAGAAGCTGCTTCCTGTTTTGGAAATAAAAATGCTTCAAGAGCACAGAATTGATCTAGATGCTTAATGCACAAGAAAACTGCTGAGAGATCTGTAGCTTTCTCCCAAAGGACAAAACTGTAGAAATAACATGGAAACGTCACCAAAAATTTATTATTGCACAAGTGAATAATGCCTAAATATTGCTAATGACAAATTTACTAAAGCTGATAGATCCTTTTATGGCTGCTTAGCATGCTCCCTCTTTTTCCTCTTTCTCGTCCCCTCCTTTTGAGGGGTCTCAAAAAGCAAAATTGTGGAATTACTCCTCCCAAACTTTTAAATTTAGAAAATGCTATTTTTTAAAAAACTAATAATTGTGGAAATATAGCCTTCATCTTGCCCGATAATTCTGTTTTCAACACTCCCCTTCAGGTAAGCATTTGCTCATTTTACAATCCTTTTGCTAATCTTCATTTTACCTCATAATTTCCCTTGTGATACCGTATCAAATGCTTTACTGATAGATTTAATTTACTGCATTTCCTTTGTCTGAATAATCAGTTATCTTATCAAAGAAACTTATCAGGTTAGTTTACTACAATCTACCTTTGGCAAACTTATGTTACATTTTATCCCATTTTCCATTTGACTGTATGCCTTTTCCTTTTTTGCTCGAACATTTGCTATGGTTGTGCTATTGAAGCTCCTGATGTTACATCAACATCAAACAGATGTGAGATCTGAATCAGTTTCAATAGACTGTAGCAGTCTTGCAGAATCCTATTCATTCTCACACCTATAAAGTGTTAAGTTCTCATCTGTCAGACAAATAAAATATCATCTATTATTTTTCATTGTCATAACAGCAAAGGGCAGGTAAGCTGATTTTGAGCCTTGGCAGGTGAATGTTCATGGTGATTTGCAAAAGGTTTTCTAGAGATAGAATCAGAGACATCTACCTGCACATGAGAGTGCTTGGGCACTTGCATTAGCAATACCTTAATGTATGTATCAGTAATGAAAATCTTAATTAAGAATGCTGCATCATTGTCCATGAACAGTCTTTCTTTCTCTGTATGTGAAGTCCTTTGTGTATTGCAGCATCTACCTGCTCCAGACAGACAGAGCTCTTGAAGAGTGCATCTGGCAGATCTTGTGATTATTAAAAACCAGCAAATGGCAAACTCTTACTCTTCTTTTGTCTCAGCACTGATGCTTAGAATAGTGGGGCATACAGTATAACTTACAGGTTTGTTTATTTTTTATTTCTTTTTCCGCTTTGTCATCATATTGGTTGGTTTCAGAATCCAGTAGCATTGATTAGAACTGAACAATGTAGTTTATAGTTACCAAAATGTGACAGGCACCTATCTACCCAACAATATACTTTTTCCTTTAGAAACAATGCACTTGCCTAGGCCATGTTCTGTATGCACAAAAAATATGCTAATGTGATGTGAAGACTGAGATTTTAATCTCTGTAAATTCAGGAAATTTAGAGTTAATGTTCCCACAGCAACCTTACCTCTGCCCCTTTCTTACAATTGAGTCTTTTACTGCACGATCCTTAGCTGTGGGTTTACCCAGGCAATGCAGTACCCAGAGAAGAAAATGTGATGGGTAGGAGCTGCTGAGTTTTTCCCCGTAATTATATTACAATCACATTTTGTTGAGCACTGTCTATATGTGTGATGTGATTTGAAACAGATTCAGAAAGCCTCTCAAAAATAATGGACATGAGTTACAGATGTACAGATAAAAGCACAAATAGTGTAAGGTGAGGAAGGATGCACGCATGCACATATGCAAACATTTCTCTGCATGAAAACCAATCAGAGTTGTGTCTTTTGCTTTCCAATGAGTCAGGCTGTCATCTCAGATTCACTGTCATGTCACTGACATTGATAGCTTCTCTGGACTCACACCTGCACAGTGGGAGAATATGTGCCAGAAGGGATGAGAGTAAAGTACTGCTATTTTCTTGAAATGAGAAGTAGCTAAGGAGTTCCTTCTTGGCTGTACAAATCCACAGAGTTTAGCCCTATACAAAAAGCTGCACATGCAGTGACTTTCCTTTTGCACAGAAAGAGTTAATGCAACCTAACCAGAGAATGCTTGCTGAGGCCATAGGTTTGCATGAGGCAGAAAAGTCACATATGCCTTTACATCATCATATGAGAAAATAGTTTTGAGAGTGAAGTCTCTGTAATCCAATAATCAATCAAACTGCAGCTCCTGTTCCAGCCACCATTAATATTCTCAGAACCAATATTTACTTCACTAAGGCATCAAAAACTGAAATACCTCAGATTAAATGAAATGTTTAAATAAATGACTGCTTGATATCATGTCATTGCACTTTTATCTGGGCAGAATATAAGCAAAGAATCTTCTCCAATCTGATTGCAAGGATGCTATAATTAAAACTGCAGGAGTATGCAATGGTAAATTGAATTCAGAACGCTTATGGAAAGCTATTGCCAGCACAGTGGCATACCATAAGAGGGCTGTATGTTGTGGTAAGGGGAACAATGCAGTGTCCTTGTCTACCATAAGTAACAATTTTGAACTTCTGGAGAGCAGATAACCATAGGTCTAGAGCGAGAAGACAGTGCCAGAGATACAGTAGTTCTCCTTAAAATGTGTTTGAGTATACAGAGTGAACTATAGGCAGGACAGAGCTTGCCAGTCTCCTGTATTGCATCTTACTTAGACTTACTTAGATGGCAAGAATAGTGACTCTTTTTCTTCATTTTTGGTGCTTGGGTTTTTTTGGTTTGGTTTGGTTTTGGGGGGGGGGGGGGGGTTGTTATTTATAAAGTTGAGAAGTTTCAGTGGTGTCCACAGTTAGAAAACTGTAGCTTAAAGTCTGGTAGAATCTTTAGGAAAAAAAAAGATATTTTAATGTGGTAATAGCCTTATTATTTCTAAACCAAATGATTTTGAACATGGCAGTGTTGCTACTTCTCTTTTAGGACTATGTACGTGTCAAGTTTGATGTTTTAAAACAAAGCTGTGTTATAATTATACAAGCATGTTTGAGGAAAAAAAAAAAAAAAGGCTTATGGAAAACTTAACAGCTGGAAACTGTTTTTTGCATACTTGGATGACTCAAAAACAGCTGAATGAGTTTTTGCAAAGCTTTACCAAAAATGTCACTTCTGGATTGAGACAAGGCATGAGAAATTTCTGCTGAAAAGGTAACAGTTTCAGAAAGATATAAGCAAATATAGACAGAGATTATTTAATTCATCAACTTCGACTGTACAGTCCTTAATGTAATGCTAGAAAAATAAAAGAATTCATATTTATCTGGTTTTTCAGAGATTTCAAAGATCTGTACTAGAATTTAAGGAACTAAGCTTTGTAGCTGTGAGTTAATCAAATATTAATATTTATATTTCATTTGAATATCACATATTCAAACAGGAAAACAAAGACACAGAGAAAGGTGCAGGGCTTGCCAAAGTTTGTGTAGGAAGAAGATGTGAGCATGTTTAGCACCCCCATGCCTTCAGATTGCTCAGCTTTTGAAATGCAGCTGCTCCCAGGCGTGCTTGGCACTGGAGAGCCCAGGGCTCGTCCCTCTCCAGCCCCCATAGCAGGTGAAGAGAGTCTCACCCACACCAGGTACCCAGCTTGCCTCTTTCTGACTCCCACCGCAGTACCAAAGGTAAATCCTGCCCCTTTCTGCCTCTGTGATCGTGACACTGAGTTCAGGTATTTTCCCCAGCCACGCTCCTCCTCCTCCAGGAGATGGTGATAGAGGTGACAGGGCTGCCACTGGCAATGTATTCTGGGGTCTTATTCAGGAAACAGTCCAATCTGTAGCTCAGCAACAATCATTTTACTGTTTGAAACCTCGGTTGGTGAATAAATGCCATTTTATTGCTGCTTAGTTTGGATGTTGAGCTGTGTTGGAGGAAACTGCTCTTCTTTCATACTGAATTTTGTTTTAGGGTGGTGTGTGTGAAAAATAACACAAATAGGAGTATTTTTGGATGACCATACTGAACAGTCAGCAAGAAGAAAAGTACAGTATGGTGCAGGGAAATCTGTTTGTAGTAAAAGCAATATGAGCTTGTGGCTTGCAATTGGGATCAAAACGTGGGTTTTCGCTTGAGCCCTAGCAGAAAAGCTCCCTCTGATGCTGAGAGAATCTCATGCTTTCCTGTCATTGCACCTTCATTTCTCCCTCTGCATATTAGCAGTAATAATGACCCAGCTCTCCAGAATGCTGTTCCGTCTAGAAGCTCAGCTGTTATCAGCAGTTTTGTAGAAATGCTGTTCTCATCTAAGAAACCCTCTCCTTGTTGAAGCACAGAATGCTGTTGCCTTACCTTGCCCATCATACAGGCTTCATGGTGCTCCCTCTTTTAGCTCTGCACGATGGCTGATGCTGAGATTTAGAGTGTTGCTCGGCACTGCCTTGTGCATTATGCAGCAAATTTCCAGCAGCAACCCCAGGTTAAGGATTCAGTGCTGATATTTCATTGGGCCACAAATATAATTCCATTTTCGAAGCACAGCTGATCTGAGGTCCTTGTGAAATAATAATAATGAGGGAGACTTCAGCTTGCCATTTTACAGGCACATTTGCAGCAGCCCCAGAATTAGTTAGATTTAATCTGCTCACCTAAACTATGGATTCATATGAAGAACTAAATTGTATCTAGCCAGCTAGGAACACCTATCCAAACACATCCCCCCAGAACAGCCAGCCACAACTGATCTTTCCTAAGCTTTTTGAAAGCTTCGTCAGAGTGTCTGTATTGACCATCTTGCTCATGAACGGCCTCCATTTTGTTTACTCTTCATCTTTTGCCCTTTTGAGGTGACTGGTGTTTTCAGGGCTTCTAGCAACAAGCCAACCTTATTCTCCTGCTAGCAACAATCTGCCACCTGTGCACCCAGAAGCACCGATGTGCTTCTCCCATCCTGCTCTACTGAGCTGCAGCCAACAGCTCTGTGCCTCTTCTGGTGCTCCTCATGAAATCCCAAACATCAGGGTGTTGATTCTGGGGCACCACGGTATAAGAGGAACAAAGGAATGCTATGAAGATGGGGAAGGATCTGGAGGGCAAGGTGTAACAGCTGAGGGCTCAGTGCAGAGCAGAGGAGCCGAGGGGAGGCCTGATGGCGGCTGCAGCTCCTCACAGGGAGCGGAGGGGCAGCGCTGAGCTCTGCTCTGTGTGACAGCGACAGGGCCCGAGGGAACGGCATGGAGCTGTGTCAGGGGAGGGCAGATGGGGGTTGGGGACAGGGTCTGCACCACAGTGGGCATGGAACGGGCTGCCCAGGGCAGTGGGCATGGCACCATGGCTGGATTTCAAGGAGAGTTTGGACAATGCATTCAGAAATAGTGTTTGGATTTGGGCTGGTGCTTTATGGAGCCAGGAGCTAGATTTGCTGATCCTTCTGGGATTCTTCCAACTCAGGATATTCTGTGATTCTCAAATAAATTGACCACTTGAACCACCCTTTAGCTGGGCATTTGGAGGAAATTATGCTCTTCAAATTTACTAGCAGCTTTGTTTTCTCTGAAATAATGCAAATAATTTTTCTGGTCCAAAACATTTCCACTATTGCATTTAAATGTTTTCTGATTTTCATACAAAAACAAGTCAAATGCTGAGCAGCATTGTTCCACATCTCTCCTTCTTGTACATCTACACTCCATGCAGCAGGAATTTTCAGGTTCTTGGCTATTTTTGTCAGGACTCATTTGTTCTTGCTTTCCCAAGTCATCTTTTAGATTGTATGATTTTAAAATATTTGTTGATCAGAGGTGATACGTTGAGATGACTAGATAGAGAAAAGAGAAGAAGGAGTAGTAGAAGGCAGAAGTCAGTGAGCTACTCTGTTGGAGATAAATACTTACCTGGAGAAAGAGCCGCATCCTGCGAGGCCCAGAGCAGTGTCAGTAGAATGGAGTTGCAGGCTGGCAAATTCTGTGCTTTTTCACTAACTATTATGAACAGCACTTTAAAAAAAAACACAACAGACCTTTGAATACAGTTGCATTGAAACCCTGTCTGAAGTAGGAGAAGCAAACTAAAACCCAGTAAGCAAAGTCTTAAAAAAAATATTTCCAATGACAATAGTTTGAATACAACAGCTGACATCACTTAAAACAGCACAGGTGCATATGGGACGCATGTTGTGTGTCTTTAACAGCAATATGACCCTTTGCTACTGCGTATGCACGAAGTCATGTAGAGCTTGCACAGCAAGGTTGTGCTAGCAATGCATGCATAACTCACCTGTATGTGCATGCTCTTTGTGAATCGTTCTGTCAGCCCATTTGCAGTTTGCCCTGGGATTTTGCAGTTGTGCAGTCTTGAAGATCTCTGGCTTGTCAGAAAGAGCGATAAATTGAATTGGTTTGTATGGCAACAGGGTTGGTAGGAGGATCAAAGCCTTGGTATAAAATAAAAGCAGCTACTTGGCTTCTACTTGCCTGAATGTTTCTATTTCTCTCTTTTTTTTTTTTTCATTAGTATTTCCATCTGAAAGTATTGAATTCTCCAGTAGTTAGCAAAATATTGTACCAACATGGTTACTAAAGAAAGGATTGCCTCTTTAGTTACTGTGAGAAGGAGAATGTGTCACTTGTATGAAGGGTCTCAGAAACTGTGTTTTTCTAAGGTTGATCAACATTTCATTTTAAGTTCACAGAGGCAGTCACCTAGACGGCATCACATACCTGATAATTCCAGCTTACCCTGAGAAGTCTGTGGTCAGCTAGAAATTTGGCAGGTTGTCTCTCAGGTCAGGAAGTAGTTCTGGTTTACAGATTTAAAAGCCAAAATCTGTTTTAGTATTTCTTAAATGTCAAAACAACCCTCTGACCTTGAAAATGACTTTTTCTGTATACTTTTTGTGCTTTTAAGTGAAAAACAGGTCTTTTTCTTAGTGAAATAGTGTAGCCTGGTAGTTGTCAAATCTGAGAATGGAGGGAAGAAAAAGTGACGTTAACTCATCTATTCTTTCTCTTTGCCAGCACAAGAATGAGTATCATTCGTATCAATGGCAGCTGGAAAGGAGAAGTCTTACTAACTGCTAATGCTGCTTCCAGTTTATTTCTATAATGTACACTCCATCTTCTGTCTGTATTATTTCAGATCTTATAATAACAATACACAGGAGGACAAGATTTTCTGCTGTAAATCAGAAGAGCCCTCCTCTTCCCCCATTTCAGTTTGTACTCTTCTAAGTGTTACAGGAAGGAAAAGGCCGTATTTAATGCCAAATGCATGCTTCTCTAGTCCAGACTGATGATTTCTGACTCTTAATATGACTACTTGCATTTAAATATGACATTTGAGCAGTCCATTTAGTTTACGTATCTCCAGTATTCTCATTTCCTATAGAGTCCTTTTGCCACTTCTGAATGTTTTGTGGTTTTACTTCCTCTGAAAATGTGCCCTTCTTTCATCCTTCCTCCTTCTTTTCCTCACTTTTTGCTCACTCCTCCGGTTCTGTTATGGTGAATCACCAAACTTTCTATAAGGTGAACTCTAGTCCTTTTCTACCTCAGTTATCAGTAGTATCTAATGTGAGAGCATTTTCCAACACTTTCTGCCTGAGGGGTTCCTGTGGGTAACTGTTAACAAATTAGCTCTCTTTGGGGTTCCCTGAGCAGATAAATCATATTTTCACCATGTAGTTGAAAAGGAAACTGAAGGATAGTTCTTGATTTGACAGAACGCCTGAACACATATTTCTTTTATTATAAGGGTCATTCTTAAGAGACTGTCTGTGAAATCATTAGAAATGTCTATTTCAAGTTGTCTGCTGAAATGCATCTTTAGGTGTGGTCTTTATCACAATCAATTCATTAGGTAATATTGTTATGTAGAGGTGAGGAAACAGAAGTATAGCATTTTCTTGAAATCATACAATTTGAATGCTGATGCTCACAGAGATAAACAGCTTTCTTCTTCATCTTTTGTGGTTCTATTCTTCACTTTCTTCCTGGAGCTGATCATTTGAAAGATTGAACTCTTCATAGACTCTTCGGAGAAGAGATTGAATTTGGAGGTATTAGCTTTAGTATTCTGAGGTGATGGTTATTCAGCCATTTTACAATGTAATGTTAATAATTATTGAGTACACTGAAGCATTAAAAAGTAATACCTGTCAACTTAATATAGAGTGGTATGCCAACTTAATATAGAGTAAACACCTACTTCTGGCCTGTAGTTTAATTATTTAATCTTGACCTAATCCACCATTTAAACCAGTTTCAAAATGAAGTGGTTATATCGCTGAAAGTAATTGTTTGTTCCAATCTATAGGGCTAAATTCAGAAGTGGCATCAGTAATAGGAGAGAATTACAAATTGCACGCAGGTGTGAGGAAAATAAGTGACAAAAAAATATACTCTTGTATATTGCCACAGCTCTCTTTTTTCCTATCACTCACCCCTGTTGGTAGCCATTTCTGCTGACCTGGCTTTGCCCCACTTCCTGCCTCCAACTATCAAGTTTCAGCAGTATACAGAAGTATCTCAGATGGAAAGTTTACACTTTCTCTGCTCTGAATTCACATTTGCATCCATCCCGTGATCTGGTGTAGAGCTGAAACCACAGTGGGTTCCACTGAACATTTTCGGTCAGTTGACTTGACCTTGCACTGAGTGAGGGCCACAGGATGCCAGAGCACTTCTAGTGACCTCAGTGGAATTGCTACTGAATCACTCTGATGTAAATATGAGCAGATCTCAAGTCAACAGCCCTCAGTGATGAAATGTTTCCAGCATCTCGTTTCAGGAAAAACAGTGAGACCCTTTGAAGAAAAATACCTCCCTCTTTTTTTTTCCCTCTCTGTCTCTGAACGCCTCCACAAGACAACATGGGAGAGGGGAGGAGAAGAGCAAATATTCAACAGGAAATTTTTCATTTTTCTTCAGACTTTTTGAGAAAAACTTCCCCCTCAATCAAAGTCCCCAAAGACAGAGCCCGGAGACCTAACTGCAGGCTTGAAAAAATAAGGAGAAGGAAGGGAAGATGCCTGGTCTTGTACCAGGCATTCTGCACAGTACCTGTAGCACTGTGGTGTGATGCTGAAAGCTGTAGGGGACCTGGAGCAAGTGTTACAGATGCAGCAAGAACTGTCATGAAGACGAGCCTCTTAGCAGTGTCTTGAGCTGGTCTGCCTTGACCTCAGGAAATCCCCCTGGCTAGATGGGGCTTTTTCATCCACTACATTGCTCTGACTCAAACAGAAATCTCATCTAACCTCCCTGACCAGAATTTGAGCATACACACAGGGTGCAGTGTAAGATTTTGCAATTTCCTTATTTTTGGTTAGTTATTTCCCACCTCCCTCTCTGAAGAAGCCTGTCCTACCTTCCTTTGCTGTTCCATTGCTCTTAGCATGCAAGGACCAATCCTGCCAACACGAGGCACGTCCTCCCTCATCCTGCTTCCTGCCATCCTTCCGTTGTGGTCACATCCCCAGCTGATGTAAACTGGCATAGGGCCACTGACTTGAATATTTTCCCTGGTGGAACACTTGGCCCTTTGATTCTCAGAGAACTTCTCATTTTTAGTGGCACCACAACTGGCACTACTTGTTTACAGGCTTGGGACCATCTACAAGCAAATGCTTGCGTATTAATTACAACAAAGAGCAAATCTACTTGACATTTGATTTTGTTTTTCTTGTTTCCTTGCAAGCTTGAAAATGAGCTGCTTTTTGGCAAAATAAATAAATAAATAAATAAAAATGCATTTCACACTTTTTTTTTTTTTTTAACTTGAAATAGGCCCCTTGAAAAATCTGACATGTTAAACACCACCAAGAAAATGATTATTTGGACATATGGCTCTTCTTCCTGAACTTTGCAGAGAGGTTAGATAACGCTTTTTCACATCTTAAAAGACTACACCCCTGCTACAGCACTAACATATTCTTATGTAATAATCCAGCACTGACAATGTTTTATTCAGTCCTGGTAATATAAGGCTCATTTCTGGTTTGGACAGGTATGAGGGACTGGGTTTTTCACAAATTATCTTTAATTTGTTTGGGTTTTTTTTTGCTTACTCTCTCCTAAAGTAGAGTATAAGATAGAGTAAATCACACACAAAAATACTTCGTGGCTTCCTTTTAATAGGATTTTGCGTTTTTGTATTGCTTGTATTAAGCATCGCTCATTCAATGCAAAAGTAAAAATAAATTTAAAACCTCCACCCTTACATGCAGACAGACCCATCCAAATCCATCCAATTTCTTTTCAGAAAAGCTGTTTGATAAAGCTGCAAAAATTACAAGAATCAAAAAAAAAGTGCTAAACTACCTGAAATAGTGAAGTTTCACAGGAGAATTATGAGCTTTGCCACAACTGATGTTAGCATTCATGTACAGGCTTGAGGCATTTGCAGAATGCATGGACATACAGGAAAACTGTCCAGGAAACAGCAGTTCTCCACAGAGAAAACATCTGAAGTTTTGAAGTATGCTTTTGTCTTGGCACAGGAACTTCTTCGTAAAGAATTTTCAAAACTCTCTGAAAACTCAGGAGAGCCAATGGCTCAGCTGCCAACAGCTGCTCCCCGAATGGGTGAGACCCATCCTGATTTCATATCACAGCCTCAACCACCGGGCTCTGGAGTCACTCTATTTCTCCTTGCTGGAGCCAGAGTTTCCATCTTGGACTTAAGAAACTTCTCTAATAGTATTTTCATTGAAGTGCATTGGATAGTTTTAGATTCTTTCACTTGTAAGCAGAAACTCTTGGTCAGAAGTTGTCCTGTGCAAGAACAGAAGTAACTGCTTTATGGCCACTGTCCAGCCTATTTCTTATGCTGTACATAGTTTGTTCCTTTAAGACCACTTTGTTTAGTGAAAATGGGTTGGAAAGGCTTATACATGCTCACTCCCTAAGTCATAAAATAGGAGTAAGAATTGACATTGTCTGTGACTAGACTGGACCCCCTTCCTGCATGGGGCAGGGACCCTAATTCTGCTGCCCTGAGTGTACTGCTGCTCTCTGTTGCACACAGGGTGCTCAGCTGGATGGAGAAATGGTTTAATCTGATATGACAGCTCCTACATTTTTATCTTTTCAGTGCTTTACTTACATGAATTAATTCTGAAAACACTCTTGTGACGTTACTCATTGTTATGATTCCCATTTTAGAGACCCTGTGTCTAATTCTTAATTATATTAATTCTTCCCTATGCTGGTGAGGTTCCAGATCTGTGAAAGGGTCTCCCAACTCAGGGAAATGGATTGCAGGAATGTCAAGGGCAAAATGAGAGTTCGTTGCCCTATAGCAATTCTCTGTTTCTCTAAGGTCAGAGAGAAATATCAGAAGAAGAATATAAAAGAGGCTCTGCTGATTTGTGCTACAGGCTATACAGGAGTGTGAATCGCTCAACCCATAAGAGGTGTTGTATTGGCCAAAATGACATTACTGAGATTTCTGGCATTCTGTCTTCAGTGTGGCCACAACTTCAAGAAAGTGAAAGTGGCATCTATGGCCCCTTCTTTTCTTTTTACTAGAGCATGTTATCAGAGCATTGACACACACACACACCCCAGTAAAAACAGAGGGGGAGGCAGTGAGCTGGAAGGAAGAGGAAGAGTTTGAGACTTGCCCAAGAAGGCAAGCCATTTCAAAGTAGGCATGGTGTGCTGAAACCAGGATTGTTTATACAACTAATGATAAACTGTTTTCCAAGATAATTAGGATCAAACAGGCAGGAAAAATGAGTGATGAACTACTCTTGATTTCTTCCTGAGCTGGTTTTGTTCCAGTCACCTTGTAAGCAGCAGCTGTCAGTGGTGAGAAAGAGATGGCAGTCAGCCCTATTAGGGTCTTCTTTTCTCGTATCCCCAGGATATGATGGACAATCCTCTCTGCAACACAAAAGAGACAGAACACTACACTCTCCTCTAACCTTTTGGCTTCCTCCTTCTCTCATATCAAAGTCTAAGAAAGAAAATGGTATAAACAGAGTAGGGACCCTTGCATCTGGGGATGTGTTCCAGAAACCGCCAAGGGGATTGGAGAGAGAGTATGTAGGAAGTCATGCCAAGGCAAAGCTGGTTGAGAGGATATGTTGGGTAGCTTCAGAAAAAAACTGTTTGTTGGACAGAAAAGTCAGAGTCAGTGTGAGATCAGTATTCCCCTACTGAAGTTGGAGTTGTTGGCAATATTGATTTCATTGTGTCATTCTGAGAGAGAGCAAGAAAAGTTATAAAAAGAAGGACCAGTGTAGTTTTAGAAATCAGTCTTATGACTTTGGTGGGATTCTCATAAATGTGGCATGCTGAGGCTGTCCTAAGACTATTAACAATACTGTTGTTCTTACAAAGTTTTTGTCCTGTATGAGGGATACAAAAATAATTAATATTTCTACTCAGCACTGAGCCTATGGAAAAGCCTTCCTGTCCTCATACGTAAGTATGAGAGAAAATTAAGCCACCTGGCACCCCGAAATTCTCCTCTCAGAAAATCACAGAATAGAATACAACCAAACAGAACAACATAGAGTGAACTGAATATAACACACAGTGCTTTTGATTTTGGAGCAGAGATACAGTCTGGTAACAGCATGGATGACAGAGGATGGTAGAGTGAGATTGAGAGCTAATGTCTTCATTGTTTAAAAGGTTTCTGAGGCCTCACAATAAACAGTCATAGAATCATATAGAAAACGTTTCCTGCATAAAGCGACTTCTCTATTTATCTGGTTTTTAAGCAGTGATAGGTTTTCCTTCATTCATTAAGAAAATGCATGTATTCCTTTCTAGCTTGTTGTAGCTGAAGAAAGGTGGGAGGGAGACTTGCTCTTCTCCTGTCTCCTTAGCCAGATGTTTTATGGAGCTACCCTAGGCAGCACTATTGCTTTTCCAGTGAAGGCAGATTGCACTGGTGCCTGTCAGAGCATGGCTCACTTTTCAGCATCATACTGCTGGTGGTAATGTGCAAAAAAGAACAACAATGTCTCTCTCAGCCCTGTTTGCAATATTTCAATTTCTCATTCCACAAAGTAGAGCATTATATTTGTTTTGTTTAAAAGATAAAAAATATGGAGCGTCTCTGATGTTCCCCTTATACTTCCTTCTTGTCATCAACTCTCTGAAGGGAAGTGCCTTGGGAACTGCCTGGTGTCAGTGCGAGGTGCTTTAGGAACCTGTCCTGGACATTTGGCAGTTTTAATACACAACTCTGGTAATCGACACAACAAGGGAATAGGCTTGCTTTTTTTCCCCTGAACAATCAAATTGTATACAAGACACAAATGAACGATGCTGCAAAGCAGGGCAGCTTTCTCACCTTAGCATACAGAGCTATCTAAACATGCATAGGGGTGTGTGTTAGCAATGATTGCATACCCAGAAGATCTTCCCATGAGCAAGGATGAGACTTCTGTAACAACTGGACTTTTCAGTCTTTTTTTTCTGATTTCTGTTGTATGGGTTGATATTCACCTTTTCCAACACGCTGTACTGGTTTACATCTCTAAACAAAAAGAAGAGACTCACAGATGCTTGTGGGGATAAGCCAATAAAACTAAAGAAATATATTTAAGCAACTTATCCTGAGATTACATAGTTACACCCTCTTTTCAGGTAGATGGAGCTCTTCACTATCCTTCATTACAGAGCACTTCATTCTCTGCAGAGCCAAATTCTCCTCTGTGCCACCAGATCTCTTGATTTCCCATTAACGTCAGCTCATGTCAGCTGAGTTGCACAGTGGAGTGTTTCATATACATTAAAGGAATGAGGGCTGTGTCATTTCCAGGTCCTTCCCTGTCTGCTGCTGTTCTGTGTCCTCCTTTTGGCTGCCGTTGTGTAATACAAGTAGAAGTCAGAAAGTGAGGAGCTGTTCTGGTGGCTTTGCCTTTCATAAATCCTGCCATTTGCCAGTGGCAAATGCATTTTACAGTTCTCATATTTAAACATCTATTCCAATTCTATTGCCACATTGCCTTCCTACAGGCTGAGTATTGTGCAGGAGAGACGGAAAGCTTGCTGCAGCGCTGATTGCCTTTCCCAGAGGAAACAGCAAACTTTATTCAACTGGTCAGATCAAGCTTTCAATTCTCACTTCTTTGGTGGAACTTTCTTGATGTATGCAGTGATTTTTATGAAGGGCAGGTATGCTAGGGGGTGCAATGCAAAGAAAGAAATCATCATTGTGAACATTAATGTAAAACTGTGATGAAATCTCAGGAGGGGAAGATGTTGTGCATTTCTGGAGCTGCTCTTGGCCTTTTGCATTTAGATTCCAGATCTGTGCTTGAAATGCTGGCAGAAATCAGGAGGTCTTTGACTTGTGTAGCTTCTGGTAGGAGGGGACCTTCTAAGAGAAGAACTTAGCAGCAGCACTTTCTACATTAAATGCTACAGGAGATTTGGGGATCAGTGTACCAGGAAGACATGCTAATAAAATATGTGCCACATAGTAGAAACTCACCTGGGTGAAATGCTGCTCCTTCTGATATCAATGGAAATTTCCTTTTGACCAGGGGTTGCTATGGCAGCAAGCACTGGAAATGAGAACAAGGACATTTTGATATGTCTACACTGTGGATTGCAAATTATGATACCCGAATTAGTTTTAAACAGTCTTGCAAGAAGTGGTCTAGTTAAGGCAGCCTGGAACGTCACATGGCCTCATTTACCACTAAGCAGCATGCTGTGCCGCACTAGAGTCCAACCTGCCTGGGGCGGAGGAGAGGCAAAGAGGTATTTGAGGGAACTCTCATTCTTGTGCAATGGGATGGGGAACAGACTGCGACAAGGAGCAGTGTAGGAAAGAAGAAAACAGGAGGAACATAAGTCCAGGAAGTCACCTGAATGGAGGGAATGGAGGCAAGATAGTGGTGTTAAAAGTACCAGTACACTTCCCTTGGTTCCATGGCATTCAGTGTAGGGCTGCTGAATCTCAGCATTTCCAGTGTCAGGCAAATAATCTCTGAGCCATGGAGGAAGTGTCACTGCTGGTTGCTGCTTGCTTACCAGCAGGTTTGTCTGGCAAATCTCTGTCTTAGAGCTCTGCAGGTGCTCCTGCTCCACGGAATGACATTCTGCTTTCAAGTTTGCTTTAAGAGAATACCCTGAGAAATTATAGTGAAAACACATTACTGTAACGTTAATGTTACTAAGTCAAGCACTTAAAAGTTAGGAAATGCCACAGTTAATGTTGCCTGTGCAACCTTACTGAGGGCCCCTTGTACCATTACGGTAGCATGTAATTACATGGATGTTTCACTGTTTCTTGCAGTGAACTCCTGCATCAAGTGGTCACAGCATCTTTCATTAGAAACACAGCCCAGGGCTGTTTTGCACCCTGATGGATTATTAGTCTGGTACTGACCCAGAGTAGAGAAAACTACCTGTCTGTGTCACTGTGCTCTGCAAAATCTCCTAGTCTGGAAGGTGGTTGAGGCCTTTGATTGCACTGTGTTCCTCTGAAATCTGCTTTAGTGGTGCTTTTAGTAGTGCCTTTCCACTCATAATCCTGCTAGAGTACTGCACATTTTGGGTGGCAGCAATTCATATTTTGGAGAGACAATTCGTAAGTAGCATTTAACATTGCATATGCAAATGAGTCCTGCGACCCATTTGCGTATGCAACGTGTCTCTCTTCTGCCAAACCCAGTTGGTTCTTCCTCCTGTCTCTGCCGTGCCACCCAGGACACTGCATTTTAAATGGAAGAAAGTTGCAGGAACCCACCTTTTCCTGCATAAGAGTCTGAGAGAGGGGATTAATAATTTTGATGTCCCCTGTCAGCTCTCCATGGACAGTGAAATACATAAAAACTGCTGCTAACTATGCCTGGAGATGTGCATAGAAGAGACAGCTGAATGAATGTAGAGAAGTTGCTAAGGCTTCTGTTTCTGTTATTTTTTTTCCTATCTTTTTTTTTAAGCAGCTGTACCCAAAATGTGAAGTGAGAGGGAATCCCTGAGCACACTCGTGAAGACCAGCAGTCAGCCGAGCTTTACACTCCTTCCCTACTTTCTTCTCAGATTTAGAGCAATGCTTGCAGGTTAGCCGAGCCCATTTCAAACTTTATGTACAGCTCGTAGAGCTGATTGTGAATTTCTGGATTAGTGCTGTGGCAGTACAGTGGATGTGTTTGACACATAGGGAAGATGCCTGTGTCTCAATAAATTCACTCCTTGATGTCCTTTTAGAGAAGGGTATGCATGTACCCCAAAGCCCTGCACAAGTCCCCAGCCCCTGACAAGGGACAGCTCTTGGGGAGTGAGGGGACAGTGCTCAGCAGGTTGCATTAAGCTGCAATTCCACGGTGCTGGAGTAATGCTACTCTCCACTGCCTGCTGTGGGACAGGGGCTGCCCAGCCGCACCTTTCCAAGGGGAACTGTGAAAGTGCTATAGGTTTAACCAGGCTCTTCAGGCTGGACAGGGCTCTGAGCAACCTGATCTAGCTGTGGGTGTCCCTGTTCATTGCAGGGAGTTGGACTAGATGACCTTTAAGTGTCTCTTCCAAACTCAAACAATTGTACGATTCTATTCTACGTTTCCAGGTACCCCCTGCCTGGCACGCAGCTCTGCCGTGTTTGTTGCCAGGATTAGTTCATTCGAGCTGCATTTCAGTTCACAACCTGGGGCAGAACGAATAGATTGCTTTGCCACCTATTTTTAGGTAGAGCTTTTTTTCATCCCTGGTGCCTGGGACTCGTCTATCCTAATAGCTGGCAGTGCCTTTTTACAGCATCCCCATGCAGATCCAGCAAACACTCAATTTGCCGGTGTGTATGTAGACACATCCGTAGCACAGATACGCTCTCAGATCTCGTGTAGTTCCAGAATAAGAAATTGTCACTGATCCACCAGGAGAATGTGGCTGAGCGGCCCCACACTCCTGCAGTATGGGACCGGGGACGGCAGGGACCCAAACCCCTTTCCACCCAGGACGGGTGGCCGTGGGGCTCCAGGACTGCACGTAGCTGCTTCGGTGGAACCTCCCGTGGCACAGCATAGGGCAAGGGAAGGGACCGTCCGGCTTTTGGGAGAGGGGCCCCGTGCAACGCCGTCTGACTCGGTACTTTTTGTTTGGTGGTAAGTTTTAATAGTTATCCTTGGAGGATTTTCCAGGCGAGCTTATCTGAATACACCAACAGTCTTTTTTGTAATATTCGCATTTCCCCTTTGGTTCAGCCGAGCCCACTGACAGATCATTCAAATTCAATTGTTTTATGTCTAAGCCGAACAGCTAATTAAAGTAGGGATGATTAACCTGACTGGCAGTGTCGCTCTCCCTCCCTCCCTCCTCCCTCCCTCCCTCCTGTTCCAATCAGTCTTTTTCTCACACTCTCTCCCTCTCTCTCCCTCTCTCTGTCTTTTGCTCTACTGTTTTTTTTCCTCCCTCCTAAACGTGGTCTGCTTGCTGATGGCAGAATGGCACTCGGAGATTTGTGCATTGTGTCTGGTTTCCTACGGGCAGGCTGACCCAGTGCCTCTAGGGACTTATCAATAGACCACTCAGAAGAGACAGAGACAGGAGAAAGGAGGAGGGGTGGGGGGGTGGGGGGGAGAGAAAGAGAGAGAGAAAGAGGGAGAGAGAGAGAATCAATATCAAGAATAGAAGGAGCTCCGAAGCCATTTTTTTTTTTTTTTTTAAAGAAGTATCAGGACTTGGGAAGAGGGTGACAAAGAAGGTTTTTCAAAGAGGCAGTGGAGGAGGTTCTAATAAATTTGGAAGGAAACAGTTCCCTGTCTTGGGAAAAAAGGAGAACTCCTGGCTGATTAGCATTCACACCAGGTATGAGATGTTCCCTACCCCTTATCACTGTCGCAACCGAGATGGGAAAAGCTTTTTTTTTTTTTTTTTTGCTTTTTTTTTTTTGCTTTTTTTTTCTTTTTCCTTTTTTTTTTTTTCCCTTTTTCTTTTCTTTTTTTCTTTTTCTTTTCTTTTTTTTTTTTTACCCCCCATCTCTGCTCTTTAAGGAGCTGGAGCGAGCGTGTATTTTGGTATGTCTGTCGCTGGTGGCAGGGGGAGAGGAGCTGTGGGCATTGGTGTGCCGGGAGCAGAGAATGGAAGCAGGGCAGCGGGGAGGGGGCGCGGAGCGCGGCGCGGGGGCTCCTCTTTGTGCACCCCCGGGGGCTGCCCAAGTTCATTACCAGCAGGTGGATTTAGGCAGGGAGTTACTTAACGCTTGACCGCCAGTTTTGAAAAAAAAAAAAAAAAAGAAAGAAAGAAAGAAAGAAAGAAAGAGAGAAAGAAAAAAAAAAAAAAAAAAAAGACCTGCTTCCTATGTCTATTAAAGGAAGCTCCAATTTTTTCCCTCTCTCTCTCCTCTCTCTCCGCTTCCCTCTCTTCCTAACCAGACAGCGGGAGGGTTCCTGGCTCCCAGCCAGCCCAAAAGCCTCTAAGTGTTTTGCACTTGTTTCAGGGAGCCCGGGGTTTTTTCAGCATTTTCACTAGAGAACAAAGAGTTCTTTACAAAGGAAGGGGGAGAGCGAGCTTAATGCCGGAGATATGTTTTTCTATTTTTATTAGGGTGTTTTTTGTGTTTGTTTTTTTCCCCTCCTAAAAAGAAAGAGGCAGAAGCAAGGCACAGAATGTGTGGCAGCAGCAAAATAGATTGAAAGGAAATTCAGTTCCCTTACCTCCAAATTATAATTTGGAATTAATAAGAGCAGGAATGGAAGGGGGACGAGACCAAGTGAGTTTGATATGTCGTTCTTTTCTCCCCTTTTTTACTCTCTCTTTAAATCTGATTGCTGTTTTGCCAACTTACCTAGTCCTTTTTTTTTTTTTTTTTCTTTTTCTTTATTGGCATAAAAGTTATACTGTGAGCAGTTTCTGTTTACTTAAAAAATCAAACAACAAATTCTTACTGGGGAGGGGGGGAAAAAAAAGGAAACGGGGTGGTTTCGGTGAAACATAAATACGTTGGTGGGAACAGAAATCTTTCACTTTCTGTCACTTAGAAAAAAAGTTGGTAATGGCTTGTTGGAGCTGGGATCCTAAAATACAGATGGGGCACCGGCGTCTGTGCCCACGGCCCCAGATTTTCTCTGACCATCTGTCCAGAAGTCACCTCTCATTGGCAGCCTAAATGATCAGTCGGAGCTCAGGGATTTTTTGTTTGTTTGTTTGTTTGTTCCTCCTGGTGGATGGGACCCCCTCTCAGAGATTTCCATTCCTCCTTCTGAGTTGGGTACTCTTGTAGAGCCCCAAATTGAGGATTTGGGGACAGACCTCCTAGAGGTCCGAGGGATAAATCTGAGGGGTTTTTTTGTTCTTCTGGCTGTGTTTGTCACATATACACTCTTTGTGTATTCGCGTGTGGAAAAGGCACAGATCTTTTCCCACACCATATAGAGAGGAATAATGTATCATGTTTAGGGAGATGGTTAGACTGGAAATTTATTACATCTGGTATATAACATACATGATATCTTCTCTTTGCTGCTTGCTGTACAATGGGTAGGATGTTTGAGAATATGTACCACTGCAAATCCAGTAGCTGGAGGAAGAGCTGTATTTAGCCAAATTCTGCCTTCCCTCCTTTATTGATTTGTATTTTCCTGGCATTGACAAATTACCTATCTCAGAGCCGCAATATATATCAGTTGTACAGCAAACAAGAGAGGAAACCATGCATTATATCCACACCATAAGCAGGAGAAGTACACGCTGTATGGAACTAGACAAAATGATGGGAGAGTTACAGTGATCGTTCCTAGATATGGAGCATTATTACTACAATACCTTGATTTTTATATTCATGCTGCGGGCTTCCCTCAGAAGAGATCGCCTGTAAGAGCTAGACAGGTACTGCAGCTGTATCTGTGGCACAACGTCTCTGTGTGGTATGAGTGTTTGCTGAGAATTAGTGCCTTTGCAGTCTTCATAGGATAAAAGAGGGAAACCGTGTCCTTTGGCTCTGCCTGAACTGCTGTGGGAACACTGCTGTGCTGTAGGAGAAAAAGTCCTGGTGGACGAAGCCCGTCCCTTGCAGAAGTGAAGTAAAACCAGCCATGACCAGCATGGATTTTGCACGGGCTCTCTGGACTCTGCTGGACATGGCTGTGATGGCAGAAGGACGTAGCCAAATGTCCCAATCCTCAGTCCCAGCCCGGTCCCTTCCCAACAGGTGATCGCGGCACCTCGAATTAACGGGGACAGCAGCCTCAAGTCCAAACAGTTTGTGGGCTCAATGGGGTAATGTGAAAGGCTTGGCAGAGCCACCAAAACCTGCTCATTGCTCTGCTGACAAACATAATGAATAGGCAAACTTTTGGCAAATTGCTAATTCCTCTCTTTTATTTGAAATCCTTCCTTTCCTCCTTCCTCCAGAGAGTTTTCCCAACTCCGGGTGGTTTTTGTGGTCTCAGTGTTTTCACTGACTTTTCTGTCCTGCTCCCTCACTCCTGAAAAAGGGAAAAAAGAGAAAAAAATCAGATGAAAAGTAAACAAAAGAGCACTGAAACGAGACTTGGCCTTTGAAGTTTTCCATAAGATAAGCAGTCTCTATGTTTTTCCTCCCCGGATCTTTTTTCCTTCTCTCTTTTTCCCCTTTTTTTCCAATACAAAATGTTTTTGTGAGCATTTTGTGTCTGAACCATGGAGCTGGTGACAGAGGAGAGAGGGCAGACAGGTCTGAAGTCTGGAGTTATCCCCTCAGTCTCAAGCAGAAGGCATCTTCCAGCCACTGTCTGTGCTCCCAGAAGTGCAGAGAAAGGCGATCACTGCCTATCGAGGACTCCTCGTGGATCTGACCTGAGAGTCACACATTCACAGTATGGGAGAAAAGAGAGAGAGGGCAAAAAAAAAAATTAAAAAGAGGAAAGAAAAGCTCTTTGAGCAGTCACACACTGGCTCTTTCTTCCTGCAGGCAATCCGCTCCAGCTCCTGGCGATGTGTCCTGCACTATCAGATATCATATGACTCTTTATTTGGACTCCCGTTAGCAGTATGGGCCTGCAAGGAGTCTGTTTGTTTTCTTTTTCTTTCATTTCCTTCTCCCCAGTTTCCCCCCAGTTTTATGTGCGAGTGTATTCCTTTTATAATCCCTCTTTTTGTGCTGAAGCTTTAGAGAAAAGGAAAAAAAAAAAAGGAAAAAAGCCTTAATTATTTCCAAGGGCTGTTTTTTATCCTCTGCCAAAATTGGAGTTCATTGTCAAGTTGAAAAAACAACGCACACCTTTCTGTTCTATTTCTCTTTTCTACCTCTTCCCCCTCCCTTCCTCTCACCCCTCTCTGTCCATCCATTTGTGCATCCCTCTGGCTTTGCTGCTGGAGTTAGTGTGTACCTGTGTCAGTCCCAGCAGGAATGCAGAGCTGGGACAGCCCTCACTGACCAGCACCATTCGTGTCACTCCCGTAAACTTTTTGCTGTTTGCCTGTTTAATCTGGGTACTTCTACCCACTGACTTTAACAAGCTGCTGGGTAGTCATCCCTTCGCCGGGCTTTCCTGCATTTAGCTGAGCAGCAGTAAGTTAGGGCTGTCAGAAAATTAAATATTGTGCTCCAGGAACGTAGTTTAGGCCAGGGGTGTGTATCAGAGCTGCTTCGTGCATGCTATCCCCAGAAGTTTGCTGTACTGGAGTGCTGGTGCCTAAGAATAGGCTGGGGAGAGCCAGACAGCAGTGAGAGTCGGAGGTGGGCAGCCAAGCAAACAGCAGTGTTTGTGATCCTGAGTTCCCTCTTTAGTTCAGTGCGATGACTTCTCCTTTCAGTGTTGGCTTGGGCTAAACACTGCTAGAAAACTTGTTGCCTAAAAATGCAATATCACATCAGCAGAAACAATTAGTTGCTATAAAACATGAAATTATTGCAAAAGAAAAGGTCTGTCTCCCCCAAACAGAGGTAATGTTTTGTTTTGGTACTTTCCTATGCGATGTTTTCATTTCTGTTTTTAAACTAAGGGTTTATTTTGACAATTAGTAAGAACTGATTTTTAAAGGAAAGGGATGAAATCCTTAAAGACATTTCAAAACAAGTAGGTTCAGAAGGGGAAAAATTTAGACTGTTTGTGAGGAACTCAGAGTGTTTGTTTCAGTTTCGTGCGACCTGAATTGTAATGCACTTTGGCAAGCAAACCGGCAGACGAGCTTTTCACACAACTTTGCTCCCTCTGTGATTCCTGCTGGATTTTTTGTGAAGCTCCGTGCTTTTCCCGTCTGAGTTTGGTCAGAGCCGAAATCCTGTTGGCTCCGCAGTGACACAAAGGAGCTGGTGACACTTGTGCGGGAGGTGTTTTGGTTACACAGTGCCATGCACCGGGCCTGGGCCCTTGCCCCGCTGTGCTGCACCAGGCTGTGGGGCATGCATGGCCTGCACACGGCCTGTGCTGGTGCTCACCTCAGTGCGGCTGAAGATCTATAAGTTTCAGCATTTCCTCCCCGGTGAATGCTTAGGCCAGCGTACAAAAACAGTCTTGTATGTGAGGCAAATATGAGCTACGGATTTTTTGTTGTGAATCCAGAAACAACTTTGTTTCACTCCCAGTGTGCTGAACCACATCTAGGTCTGCCTGCTAGGTGGTAGTGTTTCTTTTCCCTTATCAAGCTGAGGCACCTTCCTACCGAAGCCAAGGCAGGTTTTCCTGAGAAGAAGCTAATTAAAAGCAGAGCTGAAACACTGGGATTTCAGGTGATCCACTCAAACTGGAAACCAGAAACTGCAGTGTCACACTGCAAGGCACTGCGCGTTGGACTTGAGGTACACGCGAGCTGAGGTGACTCCTGCATTCCCAAACTTTGTTGTTAAATATCTCCAGTTCTGACAGAAAATTATGAACAGGCTGAAGTATCTCTTATTCGTTCTCAACAGCAGGCCCTTCCTTTTTTCCAGTGATCTGAATAAGAAGTAAGAGAATCTTTGACTGCAGGCAATATTTTGAGTCTTCTTGCCCTTTCTTTCTTACTCTGGCATCTTGAAACCAGCTTTCCTTTAACATCCTGTGCTCAGGCACACTTGTGGTCCCAAGGCAGGAATTAGGGGCTTTTCTGAAAGAAATTTGGTTTTGAAATCAGTGTTACAAATGTTTAAAAACTGCATGCTGTTTGTGCACAACTCATTGTGTTCCCTGGTACTCCACGTATGCTCTGGCCCTCTGAACCATTGTAGTTGCTGATATTTATTTGTGAGCTCATTCTCAAAGCCACACATGAATTTGGGTGACTTGACAATCAGCAAGAGCTCGGCATCAAGGCTGAAGCTCAAGGGCAGCAGGCCTGCAAGGCAGAAGGCAGCTCTCAAGCTTATGGCCATTTTTGCAGCTTTAGTTACAGAAATAATCATTCTTCTCAAACTTTTGGAATTTTGCAGAGAGATTGTTCTATCTCAGAGTTTTTCTAAGCTAAAATAATGATGAAATACATATTTAGCTGCCTTTTTATATAAATACAGTGAAGAGCTGCAGGAACTTTAAAGCCAAATGCCACAGCTGATGTTTGTGAGCATGGCTCTAGTATGGGCAGAGTAGGCCAGATCCCTTGCTAACGAAGTTTTGTTAGCATAGTTTGGAATCAGTGGAATTGCACCAAAGCTGTACTTTGGCTTGGCTTAATTTCCCTGCTTTCATCTGACTTTTTTTTTTTTTTTTTTTTTTTCACAAGCCAGCCCAGTCCGGATCTATTCAGTGCCTGGGAGTGTGTTAGCCAAGAGACAAAACAGCTTGTCTGACACACGTCTCTTTAGTGCACCAGTGTGTGGCTCATGGGGCCTCAGACTGGATCACTACCATCAAAATATGTTTTCCTACAGCATAATAAGTCATCCTGCTGCCTTCTGATGTTAGGGATCCCTGGTCCAGCTTGTGGTGAAAAGGTCTGCTTGCAGAAGGCATTTCACTTTCATTTGACGTTTCATTAGGGAAAAATTCATGTCAATCTTATGTGGCCAGTGTAAGGAACAAATTCAGGCTAATTTTTGCCAGGATGCATGTTTTTATTCTGTGTCTTCATTAGTGTTATGGCAAGATGATATTTCAACCTAGACACCAACTTCAGTGGTTTACCACCAAAAAGCAAATTGAGTTGAAACTCAATGGTAAAGCTCATGTTATTTTGGAAAATCTAAAGAAAGTCATGGTAATTTTTTTCTTTTATTCCTTTTTTTTTTTTTTTCCCGTATGTGTTGGACAGTCACAATAAGACAGGAACATTTTCTGATTAACTAATTACTGAAGCCTATTAACTTTTCCACTCTCATTCTATTTTCAATTTTTAGTGTTTCTTCAAATACAAAATGAAAATAATAAAGATCTAATTTTTTTAAAAGAAATTAGACTAATTTTTAATCTCATAAAACATAGGAAATTCCAAGCAATGTTTTTTTGTAACTCTGCCATGTTGCACATGCCTCTCTTCTCTTTTAAACCTTTGCATTGGCCTTCAAAAAATCCTGGGAAAACACTGAAAGTTTGCCTGAACCAGCCTTGTTGATTCAAACTGTCCTGAACTTCTGGCACTTTTAGGCATCCACATCCAGATTTTGTGATTTGAGCTCATCTCTTTTGAAAATAACAACATAGAATTTCCAGACATTTCTTTGTATGAACTTAAAATTTAAATGAAAATTTATAAATCAGTGTGATTTTGTTTCCACTGAAGCCAGCAGAAGCAGAATCCACATCCTTTGGGTGACTGACACTTCCCAAAACATGATTTTTGGCCTTTTTGGTTTTGACCATCTGGAGAGCAATAAGTTACATCGAATATTCTTTATGTAGTCCTTCGAATGAGACACATAAAACTCTCTGACCTGTTAATGTCAACTACATATCCCATAAAGCCTAAAGGGCTAGAGTGAGAAATAATTTTTGTTCCCTCCTCCCAGAAAAGAAGGGTTTTATGATGATTTCTTTGGCTGAAAAATCAGGAAATACCAAGGAAAACTGAGTAGGAAGATGCCAGAATCTTCTTTAGTGAGATCAGATGTTCTTTTTTTATGTACTTATCCATCCATCCATCCATCCATCCATCCATATATATATATATATATAAACCCCAAAAATATGTATCTATACCTGTATATCTATCTGTCTATCTATCTATCTGTCTATCCGTATGTTGTTTTTTGTTGGGTTTTTTTTTTTTTCCCTACAACTCCTGTTTACATGAAATTGTCGCCACTGTGAAATCTCTGTCTGGAAAGCATGGCAAAAACGGAGCCTTTTAGAATAGAGTCTCTGCTACCGATATAGTTATAAATTCAACCTATCGTTCATACAAAAAAAAAAAAAATGTTGTATAGCAGAATGCAAAAGGAAACATTAATCTTGCAGCCTCTTCGTTTTGTGTTGTCAGACAGTGTAAGATCATTTTGATTCTTGCTTTGGAGAACTTTCATGAAACTCTGTAGAGCTGTACAAAGCAGAGGCAGAGGGTGAGAATCTCTCTTGTTTCTGATCAAAATGAAGTGATGTGCCAACTAATGATGACAGAAACCTGGAGAGCTGTAGGTGCTCCCTTTTGTGGGAGATATAAAATAGAGATTCAGACCGCCGTTACAGATTGCATAATGTCCTGGCTAAATTTCAATTAAGGTAATTATATTTGGCTTTCCTGAATTCCCTTTGAAGCGTCAGTTGGGCACAGTGATATTCAGTTCCTGGCCTGAACTCTATCACTGTGATGCCGGGCATTGTTACGCAGCTGCCTTGTTCCATTCTGTGCTGAGTGGAGTAACCACCTTGGAATTTGGTCATAGTAGCGTTAGCAAACACTGCTCTTCCATACCTTCATTTGTCTCAAAATGTTTGTTATAGAAAGTAATGACTTGAGCCTCTTCTCCTGTGCTGCTTGTTGGTATTTGTAAGAATTATCTCCATTTTGCAGATGAGGAAACTGAGGCATAGAGATTCTGAGTGACTTTTCTAAGTTCACAAAGCAAGTCAGTGGTAGAGCCAGGAAGATAACCTGGGAATGCTGGATCCCAGTGCCGTGCGCTAACAGCTAGGAAACACTACCCCCCTGAATGTAAGTTATTGTTATTAAGATGCGGTTTATCTTTCATGTGAGTTGCCATCTGTTATATTGCCTACTTGCTATTAGTTATGAAAGCTATTCACATTTTAAATTGTTTTGCATTCTCCCAGCTACTTAAGTCCGCAGTAGACTTTTTGACAACAGTAACAGCACTTCTCATGTTAAAGCACTGGACAAATATCAACTCATTGTTTTTTTAGTAAATTTTTGCAATGTCATAAATGCGCAGTTTAGAATGAATTTAAACAGATTTTGAAAAGTCCACTGTTTTTGTGATGATTGGTTCCGTATCTGTTAGTTGTACCATAGTTAAAACATGACTTTCATAGTTATGATGATGAAGATAAATTTCCAAATGGTAATTGAATGTAAATTGAGACATTGATAACTCTATGTGTCTTGGGCCTAGCAGCTCTGTGGCTGCTAAGATCTTTCTAAGATGTAGTAGAAAAAAAATTATTAATCTTGAGCTCTTACTGACGCTTCTGGGGATCTGAATGAGCCCAGGAAAACTAGGTCAGTTTAATTGGAGGCAGACTGGAAAAGTCACGAGTAGAAGCTGGGACAGGGACTGGAGCTGTGAAATGAGAGAAGACTCCTGAAAAGTAAACATTGTTCTGTTTTTCTTTCTGCGTATGGATGGACAGTAGTGGAACGCATTTGTTTTGATTAATCACCATTTTCAAGGCAGCCAGGAAGCCCTGGCTTGGGAAGGGAAACCTCAGCAAAAATGGACAAATGTCCTTGTAATTAAAGAGGAAAGTAGTTGTTCCAAACTACTCAACATGTACTAGCAGGTGGGAACAATGTGTGAGACTGCCTAACAAAGTCAGAGGGAGCTTGGATTCTGATGCCTTTTCATCTCTGAAGATGGTCAAGCAGCAAGGACCTTTGTGATAAGTCTCATCTGTTTCTCTTCATGTGATAAAGCCCACTGCATTTCTTGAAACTTATATCTTCCAGTGAGCCAGAGCATATATTTCACAAAGATAGGTAAGCTTAATCTTTAAGTAGAGAACGACCACATTTAAGTCAATTCTTCTAAACATTTCAACATCCAGTTCACTTTTGAATCTGAATTTGTCTAACTTTAGCCTTGGTCTGATGCATAACGGAGCCTTCTTCTGTCAGAAGTCTTCTTGCCATACATGTTACTAAGAAATTCTGCTGGTCAGGCTTGTTGATTGTGAATTTTTGGCAATGACAGTACAGTTTGAATATAGGGACTACAGAGTAGTGGAATTTGAAGGGCAAGGGAGTACTGGTTTCAGAAGAAATGGTGAAACAGAGAAGAAAAGTTTATACAGGGGCAGTGGTTTTCTTTCAGAGTAGGTGAGGAAAAATGAAGGAAATACGTAGGTAAATACGAAGACCAGGTTATAAAGAGGAAAACAGGCTAAAATAAGAGTGAGGGTCTTTAGAATGGACACAGAAAATAGTATGAAGAGTGAAGCATCATAAAGGTATTAAAGAACAGAAAAGAGAAACAAACACAGTTGGTGATGGTCAGTAAGATCCGGACAAACGGGGAAATAGCAGATTATGTGAAGAAAGTAACAAAAAATAGTGGTAATTCATCTGTGGTAGTATGGACTAGGGCTTCTGAGTCAGTCGATAGTTCCCTGTCTCACAGGATACCAACGAGCTTAGCTCATTATAGCTTTGAAAATGTAATGCTTAATCTTCAGGTTAGTGAGGAGCTGGTATGGTTTTAAAGCATCTGAATGCCTTCAAACTCTGTGGAAAAAAAAAACTGACCAAATTTTCTGCCCAAGAACACTCCGTGTTCACTATTAAAACTCCGGTGTTTGGAGTATAACAAAAGGGAGGCCTAATTAGGTGAGAGAAAGCTCTTTCTACATACATACTTGTTTTTTCTTTTTTTCCTAATGACAGAAGAACAAAGAACAGGGTAAAACTTTCTGAGGGTAACTGTACTTCTGGTTTTCTCAAGTTTGCTCTGTCTCAGCCTCCTCTGCAGTGGAACCACTCCTCGTGCCAGGACCTGGAGCACAAGGAGTTGGACCTGTTCCTCATTTCTGCTCCCTTTCGCACTGCAGCCTTGGACAAGTCGCTTAGCACCCTTGTTCCAAATAGCTCCAAACCACTCCAAAACTAAGCCAGCGGTTTCCTGCCTCAGGGCTGCTGAGAAGATTGATTCAATGCAGGCTGAAAAAATGCTACAAAGTCATCAGGTGCAAGCAGCAAGGTTGCATTTATCTTTGGTTTTCACTGCAGTCAGTGTAAAGAGTTGTTGCATCTTTACCTCATATTTTGTGTCATTTCTCTCGTCTTTCTTCACCTGTGAAATAATTCTGATAAAGTTTGCCACTGGTACTACAAAAGGTGTGTCTTAGAGTGTAACAAATTCACTGCACTTTGAAGATGTCTGTGTTCTCAAACCTTGATAAAATTATATGGTTAAGGTAAAATTCTGGTTGATTTCTATTAAGACAGGTATTTTTATTTCTAAAGGACTTTGATTTTCTTTTCAAAATATGCCTGGTGCTCATCGGTCCGAGAAAATAGAGTGAGACAAAAGATAGTTTCTAAGTTGCCATTTTTTTCAGGCCAAGCACTGAAATGCTGCCAATCTGGATTGATCATATTAGCTTTTAAGAAGATGATATATGTTTTTATTGTATGCTTGAAGATGCAAAAAAAAAAAAGCCAGTCCTTCAAACTGGCTTTGTATGACTGACCTGTTGCTGGTTTGATGGAAGTGCATGGAAGTAAACTCCATCACACACACTACCTGCTAGGAACACTTATCTGGGTATTGTTGACTGATCGATCAATGAGGGTTGTACTCTGATCTGATATCTTTCAAACAAGGCTATCCTTTTACATTTGTACAAGAAGAGAAACGAAAAATTACTCAGAAGGAGAAAAAAAGAAACAAAAAACTGTTGGAAATATGAAAGTAATTTCTAAAGCCATTTCTGCCTGTCACTGGTGTGAGAAGAATTTTCATTCTCTTTAAGGCTGTTTAAAATATACTTTGGGGCTAAAATAACAGAGAAGACGATCCAATCCATTCTTAGGCCTGAAACCACAATGGGTAACAGATCCTTCTTGCCACATCACGTCCAATGAGATCGCTTACTGGAAGAATTGGTCAGAAAACTTCATTAGTGATTGCAAAAAAAGAAAAGTAAGAGAAATGAAAATGTTCTCTTTTCCCTTCCTTTTTTTTTTTTTTTTTCCAAGGCAGAACAACAACAAATAAGTCAACAATGTTTGTATTGTTTAATTAAAGATAACTCCGTTTTTTAGGTTTTCCAATGTCTGTGAAACTTATTTCTTCCTATTTTTTTTTTCATGAGATGAAATACCAGAAAACTGTGAAAGCAGTTAAAATTTTCATTAAAATTTTGCATTTTTAATTTGGTATAAAAGATTATTCTCTCACTTTCTGCTGCCCTCCTGCCTCTCTATTCCATATTCATGCACAGACTCCTGGCTGGCTCTGAATGGCACTTAACCATTCACTCCTTAGAATGAGCAAGTGGCGACTCCATAAATTTGTTGATTAAAGGTGAGATCATGGTAGGGACCACCCTGGATTCTGGAAATTGCACTGCTCCTTGAAGGTACTCTTTGTGAAGCGAGTAAGGAATATGATAGCATCACTTCTAATCAGAATGAATATCATTGCAGTTAGCAGTAGTTGTCACAAGCTGTATGGGTACATCAGGAATCTGACATTAAAGCTTTCATGTTATAATGTTTCTGTCACTTACTTGATGCATAATTTCTTTCTTCTCTGTTTTGACTTTTTTCCCGCATTAGGACATCCTGGCATGGGTAATAAACCTAAATTTCTTTCATTTCTTTGAGAGGTTAGTTAAGGAGTTATGTGTGTGGTGGCACCAATATTTGGAGTTGTTCCTGTTGAAAGACCAGTGCTGCTGGCTTGGTCTGAACTAACATTTTTTTCCCTGCTGAAGGCACACCTTTTTTCCAAAGCATTAAAAGACAACAGTAGAATTAGGATACTCTGTGATGATGAAATTAAAAATCATTATTTTAGAATAGATGTTAATATTGCTTCTCTGTCCACCTGTAGCACCGTTTAAATGAGCTGAATGGAATGACAGAAGCATGAAGGAGGAAAACTAAATGGGCATTATTGAGCAGATGGGTGCATCTGCTTTGTTACTTTCTCACTGTTTTGTATTTGAGCTGTTTATTTTCACTCTCTGGCTGTCAGACATAACATGAATTAGAACTGAAAGACTTTCCCTGAAGTAGGACCTAAAGTCAGGAGTCGACCAGTCTCCCTGGTCACTCTGCCATTTTGTTGTCTTCTGTAGTTTGTCTTGCAAAAAAAAGAGTTATGCAAATTGGGGTTGCAGTTGAATTTACTTCCAAGATATAGCAGATAAAAGAGAGGAAGAAATTTGTCCCACTGGTATTAGAGGAAACCTTGAGTGATCTGACCCAGTCAACAGATGTCAGGAAACATTGCCACTTGTGGAAAAGTTAATGCTTCATTATTGCTCATAGACAGATATACCTCCATAAAACACCTGGAAGTGGTCCACAGACCACAGACAGAATGTCACTAAGGCTAATTTTTAAAAAAAAAAATGGAAAGAGAGAGCAGTTTTTAAGAGATAAATTGATCATCAGCTGGGGTGAGGAAGTAATCCGTCACAGTTGTGTCTCATGTAGAAACCCAGCATGTTACAGGGTCACAATCCCTTTTATCAGATGTTGACCACCGTAAGGGGAAGGCTATCAGACAGCCTGAACCATTACTTTGATGAGAGGAGCTCACAGGAGAGAAACATTACTTGTGGTGAGACTGAAGGTGAGTGAGGTAACCACAGAGTACACTGTAAGAATGTGGATTGTGGAAAGCACTGCTTATAGGAGGAAGACAGATGGATTGATATTGGCAGTACCAAGGACTAGCTATTCTCTTTCACCATCCTGGAGTGAGGTGAAACCTGCTGCAAGTAGTAGTGGAGAATAGTTGATACAGATCAGACTCCACCAAAGTAACAGTATTGGCATTGAGAGCAGAAAGTTTTGCAGATTTCTCTGTGTGTGCACTTGCTACTGGTGTTCCTGGTGGGTGGCTGAATCATCCTGATGGCATTCAACAGGAACCAGCTGCTGAGAATATTAAAATGCAAGCATTTATTCCTCTAGAGAGACAGTAGCATCTGCAAAGTTTTCCTGTCTTGATAGTACAGATAATCCCAGGGAGTATTCTCTAGTAGTTTTTAACTCTCAATTCATTTATGCATTTTCTTTAAAGCCGTATGCGCTTTGTATCTGCTCGGAGAGACAAGTCTAGTCTTAGATCTGAGGCCTCCACAAGTCTCAGGCAGGTAGTTTGCAAGCCCTCTGTTCAGGCTGAGGAACCTTACGTGGGAAAAGGAATCCAAGCTTTCTCTCCTTCCTTCACCAACCATTTTTTCATCTTCTTTTTCTTGGGTAAGATGCCTTGGAGGCTGCTATGGAACAGAGCATGAGCCCTCTGCCAGGCCGCGGTTCTGTGAGTTGCATATCAGTGTGAGGTTTGGCTTAAAATTCATTGTGGCAGTGATTACAAGAAATGGTAAAAATTGCAAGAAGGCAATTTACTGATATGTTAGATAGGATGTTAAGCATGCCCATTACTATTTGTATTTGCTGTCATTAACCCCATCAGGAGTGGAGAGTATTCAGAACCCTGTCAGGAGCAGGCTTTAAGTCAGACAGCTGTAACACACAAAGTCATAACCAGAACATCTGAGGAAAGGGGAAAAGAAGGCAGTAGCAACAGTCTTTCGCTCAACTCCTCACATCTTTCTGCTTTCCTTACAACATGTTCTCATGTTAATAGTTTGTGAATTCACATACTAACGATATTCATAGGAAGGGAATGGCAGAGATTCTTCCCGTGACATATGATGTGAGAAAAGGTGCAGGATTGTTTTACAGAGAGAGGGAAATGGAGTTCTTACAAGTGCAGCTGCAGTGTTGGCACAAGGGGAAACAAGCTGTAGCCAGCCAGAGTTGTGTGGCAAAAGCAAGGGTGAGGATTGTGGGTTTGTTTAAAAAGCAGAATAATTTGGTGTGCTCATCAATGTAGCATTGTATTAAAGTATTTTAGCCTTATCTAAACAGGCTTGCATAAAATACCCGCCTACCTGCAAGGCAGGGAATAGTTTGAGCCTGTTTTTCCAAGCTGAAGTATTAGCACGTGTTAGGTAAAAGAACAGATTCCCTCCGCACAGCAAACCTCCGCTCTTAGAGTCCACCTTTCGTCATCTCCAGTCATCCTCAGAGTCTGGCAGGATATGTCAACAAATCAAGGTTTTGACAGGATCTTACAGACGCAACAAGTGGGACTACAAACACCACTCTTCAGAGTTTATTGATAGCCTCTCTCATGATGTGACAGGCCAAGGAAAGCTGTCGTAGGAGAGGTGACAGCAACAGCAACATTTTATAGCCGATCTGATTTCAGCTTTGCCTTGGAAAGAGCTGCTGAAACCTCTTAGCAATGTTAAGACATATAGTTTAATCTCAGTGAAGCATCACAGTGATGATGCATACATCAAAGACTCTGTTGTGCTTTCCCCTTTTTGTGTGAATTATGTTTGCTCATTTGTTTAAAAAAATAGCATAATGATTTCAATTCTAAGAGGCTTAAGCCCAAAGCTTTGAAAAGTCTTAACAAAGAATGATTTAATGAACTGGCTATTGTGTTTATTGTTATGCTCAGCTACTTAAGTATGTCATAAGGTCTGCAATACAAACAATTAATGGTCAAGCTTCTGAGCTCAAGTGCTAAGGTCTTCTGCTTTTAGAAAGGGAGAAGTAGTATTTGAAGACTGTTCCCACTTAAGCAGTAGTGCAATAAAACTGCACTGGATTTAGATGTAAAGGCTTGGGGTTGGATTTGTTGTTTGTTGGTACAACAAAATAACATAGAACTAACTCCTGAAAAACAGCAGCACTAGAAAAATTCAGAAAATACTGAATGATACTCAGCTTTCTTTCACCCCAGCATTTCCTCTAAAGAAAATTTTCTCTGTTAAAATAGTCGTAGGGAAAAAAGCAGTTCTTGAGCTTTGCCTCAGTAGTGTTGGAGATACGAAGAGTGTTGCACTGGGAGAGTCGTCCTCATCAAACTTAGAGAGAGGTCTGATCCATATTGCGTACCATGAGACATCATGTTTTTAGTCTTCAGGGCATCAGGAGGCTCTTAATCCAGCTCAGCTGACAGCATTGAGGTTGGTATGCAGTAAACTCAGAAGCAGTAAACTATGTTTCCCAACAACTCCTGGAGAGCTGGGTTCTCTGGTGCAATGAAGGCTATGAGTAATGTGAAGAAGATTCCCATTTCTTTAATTCTTTATATTTTGTCATGGGTACTTCATGATTTTACTGCTTTATTGCACTTCGTATTTACAATGAATAATGAGGAGATGGGGGTTAAAGAGAAATAATTATTTTTTTAAGATGTTTATTGTGCTCAAATAGCATGGATCCTCCAGGGCAATACCCCCCATCTAGTCAAAGCAGCCAGCAGAAGGAAATCTGGAGACAGATTCAGCCACTAAGAGTGAAGTCAGACTCAGAGCTATGATAACAAATTCCATCCTGAGAAGAAAGGAAAGTCTGAGGCTGCCAATGGAGCAACTGGTTTGGAGCCATCTGCAGAGCTATGACTTGGTTCTCCCTTTGCCATCCTGTGGCTGAAATAAAACTACGTCTGTGAGTTATTTACCTCTTTTGCCACAGGAAAATAGCGAGCCTGAAATTCCCGCCAGTGCTGCCCGCATAGCTGCCCTGTTTTAACCTCAGGATACTATGTGACACCTGAGTGGTGAGCTACGCTAATGCTGTGGTAAATACATCACTTACTCCAAAAGTAATGCCTCCTGTTTGTTTCTGTGGAAACTACAACAAAGGGCACAATAACAATAATGCATGCAGAAGATTCTCAGCTACAAAAACCTATTTTTCAGCATAGTCACCATCCAATTCCTCACTGTGCTCACATCCACTGCTTGGTCTCTACATACGTTCAACAAGCATTGATGAATGTCCATGGGTGCCATTTTTCCAGATGGAGGAATTCAGTGATACACCTTTGCTTCATCTGCACTTCCATGTCATATGGCATTCTGCCAGACTGCCCCTCAGCTGTCATGGCAGCAACATGTATCAGGATACTGGTGGGAAGGTTCAGTCTCTACTGCCATTCCACCAACTGCTTTTAACGTTGTGGGCCATCGTAATAAAATAGGAGGCATTACTGTCAGAACATCTCTCATTATCATGGTAGTAGTTACTACTGTGTTACGTTTTGTTAGGAATTCTTTATGCAGCTATTTGGGTCAAGTCTTGTGCTTTCTCCACTCCATTTTGGTCGATGGATGTTTCCCCTGACTGCTTTCTATTCTGTCAGGTAGTTTCTGTGAGTGACAAAACTGAAACCCAGGGCCAAAGTAGTTGAGAGTTCAAGTTGCCCATTTTGGGATACTGTTGTATTCTATCTCTGGTTGGGAAAAGGAAATGTAAATCCCAGAGCAAATACAATTGAAGCTGTTTGAAATCTAGCATTTCAGACTGAGACCGCTGTGGAAGTTTAGTAAGCTCCTACACGAGGCAAATGGAAGTGGGTACTGAGGACTGGGGCAAAGTAATGTTTGTCATTAACTGCTGTACGGAAATCTGAGTTATCCTTCACGCAGGTTTTGCAGAGGACTGAAGGTTCCATGAGACATAGAAGAGTTTTTGGCTTCTTGTAGTCTCTGATGTCCGAGTGCACAGAACACTGTGAGGAAGAAAGAACAGTAAAAAAGATATCTCTTCTCCCATAATCTTTCTGTAAATCTCAGCCACCCTATAGGGTAACTTCTCCATTAGTAGCTTTCACTTCCAGCCACAAACACTGGAACCACAAAGACAGGCATTCATTCAAAGATGATGAAGACTTCATTATGTTTAGAAAGTTCATCACAACACATTTACTTGTACGCTGTAAAGTAGTTTCACAAATTAAACCTAAGCGGTTGTCAAAATAAATGAGCAAAGTGTGCTTTGTGATGCTTTATCCTTTATTTATTTATATTTTGTATTGTCTGTTCAAGTGTTTTCTAATTTGAAAAATTCAGTTATTTGTGATAGGTCAGCATCCTTGCTACTAACTTGAATTAGGCAGATCATATTATTTTTTCTGACTAGATACCCTCCTAATAGCAAAAGCATTAGCTGAAAGACTTTTATGTTTGGGCTGGAAGACCATGGTCACTGCAGATAATCCAAAGGATTACTTCATAAGGGATTATCCTAAATTAGTGCTTTCCCAAACTGCCTGCTCTGTCACAGGTTGTGTCGCTTCTGTGCTAGACTCTGCAACAAGCCACATTTCAGTGTTTGCAAGAGGAGAGGTTCCAAAAGAAAGTGACGGAGGTGGCAGAACTGGGTGACATGTGGTAGGCAAGTCAGTGAAGGGAACGGCATGCCACGCACCTGCTTTGTGGCTCTGCCATGCCACAAGTTAACATTTTGATGAGCAATTTCCATTCTGTTGTTTTCTCTCAACACATGGGGTTCAAAAAACAGTTAAAGGAAAACTGTACCCATTTGCTCATCCCCAAAGCCTACAATTTCAGAAGTCTGCCAGATTAATTTTCACATATACAGTATTTCAGAGTTGAAGTACATAAGGAGAGCAGTTTATCTTTTGAAATGGTAGTGTGATGGCTAAAGAATAGGTGTGCATTGCTCTAACTTTGTGAAATGCCTCTGATTGATGGTTTATAATTTAAAAAAAGAAAAATCTTTCTTTCCGCATAATCAAAACTTTCAGAAGTTTCTCAAGTCTGTGTAATAATCATGAATACCAACCCCTATAGAAAGACTTTTTTCTCAACAGCTGTGTACAAAAGCTAGAGAAACACAACAATCCTTTTGCTGGCTACATTTCTGTAAAGAACCTGCTTTTTATAATCACCAACTTGAACTAGGCTGCACATTAAACCTGCACTAGGATGATATAATATCATCTATTGATCTACTATGCTAAAACATTTCATTTTTGCCTATGTTTGCTCCTTAGCATCCTCTGTGTGAGGGAGGTGGGGGAATGAATGCAGAACTAGATGGCATTGAGGTGCGATAAATGATGTGGTATCACAAAAATGTGTTGTGTTGGCCATATATTTTAGTCAGAAATAGGCTAACCCTTTGCTAATTTACCCTGAGAAGTAACTCCCACATGACTGAGGAAGGAATTAGACACGTAGTTAAACCTCTAATCTGATACTCATGGAGCAGATTTGGTGGTAAAATTTGGCTACTGAAAAGTGTCTGGCTACTGGTAGGCCTGTATCTGTGTAATTGGAAAACAGAAGAGATTCTCTCACTTTAATCTGACGCTTATCTCCATCCTCCTTAAGGCAGGAGGGAAGCCAAGGGATTTAGCATCTTCCTTCTTTTCTTGCAACCTACTGAGACTAACTATGGTTAGAAGCTCTTCTTGATGCATTTTATGGCAGGATGTCCATGCTGCTAGAAGCCTTTTGTTGCTGAAGTCTGAAGCATTAAATCATTCAATAACCCCTTATTTTTGTCTTCCAGGAAAGCGTCAGCTTGTAAAAAGTGACATGATCAGCACAAAAGTCAGCCTTTGACATGCCCTTTCACCTGCAGGTCATGTTCATGCACTCACTACTAGAGCAGTTTAAAGGTTTTCAGTAACCTTTTAATAGAGGTAATTTCACCGATCCCTTTCAAGGGGTCCATTTGATTATATATCAGTAAGGAGAGATGGTATTTGAGAACAGTTGATATGCTCACAATTTTTGTAAGCAAAGACCTTGACAAGTTCCTCCGCAGTCAATCTCTTTGGGCTAAAATTTCAACCTATTACATGGGGATTTAGCCACTCGTTTCCCATAAACATCAATGGGAGTCATGTGGCTAAATCCCTGTGCAACACATTGAAAATGTATTCCCTTATGTTTAAACTCATTTTGATGCAGATGTTTTCTTCTGCAGGAAACAAGTGAAACAAAGAAGCCATTTATTTCTTTTCATTTGTGTCTACCCCAGATCACCAAACACCTAAATTATCTTCTCTTCTGCCTAGGTACCAGAGTATTCTGTAGGATGTGCTGAATGTATGTATGACACTAAGTTAAGAGGGCAAGCTTCAAGACGTTAGGACAATGGATGCTAATTTGTATTTATTACCTACTCATGTGTGGGAAAAATTGCACAGATGACAGGCTCTCTCTTCACCCATGAGAACAAGATTTCTCATTTCTCTCAGTTCTCCATCACCTGCTGTGTTACATATTAAAGGAGGGACAACATGCTCTTTTTGAGGGATTTAACTAGTGCTCTTTGAATGGAAGTTGCAGTGTAGGACCCACTACTTGCCTCTTGGTTGATTTATATTTACGATACTCTCTTACAAGTGTAATGGATCTGCTGTGATCACAATACAGAGTTCTGCTTTACAAATTTCCTTATTGAAGATGAGAAAGATCTTTTAGGCCAAATATTGGAGGAAGGGGAAGTGAAAGGCTATCAGGATGTAGGCACAAATGTGAATATACTATTTCAAAATCATCACATATAACTTTCAATAATGGCACGTGTGTGCTAAGATGCAATTTTGTGCCTGCAAAGAATTGTGTTCATAATAAATGGCAGGTGCTTTTAAAGCATTTAAATATTGCATTTTCTATTTCCACCTGCACACCAGGTAACTGGGTATTAATATGCTCCTACTTGAGCCCATGATTCATTGCAGGTGCAGTGCTCTGGAAATCAAGGATTGCATTGAGGTCCTGATGAAAATCATGCCCTCAGGCACATCTGATCTCCATTTTGATCAACAAGCCAAAAATAAGACTTTTACTTCAATTACAGTTCATCTGATTTTGAACTTAATGATGCAACTCAAAGTCTATTGGCTTAGCTCCTGAGACCCAGGAAGGAGGATGTCTGGGACCTTGTCTATTCAGTGGAATAGAGGTTCCCATTAAATTCACTCTGATCTCATTACATGTCTTTTATTTGTTCAGAAGCTCTATTTTTGCTCTTCCTGGCCTTATTGAATCTGTTGTTGATTCATTGTGCAGCCTTGGTATTAATGAAAAAGACTGCCTCACTCAGGTCTCTCCGGAGGGTGAGGTTTTCCATAGCCCTGTGTCTGTACAACGCATTGGAAGCACAGAATCCGATGGCTTGCCTTGTGAAACTAGATTTGAGCACAGCTTTATTAATAGGCTGATGAGATGTACCAGCTTGGCTGGGCTGTCTGCCTCCATAATGAGCGAGGGCTGCATTTTCCTTTCTTTAACGATCAGAAAAAATCCTCAGTTATGCCTTTCCTGTCCCCCTGCTCTCCACATTCCTATTTCAAAGGCCTCTTTAAAGGTCTCTATTATCTCAGCTGCCTTTAGGTGTCACTCGAAGCTTTGGGTTCCTCCTGTTCACCCGGCCCTTTGTATATTTAGTTTTGCCCTCCCTGCCATTCAACTGCTCTGGCAGCTGGGGACCCCTGGTCACCCCGCCTCTACTCCATTCTCCATTGCCCCACTTGTCCATACTCACCGCATGCTTACTGCTGCTAATGGAAGATTTTGATTCACATGGTTTGGTGCTTATGTAGGGCACTTAGTTGAAGGAAAAAAAAGTGTTTCATTTTGGTGGCTTTTCTCATTTTAAGGATTGCTAGGTGTCAAAGGCTGGGTCTGTATTGCTGGATTTGAAACTCTACTGCAGGAGAGCACTGCTGTCCTACAATTTGTAGCAGATGGTAGGACCTGTATTTTTAACTTTCGGAAGAGTGGAAGGGCTGCCTTCTGTCCTGCTTTTGTCAGGCACTGTCAGGCTGTCCCAGCTCCTTTCACTACAAGACTTCAGGAACTGTTAATCTGGTCTTTTCCATTTCGAGGCTGATCTGAACATTTTAGAGTGGGCCAAGTACTTTCTTGGCCTTCTGACTAAGCTTAGGTGGCTCATATGGTAATTCATTAATTTGGAGACTGTGTTCTGCCTTTGCTGGGAGTTAAGAATGGTGTTCTAATAGCTTCCTTCCATCTGGAACAGTCATAAACCAGATGGATAAAGGATTGGCACCACTTATTTTGACTCTACCCAACTCACCCCATGTAAAGAGACCTCGCAATATTTCCCAGACAATTGTTGCATGTATCCAGAATAGCAAGCAAAAAAATATCAAGATCAGATGTGTAGGCTGCCATTTGGGGAGAGCATTGGAAAGGTGAGCAATACAATTATCCCTTCCTTTGCAATGCTATGTTGGATTCCATCGTTAGAAACCACATATAAGATGGTTTTGAACCTAAAAATTATTTTAAAATTTTATTGCCTAGTTTCAATTCTAAAGATTAGAGTACTTAGGGTTAAGACAGTTCAGTGTGGGATTTGTTTCTTAAATAGAATGGCAAAAAGTAGGTTTTCAAGGTTGTTGTGTACAAAGATCTTGGCAACTTGTCTAACTAGATCCATTCTCTTCCTCCCTGTTTTCATGAAAATAAATTCATCATGCTACATTTCACTGCATTCCTTTAATATGATTTAATAAGAATGAGAATATTGCCAGAGACTAAAAGTTGCACCTACATCTACTTATTTGGTTAAATTAAAAATAATAATATTTAATTAAGGAATGGCTAGAAGGAAGCAGCCCTGATGTGTTGTAAATAACGTGTCTTTATAGAACTTGTCTTTGGTCCAGCCCTGCATTGTAGTACTGGGAAAGTTTCAGAAACAATTCTGATTCTGCTGAATACCAGAACAGATACATAATGGTAGCCTACTTTATTTTTTTGCTTAAAGAAATATGAAAGGGAAGACTGTAAAATTCAAGTAGCATAATAAAAGGATTCACAAAAGCTCCTTAAGCAGATCAGAGAAGTCATGTAGATGTGCATTGCAGAGTGCAAGAAGGTGAGTCTGAAATGTGGAAAGGTATAGGAGGCTGTTAAAACCAAACAAGTGCTTTTCCCTCAGTGGAAGTCAAAGCAGAACCATCAGAAAGATTGAAAACCTCAGATATAATTTACAGAAAAAAAGGACTCAACCGTGACTGGAAAAGTGTACCCATACAAAGACAGAGGTTCTGTACTTCAGCTTGGGAGGAGAAATATGCAGGGTTACTGTTAGAAAAGAAAAGGGAACATTTAATGTAGGAAGGCTGCAACATTGCAAAGATTTTCTTTTCATTTATCATTATTGTATTTATCAAAGCCCTTTATGACTTTCCACTGATTAAGGTCCTTTTAGACCACTTTCAGAAGAGGATGCATGAAAGAAGAAACAAACATAAATTGTGATGTATCATCCAGGACTCATGCTGCATATGAATCCTAGAGTCAGGGAACTGAAAAGAAGGCGTTGGAGCTCCTAGCCAAAAAAATTTAATCTTGTTCTTGAAATTAGCTGGGGATGCAAGGAGTTTCAAGGGTTTCTCTAATATTTTGAAAGACCAGGAAGTAAATGGATTTTGTAAATTTTGCTTCACTAGTTTGTAAATAATTTACCACTCCAGATAAAAATGTCAACAGTTTTTGTAGGCTTGTAAGCCTTCACTGGTTGTTTCCACTTGCTTGGAAGAGTCTGTCAGTGCCAGAGTGCTTAAATGCCTACTGATTCCCCTTGTGAAGAGGAGAGCCCTCTGCTCCTGGCTGTCATACCATGGAAGGCACCTTTTGAAGCACTGAATGCAAGGATATTCCTGCTACCGGCTAGATTCTGTTCTGAGAAGCACTAGCTGGCAGCTGGTACTGTGTATTGAATCCAGCATCCATTTCCTGGGATAGCCACAAAGATAGGAGAGAGATGGGGGACATGTTATCACTACAGAAGTTAATAATTGAGTCCAGTCTGTCTTTGTGGTTTTGTGATAAGGAGTATATTAGAAGAGCCAGTTCCTTTTAACAGTTTCTGCCTGAAATGTGCTGGAATGTGAAGTGCTCAGATGAAATCCTTCCTGCCAGCACCTCTCGTTCTTCATCTTCTGCCATTCCCAAATAACAAATTTCTCTCAAGAAAGATGCTAAATTGAGGTGTTGGGTCAAAAGAATGTGTCCCTTTGAGTAACTCATCAGCTTAACATACAGCTGTGCTTCTCATTATAAAATCAAGTTAAACTGAATAATAAGAAAACGAAAGCACCACAGTAATAATCGGAACATATTGGCTTTCAGTGTTGTTTCACCTGACCTTCAAAATGTGGAAATCCGCTGTCTGATCGGTTATTTACAAACTCCAGAAGAGAAAGCAACCTGTTAACGGCAGTAATCCAGCTTCTCTATTGCCATGTTGGTAGCACTGCTATACAGTCCAGAGAGTAAAATTTACACTTGCACATACTATTTGCTGCTAACTCCTTACATTGGTGCTGAGTGAGTGCCAAAAACTCTGCTTGAAAAAGGGACCAGCAGGAAATCAGCAGCTTCTGTCTCTTAAAACACCAGAGCTGTAGAAACTGCCTAGCAAATACCATGGGTGTCAGCTTTCTGAAAGCACATAGGCTATTTTTCATTATTCATCCTAATTGTTCACGGTATTAAAGTTACATTAGACTGGTCTTGCTTTTTGCCATTTTGGTTCAGTACGTCTTCAGTCAGCTGTTGCAAACTAGAAAAGCTGGAAACAAAAGGCCTGATCCTGCTCAGAGGGCCGGTGTCAGTGATGTTAGTGAGACTACCAAAATAAGAAAGACCTGTGAGGATTAGGCTCTCAGTGCTCATACCAGCTGAAAATAGGTTGGGACCCAGTTCAAATCATCAGGCAGTGGTGGCAGCTAGAACTGCTTGATTCTGAAATCTGACATCTTGCGACCTGCCTGTGCTGGAGGCACTTCTGCGGCCTTGTAGCAAAGCTTTGAAGGCCAACATATCGTTCCAGCACCAGTCCCAGATTATGATCTAAGTAAATAAATAAATAAAAAGACAATTCTCTCTGTCCTCAGCACAACAAAACAGTGCATAAATACAGTCTTGTGAAATGACATCTGCTGTTCAGAAGACCAAAAGGCAGGAACCGAGAAGGTCGTCATTTTGGCTTCTCTTACTTGTGCTTGCCTGCATTCTAACCGTAGCATTATTAACGTAAAATGTAGCTGCTCTGCTTTCTGTGAGCTTTTTTGTTATCTCTAATAAATTAACACCTTACAGAGAAGTGCTCTTAGCTCGCCATAACGACCGGTATGTTAGAAGTATTGATCTCAAAATACGGATTACTGATGCAATCATTTGCCCCAGTTGCAACCTTTTGTGATAACCTCTAATGCAACAGGCATTAAAAAATACAGCATGTGATAACGGGGGCTGGTTAGTTACTCCCTAGCAGAGCCAGGAAGAACTCTGTATTTTCACTTTGCAAACCTTGGCAAAGACATAATGCTGTATATGCCAAATTTTCAAAAATGATGGAATTTTGCTTTCATGCCCAGGAATAAAATAGCCTAAGGTACCAACCAATAGAAAAATTGATTGGGAGGGGGAATATCCCAACCGTCTTGGATGCTTTTTTTTTATAGACTTCAGACACTGGCAAATATTGCCTAATTACTACAGCAGGACAAAGGGTTCTCTAGACTTTTTTCTCTGAGATCTACAAAAATAAACATCTGACATTAAATACAGCAATAAAAATACCTCTGCATTCTGTATCCTGATTCGACAAATCTCAGCTGTAAGTAAATGAAATAGCTGAAATGTCAGCCTTGACAGAAAAGAAGAGAGTACAATGAAAAAAGAAAAAAAAAAAAAGTATAATCTAGGTTAATAACTGCTTTCTCTGTTATTAAAATTGAGAGAGCAAGTTAGTTTATCACTGAATCATTCAGTTGTTAACTTACTGAATAGACCAATGCAGAAGTTTTCCAAATTTCTCTCCATTTTACAAAACACTAGTTCATAGCTGCAACCTGGAGTGAAGCTGTTTACAGCTCTGTGCTAAGTAGAAAGTTCAAATCAATTATTGTCCATTAGAGTTAGGTATAACTGATGAAATATCCCCAGAGGAGTATTGTAAATGTATCAAGATGTCCTCCCCCATTACAGAAATGGGGAGGCATGGTAAATTACTTACCTTCTCTCTTACACTTAATGTTTCTGAAATGCTGCCAGGCAGAAAAGGCTTATCTCGTCTCACTGGATTTTAAGAGAGGTCTACACTGTAGTCTGGGATATAAGGGAAGGAAAAAAGGTACTAGAAGAGGGCAAACCCACATTAGGCTTTATTCCCAGATGGGACTTAGAACACAGAAATGGAGAAAAGGTGCTTAATAACCAACAGTGGATTCAAAATACATGCAGAAGATACCTGATCCAAAAGTCAGGAGAAGGGTTTTTTTATAATATAACTGAAATCTTTGTGCAGTGAGCTATGTAATAAATGCACTCATTAAAACATACACTGCGATAGCATTGGGCCAGAACATACAAACACATCCATGCTTAAGGTTGTCTCCTAATGCTGAAGAAGAGTGAGCATAGTATTGAAAGTAACTAGTATTCGTGATTTGTTTCCATCAGGATCTTTTCCTTTAGCAGCCTTTAGCCTGTTTCTCACTTGTTATCTATCTGGATCCAGGACTGTACAGGACATTGTAAAGAAATATGGAAAGAAAAGGTTCTTGCATGCAGAGAGCATTATTTGGTGTAAGGCCTTTGCTAGGGATGTAATGAAGTTTGTTACTGCAAGACGTACTTTTCTGACACCTGATTGTAATGTTCTCGGACTACTGTTGTATCTCTGCTGGTATACAAGATCTCTTTGTGATAAAATGTGCGTGATCTCTGTTGAATGTGACTGTCAGCACCACTGAGCACAAGACACTACAGATAGGGGAGAAACACTGTCTTGTGTCCAACCACTCTGAGATAGAAAAGAGCAGTAAGAACATCCTGGCAGAGAATGGGGGAAAGGAAGTACTGTGTTGATGAACAGCCATGTTCCTAAAGAGTCTGTGAAAGTGAATCTTGACCTAATCAATGAGTTCAGGTGTATGAAAGACTTAAGAGGTGTCCAGTGTTCTCTGAGCATCCAAAATGGAAATGGGAGATGCACAGTGCAATAGGAAGAAGTGTGCATCCCTCCTTAACATTGCCAGAAAATGTTGCCAAAAGAAATTATAGCTGATGCTGCCCATGGAGAAGCTCAGAATCAAGCTTTGCAAAATATTTGGAATGTGTGGAATGTTTAGCAATTCAGTGAAGCAACAGGAGAAGGTAGGGTCAAAAGTTAAAAATCATGTGGGAGTGGTTCCTGACTCTTTGGGACTTTTGGCACTGCAGCCTCTGCCTATCTCAGCTGCAAAAAGAAACAACAAAGCTGCAAGATCAGATTCAATGATGTAGGAGTACAAGAGAAAAGGGGTCTTGACGGTCTTTAATTCTGAGGTGGACAGCCACAACTATTTCAGTTGTTACAACATCACTGACATGGAATTCCAAAGCCTGGTTTTCAGATTTCTACATATTTAGGATTTCTTATGTGACTCTTAGACAAGTAACTTGACCTCTCCAAGCTTTCATTTCTAACCCTGTAAATAGGGATGCTAACACGTTAGTAATCATAGAATCAGAGTCATAGAATCATAGTATCCTTAGAGTTGGAAAAGATCTCTAAAGGCCGTATAGTCCAGCTTCTCTGCAGTGAACAGGGGCAATCACAGCTAGATCAAGTTTCCCAGAGGCTGATCCAGCCTCATCTTAAAAGTCTCTAGAGACAGGGCATCAACCACATCTGCGGGCAACCTGTTCCAGTGCCTCACCACACTTATTATAAAAGATTTTCTCCTTATATCTAACCTAAATCTACTGTCTTTGAACTTTCCCCTTGTTCTGTCATGACAAACCCTGCTAAAGAGTCTGTTCTCTTCTTTCCTATAGCTCCCCTTTAGATACTGAAAAGCTGCTATCGGGTCACCTTGGAGCCTTCTCTTCTCCAGGCTGAACAGTCCCATCTCTCTCAGCCTGTCCTCATTGGAGAGGTGTTCCATCCCTTGGATCATTTTTGTGGCCCTCCTCTGAACGTGCTCCAATAGGTCTATGTCTCTCCTGTACTGGCCATGCTTGTTTTGATGTAGCCCAGGATACAGTTGGCTTTCTGGGCTGTGAGGGCACATTGCAGGTTTATGTCCAGCTTGCCATCCACCAGTACCCCCAGGTCTTTCACTGCAGGGAAATCTACAAGGATTTTATGAGACGATATAATATATTGAAGGTTTTGAGATGAGCTGATGCTACAACTATATGATTCACATAAGTAGCCAGGAAATAAAGAAATGTTGGGAATGCAGATCTAATGGAATGAGGGCACAGTAATTCGGCCACAGTAAAGTATAGATTTGTTTGTACAAAATCTTCCATCATAATTATAAGATGTATGGTAAGATCCAGCTCTCTTCTCAGTCTTAAGTATAATTTTCAAAGCCTTTTGCAAGGGAGGTAGCTTTGTCATTCATATCAGAATGCATTAATCATATCTCTGGTTGTTGGAACCTAGTGGATACTGGGCTGTGCACAAATTTCTATTGATATCACTGGTATATGATCTCAGCATCTCACATAATCAGAAGAAATCATTATTGACAGCTTTTGGAGTTTATCTTCTCCATTTTTCTCCCTGACTTTCCCTGCAAGCTACAGTGATTAAGATAAGCTATTGTTGAGAGTGACAGCCAGTAAGTAGTGGGTGCAGCAAATTCAGAGGTTGGAACTAGATGGTCTTTAAGCCCAATCTGTTCTATGACCCTATGACTTTCCCTCTTGCTCCATTCATGGGTGTCATGGCCAGCTATGCTAAGGTTCAAAAGGAGCTGCCTTGGGGGAGCACAGCTCTTTAATGGCTATGCTCTTGGAGTAGTGAGAGGACATAACACAACTGAGCTCAAAGGCTTCTTTTTAAGAAGACCAAGAAATGGAGGCTTAATTTCCCTGCACTTTTCTGCTGCCATTGACACCATGTGCTGCCATACAAATCTGTTCTCTGGGAAGAAAGAGCTGTATGTGGCTCTCAACCTGTAATCAGATTTGGTACCTCCGCTTCTCTCCCACTCATTTTGAACGGAGAAGCTCAAGGCCTGAAGTGGGATTATCAGGAGACAACAAACTGCAGTCACGAGCTAAACTGAGTAAGAACTGGAAGGTTTCTTCTTTTATTGATGTACCATGGCTGGACAGTGTTTGACACTTGGCATAATGTCTTTAAAGGCACAGGTTTGGAGGGATCTCTTTCCTGGAAAGCAGTGAATTCTATGACAAGTTAGTAAAATAAACATTTCCATATGAATTTAACACATTCTATATCACTCTGTAATTCCTGACATGCAACTCTTGGTAAAATAAAACCATTTACAAAAATATTATAATACATAATAGAGAGTTTCCTATTTCAGTTGTTGGTACTCTTTTTCCATCTTTAAAATATCTTCAATCTCAGGCCTGGCAAAACATCACAAAATGGTATCTGTTCATATTTGTTCAGATAGTGCTTTATGCTGTAGTTCTCTCCTAATTAATATTTCAAAAATGTACTAGTGAAGACTTTTATGATTATGAATGCTTATGCATCATTTGGAATCTATCGTCCTGTCTGTGAAGTCTGTCATTTGGGTTAAAAACAGAAAGTATATGACATAAATGACCAGACACGTCGTATAAATAAAAGGAAAAAATATGAATCGTAGTATAAATAACATGGTAAAAAGTATGAGTCCTTCATATATCACCAATGGGATGTAAACCAATTATCCCACCTGTTTAGTATACACACAAATGAATAACAATGTAATTAAAAAAAAAAAAAAAAAAAAAAAAAGAAGTCTTGGGTACCAGAAATAAGAAGTCAGATATTTCCATTCTGAATCACTTGTTCAGTCAACTCTACCAGTCCTTCATTACTGATCTTAGAGATAGGGAATAACTGTAAACAGATTGTAGAATTATTTGAAAACTACATCTGTGTGGCTGTTTTGTACATAGTGTTGCTATATATAGTGTTGCTGATATCTCAGGACTCCAACCCAGTTCTGTGTATCCTCTGTACAAATGGAGGGATTGCCTTGCAGATACAGAATTCCCTTATTTCTTATCATTGCAAAATTCATACCTTGTATTCGTCATTATTCCAGGAATCAAAATTACCTTTCAAGGGCTTTGGACCACTTAAATTCATGGTCAGATATTCCACAAGTAACGAAAGAAAAAAAATATGTATATGCAATTGTTAAGATTTATACAGGGAAAGGAAGAAGAAAAATTAATTTGGGGACAGGAAGAGAGGTAGTTTTCTTTGTAAGCATGAAGAAACTCAAGGTACTAGAAATCACACTGTGGAGGCAGATTTGTGACCTACAGTCTCTGCTGCAACTCCTATTGGGGACAGTGCCATGGTAGAGACGATATTCATGTATTCATGATACAATACAGACAGTGTTATTGACATGAGCCTAGGATAGTCTTAATCTCCATTTCCAAGTGGTTCTGCTCATTCTAAATAAAAGAAGATGCAGGGAAAGTGTTTTGTGTTGTTTAGTGATACATGTATTAGAGAAAATATTTTAGGTAAGCTTTAGGCATGCTGTGTCTCTTTCCTTAAGTACAGGGGTAATTCATCTTATCTGTTCATCTTCAGCCAGATACTTCAGATATCACAAAAGATACAGCACAAAACTTGGGAAGTATTTAATGAGTATAAAATGCTTACAGGTCGTGCATATGAGTGTATGTATTGAGGTATAAATATATATTCATACATGCCCGTGAATATATATATGTAAAAATAAGATTAAATAGGTTTTTATTTATATGCAAGTACAAGTATGCATTGTTGGAATTCTGTGTGTGTGTGTGCAGAAATAAATTTGGGTATTTATATATGAAATATGTACATAGCCACTAATATATATATAGCCACTAATTTTGGTCTTATAACAGGGTCAAAAATAAGCACAGCATGTCTGTTTATGAAATTTGCTGTCTTTTCTGAAGCAGTGATGTTCTCCTCCTTTCAAGGCAAGGCAGAGATTACAGATTAATATAAAGATAACATTTTGAATGAAGACTGGACTGTAGGCTGCTGCAGTTTTAAAGAGGAATATTATATCTGAACCAGAGAAAAAAAAATCTGTTTCATTGGATGGGAAGAGGCAGTTGTTTGAAATACACGGATTGGAGAACTGTTAATCTAATTCTTGGGGGGAAAGGTTAGCCAGCAGGAGACGCAAATGTAGGACACTTAAAATTACTGCTGTGAAAAATAAATTTAGAATGCACATGTATGATTTGTTACATGCATATCCTTTCCACAGATGTGTCATACGATGTTTTCAGAAACAAGTATTAGTAAGAAATGAAATTGACTGACTGAGAAAGGTTGTGGCTTTATAGATCTCATTCTGGCAGTTTTGAGCTTTGAAAGCAGGCTCTCTAAAGACATTACCCTTTTCAAACAACTAATTTCTGGGGATAATAGCAGGAGTTTGTACCATAAACCCTAGGTATGCAGGAATACTTGCTCCCCATCCATTGGGCCTTGTATCATCTTGGGGCAGGTGGGTTCTTGCTGTCATCATAACACAACAAATGTTCTTGCTGATGTATTTCATCAAAGCCTTCTCTGACCTGGCATTCTCCCTCTTGCCCTGGGTACGCATATACGCTGGAAAGCAAAGTGAAGGGAGCTGGAGTTTTCATGGCTTTGTGATGAGGGTGAAAAGCCCCTTTCTGGGTGTTCAGAGAGGAGACCTGGTGTGCCCTTGGGTCAGCTCTGTGCCTTTATAAATAGGCTGCTGTAAACAAGAGGACAAATTACTCTGACTTGTTCCAGACAGACATACAGTACGTGCAGCTTAGCAGGCAGCATTCTGAGTCACTGTATGCAAAATAAGCTTCCCAGGAGACTCTGCGATAAAAAAGAAGAAAGCAATTTGTTGTTATTTCAGTCATCATGACCAATGAGCTGCATAGACCATGGCTACCCACAGAGCCACCCATGACCAAGCAGTTGGACAGTTTGTGGCTTTTGCCTTCCCTCAGATCATTAAACACACTGGGGTTCCCAAGTGTTTCTGGGCCACCTTGACATCGTCAACTTCTGTGTTTGGTTAGACTTGAAAAATGTATAGAGCAGTCTGTTGTGTACAATCAAAGGAGAACTTAACCACTTTTGATGCTGAGTCTATCCTGGCTGCTGCTATGCGCTCCTGTCTGGATTGCCTGGCTGCTGAAGGACAACTCGCTGCTTAAATACCAAACCTCTTCTCATCATCTTGCTTTAACAGAAGAGGGAGTAGCAGAAGAGTTATTAACTGAGGAAATATCATTGAAAGTGACGCGTGATGCCTTGCATCTCAGCACGGAGCAGTCAGAAGAGTCTGAACAGACAGCCCAGCACCAAGAAAGGGCTCCAGTCTGACTGTGCAGATAAAGGAACGAACTCTTTCTACAAATCCAAGATACTGCCATCCAGGATAGATGTATCCAACGGAGGGGACATGGTACATGAAGTTGCAGGAATCATTTGAGAAAGTGCTATCACTGATAAATGTAATGAATTTCCTTTTCTCTCTTTTCTCTTTGTCGTTTCCCCTATCCATACAAAGCCACAGTTTATCTTTCTGTCCTCGGGAACAAGGAAGCTGCCAGGCAGAAATTGAAGAGCCCACACTAGCACAGAATGGAGCAAAGAATTCTCCATCACCACTACAGATCTGACCAGCCTGTATTTAAGGTTTCCTTTTTTCTCTGTGCAGGCACAAATGCAATTAGGAAACCTGTGATTTCTCCTGAGTCTTGCCAGTCTGACAGCTTGGGAGAAGAAAGTGAGGAGAATGCAGGGAGTCACTGAGCTAACAATGATCGGCAGCCGCTCTCAGAACATCTCTCCAATCAAGGAGGGCGTATCGGGCACCAAGGTCTCACTTCATTCTGCAAACTGTGGCATCTTGGCACTTGCAGGCAGGGTGCACATTGTCAATCACACCGTGGCAGTCAGCACTGCCTCCACGAGCACTTAATTCCCCCTCCTGCCTTTCCTGGAGTGGTATGAACTGAAGAGGGTAGGAAATCAGAGCTAACGAAAGGTGACGGTGAGAGACTGAGAGAGTTTATCATAATAAATGCAAGGTAATGGTAAACACACAACTTACAGTCCAGATTCTGTGCTCATGTATGACACTGACAGTGCCAGGGATGGTGAGTAGGAACAGCAGAAAAAAAGATGTGCATCAGAGGATACTGCAGAATATATGCCTGAAAGTGGAAAGCAAGCATAAGGCTAAGGGAAAGGCTAGAAATGAAGAAAGAGAGACAAGTATAAACAGCAGACAGAAAGAAAGGAGTGCAGTGGAAGAGATGGGTACAACTTACAGTGCACCCTCTCCTGAGACTGTCTGCCCAAAAAAGGTGTGTAAGATCTCTGAAACCTTTGAAAGAGATTAAACTCACAATTTACCTTGAAATAAAAAGAGGATTGTGAATGTAACACGCTCAGCTGGTCTTAAAATATTTCTGCATTCTTGGCAGCATCCAGTAACACCAGCAGGAGCAGCATGACTTAAAGCCCTACAAATGAAAGTTAGCATGCACCCCAAACACTTCATTAAACACTAATGCATATACTGTGCAATGTGAGCTGCACTGAAAGGGTAGGTATTTTTTCTCAGAGCATTTATGGGTGTATGTATGTGTTGCCTACATGCTTTAGAAGACTTCACTCAGATGAAATAGCTTGAAATTGTCCATTCTAAGATTTAACTTCAGCGACCTATTACTTTTCAGCCTTCACCCTGGAAGCACCCATGGTTCTAAACACATTTATGCTTCGATGTAAAGACCTCCAAAATCTAGTTAGAGGTATTTCAGTTCGGTGCCTGCAATTAGTGGATAGTTGTTATTTTGATTTTTCCTTGTTTCTCTGCAAAATGTGTGGCTCTGCTGCCTTATCTCAGAGATATTCTGAAGACTAAGGAATGAGATTTTAAAGTGAAAAGCTGTTTGGCTACAGAGCAATGCATAACAAAGGATCATTGGAAGCTTTAGGTAGTGAGGTATTCCAACGATGTTCCCGTTGTCCCTCCTCTGAAACCGGAGGTTTGTTCTGTGCAGCCAGGGCAGATGCTTGCTTATCTGTGACTGAGCTGCTAAAACCAAAGCTGTGTTTACCTTCCTCTGCCCTGCAGATCTGAAATGTAGCAGAACTGTTAGCGGCAATGCAAGGAGAGCTACGTGCATGCGTGTAGTGGTATATCAGGCAATGGGCCCTGAAGTACTGCTTTGGGAGGTGACAAGGAGATGCAAATACACTCTGCTCTGTCAAAAATGAATTACACTTTGGATGGGAAAAGGTGCATCAGAAAAACGTCAAAAGGACTACTACAGCAAGGATCAATAGAGAACCATGAACAAAATCTGCCAGATTTAACAGAACATTGATTTAACATCTTAAACTTTAAAACCAAGCTTTTCTTTAGCTGATTTTGCAGGAATATTAGTGAATAATGTAAATCAGATCCCAGCTGATGAGTCTGGGCATCTGTGACTTGATTTATTTTTGTAAATGTAAATAGTAAAACGACTGTTCAGCAAAAACTAACCTGTTTTAGAATAGCCCCTTTTTAGAAGCAGCTTTTCTAATATATAGCGTATGGGTTTCCATTAGCATCATCGGGATGACCTCATGCATATCCTGGGGCAAGTTTTGGCCCCGGATGTTCTATAATTAAGTTCTAGTGGCTCACACTGCAAGCTTGTGTTTTGGATAACTTACTTAAGGCTGCTAGCATTTGAATGGCCACAACTGGGGCCTTCATGTTAATGCCCCATTAATCCCTCTGCTCTGGGATCAGGTTTTCCTGCTTTAACATCTGTTGCACCAGCAGTCGGTGCACCTACGCTGTCAGCATGCAGAAGGTCAGAGGCACAGGGGAGGCCGTGCGGGTCTCTGCTAAAGGGACAGTTTCACAGGACCACAGTTTGCATCGCATGCAGCCATGTTTGCTGCTCCTGCCTGAAAAAACATCTTTATGTCTCATAGCCCGCCCAAACTGATATTAGCTGTGGGGTTTCTTGAAATGTCCCAGCCTCTTGTTTGGATCCACCAGCATCTCTTATTTTAGGAGGAGCTGAACCAGCCATAAATTAGTGATTAGATATTCTAGTACCTAATACCTTATGTGCCAGAAAAAAAATCCTAATTCATCCTTCACGTGCTAAGTTACTTGTAAATGGAAATTAAGACCTGCTTGCATTTGACTGGCTTTTGTTGCTCTGGTCTTAGAAATCTTAGAAGCCTTGTCAGAGATGTAGATGCTTTCTGAATATAGAAGCACGGTGTTGTTTACATTAGTATTTGGTGGGGAATTGTAACAAGATCTTTCTCGTTGTGGATCTTACTATGATTATCTATGTGGGGGATGGTTTAAAAACTTCAGCTCATGCATGTACAGGGCAACTTCTTGCTTATGTACAGTATATTTTCTGCCACAAAATTTAATATATTGCTGCTCTCTGGATGGCACTGACTTCCATGTTGTTCTCAGACATGATCTGAGGGATGCTTTTGGGCCTTCAAGGAGCTTTGTGGGTTTTGATCAGTTTGGACACTGATTCACTCACACTCCTTGTCCCACTGGTTACCACATTCCTGCCTCTCCATTCTTTCTCTCTCTCCAAATAGTTTTATTTGTGGGGAGAGCCCCATCTGTTTCCCACACTTTGGGGAAAATGGAAAGTGGGAAAGTGAACTATATGAGGAGTGAACATGTGGCTATGCAAACTGAGGGAAGAAGATCTGGACTTGTTTCTGTAAGAGGAGAGACCTTTTTTAATGTTGATATAAGGCACAATCAGACTGCTCTTTGTGATCTTAAAGATCAATTTACGTACACACATCAAACTTTCAAGAGGGCTTATTTTACAAATCTTAGCAAATTTTAAAAATCCCTTTATGCTCTTAGAAAATTGTCGTGTTATCAAAGTGATAGAAAGCACACCATTTTAAGCAGTTTGATTACTAGTGACTGCAATGCTCTGCTTGCTGTTCAGAAAAGCTATCAGCTGTCAGTCACGTCAGCAGAACCCATGGGGTTAGGAGTGTTGGTTTGGCCAGGCTGAAGGTCATTAAAGCATCCTATCTATATGGACTTACAGTATTAACTTTAAAATTAGCTTGCTCTTGGGGGAGTGAGCAGCATTGTGTTTCCTCCTCATATTTAAGTGTTATCCTAGCCATAATGGCTGTCAGAAGCATTTTGTCTGTCAGCTGCTTGGAAGGTCCACAGTGACGTACGTGGGGTTTTAGGATACAAGGCCTGTAGAAGCTGAGGTAAGGAATGAAATATTGCATGTATCTTATAAGTGCAGAGCACCAGTTATCAATGTATATCAGCTGGAAGATGAACACACAGCCTCAAGCCTGCAGCACCAGGCAGACACATGGTAGCCTTGTCTTCTATTAAACTTAGCAGGGATTTCTTTCTGTTCTTTCAAAAGGAGCTATATTTGGCTTTGCAGATAGACAGGTACATACAATTAGTTAGTGGGGAACTGTGGAAAGTTAATAAGCTGTCCAGGCTGGGATTTGACAATACATGGGATGCAGGGACCAAATCAGTTCAACAGATTTCCCTCTTGGGCTGCTCAGGCTTGCCAATATATTGCAGTTCCCAAGTCCCCCACTTGTGCCAACACAGCTGTTAGTAGCATTGCACTATGAAGGGAGACAACTAATCTTTCTTTAAATCATGGATTTTTTTGCAGGGATTGCAATGTCCTGGGGAGTAATGAGAATACCTTATCTGATATTGCTTCTGAAATCACTGTTTTGTTGGACCTTCAGCTTCAGGGCATGATTTGCAAAGTAATTAGTACTGCATTTATGTCCAGCATTTTGTGCAGGAAGTACCATTGCTAGTGCAAACAGCTCAATATCTCCAAAAAATCCAAAATTTAATGAGATTTTTTACTTCGCCTCATGACAGGATCCCATAGAGCTGTACACCTAGAGCTTAGGTGGTGCCAGGAGATGCTGCATCGTCAGCTATCTGAGGCAGCACCTCCTGTGCAAGACTACAGGGAGTTAAATCAATGTCTTTGGTCCCAAGAGGATTTGTGTTTTTCCCTTGGTTCAAAAATACATGCAAAGAGGAACAGATGACACTCAAATAGATATACTGCTAACCTAATTTTTGTCTTCAACAACACCGCTGGTGTAAAGTTCATCCTTCTTGCTGAAAATAATCAGTAAAATCAAGTTTATTCCTCTGTCTCTACCTTTTCCTTGCTTCTCACCAGTTAGCTCTTTGCTTTCCAGTTTTAGAAGCTAAGAAGGCTGAAAACAGCTGATACCTCGTCCCAAGTTTAGCCGGTGGCTTTTCCTTCTGCTGTCCTTTGCTGCCGCAGGTTATGGATGGGAAGTGACAGGATCATTTAATCTCATCATTTTCTGACACCTGCCTGCCTTCCACTGCCACCCCCTGCATGGTTCTGTGATGGATTTTGTCTGGTGCAACTTTTTTCAGTGTTTTAGTACTTAAGTAAGAGGTGTATTACTTTTTCTCTTATAAGCTTATATCTGCTGTTCAGTAGTGTGGATGAGTGCAAGGATCAATCTTTCTGTCATTGTCTTTACAAAAAGACCAGCTCCCTTTTGCACTGTCAGGTTTCTGGGTTTGTGATACACTTCCCTTTAGCAGCTGATTGACTCACAGGTCAGAAGGTCATGTACCCTTTTAAGTCATTTCCTCCCTGTTATTGTCACTTCTGTTGTTTGATTCATACATGCTGCTCTCTCTTTATGCAATGGATTATCCACTCCTCTTGTGTGACCATTCCTTGTCATGCCATCCAGTGCTGAAAGAAACCTCCTTGAGGTTTTGCTCCTTGCTGATCTGCTCCTTTCCTCTTACACAACTCCATCTCATTCATAGTGTTCTTCATCGACAATAATTTTAGTCTCCTTCTGGTTAATCATCATCTGGCCTGCCAAAGTGTGTTTCATGGATTTCCATATTTTTCAAGGATGGCTTTTAGGCCAGAAAAACACGGTGTACCTTGGAGTCATCAAACTGGAAAAACAATCAGGACCTGCTCAGCCCATCTCCCCAGGGCCAATGGAGAATTGTGTGTGCATCACATGTTCAGTGTTTTGTCTCAAGGAGTTTGCAATACAGTCAGCCTTCAGTTCCTTCCCTAAGGAGACTGCTCTTCAGTCTTGGGCTGGAATTGATGTTACTGCTCTTGATTTTATCCATATACCTTTTATTAGTAGCTTTTTTTTTTTTTTTTTTTTTTTTTGCATTTGCACCTTTAAATTATACACACCTTGGTTTCATGCCTTTCTCTTTATCTGCTAGCCATTGTCATGTAACTGGGCTATGCAGATGTAGCACTTTAGCTCTTCTTTTCTTTTTTATTTTTTTCATATCACCCTGGTCATTTTATGTACCTCTTCTCTGAACTCTCCAATCACTCTGATGAGGAGGTGTCCAGAAACAAATGTCAGATTCCAGGTGATTTCACCTCAGAGCACAGACGGAGAGACTGTTGCTATATCTCACTGTTATGTGATGTGATGTGATTACTTAGCTTCTAATGCTGCTGATTTGTCTTGACTTCTCTGTGTGTGTTAGGTCTAGACTGGAGCCATCATCTGTGGCTCTTAAAAATGAACTTTTTAGCAGGACCCAGGCTGATTCTATTTATCTGATTTTGTTAATCTTCCTTTTGGGCTCCCTCAGCCTCCTTGCTCTCGCTTTTTCCGGGAGTGTAGACTGTAAGCCTCTCATGTTACAGGTGTTTCAGTTACTGCAGCTTACTGCTGCCCCTGCTTTCTGAGCAAGTCCTGTGGGCTAGGACTTCAGGGTCACCAGCTCCTATGTGTAGCACATACCTTTAGTATTGTAAGCATGTCCAAAGCAAAGGCATATGCTTCCTAAAGGATGCTGGAGGAAGGGAATCATGTTGCCTGTAGTGAATCTTTGTGAGACTAGGTCATAAAGTAACATTAGCCTGGAGCAAAACATTTGGTCAAAGCACTTCTCCCCACTTGTCAAGTGGTTTGAACCCAGGTGTTATGGATGCATAGAGAGAAAGAACCAAGGAGAAATACATTGAGATAACATGAAATTTTTGGAGGTATTTTTATTCCAGTAGATGTTTTCCCCTAGCCCTTGCAGTCAGCTGCAGATTCAAGTAAACAAATAATCTGAGCAGCTTCTTAAAATGCATGAAATGTAAAAGGCAAGATTTTGTTTCTCTCCACAGTGCTCACCACCAGGTAAATCTACTTTGTCCATCTGGCAGTTAGATATTTTGATCACTGATATGCTTAGGAACATTGTTATTCTCATTCTCATGCTGTTTGTTCCTTAAATATTTACTTCTGGCATGTGTATATGTAGACGTACCAAAGCTTATACCTTTCCATATGCCCAGAACGCTTTGGGCTCATGCTCAGCTCTGGTGTGGAACCCCCTGTGTGGCTGTGCTGCAGTGACCTTTGTGCAAACTGCAGTGTCACGGCCTCTGTGCTAATTGCAGTTCGGTATTGAAAAGGCAGAATTTATGTCCTTGTTAGTGAAGCCTTTTCAGGATAAGATAAGGAAAAGATGCATACCTCTCCCCTGTCTGCTAACGTTGATAGTGCAAGAAAAATGTGTAGAGTACAGTAGAAGGCTGTAAATAAGAAGCTGTAAAAATAGTTGTGTTGAAATGCGCTGTCCAGTGGATGAACGTGATTGTGCTGGTCCTTTTGAATTCTTAACATACCACTACTTGAGTTTTTTGGTAGACTGAATTCTTAATCAGTAAACTGGTCCATGTTTGGGCAGTTCTGACTCTTGGCTTCTTTCTTTACAATTAACTCGCAGCAAGAGTTGGGACAATGATTAACCAAAACGTTGATGGATGCATTTCTACTGCAAATCTGTCACATGATAACCTGGCAGCTTCTGTTCATCATTTACATCTCAGTAAAATGATCTGGAAAGTTTGCATCAAATCAGAGTCATTTTGTTTTGTTCTTATAGCTCTCTTGATTTTAGTATGCTCATTTTGCATCTCTTTTTCTCTATTTCTAACCTACCTTATGGATTTAATCTACAAGGGCTATCCATCTATTATTACAATACCAAAAAGTTTTAGAAAGCCAGATCTGTTTTAAACACAGAGAATCACGTAGCCTAAAGTCAAGGACTGGTGGGCTCCCTGTCACCTCTTGTTTGCTGATTCTTCATCTATTTGAGAGGGGAGGCAATGCTGGGGAACGTGCTGAGAATGTTGCCCCTTTGGCTGAGAAGCTTTAAACTTCCTTTGGAAATAAAATCCAAAAAGGAAGTGATTTGTTCTTTTCCTGCAATTTCCAGGAAACAGTTGAGTTATGCAATGTCTTTTATTTATTATTACCCGAATCATTGCATTCCTTTTTGTCTCTCCTTCCTCATAATAGTTACTACATAAAGATCTCAAAGTGTTTTCTCAACATTCAGGAGTTAAGCCTTATAAATCGCTTGTGAAGTCAATCTGTTTTTAAGATGATTGGCCTTACAGAGAAGCTGAAGCACAGAGCACTGAAAGATCTTTCTCAAGGCCGGGCAGAGATTCCCCAGAAGAGGTGTAAGTAGGACCCAGATTTCCCGATTCCTAGTGCTGTTCTTTAAAATAAATCAAATTCCCTTTTGAATTCTGAAGATGCTCTTTGATGGTGGTGATGGCAGTGTAGCAAGCCTTGTTTCATATTTGTAAAACTTTGTATTTTCCCTTTTGATCTCACATCCTTTAAACCTTATTATTATTATTTTTACTGATGCCGGCTCTAATCTATGTCTATTTTTATTTTGGCAGCCCTGAGTTTTCCATCAAATTTGTGGAACTGTCGCTTCCTAAACTACTTCATAATATTAAAATTGATGAGATTGACTTGAAGCTGCTTTTACTTTTCTTTCCTTTTTTCTTGCTCTTTTAATAAAGGCAAATCAAACTGATATGTTCCACATTTAAACCTGTACATTCTTTCACTTGGTATATTCTGATTGATGGCTCTGTTTCTTACTACTCCTTTTCTATTATCATGCGTATCCATTTGTAGTAAAATACCTAGCTATCTTCACTGTTGTATTTTCATACTCCAGTCAAAAAGCTCACTGCCTCTCAGTAACCGATTGCAAACCCTTTTCTTTTTCATCCTTTTCAGGTGCTTTGTGTGGCAGCTCAGTCCTGCTGCAGACTGAAACCTTTGCTTCTTTTTTCTTTACTTGTACCGTGAAGTCATGTGTGAAGTCAGTGACATCACAGTGGGCTGCCGTGGGAAATCTTGTGATATCTGAAGGAGAGGATTATAAGTAGGTTAACAAAGCCATGGCAAGACTGGAATGATAAAGGTGTTTATCATACCATAAAGCATCTCGGTAATTAGAAATTTAAGCACAGACGTTTTTCTGTTTTTTGAGGGAGAGCTGGAATTTTATCTGCTTTTCTGTTGCTTCATCAAGGAAGTTCATGTTTATAAGCAAGAATTGAAGCTGCACTTTGTTTTTCATGCAGTAAGAGGGAAGGGAGAATATTCAGGCAGGCTTGGTCTATAACATTGATTTGTAACCAACAAAGGAAATGTCTACTTATGAGACACAAATCAATGTAACCAGACTGTGAAAGTGCAAACAGAGATGTGAGAAAATTGTTTGATCATTACTCTTGCTTTGGAAAAGAGAGAGGGCCAGATTCTGCTCTCATTTATGAGGGTGTAACTGCCAGAGACTCGCCAGAATAATTATGAAGGAGATTTCATTTAGTGTCCTTCTGATGGCTGGAGGTGTAAGGCATTAGAATCAGGAAGGAGGCTAAGTGGCAATGGGAGGCAGAGAAAGGATGCTGTAGCAAAGAAGATATGAACCAGGTTTTGTTATTAATGAGTTGTAGGTACAGAAAATATATTGATGTACCTTCCCATGGAGAGATGGCCTATGTGAACTGTGCACCTGCTTAATTCAGTGGAAATCATAAAACAGTTTGCTTTAACTTCAGACTTTTTTTGCCACAGGGTGAGATATTTCCTTAGAAATGAACTGCTCTCCTGAGAATAATCTAGTCCTGCAGGTTCTAGCCTGCAGGGTCCGTTATCTAGGAAAAACACATATTAGCAACAAAAGTCACCATATTTTGAAGATAATAAGAGAATTCAGTGGTTTCAGTCCATTTGGCCTGTTGGCGCTACTAGATGCTGATTTGGAAGCAAACCCCTTTATTCTTTGCATGGATGGGCTTTACAAGGACTTTATGCTCTGTAGAGGGATACAGTTAGTTGTGCCAATACCAAATCTCTGGGGTAAACAGCTTCTGAAGCTGTGGTTTGGTGGATCTGGGTCCTAATACACCATCAAAAACACTGTAGCCGCATAACACGAAGTGTTGATTTAGGATAAACTTGCATACCGGTTCAAATGTTTTCAGAACAAATGGATTAACTTCATATGGCAGGCTTTTTGCCAGATCAGATATCACCTGTCTGCGCCACTCTGACTTCAGGCTAGATTATATATCGTCTGTTCTCCCACAGCAACATCAACTCTTGCTAATTTGATAGTAACGTGATCATGTGCCCATACCCAAAGCAGGTCAGATCTATATTGTCGAGTGATCCAGTGTTAAGGGCTGTGGGCTGATAGTCTGAGTCTGTTCATTAGTGGGGAAACTTCCTCTTTAACTTCAGCCCACCAAGGCTGAAGAAAAGCCTCCTTCCTTCAGTTGAGCACCTGGCTTCATTTTATGTTTCAGTCATCCTCTTCCATCAGCAGATCCCGGTGCTCATAGTGACAGTAGGCTTTCCTCAGATGTTCCCATTCAGTTCCATCGGAGAACCAGGTCAACGTGTGCATACATACCCGCCCAGCTGAAAGGCGTGGAAACCCAGTCAGAGATAGATATTTTTATTCTGGTTAAACTACTCTCATTCCTGTGGTTATTGTTTTATTTATGTCACAATACAAGATTAAATCAGGCCATGGCTTCCCAACAGGCAAACAAGGCAAGTCTGAACAAATGATGTTTTCAAAAGTTTTTGGGATAAGAATAATTCTGAATCTAAAATGCGTGAAAGGAACATTCAGTATTTGTTACAAGTTAAACTTCCCTTTAAAGAAGGAGATGCAACAAGTTCTTTCATCTAACATTGTAAATAAATTTTTAAAAGTCCTCTTTTTAGTTTTTTCTAACTTTTAAACTGTATTGGGCTTTGAGATGGAGACAAAACTCTCCATGTTACTTGCCCCAACTCTCACATACAGTGAATATATACCTTCGAGTGCTCCTTGCATCATGATATTTTAAAGTAAATGTCTTTCTGTCAGGGATGGCTCTTATATAATACATGTTGTCATCTGGAGTGAGGCACAGTTGTGCATATTTAGCTGGTTTACTTTCTAATGCGTCATTACGAGTGACCAAAAACATGGTACAGGAAGTTGTTTGTGTGCTTTTTTTTTCATTGCTTATGCAACTCCCAAGCTGAAAATGTTCTAGAGAGCAGATGGTACAGAACAGTCAACTGCAAACTCCATTTTCCAGATGCATAGATGTTTAACGTCTACTTGAAACCAGTTCAGATGGTTTTGTAAATTTGAGACCAACTATTGTTTAACCCTTTGCTGTGCCACTGGTGAAAGTTTCCTATGGAAGCTTCAGTCCTAATAAAATAATCTAAACGCACAAGATATGTTGTGTTCCCAGATGCTTAACTGGAATATGGGGCCATGCTGTGATAGGCAACTCAAATATTAATCCTGTTTTTCTAGAAGGGATATTGCAAGTTGAGCAATTCATGCATGGTCCGTGGTTTCTATTCCTTTCTCTTTCTTTCAATTTTCTAAATAGTACACTGTAACACTATGGCCAATATCTGAATTTCTTACTGCTTGACAAGGGGATTACTAGATAGTGAAAACAAATTAATTTAACTTCCTACAGAAAAGGTAAGAACTTCTTACCCTACGGCAGTAACACAGTCAGCTCATCATGACTGCATGATACTGATAAACTACAGTTTACAACTCAGCGGGTTTCTTGTTTGATTTGTTTTTTTCACTTGCTTGGGTCTTTGGACTTTTCACAGTAGGATTGTGGCTGCTCAGCCATCAGTTTTTATTTGATAATAAATAAAAATAGTAGTCCAATTTTTTCCCCTGTTGTACTCAAAGAAATCTCTCTGAGATCATATGAGTACTACAGACTAACTTATTTGGAGGTTATCCAGGAAAGCCAGTGTGCAGTTGTTGACCAGTCCAATCAATTTATGTGTTCAAACACAATTTAGCTTTAGTTCAGTTCTGACTTTACTGTCAGACAGTTGGTGGATCCAGGATTGTAATAAGTGAGGCACTGGATCTCACAGTACAAAACTGTTGATGAATGTCCACAGAATTTGAAACAGGCAAATAACAGTTCCTTCAAAGATATTGCCTGGTTATATGGTACAACTTGGTCAGAAGTAGTCATAGAACCAGAGTATCACATCTGATCCATTCAGCCTTACCGTTTTCACATACTTCCAACAAACTTCAAAGAAAGATTATCTAAGCTGACAATAGCTTTAGAAATAAAAGCTGAAGAGAAACATTTTTCTTTATTACCCATTCAGTTTTTAACTATTTGTTACATGCTCTGAATGTGAAGAGATGGACCTAGACTGAACTCACAATTCTGAAGAATCCTGAGGTCAAACTGACTTTCCAAATCTCTGACTATGATTCATCTCTTAAACCAAGAGAATGTAGTAGTCTGGAATGGCTGAAGTCTGGCTCTTATGTTGGTAATACTGTATAATCCAAACTTAGATGCTAAAGTATGCTGGTTGATGGTAAGAGAGGTCAGAAGGAACTCGTTTCTTTGGAAAACTTTATAAAACAGCTTGGAACCTGTTCATCTTCATTTTTCTCTTCCTTTGAAGAATTTTGAGTTATCTATTAGCTGAGTCATTATGCTACAATTGATGTACCTGAGAGCACATTTCTCTACTACAAAGGTTTGTTCCTTTTGGCAAGAGGATAGGCAGTTCAATGTCTCAATGAATAGCACCAAAGTTACTGAAGAGAATTTCTTCTTTGGCCTCCTACTGAAAATGTAGAATTTCTGTGAGGCCAGTATAATCTTTAGAAGCTCCTCCTTTAAGCAAACCACCTGTGGACTACAATATAAATAGTATTTTCAAGATACAGAATTTTTATTGGAAGATCTCATTATTGATTTGCAACATTTCCTATTAGCCTTACAATAATGAATGAGTTTCATATTTTCCTTCACTCTACCAAGGAGAGAACAGAGGATAGAAAAACATAATGGTTTGTCAGAACTGTGGAAATTAACAGTTTTATTAAAATGTATGCCTTTTCTAAGAGACAGATGGAGAGTTCATGTCTAGCAAGAGTTAAGCTTTCCAGTCAGATTCCAGTGGTGGTCTTTGCCATTTAATGCTCTTTCAAAACGAAATGCTGCTGTTGCGTTTTCTTTCTCTCCCTCTTGCTGCTTGGGCTGTGAAGCAAATTGTATGTACTGAACTGGTTTCTCAAGGCAATAAGTGAAAAAAATGGCATTTTAAAATAATAGTTGCCAGGTCCTGCAGCTCAGAACTGTCATATTGCATGTTAAAAGCTCTCTCCTTCCCAGAAGTGAGGTGTAAAAAGTAATATGAATATTTGTGTGTGAGTGCATGCGTCTGGGTCTGGGACACAGACAGATTCCCTACCTGGAAATGGCTTGCTATTATTAGATATTCAGTTACCAGGGGTTATGTAAGACAATTGAAGCTCTGTTTTTTAACAGAGACATGATTCATGCTACTTGTAGTAACACTAACCACCTCCAAACGAGACAGAAAGCAGACACAGACAAAAGGCTGAAGAAATCAATGCTGGCTGAACACAGCCATTCTCCTGATACCTTCTCCGTCTTCAGCAGCCCTCAGGTTATCGGCAGCAGAGTTTAATGCTAATTCTGAAGTCACCTGGAATTATCAAGCGTATGCACCCATATCTATGGCCTTTGCAAGGAGCAGCTGAGGCTGTAGGAGATGGGACAGGAGACAGTGCTGGATATGCCTTGCCATATTCCCAGCAGTGTCTCTGGTGTTCTGCAGGATGCTGAGGGAGCTGTGAGAAGAACTAACACTCCTACTCTATTTTCTCAGTTACTCCAGCTGGGAAGGTTGGAACCAAAACAACTTCTCTGCCATTAACACTTCTGCAGTCATTTTTATAGTAATGTGGAGGGAGAGTGGAGACCTGGAGTAGCTTTGAACTTCTGCCAGTATTCTTCATTAGAGCAAACTGTGAAATCTTATCGAACTAGAATAACTCTGAGCTCCCCTGCAGCTAACGTTCCTGATCCATTTCCTATGGTACTTCTTGCTGGTCATGAAGGAGATTAGAATATCTGCAAGCTCCTTTTTGATTTTGTTCAATGGAGCGGTTTTTGTATGACAGTTTCTGTTGGGAGATAGCAGGAGTAAGGTAGCTGCCAGATTGTCTACAGATAAAGATCCAGTCTCTTTCTTACAGAGAAAAAAAATGGGGTTAGGTTCAGGACACCAAAGTGAACACTGATGGGGTGTTTATCTACAGCTTATATCTTTTCAGAAATAAAAGGTGGGGAAGTTGCTGCAAGGTCTCCTCTAGCCATTGCCATTCCCTACTCTGTATCCTCTTGGAAGACTGAATCTTCTGTAATATTTCATTTCAGCAACATCTAAATCATCCTGTATAGTAACTTCTGCTGTCAAGGAGGAAGTTGCTAAAGATTTGGAAATGGTCTTCTTAGCTCACTGGAGACAGCCTTCCTACGTTTGCAGATCTTATCAAGCGAAAGAGCCAACTGCCTTCAGTTTCATTCAAGAAAGTTTTGAAATAACCAGAGAAATAGCCTTGAAGAGGTTCAGTGGAGAGCTGAATTCAAATACATTCCAAGAGTTCATCATTTGCTAGTACTGCAATAAGAAAAACAAATATTACTGATACGTTATTTTCCTTAATGCGTTATGCTATATATACTGTTGAGAGCAGAAACCACTTCAGCAGCTATTAATGTTAGTAATCATTCTCCATCAGCCACACTGCATAAAGTTTTAGGAGAAAAGCATGCTTTAAAAATGTCATGTAGTCATGTCTCTGACCTTTCCTGGTGCTGGGTATTTAAAACCCGGATCAGGTGGCACTGACATCTCAGATAAACTAAAGAAAAATCCTTTTTTGATGCAGCTGATAACTAACTTAAAAAAGCAAATAATTATCACAAATATGTATCACACCTCAGGACACATTGCTGTCAGTGACTTGACATTTCAAATGATGAGTTTCACAAATGTGCATAACCATCAGATTTGATTGAACAATGTTTTAGAATAATTCACATGTTCATCTAGAACTTTTTTTCATTGTGTTTTGGCACTGAAGCATGAAACAAGAAATCTACAGTGGGTTTCTCTTTGCTTTTGAGGAAGCAAACGCTTTGATCAGTTCTACGTACTCCAAGGCTGCAGTCAGTTATTCCTCAATGGATAATGAAACCAAAACCCAGAGTGGCTCTGTTTCTCTGTGGATCCCGTGTGATATTTTATATATAGTTTTTGACATAAATCAAACAAGCTTTCATTTGTACAGTTTGAGGCCAGAGGCAGCAAGCACACAGGAAGAATGGTATGCATATTTGGGAAAACATGTTCAGGTTCTTTTTACCTAGTCTTTTCACTTTGTTGGTTACTGGCTCTTTAATGATTGACTTGCAAGGAAAATCTTCAGAGACTAGAGACAGTCAGCCAAAACATCAACAAAAAACTTGAAATCATTTGAGTATTTTTTTCCTGACTGTCAGTAACATCATTGTTTAGCTCTGCATTTAGGCAGTGATGAATCTTAAAACTTAAGGAAGATTCCTTGTCTCAAACATGATCTTTAATCACAGAATCACAGAACTGCAGGGGTTGGAAAGGACCTCAAGAGATCATTGAGTCCAGCCCCCCTGTTAAAGCAAGTTCCCTACAATACGTCTCACAGGTCGGTATCCAGATGGGTCTTGAATATCTCCATAGAAGACTCCACAGCCTCTTTGGGCAACCTGTCCCAGTGCTCCATCACCCTTACCATAAAGAAGCTCTTCTGCATGTCTGTATGGAACTTACGGTGTTCAAGTTTTAGTCCATTACTCCTTGTCCTATTTCTACACACCACCAAGAAGAGCCTGGCCTCATCAATTTGCCTCCCACCTCCCTTTCGATATTTATAAACATTAATCAGATCCCTCTTAAGTATTCTTTTCTCCAGGCTAAACAAACCGAGGTTACTCAGCCTTTCCTCACACGGGAGATACTTCAGGCCCTTCATCATCTTTGTGGCTCTCTGCTGGACTTCTTCCAGGAGATCCCTGGTTTTTTGAACTGAGGACCCCAGAACTGGACACAGTATTGTGAATGTGGCCTCACCAAGTCAGAGTAGAGGAGAGGATCACCTCCCTTGACCTGCTGGCCACGCTCTTTTTAATGCACCCCAGGATACCACTGGCCTTCTTGGCCACAAGGGCTCACTGCTGGCTCATGGCCAACCTGTTGTCCAGGAGGACCCCCAGGTCCTTCTCTGCAGAGCTCCTCTCCAGCAAGTCAGCCCCTAACCTGTACAGATGCATGTGATTATTCCTCCCCAGGTGCAAGACTCTACACTTGCTCTTGTTAAAGCTCATCAGATTCCTTCCTGCCCAATATAAATATAATATAAATCTTTCTCTAGCAAAGGCATCAGTATGATAAGTAGCAAGTTTCTTCTTCTCCTTCTAAAACAAGTATCATAATAATAATAGGTCAAAGAGGAGAAATTCACTTATATGATTCTTATTGGGGGGGGGGAGGGGTAAGTCATCCCGTCTTTTTGCTTATCCATTCAGTAATTTGATTCTTGCTGCTTGAGAAAAATAGATCTATGAGTAGAAGTTTCATTTACTACTTTATATTGTTCTTGGTTGTTTTTTGTTTTTTGGTTTGGTTTTTTTTTTTGTGACAAATGAATAAAATCCACTTAAATTTTATATCTGGCATTATTCTATTGGCCTACATGGAATTATACCATGAATTAATCTAAATACTATCTCATAGTTTCTGCAAACAACAAGCGTTGAAGGAGCAGAATCTGATTGCTATGATTTTTATCAGTTACCATTTTGTATCACCTTCCAAAATTACAGCAATGCAGTTCAGATTTGTGATTGATAAGAAATACAGATATGGTAGCCAGGCATTGGATACATCAAATGCTGTAGTACTTAGACCATGATGGAAATGGTTTCCACTTTTTAGAACCAGTGCCAGTAGTGTAAAGAGTGTAACACAATTGTGCTCACAAAATCTCACAATTGTGAGATTTATTGTCCTTTTCAGTATCTTTATTGATGACCTGGATGAGGGCATTGAGTGACCCTCAGTAAGTTTGCAGATGACACCAAGTTGGCAGGAAGTGTCAATCTGCCTGAGGGTAGAAAGGCTGTACAGACGGATCTGGACAGGTTGGATCACTGGGGTGAAGCCAATGGAATGAGGTTCAACAAGACCAAGTACTGGGTCCTGCACTTTGGCCACAGCAGCCCCGGGCAACATTACAGGCTTGGGGCAGAATGGCTGGAAGACTGTGTAAGGAAAACAGACCTGGAGGTATTGATTGATGCTCGAATGAACATGAGCCAGCAGTGTGCCCAGTTGGCCAAGAAAGCCAATGGCATCCTGGCCTGCATCAGAAACAGTATTCCCAGCAGGAGCATGGAGGTAATTAATACAGAGATCCCTCTGTACTCAGCACAGCTGAGTTCGCCCCTTGAGTACTGCGTTCAGTTTTGGGCCCCCACTGCAAGAAAGACATCAAGGCCCTGGAGTGTGTCCACAGAAGGGCAGCAAAGCTGGTGAGGGGTCTGGAGCACAAGTCTTATGAGGAGTGACTGAGGGAGCTGGGATTGTTCAGTCTGGAGAAGAGGAGGCTCAGGGGAGACCTTATTGCTGTCTATAACTACCTGAAGGGAGGTTGTAATGAGCTGGGGGTCAGCCTCTTCTGTTGTGTAACTAGTGATAGGACTAGAGGGAATGGCCTCAAATTGTGCCAGGGTGGATTCAGGCTGGATGTTAGAAAATACTGCTTTTCTGAAAGAGTAGTCAGGTGCTGGAATGGGCTGCTCAGGGAGATTCAGAACTCTGGAAGTGTCCAAGGAACATTTAGACATTGTGTTGAGGGACGTGGTTTAGTGAGAACAATTGGTGATAGGTGAACGGTTAGACTGGATGAGTAGGTCTTTTCCAACCTGGTGATTCTATGATTCTATGATTCTGTGATTATGCAGTCCCTGCAGGTGAAAGTACATTATATATTTGCAATTCTGGTTGCTGAAACCCTTTTTTTGTGGACATTCAGTACTTCCTTCAGTTCACCAACATCTATGGGAATAAGAGTTTCAGAGTTTATGCTAAAGTATTTGCAAGGACAGCAGTCAATCAAACCACAGCAGTGTGTAAGGGAGGAGGAAAAAACTCAGCTCATTCTCTTCATATGCTTTCATTGTTTTTGTTCTTCCTGAAAAATAATGTCCTTTCAGATTTCGTTTGACATCTCCATGATGTTGAACAGATTCGGAGAAATCACCAATATTTTGACAGGGTTCCTTGGCAATGAAATGCTCATGAAGCTCATCTGTCATGAGCTAATCTGGCTCATCTAGCCAAAGCTGTAGCTTAGGCAGATATATTACTGTAACAATTTAATTTCTACACATTTTCTTCATCTCGGTGATTGCAATGATGGCAACTCATATTTCAGTGGCAGAAACATTGGCAATAACTGCAGCACAACAATACCTTTGTTTTTCTTGTGAGAACCTTGCTCAAGTGGAGCAATACAGTATCATGTTGTCCAAGCACCTTTTTCTTGGTGTATGTGCTGGCAATCTTCAGTGTTCATGGCTTTAAAACATCTTACATTCACCCCCTCCCATCAACCTTTTGAATTTCATAGCGTAGAGCTCATGGATTGTAACTCACAGCATCAACATGGAGCTTCTTATAGAATCACAGAATCCTTAGAGTTGGAGCGGATCTTTAAAGGTCATCTAGTCCAAGTCCCCTGCAATGAACAGGGACATGCACAGCTAGATCAGTGCCCAGGTTGCCCAGGGCCTGATCCAGCCTTGCCTAGAAAGTCTCCAGGGACGGGACATCCACCACATCTGTGGGCTACCTGTTCCAGTGCCTCACCACCCTCACCATAAAAGACTTTTTCTTTATATCTAACCTAAATCTACCCTCTTTAACCTTGAAACCATTTCCCCTTGTTCTATCACCACAGACCCTGCTAGAGTCTGTCCCCTTTTTTCCTGTAGCTCCTCTTTAGATATTGAAAGGCCATTATAGGATCACCTTGGTGCCTTCTCTTCTCCAAGCTGAACAGTCTGTCCTCATATGGGAGGTGTTCCATCCCTTGGAACATTTTTGTGGCCCTCCTCTGGACGTGCTCCAACAGGTCTTTGTCTCTCCTCTACTGAGGACTCCAGGTGAGGCATCTGGTGTGTGGCCCCACAGCTTGGTGTCAAAGCAAACTTTCTGAGGATGCACTCAACCCCACTGTCGATGTCACTGATGAAGATATTGAAGAGTATCGATGCCAGCACTGACCCCTGCAGAACAGTACTTGTCCCTGATCTCCATCCAGACATTGAGCCACTGACCATCATTCTCTGGACTCAATACTGCAGACAGTTTTTTGTCCATTGAACAGTCCAACCATCAAATCTGTATCTTTCCAATTTGAAGAGAAAGATGTCAAAGGCTGTGTCAAAAGCCTTACTAAAGACCAGACAGATGACATCAATGGCTCTTCCCTTGTCTATTAATACAGTGATGCTATCATAAAAGGCCATTAAATTGGTCAAGCAGGATTTGCCCTTGGTGAAGCCATCCTAGTTCTCCTGTATCACCTTCCTGTATTCCATGTGTCTCAGCATAGCTTACAGGAGGATATGCTCCATGATTTCTCCTGGCACAGAGGTGAGACTAATGGGTCAGTAGTTCCTGGGGTCATCCTTTTTACCCTTCTTAAAAATGGGTGTGATGTTGCCTTTTTTCTAGTCACCAGGCACTTCACCTGATTGCCACGACATTTCCGATATCACTGCGAGTTGCTCAAACTGCTTCTATTAATAGTAGGTATCTGGAAAATGAGTGCTTAAAGCTCAACAACACTAGCAGCGTACAAGGACCACCCAGAAATCAGTCTGTTCCCTGGAACATTTATGTAGGTGCAGTCCCACTGAGCACAGAAGGTTTACTGTGAATTTAAAACTAGTACCAGTAAATTCATTGTCTTACATATTTGCCTCAGTCATGCCCCGCTTTAGTGAATTGTTTTGGAAAGTATGCAGTTTCTTTGAGCATTAAGATATAGTTGTGATGGCTCTGTTGTAGGAATATAGAGAATTCTGTGTTATTATACACAACAATATTTTGTCAGAATAGTTTAAAAATAATAACCATGTAGGTAACTATGCAGACATCCACGTATATATGGTTGCCATGTATACGTATACCAATCTATGTGTACAGCATCATTCTCTTTAACACTAGTGAGAAGACAGCTCATGGTCTGACACACTGTCATGGTTCAGTCTGACACTGTAGATTTTTTTGTTCATGTGGATGTCTGCCATAGTGTTACACTGACCTTGCAGTGATCTGCTTCCGCTCTGATTATGTCTCCCACCTACTGACAAAACATTGCCTTTTCCAGCTGCAGTTTTCTTCACCATTTCAAATCAGGCATGCAAAGTCCCAGTAGATACCTAACACTACTTTTCTAATTAGCAACAAGGAAGAGTTCAGGAGGGCCCCCCCTTCCTCTCTTGGTTCTTCCTGGTGAGGCAGAAGAAGCATCCATTGACTCTGCTCTCTGGTCTCTGAGGTTTGGCTCCACATAGGTACCATCTAACCCACTTCTCTGCAAGAGTTAGGTTTATACACCTGACACAACAAGAACAATGAGATCTTCACTAGTGAGAAAATATGCAGCACTTCAATATATTTGTTAAATGGGAGAGAAGAGTTTCTCAGAGTTCACAGTTGAGGCTTTGTATGACAGCCTAGGGCAGGAGAGGCCATTCAGCACAGGGAGCAGAGGGGAAGGTTCATAGAAGAGTTGTTTGTCCTTTTGGACCTTAGCTCTTAAGAGTAGCTAGCTGTTGCATTAACAATACCACTTGCAAAATAGCAAGAAATCTCAGCAAGAATCAGCAGATGAAAGTGATACCTAGAAAATGCCTTTTCCAAACTGCCAAATTCAAGCTGAAGAAAAGAGTTGCATGTTAAGGGAAGAGGAATTTTATACTCTCAGATAAAAGGGAGTGAGAGAAGGGAAAAAGAAACAGATACAGAAAAGTCATACAGAGTGTGTGAGACAAACATTGGAAACATGATGTAGGCATTGCTACAAACTACACTGCAGTTCCAGAATTCAGTAAAAACCCAAGGGGCTTCAGGGAGAGGTTTTTTCTTTAGTACTTTTGAAAATATGCCTTTATGGGAAATTGGCCTTCACTAGGCTAGAGCAGTCCAGCCTCTTTAAACAGACTTTTTGTGAATGTCTAATCCATTAACAATATAATTTCTGGATTTCTGACCTAATTACAGATAGTGGATATACAGTGTTTCCAGCAGGGTACAGCAATGAACAGTTTCCTCTCGAAGATGAAGGTCTGACTGTTGAGCACAAAAAATTGTGCTATTCTGACAGTGTGACCTGTGCTGGTAAATGTTTCTGCTTTTTGTGGCATGCATTCTGGCCTCCTTTGGGAAGGTGTTTTGTGAATGCATCTTGAATCTGCTTAAGACACTGAAGTTGGATATCTACAGGTAGCTGACATCCTACCTTTTTCACTTAACATAAATGCTGCAGTCTGCCCTAGGCAAAGGATGTGCTTTCTTTTGAGAAAGAATCGGGACTCACCTGCCTCGTGCAGCAAGTTGACTTCTGAATCACACTTGTTGATGGCTAGCACTGCTGCTCACATCTTTTCCTTCTTGTTGCTGCTTTAAAAGTATCACCTAAAATGCTACTCCTGGAGAGAAAAAGTGGCCACAAAAGAATTGCATTTATCCTAGGCAGCTTAGTCTGAAAATATATCCATGATTGTGAAAGCGCCATTTAGAATTGACCCCACCCTACTCAAGAGACCTGTACAGTATGTGGATTAAGATCAAACGTGCTTACTTCTGTGGCAATAGCAAGTTCTTATTTTTCTTTGCCTCTTGATAGACTGTGCTGTGCCAGTGCAGCAAATAATAATGAGAAATAAGCTCACAAGAAGCTCATCTTTTAATTTTTTCATTACTAGGAATCACACAGAAAGCAGAAAGGAGCAGACTTTCCCTGAAGATATCAGAGAAAAAAGTATTACAGGGATAAAATAAATAGCAATTAACTAAAATACTGAACCTTCTTGATCAGGAATCGCCAAGAGAAAGTAACAGAAGTCTGGTACCAGGTCTCAAGCCCATGCACAATGAGAAAGAGCTGTTTCACTGATTGTATTGTGCATGTCAGACATATGGCTGCTCCTAACAAATATGGAATAATGAGAGTTTGGTGATATATCTGAATGAAAGGAGTGGAGTTAGGGACAGAGACAGAAATGCCCTACAAGGAATAAACCTGGAAAAAGCATATTTCAGGACTGAGCACCAGCAGGAAATTGATGTTTATAGTATTTCAGTCAGCTGTAAAGGAAATATTGTGGTGGTGTGTTGCATAAAGATCAGAGTCGAGCCACTGCTTGCTTATGTGTGTTTTAAGTAATAGAATATGACAGACCACATCAGATCAATGGTGCTGATTAATGAACAACTATGGAAAGGTAGAAAATGAGATGAAAGAGTCAAGACACAAGTTTGAGGAGGGAGGAGGAGGAGGGCCAATGCATCAGAATATAGAGTTATGGTTTGAGACCCCATTAACCATTAGCGTTATTATGTAAAGTACCATATTTTCTGCTGACATTGTGCCCACTGCATCTCCACTGAAGCTACTATAGAAATTGAGCTAAAGTATGCATCTTTAATTACAATCTGCAGTACATCGAAACCATCATAAAATAGATATTCCTTAATAAAAATAGTAATATGTTCCTTACACCCTCTAAATTAGTTAAAACTTGGGAAGAATAAGGTGGAATGTATGTGAAGATACATAAAATGCTGAAGTTAGTATCATTCACGAAAATATTAAAGAGATAACAGTCTGCACTTCTGGAATGCATTCATCCAGAAAAATTATCCTCTAAGATCTTAATTAAGAACACAGTACCTCATGGAGCAGAGCAGTTAATGTTTTCCTTTTCTGAATAGAGAAGCACAGTTAGATCGGGGAAAAGTGACTTAACCCAGTGTCACACATCCCATTCCTCTGCTGTCCTGTTTGTGTCTCTTTTTACCCAGTCTTCTCATGGTCAAAAATTATTTTCCTCTAATTTTTCTGTAACTAGATTATGCCTTTTAGAACATGTTGAAGTGTTTCCTTGTCTGTTAAGCTTCTCATGTCTTACAAAGCAGCATCAGCAGTGCTGATTTTATGTGCTTAAAATGAACCTAAGAATCATGGATGATCTCAGTGCTTTATGTTCATCACATCGGAGGAAAAGAGATGCATCTTCCCAAGCCATAGAAAAAATGATGGAGAAAAATGGAGATATTCTTAGTGCTTATTTCCACATGGAGTTTGGTGTGCAGATTTTATAGAAGACTTTGAACAGCCCATCTCTAACAACTTGTCTCTCTGACCCTTGATGTCAAGCCAGATTGAGTGCTAGGCAGCACTGCAACAGAGAGCCACTTGGATTGGAATCCCAGCGATTGGAAGAAAAACAAATGACACACAAAGAGAGATGTGACAAAATATGCAGGATTAGTACATTCGGTTCCTTAGACTTCTCTTGTGTGAAATTAGGAGTGAAGTGAGCAGGAGTTCTGCTGAAGTAAAGACTAAAGACCTGATCCTGTGATTTTTCTGCTTCTAGTGCAAGTTAAAAATGCACATTGACTGAAGTTGTGGGCAGTCTTCAAGCCATGCAGGATTTATGCTTTAAAAAGAGGAGGAATACTCAGATAAAAGACAGACTGATGTGTGCAAAGTGGATACAAGAAGTGAGGTCAGCGTTAACAGAAAAGGTGGAGCACATATGGAAGTGGAAAGGAGAGTCTGAAAGTAAGCCATGCTGAGTGTTAGCAAGGGTTTCAATCTGCAGAATCGTTGAGCGTTACTGCACCTTTGAAATTCAAACCTTTGTGCTGGTCAAAGGTGTCACTGTTTCATGAAGTTCTTTTGAGCTAACCTGATGCTGGCATATGGTTCCACTCCAAGCTCCGGTGAAAGTCAGAGGTCCAGGCTGAGCTGAGGATTTTTTTTTCTGTTTAAATTTTCTAAATCTGCAATTCAAAGCAGGCTTCAAAAAGGGAGAGTCCAAGAAAACTGGAATCAATGAAAATGTTTTTTGAGCCCCTGTGAAGTGTAGTTGCCAGGTTTTGTGTACCTGTTGAAATGAGTACGTAGCATATATCTCAGTTCCCATTAAATATCATCATTACAAAATATGTAAATTGAACATAAAACTGAATGTATATTTTGTGAAGCACATTATTACAGTGTCATCTAAAATCCTTCATTGTGTCTGCTGGCACTCATTCCAATGTTCCTCCTGCATTAACAGTGTTTTTTTTTTTTTTTATTGTGTTGTATTTATGGCCATAAATTCCAGCTTGCACAATGACATTAACTACCTGTGAAATAACAATTACATCTCTTATCATTTTTTGTTCACTTTCCTGATTTTGTTGATAAAGCAAATATTTGTTTTTCTTGTCTGATCAGAGGAGGCAAAATTATTTATTCATGGAAATAGCACCACTGGCTTCACTGTGGGTAGGACTGAATATGCTGATGTCCCAGGAGTTCCTTGCATAAGTGAAGTGAGCAGGATTTCATTCTGTCTCTGGATGTTAACTTCAGAAATACTTCCAACATCCACAACGAGCCACCCAAAGATTATAAGAAGTTAGTAAAGGAGGAGTTCTGTTAGTCTAGCAAAGGATTCAGGTCCCCCCAAAGATGTAAATACTCCCAAAAACTCTCTATCACCCTGTAATAAATATTGGAGCTGAGGTGTCTCTTCAGATTCATTTCTGTATTAGTCCATTGAGTCCAACTCCCTCTATAGCTCAGAAGATTTCATCCATGAGCTGAACCTTCACTGGAAGGCTGACAATAAGATATTTCACTGCTCTCACTGCAGTGGACCTGATGGGAGATGAGTGGGGATTTTGTTTTGATATGAGCCATCACTTTTGTGATACAAAGACAGCAAAAGAAGTGAAGGACTTTTTTTCTTCCTTTTCCTACCTTTTAGTTTTGAGGAAGTGTTCGTTGCTGCTCTGAACAGGACTAGCCTTGTTCTGATGAGATGCGTTTTAGTGCCAAGTCTGTGCTAGCTCTCCATTGCTTTTCCGTGCTCATGCCATCAAAGTGAGCAACTTCTTAGCAAGAATCCTACTGATAGCATTTTGCTGGCTTGCCCTCCCTGTCCCAGCTTCACCAGAATAGGTCGCATGGGCAGCCTTTGGAAGCTGGGAGCCGATTCTGTTGTCATGTACAGCTGGGGCTGGAGAGACTGAACAAGGCTCCAGCCAGCTGTACTGACAGTGGAGAATGCCAGTTATCATTGCAACGAGTTTTCTTGCTCTCAATAAATAATTATTATTTCCCCCCTGACCTTTCCTTTTGGTTTTCTGTTGCAGACACAGCCTCTCTCTGTTCCCTGCCCCAATGAACGTGTGCACTAAGTCCAAGGCTTGGAGTAATTTACCTGAGGAGTGATACCATTTGGAAACCACTGTAAGTATATTTTATCTCTTATAAAAGACTGCTTGTTTCAGCAAAAGAAAAAAAAAAAAAAAGGACGGATTTAAAAAAATAAAACAAAAACAAACTGCAGCACCTGTGAGCATTACTGATGAGAGTAAACTGAGTTTTTGCTTCTGAAATTTACAAGGAAATATGTGGGCAAAAAATATGTCAATAAAAAACTTTTAAATATTTAAGTCATAGCCTCAGAGCATAGTTCAGCAATGGCTGATGTGCTTGTGTCTCTTAGTTTGGCAGGTTCTACTTGCTTACTGATCTAGTTTATGTTGTTCTAGTCGGTTCATCCATGTTTGTCTTCAGAGTGTTTATCTTCTTTTTATTCTTATTACTTTTTAATGAGACACCTTTCCTCTTGCTGGTGTTTCATGCATTGTGGATTGAATTTATTCCAACTCCTTAAAGGTTTAAGCTATTTTTTTCCAGGCTCAAGTCATCTCTAATTTGGGCTGGAGTTTCTTTAGGCCATTGCAATTTGGTAAATTTGGCTGGATTATATAAGTAGAGTTGCCTGAGATTGTAAACAATTTTGACTTTGTGTTGTGGTTTTATTATACTCTGAAATGATCAACTTCCTGTTATCTGCATTGTTAGTTTTCCCTGTAGATCTCTGATTTGTTGTGATGCCCATATTGTGGCAGTGTTGCTGTGGCCAAGGTGCTCTGAGGGTATAAGTGAGGCAAGTTTTGTAGGCAAGGAGTAACTTTTTTGAGGTTTGTGGTTTAGGTGGAGAAATGGACAAGCTGGGGGGGCATGTCAGCCTCACTTCAGGTCTGAAAAAGACTCAGCAAATTTCAGTCTAAGTTTAACTTAATCTCTGAGTTTAACTTAATTATGTTAATCAGTCTCCTGTAAGGGATTTTGGAGTTTATTTCACTTTTCTACGTTGATTAAATTTTCCAGGCTTTTATTGCATGAGAACATTGGGCCTCTCTTGTCAGCTCTCCATGCCTCCTATTCTTGCTTTTCAGTGTTCTGCTGGGATTTCCCTTTCATATTACATTTTATGTGATGTTTTCAGGAGTTTGTGTTTTCCACTGTATGACACAAACTTGCAGTCAGAGATTTTAAACAAACTGCCAGTCATGTAGCTATAACAGCATGAAGATCAATGTGGCTGCAAAATCATCAGATAAACCGTGTGAATATTCAGGCAGTCAGTCTGTGCAGGACTTCTTATTGCTGAAGCAACACTTCTGGCAGGAAAATTGGGATGGCTTAGGTTGTTTTAAAGCAAGCTTGTCTGCAGAAGCTTCACTTGTGGTTCTTCTCTTCAGTCACCCTGAATTTTGATGTGAGGGCTCTGGGCAGACATAGTACTTCTGTTGGGTGTTTTTTCTTTTTCTTTTCCTTTTTCTTTTTTCTTTTAATGTATATATTCAATAATTATACTCATCTCTCTCTCTTTCACTCTGTCAGTTTCTAAATATGTATTGTCAGTGTCACGTCTGGAAGAGACACAACACTGGCAGTGATAAGCACTGATATCAAGAGCTGTGTTAGTCGTGTACAGACAGAGGAAGAATGTGCAGCACAACACACGGGGAAAAATACTGCTTAAAACCAAACGTGAACTGTTTTCACACCTTTATATTTTTAGGATCTGAAAAGCTAGGGTTTTAAAATTATAGATAGTCTGTGTGAATTACTAAGATTAGAGACACCAGTGAGTTAAGTACCTGGCCTGGGCACTAAAGGTATCTCTGACCCGAGGGCAGTTACTGGAAGGTGACATCATATCTGCTAAGAGAAATAATGCCAGGGACATGGATGGGCAAACTCAACCAGCAGCAACAGTTGTAACATCAGCAACCTTATGGCATGTTCCCTCCATGCTCTTTAGTATGCGATGAACAAAGGTCTGGTTAGTGACCCAGCCCTCCCTGTATTCAGAGGCTGAAAACTGCCTCATTATTGTTCATTATGTAGCATTATTCTCATACAGTCACATTATCATAGCTTCCCCTGAGAGCCAGGATACTACTGTGTGTTCTGCACAGCTACACAGGATCCAAGACCTGAGCTAATTTGTTCATTGCTAACCTGGTGTCTCAGCAGGACAGAAAGCTGCCCTCTCTGCAAGGGCAGGTTCAAGCATTAGTGGTAGCCACCCTATGAAAAGCACTTGCAGCTCTACAACATAGGTTGCCTGTTTTAGGGGGTTTGGACCTGATTTAGGGGTTTAGCTGTGAGAACATGGTAACCCATCATGGGGAAATCCATTCTAAGCTCAAGCAATGGTTACAAGGGCAATGCAAAGAAATCGTGTGCAGGGCAAGTGGAGGACTGGGGGCAAAAAGGTTGCGTACATGAGTGGCAGCAAGAAGAGGTAAGGTTAGCAGGGGTTTTAAAGGCATTCCAAAGCTCAGTGGTGGCAATGTTTCCAGATAGTTCTGATGCTAGGATATCCAAAACATTACGTTCTGCCTTCAGATTAAGCAGAAAGGATCCTGTCCTATTTTGCAGCCAATGCCGTCACTGCAGTAAATGTCACACTGTTATTTGTCACCCATCTGAGACCTCGGTGTGTGAAACTGTAGCATTGAGGTAGATGTAAAGGAGGAAATACCTCACTGCAGTGGAGACAGTGACAGAGAAGTTTTGGGAAACAGAAATAAAAAGCTAGGAAGGATTCCTGTTTTACACAAGATCTAGAAATCACTAATGCACACAGTTTAGTTCAGGGATGTAAGTGGCTGCAGTTAGGCTCATATTAAGTGTTAAAGAGCATGCAGTTAAGAAAGAAAATGTATTTTAGATGGTGTAAGTGAGCATAATGAGAAGTAACGCAGTAAAAACAAAGGAATGCTGAAAATGAATACCAACAAAAGAAAAGTACCTGAACATAGGATGTAATTTAAAGAGATGAGTAGGTTGGATGTTTAGAACTGCTGGATAAACTTCTTAGATATCAGCAGTAAATAAGAAATCTGTAGTGACTCTTCAGATTCAGATTATCTTGGAACGGTCAGTATCATTACTGTCCCTGACTTCTGGGAGTCTTTCCACCAGCTTCATATACAGATGTGCCCTTCCTTTCTTTTCCATGTTGGCCTTCTGCTGTCCTCCATGAGAAGCAAAGATGATATATAGCCTTCTGATGGTTTTCAGGAGGAGCGCAGTGTTTGGAAGGGCTTGTAGTGAACCTAAGTGTGGAGAAGGAGCTCAGAGATAACTGAAGGTTAGACCAGATTTCTGTGCTCCAAAGGCAAATTCCCAGGCTTTTTGCAAGTATTTTCAACTTTTATTGCCCCAAGCAACAAGTATATTGCAAACTTAATGTTTGGATTAGTGTGTAGAGGAAGACGTACTCAGATGAACTCAAGTAACAAGGTAGGCAGACTTTTACAACAGAAATAATCACACAAGGCTGATAATTGGTGAAGCCCAAGGATAAGTAGTTATACTTTGGGAAGGTTCCATGATTAATATTTATTGCATGCTTCATTCTCATGCCTTTTTTTGTGCTTTTGTTATTATATTTTTTCACATAACTAAGACAAGTCATACTCTTCCCCAGTTAGTGTCCCATTTTACCTCTGGAACACAAAGATTTATTAGAGAGCTCACTGATGGAAGTGTTCGTAGAAGAACTGTGCAATCAGAGAAGAAATTAGGTTGGAAGGGTCCTCTGGAGGTCCCTAGCCCAATTCCCTACTCAGAGCAGGGCTGACTTCCAAGTTGGATCAGGTTACTCAGGGCCTGGTTCAATTAAGTTTTGAAAATCTCCAAGGATGGAAATGCCACAACCTGTCTTGTCAGCCTGATCCAGTGCTTAACAACTCTCCCTGTAAAGAATGTAGCAATAAGATAGCAATATAGACTTTGTAAATGAATGCATGAATGTTTAATTATAACATATAGGTGAAGATCATAGCAATAGGAGCTTTTTGTAAGGGAGATAAGGTAGAACAAAAGGATAACAATATACTTAGAGCAATTGGAGCTTTTTTCTGGTTTCACCTATTTTCTTTAGCTGTCAACTGCAGTCTGACATTGCAGACTGCAGAGGAAGAACCGCATTTGAGTTTCTTCATAAGCTCTTTCCCTTACTGAAATTTCCTCATGTGGAGGCCTGCATTCCCTTCAGGTAGTATTGAGGTGCAGCGCATGTCTAAATGAAGAGAAATGGAGAGCTGCTGTGGAAAGGTATTACGTTTAGTGTCATTCAGCAACACTGCTTCTCCTCCCATCCTGTTGAGCACAAGTTACCATGCTACAGGGCTCTAATGTGGAAAAGTGATGGTGCAAGACCATCTGGAGTAAGTTTGGAATATGTAGGTTTGGAAAGGAAGAAGCAGGAGATGCTGTGCATAGCCTCACTGGTGTCATTTTTGTTTCAAGTATAAGTGAGTTCTGGGAGGCAGATGCAGGATCAGAATGGATTAAAGGTCAGCCTTGGTCAGTGTTAGGTCTAACAACACATTGTGGCTGTGCTAGCAGCCTACAAGCAGTGCTTGCTCAGGCTGAGCCCCTACCCTACAAATAACAGCACAGTCCTTGTCAAGGGAAGCAGCTTTGTGGGGATCAAGCTGGAGCCAGAGGCCGTACTCCAAGTGTACAATTTGAGCTAACCCTGGACTGAAAACAGACCTTAAATATGGGAGATGAGCTTCCAAATGCAATCAGAGTCTAACTCTGTGTATGTCCTTTGCTGCCTGGACAAAAGCCATGCTATCTAAAAGCCTCTTGGGTAGCAATGCTGTAAAAAACCACTGATTTATACACACTGCAGTATCCAGCATGTGCTGGGTACACATGGGAAAGTCATGGGGTCAGGACATGGTACGTGTGAGGGCGTGCAGTGGAAGTCACCAGAGTTAGTATGCCAAGGAGCTACACAAACTGCTATGAACAAAACACAAGCAGTCTGTATGCTTTAAAATATACATGTTCATGTGCAAGTTGTGCATCTCATGCATGCTCGGCTATGTAGCAAGAGGTGGATCTTGGTGACAGGATGGGAAACAGACGGAGGGATGCCAGAGCTTGGATTGACAAAAAATGCTATGTTTACTCTTCATGAAAAACATGCTTTTAAATGCTTTCATTTTCCTTCTGTTCAAGATAAATTAATCCGGTTCAACCCTTAGCTGTACCTTTGCAATTTTAAGTGAGGTCCACTTTGTCATCTCCTATTTGTTACCGTTTCAATCTAATTTGGTGTTGGCCCATCTTGTTTTGAGCATATTGATTATATATGTGGAGAATGTAGCAGCCTGTGCCCGCTGTCTGTGGTACATCTGCTGCGAGGAATTTTAGCCCCATTACTCCAGAACACATCGAGGCTTCATCGGTCAGCTTTGTTTTCCCTAAAATCTCTGCTGCAAGACCTAAAAGCAGACTTTCCGGACAAGAGGGAGCACTTGGAGTCGTTTGGGCAGCTTAGGGATCCTGCCGCTGTGTGCACATTGCCCTTAACTCGTGCAGTGCCTCAGTTTTCCCCCTTTTTTTTTTTAACTCCCCAGTTTTCCTTCACCTTTCTATTCTGCTCGACCTGTGGGTTGTTACAGGCGGGGGACGTGGTTTGTTTATTTCTTTCATGCTCGTTTAACTTTTGTTTTCTCCTCCTTTTCTTTCTTCCCCGAGCTTCGGCCGAAGTGACACCGCCGGGCACGGCAGCTGCTGCCCCCCGACGGCGGCCGAAGTGAAATGGCGGCGGGTCCCGGCCCTGCCCCTGGCCCTGCCCCCGGCCGGGCGTGCCCCCCTTATATAACGCCCTTACGTAAGCGCCCGGGGGCTGAAAAACTCCGGCTTCTGGCGTGTCGGCCACAGGCTGTCCTAGGTGGGATATGGAGAGCACAGCGTGTGTGGGGAAGGAGCCCCTGTATGTCCATGCGGAAGACCTGCTGTGTGAATCAAAGCCTGCCACATCCCTTCTTTGTGCCTCAGTTTCCCCAACCGTGAAATGGATGCAGCAGTCACTACCTGCTTACAGCTTCTAATTCCCTGTGTTTACAAAATGCTGCGAAGAAGGAGACCTTGAGGGCTTGCATGCGTTGTGCTCATAGTACGTCGTTTCAGGCTCCAAAACTTAACGCTTTACTGAGATGACCTCTGCATCTCAAAATTACTTCAGTGCTTTTTTCTACAGAAAAGATCTTTTCTCTGATTTGTGTTGAACTGGAAACTTGCATATTTGTTTGCTTTTCAGACAAATCTGTTACGTTTCTGTATAACTCTATTCAGAACGCTACAGCCTTGGTTAATATTTGTCAAACGGAGCTCCGACTGTCTAAACCACTGGGACGAGTTTCGCTTTATATGTCATCAGTAGGGGCAGAATGAGGAGCTTCGTGCTTGGCCTCTTTGCTGTAATACAGTCTCAGGGCCATTGCATCAGAGTCAAAACAAGGAGCAGCTTGTTTCCAAACAAGAAGCATGGAGGAAAGTCTTCTCTGCCTCCCTCCCTGCAAGGGAAAGGAGAGGAGGGAGGGGGGTGAGAGGGGGGAAAAAGAAAGTTATCTTTAACAGATTCTAAAAATGCCTTTTCCCAAATATGCAGCCAGTCCCTTCAAAGGTCTCTTTGTTTATTTGCAGGAAGAAACCCAAGACAGCTGAAAACCAGAAGGCGTCTGAGGAGAATGAGATTACTCAGACGGGTGCATGCAGCGCCAAGCCAGGCCTTCCCTGCCTGAACCTTGAAGCTGTTCCGTCTCTGAGCCCGGCCCTCATCCACTCACCACATTCACCAACAAACCTACACGCACACACAGGGTCATCTGATTGTGAGTACACCAACGCACTGCTGGGTTGCACTGGGGTTCCTGAAAGCACGTTCCTTACTGTAGACCAGGCTTTCAAGCCAGTTGGATGTTCTTTCCATAATGGCTCAAGCAACACTTCCTCAGATTTTACTTTTTCCCTGTGGGAATTACCTTTGAAAAAAGAGTGTTTTGTGATAAGGTCATGATAATGCAGTCAGACAGAGGAAGCTGAGAACATGTTGATGGGTCAAGTTGCTGGCTGCTCCAACTTCTTACGAAGCAAAAAGGGAAGATCCTTTGAGCATGACTCCTTCTAACTAGAACTGTAGTTAATTCTCTCCAGATAGTCACATACTTCTCATTACCCAAGCTCATCTACTGACTGGAATTTTCAGCCTATTATTGTATTGCTCTAACATGCTGCCTTGTAAAGGATTTCTACTTTGACAGGGAGGAGTGTTTCTATGGATGGAATCAGATTCAATATGTGAGAGACTGGGAGATCTTTGTAGACCTGTGTGATTGTACCAGTTTAAGGCCCATGTTTTCAGTGTATTCACAGATTACTCAGTACGGGATAATCAGCTTTTTAAAAAATGTTCATTTTGTTCTTCCCTTTTCCTCTTCCCCACTTCCAGCCCTCTTCCCTCTGCCCCACCTACTCCCCCCCAAAAAAGAGGAAATGATTAAAACTGGATTTTGGAATGTTAGCATTTAGCCTGTCAGGTGTTCAAACAGTGTCATTTCACGAAGGTCCATACCTGAAAGTCTCTTGAACAGGAACATGGAGGATGTTGTCAACCCTATCATTCACTAGTTATATAAAACACAGCTAACCTCTTTTGTGGTGGTTTTAGGACACCGTAAAACTTAACAAGGGGGAAGAAAGGAGAAGGAATCATAGAATCATAGGAAAATGATGATGCCGGGTTTCAAGAGCTCAGAAGCCAATCAGAATTTGCAAAGGCCTATAAAAAAATCAGGGCATGACAATAAAAAATGAGATTAAAAAGTATGTATATTCTTTTTTCTTTTTTCTTTTTTTTTAATTTAAAAATCTTGCCTCAAGGCCAAGCTTGGAAGCAGCTGGGTTATAGGGATCATCACTATCAAAATCACTTTAGCTGCAATTCATTCCTGCTGGCTTCTGACTGTATTCATTATGAGCTTCTTCTGGAGATCTTGATTTTAATAGAACTGATAAAAACATTGGGGAGAATTTCCTGAATCTCACCTACTGATCTGAGGAGAAGGAAGAAGTATGAAGCAGTTGAGCAGCAGGCAGTATGCAATTTGCTATATGTAAGAATTCTCTTCAAATTGGTGATGTCAAACACTTTGTTAAAGCTGGGGTACAGTTTTGTCTTGTAATGTTTTCTAAAAACAAAAGTCCTGTAAGAAGATGCAAAAATGAGCAGAACAACAAGAAAAAATATCCCTATTTTCAAACAAAGATTCTCTTTATCCCATTCACAAAGATGAAAGAGTTCATTAGTAAATGGGATTTGAAACCTCACACTGATGGTTTTTGACAGCATAAATAGAAACCCATGAAAGCAACCTTAGGACAGAGGCCAGCAGGAATTGTAGAGAACTCAGAGAATGAACTGCTTTTGCTTTCTGAGGTGGCCAAGTTCAGGGGTGAGGAATATTGGTGGAGGGCAGCATGAAGAGGTGGAGCATGCAACTCTTCATACTCTTGTTTCATGGACAAGCAGTCCTTTAGACACCCAAGATTTTAATGTCCACAAATCAATTCCTGCTCCTGCTAAATTCACAGTGTCAATTTGAAAGAAAAACTTCAAACCTAGACTAGCTGTTCCTTTCACATTGAAGTCAGTTTTTGAAAAAGGATGTTTAATAATATTTTCAGCATTAAAATTGTTCTATCTCAGAAGCTGTTGAAATCTGGTTCCCAAAATACAGTTAGAGTCCTACAAAAATTCAAGAAATGCTAAAAACCTCTTATGGTGTTGATCTGTTAGTTGATTCCTTGTGCTTTGAAACCGTTGGAAAAGCTCTCTCGCTATTTATGATGGGTTATAACCTTCATCAGGCTGTATTTGTTTGGGGCAGTATGCCTATAATTAATGTTTGGCATGTTCTTGCAAAATATCAATGCCAGTTTCTGACATGAAGATAAAATGAGGCAGGATGAATTTATGCTTGCATATTTACTATAGCTGTTTAACATGGTGTGCATATTTTTTTAAATGTTGTTTCAGTCCCTACTGCTGGAACACATTGATTGACCCAAGCGATTGGTGTCTGTGGTTCCCAATATGTAAAAGTAGGCTCCCTGTCATTACGAACTCCTTTCCTTTAGCTCTTGCCTTCCCTGTCTTTTGGACTGGTTCTTTCCTCTCACACTAGAACCCCTCCTTTTGCCCTTTTCTCTCCTTCCTCTCAGAATTATGTTGTCATACCTCTTCTTTCTCTTCAGCTTTTGGACCTGCAATTATGTCTTCCTTCTTTAGGCCAGCAGCACTTCCCATCCTTTCCTGTGCCTTCTTGACAGTACAGCACTGTTTCTTATCCCTTTTGCCCAGACCAGTATCCAGCTTCTACCCTTATGACTGAGCAGATTATATTTCATTCTCAAATGAACACTTTTTACTCTGGTGGGATGTTTTCTAGAGGATGGCTAATATTCTATTTATAAACTGGAATTAGACATGGAATTAGGATGTTTGACGGGAATTGTTTCATGCAAAATATCAAAAACATCCACAAAAAGTCAGCATGTAGGGTATTTCCATTCTTGGAAAAGTGTACTGATGTCCAGATGGCTCCGTAAGTCCTCATTTATGTATCTGGAAAAAAGTCTTTGATTTTATGGACCACCTATTCAAATCAGCTTGAAATCTTCACTGACCATTTTGCATGCACAATCACTAGTGCTTGGCAGAAAACATCACCACATTTATTATGAGAAATGTTCATAAGCCAATCTACTTTGAAAAATCAGGGTGCTTTTGGAATGATGCAAACCAGAATACTTTTTCCAAGCATAGAAAATAAAAACTCTGTGATAGCCATCTGCTCCTCAGCCGTAAAGGCAGAGGTGAAGAAAGCCTAAGCAATAGACTGAATGTCAGTCTTACTGAATTGAGTTCTTAGTGGGGAAAACCATATATATGTAAAAGTTGTGTGTGATTCGCAATATAATATAGAGCTTAAGGCAGCGTATTCTGCATGCTGCCTCTTGTGCTACTTCTTCACGATGAAACAGGATCGTTTCTGACCATTTGGGGACTTTGGATTTGATTATAATATATTTTCAGTGCAGCTGAACCCTTGAAGCAAAATCCAGAACTCGAGAGACATTGTGTCCATTCCCAGCTTTTTCAGTCTTAGGAAATGCATGGTCAGGCAATGCAGTTGTAGAAAGAGGTCACAGGAAGAGGTACTTCCTGAGGTAACTGTTTCCATGTGGGACTTGGCAGATAGAAGTCACCACTTTGAATTAGTCTGGAATCAAATCATAGACTGAGCTGATAGAGCTCCAAATACCTCTAGCTACTCAGCTGTCACAAACAGATGTAGCTGCTTGCTCAGAAGAAAGGTGTTCGTGCAAAAAAACTACAAAGACAAGTAAAGAGGGAGGAAAGGGTTCTGGAAAAGTTACAAAGAAACCTCATATACGAGAGCGGTGTTGTTTGCAACTTTCCACTCTCTTTCTTGCTCGTGGGCAGAGCATGCATAAACTTGGTACTGCCCTAGTTCTGAAGGCTGAGCTCCCTCAGGTAAAGCTTTTAAAGATTTTCCTGAGAGGAAAATCAGTCCATCAGGACTTGGCTCTCTGTTTAAACTGATTTGGTCTGTATAGGCCACTTATTTCAGGAGCCCTTCAGAAAGCATCTATCACTATATACGTTTTGCAAGTGCCAAGAGATAAGATCATTTTGGCAGAAACTTTCACGAATGCTAAGAGATACAATCAGACAAAAACTTCATTCAGACTCTGATGTATGCATCTTAACAGATGTGTCCAAACTCAAAGAAATCCCATGGGAACAGTGCAACTGAATCTCTTTGTCTCTATTGATAGTTAAAAGAGTTATTCTTAGATATTGGATGGTCCATCTGCCTAGGAATTTGTTCCAGACAAGGGAAAAGCAGCATCTTAGCAAAGAGTTTCCATGGGGCTGAGAAGCAGATTGGACAGTCATTGGAAAAACTGCTGAAGAATTTTTTATGATTTTGGAGAACACAAAATTCTTGGAGATCTGAGACTCTGATAAGGAATGAAAGTTGCAAAGAAAAGGGAGGCATGGGTATCTTTTAAAAAAATATATGAAACTATCATTGACAAGTTATTGCAATAGGGGAGGACTTCTTTAAGTCACATCTCAGCAATGGGCTGGAGAGTTCTTGAGAAATAGAATGCAGTTTGTAATAAACACTTCTGATGATGGACCAGATGAAAACCACTTGTCCATACATGCTCAAGTGCTGTGGCTGACTTGGTCTGATTCCAGCTTTTTTTTTTTCTTTTCTTTTTTTTTTTTTTATTTTTATCTTTCACAAGATGAGAACTTTGAGGCCATCTATTTTCCTTTTCTTTTTCTAAATTCTGGTTTTGGTATCTTGATAGCCTTCCAGCATAATGGGAAAAGGGAGAGAGGGAACCTCAGAAGGTTTCTGAACAGAGCATTGAGAGAGGGCTTAAAACTCTAGGTTTTTTTCATTTTCTTGAGCAGCTAGAGGGATCATCCATTTCCTTCCCATAAATCAACAGGTTTGATTTGCCCATTGCTAATGTAGAGGCTAGATGGATCAGAAGGTGGTTTGGCCTCATCTTTATGTTTTAGGTTTCCTGTGTTTCTCTTTGAGGTTCTGTGGCAGGAAGAGAATGGTTATATGCCCTTATGGTCTTCCCGCTTTGCCTCTGGAAATGTGTGATTATGATTACCTAATAACTGCTCTGGAGCTTTGAAATGGTTTCCACCCTGAGGAGAGAAGGAGGATCCTGATTCCTTCTTTACAGAGACAGACAGTATGTTAATAGTCATTTCATCTGTATTTTTGCTAATCTGAGTATGGTATGTGCTAGCTAATGCTGAATATTTTTAGATTGTTTTTGGTGACCTAAGAAATGATGTATGTTTAGATATCTATTTTAGACAATATGACAATGATATAGGCCTTCTCTGCAGCAACTAAGCTGAAAGATACCCGTAGTTATCAAATACTGAATCTCACAAGACTTAGCTATTTGTTTATCTTGCAGAACATTCCAATATTTGTTTAGTAAATACTTTGGTTCTTAGCAGTCATAGGTGGTTTCTGCATCTTGTAAATTTATATTTTTGTCCTAATATTATCAAAGAAACATCAGCCAAGAATGACTTGTGTTTTCACAGAAGCAGACGTATGTTGCTTGAATTTTGTAGAGTCGGAAATAAATATAAGTAAAGATATGTAAAACTATAAGCTGAGCTCACTCTATCTCTGTTGAAAAAGCTGTTGCTATACACCAAAGTGCTAGTGATATTATACTACTGATCAGAACTGGTCTCTATATATTCCTACGTGCCTAAGTGAGTTTTGTCAGGTTGGTCTCTTGGGCTTTTCTTCTCTTGAGAAATGACTAAAAACATATGGTACTTCAATTATGAAGTTGATGAGTATGTTTTCAGAAACAACTATGTGACTTTGGAACTTAACTTTTACTGATGCTTAAATCACAGGTGAAGTTACTTAAAGGCTTTTTAAAAATTTGTCTGTTTATCTTTAATGGTGATTCTCTTATTAGATGACCCTGTACTACTGACTTGATGCTAGCTTGTCAGTCATTGTGGCATTCTTTCCTTACCGGTCTCCCCTTTGAGAATTGTAAGTGATCACATGCATAACTTCAGCTTTGATCTGAAAAAGCCATGAGAGTGTCTATCTTTCATGGTTTCAGGGGAGAGCTTGAAGATATGTCCCCAGGATATGTATTAGTATTACTTCTAAGTACAAGGAATAAAAATAAAAAATGTATTACTCTTTAAAATTCTAAATTTTCTATTCTTAGGATTTTGAGATTGATAATACAGTAGAATTTGTAAGTTTGCTGAAACACTGAGATATAACTTGTCCAGTAAAACACCAGTAGTCTATATCTAAGTCTACCTGTTCATGCCTTCAGAGTCTACCTCCCACAGATTTTTGTTACCATTAAGTTACAAGCCTTTTTGTAAATCCCTCCCTTAAATGAAACTTTCAACTATATCACTCACTAAGTGAGCATTGAATAATATGCAACTCTCAAGTGTTTATCACTGTTTATAAAGACATAGTAATATTCCTTTGCTGGTTTTGGTTTCTCGTTCGTTGGTTGGTCTGTTTTTTTGTTGTTTTTTCTTTTTTAATTATGGTTTTGTTGTTGGCTTTTTTTGTTGTGATATGGTTTTCCATTTTTTTCGATAATTGTCTCCAGGACAGTGCTTTCTTCTTTTCCCCCTTGAGGTGGCTTAACTCATCATCCTCCATTCTGAAAATTAAAGCAAAATTCCACTGCATAATTTCTGTAACCTCTTTGATTACTTTTATTGCTTTCATAAATCTGTAGTCCAGCAAACTCACTGACTCTGCTCCTTGCCTGTTTAATCTATCAAACTATATCATCTAAGGCACTTCTTAGGTACCAGTCATTGCCCTGTAAGCTTTCTTTATCTGATGTGTTTAAAGAATATTTTATTATAGTATTTGTCTTTATACTCCTAGCTGTTGTTTTTCTTTAAATTTCCCCTTTGTCCTGCCTAATCTTTGTTTTACATCTAGCCTGCAACAGTTTATGCTCTGTTCTATTAGTGTCACTTGGGCATGATTTCCTTGTTTGGAAAGATACATTTTCAGCTTTGATGAGCTCTTATACTTCATTATTTAACCATTGTATTGTTTTTCTTTTTTCTTTATATTTGTTGTCATTGTTGTTGTCCTTGCATATGGAGTCTAATATCAGTGTTATTAAGGCCACCTTCCTGCTGATCTTATGGATTTAAATTCCTTCTCTTTTCCTTTAAGACCCTTTCTAACTTCCTCTTTTTTTTTTGTTTTTCTTTTACTAGTTGTCCCTTCTGAAGATCACAGAATCACACAGAGTCAAAGAACCATAGAGGTTGGAAGGGACCTCTGGGGATCATCTAGTCCAACCCCTCTGCTAAAGCAGGTTCCCTGGAGTAGCTTGCACAGAAATGCATTCAGGCAGGTTTGGAATATCTCCAGAGGAGACTCCATAACCTCTCTGGGCAGCCTGTTCCAGTGCTCTGTCACCATCAAAGTAATGAAGTTTTTTCTCCTGTTCAGAGAATGTGAGCAGTCTTACAGCTAATAGTACAAAAGGAAACAGTGCAGGAGAATACTGTAGAAATGATCGTGCCAATAGTTGCTATTTCATATCTTAATCATGCATGCTTCTGCTGTCATCTCCTCAGTCCTAATCAGTTGAGATGTCTGAACTAAATGTACCATTTCCTTAGCATGGTCCACAGAGGGACACTTCATGTAGCGGTCAAACACAAATGATTTTCCTGTGTTTGACAGGTGACTCTTCCTAAAAGAAAGCTGAAACTGCCACATCTACCATCTTTTGTTCTACTGTGTGTTGTTGAAACCCTGTGTAACTCAGTGCTTCTATGTCTCTTGGTTTGTTCTTTGTATGCTGTGAGGAGACACCTTCCATGCTTGGGGAAGCATTGTCTGGCACATTACTTGTCAGGTTTGTTACAACTACACAACTTCAAATCTACAAATGTGAAAATAGACTTGGTCACCTTCTGTTCCTTTTCATCACTGTGACTTGTTTAGCACTAGAGCTTTTTGCTCTTTTCATCTCAGTTTCCGTGGTCATTTTTTCCTCTTTTCTCTTGTTTAGCCATGGTAGAACAGCCATATAATCCTTGTGCCATGATCCCACGCAATAACTTTAGAACAAGGTAGGGCCAGAGCAGTATTCAAATAAAATAACAAAATAAAACAAAAACAGAACGATTACTTTATTGTTCGTGTCTGACCAAAGGGAGCTCATTCATTCCAAACACTTTTGAATTGCAGTCTTAGCATGGTACTGGGAGAGAACCTGAGAAATAAAAGCAAGATACTGCTTAATACTGCCTACTAATGTTTATAAAATGTGCTAGGGGATGCTACAGGGGGGAGGAATCACCCATTTCCACAAGAAACATGATGTTTCATCTATTCCATAGGTAAAAGTCAGTTGTAAGCCATGTGAGTGCTGTTAAACTCCTTCCTTGCTATCAAAGCATTTGTTGTGGCATCCACATGAATGTATGGTAGAACACAACAGTGTGTTCTTGTTGGCCAAGAACTATACTTGCTTCCAGAGTGCACTAAGTATTATTGTTTCTTAAGAGAATGCTATCATGCCATCTTTTTATTTGTTTTCTATGTATGTTTTCATTGTCCATGAAGTCATTTACAAGACTAAAATAACACAAGATCTAGATTTGCACATCTCCCACTCAGTAACTGGAATATAAAGAGAATTCAAGATATCTAGTTAATCTGTCAGCACAAATAGCTCCTCAATGAATTAACTGTGCTTATGAAAAAGAAAAAAAGAAAAAAGAAAAAAAAAGAAAAGAAGAAGAAAAAAAAAAGAAGAAAAAATAAATTAAAAAAAAATGGATAAACAAATTCTAGAAACCCTACTCATACTAGGTTTGTTGTGTTAAACACTGAAAGGAGCTCTGCCCAGTTGGGATGAGCAATATATACTCTGTATCAATCTGTGACATGTGGTGAAATGCTTCTTCTTGAAAACCCAGGAGAGAGAAGTAGTATAAATTAAGAGTAATCTCCCTACAGCTATTTTTGAGTTCTTAACCAGTGAAAATGTAAGTGTAGCAATGTTGTGCATCTATTAAAAATCTTGAAAGGCTCTTTATAACTAGATGATAGGAGTGATAACGTGTAATTTATTGATGTTACACAGTGGAAAAAAAAACCACACACACAAAGTAGCAATTTTTGTGTGAAAAGGGGTATGATAGAGGAAATAAAAACAGAGCAAGGGACTTCTCCCCAGAGCTTCATGCCTGTATGTGCGGCCATGTCAACTTCAACAAAAATACCTTGTGCTTTGATCCCATGTAGTGTTTCAAAAGAAGGCATAGCCCTCCCTGCATTCGAAAGTAAAACCCCTAGATGTTATCTCTAATGTCTTTTGGCTGAGTTGAGGGTAAAATGTGCCTGAAGGCAGACCTGAGAAATAACTCTTAAGCACAACAGTAGTCTCACCTGTTAGTGTCTGTATGTATGTGTTTACCTGTAATTCCCAAGTCTTTTCCCTATAGAGAAAAAAATATATATATCAGAACTGACACTGTACATTTAATGGTACAGACTTATCTGATTATGTCAAGTCATCCATGAAAGCTGTGTTCTTTTTTATTACTGTCATCTATTCGTTTAGAGCATTCTGTCCTACATTGTTCTTCCTATCAAAACAAGCAGGTGGTTTTGGAATGTGCCTGTTCCCCAGGATTGCAGAGGTCTCACTGAGGACAGAGATTTTCCCTGTGGCCTTCAGCATCATTGACATGAGCTTCCCACTGGTTTTTGAATCTGAATTAGAAGCAGGCCTGAACGCTTACCCCCTAAACTCAAAATAAAGAAGCCACAGTCTAGCACAGTATGAATATCTGTCTCACAATATTTCTAAGTTGAGATATTCACCAAAGCACCCAGTTGTACTAGTTAACAATTACTCTTTCACTAACAGATAAAAAAGATAAATGGAAAAAAAAATAACCAAGTAAAATGTAGCTTTTTTCATGTGATAGCTTTCCTCTAGCCAGGACTGAGCGAGGCACAGCCACTGGAAGATACAAAAGAGTCTTTTTCCCAGTCATGGGGACTGGCATTTACAGCTTCTTCTCCATTCCTTGTTTCTCCCATCAACCACTATGTCTGTGACCAGAAAAATTCTTCTACATCTAAAGGCCTTTCTCTGGAAACATGTAGGATATAAGCAGACTGCAGTTCTCCCACCAAAGCCAACCATTTCTGCACCCTTTTCCTAACAGACTGCTACTACAACTCCCCACAGAAGATTTTAGCTTCAATAGAAACCTTCTAAACAGTTAATTATCTTAAGAGGTTTTAATCTATATTTTCCTTTTAACCAAAGCCCATAGGCTTTCAGGCTTACTGTATTTAACCACGCTCAAACTGATAAGCTTTTGCTCCTTGTCTCTCTGCCTGGGGGAAAACCTAACAATACAGCGCAAATCTGAAAAGGTTCATGGAATAGCAATTGTCTCTTTTGGAGACACATTTTAATATATTTTAACTGTTAGCCCTTGAATTCCTACCTCCTCCACACTCAGATCCCACCCTCAGCCCTTTCTCCTACCAGTGTTTCTGAGAGAAGACATAAATTTCTAGAATCCAACACGGAGAGATGACCGAAGGGGACTCCCTATTCACTGTTCTTACATGTTTGCAATCTGAAATACATTATTAGGATTTATGCAAAAGCCTTTAAATTAGGCGAAAACATTCTGAATTAATACAGTAAGCTTTTAATATGGACCATTGAGTATCAAAATACATCACCATGGTTGCCTGCATTTTTCTAAAGTTTATTCTTTTTCTCAAGAAATGTCCCTCATTCTTTGTTTAAATTAGGAGTATTTCTGCTTAATTCCTTGGGCATTGTTGGCCTATCGTACTTCTTTCCTAATCGGTGGCTCTTTTGCAACATACCCATTGGTGCAGAATGCCTTCTGAGTGAAAGCACCTGGCACTGCAGAGGAAAACCAGCAATACACGTATGCACCTAGGTTTTTAAAGAGCCCAAATGCCTTAAACTTATAGCCAATTAGAACAGTTGGGCCATGCTGGGCCTTGGCATAATCGTGCATGAGCTCTCTGGGAACAAGCGAATGCAGTTGAAACAGTTTTCATTTAGAATATTAAAATGTTCCCTAACGAAGAGGAGACGAGCACAGCCTGGTTTCTCTTCCTAGGAAATGGTGCCATCATGTGGCCACGTTACTTTCTCTGTTTCCTATTGCAAGAGGGTGGTTTTCTCGCTTACTGTTTTCAGTGGTTTGCTGATCCCACCTTTTGCTAATGAAAATTGGTTACAAGTGGTCAGGGCACAAGAATTAGCACCCATATCATGAGATTGCCATCCAGGTGCAATACCTGTCAGTGCAGCTATGGCAACAGCCCTGGTGGTTCTTCTGTTGACACTGTGTATGTGCAGTTATAAGTAGTACGTTCAGCATAAAGAGGCATAAAAGAATCAAGGCACTAGAGCAGGACAGAGGAAATCTTGATTTTGTAAGCCTGGAGAACAAAATCTTATGGGACTTCTGGGATTAATTCTTGCTCTTTCTCTACTGCTCTTCACAAGTTGTTCTGCATTTCTTGGATAAAGATTAATTGAGGCACCCAGTCCTTCTGCAGAACTGGGCACATGATGCTATCCCACTTACATGCAAAGCAAACTGAGGCACAGACATTGCTGCCTTGCAGATGAGGAGTAAATGCCCTGCAGACTTCCAGTCAAAGCACAGGGGAGTGATTCACTGCCTGCAGCCCAAGCATCTTGCTTGAAATAGAGGCTTTTGTGCTCAGCATTGAGGATCTAGGTCCGCTGGATATAGAAGCAATTTTATGTGCAGAACACCTATGGTTTAGTCTTCTGTTTGATGAAAAATGGATATCTCATCACTACGGATGCTGAAAAGAACAGGGCAATTAGCTAAATAAATCATCCGTAGGACATTTGCTGAACATTGCTTAGCCTGCAGAAAAAGCCTGTCTTCTCAAAAAAGTTTAAACAAACTCTTATTAGCCATCTACTCTATATGTTTACTCCTTGGAGAATAAGGTTGTGTTTGTGTGTGCATGCATTTCTGTCTTTCAAATAAACGTAGTTATTAGACTATGAAATTTAGAGAAGTTTGACAGCTTTCAGAACACAGTGATTCTTTTTTTCCATAGATTTTATTACTGACACATTAATAGATGTTGTGCTGGTAAAAATACAGTACTTCCTGTTAAATGTAGACTGCTACATATTTTGATTCTAACAACAATCTGGTAGGGTTAGGGCAATTCGTGTAGTGTCATCTGGTGTTTGTTTTGGATAGATATTATAGAAGGAGATACTGATTTTCAAGATGTTCAAGCAGATGATTGGGTGAAAACTCCAGCAAACCTTTAAAGCAACAGAAAGCAAGAGCTGCTCCTGGTCAGATCTCCTGCTGAGGATACAAATGTTCTTCCTGTGTTCCTGAAACTCCATACAGGCTTTATGCCTTGAAGGCCCCTTTTCAGAATGAGGCCAAATATTCAGAAGAATCAGTCTGAACAGAATTGGATAAATCGGTCTGTCTGGCATCATTGGGATGTACTAAGAAGTCAGCCACTACCAGGTTTTCAGGATTTTAAATTCAGGTCACTTCTTTGAGTGGAAAAGTGTCCTTCTGTTAAATGCAGTCTCAGAGAGTTGAAACCTGATGTAGGACTAATTTTCTCAATGGCAACACCGGATATGAATTTTTACTCCATTAATGCAGTTTTATTTTAGAATAACTAATTTCAGAACAACAGAACATAAAACTTCATCACTAGGGATAAATCAGGTCATTGGAGCTGAAGAATGCACCCGTGGTTTTTGATTACTAAGGTTGGAACAGGAGATGCTGATGTATGGAAATGAGAAAAACTTCCTATGGTAATTGTGGGGCTTTCATATGTTGTGATAGAAATGCTGTATTTCTAATGAACCGCCATGTTTATGCAAGACTTCAGATTCTTCATTCCAAATTAAGCATTCTTTACTGAGACGTGCATTTTTATTTATTTATTTTTTTTTTTAAGGAAAATCTGTGGAGTTTCACTGTGATAACAGGGCTTTATTTGCTTGATTGTATTTATTCTGTAAGGTATTTGAACAGTATTGTATCTGAGGTGCCTCAGGCAGGCGTTTCATTCACATTGTTACTGAACAAAAACTCCAGTCTGAAAGATGACTCCTTAAGAGCAATGTGGATTTTAATAAAGCAATAGGTATTCCCTATTGCGGTGCTGGATGCACAGGGTTAGGGTATACATGTTATGTGCACAGAAGGTCTCCAGATTATATACATTTTACTCAATACATTTAAAGCTGCATAAGCATTACTGATTGATTGTTACAAACTATTTGGTACAATCTGATTGGATTAAGGCCATTTGATGAGTTTTGTTTGGCTATACATTGGGCTGGCAAATCTAGTGGCTAATGTTTAGTTGTTACTGTTCTTTACTTCCCTACCTACGTGCTACCTTCAAGAGGCTACAAAATGTAGATAGCACAAGACGTTGCAAAATATATCACAAGACACAATGCAGACATAAAAATATACATTGTGACTTAGTGCTATAATCATTACAACATAAGTCAGCTAGAATACCTAACCTGCTTTAGGGCAGTGCATTTTTAAGTGAAAGAAGGACAAATGGAGTATAAGATGGAAGAAGACAAGAGTGAGGAGATTATGTATATCCAGTGAGTGTGATGGGGAGAACAGAGTTTGGATTTTCTAGGAAAGACAGGCTTAAAGAAGACATGTGAGGCATTTTCCAGTATGTGGGAGGCTGCTATAGAAAGGAAAATAGTCAACACTTCTCTATGTCTCTTGGAAAAAAGGATGATTAATTGATTTCCAAGTAGAATACTAGGAAAACTTTCTTATTATAAAGATGGTAGACAGTCTGTCTGAGGAGAGAGTGGAAATCCCACGCATTTGTGGTTTTTGCAGATGTCTTAGGCAAATTTCTCAGTGCGTAGTGTAACTAAATTGTTCCCCCCGTGAGGAAGAGGAGTAAACTTGATAACTGTATGAAGAACTTAACACATCCTTTTGCTACAGCCAGCAGGCTGTGATCCTCCAGCACTTGATTTGGAGAGCAAAGGTTAGAGATAACCGAAACAAACCACTGCTGGGACAGAGAGTAAGGAGTAGATGATTATGCTGGTCTCCAGCAGCAGCAGGTTAATTTAGTTTGTGGTGCTTCCAGGAACTGGATTACAGGTGCACATATTCTATAGGAGATGAAATGCCTCCTTCATAAAATGCCTGCTTTTCTTCAGTCACTCACAGTGGGAGATCTTCTCAATGCAAGGCCTGAGAAGCTTGTCAGGAAGACAAGCTTCAGCAGCAATATCAAAATAGTTCTAGTTAACTTGTCTAAGTATCAGTGAGATGAATTGCCAAACAATTTTCTGAATGCTTCTGCAGAAAATTGAGACCAAAACTCAATCCATTTATGTTTCAATAGGCCTACCAGCTCTGAAGTATATGAGGTGACCATTTCACCCTTGAAGTATGAAGTAAGAGTAGAGCCTTTGGAGTTCCCCCTGCTTAGTTAATCCTGTGAAAGACCACACAATACGTTTCAAAAAAAAGAGCCTGGATTCCAGCAACACTGGCAGCTTGTTCCAGGTGAAGGCCATGCACTGAGCTGCTGCTGGCTTACAGCAGCTGTAGTGGTTTCCTCATCACTGTTTCTAGGAATGGTCAGTCGTCATTGTGCAGTAAGCTTTGAGAGACTGTGATTTTGAAGGGCAATAGAGATAATCAAATTCTGTGATAACTTACAGTTATGAGCTTTAAAGCAACAAATGCTGGCTTTGCAGAAAGGGACATCTAGTGGCTATACAAAAAACCCTTACATTTTAAAACATACAGCGTAACCGTTTGTGTATGACCAGCAGTCTTCAGCATTCTGTACAACTTTGTAACTGTGCTACATCATGCATTTGCTAGGATCATTCTCCACGTTTCTGACAAAAAAGTCACTTTTGTGAGCTGTATCTTTCCACTTCTGTGAAGATCTATGTATTGTAGCTTTAATGTATAGAAATCTTCCTTCAAGCTATACTTGATGTATCTCACGGCTTTACTTCCACATATTTTAAAACATCTTCCACAGAGTCCACTGCCTGCTGTTTCCTTCTGCCTTTGTACCCTCAGTACCCTCTGGCACTGTACTTGGAGAGATTGTCGCTGTCATTGTCATGGTAAAAATCTGCCTTCCTTCGAACACCCTTAGCATAAAAGTCAGCAGGAGGGGTGGAAGAGATTCAAGAAAACACTAATCTGAGCACTCAGTCATGTATTACACAACAAAAGTTTTTCCCTTTCCCATCCATGTTGTGCTCCTTCTTACTGGCTGAGGATGAATTCCATGCATGTTTCCGTGAATAGCCTGACAGTTTAATCGGTACATTTGCATATGGGGAAACGGAGCTTTTTTCAAAGTTGCACAGTAATATGTTTCACCTTTATGCCATGCCAGCTTCAAATTGCATCTCAGGAGGATTGCAAATGTGCATAATCTGTGCTGTTGACTGGGCTTTTTTTTCCCCTTTTTTCTTCCTCTTTTTTCTTTCTCTCTCTCTCTCTCTCTCTTTTTTTTTTTTTTTTTTTTTTTTTAACTGCCCAAACGCCTATTCATTGCCCATCTGAGTAAGAATGGCCTTTGCGTTTTCAAACCTATTCTTTCCTATATGGTTTGTGAATACCCCTCCAATCAGAACTTGCTTCATAGAAAGGGGACAAAACCATTTTACAGGAGTTTCTTAGAATGAGTCCATTGGGATCTCTACATCATATTTACTGGACAAAAAAAAAGGGGGAGAGGCGGGGAGGCACTTAACAAAGGCCACTTGAATTTCACAGAAAGTTTCCCACTGTCTCATGTTTAAAAGAGTGGCAGGCCTGAGCAGAGCCTGAGACAGTAGTCTTTTTCCTGAGCCAGGCATTCTGTAGGTGAGTGACTGAGTGAGTGAGTGTGTGTATGTGTGTGCACATATGCACCCACATGTGGGTGTTGCTGGATCTTGTGACGAACTGATGCACTCTGAGACATGCTGAAAGAACTGATACCAGCTTGGGCTTGCCTAAGATTCTAGTATTCTTTGTCAGAATATCATATTTACTTTAGAGTTAAACCTAGCAAGTCCAGCTCTTATGGGAAATATCACCTTTGGACTTTCTGCTTAGAACAACATAGAGTAAGGGACAGTTGCAGAACTTGAATCTGGACATAGTTCCCTGCGGAAAGGGAGAGACTGCGTTGAACAGGGCAATCTTTAGAACTTGCTAGAGTGAACTATTGCTTCTTTTATGCTACTCTAGTTTGTGTACTAGCTTCTCTAACACAACCATTGCAAGTACTTCGATTGTACTTTGAATAGGTATGGTTTTCAGTGTTGAAAATCAAGGAAGATAGCTTGGGAAAATCATCCTCAAAATCTGCATGAGATTGTGTTGTTTTTGTTTTTTGTTTTTTACCATTCATTATGTGTCTCTTCCATGCACCACTCTTCTTTCATCCTTAAGGAGTGAAATTCAGTTGTTTCTCTGTTGAAGTAGTGAAGATGTTTCACTTTCACTTGAAGAAGTAAAGAGACTAGATGAGGCTTTTTTTAAGAGGCAGCTCTGTTTATACCAGGCACAACCAATATACCTTTGCCTTACATGGAGTGACTCAAATTGTCACAATTATATCAATATGTCATGATGTATATTTTAATGCCTACATTGTGTTTTGCTATATATTTTATAATGTGTCTTGTGCTACTTATGTTTTACGACACTTTGAGTAATCATGGTGGTAAACCATAAGGAAATGAGGCAGCAGATAGATAGGCAAGTAAAGAAGATTAACAGCTAAACACTAGCCACTAGATTTGCCAATCAAATGTGTAGCCAAACGAAACTCACCAAGCACCTTAATCCAATCAGATTGTACCAAATAGTTTGTAGCATCCATTCAGTAAAGCTTATGCAGCTTTAAATGTATTGAGTAGAATGTATATTATCTGGAGACTTTTTGTGCTGGGCGTGCATATTAAATGGAGTGATCCACCACGGATCCAGTGTCACAATAAAAAACGCTTGCTCTTTAATACCACATTGGTCTTAAGGAGTTATCTTTCAGACTGGCATTTCTGTTCAGTAACAAAATGACTTTGAGTCCAGTTCATACACCTCAAGGAATTTAGTGTCCTAGATCAGTTCCTATTAGAGAGCTATTCACATCAGTCTCTTGTGAGCACACACACCTCTTTTTCTTAGCCTTGTTTAACCCTGACTGGTGATTTTCATTAGTAGCTAATGACCAAATGCATTGCAGCAGAGAAGGCTGCTGAAACTTGCAGATAATCCCCGTTTTTCCTTCCTTCTGTACATGATGTGTGAACAGGTGTTGAGATTCACTTTTCTGATTTCTTGATGCAGATCACAGTGAAAAGGAGCTGAGGATGCATTTTGGGGGGAATTTAACTCACAAAATTAATGCTTTCTGCCAAGGTTCGTATGAATGGTAGAATTCTTTTTGGATCAAGCCTAGCCAGCATGAATTCATGAAAGGCAGGTCCTGTTTGATCTACCTGTTCTTGAGCCACCTGTTGATTGAGGGAAATGCTGTGGATGTAATTAATCTACCTAGACTTTAGTAAAATCTTTGACTGTCTCCCATAGTATTTTCCTGGAGAAGCTGGCAACACATGGCTTGAACAGATACACTTTTCACTGAGTGAAAAAGTGGCTAGAGGGCCGGGCCCAGTGAGTGGTGATGAATGTAGTTGAATCCAGCTGATAACTGGTCACTAGTGATGTTCTTCAGGGGTCAGTACTGGGCCTGTCCTGTTTAATATCTTTATAGATATGGACTGTGCACCCTCAGTACGTATTCAGATGACATCAAGGTGGGAGGAAGTGATGACCTTCCTGAGGGTAGAAAGGCCCTACAGAAGAATCTGGATAAGCTGGATCAATGGGCTGAGTTCAACTGTATGAGTTTTAACAAGACCAAGCTCCAAGTCCTGCATTTCAGTCACAACAACTGCATGCATCGCTACAACTGCCTGAAAGGATGTTGTGGTGAGGTGGGGGTCAGCTTCTTCTCCCAGGTAGTTAGCAATAGGACAAGAAGTAATGGCCTTAAGTTAAGCCAAGGGAGGTTAAGGTTAGATAGCAGGAAAAAATTATTCTCAGAAAGAGTGGTGATGTAATGGAACAGACTGCCCAAGGAGGTGGTGGAGTCACCGTGCTTGGAGATTTTCAAGGAAAGAGTAGATGTGGCACCGAGGAACACTGTGTATAGTGGACACAAGTGTGGTTTGATGGTTGTACTAGGTGATCTCCATGGTCTTTTCCAACCTTTATGATTCTAGGATTCTGTATCTCTTCTTATTATCAAATTCCCCATTTGATAAAACAGAGGATAAATTAGATGTCATTCTCTTTTTCAGGAGGACATCTTAAATACCTATTCTCACAAAGGGGAAGTAATAGGGTCAAACCAAGTAGTGAGCAATATTTTGTGATGGGAAGCATACTGATAGGCTGACACTCAAAGGGAGATAAAGATAAATGGATACCTATGGAATAACTTGCCATGGCCTACTGTAAGTCTTGAGAAGGTCCTCTGTTTATCACTAATCCTCCATCTATCTGTTTCTCCACCAACACAAAGCTTTTACAAAGTTCTTTTCCTTTCAAATCAAGGATATCTATTTTTTAAAAAAATGTGTGTTTTCCGTACTTGTGTGGTCTGACATGCTGGGAAGGAAAGCATCTGGAACTATCTTGGAGGCCTCTGGAGAATAACTGTCTGGGTGGAGTAATTTATACATTATTTTATTTAATAGTAATTGCGGTGCCCATGAAGGAAAGGCTCCAAATTGCTAAGACATTTTTCCAGTCCTGATGATCCAGATCATCAGAGGAAGAAGTTCAGGTTTCCCAGCAAAGCTTATAATCACGACAGAAGTAATTCACAACACCCATGATATTGTTAGTAGTCTCCTTGTTACAGTTATCTGGGCATCCCCTTAGTGCTCTGACATCTGCTGATACTGGCTAGTTCAAGTCTGTTAGCATCAAACTTCTTCAGACAACTTGGCCTCATCAGGATTTCCAATTCCTGACCTTTATGCTTCCTTATATCATCATCATCTTCACAGAATTAAAATGACAACCTGTGTCCAAGGAGATTTCTCTATGAAGCACCAAAAGAAAAGAGATGGCAGGAGTAGATAAATGAGAAGGAAACAGTGGAAGTGGGAAAACTCCACATTTTCCTAGAATACATAATATTCTATAGCTTGCATATGAGATATAAGACACCCATTAGGCCGGACCAGAGGATCACTGTTGGGTTAAAAAGCATGTGTATGAAACCACTTTTGATGCCATTTATTTGCTTTTTGTATTTTTTCTCTTAAAGCAGACAGTGGCACTAAGCTTGTTTAATTTACCTATACTTCTCCATCAAATTCCACTTTTAGATTCTTATGCACTAGCTGTGCAAAACGTGCTGTAACTTTGGTGGGAATATTCAAGAAGAAATGTTCCATAATACTGGTAGTGATTTAGAAGATGAAAAAGTAGTTTCTGCCATCAAAACCTAACTAGATGAAAAATGAATAAAGAACATGAAAAGAAATAAAAAAGCATTAATTCAAAGAATGCAGGTTGGACATAGGGAAAAGTGAATCAACAGTTTAAGAAGTTAGATATGAAGGTTAATTTTGAAGGATACATTTGCTTTGTACCTATATCAGTTAGATGCCTTTCTAAACTATTCCCCATTTAGATTATTCAGCCAAACTAAGACTAAGTCTTAGAGAAAATGCCTGTAATTTTCCAGTTTCTGTCAAGTAAATAACAGCAGGAGGACATTTGTTTATACGATAGCATTCTGGTGCCAATCAGAAATTGGGATATGCTATAAACTAAAGGGGACAGCTCATGTTAACTTCTTTGCTTTGGGTTCTTAAAGAGGACTGTTTGTCACTGTTGGGTAGCAAATGTTCTCAACCACAACCCCAGACAAAACTGTGCGTGGGATTTTAGGAACATTTACAGTATAAATCTTGATATCTTGGAAAGTGAACGCCAACTTTTTGTACAAGTAGCTGTAGCATAAAAACCAGCATGCAAATTCTGTGAAATGACATTCTAGATAGAAACCACATTTTCATGTAGACTCTTTGCATTAACAAGTTGATGTAAAGGGTAATTAAAGTAAGAATTTGATCATTTCTGGAGTAGATCCACATCCACACAGCTTAAAACCCAACTCAGTGCTTACAGTTGGCTGGCTCTAGTATTTTAAAGCCATGTAAGCTGGTAGGAAGTTTGAGGCCCAGAAATGTGGTTGAAACATTGACCAGCTACATTTTCTTTGCCTCCTTTTGTTCAGAAATTTGGAACTTTCTCAACTCTGCAAAAGAGTTGTATAATTTTACTCCTATCCTCAAAAGGGCGATATATTCTTATTAGTGCCTTTGTTTGTGACTTTTATGGTATAATCTCTTTTGTTTACCCAGTGGGGAGTCACCTTTGTCAATGTCCTGTCTGCAGAGGAAAAGACCCAATCTCCTCTTTTCTTTTTTTTTGTCACCTGCTTTGCTACAGGTAACATCAGTTGCAAGGGGATGACAGAGCGCATTCATAGCATCAACCTTCACAACTTCAGCAATTCTGTGCTCGAGACCCTCAACGAGCAGCGCAACCGTGGCCACTTCTGTGACGTGACGGTCCGCATCCACGGGAGCATGCTACGCGCCCACCGCTGCGTGCTGGCGGCTGGCAGCCCCTTCTTCCAAGACAAGCTGCTGCTGGGCTACAGTGACATCGAGATTCCCTCAGTGGTGTCAGTCCAGTCTGTGCAAAAGCTCATTGACTTCATGTACAGTGGGGTGCTGCGGGTCTCGCAATCAGAGGCCCTCCAAATCCTCACAGCTGCCAGCATCCTGCAGATCAAGACTGTGATTGATGAGTGCACAAGGATTGTCTCGCAAAATGTAGGAGAGGTCTACCCGGTGATTCAGGATTCTGGCCAGGAGACACCCAGAGGAACACCCGAATCAGGCACCTCGGGGCAGAGCACCGACACAGAGTCTGGCTACCTGCAGAGCCACTCACAGCACAGTGTGGACAGGATCTACTCAGCCCTCTATGCCTGTTCCATGCAAAATGGCAGTGGGGAGCGCTCCTTCTATAGTGGGGCTGTGGTCAGCCACCATGAAACCGCCCTGGGTCTCCCTAGGGACCATCACATGGAAGACCCCAGCTGGATTACCAGGATCCATGAACGGTCACAGCAGATGGAGCGGTACCTCTCTACTACTCCAGAAACCACACATTGCCGCAAGCAACCACGCCCTGTCCGAATTCAAACCTTGATGGGCAACATACATATTAAGCAGGAGATGGAGGATGACTATGACTACTATGGCCAACAGAGGGTGCAGATCCTTGAGCGCAATGAGTCTGAGGAATGCACTGAGGACACTGACCAAGCAGAAGGCACTGAGAGTGAACCCAAAGGGGAGAGTTTTGATTCGGGAGTCAGTTCCTCCATTGGTACTGAGCCTGATTCTGTGGAGCAGCAGTTTATGACTGGTCTGGGCAGGGATGGGCAGCAAGAACCTTCTCAAGCAGATCAAAATGATATCCCTGCTGATGGCAGTCAGCCTCAGCAGCAGCAGCAGCAGCATGTGGATGCCAACTCTTCCTCGCCAGAGAGAAGCAATGACGTTGAAATGGACAGCAAAGTGCTCACAGTCAATAACAGCACCGAAAAGGGGGCTTTGCAGCCTTCTGTCAACACAACTGTTGCCCAACCGTTGCCAACCACACAGATCTACTTACGCCAGACAGAATCCCTCACCAGCAATCTGAGGATGCCACTGACTCTGACCAGCAACACTCAGGTCATTGGCACAGCTGGCAACACGTACCTGCCTGCCCTTTTCACCACACAGTCTGCTGGCAGTGGCCCTAAGCCTTTTCTCTTCAGCCTGCCCCAGCCCATAGCTGGCCAACAGACACAGTTTGTGACAGTGTCCCAGCCTGGCCTATCAACTTTCACTGCTCAACTGCCAGCCCCTCAGCCCTTAGCCCCATCTGCGGGCCACAGCACAGCAGGTGGGCAAGGCGAAAAAAAGCCTTACGAGTGCACTCTCTGTAACAAGACTTTCACCGCCAAACAGAACTACGTCAAGCACATGTTTGTACACACAGGTAAGAGTTTGTCCTATCGGCTTACACATGAAGCCAGGGAAAATCCTTTACAAACAAGGACTTAAGTTCTGTTTCCCAACCTGACAGCCCTCAGCACAAACAGAAGGGAGAGGCTACCCAGGGAGCTGGTATCACTGAACACTAAGCTGACTGCATTGAAGTTGAGCCCCTGTGGACACACGTAGGTCCCACACAGGGGTCTAACTGTGCATGGTGCAGAAACAAGCTCTTTTTGCTTGGAGTAAAAGGTGTCCTGCATCCATACAAGGAAATGGTAAGCACTTGTTTTCCTCTGCTAGCTGGCCAGGCAACACTTAAGTGGCATGACAAAATTATGGTAGGGTCATCAAAAGAAGAATGCATCTACTGTGGAAAAGCTTCCCAATGCTACAGCTGTAGGGGTTTAGGTTCAAATGGTGATTACTGGAATGACGTTAGGGCATGTTCATTCCTGGTGGAGTTGCAGCACTAGGTCCAGGCCTGGGTGTTACACACACTGCACGTATTTTCTAAATCTCAAATACATTTGGAGTTTTTTAGGAAGTTTTTTCTGTACTACTTTTTCTTAAATGTTTCACTAGCTAGGACTACAGAAACATGGGACTCAGAAAAAAAATTAATGAATGTAGAACACAGCAGCAGCACCCTTCTTCTTTAAAAAACATTTTTAGTATACAATCTTTTGAGGCAAGGTAGGTGACTGCTTTTACTACTAATCCAAAACTACCTTTTCTAGCTTTGTTTAGTTATAAGCTGTTAAATCAAGGATATTGTATCTATCTACCAATCTGTTGGTCTTGGAGAAGCTGTCTGGGGTTTAGGACTAAATTTTGCTTTCTTTAGACCTCATCTCATTTTGATTTCGGAAAGAAATTCCAGTTTAGAGAAAGAATAAATATTTCTCTCACCAACCAGTCTTTTTGTTAACATCAGATCTTAAAATAAATGTTCGGGCTGTGATATATAGAGTAGAACCTGGAGAAATTGCCTAAGGTATGGAAAGAATGTAAATCATGCCTCCCTACTGTATCAAATAAATTTCACTTTCATGTAAGTAAACTTCTAACTACTATTTATGTATAAGCATCACCTACATTAAAAAATCCTTTAGAAATCTAATGCAATCATGTACATATACATATAATTTACAGGAAGGTTCACTTCTCATGACTGATAAAAAATGTATGGTTGCAAAGATCAAGAATCCTGTGTCCCAAGATTATCTTTTTGTGTTTGTTTATGTTCTCTATCTTTCTGCTGCGAATAAGTGGCTAAAATACTATGTAGATAATGTTGTCTTTTTCAGGAAAATATCCCATTAAAAAGACAGTTCTATCTGCCTGCATCCTTGTTTTAAAAGCTAGAAAGGCTTTTCTTTTTTTTTTTTTACAAATAATTTCACTGAGATCGGGTGCTTTACTTTCCCCAGTTTCAACTATGCACTGCATGCAGTGTTTGGAGTCAGATAAAGGGTAACACTGAAACACCTGTCTTAAAGGATTTCTAGGTACTACACGCAGTCAACCAAGGTGACTAAGAAACAATAGCACCTTGAGCAACTGAGGGCAGAGCTTCCAAAAAACATTCTGAAAATAAGCTTTTTATGCACAGTCTTGAAGAAGGCATGTCTGCTGCTTGCCCATGATGTGGCTCTTGTGAGGATCCAAGGAAAATGAGAAAGGTTTGGGAGATAAAAGTGTTTGAATTTGTCTTGCTCTCAAAAGGATTCATGAAGCATCTACTCGTTAACCAGAATTCAACAACCCTAAGATCTCCCAGTCTCTATATGTTTTTAAGGTTCCAAGACCAATATTCTGATGCAACTTTTCATGCCTATAATGTAGACACAAACCTACCTCCTTTTCTTCTTTCACATGGTGTTCCATGTGAGCTGATGTAAATGTATCCCATGATGTTCTCAGAAGTTAGTGTTCTAGAAACACAGCTCTAGAACCTGAACCTTATAAACCATCATTGCCTTCTCCTATATGCTACACATTAATATTGAGTAACTTTCTCATGTTATTGGCTAAAAGCAGTCAAATATAAAGTAAAGAACCAAAAGGAAGAACATATACATCTAATTGATGGAACACCTGGTTTCAAGAGGAAGAATCATGGGAATAAAGAATCTACAGTGGGAAAAGGCGACAAAGTGATGACTTAAGACACACATAAATCGACATACAAAAAAGAAAATCTAAAAAGTTTTGAGATTTTTAGGAAAGAACTCCCAGGAGGGCTTTGAAGCTAAGATTAGAAAAAAGCCAGAACCCAGCATATCTTAGAAATATGTGCAGGCAAAAATGAGGGTGTTTTTATAGCATAATCTTAACAAGGTCTAGAGCAGAGGAGACTGACTTATTACAAACTCTGGGAGATATGTTGCCTAAGGCAAAAATGAGCGCTGTAAATGTAATCAGTCTCTTGTAAATTAGCCTGACATGATTATAGCTGACACACTATCGTTTTCTACATAACACGTCAAGTATATTGGCCTGTCTATGCTCACCACACTACTGTGTTCAACAAAGCCAAGAAATTTAATTTTTTTTATACCAAGTATCTTTGACCAAGTCAGGACAAAATCATCATTGCTACACAGACATGGAGCTCGTGGATTCTATCCACAGATATTGCCATCACATGTGCAAGCTGTGAAATAAAGAGAATCAAAAACTCAGAAGTGACAAGAAAAGTGGATCCTTCCCATCCAACCCATATGAATCATGCTCCCTGAAAACTGAATGTACCTCACTGCACAAAGAGTAAATAATAAATTACCACAGCAATGCGACGGTCCCTGAAAATTGACTCTTCAAGATTTAAAGCAGTCCTAAGCAGATTGTAAAAGGGAGGAAGCAGGATGTGAAAGAAAAAGGATCTCTGTTAGACAGGAAATTGCAGAATAATCAAAGGAAAATTATTTTTCAGTAAGCAAAGCAGAGGATGACTGTGACAGTTTCAGAGTTATGGGAATGTCTCCCTCCCTGATAGGCTTGGGGCTGATGATTTGCCACATCTGAAATATACAACAAGAGATTTTAAAAGATTTGAAAGCAGCTTTTGATGCGATATTTGGGTTGTTGGATGTTGTCTGTATTATCAATACAACTACATATTTGTATTATGGAATACACAGTAACCCATATTTCAGATATTAGATTTGACCAGAAAAAGGGGCAGCAAATGTAAACTCTCATAAAAAAAGCTGGATTCCCTTGGCAATCTTTAGCACTTATCTTCCTAGAAATCTAAAGCAATTTGACAGAAAAGAGAGTATTACAGGTCAGCTGTCTGGTCAATCATGTTTTTATTGCATACAGGTAGGGAAATGGAGGTACTTAAACATAAAATAACCTGACCAAGACCTTCCTAAGAAGAAAGAAAACAGGGCAGAAACAGTGTTTCCTCTCCTGCCCAGGGCAGCAGAGACTGTGCCATTGAAGCTGAGCATAGATGCCAGAAACTTTTATCTCCACTCCTGTCTTTGCAATTGTTTGTTCTAGATCTCACACGAGCTCCATTTTACAGTGTGTAAATTGGGAGTATCTATAGCCTGCATTGTAAAGCATCGTGAATCCTCTGATCAAACAAGGTTTTGTGTATCAAAACACAGTTATTAACAGAATTACTCTTTCTTAGGCAGAGCATCTCTCCAGAGACCCCTGTGGGGTTCACCATTCATTTACTGCAAAGCATCATAATTCTGTTACCTTTTTTTATCTTTTTTTCCCCCATCTAATTTTCTTTTTCTCTCTCTTTGGTAATGAGCAGGTGAGAAACCTCACCAGTGCAGCATCTGTTGGCGCTCCTTCTCTCTAAAGGATTACCTAATCAAACACATGGTGACGCACACCGGCGTGAGGGCCTACCAGTGCAGCATCTGCAACAAGCGCTTCACCCAGAAGAGCTCCCTGAATGTGCACATGCGCCTGCACCGCGGGGAGAAGTCCTATGAGTGCTATATCTGCAAGAAGAAGTTCTCCCACAAGACCCTGCTGGAGAGGCATGTGGCTCTGCACAGTGCCACCAACGGCACGCCTGGAGCCACCGGCACCGGCGCGAGGGCCGTCCCTGCCGGGGTGGTGGCCTGCACAGAGGGGACCACGTACGTCTGCTCTGTCTGTCCAGCTAAGTTTGACCAAATTGAGCATTTCAACGACCACATGAGGATGCATGTGTCAGACGGATAAGTAGAATCTCTCTCTCTCTTTGTTGTGAACAAAAAATAGAAACAACAACAACAACAACAAAAAGCTATGGCACTAGAATTTAAGAAATGATTTTTGTTTCATTTTTACCTTTATTTTCCTCCTTTTTTTGGGTTCGTTTCGTTTTGTTGTTTTTGTACTACATGAAGAACTGTTTTTTGCCTGCTGGTACATTACATTTCCGGAGGCTGGGTGAATAATAATTTTCCCAGCCTCCCTTGGATGGTGGCCTTAAGGCCAGGTAGTGCTTCATGAGCTCCACTGGTTGGATCTCTAACTACTGGCCTCTAAATACAACCCTTCTTTACTACAAAAAACAAACAAACAAACAAAAAAAAATCATAAAAAATCAAAAAACAGACAGAAAAAATAAAAAAAAAAAAGATTTCTTTTTTCTCACTTGTGAAGAGCACTACAAAAAAAAAAAGAAAAAGAAACAAAACAAAATATATTACAAAATCTACAAGGCCTACTGTCGTTATAAGTACACCGCTCGCAGTGTTTCAATGGACATAATTCACAATGCTGACCGCTTTTGGACTTCACAGTATCCAGTTAGAACTGTGGAATATTTTACTTCTGGTTGAGCAGCAACCAGAGGAACCAAGGCCCTGCTGGTCTCCACCACGTGTCTGCTTTCTCACTCACATGCACCCACAAACACACGAAAGGGCTGAGGGGAGTGCAAGGCAGTGTGGCTTGGATAGTGTGGAGTCCCTGCAGGATGAGGAAAAAGAATCAGAGGTTCCTCACCTGGATTCTGCTCCATCCCACGCTCTCTGGCTCACCCTCCCCGCTGCTTTTCCCATATCATCACCACCTTACAGCAGAGACCAAGAAGATTCAGACAACGAGCAACGGTGGCTTTTTGTAATTTATTCAGTGTCTTCGCTGAGCCCAGGGCCTCAGCACAATCAAGAGGGACTTTCACAGAAGGCAAAGAGAAACACAGAGGAAAATCAAAGATATCAGAGGTTGCAACCTATGGATCTAGGTACAAGAGAAGGGTTAGTTCCCACAATCTTTGCAAAAAAAAAAAAAAAAGTTGCATCAGGATTTATTCTTGTGGAAGAAGGAGGAATAGAGGGTGGGCGGGGAGGGGAATAATTAAAAAAAAAAGTTATTGGGACTTTTTTTAATTCAAAATTTTATAGAGGGGCAAAAGTGACGTTTACCAGATAGAATGCTGATTTTTTTAATATATTTACAACAGTATTTGTGTAAAAAAAAAAAAACAAAAAGTGAGATTGTTAAAAGTAATTTTTTCTTTGTTTTCTTTTTTGTTTTGCGTACACTGCCACTAATATCTTCTCTTTTATTATATATATGAATATATATATAAATATATATTTTATTTTAAATTGAGACTGTTAAGGTTAGCTAACCTGCTTCCAGATAGAGGGGGGAGGGGAGATGATCTTGATTTTTATTTTAAAAAAGAGGAAGGATGTTTCCTAATTTTTTTTTTTCCGAGTATTATTTCTCTCTCTTTCTCTCTCTCTCTCTTTTCTAATGGAATCAAGAATTACCTGGGTCGATGAGGGGCTCTGTGAAGTCATCTGTGGGTTTATCTACTAGAGTTTGTGCGTCCTGCAGTATCATTTATACTTCTACTTTGTTTTTGAGTTATGTGGTTCTCTTTTGGCTCTTACCAATGTTCTGTTGTTTCTTATTTTGGTTCCATTTCAAAATTTATTTCCACTGAAGGGAGATTCCTTTGGAGAAAGAGATTTTCTCTCAATATTCCCTTGGTTTTGGGGATGATAGAATTTGTAGTCTTTTTTTTTTTTTCTTCATTTTTGCAAATGTAATGAAACTTTTGCAAGTGTGTAATAACTAGGATTCCCCTTCTTTTTGGTCACTGGACGAGAATTAATACACTGCATTGTTCTCTCATCCCTGCCTGAAGCTTGTTAGAGAGCTTCCATATTTGTATGGGAATCTGATCCTGCCCCTGGTAGTTTGTGCTGATGCCAAAATGACTTAAAATGTTACCATTGCATATGACCTTCCCTTCTTCATTTGCAAAAATGTCTAACTTAAGGGCCACATCCCACATTCTCTGCATATGCAAAGCTATGCAAGGAATGTAGGATCACTGTGAAAGGTTGATTCCTGATCTGCATATATGTGTTGGTGTTTTGTATTTTGTTTTATTGTATTTGGGCTAGTGTTCTCCCTAGTCATCTTCTGTGCATCCTTGTGAGAATTTTCCCCCAAAGCCAACTCCCAAAGTACATGGGTCCTTAGTTCAGTTGGATCAGTGTCTGACACTGTCTTTGTCTTGCTTGAAATCCATAGCTAGGATTTGCACCAGCTGCACTCTGGACTTTATATTTTAGGCAGAGAAGAAGCACCTAACAAAAATATGCAAAAAGGAAAAAAAAAAAAAGAAAAACTGCTAGTTTAGCTTTTACTTGTGTCTATACTTAAATTAAGCTTTCTTAAGTTTACGAAACTTTGCTTGTGAACACTTAGCATTTCACATGAGACATTCTTTTATGCTGGACAACTTTCTAAATACTGAATCAATAGGACTACACATAAAATGTGTGTTCTTTGTACCCGCAGCTTCTGTATTCAGAACAAGTATCCCCATTGCTACCTTCTAGACCTTTTCCATTTCTGATTTTTTATAGGGAAAAAAATGACAGATACTTCAGTCTCGGAATCTTTCAGTAACCTGCAAGGTATTGTTCAGCAGATCCTAAGTGTCCAAGGCCTGATTCTCACTTGCACAGCATAAAGAGACTTTGAGACGAGTGCCAGGGCAAATGAACTTTCTATGTGGTAACGTCTTTTTTGTCACCAGTTTATTTGGATAGTTGAAGGATTTTCAAAAAGTATCTACATTAGTTTGGCAAGTTAAAAATGCATTGTCTTCATAACTGCGCTGGTAAGATGAGTGCTGACCTGTAAGGCTAGAAGTGAAAAGACTAAGCCTAAGACAAAGGCAGGAAGAACTAGTATCTGCTGTGTGAAGGCATACTAAATCTGAAAATTCAGGTTGCAGAGACCAGGGTGGGTAAGAGAATAGAATAATGAGCGTATACAAAATGATTTAAAGTTGTTTCCATGAGGAAAGTAGGTGGGTTGTTTTTGTTTTCTGAGATCTTTAGTATTGAAATGTTTCATGTTCTCCTGTTCGAAGAATTCATGAATTTTGCCTGGCTTAAAAATTTGTAGCTGTTCATTTGCCATCTGAGGTCTGGGGAAAAGCTGTTTAATTTGCCACTGTTCAATCTGGTCTACTGTAGTCGAAACGTAGCATATTCTGAAATATGGTTCTGATACCAAAAGAGGTGCCCGTACACAGGAAATAAGAATCAAGGTTTACATCCACCAAAATCCTAATAATAGTTTAGAGTGAGAAATCCTATACAAATTTTAATTATTCAATTTTCAACCTTTCTTAAATGAAAAAAAAAGCATCATTTTTGAAATGCAAATTTATTACAGGGCATAATCAATTTAAAGTGAATTAAAGATCAGTTACGAATGAGTGAATGTTGGCAATTAAAAGTAAACTCCTTAAAGTAAAGCTAAGGCATATAAATTGAATTCTAAATCACTTGACAGAGAGCTTAGGCCAAGGTCTTCACAAACAGAAATATAAACAGATTTTGTCAAATGTCTGGGCTCAAAATCTAGTGGCTAGATTTTGTAAAACATGGAGCAACTTTCAGTTTTCCTGCAAATGTTGCTGAAAATGCTCATCAGGTCACTTACGCATTTAAACGCCCTTCTGTGAACTTAGGAGCTCAAACGTAGATCCCTTTGTCTTTTAAAATGTTAAATTATTTTTACTAATACTTCCTCCTGACCATAGAAATATTTGTATACTATGTGGAAACAACTACAATAGCTGACTTTTGCAAGTATTATTCAGTTTCGTGTATTGCTAGGCCCAGTGATGTACAAACTGCTGTTGGCAGTGTTTGAGTACATCTGTCCCAGTATGTTCAAAAGGTTTCCTTCAAAACACCTAATGACATTACATAGATGAGCAAGAGTGGACAGTAGCACACATCCCTATGATGCGTGAAGCACACAACATCCTGCATTCCTTGAACCTGATTCTCACTTTCTCTAAACCTCTTCTTATTTTGCTTCAAGCAGTGGAAAACAGCATCAAATGCAGCACAAATTCAAAAGTAGAAATAAAAGCTTCTCTACACGGCAAAAGTGGAAGGAAGCCTTGGGGTAAATGAGAGGGAAGTGCCTTCTCGTACTGCTGCTGAGGCTAATGAAGTCAATTGAAAATATAGGGACAGCCACAGATTCACCCTGTGCTCCACCTCTCTTGGTGTTCCGTCTCTAAGACCCATGTTGGATAATTACAAAGTAGTAAGCCTAAGGGAAAAGATTTATTGTAGTCCCTATTAGATACATATCTGTTTATAACCTGAAGATGTAATAATTGATGGCCTTAACCTTTTATCCCATATAAAAATTGTATATTGTGGCAGATAATTCTCATTATCCTACAAAGATCTAGCTTATTAATTGATAGATGGCCCCAATTTAACCAGAAAATGATTTTTTTCTATAATTGGTTGCTGTTCATTGAAACACCGTTGTTCTTGTATCCCATGAAAACATAAATCAGATGACCAAAATTTGTCTTTTCTTGCCCATTCCCCTGAAGCCTGCCTCTCTTTGGGAAATCTGAATCCACGAGGAATGCAGGATCACGAGATCAGTGTCTAGTGGTCAGAAAGTAGAGAACAGCTAGCAACTGCGTGTGTGTGTGCATGTTGGGCATGTGCATCAGTGAGGTTCTCCTTCAAGATTTCTTGCAGAGGCACGGAAAGTACAGCTCTTACATAATCAGAAAATAAGAAAGTATACCAGTATTTAGAAATCGTAATATGAGCATTTTGAGCTTGTCACTTCTCTCACAAAACCCCCAATAATTGTCTCTCATAGGGAAGACAAACATAGATGTGTTGCAGGAGCTGCTTGGAACAATAACTGTCTTGTTGCCAGTAGGCCCACTTCTGGTCTATTCAGTTAGATATTTTCAAAACCAGCCCAAATTCACCATAAGCTAACAGAGAAAAGTATCATTTAATGCGCTAAGACAATATGATTTCTGTTTGCTCTTAATCAAAGAATCCTCCCCTACAAAGGCAGGCTGAGGGAGCTGGGCTTGTTCAGCCTAGAAAAGAGAAGGCTGCAAAGTGACCTCATTGCAGCCTTCCAGTACCTAAAGGGAGCCTACAAACAGGAGGGGAGTCAAGTCTTTGAAAGGGTAGATAATGGCTGGACAAGGGGAAATGGTTTTAAGTTGAAGGAGGGAAGATTTAGGTTGGATATCAGTGGGAAGTTCTTTACCAACAGAGTGGTGAGGTGCTGGAACAGCTGCCCAGAGAGACTGTGGATGCCCTGTTCCTGGAGGTGTTCAAGGCCAGGTTGGATGGGGCCCTGGGCAGCCTGGTATTAAATATGGAGATTGGCAGCTGCCTGCAGCAGGGGGCTTGGGGTTTGATGATCCTTGAGGTCCCTTCAAACCCAGGCCATTCTGTGATTCTTTGTTAAGTGATGCCCATTTTTCTTTTTCTGATTTCTTTTCATCCAAAGAAAAGTTGAATAATAACCTTCATCAGCCCCCTCACTTCTTACTGACCCCAAACTGACTGATTTCAGTCATGCTTAAGCTGCTCAGGTAATGCTGGATTGTTCACATGGTGGAATTACTGATCTCTTGCCTTTAGTATTATTGTAGCATGTTCTGCCTCTCTTAGTATAGAAAACAAACCTTGCAGGGGGAAGGCACAAAACATACTCTTTGCATAAGCACTGAGCCCAATCCAAAAACATTTCAAACATAATCAGATCTCCAGTATGCTTATGACTATGACCCTTTCAACAGTCTTATGGTAAGGTAATCCTGCAGCTCTCATTGCTCAAGATGACTTGCTACTCAAGAAGAAGTATAATATCAATTTAGTACCTGGTGGCTGTTCTCTCAAGAAAAATTAGACCTGATAATCCCACCCGTTCAATTCTGCATCTAACTCCTCTGATCTATTGAAAGAAACCTGATAGAAGTGAATCAGCACGCAACCTAACTGAAACAGCATCTCATCAGCCTAAAGCAAAATAGCTACCTTTCACATTCTTTGATTTGTTGTTATGCTTGCTGTGACAATTTGTGAAGGAGGTGCACCCTGATGAACTTGACTTGGAGAGGTTCTGAGCCTCCTCAGCTCCCAAGGGGCTTGTCACTCAGTGGGATTTAGCCCCTAAGTGATCACAACCCTACTAAAGAAAGACTTAGGAAAGAAACCACACAAAAAAAACTACTAGGCTGTAGTCTTGACTTTGTAGATGCAATGAAAACCCTTGCTAGTGCAATACAAGCAGTAAGTAAGCTGAAATAAGGAGAATAAAATAAGGAGCAAAAAATAAGAAGCATAACATTGAGGGTGGAAAGGTCTTCCAAAAACGTGGTGAATTTGGATTTTAACCTCCCGATTTGCACATCTGTCCTTAGCTATTTTTCAAAAAGCAAAGAGCAGTGAAATACTTCTTTGGGAAATGAAAACACTATAGCTTCAAATACAATTGCTTAAAACAGAAATGCATCTGAGCAGTATAGTGTACTTAAGTTTTGTATACGTAGCAGAGTTCTATACAAAACATTCTGTTCATATGAAATGTATTGTTTTGTGTTTTCTTGTATAAGAGGGAAGCAAAGAAGTAAAGAAGTGATTCCTGGTGTTCTCTTTTTGCTGGATGGTATTTCCAGCTGTTTCTTACCTTTTCTTACATCTACAGGTTTGGTCCTTTTCCAAAGTGATCCTGTCTTTATTGAGTTGGTTGGCATCAGCTCCCTGTAAAACACTGGAGAATAAATCTTGCTCCTCCACCAAATTAATAACATGAGCAAAAAGCTGCATACTTCATTCATATGACTTTGTGGTGATTTTTATCATGTTCTGCTCTAACAGAACAACTGAGGAAAGTGCAGAGCTTTGTTAAATACATGCTGTAGTGCTCAGCTGTCTGTTTCTGCAGCGTCCCATTCTTACAAAATGGATAGACACGTTTCTGAGGTCTGTGCATCTAGCTAGGCATCTTTTCTGTTTTAACTTTGCTCCTTTTCTTTTTGCCACCTGGATATTTCCATGTTCTTTGTTGACAACTGCAGAGTTCCCTAAAAGTATCCCATGTGGAAGATCTACTGTTTGACTAGAGAGGAGCAGTGCATTGAGGAATAAGGACTACAGTCATGCAACTGCCCGGAAACACAACACAGCTTTTTTCTTATTCTTCCCCAAAAGTCTTTTTCTTGGTTTTCTTTTGTTGCACAGTTGTTGGTATCTATGGGATCTCTGAATAAAACCAAATTATATGTCCTCCGTGCACATGTGCATGCAAATAGATGTGTGAGTGTGCATGTGTATGTGTGCATGTGCAGGTAGCTAGCTAGCTAGATCTGGATTGGGAAAGGGTTCCAATGAAACAGCAATTACAATATTAACTGTGGAACATTGACATGAATCTGTAGTACACTGCTTAAACAGTATACATGCACACATATATTCATCGAATGCACTTGGTTGGCCAAATGCACTTAACTACATATTTCCCAAATAAAATGTTTGCCTCTATTCAGAACGTGAACAGAATTCCCAGAACTGGCCCAGTGTATTTTTGTTAGTACCAGAAGGGAAAGCTAAAGTGTGCCTCTTGGACAGAATTTAGCTACAATATAAATAAAGTGGTGTTGCTCAGCAGGTTTTGCTGGCTGAAGAGAACAGCCAGGGGACTAGAAACTCTAGGGCTGTATTGTTGAGCGCAGTCCCTCATTTTCACTGAATTTCATGTTCACCTAACAGGGGAATAAAATGAAAAAAAAAAAGAAATAAAGCCCCAAACAAAACATAATGTAACATTCGTCTTGCCCACATTAAAAAGGATAGTAAAAAATTATCAAGTCATTAAACAGCTAGCAATACAGTGTATTGATGGGCTCTAAAATAACCTCTTGTATCCAGAGACCCATATCAAACAGCTCTTTCCCCACCTCATATACTCTGCAACATGTTGGCTATGATTATTTTTGAAATAATATGAATAAGGTAATCAGAATGTACAGCCACTAATAATTAACTTTCCTCTGGTCTTTGCCAAAGCTTTTTCAGGAACATCTTTAATGTGTCAAGAAGACTGGTAGATTATCAGAAGGAGAAGGAAATGGTTGGTGAGCGTAGTCAGCATGTATTCCATGAGAAGTGAAGGATCTCTGGAACGCATTTTGCTCTCATTTCATTAGCAGGATGAATCAGTTTGTTAAGCTACAGCTGCCCACTTTGGTATTGTGTGGCCCTAAAGTAGTTTTTTATTCTTTTTATTCTGGAATTCTTTTTTCATTGTCACAGAAAGGGTAATTGATGGTTTGGGGTGTGTTTTTTTTTTCCCCTTTCATTTTCACTCATACAAAGTTGAGTAAATGTTATTCCTTTTCTTATATTGGTGGCATTTCCCTTCCTCGTTTGAGTAAGATGATAAATGCAACAGTTTTGGCTGTATGATTTTAGGGTGAGGTTTTTATTTTGGTTTGAGGTTTTCCTTTGGTTAAATGTACATTGTCTCTCTATAGTCAAAATGTCTGTGACTGTAACAGTATGTATTTCTTTTACTGGAGAAAATAGACTTTTTGGTTTTTGTTAACAGTACTAGTGACTTTGTGGAAAATGACAAGTTGCTATTTAGATCTGCTTAGTAAGTACAGTACACTACAATACAGTATTTCTGAAAGCTAGAACATACAGTACACAATATATATAGCAATTCTATATCAATATATATACATAGTATAATCATTTAACTTTTGCATCTGCCTATGATCATAGAAAAAAATATTTTCACATTTATCATTCACAACCCAATCAACTGCTGCAGCTACTTGAAGCATTTAACAATCATTATTACAGCTCTATTGTGCTTTTTCATATTATTTGCTTCTTTATTGTCTTTACAAGTATTTTTTTTCAGGCTTTTAAAAATCTCTATGTAGCAGAATGTAGGAAAATAATTTTTTATGAAAAGGTAAAACAGTATTAGGTTCTACTAAAAGTTAGATGTTGTTCCCTGATAATCCTTCTCATATCAGAAGAACAATTAATCAAAACGATTAAGATTATCTATTTGCTCTCTTTAAAGATGTCCTGTTGTTTCATTTGCAAAAGCATCTGTCAGACTTTCCTCTTCCACTACCACTAGCCTTGGAGAAAAATGCCAGAAGTGATCCTTCACTCTTTCAAAATTCTATTTCTTTGAAGTTTTAAGATTTCCTAAAATTCTTCCCTGCACCAAGAAGAAGAAATATGATTGTTTTTTACAGTCATTCTGAATGTGGCCAGTGGATTTTGACAGGAATTGGATACAAAATACCTCCATCCACCGCTATTAATATATTCCAATTAGATTTTTCCATATCCACTTGAACATTTCTTTTTCAAAGGACAACACCTCCCTGAAGTTGGAGTTTCAGTTGGAAAGTTTTCCAGTGTTGAGTGTTGCCTTTGTTATCTTCCATTTGGTTCTGAGCTTTGAGTCAGACCTGTTAGGATTTCACCATGGAGCTGCTGAAAAAATGTCACTAGGAATGTATCAACATCTGAATAACCCAGAAGAAACTGATCAACACCCAAACCTAATGCCTTGAGGTTGCACTCTCATTTTGCAGCAGATCACCCAGGCAGCAAGTCTAGATCCAGACTTTGTACAAGTCCAAACTTATGAGAGCTTGGAAATTTGTTTGCTTTTCCAGTTTGCTTACATCTCAGGTGATCTTTATTCTTTTGGTCAACAGCATATTAATTTGAGATGAAAATGTGCAAAATCAAGTGGATGAGAGTTGTGGAGGAGGTGTTCATTGTATCTTAATTCTTCTAACTGTAAAGACTGGAAGAAATGAGAAATGGTCACACTGATTATGAACCGTGCTTTCATTGAGAATGAGAAAATCTGTGTCACTGCAAATCAGTAAACTTAAAGGTGATTTTGGAGTGAGAGAAGAGGGAAAGATTTATCTATGCCACCTCTTGGGATTATAGCATGAGAACTTCAAGCACGGGAGTCATCAGGAGCTGGCAGTCTTTACAGACTCCTGTCATCTGCCATTTGCACTTACGTGGAGGCCACTACCACATCCTTTTTGTTTCTACACGCAGTGTAAAAGTCATGGTCTTCCAGCAGTGATTTCTAACTCTGGCTTGTCTTTATTCTGTGTATATCCATTTGTGAGGGAAGGAAGAGACTAGTAATTTGCCCTATTACAAAAAGATTATTTTGGTCCCTTAAACCACAAAGGTGCCATTTCCCGAATTAATTCCAATTAGCTGCTGCAACAGAGTGCTGATTCAGTGGTCCACAATTTCTGACCATGGTCTTTGCCTTTTCCTTTGACTCAGTGCTAAATCATACATATTTTAGTAGAGAGTGTTCTCCCTTCACTGAGAACGTCTGCTCATTTAAATGGCTGCATACCCATTCCATGCTTCCCCTGCTAATCCTTTGCAAGGTTCAGTAATTCATTTAGGATAATGACTAGTTAGTATGTTTCTTGATTTAACTTCCTTGTTGCCTTCTATTTTTCCTAGTGCTTTTTTAAGCACCACCGCTCATTTTGCATCTTATACAGTTTACAGTTTATATTTTTAGGCTAAGAAGTGGTTTTACAAACAGGATGGTACCAAACAGGTAGATTATCCACACTAGAGATTGTACTTTTAGAATGCAGTGTGTACAGATACAATTGCCTAAGGGAAAGTGAAACTAACAAAATAATCAGCTGGTGAACACTATTTTAACATATATTTTACATAAACAACAGTCAGTCATTTGTGAATCCAGAAATCTTGCTTTTTTGAACATGTATCATTTCTTTTTCATTCTCTGAAGAAACGCTAACCTTGAGAATTGTTATGTTCTACAAAACTTGTATGTGCATGTTTTCTGTTTTTCTGAAGAGAGAGAAAACAGAAGGTGATACTGGCTTTGCAGTTTTCTAGTCTTGTGTTGGAGACTTTTCTTGAACGGCATAAGCATAATGGGAAGACTCTATCCAAGTATTAGCTTTATCCTATTATGTGGTTTTCATTGTTGTTTTCTGTTTTCATCTCCTCACTGACCAGGTAGGCCTCCTGGGCTAATGCAAGCCATATTTCTGCAGATGATAGCATTACTATCCAGCTCCCTTCTGCACTTCTTTTCTGTTGAATAAGGCTTTTGAGGAATGCAACAGTGGAAGTAGGTAACACTGTCACCGCAAGAGGGAGAACCTTGTACTAAGAGAGCATTACCCTGTACTGCTTGCAGGGACAGTAAGGGATTCTAAAGCTCAAATCTGCAAGGCTGAATAAGAGGAGGGTCCCTCTGCCTTGGGGGAACTTGTGACAAAGACTGGGAGATCTTCCAAGAGAAAGGAATCTTTGAACTCCATACAAGGGACTTGCTCTTCACCCACTCCACTTAAAGACTGAATCATCAGCATCTGCTGCTGCTCTTTTTTTATTCATATGTGACTATCTTTAGCTTTTTAAAATGTATAGTTCCTATTTATTGATGGAAGAGATGTCACTGTTTTAGTTTTTGGTGTCAGAACTAAGTTAGTTCACAAGTATCTTCAGCAAGTTTCATTGTCTTTTGGGGTGTGTCCTTTTTCCCTTGACATAATACCAGAATGTAGACTGGATTTCTGTGAAACTCAGGATCCTTTAAATCTTTCATTGATTCCCAGTTCCTTATATATTGTGCATTCAGTCCCTTGGATCCTAGCTCCAAAGTTCAGATTCAAAGAAACTCTTACACTGCAATGGCACAAAAAAATCGGTGGTTTTCCCTATGCTCCACCCATAATCAGGTTTTGTTGCCAAATGTAAGATAGAAAGGCTGTTTAGCTCAGGCTGGATGTCCTTCATAATCCTCTTGTCAGCATCAGAGAGGGCTGTATGTAATCCCAAAAACAGAATAGACCAATGCTTTCTGGGCCAAATCCTGCAGACGTGACTTACAGACTCTTTTGTTGACTTTGTGCGTCCTCTCAGACTGCAAAAGCATATATAGTCCTACCGAAGGCATAGTCCTAAGAACTAATTTCATATACATCTTTTAAGATGTCACAAGACTGTTCCCCATAACTTAGAATGTTCTTGCCCAAGGTTTTCACTCTTCCTAAAACTGACTTAAGATTTGATTTCATTCTACCAGGCAGATTTTGCCATTTTTAAGGGCTCTACGATTAAAGGGACTGCTACTTGCTGGGAGGCTTAAACAGTCATAAGAAATACACAGAATACAGGGCAGGACAACCACTTCCCAGTAGCCTTGAGTCCTTCATTCCAAAAGTGCACAAGTACATAGCCTCTTTTGATTGGTGATAGATAGCATGTTAATCTTAAATAATTAAATAGGGGGCCACAACAGCTAGCATAGATACATGATGCACAGCAACTGTTTTTCCCTAATTTACAGTATTGCTGTGGCACCCTTCTATTCCTAGAACAATGTACAAGTGTTTGGGGTGTAAATGAGAGCTATGACCCTGGGACATTGCAGCAGTGATATGTGGAATTAAATGATTCTACATTTCTGGCTATTTTATCAGGAGGCTTTCTTGCAGTACCTTGTTCTGTAATCATTTGGGCGAAATAAAATTGTTTATTTGAAATGTCTGATTAAAATAACCCAAAATTCAGAGAACACATCATGTTTTTCTTTAGACTTCCTTTAAAAAACATACGATTGCATCTTGTGTGCAGGAGAATGGATGGGAGACCACATAGTTTTTCATGAGTTTGGCATTTTTACGAACAGGATACCCTCAAAGTACAGTCAATAGAGAAAAAATTATTGCTGATGGTTATATTGGCTAAATTGATGTTTATAGACCCCACAGAAGAGCTAGCGAGCGTTACCTGCTTTGTGTCTTGTGCATGCTTTGACATGGGACACATTGCTGCAGCTCTATTTCTCACAGAAACCCAGAGACAGAGGGTTTAGGTGCTTGGCCCCTTCCCATAGTTAGCAATTCAGTTGCAGTCTCTATTTTTTCTGACATTCTCATTGCTAAAAATAAATAGCAAATGTTCTCGTGACCTGGCACTTTTCTGCTTTGGAGATGAATATTCAGGATCCCCATACTGTTAATTAGACTCCTCTTTGGTTCCTTGCTTCTTTCTGTGCACTTGAAGGCCTCTTAATCTTTAGACCAAAACAGAGTGTATCTGTGCATCTGACTCAAGGGCATGGTTCTTATGTTTCTGCAAGAGAAAGAAAAAGGAGGAACTTGTTTCTCATTTATGCTTTGGTTTATTTGCTGGTGTTTGCTTTTGTTTACGTTCTAGGTAGGCTGCAATTTTCAACAAGGGATTGGGAATGGGAGAAAAGGGAGAAGACACGAGAAAACATGTGCCTGAGCCTAGATGAAGCGTCATGCAATATTCCTCTACATACTAAGCAATTGAAGACAGACTTGTATAGCAGCAGCAGGATTGCCCTAGTATGTTTCTCTTTTTATACATTTCCCTTTCTTCCTCTTCTTCCCCCACTGTGGCCTCTTACACTATTTTAGAGGTTCCCCACACTCCTTTCTCATTGTTATGAGTGCTAGATGGAAGCTCTTGTGGCTGTCCAAACCGACATTAATCTCCAAGTACTGATGAAACCCCCATGGTCTTTATTATGTTTTTCCAAGTGATACTTTAGTGAGTGGCAAGCCCTGGCAGATGTTGTTTTATTGAAACAGATCAATAAACTAGGGGAGGCATAGGCTGATTGGGATCCGGTAACCTCCTTGTCTTTGTTGCTAGTGAGCTTCATAATATTTTCCTATGTATTTTCAGTTTTAGGTACGTAAAAGCTTATATGCCTGTCATTAAAATTCCTGCTTCTGTCACCATAGCTCTAGAAGACCTATGAAAAAAATCCTTTATATATACTGCTTGTGTATTTCAAAGGTGAGGGAGGGAACTTTCCATGCACGTGTGACTGCGTGCGAGGGAGAAAACTGAAGTTAGTGTTGATCTGTCCATTTGTTTTAGGGTGGCCAGAGAGCTGCCACTTTGAGAAGTTGATTGCACTACAGAACCTTAGCTTGGGCACTGTTGAAGACTGTATATTTGGAACAGGGAAGATTTTTGGTTTTTTATCCACACTTACACATGCCCTTTGCAAGGTGTACCCTTGCAGATTTTGCATCTGACAAGTTTGTGTAAAACCACTACTGACCTTTTTGCTGTATCCATTTCGTTCTCTCTTCTTTCTGCAGCCCCTAGAAAATGTTGTCTCCTTTCCATTTTCAGTCATTTGGTTTCTTATGTTTTCGATAATTATCCCATCTTCTAATGAGATCTCTGTATTGAGCAGGAGGAGGAGAGAAATTGAGGCATGTGAAAGTGTGGCTGGGAGACTGCAAATCCCCCTTTGTTTGGGGGCATTCGTATACTTTTACTGAGAGCTGATTTCTTGGGGTTGGGTGGGGTGGGGAGGGAGTTTGTGCTTTTTTGGTCTGGGTAAGGCTTTTTATTTTTGCACTAAGTATGACTGCACTGCACTGCATTGCACTACTGAAATGTATTTACATGTGGTGGGATTGGAAGGGGCCAATTAAGCAGGAAGGGAAAGGAGAAAGGGACGGGCACAGAAATCAGATGTATCACAGACTTGACCAAGTTGAAAGAGAACTGGGGCTACCTTTACTTTAAGCAACTAGTCAGACACTGAGATAGCTGTACTGGATAGCTTCTGTAAAAAAAATAAAATAAAAAAATAAGAGTAACAAAAAGCACTATAACAGAAACAGAAAAGGCATCACAGAATTCAGAGTGCTATGGATCTTTTTCCCCCCATTTTCCTAGAGAGTGTTCTTTGTGGCTGTGAGAGAATTAAGGGAACTACTTAGCATAAATCCAGAGTAAGGCATCAATATGAAAATATCAGTTTCTAGTTCAAAATCTGCTCAGGATCTGCCTTGTCAGATGGGATCTCTTCAGAGAGATTTGGCTGTGATTAGTATCCCTCGGATATAAGTATGATCTCCCAGCTCAAGAAGTGAAGCCACAGAATAGGCTTACCAAAGGGGAAGGTCACTGAAAAAAAAGCTCTTTTTTCAAAGGTTGTTATGGGAATGGTGCAATAAAGTCATTCTGAACACTCAACCAGAAGTGTTGCAGTCAAGCCTTAGGGGCAGAAGGAGCAGGCAGGACTAGTGGACAAGAAAGCGTGATGTGGAATTCAGTACAATAAGGAATATTCCTGCTTGGACAAAGATACTCTCTGGCATTTTTTGATCTTCAGTCTGATTTCTCTACTCAAACAAATAGTGAAGCATGGGAAAGGCTTCTGGCTGGAAACAAATGGAATTCATAGCATAGTGTTTTTACAATCATGATTCATGGTGGCCTATATCTTGGTCATCAGCCCTGTAGCAAGGATAATAGAAGAAAAAAGAAAGCAATGGCAATGTGCAGCGAGGTCCATCTTTGCTGTATCTCTTTGTGATCTATAAACTCTCAAAAGTTTGTGTTGATCTCTTCAGTAAAATTATAATTACAACTTTTGCCAGAAGATAAAGTAGAATCATGAATAATGCTCTGTATAACAACTAGGAGAGAAGTGTAAAACATGAGGGCATCTGCAGTGCAGGGGCCACCTGTCTAAAGTGCACAGAGGTTTCATGAACAAAAGAGGGGAGGTAAGCATCCAGTTCCTAAGGATAGCCTACAGTAATTGGGTGTTCAAAAGTCTACTCATGCCCTGAGTTTCTCTGTAGGCCTGAAGCTAAGACCTTTTGGCATCATTAGTATCAAGTAGTGCAGGCCTTACTGCACAGCACAGAGCTGACTGTTGCTGGTCATTGTTGGGCTGCCTCATTCAAGAAAAGTAGCAAGAACTGGAGTAGAAATAATACCTGAGGCTGGTGAGATGAGCAAGCCTGTCTGGAAGCAGAAGAAACTTAATGGTTAGGAATGTGTCTGTCTAAGAAACTCTGAGATTTCCATTTTTTGTTAGATTTCATCTATCCTGGCTTGGAAGTGCCGGAAGAGAGCTGGAGATAACCCCTGATATGGTGCCAGGTGAACTACTGAATGGCTCTTCCCTCAAGAGCAGGCAATTCAGTGGAACACATGGTCTCTTTCCAAGCCATCTGTGGGAATCCTGGAAGGTCTTCTTCCAGTAATGAGGCAGAGGTCACCCAACAAAAGCACAGTTCGTTTGAGAGCCAGCATAATATGGTGGCTGGAGAGCACATTTCATTTGTAAAGTGGCATTTACTTCCATGTGAGTAGTTATAGCTACAGGTTCATGATATGGGAGGGAATAGAGTCTGTCTACTGAAGTTAGTTCTGGTTATGAGCCAATACTCCCCCTTTTAGTTTAGGTGAGTTTTTGTTTTATTTTCTTGCATAAAACAGCTGCATTTATTGCTACTGTCAGAGTGGATTTGCGTTGTCAAAGAGGAATAGTGGACTACTCCCCCAGAAAAATGAAGCTGAGGATTTACTGAGCCTGCTGTGTCCAGAGTGCCTTTCCTGCTGTGGTAAAATAAAGAACTTCTGTAGTTTGAGCTGTTCTGGCTGACTGATTGCTGCATATTCCTCCCTTGTGGGGTACCTGATGTCAGCTGTGTTTGGACAAGGAGAGGAACACTGCATGCTTGCAATGCTGTGATAAGATGCCATTTGCACTAGTTTGTTTTTTTAAAGTACTGCGACCTGAAGAAGTGGGCTTTGAGCCATGCACCCCAACAGGGTTTGAATTCAGCCTGTTTAAACCTGATTCCTTCTGACTCAGTTTCAATAAAACCAATCCCATCCATGTAAAGAAGAACCAAACCATTTTTAAAAGCCACATTCCAGCCTCTGTTCTTGCTTGGTTACAGTGCTCAACCAGATCAGTTCCTGGATGTATAGTCGTACAGTGATTGTACAGCTTTAAATGGCTTTTAAACAGGTTGTTCCTTTTTACATGGTCAGTTTGAGACTAATTTAACAGAAAATGCATTTAAATATAGCACAAACTCATTTTTTTCAGCATGGTACTAAAGCCCCACGTAGACAGTGCTTGACTGAGAAACCAAGGATAACTTTGAGGTTCATTTTAAGAAGCCAAAACATATGTTGCTGATTAGAGATGCCACATAACTTAATGTCCTATTTTTTTCTCCAGATGCAGAAAAACTAACTTCCATAATTCTCCTCCATTTTTCATCCTGCTTCATTGTTGCACCTTTTCTCTTGAATGAAAATCACTTTGGCCAGTGGGCTAGATCCAAAACAGAATTCCCTTTGCTGTTTGATAGCTACTTTCTGTATGTTCCTTTGCTAGACACTAACAAACACTACTGAGGATCAGCTTGAGAATTTGCTGGGACTGCGTGGCTTAATTACAGTTCAGTAAGATTCTAGTGATGTTTTCAATGTTATAGTAAGTGTATAGCTTAGCCTTTAAGAAAATATTATGTTTCAGAAGTTCCAGTGGGGGGAAAAAAAAAAAAAAAGAGGAATTATGATGGAGCTTCAGTCACAGTGCTATGGCTAAGTTTGTAGGGAACATGCTTCTGGTGGCTGGTGATGCTGACATTTACAAAGATGATTCTAAAGCAATAGAGAATGTATGCCTTCTCATCCCTGTTGAACTTAGAGAGTTTTTGCTAACAGAATGATCCCAGACTATCCTGTTAGAGTTCATTACTTTTTTCCCCAATGGAGAAGGCTGAGCAATCTGTCACTTCAACTTCAGCAGTCTGAGTTTGACTCTAGACTACTCCTAAATGGCCAGCCAGCCAGCCAGGTGCCCTCCCTGACTTATCCTACTTCTATGCTAGCTGGTGGTTTGTCAGATCAGCCAAGGTGACCATGTCACAACCTTGGCCCCAGATAGGAGTCTTGTACCTTTTCCTTTTTGGTTTCCACCAAACCAGGAGTGCAATTAGCAGTGAGTGGATGTCAGGTCAACCTTTGCTCCAGGTGACAAGTATGGCAAAGCTGGGCAGCAAATTGAGCTACAGTTGTCCTTTAGGACACCGGTAAAGGCAAGAGGCTGGGCTCTGGTTGCTGGTGTAGTTGCAAACCTACAGCATCTGCTCCAAACTTGTTCTGATCAACTATGCTGTTGCCCTCAAATATGCTTTGTGTGTGAAAAACTGAATGCAGTTGTTCCGTTGTCTGTCTCCTCAATTCTGCATCATGGATGTGGCACCAACTTACTCTCACAATGAACTTGGGTGTTGTTTTGCTGTTGTTATTAACATGTAATTCTACTGTAGACCAAAAAATATGAAAAAGAAAAAAAAATCAGTTTCAAGACATAGAAGAACAGTGAGTGAAAGGTGAAAAATACAGGAAGCAAAGGTGTGAGAGAAGCAGTGGTTAACTGTGCTAAGTTAAAAATCTCAGAATAGCCTTACCTATTTCTTAACCAATGCTTACCAATCATCCAGTAGTGGGGTTAGGTAGCTTTCTTGGCTCATTCGTACCTGTATCCTAATATATATTATATATAAGTTTTGTTTCTTTGGTATTGCTGTTGCACATCATGTTGTCTTTTATAATGCCTGATTTTATTGTATTGTATGGTCCGGTTTGTTTTTGTTTTTTCATTTTGAAGGATGAGAAAAATAATGTTTCCTTTTTGTTTTGAATTCATGAGAAAGAAATGCACTGGAAGTAAACACAAACAATTTTTGCCATTTGAAAACTGAAAAAAGAAAAAAAAAAGGAAAACACACAGCCACGCAGTGGAAAAAGCTAAGAAAAAGCTCCCCTCTTCTTCCTTACAATGGAAGCGTCCTCTAAAATATATGCTAGAAGGAAAACAATCAATCTCAAACAAAGGAAGGGAGAAGCCTCTTTGATCCCAGCTCTGCAATCTGGAATATTTAAGCACAATGTTTTTGCAGGGCTGGGCTTCTACTTGGCCAATGGTCATAAAATCCAAAACCACATGGGGCAAATTTATCCCTTGTGCAAGCAGATGTAATTGCAATGAAATCAAAGGAGATACAAAAAAAGATGGATTTAGCCACGCGTGCGAGGTACAGCTGCCTTTCCTATTGTACCTACTGCTAGATGTTACTGATGTCGGTCTTTTGGCTGTGTTAATCACGTAATACACATTAAACCGTGTTTGAGGTAGCAAAACACTTTCCCACTGAATAAGTCAGTTCTGGATGCACCTTTGCGTGACACTTACTGCCTACCAGCTTTCCACTGTTACCTGCTCCCAGCCGTGAGCCAATCTGATTGACCCTGGTCAAAGAGCCCTGCCTTTGCCAGAAAATGGACTTGACTTGTAAGCGTAGTAAAACATTGCGTATTTAACTACTATAATCCAGAAATTGCCCTTGCACTTTTAAGGCATATGGAAAGATCCTCTCTGTCTTTCAAAATGGCTCTGGTTCTTTTGCGAGTAAAACACGCAGACACATGCATACAATCCAGGGGCTCCACACCCCAAATTCTTCCCTGGTCCCATACTTGGCTGTGTCCTGTCTCCCAGTGCCTGGCCATTTGAGCCCAGCGGGACAGATGCGCATTGGAATAAATGCAAAGAGCATGCCTTTTAAAAGGCAGATGATTTTCCTGTTATGCCAGAATCTTTCAATCCCCATATCAGCTGATGATTTTCCTAGCCCGATGGCATTCAATCAGTCGTTGAAACATTGGCTTTCTCTGTTTTGTTTTCTAAGGAGGGAATGTGGGGTGGGGAGAATAATGTGTTGTTTTTTGTAACTTCACAGTCCTGATAGTTGGTTTGTATCTTCCATATTTTATGCAAAAACAGACATTATAAGTCAATAAATACTTGTGCCCTAGGTTGAAAGTTAAGTGTTCAGGAAAAGAAAAAAAATGGTTGGCATTTTTCTACATTTTTGTGAAGACTCTTTTGGAAAGGAAGGGTACATATTTTTGTTGTGTAGTATTTTCTATTTTTGAATGCATTTTCTTGGTACAAGACTGTTTTGTGGAATTTTTTTTTCTTTTTGGTGAACACATTATTTAAAAAAAAAAAAAAAGAAAAAAAGAAAAGAAAGAAAAAAAAACTAATTGAAAAGTTTGCCCTTAAGGATATGCTGCAGTTTTGAGGTTTAAAAAAAAATAAAACATTCAAGGCGCGTGTTAAAAGTTGGGGGATTGTATTGTTGGGAGTTTTTTTGTAATTGTTACGAGAAGAAGTTTGTAGCCACTGCTGTTTATTTTGTTTCAGATGAGTAAGTAAAGGGATTGTTCTTGTGTTATTCTTTTTTTAAAAAAAAAAGTTATTTATGAAATGTCACAAACACTGGACTGTGAGTTTGTGTGGAAGCATTTTACCACCCTGTGTCTTCATAGAGCTGTTGGTGATCCTGCTTCTCATTACTCTGCCTTATGATTTCCTGAGCAAATCTGGGGGGAATGGTGGGAGGGAGAGAAACTAGATGCATTTTTGAGACAGAAAAATACAAACAATGTTTTGGAAATCCCATATACGGACCGTCAGCTCTACTTCTTCTCATTTGTACCACAGGAAAGAGAAGGGCTTGCAGGGGAAGAAGACTTTGTGGTACAGCAGACTTGGCAATGTGCAAGGGGCTAAGCAACCGAGAGCTGAGATGCTCATGATGACCTCTGTAAATGGCATCCCAGTTCCTCAGTAAGCAGCTCCCCTAGCTTGCTCATCCTCAAAACAGTGGCTTTTGGGACAGCTTCACCAACCCAAGCCAACCAAAACCTTGGGGATAGTTTGCCCTTACAGTTGCCAACGAGCTTTTTTGGCATCCCATCAGTGGGCAGAGCAGCAGGGAGTGCTGCTCAGTATGATCAGTGGTTCTGGATCTGAGGAGAAGTAGAGGCTGAAGGTGGCCGGAGAGGTGTGTGGTGTACACAGTTTGGAAGAATATTCTTAATAAGATTGAAGAGCAGTGCTCCAGGCACTCATGGGACCAGAGAAAAGGGAAGGAGGAATACACCAACAGCCATAACAAAAAACTGGAGATATGTAACTGGGCTATATACTAGACCAACCAGACTCTTCCTTCCTGGACAATAATGCAGCCAAATCTTGAGACTGTCAAGCAGACAGAAAGCTGAATGTGGCCTTCATTTCTCCTGCCTTTCCTTTTTATTGTCCCTCTTCCTTTGCCCTGAGATTTCTTCTCAGTGAGCATCTGCTCCACTGAGCACTTTTTTTGCCCTCCGCCTAAACTGCCCTTGCTTTCAAAATGTGGGTTCAGTCAGGACTGAGTAAAATCATGTGCCTTCTTTTTCCAGTTTTGTACTTATGCCAACCTTCTCCCCTTCCCCACCTTACACACGCAAGATGCAGAAGGAGGCTGTTAAGGAGTGCTGCTTGTCTGCAGGCATCCAGCAAAACATCGAGGTGGTGGTGAGGAGAAGGGGAGCAGAGAGAGCTATTAACTCCTTTCCCTTTCAACAAATAGCACGTCTTCCCTGGCAGAGGGTGGCAGAGAGACACCCTCTGCCACCACCTCCTCTGATGGTCCCCTCTCCTATGAATTAGTCCTAGCAGGCATGGGATGGCTTTTCACTCTGGTTCCTGTCCTGGCTGAGTGAAACGCTCACTCTATTGGGGTTCATGTCATTCACAAGCAGTTATATCGAGGAAACCAATGCAGTTTGTGGCCTTATCAAGATGACTTTTAAACCACTACAAGACAAAAAGGCAACTCAATTCCTGCCCAAGGTTTGTGTCACTTTCAAAAAACCCAGTCCTCAGTAGTTTAGATTCCTTTAACCTCAGATGATTTTAATGATGGTGGCTCAACTGACCAGCCAAGCAGTGAAGTACTAGACTGTCTGGTCTCATGCTTTCTTTGCTATAATCCCCACTGTCTGCTTGCTTTTCTTACTTTCTCTGTATTCTCTGCTTTACAGACAACCCTATTGTTTGGTAAAAGGTGAGAGGAGCCAGTGAGATCCTGGCTCAGGGAAAGGAGTTGATGGATCATTTTTCAGTGTTTTAGCAGAAGAAGGATACACCAGCTGCCACAGCACATGCATGTTATGATGGACAGGCTACGGTATTTTCAGGGCCAAGAAATCCCACTCTGTTATTGGAGCATGGCTTATTCCCAGGTCAAAACTATGGATAGGAAATAGCACTTTAGCACTGAAAAAAGTGGCTTGCCACCCACAGCTGCTCTTGTGCACATGAGGCCAGGTTGGAAAGACATGGAACCAGCTGCCCCTGCCCTCTCTGCAGACTTGAAAGCTGCATTGTGGAGGCTTTTCCTAGTTTTAAGAATCGGTGCAAAGCAGCTTCAGATTGTGCCCACCCAGCAGGAGGACCATCTACCCATGCTGCTGAGTGATGGCAAAGAAATGTCCTTTCATCGTTTCCATCAAGGAGCCAGTAAATGAAGATGCTGTGGATGAGGGACTAGGAAATACTCTGTAGGTCAGGCTCTAAGGACAATGAGGAGTAGCAGGGTAGCAATGGGTGTATCTCATTAATGGTCTGCACATGTGCATGCATATTCAGAGGAAGGGTGTAATCCAACCAACCTTTGGTGCTGACAGACTTAAGACATTTGTCCAAGGCCTTTTGACACACTATTTTGACACACTTAGTATAAACTACATCACATGCAATATTTCAAAAAAAAAAAAAGAAAAAGAAAAGAGAGAGGGAGGGAGGAAAGCATTGCGGGCAGTTGGGATTGTTAGGGTTGCATTATTTTGCATCTTTTGTAAAACTGTAAATTCAGCAGTGCCTTACTCCTAATAGATGCTGGCACTTGGGACACACACACGGAAGTATCGATGACAGCCAGAGCTAGGGAGAGTCAGACGTATGCACCTGTAAGACAGAGGTCAGTGATCACCACAGTGGAAGCTGTACTGGGAATGACACAGCTATGTCCGACATTCAAATGCTCAAGCTCTCAAGCAATTTCCCTTCTGCCACCTCCTGCCTTCCCTCCTTGCCAATGGTGCTGCCCAAGAATAGCTGCCTACACTGAGGCCTGTCACTGCCCCATTTGCTTTTGGTGTTGTCGAGTCAAGGAGTTCCGCATAGTTGAGCTTTCCACCACTATCGTGTTTTCCATGGGGCATGTGAATGCCAGTTATTTTGCTTTAAATGCACTTTAAAAAAAAAAAAAAAAATCAAATCAAAGCTCCAGACTGTTTCAAATGCATAGGGGAAGCTAGTGCATATGTGTTTGAACCCAGTTCACCTTATCTCCAGTTGAAATGTACTCCATGCAGTGTGTATGTATAGAACAATGTGTATACGTACGAGCACACACGTCAACCTTAACTATCAGCAGTTATAACTGTAATCTTTCTCCTTAAGCTCATGAAACCAGATGCTACACAAACACAGCAGCAGCAGAGGAATTATGTTGGGCTCTTGAAACAGATCACAAAAAACAAAAGCAACTACTTGGTCCTTTCTGTATATACAATAATTACAGGAGGAATTGGGTTGTAACCGGAATAAAAAGGAACGGTGCTAACTGAGTGAATGGGCAAAACCAACAGAAACAAAAACAAAAACTCAGCCCAATAACACAGTTTGACTTTTACACTAATTCTTACATTGGGTTGTTTGGTTATGTTGTTTTTTGTTTTGTTTTATATGAAAGAAAAAAAAAATTGCATTTAAATTGATCCACCTGCAAAAGAAAAAGCAAACAAAGTGAAATGCATCCTGCCCTGAGGAAGCTTTTGTTTATGGAGGATGTCAGAAGTCTCAAAACTCTCGGCCTTGCTCTCACGTACCACATGCTCGATCAGTCCTTTTTTTAAAAATGTCTGAAACTGAAAAAAAAAAAAAAAAGAAAAGAAAAAAAAAAGAAAAAACAAGAAAAAAAAGCAAGAAAAAAAAAGAAAAAAAAAACCTTTTTGAAGCACCTTACGTGGCTTTCCCATGCCAAGAGTGCAAGAGTGGGAGCCACCTTTTTTTCTTTGAGCACCTTACTGATGTGTTAATGCTATCTGCTGTCTTTTTGTTACCCATGGGCTGAGCGGTGGCTGCCAGTGGAGATGTGCGGGCGTGTGGGGCCACTCTGCACAACGTGGCACAGGACTGAGCATGAGACCATCACCTTCCCCTTCCTCATGGCATCAGCGGGGACCTGGGTGGAAACTTCTGGGTCAGTCTTTGCTCTGTTTCATGGAGGGAGAAAAGGGGAAGGCAAAGCTGGTGAGCAGTGGAGGGGAACAAATGGGGCGCTTTCGTTTTGAGGAAAATTCCCAACAGTCAGAGTGGAATGAATGGGAAGCTGCACCTCAGGCTGCATCCCGGGGTCTCCACGCCAGCAACTCCCTGCATTCAGCAGCGGCCTTGCCTGCATGGAGACCCGTGGATGTGGCCCCACTGAGCCCCATTCGCTCACATTGTTGCTCGCCTGCCCGCCACGCTCCACACGTGCACCGCAATACAGACATCTCTGGAGAAACATGGTTTGTGATGATGTGAAGAGCAGGTCAACAGTTTTGAGGGGTTAAGTTCCTTTTTTTTCTCTCATTATACTCTGTAAATGGTATGTCAGTTATCAAAAACAAGCAAATAGAAAATTGTTAAAAAAAAAAAAATAAATACCTTGCATACGCCTTTTCTATCAAGTGCTTTAAAATATAGAATAAATACACACATCCTGCCAGTTTTTTCTTACAGTGAGAGTATCCTTACCTGCCATTTAATATTAGCCTCGTATTTTTCTCACGTATATTTACCTGTGACTTGTATTTGTTATTTAAAACAGGAAAAAAAAAAAGAAAAAAAGAAAATTAACTGTAGCGCTTCATTATACTATATTATTATTATTATTATTGTGACATTTTGGAATACTGTGAAGTTTTATCTCTTGCATATACTTTATACGGAAGTATTACGCCTTAAAAAAATACGGAAATAAATTTTACAAGGTTTCTGTTTTGTGTGGAAGAGTAATTGATGTTGCTAAGAATGATGTTTGTTTTTTTGTTTTGTTTTTTTTTTTAATGTTACCAGCACTTTTTTTGTAAGTTTCACTTTCTGAGGTATTGTACAAGTTCACACTGTTTGTGAAGTTTGAATATGAAGGAATAATTAAAAAAAAAAAAAAAAAGACAAAAGAACATGACGGGTGTCTTTGTGCATTTGTTTTTCTCTGGGGGATCCCGGTGTGATTGCCGTTAAGTCTGACCAGCACCAGGAATGGCTGCTGGGGCCGTGTGCTTGGAAGGCTGGGATGTGGTGTTTGAGTTTGCTATAGGTGAAATGAGTTTTGGATGTGGTCCTGGGCACCCTGCTCTGAGTGGCCCTGCTTGAGTTGGATTGAAGCAACCAACGCTGGGTTGGACCAGATGGACCCTGCCAAACTCAGCCGTTCTGGGGTGTGATGAAGGATTTCCCACTTGGCTAACTGTAAGGGATTTGCACTAGAGCTGTGAGAACAAGACCCATCACTTCCCAGCCCACCCCAAATGCCTGAAACAGATTCTACCTGTTCGTTCACATTGAAAGAGTGAAGTTCTCCCTGGGACTGGTGGGATCTGTACTCATTCTGAAGGGTCTTTGGTGGTTTTCTCGGGATTTGATTTTATTCACCATGACTAGTCCTCAGTCCTTTTGTTTGACTATATAAAAAAAGTAAATAAAGATCCCTTACTCTCCCCGAGCATGTATGTTCATGCTGTTCACCAAAGATTTTTGCTACAGAACTAAACTTAGAATGGTCAAAATCATACAGACACTGCATGCAACAGAGAAGTGGTTGAATAGAACGGAACAGTGTTACAATACAGCAGCTTTAAAAAACAAATTTTTAAGTGATGCAAATTTTGTTAAATATTACATATTAAAAATGACAAAAGATGTCAACAGCACCATTCAGCCCTACTGTTCAGCACTGCCGATTGAGCCCTGCCATTTTCATAGCAATGTCATTCTTAACTTTTCATACTGCTCCTACAGCATTCCCTGCAGTACCAATTCACCCATGAGTTGCAATATCCTAAACTCTGGGCAGCCTGGTCTAGTGATTGACAACCCTGACCATGGCAGAGGGGTTGATACTAGATGATCTTTAAGATCCTTTTCAACCCAGGCCATTCTGTGATTCTATGATTAAGACTGATGACTTTGATTAAACACATTCAGTAGGCAAGGCCCACTAAGCTCACTGTGAACTCACTCTTGAACCAATGCTATAAAACTACAGAATAAGTTTCTTCAGATTACACCCAGAATGTTCTAAAAACAGGGTGTGGGCATTGCCAGAGAGCAACTGAGGCTGAGAATTAGAATTATTGTACAAACCAGAATTAGAAATGCAGACATAAGGTAAGTTCCTACTCGCTTCCTGAGCACTGTTTCTCACTGAATTCTGCTCTCTCTTAACCAAAACCATATGGGACCTGGAAAAATCTCTAATTTTGCTGCAAACAGCTTGGTTCTATTTACCAGCTTTCCACATGAAGCAGATTGAGAGCTCCAAGAAGAGACTAAGGTCTCCTGTCCTAACTTCCTCTTGGTGAAATTTAGGTCCGTTTTGTCAACTTGTTTTCGACTGCATGCACTGCACATGAAACAATTATCTTCTCCATTTTCCATAATGCAATGAAGGATCACTGTCTCCACACTCCTACAATGCCTGTGTGGTAGAAAAGAAGGGATTCTCCCACCACGGATAAGCCTCAAAGGCTCAGAGGAGTATTTTGGCATGGAACTAGCATCCTGTTTCTCACCTATCATCAGCAGAGATCCAAATCTGCCTCACATCTAATGCCTGACACCTCCCTCTAAGAGGCTGTGGGCATACAGCAGTTCACTCTTGTGCAGCTCAGGCAGGAGGCTGAAGCCTGGAAGGTTCCTGTGACACAACAAATCCATCTTATTATTCAGCAAAGTCCCCACCACACTGCTTGCAAACAAAGTGCAGCATGCTCAGTTCCTCTCACAGACATCATGTCTGATCTGCATTCTCAGTGACAGAGGGTGAGGGATCACTTCTAGGCACTGCAGCTCACTGTGTCGCCAGTGGCCCAAGCCACAACTTTCTGAGCACATTCCCTGTTTCCCAATGGCAGTGACAACCCTGAAGTGGGTTGGAATGACAAGATGCTGCAATTGGTCCTACCTGGGTCTTCCCAAGAGACCTTGCTGCCCCTGTCCCTCATTATGAGTGATGATCCCTCATGATGAATGACGATCACCTAGCTTCTCACCCTCCCTACAAGATGTGAGCCCTCACAGCAGGGCACTCACTGCTAGCTTTGCTTTGGTCTTTTTCCAATGAATTCTAGCAGGAACATTTGCAGAAGCCTATTCAGAAGTGCAAAACTAATTAGGAAAAGCCTCACAAGAAATAGGGCAGAGGAGCAGCATGGATTTTTTATCAGTGCTTCAGTGCCTCCATTCACACCACATCGATCCACAGCAAGCACTAGGGCCACCTCTAGGCCCAGCTGTCTAGAATTTTGTCATGGGCTGTATCTGTCAATACTTGCAAAATTCTGCCTGCCAGATAAAGGTATGTTTACCTTTCACCCAGCCCCACAACAGTTTCACTGATTTCCACCAAGCAGCTCATTCTCATGCCTCTGCCACAGCTTCTCTCCCAAACTGGCTCACCTTTTACAGATCTGGGAGAAACAGGGGAGCCCAAGAGACCCAAGTAATGCTGTCAATGACAGGACAATCTCAGGATCACACACTCACCTCCCAGCCTTCACCACCTCCCACTTTGTCAACTCATCCCTTTTTTATTGCAATGCTTATGCTGCTGACATGGCTTTTATACCAGAAGGTACTCAGGCTCACTAGGCCCTCTTCTGCAGGTTGGTCCTCTGCTGCTGTTCCCTAGCATCCATAGGAAATGCCTTTCACTCTGTGTTTTGTGCTTTTGTTTGTTTGCTTTTAGAAGGCAAACCAAGTTGTTAAAATTTCTCCTCAAACCAGGAGACACAATCTCAGCAACACTGATCTGGCTGTTTCTCCAGACAGCAGGAAGGATTGGTACTAGAGCTTAAGTCAAGTTTGAGCAATGCTTCAGAATGACCCTACTGCAGGTCATGCTGTCTCCTGAGTTGATGTGGGGATCTTATGGAAGAGTGAAGAGGAGATGGGGAATAGATGTGATCAGAGATGCATCTTGATACCAGACCAACAGGGTATGGGAGTCTTTCTGGAAGGGATTACACACTCAATGACAAGCAAAAGGAAGACCCTGCAGGAAACTTGTCTTAAGATATGGAGAAAATGTACCCTCACCTTTGGTCCATGAAGGAAACGAGAGTCCCCTGGGGCTTCTGTGGGGGCTTTAAGCACATTTAGATACACAAGATAAGCATGAAATGTGCATTCTAGAACAAGTTTTTCCTCAGAATTGCACCTACAGTTGCTAGGAATGGGAAACTGTCTAGAAATGGACTTTTGGAAAGACATGGCATGGTCTAAGTAAATAGCTGGAAGGAAATGGGGGCATATTACACATACACACACACACGGACATTCATTTATACCTTCATACCTTCACACAGCTCTGAGAGGTTTCCTTGCCTTCCTGGTGGCATAAACCTCAGGCACCCAAAGGGAACAGAAGATACAGGTGAACACAAAATCACAAACTTAGTGCGAATTGAAGACTCTGATTTTCTGAGGAAGGAAATCTTAAGGAGGGACTGGCGAAGGGAGCACTCCACGGGGTTCGTGGTCTAAACAGGATCCACCACTGCTCATTACAATTCTTTCCCCAGCCTTCATGCTTCTTACCTCCAAGAAACCAGGCAGCTGTGTGCAGACTGTCACCAGACTGGCTGGAGTCTTCCCTGCTGAGCACTTCTAACTGCTCTACCTGGGCTCAGACATCGGTCAACCGCCCAGCCCAGATGAGCAACAAGATGACTGTATGACCAAGCATCTTGATTCCCAAGGCGTATACCTCACACCGTATGACAATGCAAGGGCCACAACAGTGTGACACTCCTCTAGAGTCTCCATCAAAGGCTGACAGCACTGCCTGACCCACCAACAGGATGGGTAAGCTTCATTGCCAGTTGACTGACATAGATGCAGTCCCAATTTTAATTTGCTTAAAAGTGCCCCTACAAAGGTCAACAGGTTGATAAAATGCCCCACAAGAAAAGTATCATTCATGTGTAATAGTATACAACATTAGCATAGCCATGCAATATCCACAGCTCGGGATTTACAGTTCGTGCTTTAGGTAATAGCAAAACTCCCAGATCTTAAGAAATACATGTCTGAATACTCACATCTGTATGTTTTAGGACATGGAGAAAAAGAACATAACTTCCTTAAAAAACAGCAACCTCAATATTTTTTCAAGCTACTTTCTGACAATTAAAAATGCCTCCATGTGCCAAAACTGAAACGAATAATTCCCTTTTACCTATGAAAACACACTAAGTTCAAATCATTTCTACTGAGACTGTGAATTTTGATGTGGTAACAAAATACTAAATTATATTCAAATATCATTAAAAATAGCCTGTTTTTGTTTTGTTGTTGTTGCTGTTTTGTTTTCTTTTTTTGGTTTGGTGGGGATTTTTTTGTTTTTCAGAAATGCTACAGTCTTAATGTTTCTAATAGATACCATGGGATGCAAGACAGCTGTCAGACATAGCCCAATGATTTCAGATGTCCGGTCTGAAGGTCCATGCCTTCAGACTGGATCCAAGGAGGCAATTCTATATCTTGAAGGTGGCTCTGTTTCAAAGGAGTCAAAGGATCTACACATCTCCTCAGAACTGAGTCTCAGTCCTTTTCAAAAGCAGGACATAGCTGTTCTCAAAACTTCTCACTTGCCAAGAATTCTATTCTGCTATTTCCCTTGATTTACCTGGCCCATTTTGAGGAACATTCTACCTCCAACAACCCCAGAAGGGAAGGTGTGGACTTTGCCGCCCTAACCCCACTCTGTTGCCAAAGAGAGCTTTTTTGCCAGGTTCGCTCAGCTACACCAGTTCCAGCTCACCAGCCAAGCAAGATGTTGCCTTTGCTAGCTCCAGAACCATTGTCAGCATCCCTTTGGCTATGTCTCCTTTAGAAGGGGAAAGAGGAACAGCAGTCAGATGGGTGATGTAACACAGAGCTCCCATTAAGGCAGGAGGAAAATTTTGGACCAGATGGCCTCTAGAAGTCCCTTCCACCCTTAGCCATTCTATGCAAATTGTTGTGAATCCTTAAGCTTCCAGTCTGTTGCAGACTTCTGTCATCTTCAGAGGCAATCAGAAAAGGAGCAGAAAAATATGGAGTATAGGGAAAAATTACTCATCTCTCTAACTGAAGAGGATCAAAGAAAAGCAGAGCTCTCATCAAGCCCTGTGCACTGTTGAAATGATACATATTGAGATTAACTGCCGTCCTGCTTCTGCAACCCACCCTGTCCCTGTGATGGCATTCAATAGAAAACCCCTGAGATATACTGAATGTGCTCAGTCGATGTTGCCTTGTATGGCCTTAGATCTCAACCCAGCTTTTGGAATCTGTCATCCTTTTGTAAGATTGGCCACAGATTGTAGCAATGTGTGTCTATGGTTCTTGAAGGCATCAACATTGTCAATGATGATACAGACCAAGTCATTATATTGGTGGTGAGAGAAGGACATTAAGCTATTAAAAAGCATCCAAAGGAAGGATATGAAGACGGTGAAGGTTTTGGAAGGCAACATGTATGAGGGGCGGCTGAGATCCCGTGGTGTGCTCAGCGCAGAGCAGGGGAGCTGAGGGGAGGCCTGATGGCGGCTGCAGCTCCTCACAGGGAGCGGAGGGCAGCGCTGAGCTCTGCTCTGTGTGACAGCGACAGGGCCCGAGGGAACGGCATGGAGCTGTGTCAGGGGAGGGCAGATGGAGGTTAGGGAAACATTCTTCATCTTTTCCTAAGAGTGGTGGGCATGGAACAGGCTGCCCAGGGTAGTGGGCATGGCCCCAAGCTGATGGATTGTTTGGACACTGATGGAGTGTTTGGACACTGCTCTCAGACATAGGGCTTTTTATTTTTTGTTTAGTCCTCTGTAGGGTCAAGAGTTGGGCTCTGCAATCCTTGTGGGTCCCTTCCAACTCAGGATATTCTATAATTCTATGATTCTATAAATTCCTACATATCATTAAACCAAGGAATTACAAGTGTTTGTGGAAACACAGCTGTGGAGTATTAGACTCAGTGATTTCCAGAGGTCCAATCCAACCCCCCTGAGTCAGTGAGCTGTCCTACTCATGGACATCTATTTAGTGTGGCCCCTTCCTTGTGCTTTCAGCAATCTGGATGGGGCAATGACTTAGGAGCTCTCTCACATGCAGTGGTACAGTACTGACAAGCCCACACAAAGATCCCATCTGAGCCTTTTGCTAGGTGCACTATGACAGAATCTCACCACCCTGGCACTGAGTGTGGGCCATGACTGAGAACATGTGTGACACCAGCACTTTTGCTGACCGTCATCCCATCTCGGCTCAGTGAAATAAGCAAATGAAGAAGAATCTAGTTATTCAGGCAAGTTCTGTTTTCCATAAAGCCGTTTCAGCCATCATTAATTAGCCTGATGAATGAGGCAGAGTCAGCTGCCTGGAAGAGACTGAAAACAAAGCAATGAAAGCAAAAAAGAAAATAAACAAACAATCAATCAAACAATGGGATCCCAACTTCCCAGGCAACGGCATAACCCTTTTTTTTTTTCCTTGCATCTTTTTGGAGGCCAGCAGCACTTCAGGAAGAACTGAATGATAAAAGCAACTTGCCCATGCTGCAGATGAGCATTTCAGACAAACCTCAAGACTTCTCACTCCCTGTCTGAACCACAGGAAAGCCACCATAACTCAGTGCCCTCCTAGGACTGTACTTAGACCAGAGATGCTAGTTACCCACCCGAGCAGCCCCATGGTGGGAGCAGCCTGGCCATGCTGCCACCAAGCCATGACAGCCTTGGGTCAGCACCTTGGGAAACAGACTGGGCAGCAAAAACACAGCTTTGCAAGAAGCTCTAAGGGAAGAAGAGTGAAAGAGAGAAGACAGGGCTGAGGAGGAGATCGTGACCTGACAAAGAAACGCTGTACAGCAACATAACATTTCTGTCTGTATCCAAATCACTCCATAACCCATAGCTCCATAATCATGTTAACCACTGCTGGGTTTCCTCCTTATGTGTATGTATGTGAAAGGCATGAATATGACTGGCAGCAAAGCCAGCAACTCAGGGGTAAATATACCATCTCTGGGACTTCATCTGAAACGGACAGGGTCAAACAACAGGACAAGTGAAAGCAGCATCCCAGCAGCATCTCTGGCCTGCCATGTTGTCACATTTAAACACCAGCCAAATAATAGGAGCAGGATACTAGGACATAGGCAAGCATTGGCAGCCTGCTGCCTTCAGGAATATTGACATGATACTTACACAGATAGCAACATGCAGCATGGCCTGTGCTATCAGCCATGGCAGTGTCCATGGGTTGCTGCCCAAGCCTACACATGATAAAAGTACTTGGTCCTTATGCTGACACTGGTTGGTTTCCCAACAGAAGGTCCCTGTTTTAAGCCCTATCGTTTTCATCATCAAGGGATTTCTGTTTTCTTCAACACACTTCAGAATATAGCTCAGCAAAGCTAATAGGTTCATTAGCACAACTAAGATATCTGTACTTCCCTGGCATAGGATCTTTGGTCTTGCCATGGCCAAAAACAGGTTCATCCACCCCTCTGATGACCAGTAACCAGGTACATGTTGTTACAGCCTTGAGGCCTCTGGTATCACCCAGTGCTTCTACTTTGAAGATCTCCACTCTCATCCTATGCCTGTGCTCCTGAGGCTTCATCTATTCACCCTATATTAACTTTGCTAGTGCTGCCATATAACCTGGTGCACCAGGTGTCCCAGGTTGGCCAGAAGAAAACACATAAATCGCTAACAAATAATAGCACTAGCAGTTCCTGCTCCAACTTCAACAGTGGCAGATCTCACGAGAAGGAATGTCTGTCAGCCTGATACATCCTTGTTCTCTGAAATTTAAGATCTATTCACACTGTGCCAAGATGCCTGTATGATGTCTGTGGGGAGCTCTCTTATCTGTAGATTAGCAACAGAAGATGAGGCCTTTATCAATAGTTACCATCATCAAAAAAACACACGAGGCAAGGTTAGATGGCTACATGCCTGTCCTTTCTCCCACATATTCTGAGGACATGTCAAAAGTGATTTTGTTCTCTACTGGGAACTCTGAGGTGCAGCCCATAACTATGAAAACCACAAGTATTCCATCAGATTTTTCTGCTCTCCTGGTGCTGACTTCCTGACAGCACTGAAATAACTATGATCAAGACCTCAGAAAAGATCAGAAGGATCTTATTCCTGCCCTGCCCTATAAGCCAGTGGAGCTGAGCATGGGTCAATTTGGGGGTCTCTAACTCTCTGCCCATAGAGGCTGCTCACTGCCTCCTCATCTCAGTCCCACACTGTAGCACTGAACCAAAATTTCACCTACTCTTAATTTTAGGTCTTCTCTCTGCTTGTCTTCTCCAAATGCCTTTTAAAAACCAATTTACCGTCCAGAGTGAGGAGGTCAACAGCCTGACTTCACAGCTGCTCTTTGCTTTGAGGATGTTTTACTTTTCATGATGGCTCTGGTCTGCCAGCGTGGGTCCTGTCATTGCGTCTTTGCCCAGAAGTGCATTAGTGATCTGGGCTGGCTATAAATACAAGTTGATGGTCTTAAAGACCTCATACATAAAAGCAACTTTAAGGCATTTTATGCTCATTTCCTTCCCCCTCCTCCTCAAGGTTTTGGATAACGTCTACCTGAATCTATATATCTTCTCTCTCTCCCCTTTTCATCAGACGCTTCTTTGGTCCATCTGCTATCTGCTTACATGTCTTTTGGGAAGATATTTTAGAGACTGTGTTTCATCACAGTGCCGAGGCTTATTTGGGTTTATGTCTTTGGATAGCTTCCAAAGGACTTTATCCAAGGGACTTAATTAGTCACCATTAATAAAGTGTATAAACAGCTGCTTAGGAGAAAAAAACAGATCATAAAATCAAGTATTTTAACAAGGCCACTAGGCTGCAATTACATGCGAGAAAGAAAAATGCTACCAGACCACCCTGTGCCAGCCTTGGATGACATTTGAAAAAATGCCAGGGAAATTTAATTTCTGGCACCCTTCTAAGTCCTGGCAGCAGTGCTGGAACTGCAGAGCAGCTGCACTCCTTAGAGCCCTCTACTCCTTTTCTCTCCTGAGGATGAGCACAGGCAACCAAGGGTGGGAAGCAGGCATGTCCCCAATACATATGGCCACTAAACCATGGACCCTGTAAGGTCTGTCCTAAAACCATTTTTTGAATAATGTGACTGTGTGAACATGCTCTTGAGCTGACATTTTGTGAAAGACCACCAGGAAATATATCTCCCTTTGTGTCTACATGTGATGTGGCATCTAGCAAAAACAGCTATATAACGATATGGCTGAACTTAAGCAGTGATGACTGATGTGTGTATTAGCCTGGGACCAAAGCTCTTCTGACAGCAACAGGAACCACTGCTGCACAGAGGAGCAGCTGAGGGAACTGGGGATGTTCAGTCTGGAGAAGAGGAGGCTGTGAGGAGGCCTCATCATTCTCTACAACAATCTGAAAGGAATCTGCAGTCAGGAAGTGTAGGTCTCTTTTCTCAGGTCACAAGCACTGGTATGCAAGAAAATGGCCTCAAGTTGCTCCATGGGAGGTTTAAATTGGATGTCAGGAAGAATTTCTTCATGGAGATGGTGGTCTAGGCTGCACAGTGAGGTGGTGGAGCTCCCATCCCTGTAGTTTTTAAGAGATGTATGGATGTGACATATGATGCAGTCTAACAGTGCAACTTGGTTGATGGCTGGACATGATGATCCTCAATGTCTTGAACCTAGATGATTCTATGGTTCAATTGGTCTAATTTAGTATTGTTACTTTGCGAAATATCAAGAGATATTAAAATGTTCTTTCTAAAAACTACTTGAACACTTTGGAGATCTGAAGGAAAGGAAGGGGAAGGGAAAGGTAAAGGAAAAGGGCAAGGGCAAGGGAAAAAAAAGGGAAAGGGAAAGGGAAAAAAAAGAGAAAGGGAAAGGGAAAAAAAAAGGGAAAGGGAAGGAATTTTGTTTCTGGATCAAGAGATAAAAGAATAAGGACAACCAACCTCCCTTGGGTGTTCATTCCTGAATCCCTCTGAGTGGGATATGGGAATGAGAGGACATTCTCACTCCAACTGAAAGTTCAGGGCCAAGTGAACGGGCCAAACTAAGCTTAAAACTGAAGGGCAATTTCAGATTTTCCTTCAAGGAAGCTTACAGTCAGGAAGGGCATGCTGATTGGCAAGTCTCTGGGGAAGATAGGAAGGAGTAGCTGAGGGGACATCAGCACAAGAGGAACTCTCCAGGAACCTCATGACACAAAGAGGTGGGAGGAAGAGCGGAGGGGAAGTGCTGAGCTCTGCTCTGTGTGACAGCCACAGGGCCCGAGGGAACGGCATGGAGCTGTGTCAGTGGGGTCAGGTTGGGTCCCTTCCAACTCAGAATATTTTCTTTTATTAACTCCTCGTTTCCCACTGGCTTGTTTTAGCAGAAATAAGTAAATTACCCCATAGCTGAATAAAGATTGTGCCCTGCAGATGGTTCTGATTAAGCTGCTATTTTCTCCTTCAGGAAAAAACACTTAATGTAAGATCTTAAGACCTGAGCAGCATGCAAACTGCAGTGAAATAGGAAGACGCAGCTAGATATGACACCTTAGATTGTTCTTTGACTTCTAATGCCCTTCAGAGACACAGAATGGAAAAACAAAGAGCCAGCTGTAAATCTCACTATTTTCTGTCCCAGGAGGCAGCCTAGAATAGAAATTTGCACTGAAAAGTTCTCAATAAACTAAAGCAGATTTTGGTGACGTAGGCAGAGGTACATGATTTATGGCAGGTGTTTGATGATGCAGGAGAGAAAAGGGAGGTCTGCAAGGGGGAAGCACAAAAAGGGGTGTCAATTCACAGCCAGGGAACTGTCCAAATCCACAACAGTAATTTCCACTTAATGTATCTGTATACAGCAGCTAAATCATTGAATAAAATAAGCTAGATTAGAAAAGGCCTTCAGGATCCACAAGTTCAATCTTCAACTCAGCCTACCAAGCCCCATCGCTAAACCATGTGGAACATCTGTATGTCTCTTAAGTATCTCCAGGGATGGGGACTCCACCACTTCTCTGAACAGCATCTACCAATGCCTGACCAATGCTTCTATGAAGAAATTATTCCTGACATCTGATTTAAACCTCTCACAGTGCAACTGGAGGCCATTTCCTCACATCCTATCATTTGTCTCCTGAGAAAAGAATCCGACAGTCTCCTCATTACAACTTCATCTCTGGCAGTTGTAGAGAGCAATGAGATCTCCCCTCAGTCTCCTCCAAGCTGAACAGCTCCTGTTCCGTCAGCTGCTCTTTATGTGTCATATGTTCTAGAATCTTCACCTGCATCTTAGCTCTTTTCTGCCTGCACTTGAACAATTCAGACTTCTTCTTATGGTGATGATCTCAAAACTGAACCCAATATTCAAGGTGTGGTCTCACCCCTGGAAGATGTAATGAGAATACAGTGTAATTTCTTGTCTCGCTCTTTGGGCTTTAATTTTATATGTCTAGCTGTCTGTCCTCAGTTTAATGTTCTCAGTGTTTTAAGTCAGAATGGATCAGAAACTTTTGAACCTTATTGATCTTTAGGATAGAAAAGGTAAGCAGGAATAAGAGAGCTGCAAGCAATTCAAGATGTTTGCATGGGCTTTTTAGCTAAGGCAAAATCCTGTTTGCTGGAAAGCACCAGGCTGAGGGAAGGGTTGGGAGAAGGAAGGATGCTGACCTGAAGAGCACCTGTGTAAGGTTAGAACTTGGATTTGGGTCATGAGACCCCCTCCTCAAGCTCAAAATGAGCAACCTGCCTCTGGCTTCGCTCCATCAGCTCTGGAGAGCCTTCCCATTTAGAATGGGACACTTTTCCCTCAGGAAAAACACCACTACTCCCTGTCTCCAAGTGTGGTATCAAATGGGGTGCTCAGGGGAAACCATTCTTTAGAGTTTGGGCTTTGGCAGTTGCTTTGGCAGCCCCAGCTTTTGGAAGAATGTGCCTCACAGCAGGATGTGAGGGATCCCTATCAGCTTAGTCCCTCGCATTTTTCAGAGCAGGAGGGAGGTTCAACCTCTTAGCTCCTCAGCTTCTCTGCAGGAGAACATGAACTTCTCCCTGAAGACCATAACAGTATTTATGAACACTGTTGCCCTTTTTCTTGCCTTTTCACTGGGCCTTGGACATTTTTCCTCCTGTGCCTACAAAACATTCTCTTTACTGCATGACCCACTGTTTCATCCTTAACCTTCTTGGTCCCCTAAATGCTCCTCTGTGCAGCACTTATATTATGACTTATTCTTGTCATAATATTATTTTGCTGTATAAATTCATCTGTAGATGCAATTTCTCTGACAAATATTCCCTTCTAGAATGCAGATTCAGGATGCAGCCCCTCTGCTCAGACTAGAAAAAAAGGAACAGGGAAGGTAAAGGTGAATGGAAAGGAACTGACTGTCCTGTGAATCCCATTTGATGTGATCTGCAGTGGTTTCCCTCAGTTTCTCCAAGGAGCCTGTACAGGTTCTGCAAGGTGCTGTGCATATGTTACTCTGAAGCTGCCTGACTTCCACGTTAGGAAGCTGCTGCAAAATTGAGTAAGTTTTGTAAAATATTTGAAGTGGCCAAAGCTGAATAGGCACATCATGCTTAGATGATGGGTATGAACTGAAGTTTAATTAGAAATTTGTGTGTTGTGTTGCCCAAGAAAGCTTAGTTTACATCCATTCGGCAAGCCACAGTTAGAGTTCAGGACTTTATACAGCCAGGTCTTAGAAAACCCTGAGGTTAAAATGCAGAGCTTTTTAACAATGTTCATCCTGGCTGGCAGAGAAAGCAATGAAAGTTGTATTCCACCTGAGCAGTGTATATTGGACTCTGACTGCAGTGAGAATGAGCATGGCATGAAAGCACAGCCAGTAACAGTGAAAAACCCTCTGTTGGTGGTTTGTTTTGTGGAGGTTTTTTGCCCTTTTCTGGGCAGTGGGGGACAAGAAACCCAGAGACAGGTTGCAAGGTGAAGGGTGAGAAGCCTGGGAGCATGGCAGGGAGGGACAAACTAGCAGGAAGAATCTGTCTGAGGCCCAGGAGCTGGGTAAAGTGCTGAAGCTAGGGCTGTAAACTGAAGGAAGGAACACAGCATGGACTGGTAAGAAAGGAAGAAGAGTGCACAAACAGCCCCTGGACAGACAGCACCGGAAAATATTAAGGCTGGCAGAATGGGCAGGAAGATGGGGGTAAAAATAAGAGATAACACTAAGATTTATCCAAATTATTTGAAATCTTTCGCAAAAAGCTTTGGGGACAAGTGTGACTGACAAGAAGGGGGCAGTGTTAGAGGTTGGGGAATAAAAATAGACCAGAGGGATTTAGAGGAAATGGGCCAGGCTTGGGAGCAGTGGCCTTCCTCAGTCTAATGGACTCCTATGGTGGAGCTGGAGAGGCAGGAGTTTGACCCCACCTTTGTAGTTAGCATATAGCTGTGACATCCTGTCACGTGCAGCTTCCTGCATCTCATTACTGATCCATTGCTGCAGTCGTACCATGTCATCACCTCCAACGGATTCGCCCTGTCCAATATGTGAGTGGGGCCAGCATGTGCCACATATTTGATTTTGGGATAGGGAGAAAGAGAAAAGTGAATCAGAATGGCATTGCACTAAATCAGGAATATCCAACCTTTTGGCTTGCCTGGGCTGCACTGAGTGAAGAGGAATTGTCTTGAGCCACATAGGTTGCTCTGAAAGTAATGCCAAGGTGCCATTTTTTCCACACCTTTGCTTCATCTGCACTTTCACATCAGATGCCATTCTGTCAGACTGCTCCTCTGCTGCCATCTGTCACACAGCAACAACGTGTAAGGGAATGCTGGTAGGAAGGCTCTACCCCTACTGTCATCCCACTAACATTATCGTCTGATGTTGCAGGCCAACATAGTAACACAGGAAGCATTATTTTTGGAGCAGTTCTCATTAAATATATAACATAGTTGATGTATATAATGTAACAAAACTTATTTTAATTTTTAATGTATTTTATTAAAATGTATACAAAAAAAAGAGTAACAAAACCATAAAATTAGTGGGATACATGACCTTGTTTATGTCAAACCAATGCCTCGGGCTGGTTCGATGGCAGTGACTGCAATCCTCAGTGAGCTCTCAAGGTGTCTGTCAGAGATTTTTGATGAAATTTTACTCTTCCTGTGTTTAATCTTTAAAAACAGTTGCTCGAAAATGTACATACTGCCAAAAGCAATGACACAAATAAGGTATGACTGTGAAGTGAAGGGTATTTCTCTCTGGTAATGAGGTCTGATCTAAGTTTGGTGAAGAGACATGATCAAATTTTTAATTGCAACTTATACATTCCATTTGAAAATTCACAGGTGTACTTACATTGATTGAAAATGGAACTGCAAATAAACTAAAAATTTGATGATTTTTTCAGCAATCTTGAAACGCATTCTCAAATCCCTGTATCAAACCAGAAGCGTGGCTGTTCACAGGACCGTGCTCGCCCAGTGTAACAAACTGCATGACCCCACCGGCCACCACTTGAGCTGGCACCGCACTGCACCCCATGTCCCAGTCCCAGCCCGGATGGGGCCACAGCGCACCGAAGTCCCGTTGGTGCTGAGGGGCCGGGCCGCTCGGCGGGAAGAGCCGCTGCCATCATGGTGTGGGGCAGGGAATGGCTGCACACAGCTGTGCGAGGCTGTGTGAGGGCTGTGGGCGGGACATGCCTGCACTGAGCACCGTATTAATGAATGTATAAAATTAAAAAACTCCTAGCAACTATCGCAATTGAGATTCCCAGCATGATTTAATTCAGTCCTGCCTCTGTGTGTGGTACAATCTTATCTAAATTAAATAATCACATGGATTGTTATCTTGCTCCACTAGACCACTGCCACAGAGCAGACACAAGGTAGTCATTGGGTTTGTATCCCGGACAGTGCTTAGGCTCAGGGAAACCATGGGCATGAACAGAACCACACTGGTGTGGAGTATACAAAAGAGCTTACATAGAGCAGCAATAAGGTCGGTTAGATTTTTATATTTTTCTCAAGACAGTGTAATGTTAAGAACAGAGATAGGAAGGAGCAGAGGTGGTTACAGGGCTGTGATGAGGGACAGCTGGGACAAAGAGGTGAGGAGGTGCTGGAAGAGGGACCACCAGAGATCTACTAACATAGGAGCAAATGTGCTAGGGAAGGGTTTAATACTGAGACTCTGCAAGGTGGGGATCTAGGTGAGAACAGCAATGCCTATGGGTGAGGAGCTGCATTTCTGCTGTAGAAAAACAAGAAACATCCCTGCCTCAGAGGAGGGCGACAGGTGTGAGGACACATCTCTTTATTGATTCTTGGTTATCCATTATCTATTGAACAGACAACACGAATTAAGCAAACTGCAGTCGCACCTTGTGAGACCTAAAGTGTCCTAGAGCTGACACAAACACCTTGCTGGCTACACTCCTTAAGGAACCACATACAAATAAACTGCATTTAAAAATGCTAAAATTAGGCAATGTTGTATCCAGCACTTGGCAGCTTCTTCCCCACTGCACAGAGCTGCATTCTCCAGACATTTGCACCCAGCCTGCCACTCCCACAGCCCTCGCTTGACAGAGGAAGCATCATGGCATGCCCTTCTCCCTCCAGTTTTAAGCACAATCTGGGACTGTTTCCAAGCTCATAGCTACACAGCGGGGACAAGAGGGCTTCCCCTTAACTACTCCATGCACAGTTTGCTTACACATCTCCATGACAGTGGGCAGTAGAGGATGGATGACAGCTGAAGTTGAGTGGTCAGCGCAGTCCATACCACACCATTCCAGGGCCCTCAAGCAGGCTGTAGACTCCTTCATGGGTTGTTCATTCTACAGCCTGACAGTGAAGCCCTCCACCAGGAATACCTGTGAACACATCACCTGTAGAGACTGAACAGGCTCGTTGTGGTCACCCAGCACTATTTGTCAGCTTGCCCTGGGGCAGGGCTGGGTGTGAGCTTACAGGTTTGGTGCTGATCATGGCAACACTGAGCCCTGTGGGGCATTTCACACTTCCAGTTTCCCCAGACAGGCTAAAGCTGGTGTTTGGGCATTGGAGCAGTTAGCTGAAGGAGGGGGAGCTCAGGTGATGTTTTCCTTGATCCCTTCAGTAGTAGGGAAAATTACTGAGGAACAGGAAAGCCCATCTCACAAACACATGGCTAAGAGGCTGGTGCCATCAAAGGAATTTATTATTATTATTATTATTATTATTATTATTATTATTATTATTTTTATCATAGGGCAGTTTATGCAGCACCAGGCTTGCTGGTGACAAATGTCTCAATGGGGGAAAAGAATTCTCACCCAGGAGTCTGTGGGGCTTATTGAGAGGGATTAAAATTAGGTTTGAAGGTAGAAGGGGAGAAAATGAAACTTGCTAAAGATGAGCTTAGGAGCAACATGCTCTCAAGGGTTAGGGGTGAGACCAATAACCCACCTGAAATACATCTACACCAAAGCACACGGAAGGAACAACAAACAGGAGGAGCTAGAAGCCATTCTGCAGGAGCAAAACTATGACTTAATCATCACCGGAGTGCTGCAATGGATAAGCTCTTTAGGAAGGACAGGTAAGGAAGGAGGGGCTGTGGGTGGCTCTCTGTATTAGGGAGTGTTTTGAGGAACTCAGTACTAGGAATGATGATATCAAGTCCTTATGGGTAAGGAACAGGGGAAAGGCCAACAAGGCTAGCATTCTGGTGGAAATCTGTTATAGACTGCCCAACCAGGATGAATGGTTGCACTAGATGATCTTAGTGGTGTTTTCCAAACATGATTCTCTGATTCTTGCCCAGAGAGGTTGTGGATGCCCCATCCCTGGAGGTGTTCAAGGCCAGATTGGATGGGGCCATGGGCAGCTTGGTCTAGTATTAAATGGGGAGGTTGGTGGCCCTGCGTGTGGCAAGGGAATTGGAGATTCATGATCCTTGAGGTCCCTTCCAACCCTGGCCATTCTGTGATTCTGTGATTCTCTTATTCTCAAAACACCCACTTCTAGTAGCAATATGTGCTCTCCATATCTTGTCTCTCCTATCACCCTTACTTACAAAGAGATTATCCTGGATATCTACTATCCAGCCATGGTCCCAAGGTATATTCATCAAGGTTACTCATTTTTTTTAAATACTGCTTTCTGCAGTGCCTCCTCTCCTTCTTGCCCACCACAAGTCAGCACGTGGCCACAGATGCATGAAGGTTGTTCCCCATGATGGTGAGCCCTGTCGTGCTGTGTTGCAGCAGGTCATGGGTACTGCCCAGTCCCATCGGGTCCACTTGGAGCTTCAGGGCCAACCCAGACACTGCACTGCAGGGCCATACGGACCCCATCTCACACGTCGGGAAGCATCTTTGAGGCGCTCAGGATACTTCTCCAACACCAACCTGCCATTCAGCTTTCCCTCCACTTGCCATCTTCCATCCCAGCTTTAAGGCAGATTTCTGTTACTCTCTCCTTTGTAAAATCCCTCTCTCCTTTGATCTTTAACGATTTTTCAGTTCCACGCCGCAGCTGCCATCCCACCACCCCACTCTCCCACTCACCGAACCCCCAGAAGGGCTTTGGCCCCCACGGCCCGCCGCCTCTCCCGCCCCTCCGCCACCGCGGATCCCCGCCCGCCCCCGGGGCCGGGCCGGGGCGGGGAGGAGGCGGCACCGAGCCCGAGCCCCGCTCGGCCGCGACGGCGGGGCGCAGTGGGCAGGGGTAAGTCTCACTCGCCGCCGGCCCCTTCCTCTCCCCGGGCCCCCCTAGTCGCCCTCACCCCCCGCACCCCGATAAGAGGTGGGAGGGAGAGAGCACGGCGGGGATGGGGGCAGCGGCGCTCTCCTGGCGGAAGGGGATATGATAGCGATTTGGGTTGCGATGAGGTACGGGAGGGACCCCTTATCAAACTGCGCAGCACGAAAGCCGTGTGCCTTTCGTTCGTTTTCTCGGGTGGCTTTGCTTATGGGCTGGGTAGCTGCTTCCAGTGCTACGGACCTCGCCTTCCGTGGCCTCAGACAGTGGAGCCGTCTCGGTGTACAGCGAGCCCGACTTGGGTGGCTGCAGCGGGACTGCTCTGAGGAACGCCGTTCCTGGGCTCAGCAGCAACGCTGGCTCCACTGGAAATGAATTCTTCACATCCAGCGGGGGTCTTAACTTCTTGGTCGGGTCAGGCAGAAGAAAGACAGAGAGGGGAGGCAAGTACACTTGCAGATGAAACGCTCGTGGTAGGAGATGGGTTCACCCTGTCCTGAAGGATGTCTGTGTTGGTGGAACGGGAAGATCAGCTGCCATCTCGTTCAGCCCTCATCCTCTCACAGCGACAGGCTGGCATGGGTAGTTTAGTTTGAAGGATGCTTCTATGAAAGGGATTGGAGCAATTATCACCTATTACACAGCTAGCTACAAGTGCATACACTGTGGATGTTCTCTTCAGTGGTAAGGTGGAGCAAGGAGTATTATTTATAGTGCTGGCATTGCAATGTTCTGTCCTTGCCTTTCATACTTGTCATGCTGATAGTGAGTTTAGCAATGGGAGCACTAGTAAAAAAAAAAATAAAATAATAAAAAAAAATCAGATAAAAGGGATTGAATGCCATAGGACAACCCTGGGACAGCAGCCTTCATATACCTTGTAAAAATTAGCATCCTAAATCAGGAGAAAATCAGCCTCCTGAATCAAAAAAGGGCAGGTTCCCGAGCACAATCACAAGCCCATTGTAAGAAAAAAAATGCAGACCTTACTTCATGCATCCTTCCATTATTCCATCCCAAATGACAAGTTGATTTGCTCTTCAGCACAGGAAGTGTATCTTCCAGCCAGGCATGGAATACACAGAGCACAGTATGGATGAGATGGGGGCTGCACTGAAAAATTTGGCATGCTAAGCAGGGTTGAAGCTGAGCATCATTTGAACAGAAGGCTTGGGACGAGAACACATTGTAGGAGAGGAGTAATTCAGCCTGTGGTGCTCACTGTGAGGCTGTCAGGGTTCAAGAGCCTTCTTGAGCAGTGCAGGTGCAATCTCTGCCAGGCTGCTGAGATCTCAACTGCATGAAGATATTAAAGAGTTTTTTAATGAGGGTAGAAGGAGAGTGCTTCCCAGGGAAAAGATAGGAGCTTCAAGCTCCCATTTGGGTAAATGTGTTGGGTCTTCTAAGTGTGATGGACTGCTTTGTTTCAGACTGCACTTATGCCCGTCTGGCCTAAGTGGTAGTTTGGTGTGATTTTGGTGCAAGTTGAAACTACTGCTGTTTTCCACAGCTGTATTCGTTGGTAAGATGAACTATTTGGATGAACACAGTTGAATATGAAAAGCTGAAAGTTGAATGTGAGTCAGCGGAGTGCCCTGTCAGACCAAAGGGCCAACCATACCCTGGGGTGCAGCAGGCCCAGCACTGCCAGCTGGGCAGGGGGAGAGGTTGTCTCACTCTGCTCTGTGCTATGTGGCCTCACCTCCTGCACTGGGTGCAGCTGTGGGTGCCACAGAATGAGACGGACACGCTATTAGAGAGCATCCAAAGGAGGGCTGTGAAGATAGGGTAGGGTCTGGAGGGGAAGGGGTTTGGAGAGCAGCTCAGGTCCCATGATGTGCTCAGCCCAGGGCAGAGGAGCTGAGGGGTGGCCTCATGGTGGCCTACAGCTTCTCACAAGGGGAGCAGAGGGGCAGTGCTGAGCTCTGCTCTGTGTGACAGCAACAGGGCCTGAGGGAACGGCATGGAGCTGTGTCAGGGGAGGGGCAGCTGGGGGTGAGGGACAGGGTCTGCACCACAGAGTGGTGGGCATGGAATGGGCTGCTCAGGGCAGTGGGCACGGCCCCAATCTGACAAAGTTCAAGGAGCATTTGGACAGCGCTCTTAGACATAGGGTTTGGATTTGGAGTGGTGCTGTATGGAGCAGGGGGTTGCACTCGATGATCCCTGTGCGTCCCCTCCAACTCGGGATAGTCTATAATTCTATTGTTCCATGATAGGAAGTGAAATATTGCATTCTTCTTTTGGCTTAGATTCAATGAAAAACAAACCAAGACAAACTAGACTGTAAAATAAAGCTCTGCCTTTATTTGAGCAGAATAAAGACCTCTGAATTTGACTTGTAGCATCACAAATGAAATATGACAGACATATACCATCTACCAAAACGTGTCATTCTCCAGAATTATTGTGTGGCTCAGTTTTCACTCATCTTTTTCTCTGTGCAGCAGCATCCCCATGGCACTCTTCACAAGAGCCAGCATCCATCTTAACACCACCAGTTCTGTTCCCTGTGGAGCAGGTAACACAACAGAACCTGACCTGCCACGCTCACACGCCTACTATGCCCTCTGTTACTGCATCCTGATTTTGGCTATCATCTTTGGGAATGTGCTGGTCTGCTTAGCTGTGCTGAGGGAGCGCACCTTGCAAACCACCACAAACTACCTCGTGGTAAGCCTGGCAGTGGCGGACTTGCTGGTGGCTACTTTAGTGATGCCATGGGTGGTGTACCTGGAGGTGAGTACATCTTGGAAAAGTGAAACAGCATTGAACCGAGTACAAGTTAACTAGCATGACTGTACATTCAGGATAGGCAAGCTCTGGGACAGATAACGCCCGTTATCATTTCAGCCTCCCAGCTAGCTCTGGAGCACTTCTGGTGTGTGTGGTGGCCCACGGGTGGCCCTAGGAGACCATAGTCAAGCTGGAGAAGTACACCCCACCAGCACATATCCTGAGCCCACCTCTTTCTGGCACAGCTCTTTTAGTTCAAATGGTAACTGGGCTACCTCCAGTGATGTCAGCTTGGGTCTCAGTTTGCTAACAACATTTAATTTGGGTGTCCTTGAAGCTGCTACTACCAGCCAGGAGGGGTGGGCGCTATGATGGATTAGGAATGACGGGGAGGCAAGGGGGTGGAAATATCTTAAAGGAACTCATCTCAGAGTCCAGATCAATCCCTGCCTGCTGGCAAGAAAACAAAAGAATGGTCAAATCCTCATTTCTTGTGGAGGTTCAGAGCCTTGATGTCTGTGATGATAGCTCCAAATAACATTACCTAAGCAGGCTCACAAAGAGATGAAGCTAAGGATCATGCTCCAAAATCTCTTTAAGCCAAGTGAGGGTTTTCACAATAACTTCAAAGGATTCATCAAGCCCTCAGGGTCTTATTCTCACTTTCCCAAGTTTTGCACATTGGGCTGGTGTAAATTTATAGTAGCGTGACAGTGACAATATGAAGAACATTGTCAGATACAGGGTAGTACAGATGAACTCCAAATTCCCCCCACAGTGGCAAAATTCTGAAATACTGAAGCCACTCCAGCAGTAAACATTTTTGCTACAGTAAATACAGGAAAACACACTACAGCTGGCATTTATATCTGTTCTCTTTAGCATTTTCATGCTAACTCAAGTAAATTGGTAGATCCAGAAAAATTAGAGTGAATGCCTATGAGCCATAAGCTTTCAGCTGTGCCCTGTCAGCCCTGTTCCCATGATAACAGAGACAGAACAAGCCTCTGAGCTATGATCTCTACAAAGTCTTGTGCTCCTTCTCTAAGGGGCAAGGTGGGATCAGGCCAGAGGGTGGGTAAAGCATTCTGGTGACAGCTGCCCACCTTTGGCTGACCTCCTTCCCACAAAGCAAAGCAGCAACAGAGAGGGATTTTAACTTGTGTATATGGGCTATACAGTGCATGAATAGAAAGTAGGACAATACAGGACAACTCCAGTGAATGCCAAACCAGCTGTGCATGTGCAAGGATATCTGATCAAGCAGCAGTGGAATGGTAGTGGTCTGCAGCCCTCGTCTGTCAACAGGGCACTTTGAAATAACTAAAGTTTGGCACTGAGTGCAGGCATTTCCCTCATGTTAAACCAATCCTTTCCCAAACTGTATCTGCTGCAATATAAGCAGGACCACGATTAAGAGAAATTAAGGGTCTGTTCTGTGTACAAGCATCATTAATTCGTAAGGCTATTGATGGTTAATTATTTATGTATAGCATCACTGTGGAATGAAAGAACAAAGCATCATAATCCTGCTTGTGTGATCACGTTCCTAATGAAGTTAATAGTGATATTTGGACTAATCTGTGTGGAACAGTCCTGGAGCTGCTCTGCAGGATGTGTGTCCCTCGGTGGTGTTACCTCATGGGGTAGAAAGGGGAGTTGGAAAGATGGAGGCAATAAAAAAGGGAAGAACAATAAAAAGCAAGAAATAAGGAGAGGAAAGACAACCCAATTAAAAAAAAATAGAGTATGCATTTTGATTATACCTAAAAAGTATTATTAAAATCAAATTTAATTTCAGACTGCTCATCCAGGAATATTCCATTACCTCAAACATAATTCCAGACTTGAAAGAAATCACAATATGCATTGCATTAGAAAAGACTTACCAGTTGCTATTGCTGTGGAGAGTGTGTGCGCAGGGGCACATCTGTGGAGCAGCCTCTGCCCCCAGCAGTTTCCCACTTGTCAGCTGGCCTGTCTGAACGCATGCTTTTAGTTTCTCTGGCCATGCAAAAGCATAAGTGGGATTTCTCAGCTGCATGGTGCTAATGGCATCCCCAAGAAGAACTTTCTCTTAAATACAAAACTCTTTAAGTGATCATGCTTAGAGGCACAGCTGCTTACAAACCTGATGCAACTTTGTGTTCATGCTTAATTTATTCCTATCCACGCATCATTAGTTTAATACGATTTACAGATTCCTTTGTTTATTTTTAGGGATTCAGGAGAGTGATGAATTTGCATAAGTTTATGAATGCACAAAAATGGTTTTTAGATTGGAAGACTTCCCAAATTTAAAAATAATAATGCTGCAGTGTTGTGGATAAAGCAGGCTGGTCACCATGTAGGACAAGGTGAGAGCCTGACCTGAATGGTCCACAGGAAGCATTAGCTGTTCTGTCTTTGACAGAACCAGGATTTCATCCTGGACTCTGTTCTCAGTTCTGTTGTACACACACTGAGTGGTAATGAGAGATTGTATCGGCTCATCTCTATGAGATTTGCTCTCATCATCTATAAGAGGAGAATATTATTTAACCATCCACCTCATCCATGCAGTTGTGAGGTGACATTCAATTAATACCTGCAATGTGCTTTGAGATTCCTGGATAAAAGACTCTAGAGGGTAAAGAATAGGTGCCCTGCCAGCATATGAAAACCATGGCAAGTTATTGCTTCTGTAACAAAGATGAGTGGAACAAGAAAATAAAGAGCAGAAATAAAATTTGAAAGCATGAACGAGGCCTATAATAAAAAGGCACTTCTTTGTTCAATTCTGGAATAAATTCTGTATTCTCATGTATGTAAACATCAGCTTCTTCACCAACGTCTGTGGGGCTGGCCCTCATTTTAATTCTGACTGGTGGAAGCTAGAATGGGTTTTAAGCCCAACATTTTGATCTGCCAAGCATCCCCTGAATACAAGCAGTAGCTTAATATACAAGTGATGTGATCTGAATACATCATCCTGGGAGGGTTAATTTCACAGCCATTCCCACCATTGGCTTCTTCAGTTTTAATGGTCCACATTCCCAGAATTCCTCTTTGGGCTCTGTGTTCAGATATGCTCAGGACCTTAGAAACTCCTTCCATTAAGTGCTTGCACATCTGCTAGGGTATAGCAGCAGCTGGCTTCATGCAAACACCTGCCAGCAATTCCTGGTGAGATATTCTTCAGACTTCATATATGTTTCTCTCTCTCTCTCTCTCACACACACACACACACACACACTGCATTGTATTTTGCCTCACTACAGAAGCATCCTTTATTAGGTCTCACTGCAAAGATTTCCAGCATTTATAATTACTAGATGTTTTAAAGTGAGCAAGCAGGTCTCAAAATCTGCAGGTCTCAAAATCTGCAGCTAATGCACAAATGATGTGGGATTTCCTTAAAAAATGAACCTATCTGATCAAGTCTCTGAGGGGCAGCCTTCAGTTTGTACATCTAGTAGCTTTCTAATTGTGCAGAAAATCTCTAAGGTAGGTTTTGTTTTTCTTCTTTCTTTTTGTTTGCTGTTTTTGAAAAGGAAACAAAAACACCCCAAAAGTACTGGAAAATTTATAAAAAAACTGAAGATGAAAGCACAGTTCTTTTCTGTGTTTTGTAGCCTGATTTCCTTTTCTCTCCCATGCATCCATTCAGTGCTAGGGGATCTAATGTTCCTCTGGCAGTCGGTTCAGTGCCTGACTTCTGACATACAGCAGCTGGGCCCAGCAGAGAACACCCTGAAGGCAGAGCTCACCTCAGCAAGTTTCTGTGCCCGTGTGCAGGAGTAGTGACACAGGAACAGTCAAAAACATGACAGTTTCTCAGGGTGATTTCTTGAACAACCTTGAAAAAAAAAATCCATACAGAGTGCATCAGTACTGTTTCTCTCTGCAGTGAGCTGCACCCCTCTCAGGTGCCAATGCTTGCCACAGTGTTGACCCATTGACCTACAAGAAAAGGGCACCCCTTGTGGCACCATCTCCAGCCTGTCCTGGTATGGGAATTTTCAAGTGTCTAGCCCTTGTCTTAGACATCATCAAAGACATAACAGACATCATAGAATGGCTTAGGTTGGAAAAGGACTGCCACCAACCAGATCAGGCTGTCCAGGGCCCCATCCAACCTGGCCTTGAACACCTGCAGGGGTCAGACATCCACAACCTCTCTGGGCAACCCGTTCCAGCACCTCATCACCCTCTCCCCATTTCATCTGATACAAATCTCCCAAGAGAGATAGGATACAATAAATGACATAAGCTAACATAAGTGATGTAGATGGGGGAACGGGCTGAAGGAGGAGCACACACCCATTCTAAGAAAAGTCATTTGTAGGAAGCTGTTACACCTTTCATGTCACATCAGCTTTTTTCTATGCTGCATGGCCCCAGAGTCCTGACAGGTAGGTTGCTGGCACATATTCACAAGATCACAGGACAATTCTGGGGGCCTCTGGTCCCACTCTAACCTGAGCCAGGGCCAACCATGAGGTCAGAACAGGCTGTTCAGGGTTCTATACAATTGCTTCTTGAAAACCTCGAAGGATGGAGCCTGCACAGCCTCTCCAGGAAACCTGCTCCAGTGCTTCATTATCACTTTGAACCTCTCTTCATTCGGTGAATGCCTGTTGTCTCTTATTTTTCCTACCACACACTGCTGAGAAAAGCCTAGCTTTTCAGTAATCTGGCTCCAACTCTGTTAATACCTCCCATTAGATACTGAGGGGCTGTTGCTAGGTCCCCACAAAGTCACTTCTTCTCCAGGCTGATCAAGGCCTGTTCCCTTAGCTTCTCACAAGACAAGTGCTTCAACCCCTCAGGACCATCTCAGTGGCCCATTGCTGGACTTAGTCCAGTTCATCAGTGTCTTTCCTATGCTGGGCCCCAAAACTACATGCACTACTTCAGATCTTAGCTGTATTCATTCATTAGGCCCATCTGTTTTAGAGCAAGATGCTTCCTTGTTCATCTCCTGCAAGGAGCAGATGCTCCTTGACCACCTCCCTTTGAGCCAGGCTGCTACTGCAGCCTCGAGGAGAGCTGACCCATCACAGCAGTACCACACAGTATTTGGAGCATGCTGTTGTCAGATGGAAATGTCAATTGCGAAGATCTCAACACCTGGGCCAAAAATGTATTTCTCCATCACAAAGATTGGCTACAGCTAAGCTTTCCTGGTTAAAAATTCAAAGCAAGCGGAACAAAAGCTAGACAAGGTGGTGACCCAAAACCCTTTATCTGAATAGCTTTTGATTCTCATTCAGATCTAATAATTGAAATCTGTAAATGAGATAAGAATCCAGATGAGGTTCTGGAGAAGCCTCGGGTTTCAGGTCTTTGCTTCATGCATAAATGCATAGGATTTTCAGCGTTTTTCAAGCTCAGTGGCTACAAAAGAACTCCAGTAGAGCTCCAACAGATAAGTTGAGGAACACTTTTAGCCCTTAGATTTCCTCAGATCATTCTTTATCAGAGAATGTATACAGTAATATCGTATTTAATTCAATTTATCATGCTAAGCCATAAGAAAATGGACAGCTGCTGTCTATTTCTGCACACTGCCTCTTTCTGTAAGAGTAAGTAAAGCAGTTAAATTCAGCTCCTGGATTTTCTGTGACTCACCACATGTTATCCAGAACATAATATAGATGCATCAGTTTCGCCCTGAGCATCGCAGTGAATACAGATTCATCTTGATGTTGAGGTGCTTGGAGGAGAGCACCCTCTTATACATAACTTTTTAGAACTTGATGAAGAAGAGGGCTGACAGCTTTGTGATTCCTGATGCAGGTAACTGGGGGAGTCTGGACTTTCAGCCGCATCTGTTGCGATGTCTTTGTCACCATGGATGTCATGATGTGCACAGCCAGCATTTTAAACCTCTGTGCCATCAGCATTGACAGGTGAGTACCAGGTACATACAGGAGAATAGCCCAGGGGGGGTGTAGGCCCCAGATAACCATGTAAGGGATTTGGATGTGGGATTTGCACAGGCAGCACCAGCATCCTCAGGAACATAAGCTTTCCATCAGATCTGTCACTGTCTCTACAGCTATGAATATGGCTTAGCCCACTGTGTGCTAGAAGATGTCTTCACTTAAGAAAAGGTGGAGATACACAAGCTATAAAGCATTATGCATTGACAGCCACATCCTCATTCCTTCTGAAGGTAGAAACCAGAATCAATCATCTAGTTCCCACTGAGTAGAGATATTTCCCCAGGAAGATATACTAAAGGAAGTCCTGCCATATACATACAGAGGGGAGAAGATTATTGCTGCATAATCTTCAGCCCTGTCCTGTTTTTCTGTGTCTTAAAATTTAGCTTTTTCTAGGCAGCAGTGAGAGTTGGGAGCCAAGACCTTGGCACATGTGGTCGAGCTAGGCCCTACACTTCCTCCTTACAGGGATCAGAAGGGGAAGGAAGAAGCACAATATACTGTACCTTTGTAATTTCTGGTTCAAAGCTAAACGAAAGAGGGAGCTCTCAGCAATGGGCTGGACCACTGTTTCTCCATAGGAGCATCTTTCCCCATTTCAGTTCAGTTCTGCCACTGGGTGATCCTCAAGCCAAGACTCCTGAGGTTTCCAAATCTCAGCTTTGTGGAACTGTTTTCTAGGGCACCCTGGCACCCAAATGTTCCTGAATACACACTGGTGGGCAATCATCTGGCTGTCCACATGACCAAGACCAGGGAGGGCAGCTAAGGCACAGCAGAATGGGCCATGGTTGCTCCAGAGAGTGCTCCTTCCCAGCAGTGCACATGTAACCCTGGGGGGCTGAGGGGCCCATCTGGTACCACAAATCTTGTAGCTTCACGCCAGCAGTTCTGCACGCATTTCTCCCCAGTGCTGCCAACTAACTCTGTTTTCCTTTGTTCCTCCCCACAATACCCTGCTTATCATTTCCGCAAACTGCTAATCCATCATTTGTCCTTCTTTCCTCTTCCATCTCTTCATCACTTCTACCATGCCATCCCCTCTGTTGCTTTCCTTCCTCCTTTTGAAACCTGATGCTTTTCCTCCCGCCATTCTTACCTCTCCTTTTTGTGGAGCTGGTTTGGTTCACAGATACACTGCAGTGGTGAAACCAGTGCAGTACCAGTATAACACTGGGCAGAGCTCCTGCAGGAGGGTCTCTCTCATGATCGTAGTAGTCTGGATGCTGGCATTTGCAGTCTCATGCCCTCTCCTCTTCGGCTTCAATACTACAGGTAAGTGACATCCTGAACAATAGCACACAGGGTGGGGCTGGCAGCGGAGCTGCCCTTTATATGGCCAGCTCATTTAGCATGTAACCTGCAGGTTTTTGAAGCTATAGGAGATTTTAGGGAATTAGAAAGAGCATCTCGGAAGATGTCAGGAATGGGAGAAAGGACAAAGGAGAAAGGACCTTCTGAGGAAGGATGGAAATTGAAGTGAGAGAAGTGGGCACAGCTGTTGGCCAGAAGAACAAGTAGATGCATGATGGGTCATGCTAGATGGTCTGAGGCAGAGCCAGTTTTAAACATCGTTTAGGTGACTGGGTTGGCCACAGTATGATTTGCAATAAAGGAGACTGGAGATGCTTGCACTCCTTAGACTACCCTTTTCTCTCAGTCAGCATATTACCTGCTTTGCCAATACACCAGGGCCTCCTTCCAATAAACTGAAGCAGCTCAGCCATTCCTCTCTGTTTTTTCTCCTCCCCAGGGGATCCCAGTGTCTGTTCAATATCCAATCCTGTTTTCATAATCTACTCCTCTTTGGTATCCTTCTACCTCCCCTTCATGGTGACCCTTCTGCTCTATGTCCGGATTTACCTTGTGCTAAGACAAAGGCAAAAGAAGAGAACCCTCACTCGGCAGTGCAGCTACAACGCCAGCACCAAACCATGTTTTACACACAAAGTAAGATCCACATGAACACAGTAGGAACTGTCAAAAAGGACGGGGCATTTATCATCTCTTCAGAGGGTCAAAGCACAGGATGGAAAGCTCAAAGAAGGGATATGACATCTTTTCATCCCATCCTTCATATACCATGGTATTTGAGTTGCAGAAGCTTTGGTTAAGTTCTTTTTTAGCACTCTGGAAACGAGATATCCCAAGTGTATCTCTGCCTCTGGATCCAGGCAACTGGAAGAGAGCACAGCCTGAGCTCTCCTTTCTCTGCCAATGAAACTGATATATTCATTTATTGATTTTTACTCTAAGTTTCATTCTTGAGGCTTCACAGACTTTTATGACCTAGATTATTAATAAAAAATCTTTATTCATCACACTTAAGAGTTCAAAATGCTCAAGGGAACCAACACAGTAATTTGAAAGGGATCACCTGGTCATGCAAGCCATGCTAGCCCATTTGTTTTAACCATTTTCTCAGAGCGAAGCTATATTAGGAAAGGGTCAGGATGTTTAGGTTATCAAGGCCAATACAGCACAAGTGAGATGTTAGCAGAGCAGGTGGTTCAACTCTTCTTGTTCTCATGCTTCTCCTTGGCAGGATAGAGGCAGAGAGCTGTCACGCTATGGTTCATCCTTCTGGTAAGTTAAGGCCAGACCCGATCACTAGATTTTGTGCCATCCCCAGAGATTAGTCTTAGCACCCAATAAATGATACAGGCTAAGGATAACTCCTACAACTCTTCTCATCATCCTTTGACCTAATGAACAGATGAGATGGTTCCAAGCTCCTCTGTGGCATCCTCTTTTGCAGGAACACATCAAGAGGAAAACTTTGCCAAACAGATGCCAGGGCCCATTTTCCCCTTGTCTCCACCTCAAATGCTCAGACCACGAGATGTCTACCAAAAGAAAGTTGCTGACTGCCTTCAGCCTCCAGCAGTACCGCAGCTTCTGCCAAGATGGATCTCTCAGCAAGACACCTGGGACTCCACAACACAACAGGCTGGAAGAGAGGAGAAAGAGTAGGAATCCTGGCCTGGAGGTACAAAGGCTCAGTAATGGCAAAACCGTCAGCTCTCTGAAGCTAGCGCACCAGCAGCCCCGGCTGATCCAGCTTCGGGAGAGGAAGGCTACACAGATGCTGGCTATTGTTCTGGGTGAGTGAGAGCCAGTTCCCCTCATTAACTGAGTACTAACAGGGAAATAAAGCAGCCTCATCATAACTCTTTAAAATAAGGCAGTAGTTTTTCCTCCTAAGTTTTGGCCACTGTCAGCAGGCCACATCTAAAGTACTGTTCATTCACATAACTGACTCTGAGGAACCTGAATTCTTGCAAAGTCCCTCTCCGTCAGGAATTAATGTCACCTTCTGCATTTACCAAAGGCAGACAGGTGTACCGGGCTGCAGAGAAATAGTGAAAGGGTCAGGAATGAGGGCCCTCTTTCCAAGTTGTTGATTCTCTCTGAAGTCAGAGTTTGTTTTCTTTCTTTAAACTCAGGGACATTCATAGTCTGCTGGATGCCATTCTTCTTGATTCACATCCTCAACACCCACTGCCTGGCCTGCCATGTGCCCCCAGGGCTGTACAGTGCCAGCACCTGGCTTGGTTATGTCAACAGCGCCCTCAATCCCATCATCTACACCACCTTCAACACTGACTTCCGCAGAGCCTTCCTCAAGATCCTCTGCTGCTGACAGAAGGGCCAGCATTTCTGGTTGATCGGGAATGCACTGAACTTCATCCAAAGCACGACCAGAATAAGGATTCATCCTGACTGCTGCAATACCTGCTCTCACAGCACTGCCCTGGGGAAACGGTTTTGATAACATCCCTCCAATAAGAAATAACTAGCACCTCAGGCCAGCTCATCAGTCCCCTTGTCAACCCAGATGTCAATATGCAGGCTGGCCCAGTTTCCCACAGCTGTTCTGGAGTAGTACTTCCATGGTCTCCTTTCCTTGTGGTATTCACAAATCCATCTCCAATCGTTCCTAGGTCAAAACACCAGATGAGTCCTGCTAGGCCATGTCAGCTGGTCTCATGCCAGAGCAGTCTAATGCTCTTCTCCCTGTACAGAAAAACACATCCTGGGACAGTCCTGATGTTTCTCCCGTTTTCCCCTCTCACTGTACAGGATCCAGAGAGACTCACCAGGGGCCCCAGCTCTTTCTCCCAAGCTTCAGCTTAGCAGTGCTGTTAGCCACGCTTGTTTGACAGCTTTGGGCATAACTACAAGTTGTCTATGCCTTCTACACCTTGGCTCCTCCACTCAGGCAGTGCTTTCTTTCCTAATACAAAGCCAAAACATTGTCCTTCTCTTGTTTGATGGGTTTTGGGGTGGGACACTAGTGGACAGCATGTATAGTTTGCGTGGAGAGATGCTCTTCATACTGTATTGTAAGTGCATTAATCCAATAAAACACATATCTAATTGGAAGTTTTGGTGCTTTTGTGGGATCTGTTTGCCACATTTGCCATAAGCCTTTTCTCATTGGTAGCCCCCTCAGCACTTTCCCTCTGTGAAGCTATCATCCTCCCAGGCACCCACACAAGGTCATTATTAGTGCTTGCCTTTTACTCATTCAGAACAAAGCAGGGAAGTGTTTCTCCAGGCTTCACACAGTGAAGCACTAGTGAAACTGGGAAAGAAATCAATGCCTGTTGCAAACACCTCCCGCAGACAAATTCTGAAAATGTGGTAAATTCATTTCTCAGCTATGCTAAACAGGCATGTGGTAGTGTTAATCCATCTGCTTAGAGGTGCTGGAGTGCATAGGAGGCACTCAGGATATGCTGGGGATAAATCCAGCGAATCAACCTGTGGAAAGATTGCTGCCCCAGTAATTCTCGTTAAGATGCTGTCATAACACAGACCACCAGAGACCAGCTTTGGTTTCTTTACAGAGACTTGACACAAAGGTGGAAAACAAAAAACAGATCTTTTAAAGGGTGACTGAGTCCATTTTGGACACTGGCCTACCATTTCTCAGTTCTTATGTTCAGTCCAATTTTACTTGAATCTGAACCTTTTCCTTAAGCAAAACCCATCACAAAATCCACCCACAGTCACAAAAATTCAGCACCAAAATAAAACAGTGACTTTTTCCCTTCCTCAAATACTGCTTCAGTTCTGTGCCTCAGTCTTACCAAGGCAGTAAGAACACAAGAAGCCTTGCAGGAAAGCCCAAGGAGTGAAAGTGCTGTGAGCTGTTGGACTCCTTGCTCCTCCAGCATCAGCCATTGGAAGATGCAGAAGCTCCTCTCCCATGGAGGTAGAGAGGGAACTTGGGGCCTACCACAGGCTGCACATAATTCACAGAACTGGGAAGCCTGCACTGCTGGCATGGCACAACAGATATGTAGCATAGCCAGGTACTGTGCAGTCTATGCCCACCCTCACTGTGCCCCACATGGTAGCCGGGATAGGATACTAAAGGTCCCCTGTGCTAGACACCATTTGTGATCAAGTGAGCAAGCAGAAGAGCCAGAAAGCATCTCTGTGGTGATTTTAAAGAGAGTTAAGAGCCTCTGGAGACAGAAGGGAGCTGGCAAAACCCAAACCCATAGGGAACAAGAGTAGTTTGCCCAGTAAGGCAAGAGGAAGACATTCAAGCACTGCCTGTCTAGACATAACTTGGAGCAGTGGCATAGCACACATGAAAAAATTGACTGAAAAACACCATTTACCCCTTTCTCCACCATTTCTCCTGGCAGACATTAGTCCCAACCCACAAAAGTCTGCGATTAAGCCACTGCAGCCCACATACTGCCATGCCTTGTTCAGGCAGAACCTGTCTTCCATGGCGCGTCTCAATCTGTGACCTCTCCTCAGGCTGCTGTGTGGTGGCCATCATGCTCTGCCAGTGCCCATGCTCAGCTACCATGCTCCAGCTGTGGGACATGTCATCTTAACAGTCTCTGATACAGTCATATTTGAAAATAAACCACTGTTCAGGCTACAGTTAGGACAAAACCCTGCAAAGCCTTGCAGAAAGTCTCTCTTCCCCACAGTGACTCCTTAAAGGACAGGCAGGCCAGCTATTCAGCTGCACCTTGCTATGGGACAAAGCACAAGCAACTCCTGCTTGGGCGAAGAACACCTGGAGACTGCTGTATTTCAGCCGTTGCAAGGGAAGTCAGGGTGGCAACTGCACTCCCATTTCCCCCAGGTTGGTCCCCTGCTGACAGCTGGGGTCAGCACAACTCACTCAGACCAGCAGCTACTCTGGCAGGGCAGCCTTACATAAGGTAGAGCTTTGTTTAAGATCAGTGCAAACCAAAGCTCTGCTTCAGACGCTACTTATCTGACAGCTTTTGAAAAACCCAGTCAATCGCTGCCAGCATTTGGAGGAAGGACCAGTGGGCTGCAGACTACTAATACTGGTGATATACAGAAAGCTAGGAGCAGGAACTGTGGACAGTCAGAGAACATGTGTGAAGGTCTGCTCACGATATGATGACAGGCTCTAGCAGCCTGCAAATATTCCTGACCTGTGTGGTGTCACATGTCCCAGGGAGAGAGCAGGAATGCCAGCTCTGCTTCAGACCAATACAAGTATCCCAGATCTGAATTAGCCGTCTAGTGAACAACTGAACTTCTCCTAACAATGACAGTGCCTTTAAAGCCAGCATCAGCTCCTATGACACTGAATAGGAGTTAGAATCATAGAATCACAGAACAACCAGAATTAAAAGGGACCCACAAGGATCACTGAGTCCAGCTCCTGGTGCCACACAGGAACACTCCAAATCCAAACCCTACTTCTGAGCACAGTGTACAAGCACTCCTTGAACTCCAGCAGCTTGGGGCCATGGTGCCCACTGCCCTTGGCAGGCTGTTCCATGCCCACTGTCCCCTGGTGCAGAACCTGTCCCTAACTCCCAGCTGCCTCCCCTGACACAGCTCCATGTCGTTCCCTTGGGCCCTGTCACTGTCACAGAGAGCAGAGCTCAGTGCTGGTCCTCTCCTCCCCTCGTGAGAAGCTGTAGGTTGCCATGGGGCCTCCCCTTGGCCCCTTCTGCACTGGGTTAAAGAAGACATTTCTCACATCAAACATCGCTTTGGTTTCACTCGGTCTCAGCTGCCAGAACTGCAGCCCATCAGCCATGCCTCTCTCCAGTCAGTATGCTCTGCCCCCGGGCCCAGGCAAAGAGTTCTCCTAAGCCTCCCTCATGATTCTGACTGCACATCAGCAAGTTCCATCTTGCTAGACACTGTTCTCAGCTCGTCCCTAAAATGCCTCTAGAAATGTGAAACAAAGAAACAGAAAGCCTCTAGAGCCAAAGCAGAAAATGAGCAAAATTAAAAATTAATTTCAGAGTAATGATTTAAGCATCTTGGCAAGACAAGCACCAGCCGGCTCTATGCTTGGTGATGTGGGAGAGACCTTTCCGGTTCTCTGCCCTGGGGACTCTTGTCAGTTTTAATAAGATTTACCCTGCAGCTGTGAGCAATGCCAATTAAACAGCACAATAAGGACTACTTTTCACTGGGCAGAAGCTTGCTTGCTATGGGACTGTGTGTCTCTGCCATCCTGTGCCTCTGCCAAAGGACCATGATGCAGGTAGGCTGCTCACCTTTCTTTGCCCCAGCAGAGAGGCAGTAGCATTCCCGTCTGCCCATGAAGGACTTGCTGAGGGAGGTGGGCAGACGGTGAGTTCCACAGTACTAACATCTTGTTAGCTGTATCTCTTGTGGTGCAACTAACTGTTAGGGTGAGGCCAGCACCCCAGAGCCTCAGGTGTGAAGTCCACCAGCATCACTCCTCAGTCTTTTGCTTCCTGGTGAGCAGGAGGATAGCAGCCATAGCTGAATTTTCTGAACAACAAGAAGCTTGTTCCTCCTCAAGATATGCATGAAACAAAGGATGTAAAAGGTTTCATGCCAGTGTCTTCTGCAGCTCAGTGTTGCCAATGCTCTGGATATCATGCACAGTTCCTGCTACTCTCTTTGCTGGCCTTGCCAAGTGCTAATCATCTTGTTTGCCTCTGCTTCATCTCCCACTCCCCCTTCCCTGAAGATTCTGCGTCTCTTTGAAGGCTTCAGATGCCTGCCAGCCTCCTGTGATCTGCCCCCAGCACAGCTCACCTGGCTTTCCTGAACATCTGCCTTTCCTAAGGGTTGGTTTCCCCAGCTGTTTTTCAGCACATAATGACATTAAATGTGGCCTCATATTGCATATGGCTCCATTCTGGGCTGGGAAGGGTAATACAAAATGATCTGGGCAGATTTTGAGTGGATAGTGAGCCTTCCCATGATGAGGTGTGGAGTGGCATAGCTATTTTAGAGGAATAGGGTGCTGGCAGGGGCCTTGAAGGATATGCTGCATTGAAAGGTGCTAGCAACACTGCTGCATATATGAAATCCAAATGTGATGCCCATCTTCAAAAAGGGCTGGAAAGATGATCCTGGTAGCTTCAGGCTTAGACTCACTGCAGTGCCAGGGAAGTTTATGGAAGAGAGAATCTTGGGAACCATCATGGATCAATTAAAAGTCAACGAGGGGATAGGCCCAGTTGGCATGGGTTCATGTATGGTAGATCCTTCTTGACAAACTTGATTTCGTTCTATGACAAGGTGACCTGCTTAAGGTAAGGCTGTTGACGTGGTCTACCTGGACTTCAGTAAAGCCTTTGACACTGTCCCCCACAACATCCTCATGGAGAAGCTGGCTGCCCATGGTTTGGATGGGCATATGCTCTGCTGGGTGAAGCACAGGCTGGATGGCCAGGCCCAAAGAGTTGTGGTCAGTGGAGTTAAATCCAGTTGGTGGCCAGTCACAAGTGGTGTCCCCTAGGGCTCGGTACAAAGGCCACTCCTATTTAACACCTTCATTAATGATCTTGATGAGGGGAGTGAATATAGCCTCACTAAGTTTGCAGACTACACCAAGTTGGGAAGGAGCGTTGATCTGCCAGAGGCACTACAGAGGGACCTGGATAGGCTGTATCAATGGGCAAAGGTAAACTGTGTGAGTTTCAATAGGGCCAAGCGTCAAGTCCTGCGTTTTGGTCACAGCAACCCTACAGGCCTGGGAAGGAGTGGCTGGAAAGCTGCCTGACAGAAAGATACCTTGGCGTACTGATGGACAGTTGGCTGAGTATGAGCCAGCAGTGTGCCCAGGTGGCCGAGAAGGTCAATGGCATCCTGGCTTGTATTTGGAATTGTGTGGTCAGCAGGACTAGGGAAGTCATCCTGCCCCTGTACTGAGCCCCATGCCAAGTAGGGTTTTGGGCATGTCAGTACAGAAGGGACCTGCTGGAGCAGGTCCAAAGAAGGGCAACAAAGCTTGTAAAGGGCTTGGAGAGTATACCCTATGAGGAGCAACTGAAGGAACTGGGGCTGTTTAGTCTGGGGATAAGGAGGCTGAGGGGAGACTTCACTGTTATCTTCCAATACCTGAAAGGTGATTGCAGTGAGAGCGGGGTTGGTCTCTTCTCACTGGCGACAGGTGACAGGACGAGGGGAAATGGCCTCAAGTTGTGCCAGGGTAAGTTTAGGTTGGATATCAGGAAACACTTCTTTACAAAAAGGGGTGTTACGCACTGTAATAGGCTCCCCAGGGAGGTGGTTGAGTCACCATCCCTGGATGTGTTTAAAACTGTTTGGATGTGGTGCTCAGAGACATGATTTAGTGGTGGGTTGTTAGAGTTAGGGTAGTGTGGTTAGACTGTGGTTGGAGTTGATGATCTTTAGGGTCTTAACCAACATGATCAATTCTGTGATTCCATGATCTTAGTGACCTTTTATGATGGAGTCACTGCATCATTGGACAAGGGAAGAGCCACTGATGTAATCTATCTGGACTTCAGTAAGGCTTTTGACACAGTACCCCACAACAACCTTCTCTCCAAATTTGAAACATGGATTTGATGATAGGACTGTTCAATGGATGAAGAACTGGCTGCAGGATTGAGTTCAGAATGTAGTGGCTGAGATGGGGATCAGTAATGAGTGGTGTCCCACAAGGGTCATTGCTGGAGCCGGTACTCTTTAATATCTTCATCAATGACATTGATAGTGGGGTCGAGTGCACCCTCAGCAAATTTGCTGATGACACCAAGCTGTGGGGTGCAGTTGATGCACCAGGGGGATGGGATGCCACCCTGTGGGGCTTAGACAGGCTTGAGCAGTGGGCCCAGGTAACCTCATGAGGTTTAACAGATCCAAATGCATGGTCTTGTGCCTGGGACAAGGCAACCCCCACTACCAACGCAAGCTTAGGGGATGAATGGATTGAGTGCATCCCTTCTGACAAAGAGCTGGGAGGTACTGATGGCTGGCAGCTGGACATGAGCCAGCAATGTGCCCTTGCAGCCCAGAAAGCTAACCATATTCTGGGCTACATCAAAAGAAGCATGGCCAGCAGGAAGAGGGAGGTGATCCTGCCCCTCAGCTCTGTGCTGCTGAGGCCTCACCTGGTGAACTGCGTCCAGATGTGGAGTCCTCAGTACAGGAGAGACATAGACCTGGAACATGTCCAGAGGAGGACTGTAAAGATCCAAGGGATGGAACGCATCCCCTATGAGGACAGGCTGAGAGAGCTGGGGCTGTTCAGCCTGGAGAAGAGAATGCTCTGAAGTGACCCGATAATGGCCTTTCAGTATCTAAAGAGGAGCTACAGGAAAGAAGGGGGCAGACTCTTTAGCAAGGTCTGTGGTGACAGAACGAGGAGAAATGGTTTCAAGCTTAAAGAGGGTAGGTTTAGGTTAGATATAAGGAAAAGGTCTTTTACAGTGAGGCTGGTGAGGCACTGGAACAGGTTGCCCGCAGATGTGGTTGATTGATATCCTGTTGTTGGAGACTTTTGAGGTGAGCCTGAATCAGGCCCTGGGCAACCTGATGTAGCTGTGCATGTCCGTGTTCATTGCAGGGGAGCTGGACTAGATAACATTGAGAGGACCCTTCCACCTCTAAGGATTCTATGATTCTGTGAGAAGGTGTGTCAGAAGCACAACAGGGCATTGCACAGTATTGCACGTTCACCTTCCCAATTTAATTACATAGTAGGAATAACAGATGTAGAAATAGCCAGGCAGTTCATCATCACCTCACTGTGATGTGGGGAATGCATTGCTTTTCCTATTCAGTATGCCCCAGGGGAGGACAAGGCATACTCCACAGAAGCCATTCACACTAACACCATTTGAGGAGAAGAAGCATTTTGCTGCAGGAAGAAGTTAACCACTTTTGTGCCAGTACTAACTTGGCCAGTTCAGCTTCTCAGGAAGATTTAACTTCATTCTCTTTTTGTTTGGAAATTCCTGTCATGCCAACAGCATGTGCTTAAGGATAGTAATGTGCTTGAACATTTGTAATTGTAAGAAGGAGCTCATGCCAGAAGTGCATTAGCAGAACAGAGATTAAGCATGTAGTGAATTATGTAGATCATGACAGATTACTGTAAATAGGACTGTGAATCAGGCCTGCACTTGTCATGTATTTTGTGTATGTCCTGTCTATCACAGAGGAGGCTTCTTAGAAATTACTGCGATAAAGGCTTAAACGTTTTATTAGAACAGGCCCTTTGACTGCCAACTCAGGTTATGAATCAAAAATCAGAGTTCAGGGACTGAAAAAACACAACACAAAACCCACAAAAAACAGCTACACAATGCTTAAGAGCGCTGCTGAAACAAGTCTGGAACCAATTTTTCTATGTATAAAAGTTCCATGATCTGAAAGCCATCTGGGCCTCGGAGGTTTAGAAATAAATGGAACACCCTGCTGGAACACTTTCAGAATGCAACAGCTCCTGCAGTCCTGCAGAGCCATGGAACAGCAGGCCTAGAAACTGTCAGACAAGGCTTGGTACAACCTGTCATGGTCAGTGTCTAGCAATTTACAGGATGGAGGGGGTTGAATGTCCAGGAAAAGGAACGCTCATACCTGGAGGAACGCAGAAAACCTTCTTTGGTAGACCAAATTTGTTTTTTCCTTAATACATTTTAAGGCATACCTTTGAAGCTGCTAAAGAGTCTGCAATATTAAAATAGCTCTGAAATGAGTAAGTTACTGAGCAGAATACTGATAAAGTGGTCAGAGAGACACAGAACATCATATGGGCCTGCTGATTATTCTCATCAGAAATAGAGGAGCACAGGTTTTTTTCATCAAGAGGAAAGTTACACTAGAAGTTGCTAGTGTAATGTTTTTGTAACACACCACCTCTTCTGTACTCTGCTCTGCTCTTCTGTATTCGTTTTGTATTCTGCCATCTGGGAATGGAAGGTAGTCAAGGATGTTGTTGCAGAGTTTTCTGTGTTATGTAAAGTTAATTAAGAGCAGGGAATTTTCTACTCTTTATTCATTTCAATTTTTGCTTCTCTGTGGAAGGTGGGGAAGGAAACTGTGTTTAGGCAAGAATTCTGTTTTTGAAATAAATTACATCTCTGCTTGGAAATAAAATTTCCAATTTGGCATTAGAAATGTTGCTTAATTTTTACAATTTGAATTAAAAGCGCTGATAGAATGACAGCATGTAAACATAACACATCAGGGTTGTTGCAGAGTTAGTGCTGTTCATTACTGTGTTAAATAAGGAGCAGATGTAGGTGACCAAATGCAGTTTTGCCCAATATGAATGAGCATTACTGGAAAATTAACAAGAACAGAGCAACATGGAATGACTGGAAGGTGAGGAGGAAGAGCAGAAGTTGTTATAAGATTGGCATGTTATTGGCACTTAGATTGGTCACAAAGATCCCAGCACACAGCTTGTCAGCACACTCAGGGTGGTGGGCAAAGGAAATGAGAACAAGTAAGTCACAGAGGTGAGATAGGATGAGAAGACTGATCAGAGCTCATTCCTGCAGGGCACAAAAGGACACTTCTTAAACTTAGAAATGTGGCAGCCAATTCAAGAACAATGCAGGTAACATGACAAGAACAAAGTAGGTAGCATTCCTTGTCATCCAGGGTGTTGCAGAGCATTCCTGACAGATCTCCTCCATACAGGCATCATGGTGCCTGAATGCTGAGCATGCATGTATCTTGCTTATTTTGAGTATGTGCTGAGGGGTGTGAGTGAAATGAGGAAATTTTAATAGCCACTGTTCCCTCCTATAAAGTTTCCCAATGACATATGCAGCACTGTGCAAACTGACACTGCAGAAACAAGCACTGCAATGTCCCAACATTACTGTCATTTCCTGCTTTGATCCTGAAAGAAGCATAATGCACTTTTGTACTTTGGTGAAACAGTGAAGAGCATAAAACTGCAGATTAATACTTAATTGCTTTAAAATCAGCACCTGCAATATTTTTCTAAACCTCAGTAGAGGGGTAGGTGTCTTCAATGTTTTCAGGCCTATTACGGCTCCTTCTGAAGCAAGCAGTGCAGATCCCTGCTCAATGACAGTATCCTAATCCCAGGTGGGTCATTGTTCTCTGTCAGGCTGCTAGTTCATGTTCCCAGGAGATACCACCTTGAGTGCTGCACTCAAACTGCCTTGTTCCTCAAGGTGTGATGGAGATGATGTACCAGTGGAATTTAAAAAAAAAAAAAAATTTTATTGTTGCTTTGCAATATAAAATGAATAAATCCATAATTACAAAGTCAGAGGCATAAAAAAGCTGAATAGAAGGAATGTGACATAACAAAGTGAAATCTTAAAATAAGAAACAACCAGAATCTTGTCTAAACGCCTTTTCTTGTGATACACCCCTTCCACAGCTCCATCTCAAACTGGCATTAATGGAGCCTGCTATAAGTCCAGTGCTAGGACAGCTGGAAAGAATGGTACGTGATCATTTAAATTTCAGTCCTTTACTGGCATATTAATCCATACAGATGTAAAGGATACAGAGTAAAAAGGGCTGAAGTGGAGAGCCCAGAGAACATTCTGCACTGCAGAGTAACAGAAGTATGGGTATGGTGTCTTTGTGCCACTAAATAGAGCAGCACTTCCAACCACTTCTTCTTGGGGACATGGATGCTGGCAGTGTTCACAAGGAGCAGTGTGGTAGGCTGGGGCAGGATCTCACAAGGAGCTGCATGAAGGGACAACCGCATCACTAGCATTTTTGGGGGAAAAGGGGCAGAAGACCCAAACAGCTGCTGAGCTTCCACTCAGAGTTCTCCCACATGGAAAGCCACCAACAAATAACTGAAAACAAAGCTGTCTGTATTGGTTTTATGAGCTGTTCAGGCTATTCTATAACCTGAGAATGCACCAAGCCAATTAACCTCAAGGGATGTTTGAGTAACATCTTCCTTCCCTGCCTGGAAGTGAGATCTTAAAGCATCCCTTTACAGTTCCTCCAGGAAAGGAGGCATTTTAGAACCTAACAGGTCATTCTGCTAGCAGTGAAGTTTCAACAGTCCCAGTGGGTAAGGATGTAAGCTGTGACCTCCTCTATTTTCTCTGAACTCACTGGTCTATCTTTGCATTTTCTGGGCCTTGCAGTGCCTGACTGAAGATGAGCTTTTTCAGCTGATCCAATTTGTCATCTCTTAAAGCATCTCGTATGGTGCTGAAGAAGCTGAAGTAGTGCTGAAAGTTGTGCATCATGAGCAGGACACCAGCCAGAAGCTCATTGCTCACAAGGAGGTGATGGAGGTATGCGCGAGTGTGCCTCTGACAACAGTAACAGGTACATCCTTCCAGCAAAGGACGAAAGTCATCATAGTATCTAAGGAGGAAGACACATTTGGTTACATCAAAAGTAAGAAGACCCACTCAGGTAACAAAAACTATCTAGTTACTCTATGGCCTCTACAGGGACCTGAGCCCTGAGGGCTGGAATCTAGTTTCTTTAAGATGCTTTGCATCTAAGCCCAGCACAAAGGACTCTTAAGAGCATTCATGAACTCACCGTGGAGCCAAGAAGCCACACAATTAAGTCAGAAGATAATTTTGACTGCATAATTTTGACTGCATCACCACTAACAGCAGCAAGAAGGCTTATCTGCACCCTCCCTCACAGAAAAGCTGCAGCTCAAGACTTGTCAGCTATCAGTCTACAAAGAAGGAAGCTACCAGAAACAAAGACTCACTCACAGAATAGTATTCCCTGCTACTGTGAGATGCACTGTGCTCACAAAGCGGGGAGAGAATGGAACAAATCAACACAGTTGACTAATAAACTGTAAAAAAACAAACAAACAAAAAAAAACAGTTGAAAAATAGTGTTTCATAGCTGAGAATTTGCTGTATCAGTGTTATTCTGCTTCCTGTATCTGTTGTAGTTTCCATGAAAATAAATAGGAGGCATTACTTTTGGAGCAACCTATGTATACCTTCTGAAAATGACTCAAGTTAGTTAGACACAGAAGAACAAAATGATCCTCAGGCAGCTTTTGTCAAACTAGTTTTCCAGCTGGAACATTGCTGTGGCCACAGTATTTCTGCTCGATAAGCAATCTGAAAATCTCTGGCTTTAGATCAGGGAAACGATAGCACTTTCAGCCATATGCTGCTCTGTATATCAAGCTACAATCACTACCTGACACTTAATTCAATGTCTAGGTCTACTTTACTTCCTTCAATGGTTTTGTGTTTTATGAAGTTTCCCATACAGCTACTAACCACATGAAAATATAGAGGACAAATACAGAGGACAAAAACCATAGTATTTTCTGGTACAGCTGCAGGTTCTTTCCTCACAAACACAAATACCTTTTCTCCTTCAGAAATATCTCAAATGGTGTCATTTCTGGGTCAGCTTTGACAACCTCCTCCTTGTCTTCTTCAGTACCATTTTTCTCCAGGTCCTGGGCCCCATCTTGTTTTAAAACTGCTATGAAACGAAAAGACAACAGCATTTTATCAAGTCAGCAAGGGCACAGGAAGGGTTGTAATATCCTACATTAGAGTATTTCTGCCACTCTCTTGCCAAAAGAAAAAACTCTTGCCACAAGTTTCCACTTCCTTCCTATGATAAGCAACCATTTTTCTTTAATTATCATAGGTTAGTTAACAAAAATAGAATTTTAGATTAAAACAGCAAGAGACAAGTGAAAACTCATCTATCAGACTTAATGAAGAGTTAGAGCTGAAATAACAGCACAACTTTTTGCTGCTCTGCTGAACTGAATTCTTAATAAAATATTTCCAGTCTGAACAGCATGCTGACTAGAATGCAGTCACCTGAACAAATTGATTTTATTGGGATTTTGTTGGAATAAACAGGCTACTGATCTGCATTCAATCATTCTACTTTCCATTCTGTCGTCCAACGCAAAGATTTAGATTTTTTTTTTCTTGAACAATTGAAATAAAAGAAGCTGATAGCACTGACGCAGGAGATGTAGACTCCATATGTGTATATTCAGTAGTCTACCTTAAAAATAAAAACCACCCCATAATTTTGTAGGTTGGCATTTCTGTTGTTGAGCAAGAGATGTTTCTGGAAACATCAATAATATTATTTTTTGCACAATCCACATCTAGTGAGTGTTGCATAGGAACAGAACAAAGAGGTTATTCCTACCCATAATTTCTTTTGGTTTAATAATAAGATGAGATGAGGTAAACAACAACAAACAAAGAGAAGGGTTTAAAAAAAAAAATGACAGCAAGCAGAAGGAAACAAGATGTTCTGTTTTATTTATCTGGTTTTGAATTATCCAGGCATGAAAAGAAACAAAGTTCCACCTAGGAAGAAAAATGTAAAATGTTTTTTTTTCCATATTAAAAACATTTACCGAGTCCAAAACAAGACAACTGCTTGAAGGATGTTTAACAGATGCTTTAATGGTTGCTATGCTTGCTCCCCTCTCACAGCCCAGTGAGGTAATGCATTATGAACATATTTGGCTCTGTTCTCATATGAATGCACAAACTGAGAGGAAAGTTACCCAGAGAAACAGCATCCCTAACTTTGGTCAGCTATAAAGGAAAAGGACTTCAAAACATATACTAAAAACAAACAAACACATATTCAGTTAAATGTAGAAATTGAGTATCATAGTAGAACTCCATATAAATTTGCCCAGCCTGCACTGATAGCACTAACAGAAAAAATTTAAATGGTGTCAAACAGAGGACAGATACACAGTTCAGTCTACAGAAACAACTATTCAGTGTTAGAGAAATCATTAAACACATTTTACCTAACCAGACATTCAAATTTTGGCTGAGATTTCATGTTCCCCTCAATAAGTTTCACACCAAAACAGACCACTTTCAAAAGCAACAATGGATAGTTGAAATGCAGGTTTTCCAGTGGTTGTTGCAATTAAATCAAGGACAAAAGAACCCTCAAACACAGATTCTTTCAAAGCATGAGTTATGCTTGCCACACTACCAGCTGATACGGCAGCCTACCTGCTGCTTTGGGATCTGAATGGTAATCATAGCCAAACACCAAGGCACAGCCTCGCTCTGTCACCTGGAAGGGAAAGAAGCTCTCAAAGATGTCCACTCCCCTTTCAATGCACTCAAGCACCTCATCTGGTTTGCCCACACCATGAATGATTCTGTAAGAGATGCATAAGAAGATAAATTTTAGAATATCCCAAGCAGAAGCAAACAGATACCTCAAGGAAAAGAGGCATGTGGGATGCATGTAGGTTAACCCTGGAACTGCTAAACACAAGTCAAGTGCGTACAACAGTCTATCACTCCAAGCTCTGCACAATTCTATTTTCACATCCCTAGCCAATCTGGTACACAACAGGCTTTTCCTCCTTTGCCATTCGGAAGACAGCACAATCACTCATTTACCAAGAAAAATCTCATTCCGCTCATGTTTGAAGTGATTTAGTTTCTCTCACACTCACAAATACATTTACAAAATTCACCCAACAGCTGTGTTTTAGAACAGATATTTTCCTTAGTCATATTTCTGCCCTAAATAACTACCAGTACCAGATACACTGACCTCTTTACTTGGTAACTGCTGAGGAGACAGTCTGAAAGGACTTGGCCTAGACCAGCAGAAACAGCAGTAGATGTTTCTAGCAGTATACAGTTCTCTAGCATTTGAAGGACTGCCTTTAGCAAAATGCACTGAGGAGAAATGTAATCAGAAATAGAAAGAAGTTCCTTGCTTTTTTCTTCCTACCTCTCCACGCTCTTCTTAGTCAAGCCTGCCTTTTCACCCTCACTGATACCCTTTATTCTATAAATGTCTCTGATTCACCCAAACAAATGACTTGGTCAAAAAATTGGGCTGTAACATCCACTGGGATACAGTATGAGCCAGGAACAGCCCAGCTGGATTGCCATCAGTGGTAATAGGAATCCTGCTGTTAGCCAAATTTAGCTGGCAGCTTCCTTGAGGGCTGGTGAAGCAGAGGAGAACAGAGTGGTTCCTGCTCTCCTGCAGGTGCATGGCTGGGCTGACGGCAGTAAAAGCTAATGTAGGGCAGTGATCTAAACAGATAATTAGAAAAATACACAGGGGCTGATAAACGAAGTCACAAGGTGCCATTTTTAGTCACTTTTCTAAGTACTTGAATTAAATTGATGAGCAAAGAATATGGATGGGGAAAGATTTACTGCGGGAGCGTTTTCTGCTTCAGGCTCTTACGAAAGGGAGAAAATAACGTTCAGTAGTTAAAGCAGTAGTTCTGCATGTGTGATCAAAACCCTTGCTAGAATTTAACTTTATACAGTTAAGAACAAAAGTTTGTTCTTGCAAGGGTTCCACCCCTACTAGAAAAAAAGAATAAGAGATTTCTACAACCTTAGGTTCCTGAAAGGATCCTAAAGATCACATTCATAAGATCATTTCACTGACACAAAAAGCAGTTCCTTCTCAGGTGAGGGTGAGACTGTTTGGCTTCTGGAGAATTTCACATTGGAGTGGAACACAGCTGCAAAACAGCTTCTCCAGCCAGAACAGCAAGGGTGAAAGCAGGACTGTCTGACACTCATTCAAGGTACTTACAAGACCCCTAAGGCTAACCAGCTTTCTTTTTACATAGGGGTCACAAATACTTGTCTTACTCAGACAAGCAAACTATTTGACAGATGAGACAGATGCTCTGGTAGCCACTGAGGTTACCTGAGCAGATTGGACTTAATGCTCTCAGGGGATCTTTTTAAGTAGTTAAACCAGACAAGATGGCAGCAACACAGCAAGGCTTCTAATTGTCAGGGAAATTCAAACCCTGGGCACCCCTTAGCATGAACAAGCTGCAGCACCAGACAACACTTTCACATTTTCCTTTCTTTTGAACACCACCTGTTCAAACGTATGCTCAGATAGCAGAGGACACCACAGCTACAGAAAAACTAAAGGGCCCTTGTCATTCCCTTCAGGAAATGATGAAAGAAGCCCCCATACAAGAGCAGCAGCAAGAGAGAAACAACCCAGAACTCATACAAAAGTTAGCAAACTCAACACAGTTCTAAGAAATCCCTCCACATTTGAACCATGAGTAAGTATTAGCACATCTTTTCTGGAAGCCTTTAGTCACTGTTAGTGATTGGGAAGAGTCAAGAATGCTGAAACTATTGTGTAGACACTGACATGGATCAATCAGATGGGCATAACCAACCACATAGAATATACTACAGTTCTCACACTATGCCAATCCAGAGAATGCAATTAGTTTTGGCCAGGCTGAACGAGCTCTGGTAATTTACAGGCTCAGCACCTCAGGTACTAGGTCAGAGCCTGCTGGTCATGTAAGCACTTAACTGATTCTGTCAGCACCCCTCTCTACTCTTCTCCAGCTTAGCCTGTATAGAACTGCAAACCTGACCTTTTTTCTTAGAAGAGGTCCCTGTAGAATAAGTTGATAATTTTTGTTCTAGCTGAACCTACAGTAAACCACGGCCTCAGAGGCCAAATGCAAACAAGTTCAGACAATAGCCTAGACATATCCCATCTTTAATTTTTCCTCAAGAAAGCAAAGAAGCCCTGAACTCAAATTTGACTACTCTCTAAATGCGGGGAATGCTCTTATCTAGAACGTGAGCACAGCTTGGTGTCAGTTGCAACTAAAAATTGAAACAGCAGTTGAAGTCTGCAGTCTGACAGTGGCCTGGCACACACACACAGCACTGTGCAAGACAGTGACTATTTCTCACAGTGATATTGCACAGCAGCCTTGTAAAAAGATGGGTGAACTTCTTGGGATGTCACCCATATAACTTACCTTGGTTTATCCTCTGGCAGCTCTGCTGTCACAGAAGAAATCAGGTTCAATTTGGTCTCCTTTGCCATGGCATGTCCCTGGAAGCCATCTAACAGAAAGCCACCCACAGGTCTCTTGGCAGTCTCTCTGGCTGATCTGAGCCTCTCTTCCAAGACATCTCCACCTTCAATTGTCCCAAACATTACACTTCCTTGTAGTTCCTGGCCCAGAAGAAAGCTACAAGTGTTAGAGAGTTCTGCCAAGGACATGCAAGATCTCACAGCACAGACTACAGATGCTTGCTACCTAAACTATGCATTCACAGGAACTTGGAAGAGCCACAGTGATTCATCCTATGTAAGATGAACCCTCAAACGACACTGTGAAGTCCAACTGGGAGGTAGAAAGGGATTAGGAGAGAAAAAATTCTGTTTCCAGCCTCAACATTAACTCACTGAGAATTTCAGAGCCGTTCTTACGCCTCCCCGCAGAAAGTAATAACAACAGACGATCTTTGTACACAGCTTTTTGTAGGTGTCTCCTCAGCACTCCATGGCAGTGCAGAATACAAAGTATGTTCAACCATCTTGGCTGTCAGACAACAGAGCTCACATTCTATTGCCCTTCAGGGGATGTCAGTATTGGTTCCTGCAGCCACTTTCCTTTGTAATGCACACCTGGATAATTTGTTCCCTTTCATCAAAAGGGAAGGAAGTTTTAAACCATCTGGAGAAAATAAATGATAAAACTGGCAAATTCTGCCAAGTCCTCCTTCACCTGGAATTGAACAGATTTCAGAGAAAAAAAAGACTTGTCTCAATCTGAGTGAGAAGATCCTACTTTGGCAGTGTACATAGCATGAAGGAAATTGAAAAGAAATGCACTACAGTCCAAAAGCAGAATAATATAAAAAATAGAATTCTCTCAAACTAGTAGAAATTGTTGTTCTGTAGCTGGAGACAAGTTATTAAGAGATGAGAAAGGCAGAAGGAAATCCTAGTGCTACTGATCTTACCTCCTCCAGGACCGTCACCTGCACATCCTCTGATATGTACATGTGATAAGATCTCCTACTAAATCACATCCTGGAACTGGCCCGCATTGCAGCACAGGCCAAAAAGCAGCTGCAGTGCTACAGTCTTGACATCTTTGAGACCTTACCGGTGCCTTTTCCAGCAGCTGAAGGCATGTATCCAGGAAGGAAAGCGATCTGTCCACAGACTTCTTGGCCCTTTTTTTAGAAACTTCTCCAGAAATAGTGTCTCCATCAGCAATGCACTGGAACCAGTCTGGCTGGATAGCCCGCTGTATGTCCATGAACTTGGAAGCTGTCATTTCCATGCGTCCTGAGCTACCCCATAGGGACACTGTCTGCCAAGAAAAAATAGGGATAAAAGACCATGCAAAGGTTAACAGATCTCAAGTGTCAAAGGAGAGAAGTCTGGTGAGACATCAGATACTGGAAAGACACTGAAGGGATAAGTTCTAGAGTAGCATGGCTCAGACATTCAGTTGCCCTTGACACCCAATGAGTGAATGACAAATGACTAAGTTGAGATTTCCAGGATACTCTTTCATAAAACCATCAAACACATGCAGCACAGCAACTTCTCAAGGTGTTTGGAAGTCTCTGAGATGGAACAGCTGGCTTTATCACTCAAATTAGTGGCAGAATTGGAAAAAAAAAAAATATGAAAAGAATTATAGATTTAGGTAATTCCTTTCCTGCACAGGAGAGGACTCAGGCTGCTTCCCAACAGCAAAGAATATGCAGTGCAAAAAACTACATGGTGAAGCTTATCCTGCCATTCATGGTAAGTTTTCATATCCAAGCAGGATCCAGAACTGACCATATCTAAGCAGGTACCAGGAATTGTCCCTACAGGCCAGTGCCACAGCAACCAGCACAAACCATATGCACTGAGTGGGAAATTGGCACATCTCTAGGATGGAACTGGCAAAGGCTCACAAGAGTCCTGGGTTACTGACATCTCTTCCTGCAGAAATATTATGTTCTTTCCCTTTGTGGGTTTGTATCAGACTACAACTACAAAGACAGGATTGCAGGTTTACTGCTAATCAGTGGCATCACTGCAAGCCTGTTCAGCACTTAAGCCAAAATGCATGTTTTTTCCTATACTGCCATACTAACACAACAGCACAAGATTCCAGAGATCTCTGTCCTATCTGAATCATCACTTAACTGTTCAGGAAAGACACTTCCAGTAAGAAAATACCCAGATTTATTTAGCTGGAGGTATGAGCATGCAAGTGACACTTTTCTTACTACAGAGAGTTCTTTTTCTACATAGTGCATGAACTCCATCTTGTTGCTTTCCAGACACACCCATACAGATGTTGGGACAGACTGGCAGCTCTTGTTTGGGAACTTTAAGTGGATTCTTTCAACCTTTACAGTTACTGTACCTTGTTGGTGTTGTAGCCAGAAGGACAGGGAGCAACTGGATCTTGAAGGGAGCAGTACAGCACTGTATCTGGCATACCTGGGAGCAAAGCAACAGAGCAGAGCTTCGTGAACCAAAACAAGGCTAATGTAAAGGGATGGTGTGTGAATTTGCAAAATGGAATATGTTTTCCTCCCACAAACAATCTCACAAATCCTCCTCTGCAGTTCTTCTACGGGACAGATAAAGAAAAATATTGCTCAATTAATCTCTCAGTACCAAAGAAGGTAGCCAGACTTCTTCCTCAGCTCTACCAGCTGCAGGGAACAGAGCACAGTACTGGGATGAAACAAGAAACAACAGCCATTGTTTCTGCAAGCTGCATAGCCTCTTAGATTTTTTTTTTTTAATTATTCTTGATTAACACACCCACTACTAAAATTTGCCAGACACAGTAGCCACCTCACTTGACAGGTACACTGGGAGACATCTGAAAATCTGAACAGAGTAACAGCCTCAAGCCTAATACTGTAAAGAAAAGACAACATATTGTGGGAGATCAACTATAGAAATGAGAGCCTCATCTCTGCTAGACCAGAGGTTTCTAATGTCATACATAAAGTTCGTATGTCTCAACGCCATGGTTTTCTCTTCACAGACAGGCACTGAAATTGGTAAAAGTCTCCAAGAAGTTTAAGATAGAAGGGACTTACAATTTTTCTTGATGGAATAAGCAGTCCCAAGGCAATTATCAAAAGCTGCATGTAAATCTCGTTTGGAAATCCAAGCCAAAGCTTTGCTTATGTAATGAAATAAATATGTTCAAAATCTTGAAGTACTTTTTTTTTTTTTTTTTTAAACAAACAAACTCTGTTCAATAGATTTCTATCTTAACAACTGTCAATGTTACTGAAACTAAATAGACATTCCACCACTTCAGCAGGATTTACCACATAGCCATTATAGCCTTAGATACCTGGACAAAGCATCCCTATAAGCCTGTTGACCTGGCTGACCATCCTACCATTCTTTGAGCTACCTCCCCAAATAGAAATACTGACTATGAATACAAATGTTCATTCAAGATACCAACTCCGCTTTCACTGCACTCTCAGGTTCCTACATTACCTGAACCCCAAATTAGTGATCTTGGTGATGCACTGCATGTGGGCAGTCCTTTACCAGTCCCTAATGACTGACAGGGAAAAAACCTAGGACTGTTGCACACACGCAAACCACGGCTTTGCTCACTCTTAGCACCAAGCTAAAGGTTTCATTCATGAACTGCTCCAATAATAGAGTACAAGGACTGATAAAAACTACAGAGGGTAGGGTGTTTTGTCTGTTTCTCATACTGGATGAAGATTTTAAAATTTTCTTCCTTAATTATTTTTCATGCTTGATTAAGACTTTCTGTTGGCTTAAATGAAACCAACTGCATTACGATAACCAAAAAACGTGTTTATTAGAAGATGGATACTTTCAGAGAATCATTTAGACAGTTGTAGGAGGTTATCTTCAAGGCAATGTTCTCTTCACATGACTAGTTAGACATTGTACTTAGCAAGATCCTTTTGTAGCCCCCCCACTGACAGGGGCTACTGTAACTTTTCTTTCAGTTCTAGTCGCAAATTTTGATTTGAGCTTATTCAAGTCAGTGTTAAAAATTCTTCTGCAAAGGCTAGGGGAGGAAAAAGTTGTGCTCTGTTTGATGGATTTCTGGCCATACTGTTGATAACAAAATATTTTAAGTCCTCCTTAGATTCACTTTGACTGAGAAAAAGCATAAATGTGGAAAGCCTGCACCTAGGTGTTCACATCTAAAGACACACCAGTTAGATCCATCTCTCTCCAAACATGCATTGTCCCTCATTAGGGACTGGGTCTGTACATGTGGCTCGTAAGCACACAAGGTCGGAATTCACATGAAAGCTTCCATTTCCAAAAGCTGAACTAGAAGCCTGGCAAGCCTCCATAAAGCAAGTGCACCCCTGAGTATTTACATGCCGCTGTTTACTGAACTTTCCCTCTCTGCAGTTTCTAATTGGTTCCATCTATTTTTCTTCACCCAGGTAACTAGCGATATGATGGGAGAATGGCCTCAAGTTGCACCAGGACTGGCTCGGGCTGGATATGAGGAAACTTTTGAGGAGTGGTGAGGCGGTGGCACAGGCTGCCCAGGGAGGTGGTGGAGTGACCGTCCCTGGAGGTGTTCAAGAGCCGTGTAGATGTGGCATTGAGAGATGTTTTAGTGGGCACGGCGGGGACAGGCTGACAGCTGAACTAGGTGATCTTTCTGGTCTTCTCCAAACTTAATGATTCCAGGATTCAAAAGGTCGGCTATCGGGCATTTCCCCTCGCCTGCTGCTGACAGCAGTTTATCACAGCGGACAAGCTTGTGTCATACTGCTGCCTTCTCACACACATTCGTATCGTTCCTACTTCCTCGTCCACGCGGACTCCAAGCTCCCGGCTGCTGTAAGCAGCAAACACCCGCACTTTACCTATAAACTTCGCCGCTCCCTCCTTGTACTCCTCCAGGACGTCGTGCAGCTCGGCCCTGCAGCCAGACACAGAGACGCATTAGGCAACGCAGGGCGCTGCGGCAGAGGCAGGCGCGGAGCCGCGCGTCCCGCCGCCGTTACTCACATGGTGGGCAGCGTGAGCTGTGCCACGGCAGGCACGCCGCCGACCTCGCGCAGCGTGTCGCGGGTGAGGTGCGGCGCCGTGCCGGTCCGCGTGTACAGCAGGCAGCCGGGCAGCGCCAAGGCGGCCGTCCCGCTCCGGCCCAGCCCCGCCAGCGTGCCCAGCCGCCCGCCCGCCGCCCCGCACAGCTTCACCCGCATGCCGAGAGCCGCGGCCGGCGGACGGAGGAAGGAAGACGCGAGCCTCGCCGCTTCCCCCGCTCTCCCCCAATCGCCTCCCGCTACGGCATCGGCGAGCGACGGCGGGCGGGCGCCGAGTTGCCATGGCGGCGCCGCGGAGCACTGTGGGCCGGCGGGCGGCCATGGCGCCGGCGGGACGGAGGTCGCGGCTGTTCCGCTGGCGGCGCCTGGCTGCCCCGACCGGCCCGCAGGTAATGGGCAGCGGACGTCGCCGCCGGGCGGCCGCCGCCGCCGAGCCGGGGCGGAGCGCGTTGGAACGACGGCGGCTAATCAGAGCGGGGAGCGGCGCGGGGACCGCCGGGGGGCGCCATGGCGCCGGGTGGCCGAGAGGCTGCGCCAACGATTCTAACGGGCGGGGCGGGGTCAGTGCTCGTGGTGGGCGGGTGACGCGCTTCGTAGTTTGATGACTTTAAGGTTTGTTTTATCTTGTTCCCAGGCCAGGTTTGACTCCGACAGCGCGGAATACTGGATGAAGGTGCAGTAACTCGGCTGCCTTCCGCGGGAGCTCAACCTTAAGTGGGGTCGCCCCGGCTCCATGCGGAGCTGTGGGTCAGGCACAGGTAGAAGTGGCACCTGGAGCCTTTCTGTGGCCACCTGATGCCGAGGAGGATTGTGTGAATTCTTCCTGGCCGGTACTGGCTGTGACAAAAGTTTCGCTGCTGGTTGCAGGGCGGTAACACAGCGAGTCCTCGTTCGACCCCCAGGGGGCTGGGCGTTTGCATTCCCCCAGCGCATTCTCCAATGGCTGTGATTGGCGGTAATTGCCAAATGAGCGCTTGGCGCTTAATCATTTCTGAGTGAAATGTCTGCACTCAATCAAGAGCAGCTGGAGAAACGTGTTTCAAAAGAAATCTCTTCCTTTTAACGGCCACACTGCCTTGTGTGACAGTCCCGCTGATGCTTGTTCTCTCTTGATGAATATACATCAACCCTTAGAAATGTTCGCCTTTCTTTAATTTAAAGAGAGTGGAGCAAGCCTCTGAGTATGCTGTTTCTGAAGCTTTTTCCCTTCGAAAGCCGAGGTACCCGCAAGGGCTTTGTGATACTGCAGTGAGGCTGGAAACGGTGGAACAGCTGCAAGAGCACGATGAGGCCTGTATGGAAGGTGAGCCATATGCTGCCTAGGATGAACCCCTCTTGATCCAGCACCCTGCTCTGGTGTGGACAGACTGCTAGAAAGCTGTCGACCAAAGAAACAGTTAACAGTAAAGATCTGAACCTTTCATCTAAGGAAAAAAGGCACAAAAGAATAATTTGGTAGAGTTTAACATAGTTCAGTTAGCAGACTTAGAAGAGTGATGAACTCTCCACCTCCTGGAATTTTCAGATCGAGACAGGGATGAATGCTGCCTTTGAAGATCTGGTTGAATACAAGTTACTGGCCCACAGGAAACTGGATGAACTTAGCTGGCATATTCTTGACAGCAGGCCAAATGTGAAAATGGATTGGCCCTGTGTAACTTCCACATCTATGAATAATTGTGTGGGCTTGCTTTAATTCCCATGAAGCATTTTGCTTACTAATTAACTAACTAAACACTCCCTTTGCAATGTCTGCAGCCACAAGTGCTTACTGACATTTAAAATTAAAACTGTGGTACATTATAAAATGATTTCCCATCAATAGTGGAAATATATCTGCAGTGTAAAGAGCTGGTAGTGATCTTGCTTTCCTCCTGTTTCTTTATTCGTCCCTCTATGCTCATTTTGCTAGGTTTTTTATTTTTTAAAATAGCTACCAACCTCACAGGATTGTTCCAAGCACAACTGAAAGCCATTTATCTAGAGTCTGTTATTAGAGTAATTAACAGTATTATCTACATGTATCTCACTTTGCAAAGAAAAATACAAAAAAAAGTAAAGTGCTGAACTCATTTACTCTGGTTATGAGAAGCTTATATTTCCCAGTCAAAAAAAAAAACTCCTCTGAGTGATAAGCAGTTTTTCTCTCTTCTTTCTCATATCAGATATACTTCCTTGTTCCTGAGCTGGAATGATAGATTATAAGAGAAAACAAAAGTGATTTGAAGGACAATAAACATAGGATTTATTTTTTCTTTAAAAAAAGAAAGTTATTTTTTAAGAAAGTCTAAAAAAGCATTTTTGCCTTTGAATGAGAAAGGTTTGCTTGGAATATCACCATTTTGAGTTAGAACTAGAGATTTAGAGCATCTGCTTCCTCCTTTTACACGCCTGTTATAAGTGTGACTTACACTGCAGCAGCTGGCAAGATTCCTGCCCTTTGCCCATCCTCACCACAGTTTCACTAATGCAACTGCTCCTGATGCCTTGTGGTTTACTGTGTTCTGCTTCAGGGACAGCCCAGCCACCCATGCAGTGAGAACAGGTGGCTTGTTGAGGCAGCACTCACATTAACTGTCCTTACTTTGACTAGGAATTCTGAAAAAAGGATGTTTTAGATTTTTTCCCACAGGAATGGAGATGCAAATAAAGTCTGCAGAAGAGCTTTATACCCATTGTGCATTTGGCATCTCAGTGAGGAACAGCAAATCCATCATGGATGCATCCCTGTAGTTAAGTTGCAATCTTCTGAGTAAAGACAGTCCCTGCTGAAGCTTGCCACATGACAGATTTTTAATCTAGACTTAACAGATGTTACTGGAGCTGTGGTATTTGCAAAGGTTAACCTGTACACTTAGAGCAAATATTTGTCCCAACAGTGATTCTTTTTGTATTTAATGTATGACAACATTGGCTGTACACATGGAAAAAATCTTAAGTGCCTGCAAGTGCAGTGGTGAAACACTGTAAAGCTGTCTGAGTTATGAATTACTTTGTGTGCATTTTCTCTCCTTGATAAATGGTATTATGATCACTGGGGTGATCTAGATGTCCAAAGAATCTTGTAGGAAAAAATGAGGTGCAAAAGAATTCATTTGTGATCCATGTGACAGGGAAGAAGTTTGCCACCATCCTATTCTTTTATAGATCAAGAATATGAGAACAGAATTATTAGTCCTATTCCATTTTCTGTCGTAGATCAGCTTCCAGTGATTTTAGAATGTTTTCCGAGCATGTGATATAACTGTCCCAGAGAAAGAGTTTTGCTAGTTGGCACTTACCTGTATGTTTTTAAAGTCATCAATCTCTTTCTTTGTGATAGCTCGAGAGCTGCTCAGTAGCTGGACTAAGTCCAAACTGCAACTGCAGCTGACAAGTGATGGAGAAGCAGAAGTTGGCTCTGTCCCGGAAAATCCTACAGGCCTTCTGAAGTATAAGCGCTTTGATGGTGAGAGCACAGCAAAATAGCTCTTGGCTCATTTGTAGAGGATGTACTGGGGAAGGGAGATGGGCCTCGTGGCTTTCGGACTGACAACTGCAAGTCACATTATGGGTGAAGATTTTTCTCTCCCAGCTCTTAAAGCAGCTGGCCTTAGGGCTGCCCAATTGTACCTCATAAACATGTGATGTCTCCCTTGTAAAAGAGAAATTATATTTCTGTTGTTTGTGGGTATGTTCAAGGCCTGACAGATTTATACAGCAATTTGAGATGCTTGGAGGCAAGGCAGTAAAAAATGGACAAAATGTTGTTATTGCTCTAGTGCATTCAGTGGAATATACTAGATTAATCCTCACTGGGATACGTGGAATGCAGTCAGTATGTCTGCTTTCATCAGAAATGCATTCACAGTCTGGAAAAAGTGATCCTTTTAATTATATTAAGCTTTGTAATCTGATGCAGGGATTTATTCATTTCAGACTAGCTTGAGATAATCTGAATTCCTCGTTTCAGACTTGTACAGCTATCTGGAACATGAATTGGAAAGTTCTTCTGTCCAAGAGTACCTACAGCATCTTTTGCAGAGTGAAGTTGTGAATTGTGAGATAGTGGAAAACCTTAGACTTGAAGACATCAAGGGAAAACAAAAACCTGCAGATCCACGAATAACCATGGAGCTCAGACACAAGCAGGTGTGCATGCAAAGCAGCACAGTTAAAAGGGATAAGACTGAAGATTATAGGATTAGAGTAAATGCTCAGTGACACTTGTTAGGTAGTCTCTCCCAGACCACAGAAATCCCTGACTTGGAGGCAGACGCACTGTAATACTCTTCCAGGATTTAGCTGAATAGTTACTGTGCTTCAGCTTGCATGTTAGCCATTCATAGTAGCATTCATGTCAGCTTTCACTGTTCAAGTGAACTTTCACTATTTCATCTGTTCAGGTTTTCCTCCATTCTGAAGACTGACAGGAGAAGTCAACATGACTCTCACTTTTGAGTATGCTCCCAACAAGTAATACTGGTTTAATCCCACTCTCTTGAACTGAGTTTTTTGGTGATCTCAAAACAACCACTGCCAGCTACAGATAGCGTAGCATGCTTCCCACCCTGTTTATTTGCACTGAAGCTCATATTCTTGAGGCCTTCTCACCTGTTTTGTTTTTTGCCAATATCCTCCTTTCCAGGTAAAAGAAAATCGACTGAGGCGTCAGAAGGCATTAGAGCTTCAGAGACAAGAAAAGGCTCTGAGGAAAGCCATTCTGTGTGAGGCCAAGCTTCAAATACAGGAGGAGGACAGAAGGAAGGCCCTGAAGGCAAAAAAGGAGGAGGAGGAGATCCGGAGGGAAATGGTGAAGCTACGAAAGGAAATGGCTGAGAAGAGGCAAACTATGGCAGAAGCATGGAGAATGTAAGAGCTGGGGGGAGGGCTTAGAAAGCACCATATGGAAGAGCAACTCTTTTTAGCTTCTTCAGGTAAACGTAAGAGAAGTGATGGTCTCAAAGGAAACAGTTTTGAGTTCTCTTCAAACACTCCCCACACCTTTTATCCCTCTGTTACTTCAGTGGCAGAATTTATCATTAGAGAGAAGATGGGCTAAAGATGTTGTTAGACTCGCTCCAGCCATTACCTTTATGTAGACTGAAGCGCAAAGCAGGAGTGTGTTTGCAATACCGTGCATTCTCTCCATCAATTTCACAGCCATAGCCAGCCTTATTAGTGTTTGATACACCATGAAAGCCAGTATACTAAAGTAAATGAATGAAATGCTGGCCTACATAGAATAGTCTATGTTGAAAGCCTATCCTTAATAGACTTCTTCTCCTGTAAAAGTATAAATTACGTTCTTGGCTAAGAATTCTGCAGAGAGAGGTTCTTTGCTTCAGCTGAGCTTGGATTGCCACAGAGATATGACCTGTAGAGATGCCATTTATTTACTCAGGCAACCCTAACATCCTAATTCTTCTCATATGGTTCCATTTTTGAGCTCTTTTTAGTTTCTTCTTCATGTTTTATTTTGGAAATGCTCCAGACTGCATAATCATTGAGATCCCAAACCTTGACTGGCGCTGTTCTCTGTGAAGACTGAGTTAAATAGCTTTCTAAGTGCTACTGGTCATTTTCTTCAATTGTCAGATTGACAAAAAGTGGAGTAAGACCTGTACTATAGTATTTTCTTCATTGTATTAGATCTCAATGTTTGCTCACTTTGCAGAGAACAGAAAAGGGAACAAGAAAAAAGCCAGAAACTGTCAATGCAGGAGGTATCTATTAATGTGTCACCACCCATGGACCTGAAGAAAGACGACCAAGAAAAGGAGAAACAGAGGAAGGTTCAGGAGCTGCTGAGCAGAATTCATACCAGTAAACAGAGAGTAAGCATCACCATCCTTTTATCTAAGGCTCTGAACTACCTGCCTTCAGCTACTCTTTGCAAAATTGAAATAAAAAGTCCTGGTTATCAAATCTCTTTTTACTTTTCCCAAGTTCTGCTTGTCATATCAGAAGAGTAGAAAACCAGGGCGAGAAGTAAGACTTAGAAGCAAGAAATCTTGATCCCCCATACCCACTGCATCTGGCTCTCAAGTGTACCCTGTGGGAGATTTTGCTTAAAACTGTGGAAAAGATGTCACATCCAAAACAGTTTCAGGAAGGAAGTAAAAAGAGGGGGAGTAGTGGTGCAAAAGGGAATGAGGAGATACTTTAAAGATTGCCTTGAAAACCCTAGTAGAGGAACAAGGAGTAGGAAAGAGAAGTACTGACTGTTTAGGCTGACTTGAGCTGTGTCTCTAAGAGTTGAAGCGTGCCACTGTATCTAGAGTAATGGCATCTTTGAGGATCCACTCCCACTAGGGTTACGAGGATATTCTGCAATATTGCAGCAGCTTGGGACAATCATGCAGAGTTCAATAATCCTTAGTAGGAAGCTATTTCTTTTACCCTTGTTATTGACTGTTAATACTCTATTTTCAAAAATATCTCAAAACCAAAGGGAAATAAAAACACAAGTCTCCCAGAATCCTGAATCCACCAACCTGTGATTGGGAGATTAAAGAAAGTGATTGGATGAAAAGCCATACTAATTCACTTCAGCGGTAGCTAAGCCGTAGGAGTGCTTTCCATCTGAAATCAACTACACTGTCTTACCAAGATAGGTATATAAATGGGGGATTTCCAACATTCTCCTTTGCATTACTCAATGTCATCATCCTGAGAGCTTTTAAAAAAGGAACAGGAATGCACCTGCTCATTTGTGATACTGCAGCCAGCTGTGGGTTAAATATCTACTTGTATCACATCCTTGCAATTCAAGAGATATTTTTGTACGGAATAATCTTATATGGATACTTTAGTAAAGGAGATAAACTTTCCCACGTTCAGGTATGAATGCCATCCACCATGGAACATTCTTAATTAAAAGAGCAGTCATAATTAACATCATCTATTTTTTTCTCCCACAATCAAAGAATCCCATAGCTTTTATAGTGATTATCCCCCAGCTTGCTTCATCTACCCATGCACCAACTTCAAGCTTGGCTGCTGTTTAGCAGTACACAGTCTCCTTCCAGCACAATTGAAGTTGTGAAGATAAGCCTAAATGAAACTGCAGAACAATTTAGAGCTGGCATAATGTGAAAAGCCACTGTTTAGCTGAGCTAAGCTATAGTGATTCTGATTATTTTCTTACAGCAGAAAGAAATAGCTAATGCATTGACATTTTGTCCTTTTTCTAAGTCTCCATTTGGAGATTTCAGTGACCGAGAAGAATGCAATTAATACAAGCATTATCACAAAAGGGGAACAGCTGAGTCCTGTGACTTGACCCACTCAGAGGATCAAAATGAGCAGTGTCTGCAGTGGCAGGGCTAGAATTATGGAGAGATTAGATAGCAAATTTCTATTCTGTACAACGTAAATCACCCCCAGAGGCAGAGACTCTAATTACACAATAGAGGAATGGTTTTGCTTCCTTCTGGAACAAAGGTGAGCTTAGGTCATGTTATAAATCTATACTAGGAAGTATCTCGATTTTCGTCTAAGTTAAAAAAAAAATCAAATATATCCATGGACTAGTTGCTGAATGCTTTCAGATGCACCCTTGCCTACAGAATCTTTGACATTTTCTAAATATTTAAACATCTGTCTTGTTTCTAGAAATTGTTTCCATATTCCTTACCCATTTTATTCCTTTACGTTTTGTGAACTGAGAGCATTTCACTCAAAAGCATTGAGCCCCATGATATTTTTAGCCCACTTTTTGCATTAGACTACATCTGTTCTGCATTATTTACATTTACCCTCAAGGTATTTGTAGGAAGTGGGAATTATTAAAAAATATCTCAAAAGCAAAGTCAGATAAGGGGAGTGATGGAAAAAGGATTGGCATTTGTGTTGGTCAATATCTTGGTCACTGTTCATTTATTTTTTAAACTCTCCCATGCAGTGCATGCAGCGGCATTTCTCTGCTTGGTTCAGACTCATTCTGGAGCACAGAATTAAAATGGAGAAAGCCAGAGCTCTTGCTGACTGGAAATGCCAACAGAAGGTCCTGCGAGCATGGCGAAACTACACATGGGCCCAGAAAGTAGAGCAGGAGACGCAGCAATTAGAAGTTCATCTGCAAGATCAAAACAGGTAGTGGCCGTACACTGAAATTCCTCCTACTGCAAGTATTCCAGGTCAGAGGGTTGTTAGGCAACAGGAGGAAAACAGCAGTTTGTTGAGAAAATTTCTGCATTGCCTTCTACAGTCTTCTAGAGGCCCTGTGGCACAGATGCAGAGGAAAGCAGAGAAAAAAAAGAGCACTGTTCAACACATCTGTAACTCTCTCTCTCTAGGTATCTTTCCTGGAAATCTCACTCTGGCTGGCTCAGGGCCCCAGCTAATATTAAAAATATATTAATCAGGAATAAATATGGCTTATCTCCTACTTCAGTGGTATTAGAGTCAAAATCATTTTGCCCAGTACCTTTCATTAAGGAGGCTGTTGGATGAATTCCCTGTCAGCAGGCGAAAATTCTGTTCTTGCCCAGGCTCTGGGAGGCTGTGTGGCAAGGCACTGGTGCTTCCCCCTCTCTGCAGCTGTCAGGAAAACAGAATGCCTCTTTAGCACCTATTTTGCTGCCCAAGGATGACAGGAAAATGCAAAATGCCAGGGAGGGAGATTTACTTCAAAGTAATGGGCATTACCTCTGCTCTCCCATTCCTCCTTGGAGAAACAGCACAACCTTGGAAGGCCTTCAGAGTTAAATAACAAAAAGACTCGGGAGCCTGATGACATGGCCTGGCCTGCTGGACTCGATACAGTTGTTCCAGGTGGGCTTTGGCAGATGCCTCACTCCTATCATAACACAAATGCTTTCTCATTCAGGAAAGACCAACTGTCTGCAGAGCATAATCAGCGGCGCCTTTTGCGCTGCTGCTTCCTGGCATGGCAGCACTGGAGCCAAGCAGAGGCAGAAAGGCGAGAGCTGCAGCTCAAGAGAGAGGAGACGAAGAGGAAGATGGCACAGCTGTTGGAGGCAGTGTCACTGGGGAAGAGTGGATTGAACAGAACGCTGGAGGTTAGCAAGTCTGAGACAGCAAAAGTAAACCAGCATCAAGTTTTGCAGCAAGATGAGGTAAAGTCTTGTGTGTAATTTTGTCTGTTGGCATTCCAGTACATTCACAAAGTACTTCTGTGCAATCTGAAATAAAAAGCACACTGTTTCAGAGGAAGGCTTCTTGTCCAGGGTGACCTCCCAGTACCTACCTACAACTGTTCAGGAGGGAAGCTGTTAAAGAGCAGAGGCAACTGTGAAGGACAGTGGATGAGTTTTAAAAATAACTAATTTCTTATGCTGCCAGAGAACAACCCTTCATGTACTGTGAGTCGCAGTCCCACCCCCAGATCACTTTTGCTGAGAGATTAGTTACATCTTTAATGCCTGCTTAGACTGAAAAAGAATAACACTTGACTGCATGACAAGAGATTTTTGTCATGTCAGTACAGCGCTCTGGCTTTTCAGAAGCGTGGGGGAAAAAAAGGTGTCAGTGAGTATCTAAGGGTAATGCACATCGCAAGGAGATGGGAGGATCAGAGGTTGCTTCCTTAAATTTCTCTTTTGTTGGATCAGAGCCTGCCTTTCCTTTCTGTCTGTAAAACCTATAGGGCAGGACCAATATGCAAACTGACACATTCACACATGTTACAAGTCAAGCTTTTCATTTGCTTGAGTGTCAGTGAAATCTGATTTTCTACTGTGTTTATATTATCAGAGTAGATCAGTACTTTCCTTTGGATGCTTGTATAAAGGTTGTGCTGGAAGGATTGGACCAAATTTGGAGTTTGACCTAGAAATCAGTAAGCAAATCAGGTATCTCATGCCTCTTCTGAATAAAAACAGGTGCCAGAGGAGGCACAGCCTGATTCCCCCCCATGCACCAGTTTCATGGTAATATTTTATCAAATCTGGAGAAGAGGCAAGATATAGCTGCCCTTTGTAGACTATTCTCCCACCTGAAAGGGAGCTGTCAAGTAGATCAGCCTTGTAGATCACTTGTATTTCATTTTCAACAACTGTTTTGCCTCAGTCTGAGCATTGAAAAGAGACAGCAAAGTCCAAAAGGGAGTGTGGTAATTGAGAGATGAGCTAACCCCCAAGAAATCAGTTGTCCCACACTGTGCTCCCTAACAAAATAGAGATATATTCCTGCCAGAGCTCTTCCCTGATCAGGATTTCCTCCTTGCAGAGAAATAGCATGGAGCTTCTTAAAATATTTTTTCCCAACATCCTCCTATTTTGTGCATAACCAGGCCCCTCTGCCCTGGCTAGGAACTAGATAAAGATTTCATAGCTGAGGTTGTTCTACTTCTCAGGAATCTTGCTAGATTTTCATTAAAGTAATACTGTGTATCACAGGCAGAAGAAAGTTTGCTTTTAATTAATGCCAAATCTTCCTTCTTGTTTTGTTTTTTTTTCTCACCCCCTTCCCCAGCCACCTAAAACATGCCTCATGCAGGAAGAACCTGACCAGACCAGAGACCACTCTTGTGGGGATACTGCTCACACATCTCATTCTTATAGAAAACCCAAGTTTGCCTGGCAGATCACCCTCAAACATGCAGCCCTGAGTGCCCAGGACCAGGTTATGTACAGGAATGAAATAGCTGGTCTTCCCAAGCAGTTTCAAGCACCCAACTCAAAGACAGCTCCTGCTTACGGTAGCTGTTTTGAGTACCGTCACGCCTTCCAGCAACATCTGATTGAGGAGCAGAAGCGGCAGCTTCAGAAACAGCAAGAGCTGATCCTTGAACTGCAAGAAAATCAGAGGCTGAGCAGAGCAAAAGAAGAGGCAGTGCAAGCCACAGCAGCAACCCAAGCACTTGACTCTGCTTCACAAACCAGGGAGAAAAAACTGAAAAGCAGAAAAGAATCCAGGTGCCAGTATACAACCCCTTTGAGGTATAGATCCTAGATAAAGCAGGCTCAATTAGTCATCGTGTCTCATCCCTACTCAAGTAGAAACACAAGTTGACAGGAATATTTCCATCATATTAGTGCTATCTGCTGTTTCTCTTTGCAGTGACAGCCTCAAGCAGTATCAGTCTGGCCACAATTCTCCATCCTCTGTTTTTGCAATTGCTTGACAGCACATGATCTGTACACGGTCTACTTAAAAGAAGCAACACTAGTGTTACACATTGTAGCAGCATGGATTTATTTAGTTAGGAGAGAGATTGTCATACTCAGTATTTCAGAATATGCAGGAGCTCTGGGTACTCATCTCTTTTGTAAGAATGCATCGTTAATCACATTTGGGGCAGAAGAAAGGTATATCAGGGACCTACAATGAAAACGCAGCACAATGGAGAATAGAAATTATAAGGCCTGTATCTCAGTCATAGGTGGTAGGATTGAGACAACGTTTGACCATATTTATTGATGAATTTCTTTACTCTTTCTTTTCATAGTCCACGTGTTTCGTGTGAGCCAGAGAACACAAAGGCAGCAACGCAAGGCAAGAGGTCAGCTCATCCCATAGTGAAAGGTATTTTTCTAGGCAGCAAAGACCATTCTAGGCTACTTTTTTCAAAAACTCATGTAAACTTGTGTTTATTTACCTCAACTTTGCTGGTTGAGAACAGTATGCAAGTAAAACTCAACACTGTTTTCTAGCCCGGCCACCCCTGGGAGAGAGTAAGCTGTTTTCATGGCTAAGTCAGGCATCTGTAGAACTTAGGCTACTGCAAGCCCTTGCTCAGTATGCTGTAGCAGCTGTTACCTAACACCTGAGTCTTGCCAGACTAGAAACAATCACTTGAAAGAAGTTCTACAAGTTATTTTGCTATCATTCCCTTCACTGCACATTCAAGTAACACTTAAGTTAACTGCTCATTTTAACTTAACTTTGACACGAGCACTAAGAATTTCCAGAGAAATTAAGTACCTACCTAAGATTTTGAGAGACTGTAGTAGGCTGGAGAAGAAGCACCAGATTCCTGTCTTCTGTGAGTTATCTCCCCATCTCTGGCCATACTGGAACAGCATGCACACGTTAAACATGCGACACAGCCTTTCATAGGGCATATGAATATCAGATTCTGCTATGTCCTTAACTTATCTTTTTCCATATTAACCTAGGGGTGGTCACAGTCTGCAGAAAAGATTGTTTGGTATGTGATGTTGCAACAGTCTTGAGAATCTCCAGAGCAATTTTGGCTATGATAGTTAGGCATTAATAGATACCTTTCATTACAACAGACTGTGTTCAGTTCCCATGCTTCTTAGTGCAAACAATCACTCTGATTTCTTTGAGCTCTGTACAGCTTGAGGACAGTAAGAGTATTTCCGAAGCACTCAAGTGCTTTTCTTTAGAGATCCATAAGTAATTAGGGGCAAAGTTGTTACTAGATATTTTCCCTTGGCAGAGAAATCTGGCACAGCTGATAGGAAAAAAAGAACTTGAGGTAACCTGTTGACATCCAAACAATTATGGACTGCTCCAGCCTATGCTTTGTTTGTGACTACAAGGGAAGAGAGTACAGGTTCTAAGCTCCACTGCATGTTCTGTGATATAATGTCAGACTAACATCACCGATAGCCAGCAACACTGCTGCACTGCAACTTACCTTCCAGAAGAATTAAGCAGTAGTTTCACACTAATGGGACTGAGTACCTGTGTGGCAGAGGCACTTTCCTATAATGCAGTCACTCTTTAAATAAGCAACTGGAGTTTCCTGGAGACCTTGCTGTGACTGCTGTTAAATAGGTTCCTTGATCTTTGGCCCTCAAACAGGAAATAGTGGGATGAAACTTCTGGACACAGCTCCTTTCATAATCCAGCCTCATTGCTGTGACTGTCAACGAAGGAAGGTGGAGTGACACTAATTGGGGCAGTCCTGAGTCTTATACAGATTTGTGGGTTCCTTTTTCATAACACTGAGAACTTTAAGGGGCAGCTGAAAACAAGTTCTTTAGTGCTGGTATTGCCAGGTCAAGAGGGGACCTGGCAGCATAGGGGTCATCCTCTATGTTCACCAAACTTGTACCATTACCCAATAGCTCATTTGTGTTATGTCCTCCTGTTTCTGTTTCTGTAGCTATGGAGGAGAGAGCAATTCAGCGGGCAGAACGGAGGAGGAAACTAGAAGAAGCTAAACAACAAAGAGAAGAGGAAAAAATGGTATGAACAGTGGGAAAAATGAAAGACACTCACACTATTCCAGTGACAAGAAATGCTTTTCTAACCTCAAAAACCCAGGGACCAAGAAAAATCCCTTTAGTATCTAAATGGAGTTCTACAGCTTGTCAGAAAGCAGATGTAGCATACATAAAAAAATGTTCCTGCTACACTTGTATTCAGGGAACCCACTAGCCTTTCCATATCACGTATCACTTTGTGTTGATGCAGCTGCAATTCTAGAAGCAGTCTCCCTCGCCACCCTCCAGCACTTTTTCACACTTACCTTATGACCTTAACTGTCCTTGCCAAGGATGGGAAGAATGCAAAGATCCGCTTGATTGGACCTGGTAAATGATGGGTGTTCCTTTTCCCTGCTTTTCCTTTCTGGTCACGTGCAGCTTGAAGACATGCAGTCTAACCTAGTAAAAATCCTGCACCTTGGTTTCTAGCAAATCTCTGCTGAAAGGAGAGGATACTGATAATGTTTACATAGTTAATATAGAAATTCCATGATACACATCTAACAGATGAGCCTTCTTAGCTTCAAGACATTAATTAAATCTGTTACTGAGAGCATTAATACTAATTTGCATTAGGAATAGAAAGCTAAGAACCAGGGTCCTAAAACAACCAGTACTTCTTTCTTCTCCAAGCAAGAAGGATGCACATGCATACCTGGAAACTTAAGCAAGCATTAGATATCGCTTTAACCATAGGGTGGGCAGACAAGGTTTAGCTTAGGTTTCTTCAGCTACTGCTGTTGTGATCATAGAGATTAGAGGAAGCACAGTGATTGCAGTCATGCATGGTGGTGTGGGTTTTAGACCTGTAATGCATATGCCAAGAGCAAGAGCTTTGTGGAATGAAAGCAGGTTGAGACAGACAAGGGTCATAGGTGAATATTAACATAGGGCTAAGAAAGATTGCCACATATGGGTAATAGAAAGAACAGTCTTTCCTTCCTCTCTCTTCCACACAGTTCTTTGTCCAGCATGCATCATATCTAATATGTGACAAAGTCTTCTTTCTGGAGTCTCAGATACTAGTCAGTACTAGAAGAATACTGCCTGTCTAGGGGAAGTTTAGAGGCCTGTGTTTTATGAAGAGGTCACGTACACTGAACTAAGTTGTATCTATTTTATCCGTTCCAAGGCTCAGCTGAAGGCTGAAGAGGAGGCACGTCAGAGGAAGGAGGCTGAGGAAAAGGAAGCTCAGCAAGAGAAAAGACGAGAGGAGAAGAGGCAGCAGAAGCTGGTGATCAAACATGTCATCTGTCTCCCCAACTTCAGCAAGGATAGGGAAGAAGAGCCATTACTCACTTGCACTCAGTCAGCAGCCAGTGGTGTGAACTAAAGATCTTTGTTAGTAGAGAAGCATTCCACAGCACCAAATGCATCAACTCACCACCATCTCCCTTTCTAGCAACTTTAGAAGGGCTGTTGGCCAAATGCGTGAGGTATATACTGTCCCCATCTTTGCAGCCAGACTAGAGGTCCCACATGGTGAACATCCAGTGCTGAGCTATGGCCATGTAACCCCCAAAGAGGGTGTGCTCCTTCCAATTGTAGGCTTCTCCAGCAACATAACAATACCAGTCACAGATACACAATTTAGAAGTAAACAAGCCTGACAGATGTATGAAGGGCAACCTTCCATCCAAAGAATGAGAAGCATCCCCTCCTTGGAGCAAGCAATATTCAGCAACCTAGGAATAGCCCCACATCAATCTTGTTACTTACAAACGAGCTGCCCTAGTAACCCAAACAGCGCCACACTTGAAATCCCACAGGAATCCAATCTATAAATACTGTTCTACTTGGACCATTTTAGAATGTTTGACCTTTAACTCTGCGTCTCAAGCAAAAGTAATACTGTACAGTTACGTAATACCCACATACCTTCCCTATTCTTCTATTCTTCTGTGTTTAAGCTAAATTAAGTGATGGATAAAACAATCATTTTTGTACAGGTTTCCGGCCTAGTTTCATAAACACAGGTAGCTACACTTTGAGCTCACCAAAGCACCCCTCTTCACATTGATGAAAGCCCAGCAGAAGGAGGTTCTTGTTACCTCAGTGCTGCTGTCAGCCATAGATTATACAGAGTGTTACTGTAACACCAAACTGCAGTGCTGTGGGAAGGCCCTGTGTTCACATGCGGCCCAAGGAAATGTCTAGGTATATCATCTTCTTCCATGAGGATTTTCAAGACAGCTTGCTTTCTTCTACTGGTTCATGTCTAGTTTGCACTGCTAAAGATAATACAGACCCTTACTTCCTGTCAGGAACTCCAGCTCCAACACAACAACCTTAATGTTCATGTCATCCAGACTGAGTTAAAACTATTGCTCTTCATATTGTAGAAAGAGCTGGAGAAGCAGAGAAGGCTGGAGAAAGAGCAGCAGCTCCAGAAAAAGGCCAGAGATCACTATGAGAAGGCCCTACTGAGAAAACTGGGAATGGTGCCGTGGAAGAAGCTAAGGGAGCAGGCCAAGGAAAACATGATGGTAAGCGCTGTGGATAAAGAAAAGGCCTGGTGCCATGGGAGGAAGGGAAAAAGAATAGATGTAGCAGAAATCTTAATGGGCTTTTAAGACAAAGCAAAAATTCTTGCACACACTGCCCTACACTGGGGCTTTAAATGAACTCATATGACAATAATCGTGAAAGGTCATCACGCTTGTGGGGTTTTTTTTATGTCCTCATTTATAGCTGGTTAAACAGAAGCCGAGAGGAGAGTGAAAAGGATGAATCTCAATCTAATGAAAAGTCATCTTTTGTTAGCTTACACTTGCCTGCAATATTAACTGCCACTTAACTCAATGCCAGTAACACAGTAGAAGTTAGCTTAGCCCCCCTTCCCCCTCTAAAAAGAAAAAAAATAAAATAAAATTGAAGTCTCATGATCTGAGCCTGTCAGTTCTTTTGCACCACAGATCACAGCAAAGCTAGTTAGTAAGATACTGCCAAGCCATTGTATTTAGTTAATGCCAGCCCATCACTAGGAGTTTCATTCTTCCTGGCAGCAGTGCTGGCACAGTGTGGGGCACTGCTTGAGGTAAGACACAAGTGATAATTCAAGTGACCAAAAGTCACCTCTTCTAGCCTTGCCACACCTTCAGTGCAGAATAACTAGTAGCTTCTGAGATCCTGACACATACATCTTGATAATGAAACATTTCTGTATGTGACTGAGTTGGCATGCCTTATCAGTGGTAGACTAATAACACTCAACTGTGTCCTGAAGATTTAGCCAAAGCCCAGGGCTAAACTGGCAAGCTTCTGTTTCAAGTCACAAGAGCTACTTACAGTATTCAACCCAATTCACATAGGTGTCCAGCTGGGAAGAAGCAGAGGGATAGCAGATGCTCTGAAAGTTTGTCCTGCTGTTCAGCATTAAGGATTGGGTTAGACTAAATTGCTAGGCAGTGCCTCTGCTCCACAACAGGTCAAACTGTGTATCAAATTCAAAAGGATTTTATCTAAGAAAGACTCAGCATTCCCTGCTTTTGGGAACTTACCATACAAGTTGCTCCAGTTGTCAGACAACTGCATTTTAGGGTTCCCCAAAAGCTGGGCTAATATAATATTGTATCTGGTTTTCAGAACACACACGTTGTTCCAGGTAACCAGCTGCCTTTTCTGTTACCTTTGTTCAGGTGGCCCAAAGGCACTACTGCTTAAGTCTGCAGAGGAAATGCCTGATGAGTTGGTTGCAACACACCCAGGAGACACTCATGGAGAAAGTGTCTCAGGCTGAGGACTTCTTCTCCCACACATTGATCAGATGGTGCTTCAGGAACTGGCTAAAGGTTTACTTTCTCCGCTATAGAGAAACAACACCAAGGGAGCCTGCTGCTGCCATACTTTCTCATCACACACTTGCTTACAGACCTGCAGCCCAGCCTTTGCTGGGTTATGCTGTCCTCATTCCAGCACCACCATTCCCTTCCTCAGAGATCTTCTTTCAGCTCTACACTCCCCATCATTCTCTTCAGTTTAGGACACTCCTACACTCCCCACATCCACCTGTACACGCTCTATCGCTGTTACCCACTGATTTCCATCCAACTCCTGTTCCTATTACCTTTTACAGTCACTGTCTCAGTGCTGCTCTGTATGTGCTTATTGGGATGGGGAATTGGGAAGAAGCTGCCATTCTTACCTTCTTCTGTCTTCCTTCCCCAGTACAAAGTTTACCTCTCCACTCTGGAGAAGAAAGCAAGTGCTCTCCATGCAGTCTGCCTTAAGAGGAAGTGTTTCTGGGCATGGTTTGATCTGATCATGGAGGAAAAAAGCACCTTAAGAGAGAAGCTGAAGATTGCTACTGAACACTGTAACAAGTAAGCACATTTCCCTTACCAGCAGTTTTTTTATACACAGGTTTAATTCCACCCCACAGAATATTTTAGGGACTCTGCTTTTGATGGGGCAATGATCTTTTCCCCAAGATTATGTGAAGTGGATTATATACTACTGGAATTTTGTTTCTGTGATATGAACAGACAACAGCAGAGATTAATAGTTAAAAAAAAAAAAAAAAAAAAAAAGTCCATACAGCCCAGAAAAGGAAGTTTAGTCATATCCTTTGCAGGACTTTTAAACCTGCTGGAAGAAAATACAGTGAAAGCAGTTAAGTGGCTGAAACTTTCTAAGCTAATTAGCAGATTGGGCCATGCAGCTTCCTCTAAACTCAGAAAAACAGTTATACCAAGCAATGATTGTGCAGGAATTACATTATATTGTTTTGTCCACAGTGAATGATTTGGTTTACAAATCCAGAGTTGATTAACTAGAAACCCTGCTTAGGGAATCATTCTGTTTCTGCTATCATGAGCCTAATTTGACAGGAAAAAACACAGCAAACAGTTCTACTGATCACAATTGGAGCTAGATGCAGCTGTCCCACAACTGCATCAACTGTGCATTTTAACAGGAAGAAAAGAACTACTGTCAGAGTTCAGCAGAAAACAGAAACATGCTCACCTATCTGACCACAAATGTATGTCAGCTACACAGTCACCGATAGGAATGTACTTGTGTACATCTTTCCATTCATGCTTCTCCTGAATGAATAAGTTGCTTTCAGAGACCCTGTTTATTCTTATTCTTTAAGAAATATCTTTTGTCTTCAGAGCGCTGAGCACACACAAGCTAATGATTCTTGTCAGAAAGAAGAAAAAAATCCTTGCGGGAGAGGGATGGAGAATGTGTTATTTTTCTCTAGGATGACTGACATATTAATGAAATGGTATACATGTACACACGTTCAAGGTGTCACAGTTCTAACAAGCTGCAGAAAGGTCGAATCCCACAGGTATTTCAGGGGAATTTCCCCTCAAATAGAGGTCATCCTTTATCTGGTCCTCTAAGCACACATCTAGGGACTCTGTTCTTTATGTTCCTAATTTCTTTCAGGAGACTCCTGCTTGATGCATTCAAGGCTTGGAGGCAGTACCCACTACTGATGAAAAAGGAAAGAGAGAGAGAGGAAAGGAGGAACCAGCTACGAAGGAGAGTAGCTGAAATTCTTCCTGACTTCCAAACATGACAGAAGAAACTGAAAGGAGACTGGGAAGATGGACAAGAGATCTCATTCTGTTCAGTGTTATCTTTCTTCCAGTTGAAACAAATTCAAGATGAAGTTCTGTTCAGTGCAAATGGTAGTCTTACAGCCAAAGCAAGTTCCCTGGGGCCAAACCAAGTGTATATGGAACCTAGTTTGATGTTTTTACTTTGGACTTGAGGGAGAGTTCTTCCCCATGAGATTCTCCCAAGACGAAGTCTCCATAGGGATTTATGGGCTGGTAGCAGCAAGGCTGAGGTAGCCATAGCATTTCAGGCTGAGACCGTTTCTGCACACAAAAGCTGCAACCCTGACATTAATCCACCCCCATCTCAGGAAGCACAGAACTCAGAACTGAGATGTACCTATTAAGCAGAAACCTTGGTGCTTTTCCGTTGCCAGTACTCCACAGAACAACAAATTGACCAGAGAGCAAATAGACTTGACTAGCAGCTGATCCCTGCTAACCACTGCTGTGAACTTGGCCACACAAAGAACAGATTTTAGCTAATTGTGCCAGGGAAGTTTGGATGGGAGGAGAAAGAGGAGCTGTTTGTGCAAATCCTGTTTACTAACAGACTAGATCACAGCATCACATATGGATAGTCTAAAACCTGGACTTTTACAGTGACTGTCTAGTTTGTAGTGTTGTCCAGTTCAGAGGCATGGTGCTTTGATTTTGGTAGCAAGTGGTTATTCCAGGTTTATGAACCTCTTACGATAGAATGGCTTAGGTTAGAGGGGATCTTAAAGATCATCTAGTTCCAACCCTCTGTCAACCATCACATCTGTCTGTTAAGAATCCTAGCCAATCTGGTCCTGTATATCTCCAGAGATGGGGCATCCACAGCCTCTCTGGGCAGCCTGTGCCAGTACACCTCACTACCCTCTGAGTAAAATAATTCTTCCTACCATCTAACCTGAATCTGCTCTCTTTTAGTTTAAAGCCATTACCCCTTGTCCTATCACTATAGGACTATATGTGTAAAAAGTCAGTCTCCCTCCTGCTTCTAAGCTTCCCTCCTGGAGCTTCCTGGAAGACCACAGTGAGGTCTCCCAAGAGCCTTCTCTACTCCGAGCTAAACAAGCCAAACTCCCTCAACCTTCTTTCATAGGAGAGGTGCTCCAGCCATTTGATTATCTTCATGGTGCGCTCCTCAGGACCTGCTTCAACAGCTCTACATCCTTCTTATACTAGGGACCCCAGGCTTGGACACAGTACTGCAGATGGGCCTCATGAGTGTACAGTAGAGGAGAACAATCCCCTTCCTCTCTCTACTGGCCATTCCTCTTTGGGTGCAACCCAGGATTCCATTGGCCTTTTAGACTGCAAGCACACACACCGATGGCTCATGTCCAGCCTTTTGTCCATCAGGACTCCCAAGTCCTTCTTCACAGGGCTGCTCTTAATGAGTTCTTCTCCTAGTCTGTACTTGTATATGGGATTGCCTCCCTCCAAGTGCAAAACGTCACACTTGGCCTCGTTAAACCTCCTTAGATTCTCATTTGCCTACTTCTCAAGCATGCCTAGGTCCCTCGGGATGACATCCCTGCCTTCTATTGTGTCCTCTTGCTTCATGTCTGTCATGTAAACATTTTCCAGGCTGGTTCACTGTAATATTTAAAGATTCATTGTGCAAGTGTATCTAGGCCTTTTCACTTGACCCATACCTCAAACAAGAAAAATACTGACTGTTTTTACATAAGCTAAAACTGACATAATCAAAAGGAAGGTTTTTTATAAGTCTAACCTTAACCTGCAGCATAGTGCAGATACAGTAATGCAGCTAAGGTACAGTATGTCTTTTCTCAGCAGTAGCATAAGGGAGGAATCTGGAAATGCTTTCCCCTCCTCATGAGATAGGTGAAGTTGTCTCCAAAATAGCTTGGCAATATGGAAAACACCAGGGCAAAGCAAGGAAGGTGGCAGTTTACTGTTACCCATTGTACTGGATAATTTTCTTAATCCTGTATATGCACTGAACGTTTTCAATAAACCCAAATCTGAAATGAGCGTAACCAGGTTTTCAGTGTCAGTGTGACAGAAGCTGACTGAATGGCACTAGACTGGAGTCTGTGTCTAGGGAACATGGACCAGAGCTAAGCACCACTGATTAAGCAGTGTAGGACAGGCCAGTTTCCGAAACTCAAGAAACTTCAATTTCAGGAGATAGTCTGTCCAGAGAGCCTCCCCTCTCACACAAGCTGGGCTGTCCAACTGACTGTCATTGTCTTTCTGAAGATGTCTGCTATGTCTGGGCTGCCTCCCTCCCCAAAATGTTAACATCTACCACTCTCCCCACGGCAGATGACAGACCTGACCACCAGCAGGTCAGATGAGCTTGCTATCCAAGTGCAGGGAGCTGAAGGTGCGTGCCCACACAGAGCGTGGGCGAGTACAGACCATCTGGCTGCATTAAAAGCAGATTGCAAGAGGAAGCTACAAGCTGAGAGAGTTGAATAACTCATCTTGCAGAGGGGGAAATAGGCACTGCAGAAGGGTGGTATATCTTGCAAAGGACTGAGCCAAGGAGGCTAGCCATAGGCTAAGCAGAGCTGAATCTCTCACATGTTAAAAGGGTACGGCATAGAACCAGCTGCTCAGGAGTGCATCTGGTTTACTGAACTGTGGATTCTTCCTCCAACAATGCCATAGTTGTGCATTTTGTGCCCACTCACCAGCCATGAAAATAATGCTGCTTCTGTAGAGCATGACTGTACTTCAGGTGGGGGGGGGGGGAGGGTGAGTCAGCACTTGCTTTTGAAGAGTATTGAAGACAAAGACCAGTCTTATCTTCTGGGGTTTTCTTCTATTCTTAGTAGTTCTGACCAAGATTCTCCCACTGTCCCAAGATGCTCTTCTGTTGTATTGTTCTAGCAGCAAAAAGCCAAAAGAAGATCCAGGAAGGTGTACTTCAGCACCCGTTTTGTCATTGCTGCAGCTAATCCCATTGAAAAAGGCATTTTCACTTCGGTATAACAGCAAATTCAGAACCGTAATCTGATCACAAGCTGCCCTTCTCCTTATCCCCATTCAACACCTGCTCTGCTGAGTTCTTTCATGTCTTCCCAAAAATCCTTGTCTACACCCAACACAAGTCTGGCTACTGCTGCTGAAAAGTCTTCATTGTCAGCAAGCACAAAGCAATCTTCAAAGAGAAATTGCTAAACAGCTGAAAGAAGTGCCACCAGGCAAATCAAAGCAGAGCTCTGGGAACAATCAAAGGCACCTGTTACTCTATTTTATCAAAAGTCATCTTGCCTTTCAAGAGATGTGTCATTTGATCCTTCTGGTATCTTGGGACATGTCTTCCCACTACCTGCACAAAGAATATCCATGTCATTTCCAAGCATGGCTTAGAAAAGAGTTTAAAGGAAAAAACTATTCCTATTCAGGGTTCTAGATGCACTGCAAGGGCAGGTACAGGAGAGAAAGCAAGACATTGGATGGCAGGATTCTAAATTCAAGGCCCTGCTTCAAATTCCCACTGGAGGGGGTATTCCTAACTTCTACAGTGATGAGAACTGCCAACCACGTCTGTTTCATCCCAACGTGAAAAGACCTGAAAGTCAATAGTTGAAGAACTGCAAGAATATCTATTTCCAAATGCCTCCTTAGCCTGCTGCTCCCTTGTTCCTATGCCCACTTCACAGCTAAGTAGCCAGGAGATGGTGGCACTTTTTGGATGTTTGACCTGGCTGTGTGCATTGGCATAAATCAACAGGCAACTTCACAGATGATTTCTGATAATTTATTTTGATTTATAATTGCATCTATTTGAAATCATTGGATACAGTATACTATAGACACACACACACACACCAGTCCTTTCAACAAAGCTCACAAATGTTTCATGAAATTCTTCCTAAAACTTTGGCAGGGGGGAAAGAAAAACCAAAACAGAAACAAGAAGATCTCACAAGACACACTCTACTCTCCAAGGCAGACAGTTCTTCCAGAGCATGTCATTCTTAGTACTGTAATTAAACGCGGTTCATGAAGATTTTGGGAGGCTGAATTTCCACATTTCAGGAAGAACCTCACCTGTCCAAAGATTTCTGCTGTACATACCATAGTAGTGGAAGAAAATCTTAATAAAACAAGAGTTCTTCATTGAAAGCAATATAGGAAAACATCCATAATCACACACACTTTCTGCCCTAATGAGGCAATATACATTCATATAGAAGGAAAACATCAAGCACATTATTAAGACATTAGGCAATGAGGCAGTATCCATTTTAACTGTAGAAGAACTTTTATAGCAAATGGTTTCCATTAAGACACTTGAAAGCAACCTACTTCAGAAAAGCACCATCATAGCATGAAGGTCAAATATGATAAGAAATCACAAGCAGCACCAACTTGGGCTCACCAGTGACTCTTGCCATCTGAAGACAAGTTAAATGGAGAAACAGTCTATGTGAGGACCTGTGACTTGTCTACAGTAAGCAGCTCAGTTTAAGATGACAAAGTTAAGAATGCCAAGCCACCATTTACACAGTGTATCTAATGGTGTACAGCTCTTAGTACAGTCACCAAACAACAGGGTGCTAGTATTTGTACACAGGGGCCTTAACACTAGGACAGCAGCAACATTAGAACCCTGGCCCTTCTAGAAAACCAAACCAGTCATGAAAAAACAAAAGGTCATGGTTAAAGCAAGATCCACCCATTTCTAATTCTGGGTGAAGAAACATCAAGGCTAGATACCATTCAAATACTTCCCTGCTTCTTATTATCTCTGGGTACTCTCACACAGAAAACTCTGAAATTACCAGCAGCATACTGTTTTCTTATTGCCACACTGATGCATGCTGTTTTACTGGTTTTACAGACTGACTCTCCAGCCCTACCAGGCTGCACTAGTTTTTAACATTTTCCTCCTAGCACAGCCAACATTGAGCTCAGCAATAAAATTTAAAACAAAAATTGCCCTTTCGTGCACAAGATATCACAGCAGTCTGCCTACATTATAAATGAAACAGGAAACGTTGTCCTTAAAGGTCGTCTTCTTAATTCTGAAGGCTATTAAAAGAAGAGCTCCAGTGCATACATTTGAAGCTTTCAACACTTCCACCCTTTTAGACAGGGACGTATCATACTTTCCATCTCTAAAGGTATTCACAAGGTAAATCCTCTCAGCAAGAAGCCAGGAGGATAAACAAAAGCCATGTCCTTAAAGAAAAAGCCACCACTGCTATGCAGACTACAGTGAAGCGAGCTTCCTGCTCACTGGAAAGTCAGCACTGTGCTCTCCTCATACAAAAACCCAGTCTTGCAAGCATTATATTGTCCTGAATGATTCTGACTCCCTCTGGATAGATGCAAAAATAGAACTTAGTTTAAGCACTTTACCCTATATACTGGAGTGGGGTTGATCAAGCATGGCAGGGTTACAATAGTCCAAGGTCCTTGATTCCTAATTTGCACTCAAGTTCACACTGACAATTCCACTGAGAAAGCCTTGGTATAAGTAGTTTAAATTTTCCCACACCAGAGCTCATTAAAAAGCAAGGGACAAGGCTACACCGATGTGCAGGCTGCAAACAATGAAAATCTACCCATGGGAGAGAATGAGTTCAGCAGGGTCAGAAAAACTGCCAGGGGAATTAATCTGTCACCTGCCCAGCTCTGCTTCCTCCCAGCCCAGAGCTGAACTCTGAGAAACCACTTATCACAAATCTGTGAGCACTCCCAGAGCTTGCTCAGTTCACAGGCGTGATTGATGTCTGTGTGTGTAACTCAGAGGAGCAGAAAGGTTGGCTACCTTCACAGCAGGGGGTTTAGTCCAGGTGCTCATTCTGGCTTCATCTTCCCACATGGCAGCAGAACAAGATTTTTTGGGAAGATCACAAGCCTGCTAACCCTGGCTCCAGCTCATCTCAGCAGGCACTGCAAAATGCATATGTTCCACAGAAGCATTTACAGACAACTCACACGGAGGAGAGATCTTTGTATAAAGCTAAACTTCTAGGGTCAGACTCCAGATCCAAACAGTTAGAAGATCATGCTTAGCTGCCAGAGAAATAGCAGAGTCCAGTTGAGTATCTTTAACTTCACACTAGTGCCAGGGAAGTTGTCAGAAATCAAAGCGTGTTAGACAAGAGGCAGGAAGCACAAGGGGTGCCTCCTTTACTTCCTTTAAAGAGCTGCTCGCTGGTTGAAAAGGGGTAAGAAATAAAGGACACTCCGTAAATCAGTAGCTGTTTCTGAACAGCCACATTCCAAGTGCAGCTGTTCCTTGGTTATCTGCTGGTTATAGAAATTGTAGGTGCCATGTGAGGAAACCAAACAGTGCAAAGAGGTGCATGCCCTTTACCTTAAACTGGGACACATACTCAGGAGCATACACACCAAATATGGCAGGGATCTCAAGGAACAGTCCCAGTTCTGCTGTCCCTTAGCACCATGTACCATCTATTCTTTAGAGAATATGTACAACAGCACACACTGAATTTGCATCACACAAGCAACACCCCCTAATTGCCTACCACACAAGCAGAAGCTGGGCAAGTTTGATCTGTGAAAATTGCACACGTATCCGAAGGCATCATTAACTAAGGTGAGGCTCTTACAACTGCTTCTGCATCTTAGGCTCACGCCATAACTCTCATGCCACAGTCCCAGACTTTTCCAGCCAGACCTTTCTGCAGGGCCAACACACAGAAAGGATTTAAAATGAAAAACAACAAAAATCACACTCCCAAGAGGGTAGAAGCCATCACCACTAAAACCTTCTGATTTCAGCTGAAGCTCAAGTCTAGGCAATAATACAGTTGCAGGCTGCTGGAGGACACGCAGTCTTCTTGACCAACAGAATTAATACATTCATCTACGTGCCACTGTGGGTCACCTACCCCAAAAGCTGCCAGCTCCAAAGCATCCTCTCCAACTCTCTACATAAGCAGACACCAAACTGTTCCTCATCTTCCTGGTTTGAGAAAACCACAGTCAGGCACCAGGGCAACTCCCCAGTGACTGGGTTCAGAAAAGACCACATCATTCTTATTAGCAACACAATTAATCAAAACGTTGCTTACCAAAACCATTAGCAACAAAGTCAATTCTCCCACAGACTCCCTCCTCCTTGAGAGGGAGGGAGTAGGGCAGTTCCTGTAAAGCAACAGCATCAGGCAGCAGTCTGTTCTCCCCTCACAGTCAAACATCACGTGTTTCTTCAAAATATTTTCCTTCTTACTCTGTATATTTACACCTGCTGTCTCATGTCAGAATCCATAATCAGAGCAGAAATATTTTGAGGGAGATGAGACAAGCCATCAAACCAACACAAACTCAGCTTACAAAAAAGAATGATGAGATCAAAGATGACACTCTTCTCACCCAGTCAGAGAGACAGGTCAAGTGACAAGAGGATCTTACAATACCCTACAGGAATGTTGCTCACAAAGGCACTTAATACAAGCAATAGCATGTATACAGCTGGATGAGATAGAAGAAAAAGAAAAATGCACCAGAGATGATGGAGCACTCAGTGACTGCCTGAGCAGTCTTTTTTTTTTTTTTCTTTCAACTAAACAGCATGGCTTCTGCACCAGTCCATCTGTTTTCTATATTAAAAGTTCACTCTTCTAACAACACTGAAGCGTTGCATGTAGGTACAAGCCAGAGATTCCTCAGGCTGCAAAAAACAGCATACAGTCTGAAATCCAACAGCAGGTTCCCGTTGATGCCAGAGTTCAAACCTAATGAAAACTCAAGTTTTTATAACCTTGTGCTCTTCTTCCTGCTGAGCTGCACAAAGTTTCCCACAGTGCAAAGAGACAGCGGGTTCCCGCTCTCCAGGTTTGTGCATATGGCTTACTGCTTTCCACATCCTATTGCTGGCTGATGGCACACAAAGAATCATTTTTGCTTGGGAAAGCCTCTGATGTCTGCGATGGGATGGGCAGCCCATACACCAACCACAAAGGAAAGGTGTAGAGGAGGAAGTTCTAGTGGAAGGGGCCGTTCCCCTGCTAAGGAAAGTCAGTCAACGTCATCTGCAGAAAAAAGGGTGTCACACAATGTCTTCAGCAGAGCGCTGCTGGTGGGGAGAGCCCAGGCTCAAGAAATGGCCCCAGTTGCATAGAAAGCCCCTGTTATATTGGCCAGTGTCTATCACTAACCCACCCAGGAGCCTGCGCCCAGCGTTGTCCCGCAGAGCCAGCCGAGCTTCCCTCTCAGTCACGTTGTAGCTGATGTTCAACAGCTGGATAAGGAGGATGTATCCCATGCCAATTGTTACAATAGCACAGTACCACACACAGGTGAACGACAGAGCAGAGCTGGCAGCAGGGAAAAAGATGGGAAGGAAGCCATTTAGTTTCGGAGCAGCTGCTTTACAGTGACTTTCCCTGGTAATCACTAGTCTTTCAAATCCCTGTCTACATCTGCCACAGTGATCTCACTTTGCTGCTTTCGTCACATAATCCTTGAAGGCTTTCTCAAAATTAAAGCTTTGTGGCATATTTAATGACAGCTTTTAGCAATACCAGAGCTACTCTTGCACATTCCTTTGGTACTACCTAGCACTTCACTCTTACTGCTGTAAAGTCCTTACTTAAGGAAACAACAGCACTCATGCTTGACAGATGATGAAGTACAGAAGAAGGCAGAGTCACTCGTGCTGCTGTATTCTATACAGCAGTGGTAGAACGAGTCTCTAAACATGTGTTTGAAGCTCCTCACCCTGCTCCCAGCCAGACAAAGCATGTTAACGCTGTATGAGCAGATAACTTGAAGTGACAAAGCCATTAGACAAATGCCATCTCCTTCCTCAGTGAGACAGCATACCGAATCCAGACTGTTGGACTATTGGCATTAACTGCCAACAAACATCTAAAATGTCTGTCTACACAGGACACTAAATAAAGATTTTTAAGTCCCAGCTTCTCCACCAATTTGCTCAAACTGTGAGCTCTCTCACAGGCTCCCATCCTTGGTAAAAGCAGAGATGTATCCCTGCTTTCCAGAGCCATTTAAGGAGCACATCAAGATCAGGTCTGACAGCCAATAGCACTGGTCCTGAGAACACACTGAAGAATAGCTAAGAAGCTAAGCTGCCTGATCATGTACAAGTTCTCTACCCAGTTCTCTCACCTGTAGTCAGAATAGGCCCCAGGGCAGTAGAACAATGCTGTGAATGGGGTTCGTCCCCTGCAGATGGTGTCCAGAGTCAACATAATCCCATACAGAGAGGTGAGCATGAAGAAGAACAGTGCAAGGATGAATGCTTGGTGGTTCTGCTCCCCTACACAGCTGTTAATCCTCCAAAAAGGAAAGAAAAAAAAGATTACTTTAAGGGGGAAAAAATAAGCTGGCTTCTCTTTCCTCCTCCTTCCCCCAGTCATCAGAGAATCTGATTTCTAAGGTCTCACTGCAACACAGGCAGCTTCAAAGCAGCTTTATAGCTTTTTATAGAAAGCTTATAGGCACAAATCAATAGACCAGCAAGGCAGGAGTGGTGAACTGTGTACCCCAGGAACTTTCAGGTACCCATAGCTGAAACACTCATACCCTGCTGCTCCATGGTTACAGTGCTGTGGTGATAACAGCTTTGGTTTCCCTTCATACATGAAAAGCAACCCCATTTCATAGGGTCTGGGAAAAAAAAAAAAAAAAAAAAAAAAAGCTAACTTAAAAGGAAGAAAAGAAACAGAAAACACACATTTTCAGCAACGCCAAACATACCAGACACAGTGATGATCCAGTCTCCTCACACACCTGCCACACAGCCGGCAGTGCCCTGCTCGGGCCGGCCTGACCAGCTGGCATTTGGCACACCAGTCCATTTTCACACCTTCCCGCTCCTCAGCCAGCACTCTGGAGTAGCCTTTGGTCTCCCCATTCACAGAATGGCCACTGGCAGCAGCTCCATGGAGCCCATTGGAGCTCCCTCGAACGTTCTTGTTGGGAAAAGCCTGCTGGGATGGCCTGTCATCACCCGCTGAGATGGGAAGGTAGCCAGGGTCCTTCTTGGCTCGCGACAAAGCCGCAAGCATAAGAATGAGCCCACAGGTGAGAAGCGTCACTTGGGAATACCCCACGTGGCCTCGAGGAACCACCTCCTGGAGAAAAACATAGTACATGTAGGCCAGGGAGAACAGTCCCAGGCTCAGGAAGAAGAGAGTCCGCTCCTTCCTCCTGTGGGTGAGGTAGTAATACCACAGCACCACGGCGGGAAGCGATGTCAGCACCACCAGCCCCAGCAGGAAGTGCAGAGCTGCGATATGCAGGAAGACGGGGAGCAGGACCATGGGCGGCACGAGGCTGACGTTAACCTTCACAGCCCCGGCAAACCAAGGGACGCGGCATCGGTCCGCAACGGTGTCGGCGATTCTCTCCAACGCTCCTGGGGGCAGGGATCTGCAGGTCAGCCACCTGTTCGGGAAAAGCGTCGCTAGCGAGCGGGCAGATGTGTATACGTACCTCTGCGGCGTCCTCTTCGCCCCCATCCCATCCCATCGCGGGGTCCGCCACCGCGCACCCGGCCCAACCGGCTCCCCTCCCACTCACGGCCGTTCGCCCTTCGTTTCCTCCTTCATCGCAGGGGGCCGCAAAGTTCCCCGACGGCCGCTGAGAGCCGAGCCCCCGCTCCACGCCCGCCTCCCCCGGCGCCTCGGCCGCGCGGAAGGCAGCCCCGGACGCAGAAGGAAGGAGAGGGGCTGCCGGCTGTCCGCTCCCGCGCGGCTGCCGGAACCCCGAGGGCGACCAACGGCCGCCGCTTGAGGAGCAGCGCGCGGGGCCGCTACCTGTCGCAGCCCTCGTCCAGCTCCTCGCAGTCGCAGCAGCACGCCGCCAGGTGGTTCCGCTCACCCCTCCGGTCCACGTACTCGCAGCAGCACAGCGGCTCCTCCATCTCCGCCCGCCTCGCCCCGGCCCGAAGCCGACGGAGAGAGACGGACGGGGAGGGGAGGGGCGCGGCCGCACCTCTCCCGCCCCTCCGCCGCAGGTGCCTCGCGCCCGCCCCCGCCTCCTGCCCGACGGCCCCGCCCCCTCCCGCCGAGCCCCCCCGCGATTGGCCGCCCGCTGCCCCGGCCCCTCCCCGGCGCGGAGGCGGGGGGTGAGGGACCCCCCTTCCCTCAGGGCCCGTCCACCTGACGGCGCGGCGGCCCAATGCCGGCGCGGGAGAGGCGGGGCCGCCGTGACGTGACGGCACCTGGCTTAAAGAGACAGCGCAACAGGTGGCGGCCGCGGCACGGCGTGCCGAAGGGCGGAAGGCGGGCGTCCCTCTCCACACACGGGAAGCGAAAGGCGGCAGAGCGTGGCTAGGAAACCTCCCATGGGGAAAGGGAAAGCCGCTGAGGAAGGAAAGGGCTCAAAGAAGGTAGGGTTGTCGACATTACAGAACAGTAGGGATTGGAAGGGACCTCCAGAGATCATCTGATCCAACCCTCCTCCTTCCTGCTCGGTTAATTCATTAGAGAAATACTCATCCTTGGAGATGGTGACTTCTTGTTACAGGCTCCACCTGTCTGAAAAGGGATATCAGTAACCTGTGGGTGTGAAACCGCTACCTGCTGCTCTCCTTCAAAGCACTTCTGGTTGGCCATGGCCCGGGCTGACACCACTGTGACTCCTCCAGCATAAAGGCAGCACTGCTGAGGATCTTCCTTCTCCTCAGCACAGCTGCCCTCTGAGTGTCTGCTACCCACAGATCTTGCTTTGAGCACAGGGCTGGCAGTGAAGGCCAATTACTGAGCTACAGGAGCACAGAGCCCAACTTACTTCTTCTAGAAACCTTTATTCCATGAAGCTTTTGAGCCAAAATAGAAAAAAAAAAAGAGTCCGAAGATGGTTACAATCCCTACTCCACAAGTCCTTAAACACACATCTTCTCTTCTGAGGTCCTGATTCGCAAGCTGCCGTGGGCATTAACTCTCAGTCTTGCTGCTCTGTGTCTTGTTCAAGTGATCAAAGCTTCTTTGGAGCATGGAAAGGGAGAGCTTGAGCTGTGAAAAGAAATAATTGGGGAGCACAATGTGTTAAGTCTGTCTGCTGCAAGGGTCTGGGGCATTGGGAAATTCATGTCTCCCTGCTTCTTTCCTTTTAAGGATTTCACGTGATTTCCTTCTCTCTCTTCCTATAAAGAGCTTAAGAGCTGCTGTAGTGTGCTTTCTTAACAGCTATGCTCTGTGCAGTTTATAATTACTAACAGTAGAGCATGATGAATCTTAACACCCCACTAGACAGTAGCGTGGAAAATAATCTGCCCCACTCGTTTTCAGTCACAGCTGATGCTCATGGAACATCAACTTTCATATTTTCATATCCAGCCCTCCTAGTGCATTTTGCTGCAATTAGATTACTGACACCTCCAAGAAAATAAGGTAACAAAAAGAGTAATATGTCACAACTTCCCAACATGTTATTTGGGATGAAAAAGGTGGCTGAGATCTCACTCCGTCTTTTAGAGATTTTCACACCATGCCTGCATTCAAAAAGGCTAATGCTTCAGAATCTGGAATTGTTTGGGTAGCAGGCAAAGAAACCCAAAAGGGCAAGGAAACCAGGAAATTCATTTCTACAATGAAGCAGCCAGCACTGGAAGCATTTGAAGCTGTGATCAAAATGGTTAACAGAGTAATAGCAATTTTGTGTTAGAGACATGTCTAAACAAGAAATAGAAAAAAGTGTTTTCCTCTACCCTCCTGTAGTGTGTGGGAGAACACAGAGCCAACTGCTGATGGATAGAGGTACATGTGAACTCCTCCACAGCTTTCCTAATCTAATAATTTCTTCTGCCACATTTTGAGATTTATTAAAAGAACTAAAAACCGGAATATTCACAGATTGTAAATACAAACAACATATGCATTTACTGTCCTTCACTTGCTGAACTGCAATTTCAGCCAAGGGGTTTAAAGCTGTCCTGAACTTCAGGACCAGAGACTCACAGCAGTGCTCACCCCACAGCTCATCTGCAGTTTTTATACAGCGTTTGTAGTACAAGAAGAGCCTGGAAATGTAAGTCATTGGCAAAAAGGATCAACTCCATAGCTATGGAGCCTCCCAGGAATATATAGTCTGGAGAATTTATTTAGAAACATTTCACTGAAGCTTTACGTGGCTTTCTGATACCAAGATTAAACAAAAGTTCTCACCAACAGTGGGAAGGAAAAGCTCAGACCAGCCTGCATGGAGAAACCCAGTGATGAGGTGAGCAAGTAGTAATGTTCTGAGACTTGATCTGTTTTGAATAATTCCAATCTTGCTTTGTCATGATTCAGAACTGCATCAGACCTCATCAATAAAGGCACTTTACAGGTTTAAGAAAGTTGATGTGAACATTTAATTTTAGTCCAAAGACAGACCCATCAGAAACATGAACATTTCCTTCACGCCAAATTCAAGCACAGGACAAAACTGAGGCCAAGGGGGCATGGACTTCAGTTAGTATCAGAAAACATTAAAAGAAAAGCTATTCTGGCATGAGGGAAAAAACTTGAGGTATTGAAAAAATGAGTATCACAAGGAAAGCTGGGCAGACTTACCTGTTCAAGCATTTCAATTGAGTCTCTTAGTACTCCCTTCACATGTTTAACCTGTTCCTTATCATATTGAGGGATCTCCTCTTTCGATCCCATTTCTGGGGATATGCTGGAAGAGATTGAGATCGCATCAGAAACATGAAACAAGCACCTCTGTGCCTTCCTATCCAAAAAGAATTGCTCTGTTACCATTGCTGTGACATTGCCAAAAAACATTTTTTCCAAAAGCCACAGAAAAAGGCGTCTGCAATTGATTTTCAATTCCATTTGAGTTGAAGATACTGTCTCAGACCTTTGCAGACAACAGCACCAGAAATAAATGTGCTCACATAACGTCTGCAGATCTTTCTATGAAAGAAGTTACTCCTATCAGTTCTGAGATCTTTGCAATGGGAGATCACTACACTGTCTCCATACTCAAGACCAGGTTATAATTTATGCATGTAGTATATGCAAATAAATAACAAGCAGCAACATCTGAGCCTATTCCATGCGCTTGAAAATAGAAGGCATCTAACACGAAAAAAAAAGGTGAGAGGGAATTTTGCACAAAAGCAGAAGCTAAGAAGCTAAGTAAATCTTCATATTTGAGATCATGCTGGTTCACATAGGATGAAGCAAGTAATTCAGTTCTATGTTCAGCAATACAATATTCACAGAAGATGAGTCACAACAAGGTGATAAATGCAAACTAAGGTTAACACTCCCCCCCCCCAAAAATAAGGAAAAACATCTTTTCTTTAACAAGGAAAATGCAGACTTGTCACTAGATATCCACACAGACTACAGAGAAGTAACAAGTCATAGCAGCTTTTGAAAACTCACCACCAAGATTCACTGTTTGAAATTTCTTTCTTTCTATCAGATTCTGCAATAATCTGAGAAAGAACAAAAACTAAGATTGTGAATTCAACTTACTTCAAAGAGCTCTCTTCCTGAAGCTGGACGTGATAGAGGGACTGAGCTGCATGCTCTATCTTTGACAGCTTGAGAAACAGTGTTATATTGAGCAAAACCAAGAGCAGCAAACTGTAGAGACCAGAAACATGAAGTCAGACAGAGTTTATATTATTACTGTTACAGTGCTACAGAAGGAAGAGCTGGGCTACAAACATCTAGGAAAAGAAAATCCCTCTGGGGCAAAAATAACTGCGCCAGCACTATACTGAAGGTAAGATTTATCTAGATAATTCTTAGCAATTAGCTTTAAGTTGCAACCTGTAGGAAGTGACAATAGTGCCTCCTCTTGGACCTTTCAGAGGTAGGAACGAATAAATTTTAAGAATTTTTTGTAGGCTCAAACATACAGAGACCTGAAAAGTAGGCCAGTTTGACAAATCAGCATTTTAATTTTGCATGTCCTTTCTGAAGTCAATCCACCCCTCTCTTTTACCCATAAGCTCCTGTATTTACACTCCATGTAGGTTAGGATTGGTCATGCTACATGGAACGTCAACATGCAAGTGAGGTAGGTACAGGCAAATAAAAACCAAGATAAGCTCGAGTTAAGCCATGTTTTAATGCAAGTAAGTACTTACAAGACACTCATTACTACAATGATGGTAGTGGTCCTACTAATAGCATCTCTTTTCCTTCCTATAGGGCATGGAAGAGAAGGTGGTTAAAAAGTACTGAAGAACATTTCTAATGCACGTCTGCATATACACATCAGTGCTCAGAATTTTATACAGAGTATGTGACATAACAGATCACTTGGGTGCATAAGAGTCTCTCCAGAATTCACTACTCACTTCTGTAGCCATCTCAGACAAGTCAGCTAGACATGCTCTTTTATTAGGAAGAAGATTCCCTCACTTCAGTATGCTGCAGAGAACAGCTCTAGGATAGGTTAACATTAAACCCAGGTAGCCTGAGAATGCTACAGTCCACCCATTGCTGTCATTTAGCACATACACCCTTAGTCACACACATTAGTAGAGATGCTCTGCAACATGGCTCTCCTCTAATTGTTCTCCTGGCCATATTAGTCTTTCTGCCAAGTAATGCAAAATGAAATTCTCTTGTAACTTGTCTAGTCTGGGCCAGCTACATTTATGTGCTGACCTGACGACAGATCTTGAGAAGGCAGGCTGTCAGACAATGTTTATCTAATGAGGACAGGAGGTGTGTGTGTCCTCTCCAAGCTAAGTAGCAGTCACCTTCTTAATTGAGCAGGTTGATTTTTAATTACTTGATCTCCTAAACAGTTCCTTACATTGATATTTCCTGTCCTAAATGAGGGGCATATATCAAAGCTGTTGCAGCATACACTGAGACACACAGTCACCTTAAAAGTTGGAGCAGGAGTGGCAAAATTAAGCTTTCAGGAAGTAATCTCAGCTGAGGAAAGAGGCCACCACATCTGCTGTTGAACCAAATGCTCTCTTGCTGCTACATCAGCATTGTCTTTCCGCTCTAGGAAACAGCATTTGCTCCTGCTTCAGTGTTTACAATTCAAGTTGTGTCATGAAATCCACCACTCTCTGGTAAACATAAGTGAACCAGATGTTCCTCATCTCTTTAAGTGTAGCTAATATTGTAAATGCCGGTACAATACAGAGGCTAAGTCTGTCACGCTTAGTGGCAAAAGTACTCCAAGAAATGCTTCAGTGACCCAGAAGTTACAGGAAGAGACAGGAAATGGACTCTCTAACATTACCAAAAAATGTAAGTATGAAGTGATAGGATCAAGAGGTAATCAATATTGACTCATCTAATGACTTGGATGTGCAACTTGAAGAAATTACGCATAGCAATTTTTCAGCAACTTAGCAAAATTCAGATTACATTTCTCATTCCATCTCATTTTCAATACTGTGCAGGGACAGTGCAACATTTTAGAATTTCAATCCATTTTCATAAGACAGAAGGTAGGATTAAGTTTGATTTCATGACATATAACAACATAATAGTGACTATGTGTGTTTTTGGTCTGTTTTACACAAGGCTGAACAGTCTACACATTTTCTGTCACGCCAGTTAGATAAAGATGAAAGCAGCATATGCAGCAGCACTGATCTTGCATTATTATAAAAGTTAAACTTTCTTGAACACACATTACTGAAAATAATGAATGTAAGAATTCCTACCTATGATGCTACCCTGGGACTCTAGCCCCATGTCACCAGAGGAGTGCTGGGAAGAGCGTTTGGGAAGTGATTCTGCCAGACTCCGGTGTAAAGTGCGTCGTCTTCGTCTCAGGGCAACTAATTTTCCAGAGTCTTCTATGGATTGATTAATTGCATACTCCTCCATTAGCAGTTCTGATTCTGTAGTGGAAAAATAAGGTTTCTGAACTTCAAAAAGGAATGTTGGAAAGCCTAGCACTAACGACTTACATTGCAAGTGACATGTTTGTGGTGGTAATAAGAAAAAGCACATCTACCACACCCTAACCTACACTGTCTGTCCTCTTTGCTATATGGCACTTGTATGCTTTTCAGATATGACGTGTACACAGTCTCTGCAGGATTGTTTAATAACATATTAAGCAGCAGTTGGAAGAACACATCAAGACACTGTTAGACTGAGACCAGGAATTGTGTCAGACTGCGAGCCAGCAGCCAGAGCTGGCCAGGCTGTTAACAGACATAACCAAGGAGCCTGCCAAGTGCCACTACTCTTCTCATACCCACAAGCAAGGAAATACTTGTGTTAAAGACAGAGGCACGCCGTTGAGAGTAACAGCTTTTCTCCCATTCCTCATGCATCCTCCAGAAAGCAATTGCTGACAAGTTATACAGGAGTTCTTGGCTACCAGGATTATTGATTTATTTATTTTTACACACTCCAGAATTGAAAAGTATATTGATGACAGGAAATTCTTCCGAGTGCTGCCTTCCTTTCAAACCATTATTTAAGGAATCAAGTTTGACATACACGAAAACACACAAAGGAAAAAAGAAAGCCTCCTTACTTCAATAAAAAGAAGAAAATGCCTCACCAAGTTGTTTGAAGTTCTCTTGTATCCCTCCCCAGGTGTTCTTCTCAATTACAGATTTGACAAGGCCCCAAGGCTGCTTTTTGTACTTTACTTCTGCAGAAACCCTAATAAACAGAATGCAAATAGTGAAGAAAGGAAGAAAAAGAATGAAAAACAATAGTGCTGTGTTAGGACAGCACAGCAATAGTAGAAATTTCTCATCGGAGGGAAGCCTCCAGCTTACATCCATAGCCTGAAATACCAACTGGAACTGCCTCAACTTTCCACCTGAGCAGCTCTTAGACTGAACTGAAGCAAGAAACAGATGCACGTAAAGACAACATATCCAGTTAAAGCCTCAGGAGATGTGAATGTCCAAATCACTGGAAAGAACTTTTGTTTTTTCTTCAGGCTCAGAGGAAAAGGGAATTTCTCTTCTGTGAACTGTTCTGATTTTAACAAGCATTTGAAATAGCCTTACGAAGTCCTACTTTTTACTCTGTATGTGCATTCATGATATAATACATGAGGCACAGCAATGTAAGCATGTGAAACTACCAACTATGCATCCAGTACTAAGAAGCTACCTTGAGCAGATAAATTGTCTCTTAAGAAGCACAGAGAGGAAATAGCATTCCTGTCTTGTGTTTCCCAGGTTATGCTAGTCAATATTGCTTCTAGAATGGAAAGGTACTCAACTAGAAGTAGTCCTCTGCAGGGTTCTAACAACTGAATGAATCCCAAAGCTCTTCATAAAGATAAAAGGACAATGATAGTCCACAATCTTTATTTATTAAGATCAAGAACACTAACCTTACTGGAATGCACACTTCTCTCCAACTTTTTTTTTTTTTTTTTACATAATCATCCCAAGCCAAACTCCTACTCTAACAAAACAGCATATTTCAATTAATTTTTGAACCATTTTAAACTGTATAAAGCCAGCTGTAATACCAGCATGCACATTCTGTTCTATATAAGCATGCTACAAAGACTGTAGTCAAACCCCTGGCTTTTGCACTTATTCTAGGGTTGTCTTGTTTCTCAGATAAAACAAATACAGCCATCAAAAAAGATGAATGACTCACTCACTCAGAGTGGCTGTTCAAGGACTCTTCCTTTTTCCACCCAGTGAGGGAGGGAGTCTTCAGTACTTTTATAGCCCAAGATAAGCCAGAAGGAAAATTAGACTTGCATGCCTTTCCTTACCTTATGTTCTGATGAAGTTTGAGACAAAAGGACTTGAAGAAAAACTACCATAGATGACATAGTCTGTCACACAAATGCAGTGGACAAGTAACTTTATCACTTCAGGTGTTTTCAACAAATGGGAGAAGAGAAGGAAGTATATTAAGACTCCTCCATCTACTCTGATGGTAACAGCAAAGCCTGATCTGCTTGAATAGCCTCTCTGTAACAGTGAATGTGCTTCTTCACCTTGTAATATTATTCTCCCCTGCAGGCCCTTAGCAAGGGTATCTTAGGAACTTTGTTACAAAACATCTGGCATAGTTCTGATTTATCCCTTACACTTACATGACTGCACTTGAAAACATAAGGCTGGGCAGGACCAGCACACAGCCCTGGAAATGAGCTCTGTATCAGCGTCAGAGTTCACATTTCACTGAATTAATCAGATCTAAGTACAGTAGTCATATGACAGGAGATAAACCAAGCTTTTTTTTTTTCAGAAGAGATTTCCAACTTCAATAGAAAACAAACCTTTTCTGTGCTGCAGGCAGATCTTTTGGTAAGCACATTTCAGCAACCTGCTTCCTCCCCTCCCACTGCACACCACTCAGGCTCACCGTAATCGACATTTGTGACTGGACGTGCGGCTGATGTAGTATCGGTTCACAGTGTAGAAATAATCATGGTAGGGGACATCGTGGGTCAGTACCTCAGCATCCACCTGATAAGACTGACCTTTCTGGCTCTGCTTGTGAAGGATCTACCACAAGAGATAACAGAAATGGATAGGTACATTCTATATTCATGGAGTCTGATTATTTTTCTTAATTTCAAACCAAACTGCTTAGGTTGAATCAGTCAACTCCAAGTGAACTGGAATAGGTAGAAAGACTGAACAGTTGACAGAAGTCAATTAAGAATGGTAAAGTAGTGGAGGTGGGATGTCTCCAGCCAGAGCCAGCAGGAGGTAATAGTATACCATTCTTCTTTGCCTTTCCTCTTCTCCGAGATTTCGGATACCAAATGCAAGACTGGCCACTGACTCTTGACCACAGTCCTTTGGAATTGAGCTGTGAGATCTTCCCCGAACCACAGTCACAGAAATATTAAGTTTAGATCTGGTCCGAGCCACCTGCTCAAGCAGAGAGACCAGGACTATGTCCGTGCAGCTTCTGAAGATCCCCAAGAAAGGACAAATAACTCTAACCTCTTTAAGAAACACATGTCAGTGCCTGGCAACACAGTAAAAAGATTGCTTCCTGATGTTCAAAAGGAACCTCTTGTATTCCAGTTTGTGTCCAGAGCCTTTTGGTTTGGCACTGGGCACCACTGAAAAGAACCTGGCTCCATTTTCTTACCACTCTTCCCTCAGGTATTTATGTACATCAGTAAGATCCTGTTTGAGCCCTCTCTTCCAAAGGCTGACCAATCCTGGCCCTCTCAGCCTTTTTCTCATAGAATTTATGTTCCAATCCTTTATCTTCTAGCTCTTCACTGGATACTTCCCAGTAGCACCACCCTGTCTTGTACTGGGGAGCCCAGAACTGGACACTTGAAAGCACTTTCATTTTTTCTGACCGTTCTAATTCATACAAATGGTGAATATACTCTCCCCAGAGTTTTCAGTAGAAGTTCAGCTATGTTGAAATTCAAAAGCCCCTTTGATTTCATCAGCACTTACTCAGTAATAGTGAAAGGGATGGAAGAACACTTTTGAGATCCTGCATTTGAATTGGAGATCCACATTCAGCTCAATGAACTCCAGCCCATGGTCAGATCTGACAGACTGTACAGCTCTCTCTTGTTTTAAATCGCACCAACAGACAAACATACAGACAGGTACCTGCTTTTCAGTTGCAGTTGTAAACTTCCCACAGAGTGGATTGTTAATTGTCACAGTGTACGTCAAAGTCCTCAACTGATTGCCGCTGGAATCTCTATTCCAAGGAGTTGATACAGCATCTGAATAATAAATAATGCAAAATCTCACATGCAGGTTACCTGAAAGGCATCATCTCTGCCCTGTCATATCTTAAACTGCAGTTTAAGAACAGTGTAGAGAGAAAAAACAGACTCCAAGCAGTTGGGATTTTTTTTTCCCCAGGAAAAGAGAAAACTAGTTCACTAGCTGAGCAAAAAGTGAGGCAGTAAGTAGCTGAATCTGAGTCTACTGAAAGACTCAAGGGTGCAGAGAAGAGTAAGCAAGTAAATGAAAACGTGCTTTTTCCCATCTGCTTAAAAGTTGAATAGATTCACTTAGTGATATTCAAAAGCTTTTGCAACTTTGCCTTCCAAGCTAATACTGAATAAATATTACTCTTTTAACTTAGTTTTCTTACCTTATTATCTCAATGAATAAAGCTTACTCATCCGGAAAATTAAAGCCTGCAAGTGCCGTTTAGGAGGCTGCAATAATTTCATCTGTGCACCAGCTCTACAGATTTCACTATTTCTGGGACACAATGGAATCAGAAATACCCCACAGAATGCAACATTTTAATATCTTATTCAAAGTTCAGGCATCGAGTTAAGGTTTTTTTTTGTTTTTTTTTTTAAACAGCATTAAATGAAGTTCTTATTCAGAAAGATGATCTACAGAAACAAGCTAGCTTTCAATGTTTACTTTCACAGAGAAAATATAGAGCTTCGAAATTCTTATAAAGCAGAAGGAACAAAATTCAACTCAGTTCTCTTTAACATTTCTTAGAGGTTGAAATTCTCAAGGTAAATTGCAACACAGAAGAAAGAAGAGTACATTACCTACTATACTCCTGGAATTGAGAAACCTCTGCATGAAGAGAGAATTGGTGAAGAGGATTTCAAACATCTTGTCTGCAGTGATGTGGAAAACTCTGTTTATAAAAAGTCTCCCATAGAGATCATTCTCAGAGGCAGTCTCCTTCACTGCTAAAGAAAGGCAGAGGGATCAGGTTAAAAAAAAAACCCAACATTATGAAGTTTCTTCATAGCATTAAACTTTATTACAGCTCAAATCCTTTCTAATCTTGCATCTGTAATTGCTTCTTATTCCCAGAAACTCAGAAGTGACAGCAACACATCATTTTGTAATAAGATGGCTTTCAGGAGCAAAGTCAAGAGCTGGTTTTCTAGACCCTGTCTCACTATTTCCTTGTACAAATGGCTTGATAAAGCAATAATGCAATGTCTCATCACCTGGAGGAACCTTTTATCTTCAGGATCCTACAAGAAGCATTGGAGAAGACAGTGTTACCACAGTCCTCATTTAATGCATGCCTCCTGTGTGAAGGACGTGCATAGCAAAGGGGACAGTGAAATCACACTAGCATTCCTTTTAACTTGTGGCTAGTTTCAAAATTCTGCTTTTAAAGTCTATTATGCCAGCAGCATCCACATTCTAAGAGTCCAGGTACAGACTCTCAAATACCTTTCCTCAAACTGTTCCTCCTCCAGTAATTATTACAAGGGAAGCACAAGCGGTACCTTGTTCTATTCTGTAGTCCTGACAAATGCACTGAGGTGCTTTATCATCCTCCCTTATTTCAAACTACCAACAAGCACCCAAAAGCTGTTCTGTGGTACAGCACTGAGCTTTGCTATTTCTGCTGCTTGTTGGTTCCTGAATGGCTCTGCTTTGTGGCTGTTTCAGCCACAAAGACATATGGAACAGAATTGTTATCCTGGAAGGAAAGCAGTTTCCTATGCCAACCCCAACTCAGTTTGCTTGTGTTTTAGGAAAAGAGTCCATCCTCAGCTATCAGGGAATTAAAAAAAAAAAAAGCCAAACAAAACCTGAAAACCCATCCAAACCCCACCAAAATGCCTGAAAATAAATCTCATGGAAGCAACAGAAAGATAGGACACCTAGCCTTTCAATTGATACAAATAAATGCTCAGAGCTAGCAAAAGGTCACTGCCAGCACACAATGCAAAGGTAGTTTGAATATCATGCTACAGTTCACGAAGTGCCCATAGGCTAAGGTTACAGCACTTAAATCATTATTATTTGGTAGCAGTCAGTATTGATAAATGCAAGTACATCAGGTAAATACCAAAACAGAACTCCTCAGTGAAAACAAGATCTGACTCTGAGCAGACTTCTGCTCTAGCACTGCTTCTAGCCTGCTAGAAGTCCCCATTACACATACGTGCCACCAGAAAAGTTCTTTGACCCAGCAGGCTACATTATACAACCCCAAAAGCGAAGCATGAGTGAAAACTTTATGCCGGCACAAGAGATGTACTTCCTGTCCTAGGTTCTGCTTATATAATTGCAAAGTGGAACAAGTAGCAAGCACATCTATTAAAACCTGTTGAACCAACCAATAATTATTTGCTAGACTACAAATTCAGCTGTACTGAAACATTCTGCAGATAGCTAGAAGTTCAGCTTCAGTTTTCAATTTATGTTCAGAGACTTTCCTTTCACAGCTGAACCTACCAAAACACAAAACAAACTTCTCTGTCTGACCTCAGCTAACAAGGTTCCAACGCTGCAAAACTTCCTACCACAAAAAGTATTCCCCACTTCTCATCCTCTGCTAAGAAGGAGGGGAAGCTTCAGATATCCTTATGCTGACACCTCCTTCGACTACTGTGCATCAGCTAATTAATATGGAGCCAGACAGTAGAAAATCCAAAGACCATATGTTATTACTTTAAGATCTGTACCTTGCTACTGAAATATTTTTCTCTTCAAGCATGAATCTTTCCTCTTATACTAAGGCTCAAGTTCAAGAGCATCCATGGGTCTTGTAATGTTTACAATTGTGGATGGATTCCTGTTAGCTGATTTCCCTACACATTTTAAAAATCTATTCCTTACAAGTTATGACTAGGGAATGAGGTGCCAAGTACATGGAAATACCTACTGAGGGATGCTCTTCTTTACAATCTCTTTCAGTTCTTGGAAAACTGATGGCGTTATCACACAAAACAACATTTTCAGAAAACCCAAGCTGGAACTAGGCTGACTTATCTGGCTAATTAGCTACTTAGATGCTAGGATTCAAACAGCCATATTTCAGGAAGCCTGGACACTCTTCAGATGCGAGGCCTGCAACATGCATGTATTAACACCCCAATTCCACACCAGCAGAAGCTGGTCAGTGCAGGTACCGAGAGCTTGACAAGTCACTTTCATCTGGGCTACTCAGAGCGTCTACAGAAATCCTACATGAAGCAGTGAGCACAAACAGTAACATAACTAAAGAATAAGCACACATTACACACTTGCAATTTGGACAGAACAGGAAGCTTGAAAGCTTACCTTTGCTACCAGTAAAAATGCATGTTTGTCTATTTCCTTTGGTTTAACTCACAGGTAAGCGTACCTACTTTTTACTTATCACAATTCTAAGGCAGCATCAAGCAATTCACCTAGAATTGGCTTAGAAATATTATTTATAAAAAAATGTTTATCTTCTTGTAAAAATATCGGTCTAATCCCTTAGCTTTTAGTGCTGTTCTACCCCCGTAGCAGAACGCAATTACCAGCTGCTACCTCTCAGTCTGAAAACATTTATAGATGAATCAGAGATAATGTCTGATAAGAGAATATGAAATGACTGTGACTTTGGGGAAGGATCCTCAGGGACCCAAAAATCCAGAAGCAAATATTACCCTGAATATCCTCATTCTACATAAAGGCAGCAAGCCTGCTCCCTCCCCCACTACTGCCTTGCACTTCATAAGGTCACTTCCATCATTGCAAGGCAAGCTGTGAAATACTGTTTGCAGATAACACTGTTACGCACCAGTGATTGCAGAGGTTTGAAAACATCTGCAGCGTGAGACAAGGAAGAGCCAGAAAACTAGAGGGGAGCAGGGGGAAAAGGGCCCAGGAAAGAAAATCCTGGTCTTTAAATTCCCACTCATAACCAACAGCTCGTGAAGCTAAATGCATGCTGCAAGCAAATTAAAGGAGTTGAACCAGTAAGAAAGAGGCTATCTGACAAATTACTAAGACTTCTGATTTTTTCCACTCAATGGAGATGAGGGAGGGTCAGGGGAAAAAAAATAAAGTATATACACAGCTCTTGGCACTGCCTGGGATTTCTGTGCCACTGGGAATAGGGAAAAAATTGCACACTGTGTGAATAATATGCAGGTCAGAGACTTAAAACAGATGCACTTCAAAATAAGTCAATAAGACCAATTCTTAGACAGAGCATTTTCCAGACACCACCTATTTAAAGATTGCACAGCAGTGTTTGCCATTATAGTAGAATTCTACGATATTTTAAAAGACCAAAGTGTTAAATTAACTTAGAGGATGTATTGAGAAATACTGTTATTTTCCTGCTCACAAGACAAAAAACTTAAACCTCTTTCTTTAGATAATTCAGGACAGATAACTCTCCAAAAGCATAAGCAACAAATTATTGGTAGCTATACATTTAACAGAACATGTGCTGTCATGATTTTGATTAAAATGTCAACAAGGCAACATAGCTACCATTCTGTATGTAAGGCTGTATATCCAGAATTTCACCTCTTGAAAAGAACAGGGCTGAAATAATTTCAACCGAACTATTTCCAACATTTTCTGCATCATATATCCCTATCTACAGGATAAGTCCAACTACAATTGTACCCATCTCACAGTAGGAGCAGTTATGCTCTCCTCTCAAATGCAGATCATGCATGTGAGGTGGTTATTAATACACACAGAAACAAAACAGCATTAAAGTTATTCAAGAAGATCAGGAATTTATGATGTCCCCATACATAGTAAAGCTTTCTACCACAAAAGACTGTTTTCCAGCATCTTATTTCTCCCTTCTTTGTATTAAGTATTTTATGCTGCTGAGCATTGTAGCCACACACAAACTCTACATACAAAAAAGTCCTTTGAGGAAACTCAGAATCTGCTGCTTCTATTTTGGGAACACATATTCTGTGCTTGAGCTAAAATTTATCTTCTGAAATTTATAATTGAGACTGTAGATATTAGCCAAGAGATTTTCATGACTCAAACTTTATCACACTAACCTAGGAAACCAAACATAAGCACCAAGATATAGGTAGAGAAGCTAGTGGTGTACAGGAAGAGACTCCCTTCCCTAGTATGCAGTGCGAAAGTTGCCTAGGACAAGGGAGCTACTTGCCAAGGCTCTGGCATTCCAGCTTTGGGTGTCAGGTGGGCCTGGAGTAAGAGAATTTGCCCCTCACCTTATTTGCCAGGACACAAGAGAGATTAACTGCATGGGTAAACCTTTGCCATGTGGGTAAGCTAATTTCATCTGCATGAAGGAATTCACCTTGTAAAAGTATAGGGCAACTGCAATAGGAAACAGACAGGAAAAAATTCTAAGCATGAAGAAGGGAACCTGTGAGAAAAGACTGATGCTGTGTGACTAGAAAATCCTGCTCTGAATAAAAGAGATTTATCCTGGGGCTGGGTGGAGAAATAAAAGCAGTGTAAGTTCAGTTCTCTTTTAAAGAGACACCTCCATTTAATATGCTCTCTCTGCTCAGCATCAGTTGCAGGGATGACAGCTGTTATTTGCTGCTATCACTTAGGCACACAGCAGCATGAAGACAACAGGACTATTTTCAGTCCATTTCATTGGATACCTTTACTACCAAAGGCTGAAAGAGGCAATACAAAGAAGACAGGAAAACTCAAAATCTCTAAACATCAGAAGGCTGAAGCTTTCTGCAACTTTACAGGATACAACTAAGATTGAGTAAACACTCTGTAAAGCTTGTTAAACATGTACAGGATTAAGCAGCAAATTGCACAAATATGCAGACTCAAAAATGATACAGCTTGATATGTATTGAGTTGAATTTGAACTCAAGAAAACAGAAGCAGTACTGGTGAGCAAAAGGAAAGCTAACTAAAATATAGATATATCGTCAGGCAAAGATCACAACTTGCAAGTGGTGAATTCAGTCGATCACTTTGAAAGCTTTCCTAGACACTCCAGTGATCTCAATCTAACAGCATCTACAAGCACCTTCAATTGCCAACTCTGAAAAGACAGATTAAGAGCTGGCCTCAAACTCAACTGCTCTGCTCCTGCTGCCAACAATGAAAGTTCTTTCTCTGTGTATGAAAGAAAATCAGCAGTGTATTCAGAAGTTGAGCTTTTCTGTCCTTCATTTGCACACATGTCACTGTCATCCAGTCCAGGTGCAAGGCACGCTCTGGCCTTACTCTCTCCCTACAACATGCAAAACCTCTCATCCCCATGAAAGCATGAGAAGTGAACATCACATTGTCAAAAAGTTTTTAATTTAAGATATTAGCAACTTTTTACCCACCAAAGGGAAAAAAAAGTATAATTAAAATTTTCACTTTAAACACCTCCAACATTTTTTTCTCCTCCCAGCATAAGACATTTTTGCTTCAACTCTGTGAAATACTGTAAAGGCTTAACAAAATCAAAAAGGTCTCCAACTTACTCTACAAGTGAAAAGGGACAAGAATAAGGCAGTCTTATGGATTCCAAACAGTGAAAAGAAATTACCTTCTTCACTATCAGAGGCACTGCTCTTCTCTTGGAGATTTTCATTCTCATTCAGATCCAAGGACTTTTCTAAAGATCTGCTTCTGACTAGCTTAACAGATTTTCTTTCTGAAGATGGAAGGGGGCTCTTTATTTGTTTCTCACTTAGAGACTCTTCCACCTAAAAAAAAGAAAGCAATAGGAAAAAAAATCATCAATAATCATAGACCACTGAAAGAAGAAAAACAATAAAAACAAAGCCAGAAATTCTACCTGCTCAGTTACCACACAGTCAAGCACTGATTTCCTCCACCTCAGCCAGCCTCCCTTACTCTATCTCAGACTTTCACTTTACCTTTGTAACAAGACTTGTTTATCAGCTTTTCTTACCAAGAGCCACCTTAAAGAGGCAGTTTACTCCCTATCACAGTTCCTTTCCCTGCATCAATGCTGGCATTTACAAACTCATTAATTTAATGCAGCAATTCACTTCTCATTGGACAGATAGGTTTTTATACTGTTTTAGAAGAGTCCAACAATCCTAAGGGGAAGCACAATGAAGCAGGCAGAGCATCCCTTTTTCACTAACATTTGGTCACCTCAGTTGAATATTTGAAAAATGTTCTTAATCTGTAGGGCTTCATCACCTTTTAACAATGCAAAAAAAAAAAAAAAAAAAGAAAAAGAAAAACAAACAATAACACTGCATAGAGTCATGTTATCTATAAAATGCTACTTCTAGAAGTAAAGCAATGGAGTATCATCTACCATCTCCAGTACAGAAGCAGAGCATGCCCCCCAGCACCAGCCACTGATACAACGATGCAGCTCCGAATCATGAACTACAGTTACTGGGCATTAAGCTTGCACACACCTTGAGAAGAAATTGCTAGTGAAACCACATATACAAGGTTTGTGCATTTCAAACTGCCACTTAAAACACTTGTTTAAGAGTTCTCATTTTCATGCTAAGCCTTCCTTTAAAGCTCCCATTGCATTCAGTGAAAGAACTGGGATCAAGAACAGTAAAGTCCCCATAGGCAGTAGCGCAGAGATGGTATTAAATGAGGTTTCCTTAACTGAGTAGCTCCAATTAATTGCAGTACCATCATCCTTAAAGATTATTCAGCAGTGACTCAAAACCAAAAGCATCCGCTGCTTGAATAATCATCATGTTCTTCCTGTACTACTTGACTTTTCTCAAAAGAAAGACTATTTACTATTTTGTGCAACAGAGAAGCATTAGCAGAAGCTGCATGGCTGGAAAACAGACAAATGCAAATTCAATCACAGTATAAGTGAGCAAAAATATTCCCCAAAGGTGTGTATATATATTGCATCAGCAAAGACAACCAATTAACAAATGCTCCTATTAAAAAGAGCTATATGCCTGAAGTTATACTGATACACAATGGAAATGAGGATAATAACCAACATTTCAATGACAATGTTCTATCAACACATGTAGAAAGGAGCTAGTAGTGGTAAAGTGTCCAGTACTGCTGAGCTTTGTACCCATGTTTTTGACCTGCTAACAGAAGGCTACATGATAGGGAAAACCTTACAGAGCCTTCTAAAGAGGAGCAGAAGGAGGAAGGTGGTTTCTATACAGAGATGACTTGCACTTAGAGAAGCAGACATTACACAATTGGTATTACACAGACCTCATTTAAGCAACCACAGACACTATTGATAATAGCTTTTTCCAAGACAGCCCAAGTGATGCCAGCCAACCCCTTCATTAGTTCAGATCTCTTTCTGAAGTGAGCTTGTGGACTTCTTTTTCTGTCAAAGCAGTAAGGAAGGAGTTAAGCCTTTTTCTCTCCAGCCTCTGGAAGGCAATTACGCTGTGCATCATCAGTGCAATGATATTTGATAAAAGCTTTCTAAGCACTGCCCTCTCCTCTTACTGCCCTTGTGCTTCTACAATATCTGCTATAATCCTAGGCTGTGGGAGAGCATTGGCATTCTTTAGAAACACCAAATGTTTAACACAAACATTATGTATTTTAGCTACACTAAAACAGTGAACACATTTATCAAGATTGCTGTTTTACATTATAATTAAATAACTTTTTTGAAGGGTGACTGCTCAAAAAAAAAAAATCCTAGAATTTAACCCTGCTCACAGATCAAATCCCTGGACATTTCTGCTTACCTACATGCCCAATTAGATTTAGCACCTGCAACTAACATCTCTGGGAGCAACACCTAGTAGGTAAACAAAACACTTTTCTACGCAGAGCCATTACTTTAAAATGACTCGTTCTTGTGCAAATAAGATTTAAACAAGATTTAATCAAGGCTCCCTGGGTAATTTTACTTACTCTAAAAAGTCAGAATTCCCACAGCATCCAGTCTTTCCAAGCCTCCCTTTCAGCTTTCCAAAAAATCTTGCTCTCAGGACTCAGGGACACCAATCTTTGTAGTAACTAAGCTTCCAAATTAACACCGGCTTTGTTCACTGGGTGTTAGTCTCTAGCCACTAACTTGCATTTCCACTGAACTATTTAAAGCCTACTTAAAGTCCAAACAAGTTTTACCAAGTAACAAAAGCCAAAAGACCTTAACGATAGTAAGGTCTGTTACAAGCATCTCCTTTCTTCCCTCTGAATTTTTTCAAAGCTGAAACAGCAACTAAGTAGCTGATCTGAGAATAGCGAAAGGCTTTGGCGCTCTGTTTGCTTTTCTTTCCCTTGGGGTATCTATTAACCAAGAGAAAATGGCCGTAACCTTTTAGGACTATAACTGCACATAGTAGCCCCAGGAACCACGCTAAATGCTGTGCACAACTCAGATATCATTACTAAAGCATTTGCCCTCTCAAATACAGAATTACACTTACAAATTCATTCAACACCACAAAAACACGCGTGTTTGTTCAGTTTTTATTAACTGAAAGGAAGGGGAAAACTCAACCTAACCAAGGGTGTTTTTGTTTTTCGTTTGTTTATTTTTAATTTCCTGCTTTCTAAATGATCTCTGCAAGTTTAATTAAGCAGAGGTAAAGTGGAAGAAAAGAGGCTTCATATATTCACAACAGAAGACTAACTGAACACCGAAGGCAGGGATACATAGCATAACTCACCCTCTAATAATCCTCATGTATAGCAGGCAAAAGAGCCTTGAGGAGATTTTTTAAATAGAAATAGCACAAGCAAAAACGCACTGGAAGTTAACACAAGTACTACTTTCATAAAGTACTTACATAAAAAGGCACAGGGTACACAGGAAAGTGGATAAAACATGACCAGTTTTGTTTCTACAGTTGGGAAGACCAAGGCCTAAACCTCAGCATTATGCAGTGAATTAGAAACTCACACCAACAATGTTATCTTATCCTGAAGTTTGCTTCCCAAATATATTCTTGAAACCTGACAGTATTCATATCCAATTTCTGATGTGAAAACCTTTTAGACTACCATGAACTCCCAATGAATTTCACAAATTACAATTCCCATGCATTTTATGTTTACAGATAGACAAGTTCAGCATATTTCTTATCAGTTATTAATAGCAAGAAAGACCGAGTCAGCACTTACACCTGACAACACGTGTCTATTGAGTGACTCTCCTTCTGTTTGAAGTGTGGATTCCCGAACTAAACCAGCTGTTTTAGGTAGTTTGTCATCCCTTTCTCCAGGTTCATCACAAATGCTGGATCTGTCCAAAGGAAGAAATAAGATATATTTGGAGCCATATATGTATCTGTAAGTAAATAAGCTTGGCTTTATAAAACTGAACAATGCAATTCACATCTCCTTTTTAAGCTTTTAATGAGCAATTTCTGCACTCACACAATAGTTATTCTGCTAGTATTAACAGCTACCAGCTAATTCCTCCCACACCTACCTCGTTAACCTCTCAAGCCATGTTTCTCACCATAACCACCTCAATAAATCCAACTTATGCATATGTTGTTAGTAAAAACAAAGCATAGGTGAGATAGAAGGCATCCACTCTGCAGAGAAACAGAGGTAGCCTTGAGTGAATTTAGAAAGAAAGTATCTGAAGAAACTTTGAGAGTTTTTTCCTGCATCCATTATTCCTGAGTTGCAAAGTACTGCATTTATTATTATTATTATTTTTTTAAAAAACACATAAAACCCAGGAAATACTTAATGGGACACTTTTTGAAGCCTGCAGTGAACTGTTTTCTCTTCCTATTACACATACTCAATAACGCAGGAATGAAAAAAGAGATGCTGGTTACATTGTTCAATTTTACAAAGTCATTTACATACATATATAAAATTAAAACTGCACTGTTAGAATTACACTGACTGTTCATAAGATAGAGGTCATATTTATTCCAAGAAATCAATAAAACTGTTCCAGAAAGATATCTATATATAGTTTTCTTCTAATTCAACCTAAGTATCATATGTAAAATAAGGTAATACCTGATACATAGGGACAACAAAGCAAGTATTTTAGTCTCCATGGAGCGAGGAAAAGCATTTGAACAGCAGATATAGCTCTATTCCATTCAGCCCTTCCAAACTGTTGAAGGGCATATAGATCCTGACCAAACACTATTAGGAGAAAAAGTTGATATTTAAGCTATCCTGCCCTCCCCCCAGGCAGATCCAGGGGCAGCAAGGTCTTCCTATTTCCCTCTGTAAGGGGCCTCAGTGGTGTTCCTCTTTTAAACAATGAACACAAGTTTTTATGCATATTCAGTTTATGCAGTTCAGTTCTCTGCATCATTTTACTCTAGGCTTAACCTTTCAGGTAAGGCTACAGCAGCTCTTTGGAAAACAGTTTCTAAAAAAAGAGAACATTACTTCCCCATGAGTATATCAATAAGCTTTATAGTCTCCACTTACCGACACTGCCCATTGTCCTCAGATGATGAGTGGAAGCTCTCCATCTCCTCGGTGTTCAGGCCCAGCTCAGAGCCATAGCTCTGGTGCACCAGCTGCCAGAATTCCTGCTTGGTCAGCCTCTGAAAGAAAGCGAGCTAGTCAAGAACTATGCTATGGAGTAAGGCACAGTAGGTAAAACAGTAAGAAGTTTGAATTACGCCACAGCCTTTAACCTTGCTTCTGACAAGGTCTGCAAGCATTCAGGTATCACATTTCAAGATTAGATTTCAGCATTTTGGGGAACTGAACTCCCATCTACTTCATGTTCCCAACCCATCACTGTTCAACCAATAATACCAGACGTTAAAAAAACTAGCATTTCAAGAAAAAAAAAGCTTGTAGTTGAATCTTCATTTGTCACCAGCGTTTTCAGAAATATCTTCAAAGCATCCCCTCCTGAGTTTTACAAGACACGGCACAAAACCAGTAGCTAGCAGACAGCCAGTCACTCACTCCCCCTTGGATCCCAGACAAGCTTTACAGATCTATGCCTGTTTCCTTGGGATGTTCAGACCACTCTACCAGCAGAGAGAAACTAGCACTTCAGTCACTGCAGACATTAGTGCTAGCTCAGCCAGCAGTCCATCTCACCAAGGTGGGGCAGCAGGTGGGACACTGCCACAAGCTCCATAGGTATAATACCTTGTCTCACAGCTGGCCGCTCTTCTCTTTCCCTATAAGCTCCGTCAATTCCACGTTCTCTCTGACCATCAGGAAAGTTAGGGAAGTGAGTGTTACAACCAACTCATATCAGCAAAGTAAGCAACTAGTTTCAAAGTCCACTTTTTCTGGCAGGAAAGGGCCAAACCAGAAAAAAAAAAAAAGGTAATGCAGTAATATTGTTTGTGTATTTAGTCAAAGAAGCCAGGCATCGCACTGGAAAATGTGCCGCAGTCACAATCCATATTGATCAAGGGAACAGAACCATGCTAATGAGGCAGTAACACAGGTCTGCTTACTATTTGCATGAAATGATCACATTAAATACTCGTGCATTATTTAAAGGGCTTTTAAGCGATCCTCTCCACCTCTTTGCTCCGCCTGCAGTGTCACACTACCTACAATTTTAGCCACCCAAAAAAGGCCGCTCCACAGGCACCAAGGTAAACGCTCACCTACACACGGTCGGTTCCTCACGCCGGGTGGCGGCCCCGCTCCATACGCTCTCCCCGCCCAGCACGCACACGGACACACACAGCCCGACACTTTCTCCTCTCAATCGCCTGCCGGCTCCTCCCCGTCGCTCCCGGGCCACCCCGGCCCGTTCCCACTTCCTGCTCGGCGGCAGGGCCCGGCCCCACAGCCGCAGGGGCTGCCCCGGGCCGGCGCCGCACGGCCCCTCTCCCTCCTCCCTCACGGGGAGGCGCGAAGCCACGGGCGGCCTCGGCTGCTCTCTGAGGGGACAGACGTCGGGCTTTCCCTCGAGCGTCCCGCTGGCACAGATCGCTCCCTTTACTTGCACCGGGGACAAAGGAAGCGTTACAACACTGAACGCGCACCTAGAGAGCACGGATCCTAACAGTTAGCACCAGCCTCCACGGCCCCGTGAGATTTCTTGCGGGGCAGCATGCACCAAACGCACAGCTGCCTCACCTTCCTTCCAGGGACGCTGTGTGCTTCAGCTTACTCTTCAAGTGTCTGAATACACCCTTAGAGCCCGCCTGTTTAAATGGCAGGCACAAGGCTGCCTTCATTCTGTTGCCCAGTACTTCCCCAGCTTTTTTTTTCCAGTCCTAAGAGACAATGGCTAAGCACCACTACACTCATCAGCACGGTCTGCCATCAGTCTGCGGGCATATCAGCCTGCCCTCGTACAGGGAACTCAGTGGTTCACAGAAAAGAAAGACTACAAGCTGTGCATTTTAGGAATCTATAAAGTTGCTTCTTATGGTTTTAAAAAGTCAATATTACTAACTTCTGTTTCTAGAGCCAGGATTCTTGCAATCTACTCAATTATTTCTAGCTCAGCTAGATACAGTAAGTCATTAAGTGTCAGCCCAGCTTAAAATCAGACTTGCTGTACTGTAATCAGAAAAGATTAGTTCGAAAGGCAAAGAGGGCATGACTTTTCTGGCTCAGATTTCTGTCTCTGAACAGAAGCAGTCTGGAGTAGCTCTGAAACTTGTAAAGCTGAAACTAAACCCAGATTACTCTGCCCACTCAAGGTGATGGTCTGTGCTATATTATTTCTCAGTTCTTTGTATTCAAAAAAAAAAAAAAAAAAGACTACAAGCAGCAGTGGTGCACGTTTTTGTCCTGGAACACAGTATCAATACTTCATGTCGCACCAGTCAAAGTGGTGGCATCAAACAGGCTGTCCTACAAAATACCATAAGCAAAGCTACTGATTTTTACCCCCATGGACAGGTGCAAAAGTAAAGACAAGATACTGCATAAATGTTTAATCCAGAGACGCCCCACACACATAAACACACTCTCAAACTAGGCAACTCTAACATGGAATGTTGCCCAATTTCTTGATTACAATGGCAAAGGGTAACAGAGAAAACTCAGTTCAGTTAAAACTGCCTGAACATGAAGGTCAAAATCGACCTGAGCCCTCTTTGATCTCTAGAACAGCCTTTTCTGAATGCAAAGGTGCAACAAGTTTTTTTCAAAACCTTGTCTTAGAATCTGGTTGATTTGCTGCCCCAGAGGATGTTTGCACAAGAATCCCAGTTCAACTGAAGTTCTGGTCCCTTCTCACACCCCCAGACTTATCTGCTTCAGCACCTGGAGACTGGTGCAAATCTCTACCAAGCAAAGCAAAGGAATAAAAGGAAAATAATTCAACTCTAAGGACAAGGACTCACAGGAATTGAGACTGAGTTAAGATCTTTTTCTATTAGAAATAAGGAACACTGTGTTTGTTTGGAATTTGAATAATCTGCTTAATTATATTTTAATTTGTTCTTTCTCTTTCAAACTGGAGGGATATTTGACATCCATGAACTTCAGGAGAATAAAGCAATAGTATAAATGGCATTGCTCTTTCGATCATTGACAATCATGACTAAAGTTGTTTCTGCCAATTTGGAAAGCCTGTTGAAAAGCAGGAATCATGGCTGATTTAATAAACTGATGCATTATTTAAAGTCTCAGTGGATGGGAAAGCTGCTATCTGTTTTATCAAGGTTGGTGTCATGTCTCTTCCAGACCTACATTAATGATTCCTTATTTTCCATGATGCTTCCCTTCCAAACAGAAGCATTTCAAAAACAATGGCATGGTAAAAAGCTAGAAGGTTCACTTTGACTACCTTTTGCAATGGGAATTAATTAAATGTGGATTTCTTTTTCCCCTCAAACAGAAGTCTTTACATGGACATTTTAAAAAGAGAAGTGCCATCTCAAGAGGAGGCTACCCACTGGTTCTAGTTCTAAAAGGAACCAAAGTTGAAGGGCATCAAGTACAGAGAAGCTATGAGCTACAGAATTGCAGCCCAGCTAAAGTGATCAGGAATCCTTACCAGACCATGAAAAAGTTAGAGGACAGCATCTTGGCCTAATTAAGCTTAGAGTAAATGGCTACATGCTATTTCATGTCTTTCTCCTACACAATGAAATTTCTAATCAAAAAGGCAGAGTTCACAGAAGGCTACTTGTTGAACTGTCTATGAACATGACACTTAAGTACAAGGCAAAACGGCCACAAGATGGAGATCTGGTAAAGAGCATGCTGACCCTTCTGAGAAGTTCTGCAGGGGGTAAAAGCTTAGGGTATACCGAGTAAAGCAGGTAAGTCACTCTTCATCAGAAGTGAGACCATGTAATACAAACTCAACAGCTAGGAAGTTCTGAAGAGGTCACAGCTAGCATCTGTTGACAGTTGTGCTAACATGATTTGAAGCACATGCAATTCCAAACCCCAGGATCAAAATCTGCAACTCTGGGATTATCTACCATCAGGTGGTGCAAACTAACACTATGACAGTTGCTTGCAGTTTCCTTCTGACAAGACATGAATAACTTTATTTCATAAAGTAATAGTACCATGTCATTGCCTAGACTGGTAGATATATTCCAGAGAATAATTAAATTATCCATAGGGTTTAAAACATTCAGCTGCTAGCAGAAGGAACATTAAAACCAGCTCCTTTTGGAAATGGTTCCAGGGAGATCATTATGTTGTCACAAGCATCACAGATTCTGACAGGATCTCTTTGACAACTACATCCCAGAAACACCAGGCTCACAGCACTGCGTACCACACCAGAGCCTCAGAGGTAAGACATACCTTTCAAATGTATACTGTCCCTGTGATGAGGGCATGTGCTCATCTACTCGGTGCCCCTCTGTAACTTGATCTAGTTTGAATAAGCAGTCAAGATTTTCATAAATAGATTAATTTTGCCTTAATTGGCACTTTCCTTGATTTTCAGCTTTTGGTTATACAAGTGCCTCTGGGCTGCCTTAACATTCATTTAACCAAAAACGTCTCTAGCAACTGCATAAGTACTGCAACATCTTTAAGCCTTTGGGTACCACTGCACTACAGAGTTTATATAGAGATATTTCAGTATTCAACTGCAAATGTTGGAATATTTAAACAATGAGAGCCATAAACAGGAAGGAGATGGTTTTCAAAAATTGCATTACTTACACTGATGTTCTGCAACAAAATTGTCAGTACATTTTTAGAAAGATTAGCTTATGTGCCCACAAATTGAAACATAAATCAACCTAACAAACAAGAGTTGCCAAAATATACTCCCATATCATTCAGCCTACTTTTGTTGCATTTATTCAAGGTCAGGGGAATTTTAATGAATGGCTGGCAGAGGTTCTACTAACTTATCTGAGAAGGTGACTTTTGGTTTTTTTTTTTTCTTAAAAGGAAAAGAAAGTTTTCACTGAAAAAGACACTTGATTTCAAGTTAGCTATAGAAGTCTTGAAGGAAATACATACGAATACCTGCTTAAGTTAGTTTAGAGAAGCATGCAACCTATCTTCAAAAATAACCAGCAAAGCTATACACAGCAGTATAAAGGTAAAAAGGATAGGAAGCTTATTTGTCATCTGAAGTACAAGGAGGCAAAGGAGACCACAAGGTTAGAATTTTGTGTCAAGATGGAGTTAATTTTTTCTTCAGGAAAGCCTTTCATCCTCTCAAGGTGCATCTCCATATATTACAAAAGAGTCTTTTGTTATTTAACCACAGGCACCAGCACTTAGAAGCTTACCTTATCCAACAACACATTCTGCCATAAGCGAAAGATACTGAGGTAGCTTCTGTCTCTTGCACTGAACGATGTGAAGAAAAACTGCAGAAAAAAAAAGTTTGAAAAGCTCACTTGTAGGTATTTAAGAAAACCACAATGCTTCCTTATACCTTAAATATACTAAGGTTTTCAGTCATTGCATGCTCCTCTCATATTTCTCACGCTGAACACTTTTTATCACTTTTAATTCTTGCTTATTAAATCTCCAGTAGTCAGAGAAGTAGTATTTCCTAACATCCAGCCTAAATCTCCCCTGGCACAGCTTGAAGCCATTCCTTCTAGTTCTATCACCAGTTACATGAGAGAAGAGGCTGACACCCAGCTCACCACAACCTCCCTTCAGGTAGTTATAGAGAGCAATAAGGTCTCCCCTGAGCCTCCTCTTCTCCAGACTGAACAATCCCAGCTCCTTCGGCCGCTCCTCATAAGGGCTGTGCTCCAGACCCCTCACCAGCTTTGTCGCCCTTCTTTGAACACGCTCCAGGGCCTCAACATCTTTCTTGCAGTGAGGGGCTCAGAACTGGACACAGTACTCAAGGTGTGGCCCCACCAGAGTTGAGTACAGGGTGACAATCACTTCTCTGGTGACTCTGGTGACGGTGGCAACACCGTTTCTGATGCAAGCTAGGATGCCATTGGCCTTCTTGGCCACCCATATACACTGCTGGCTCATGTTCAGACGAGCATCAATCAATACCCCCAGGTCCATTTCCTCTACGCAGTCTTCCAGCCATTCCTCCCCAAGCCTGTAGCATTGCCTGGGGCCCTACTGATCCGTCTGTAGGGCCTTGCTACTCCCAAGTAGACTGACACTTCCAGCCAACTTGGTGACATCCACAAACTTACTGAGGGTGCACTCGATGCCCTCATCCAGGTCATCAATAGAGATATTGAAGAGAATAGGCCCCAGCACCGACCCCTGGAGAACACCATTCACGACAGGTTGCCAGCTGGATTTAGCTCCATTCACTACCACTCTCTGGGCCCAGCCTTCCTGACAGTTCCTTATCCAGCCAAGAGTGTACCCGTCCAAGCCACGGGCTGTCAGCTTCTGCAGGAGAATACTGTGGGATACAGTGTCAAAGGCGTTGCTGAAGTCTAGGTAGACTACATCAACAGCCTTTCCCTCATCTACCAGATGATGGGTCATTAGATCATAGAAGGAGATCAGGTTGGTCAAGCAGGACTTGCCCTTCGTAAACCCATGCTGACTAGGCCTGATCCCCCAGCTGTCCCACACATGCCACATGATCTCTCTCAAGACAATCAGCTCCATAACCTTCCATGGCACTGAGGTCAGGCTAACAGGCCACATTCTCTTTACAACCCTTCTTATAGATGGGAGTCACATTGGCAAGCATCCAGTCTTCTAAGACCTCGCCAGTCAACAAAGAGTGCTGACAGATAATGGTGAGCAGCTCGACTATCACCTCTGCCAGTTCCCTCAGCACTCTTGGGTGAATCCCATCCAGCCTCATAGACTTGTGACAGTCCAGCTGGAGTAGTAGGTCTCTGACTGCATCCTCCCAAATTGCAAGGGGTTCTGTCCGCCCTCCAGCTGAGACTACCAAGTCAGACAATGGAGTACCCTGAGGATAACTGGTGTGATCTTTAAAGACAGATGTAAAGGCGGCATTCAGAACCTCTGCCTTTTCCTTATCCTCAGTGGTCACATTCCCAGCCTCATCCAGTAAAGAATGAAGATTCTCCGAGTCCTCCTCTTACCACTGATGCATTTGTAGAAGGGTTTCTTGTTCCTTTTAACCCCAGCGGCCAGACTGAATTCAAGCTGGGTTTTTGCCTTTCTGATTTTCTCTCTACACATCTTAACTTCTCTGTACTCTTTGAGTCACCCATCCCTTCTTCCACAGGAGGTAGATTCTCTTTTTCTCCTGGAGCCTCAAGAATAGCTCCCTGTTCATCCACACTGGTCTTCCCCGATGGCTCATTTAGCGGCTCAGGGGGACAGCCAGCTCCTGCACCTTTAAGACTTCCTTCTTGAAGAGTGACCAGCCATCTTGGATCCCTTTACTCTCTAAGACTGAAACCCAGGAGATTCCCCCTACAAGCCTTCTGAATAATTCAGTCCACCCTCCCAGTGTCCAAGGTAGCAGTTTTGCTGTTTCCCCTTCTGGCTCCTCCAAGGATCAAGAACTCTACCATTTCATGGTCACTCTGTCCAAGACAGCTCCTGACCTCCACATCTCCCACCAGACCTTCTGTTTGCAAACAGCGGGTCAAGTGGGGCAGCTCCTCTCGTTGGCTCTCCCGCGTGAAATCTTTTCACATGGGATGTGAAATTACAATAATTAAGATAGGATATCAAATTAATGTGTCATTTGTAGTTTCAAACTATTTAGAAGTTGGTTCAGTAGAGGAAAAAAATATCTTCCTTGATGAAAGAAGTTAATCTTTTTAGAAGAAATTGAGAGGGAGCAGCCAAATGTGGAACAACAGGAATCATAGCCCCTTCAGAGAGAATAGCTCCACAATCATCCTAGAAAATTATCTTCTGTATCCAGTCAAGAAGTCTCATTTTTGAGGCATTGCCAGAAGAGGTAACATGAAATACACATTGGACACGAGCATTCTGCATCACACTTCTCAGTTTCATCCAAATTCAAGACCCAGATAACAACTATATCCACCATATAAAATTGGGTAGTTCACATGTAGATTTCTCCATGACTCAAAGCCTATGTATCACAGTTCTTTCACTTTCAGCAATTTCTTATGGAACATTTAAATCTGATGAGAACACAAAAATAACAAATTCAAAGACATTCTGAATTAATTTCCTGTATTTTAGTTTTTAAGTAGACTTTGATAACCAGTAGGACAAGAATGCCCCTTCCAGGTTACTGCATCAGTGTTAGCAGTGGGGTCTGTAATCAAGCTAGAGTTATAGTTTGGTCTCTGTGCACATCAGCTTTCAAGTCCGCCTTCTAATTCTAGTAACGTTTAAAAACTTGACAGGAAAAGCTACTTATTCAAAACCAGAAGTGCTCAGTTCTGGAAATTATCATTTAAAAAGACAAATGTATTTAGATTCAGGTTTTCACCTTCTCTCCTTTTGTTGCTATCTGTATGGCATTTGGAATGAGCCGAGCAGTCTTTTCCTTTGTCATGAAAGTGATATCCTTCAAAGCAATAGAAATCTAAGCAGAAAGAGAATAAATAAAATTTTTAGATTTAAGTTATTTTCAATTTACAGAGTCATAGAACACGCAAGAAGAACTCAAACTTTAATCCCAAACACCAGGATGAAATACAAATAAGATTTTGAAGGCAGTTGTCTCCATTTGCTAACCTTCACAGCAAGCACTCCAAATTTGGAGCAAATTAAGTTGATTTAAGAGTGATTTCCTCTTCTTTCATATTAGGATTGGAGAAGCAAGTTGTTCTCTCTCTTCTTTCCTTTCACCCCTACAGCAGCACTCCACAATGAAGGGCAAAATATCAACTATATAAAACCATACAGGCTGTGATTTCAAAAGGATTTTTTTTTTTTTAAATATCATGTCTACAAGAAAATTTTGATCATCAAATCCATCTGATGAAATTATCATGATGAAATCTGATTTTTAAGTGAGCATTTACATATCTTCTTAAGCACGCAAACTATTTGTTGCAGGCACTGTATACATCAAAACAGACAGAATTCAAGAGATTAAGTTCTCAGCTGCATGTTTTGATACATCACCATCACCTGTAACTGGGCTACCTTCCATTTCTCTTCACTTCTTATGCTATTTCTTCAGTAGGTGCTTCCATGAAAACTTAACTCATTAAGCTAATTTCACAGAAAGAGAGCCAACATGTCACGGACATCTACTTCTGCTTATACCAATCAAAAGCTACAAACCACAATGTGAGAACTGGTATCGAAGTTTTTTTTCCAGACTGCCTATAGTTATTATATGTATATACATATGTATATATATGTGTGTGTATATATATGGCAAGGCAAATCATTAAAGAACCGTAAAAATCAGCTTTAAGATACAAGAAGAAAACAATTGCCAAATGTCTTCCTATACTGAATGACTGAGCAGGCTTATTTCTGCACATACATCTCCAAGACTACTCTCATTTTATGGTGCAACAGATTTGCATTTCCACTCAGGGATATAGGCTCAGCATGAGATGGACAGGATAAGAGTCCCTCAAACCAATCTTACATCCTGATACTACAAGAACAAAAATGGACTTCAAGTACACTAAGAAATCTTACTGTAGTCTCCCATCGGAAAATGTTGCTGTGGAAACAGAGCCAGTTTTCAGAGAGATACAAGCGTCCTTGCAGCAGGATATCCTTCTGGAGTGCACAAGCATAATCTACGTATAGAGAGAAAGAGCAAGTTTACCCACTTTTTACAGTTCAGTAAACCCTGTTAACTTAAAATGAGATAATGGTATTACAGTGCAAATCAAAATCCATTTCTTTCACTCTTTTCAACTCTGATGGCAGACTTGCATTGGGTTGCACCCAGATCATTGTTCTGGGAACACCTCAAGGTCAGAATCAATGGAAATACCTGTATAAAAGACAATATTCCATATACTGATCCCCTGTGCCTTATCCTGTATTTTCAGTGAAGTAGTAAGAATACATAGGAGAAATATTCACAAACATTAGTCAAGCATTAGAGAGCCTAAATAAAACAATACACAGACAATTTATACTATAACAGATTATACCACCAACTCCTATGTAAAAATAGTTCATATATAGTCATTCAGCAATAATTTTCCACTACAGCAATAATTTTCCACTGAACAGCTCCTATCACTAGCTAAAGCTATCTGCAGAGTAAGACATTAAAGACAGCTTGAAGCAATCCAGTTCTTTAGGCAGGGAATATTTTCATCACTTGACTGTCGTTTTTTATTATGATACTGCCTCAGGCTGAAACATCCCTACTAAGGAATATTTTTCATCTGGAATGCAATTACCCATCATCAGATACCTGCTGATCAAAACTGAGATATAAGGATTTGCTTGCACTTTTAAATCTTTGAGAGAATTTTCATGAAGAGCCTGAAGAGTCAAACACTTCCAGAAGCACTCAGTACTAAAGTGAGCGTATGGAAATAAATGTCAAAGTTCCCTTCAGTCATACAGAAAGAAAGTTAAGTCTGAAAGCTCCAACTTAGGGGTTTTGTTATGTTTCTTTCTGTACATAACAGGCATCTGTTCACACAGAACTTTACTGATTTCAACTGTAGAAGTATTAAAGTGTTTATCCCTTTTTTATTTTGAAAAACTCTTATTTTCCAAGTTATCATTTTTATTTTGTATGCATCAAAAAGATGAATAAGTTCTTGTCCAATCTGCAAGAAGTCTCTCACCATACTAACGTAATGGTAAATATGCATCTGCAAAGTTTTCACTACAATTTTAAAAATTCTCCTGAATTTTCCCTCAAATGAGTAGAAATAAAGTTTCTCACAAGATGCATGAAGCATACATACAAGCCCAAACAATTTCATGAACTTAAATTCCAAATGAATAAAATTTCAAGTGCACATTTAAAATTCAAGAAGAGTCCAAAACCAAAGTGCTGGAGAGATAGAGAAGGCAGCAAGAGTCTGAGGTTAAGGACTTCCAGAAACTAATACCAAAACGTTTCCATCTAACTTTTATGTTTGGAAGACTGGCACCTATTTAAACCTATAAGTACTGTCTAGTACTTTATGGGACCATCTTACTACTTTTTCCTCATCCACATACTAGCCAGATACCCATACTAGAAAAAATATTAAAAAAAGATACTCCTCTTTTCTTGCAGAGCTAGCACAAAATTACTCCCCTGGGAGGCTTGGGCAAGTGACAAGCAACACCATAGCCTACCTACAAAAGACAATGTCAAAGCAAAGGAAGAGGTTAGCATTTCTCCTTTTGTGTTATCAGATCCAGTAACTTATGATGCTACCTATAAACAACAATTTTCAGACAAATTAAAGTTAGTGGCACTCCTTTAAACTCCCATTTTGAAAGTCTAAACCTTTTATTGTCATAGAATTATTTCATATGATCTTTGAAAGTAGATTGCTCCAAAAGTAACGCTTCCTATTTATTTCCATGAACATTACAACAGCTACAAAGCACAACAACACTTTGATACAGCAAATTCTCAGCTACAAAACACTACTGCTCAGCACAGTCACCAGTTAGCTATGCACTTTCATTAGCTAAGAACAAGAGCCTGCATGCTGCACTCAAAAATCCGCATCAAGGAGATGGCTTGCTGTTTCACATGTTCTGTGTAGCATTGTTACTAGGAAAACATTGTCCATGTCAGTGTGGACAGATGAAAGTTGGAAGGAGCCAAATCTGTAGATTTGACTATACAGACTATACAGCGGATGTGACAAAACGGTCCAGCCAAGACTGGCAACATGCTCCACAGTCTTCAAACCGGTATGAGGCCTGATGTTACAATGTTGCAAGAGAAAGGCTGTCTTCTTTTCTGGCCTGACTCTTTAATCAGAGCCTTCAGCTTAGTCAGCACCAGCAGTTTGTCCAGTTTCCACGATATCCAGAAGGATTATCCCTCTCCTACCCTAGAAGACAGTAACATACAGTACTCATCACTTTACTCACCAGAAGCTGCATCTTAAACTTTTTCCTTCAACGGGGAATTCATATGTCACCACTCTACAAACTGTAGTTCTGACTCTGGCTTGTAGTGGGGATACCAATATCTCATACACCAGTAATGATGCAACCCAGGAACTCACTTTCAGCCTCATATTGGTTCAACAGGTCCTGACAAATTGCTTACAGTGTTCTTTCTGTTCTGGATGAACACTCATGGGATTCACCTGGTGCAAGCTTTGTGATACTGCCACCACGGTTTCTAATACATTGAAGCTGATACTCAGCTCTATACAATTTCCTGGTCACAATCTCTGATTCACATGGATGAGCTGATCCAGCACACGGACCATATTTCATGTTGCAGTCACTACTGCTGAAATGCATCACCCACTGCCTCACTGTGCCTCACATTCACTGTTTAGTCTCAAAACAAAGCCAGTACAACCACAGAATTCCTACCTTCTCTCACAGCATCTATAACAACTAATTCAAACCATAATTAATTTCCTCTTCAAAGAGATACAGAGGACTCTTCACACACTCAAAGGATAGAAGATGAGCAATTACAATGCTTCAAGAGTTACCAAGTCGGTCATTCACACTGAAAAGAACATAAAACAAATCCAGTGCTCTTAGGATTTAATTCTACCTCTGTTCTCACACTTATATTGCACAATTCAATACAAGTATATTACACTCACAGGCTAAGTCCTCACCATGATCCTGCAGAGTAACTCCTTCTTCCCAGCTTGTCAGCTAACATGCACCAGTCACACCTTCATCAGTTCATGTGGGTATTTTGTCACTCAGTAAAAAGTAGCAGTAGTAAAAGAAATCAAGAAGCTTTCACCCAATATATGGATAAACCAGATGATTCTGTATATTTTTCTTCACTTCTCAACCCAAACAACATTCTGTCTTTTTCAAAAGTAGGCAGTAGACGAAAGAACTTTGGGCCTGGCTTTCCCTACAGGTATTTGATAGTAGTTCAGAGACAGGAGAACAGAAAATTCTCAGCTACAGATTGAATACGCCATTAAAAAAAAGCCTTGGTATAGCTGCAGTCAGAAGTTATCAGCCTAACAAAAGAGCTTTTGGTGTCATTGTCTTACCTACTATGAGTCTCTCTGAATCTGGCAGATGAGAAAACTGCCTCTTGAATTCCTCACTCCTATATTTGTAAGTGGAACTTGAGAGCTGCAACAAAGAATGGCAAAAGGTTAAGCAAACAGATTTATTTTCAGCCATTAACTGTCTTCATACTAGATCTGTAACTTTATCTTAAAGACCAAATTAACATCAAAGGAGCAATAAGGAATAAGTGGTATCTAAATGTGACAACGTCTCAGCCACAATCTTCCCTTATACAATACTGTGCTCCCAGAATTTAGGATAGGATGATCCATGCTGTATGAGGCCAGACGCCGGTTATAAGGCATTACAGCTGCTTGATGTCAACCTATTCCACTCAAAAAACACAAGACAGCCTTTGCAGGGCTAAGTCTCTTCTAGCATAGACTCAGTGAAGAGAGAGCAAAACCACAACACGAGAGGTGACAGAGCAGATCAGGTCCTCACGCAGGCCACCAGTTGGACAGAAGGATACCACCTACAACACCAATTTCTAATTAGAGTGCCACTGAAGAAAGATGTTACTATAGAAGGGATTTTTGCTAGTTGCTATAACTAGACCTGTAGGAATAAAAGCCAAAGCTTCCTTCTGTATGTACAATCATCAGCACCACTATCACTTCTTGATTTCCTGACCTGGGCTACTTCACCATGCATTTTAAAATAAGATCAAGATCTAGGATTCATTTAAGATGAAATTTGTGTGGTAAACTCGCAGCAGAGCACATTCATCCAGGTGGCCTTTAACTTCTCATTCTTATAAATGAATGTCCCCGCTCCCTTTCAAATGAAAAAAGCCTCCACACGTTCTCCAGAAACAACTCTGCTGTAAAAGCCCTATTTTTCACTGTACAGTAATAATGAGGTCTCATTTTTTTTCCCTAATAGACGTTTACCACTTCTTCTAAGGGCCTTACTGATGAAATGTTGCATAAGTCAGCATTTCAGTCAAATTATAGCTAAGACAGGCAGAAGTCACTCTCAAGCAATACAAGATATTTTTTTTTTTAGTTAGTTTTTTTTAATAGTCTGATTTTTAAGCTTTTCTGAAGATCTTAACAGCATACGGCTGCTATTCTTCCCCAGAGCACCTTTTTCACTCTAGAACTTGGCATATATCTTAAACTCATTTCTGTTAAATTTATTTTCTGGATGGGGGAAGAAGGGTGGCAGAAGAACCATTTTTGACCATATAGCCTTACAGTATGTTTACTAGAAGACACTCAGTTTTGGCACTCCTGCAGCACATCAGTTGGTCAGTAACCTTTAGATACATCCATGGTTGCTTTTATAGTTCAGAATGCAATTCTTACACCACAAGTATGGATGTTTAAGTGAATGAAATACATCAAGGACAGTTTCCAACACAGTTTAGCTTTAAAAAGATACTGAGTTCCTGAACATTACCTCATATTACCTCTAATAACAGAAAGTCTTTGTGTCTGACCTCAAGAGAGCACACACTTGCTGTCCACTAATATTCTGAGCACTGTAAATGAGAAAGGCAGTGAGGGAAACAGAGAAAATAGGTACTTCTCCCAGAAGGGGAGAGAAGGAAGAATGAATGCTTTCGGTGCAACCAACAGGGCTATCTTAGACATGTCCTCTAAGCTATATGCTTATACTGTTTCATTACTGCTATTTCTTCTTTTTTTTTTTTTTTACTGCTATTTCTGAAGTTACAAGTGTTTTATTATTTGAGTACATGTCATCTGTTAATGTAGATGAGCTGTGGTTTCTTGGCCTTGTCATGTCATATTATGAAGCACACGTTTTTCACTGATCATCTGAAACAGATATTCAAGGACTGCATCCCATCAAGAAGAAGTTGTTTCCAATTATTCTAAAGAAAAAAAAAATAATAAGACATGGGAAAGAATTAAAAGCTACCTTGAATTTGTGAAGTTTCTGCCTATAGTTGCAGAGATACACATTGCATAGCCACGACTGTCAGACTGATGTCTGAACCTATTCAATAACACTAACTCTGTAACACTACTTTAAATATGAGAAGAGAAAAAGAACTCATCTGCCATGAGAACAGAAGAAAATTGAAAGTCTTCCAGTCTGACATATGTAGCCATACTTTAAAGATGAACTTTCTCAGAACTGAGAAATACTGAACAGAACTGAGCTACATTGAAAATCGACCATTTCTGTGGTTACAAGACAAAAGGAATCAGAAAGAGAGAATCAAAATGTTACAGAATCACAAACACTTTTATACTGAATCAGCCAGTTCAAGAGCTACAAGAATCCAATCAAGAATCTTGAGTTTTACTTAGAAATGGAATTTCTTTAGAGCATAAAACCTGCTGCAACTTGTCTGAGAATCCCTTACTGCCACTGATGAGTGTTCTTTGTCACACGATAAGCAATAAGAAACACTCTTATTAATTGTACTTTTCTATGAAGCTCTTAGAATGTTTATGAAAAACCTGCTCCAAATCCTTATCTAATCAGCAGAAGAAAAATGAGCACATTGAAGCTTTTTAACCTTATCTTTTCCTGATTTTGTACAAAGAGTAGCTCACTTAGATTTGTAATTATTACGCACTCAGCATGTGGCTTGGTGATTAAGACATCAGTCAATGGACTCTGGAAACAAAAGGAGCATTTTTAATACAACTGGGAATACCAATTTCCTTCAAAAGAAGAAAACAGACATCTGCATTTATGTGAATATAGCATCTCTCATATCACCATTAAAATATTCATAACACAGCAGTGTTTCAGGCAGGTTGCCACCCCTCCAGGTTACAAAACTTACCATTAAATATTAAAACAAGAAAAGCTGACATTAGGCTGCACTATAGAGCTTAACAGAGGAAAACAGCCGTTTTTAATACATGTACATTTTTAAGTTTAATTATAAGTCATCAGGAAAACACTTTGCCTCAGGATAATCTTAGGCATTTCTGGACACGCTATATTTGATCACTAAGCAAAACATTAAGTCCAGTCAACAACATACTAGTATTCTTTATCTGAAGCCAAAAAGTACACCAGACATCTGTAAAACAACATAAGCAGAAAAACCTCTTCAGCATCATCCAGGAAGTTTTATAAAGGCAGTTACTTAAGAATCAGGTACTATCTGAAGACACTGAACCAAAAGATTAACATACCTTGTTTAGAAATGGACCAGAGTCCAACTATATAAAGTCAACTTCCAGAAATAAGGTCAACTTAAATAGGACTAACCTGAGTTATTTATACGATGAAAGCTTGTTAAAAACAGTGTCCTTTCACACTTAAAACATCAAAGTATGGACAATGCAAATAATTTGAGCCACTTAGCAAACCATGGAGGAAAATTAAGCTAAACCCTCTCCCAAAGGTACCACAAAAAAAGCTACCTGTCAGGAAATAGTTTGATTGCACATATTGCTAAGCATGCAAATAGTCAACCTCAGCAGAATTGTGTACATTTTTAAAGCTTACTAAAAACAGTAATAATTTTGCATTATTTGAGACACCACAAAACTACACATTACCAGACAATCTGCAGTATTTTTGACATGCAGAAGAAAATACAAAAAGCTGAGAGCACAGGTCAGATGACCTCACTAAGAGTAACACAACTTGGACATCACCTGATTTTACGAGATCCACACAAGCCTCCAATGAACTTCACAGTCCTGGAAACAGATACTGTCATGTGCTTGAGGTCATACATCCAAATAAGCCTGTGAAAAAGCTGCCTGACTTTCTCCTTTTATGTTCAGAAGCCTCACTTAAACATTAAAACATGGCCAATGAAACCAGTGCTTTTGCTCTCCAGTCCACAAGCAAGGAAATTTAATGCTGTTCACCTCTCTTAAAGACCACCTGCTGTGCTATTCCCCAAATACAGACAAACTTGGCCTATACTTTCCTATTAAGTTTCAAGGTGTGGCTGAAAATAAATGACTTTTTAATCCTACATTAGCACATTAAAAGAGCCATTAATTACCCTTGGTAAAATATTTGCATTCTTAAAGAATGTACCATTTTCCTCTTCCACTATATCTAAAATTCTACTTAATAACACGAGTTAAAGCATCCAGGAGGACAACACACAGTGGGAAAGGAGTTGAATTTTATACAAAGAATGCTTTAAGTCAGAAGTATTTTTGAAACGTATCTGTAGAGGGAGAAATGTAAAAAGCAATCTAACACTAAACTTTCCAAGTCTAAAGTTTCATTAGGCTACGGGAGACCTACCTATGTCAACAGCCCTGAACAAAAGTCTCATTTAGCAGTAGAAGGCAAAGTAAACTAGGACTTCACTTCCTCCAAAGCAGATACAGGCAAAACTTACATATAAAAAAAATGGAACAATTCCCATAGCACATTTGGGTAGTGTCCCTCCACTAAGGCTAACAAGCATTTTCATCTATGAAGCACTGCTCCCACTACAGTCATTTCTTCAGTCTAGAAAGCTTCATTAGAACCATCCAATCTAACCTACAAAGCACAAGCCACACCTATACTGCCTTAAAAACCCTGCTTTAAAATTGGAGCTGTGATTATTAAATTTCCTCTTGGGAAAGAAAAAAATTACACACTCATTTTATCTTCTTGATATAAAAAGTATCACCACTGATGGAGAATCTATCCTAGCTATAGATTGAATGTTACCTTCATCTTGTGAACTGCTGCAAGCAAGCTACCCTCTATCTTCTTTTGGAACACATTAAGTTTCTCCAGCTATTGCAAGGAAGACTTTTCAGACTTGTTTACATGCTCTGCTGAATTCTCTCGTACTTTCGGTTTGCTTCTTTAGCTATAAGCTACTGAGATATATACAACATTGCAGGAGTCACGTCAAACACATATATCCAGGGCTCATGTTTGCTGTTAGGCACAGTAACACAGTGGAAGCTCACGTTCACATGACGACTAGACTCTCTTGTATTTCCAGGATCCTAGGACAGTTTTCTATTTCTTCTGAAAACGAGTGCAAGGCTGTTCTTTGGATGTTAGATTTGTTCTATATTAACCCTATCAAGGGCAAACAGCACAGATCCACTCCTTTACAGTGATCCAGTTATACTAATCAGACTTTAACAGAATCACAGACAAATCTTGGGTTAGAAATAACTTCCAATTATCGAGTGCTCTAAGCTTTACTAGCAGTAACTTGCTGCTAACAAAGATATTAAACCTGCACAGTGAAAGGACTAGTCACAGGACTTCAGGTGACTTACTATGAAGTGTACAGTACACTGTGCACTTTGGGACTCAATGTGTACAGAGTCTACTTTTTTTTTTTTTTAAGTAAGGAACTATTTGATCTTACCTCATTATCCACACAGTTGTATTTAATTAATAGGTCATATGATTCATACCAAAGAAGAAGAAAAGCAAGTTGCTAGGACACCTCAACCACTGTACTTTATAGGAATCTGCTCTCCACAAAATCCCATGCTCTCAAGGAAATGGAAACTAGCTTGATCACAGTGGGAAGGAAGAAGAATATAAGGAGCCCAAACTATTTCACTTGCATTCATTTTATGCTCTTCTTCACTCACTCAACTTCTCTGGCAAGAAGAGTTTCCTAAGCACACAGCATTCTTTTTTTGAGCTACTGGCAGACACACGGCCCTGCACTGGGTTGTTACGTCCCCTTCTGTGGACCAACCCTATTCTTATTTGCAGAGGCAGAAGGAGAAAGAGGTTTTAAAATTTCTTAGTGCCTGAGCAGAGAACAAATCACTGTCAGTCTTGTCCATCCATAGCATCTGAGTATAGGCAGAGAAATTTACTGAGCTGTATGCATCTTCTGTTGGAAATACACCACATCACTTCTTTGAGATGTTACATTAAAAGAGATCATAAACAAGTACTCAAGTTATTTTCTAGGTTTTTGCTTTAAAAAAAAAAACAAAACAAACAACTAAGATACCACAAGCAAGGCTAAAGGCAGTACCTAGTTCCCCATAAAGTAAGTGTTAGCAATATAAAGTAGTTTCTAGAGAAGTATAAGACAGGCACAGGAAGAACGTAAGACAGATCATTACTTTCTTCTGCTTAATATGAGTAACTTCCAAAATTCCACATAGCAAGAAAATTGAGGCATTTCATTATGGAGAGTTTCCATGATATTGGACAAACTCTCAAGAAGTATTTGAAAAATATCCAGTGTCATTAAACTGGCTGAATTAGGTACTTCTGGAGTGAGACTAAAAACTGAGTCAAGTATACTAGAAGCTCTGTGTCATGTCTCCCAGCCTCCAGAGTTCACCCACTTATGCCCCACATCTCAAACAGCAGTCCAGCCCTCACCAGCTCCACTGCAGGCATCAAGCCCTTTTTGTCCTGATGCAGATAAAGCATCAGATTTCTGAAAAGCAGTTCTGCTTGACTACTGAAGAGGAAGGCTGTATCACAGCTGTTTACCAAGTGGTGTGATATGAACACAGCTGGCCTGGAATCCTGTTCACAAGGGGCTGATTGTCTCTTGCATTTCACCAGTCACCTTCTCCTTTCAAGAGCAAGACAGAAGGTTTCATGCTTGATTGGTGCCTATACAATATAAATATCAGATCATGTTGGAGCACAGCTTGGAAAACAGTCTATGAAGTCCAAAACCAAAGTTACCACAACTACAGTTCCCACAGACAAGAAAATTTAGCACTATACAAGTTACTGCAAACTGCATTGCTAATGCCAGGCTATACAATTAAAAATAAATCAAAGCTGCAATTTTAGTAAAAAATAAAAATTGAAACCTGGCTTCCCTCCAAAGCAGAAAGGCAACTCAAAAGGTTTGATATTAAGAGATGGGGGACAAAAGATCTTCACAGATGCACATCTGTAAGATGCACAGCCAGCTAAAGATAAGTTTTCTACTTCTCCTCCTCCTCCCTCCCGCCCCCCAACAACCACTAAAGAACAGCAGGAAGAATCTTGAAACAAAGTGTTTCAGTTTACAACTTGTGAAGACCTCTGCGAAGTTCCTTCTTCAGGACACCTTTTCAGAATCAGCTCACTTTCACAAGCCACTATGTACCAGGGAATTAGGACTCAGCAAAAAGCTACTCCAACAAGGTCTATATTTAACCTTATGGGGCTCTATTCTCTGCTCAATAAAGTAGCAGTGCAACTATGCACGTTATCAGACCAGAGCCTAGTTTTCACAAGAGCCTGCTTTCCAGAGGGAACAGTGCCTACTGAATAATGCATCTTGCCAACACAAAAGGAAATACACTTCAAACACACAAAAAACAAAGCCTGCTGGGAACACATTACAGATGGAAATGCCTTCTTATCAATATGAGAAAGCCTCTTATCATAAGGAACACCATAAACTTCTCCTTGGAAAAAAAAGAACAAAACAAACACAACCATACCGTTTGGATTGAAAATATCCCCTGCTTACTCTGAAGCACTTGCTTTGCAGTATTTAATATTTTCTTTATGCAAGGAAGTGTCCTGAACCATTTCTAAATGGCAATATACTTTCCTAAGCCAACGTACTTTCATAACTACTCTGATTTGGATGCAAAGTCTCAAGTCTGACATGAACAGCGTGGAGCAAAGCATATGTTCAATTTCAGAAATAAAGCTGACTGAAGCATGAAGCTAATGTAAAGGCAGAAGAAGTGCATGCCTACACACACCTCCTCCTCTAGCTAACTGCAGCCCAATCCAGTCCACGCAAGTCCTGGCCAACACTCAGGCAGCCTCTGCAGCTCTCCTCTTCTCACCCACTCTTTCAGAGCCAGTGCTGGACACCAGCCAGCAGCACCAGTTAGCTTTCTGCCAGGCTCTGCTCACACACCAGCAGGGAAAATGGGCAGAAACACACCGGCTTTGCAGAACTAGCACACAAATGCTACAGAAAGAAGTCAAATCTTAAGGGGAGTGGGGCAGCAGAGGGATTCATGTAAAGCCACTCAGCTCCAACCTGAAATGACCATAATCTTAAATAGACTTTGGAATGCAGACTGAAGTTACATAGGTCACTTCAAGTTCACAAAAGTCCCAAGGGGAACAGCAGAGGAAACTGCCATCACCAAGGAAACATCAGCTCTGAAAGGAGCACTTGGTCCTCAGTGCATCAGACAGCTACAGTCCCTGCACCAGCTGCACACAACTCTTAAAGACAGACCACGTCTACACCACTTAAATTAGTATGCGACCAAACCTAACTTAGTATGTGCCAACCTAGGTTGGCACACCACCTAGTCTTTGCCTGCTTCTTTAAGTCTTCAAGCCTTGCTAAGAAACCTCCTCAGGCAGAGCTCCAGAAGATCAGAGGAGAAGACTGAGGCATACTTCACACAGGGCCAAGCTGCCAAAATGAGTACACTGCTGCCTGGAGCTCAGCTCTTCACAGAACAGGCACAGAACAGCTGCTGTGAAGTTATAGGATTCTGCACACCCAACAGGACTCTCCACCTGCTCCCAAAGGGGAACAGTAGGCCCACAACTACTCTATTTCCTTTGTGCTCCCTACACTTTTCTGCCTGTCCCATCTAGGACCTGCCTGTTGCATTTCTGCAAGTAACGATGTGAAGTCAGGCTTTGACACCCTCTGCAGAGGGACATTGTGGAAGCACAACCCAACTGTGGAGAAAAGCATGAACTGCTTGTGAGCATCATTTGCTGCCAACAAGCCACTGAAGTATGGGGAGTCTGCACATACCTTTTTGGCTACATATCAGCCATGCATCCCCAGCTTCAACATTCTGTCCAAAAAGCTACTGTAATACTCATAAGGTTTCAAAGATACAAGAGAAGAGGCAGATGACTTTGTGACACTGTGTAAGCTGTGAGTGAGCAGATACCCTTCAGCAGCTGGCTGAAGATGCAGCTAATGACTCACGGAAGCGAGATCCCTCTCCTAGTACAGTACTACTGAGGGAACTGAGAGGAAAAAAAATTGATCTCAGCGCATTTTTATCACTCTAACAACCAGATTGAAATCTAAGTGCCTGCAGGAGAAGACAACTGAATACAATGGGCCCATATTTCCAGTCATTTTACAAACCACAGATACACACTGCTCTTAAGCACTCATCTTTGTGCGCCTACTAGGGTGGTGATGCTTTGGATGGCACACAGTCCCCTTGTCAAGATCAGCTGCATGAGTAAATAACATGAACTGGTTTCACCAGAAAAACAAGGCAACTCTTCTGCCTGCCCAAGGCAAAGATAAGACATCACAGGGAACCTCAAGAGCTGTTCTATAAGAGCAGCAAGGCACTGAGAGGAAAAGCTATAAAGGAAAATATTTGCTGGCAATTTGTTTCTCATAGGAAGACAGGAGGACCTAAGATGATCTCAGAAAGGTATTGCCAAATACTGGATACCAGTGTGATTCAGATCTCAGAAGCATGAGTACAAAGAAATTTAAGGGCATTCATTTCCTGTTGATAAACTGAAGTCATTATCTGATTAAACACCTAAGTATGGAAGTTTGACCCACTTCACAATAAGGCTGGGAACCTCAGTTTCAACTATAATTATTTATATAACTACTACAAAACATGTCTGAGGTCAGATGAAACAAACAGTCTGATTTCTAAAGATGAAGGTTAAGCAAAAGGTTCAAGAGATTTGGACTCTTCCATAGAAAAAAATACCTTTGCCAGCTCTGAAAAGAAACCCGATGTGCTTTTAGCTTCCAGGAGACAAGATCTGATTTATTCAGCATTCTCATCAAAACATCGCATTGACTGGCAATGACTTCTTCAGATCTGGTAGTAAAGTTATGCCTATAATGTTTCTTCTAGAGACTGTGTTTCACATTGTCTCCCCCAGTACACCAATAAAAGTCAAATTAACAAGGGTCTTAAGTGCCTATCCTCTTTTTGGTTTAGGAGAAGTTTGTCAGTCTGTACATTTTCCTGATTACAAAGATGTAATTAAAAGATTCGAGTAATCCTTTCCCCCTCATACTTCAGTTGCTCTTTTCCACCCTTACTTGGCCAGAACTGGACTCTGGCACTTATAATTGGTACACAAGTTAGCTGTAGTCCCAAAATACAAGTCAGAAAAAAAGGTGATGACTTCTCAAAAGATTAATTCTGCTTTCCTTTAGCACGGATGCATTAACTGACTTTTGTCATTTGTTTTTCAGCAAGTCATAGAAGGATATATAAATATTTTGGGTCAGGACAATAGTGAGAGATTGCAGAAGTGTATTAGACTATGTAAATAGCTGTAGTTTATGCTATAGTGAATGCAGAATACTACATGAATTATGATGGTGTAAATTACACTGGTCATCTCATTTAGCCAATGAGTAGCCCTACTGCATTTGAAGTTGTACGAAAAATAACACTGAATTAACCCTAAAAATATTTTTCATATATCTAATTTGACTTCCTTTTCTGCCTCATAAACCAAATGCAGATTCTACCCATTGCTACATTAAGAGCTGCAACTGGATTTGATCGAATCACTCTCATCAGGAGAGAACACAGTTTTTCAACTTTGGAATTTTTTTCAACTGGAATGTAAAGGGTCAGCTATCAGGAGACATTTTTGCAGTATAAGCTAAGCAGAGCTACGTAAGCTTATGTATGATCACAAGTTATGATCACAGACTTCCACTCACTCTAAACAAGGGCTGATATCTTGAGTCCTGCTGGGCAGAAACAGCAGAAAACAGGAGGGGCTGACAAGTTCTACAAGCAAGCTGAAGTTCTGAATGACTCTCATTTCCTTGAATTTCAGGGAAAGTGGGGATGGAAGGGAGGGGAGGAGAACAGGTGTGTTGTGATCAGATTGCGTACCTGTTACTACATTATCAAACTTAAAATCTGTGAAAGAAAATCCCTATTTACTGACTTCACAAGTAATTTTGAGGAAGCACTACTCAGAAAGCACCTTTATTCCATGTAATTTCTAAAATATGGCTGATATCACTAACGAGTCTTTACATAAAGAGACATAACCATCTGTTACATAGGATGAGACAAAGTATGACTTTCAGAATCATCAGTAACACCAAAACCATTTACTCATCTTGAACATTTTTATGCTTTTAGAAAGGGAAGTATGAGTCCCAAATCATCTAAACATGAGATTCCAGATTGATTTTTTTTCTTAAACACTTCCTAGAGATTTTTCCACTAGTCACTGCTAATGACTTAAGTGTAGCACTACACAACCACATGCTATGTAGTTCTGTTCATCTGTCCTCTTCCCTTTCAAAAGGATCCTAGAAGAGCTTCTGTCTCTTAGAGCTCTTTTAAAGCTTTCACTCCTCAAACTGTAAGGCTCCTTTTCATTAAAAAGATATGATAATTCAACCAACACTATATTGATTTTCTAAATGATGCTGTACTTCCAATTGTTTTGTTTGTAGTGACCTAATAAATAAATCACATGAATCTGAAGTATTTTCTTCCTGATCTGTTAACTATGCGGTTAATTCTTCAGATGAATGTAAAAATACATGTTGGATATAGCTTTAAACCACTGTAGCTGGGGAAGGCATATTTGAACAGGGTACTAACTGCCAGACTTTGTTCGGAACAGGCTGAAACTCCTTGGCAGACAGATCTATTCTAGTGCTTGTTTTGGAGCTACATCAACAACAAAGAGCGATTCCCAGGATGAAAATTAAGCAATGTGGGGGAACAACCACCAAACAAACCCCAAAACCTAATAAACAATGTTCAAGGGCTCGTTAGAAATACAATTGGCCTTTTCCTCACTCTTAAAATGTTGCCTCTGTATAAGCAGTGTCATCACAGAGTTAAAAGCATCTATTCTAGAGATTCCAGGTAAGTCATCACAACTAAAAGGGCTAGAAGTAAAGCAAAAGCATTACGGCACTTCAGAAGAAAACAGCATAAGCTTAACATTTTTTTATTCTCTTCAGAGATCTACATCTAATTCTTATTCTCCTCACCAGAATGCTTCATACCAGCAAATAATGAGTCGACTAAAAATCCTCCCCTGCTGTCACAAGCAGAGATGTCTCTTCTTCATAAGCCAAGCATTCAGAAGTAAGGATGAACAGAAAGCTTTATTTAGAAAAAGAAAGTATCATGTCAAGTACACAACACTGGAGATGAAGTGACTAGAGGACCTTAAATATGGAACTGCCAAAATATATCTACTGATACAACAAGCCCAATAATCCATCCCTAGGGTGAACATGAGTCTGCATAGAGAGGAGTATTAAACCATTTTTTGCATCTCTAGTTACCTCATCCAACTCTTACCAGTCTCAGGCCCCAAAAGTATATCAGTGGACATCTGTGCTGCAACACATTATCATTTGGACGTTATGTATGTATTTGCATCCCTCCTGTAGAGGTTTGAGTTTTGTTTACTGTATTCTTGGGAACATATGTGCACACTCCCATAGATTAGCTCCTTGTATCAACTACATCCATGCTTGCCAAATTTCAGGATCCTTTTCCAAGTCTTGTGTAACCTTGCTTGTTCTGGTATCATGAGAAATAAAAGATTTCCTGTTTTAACTTCTCCCTGCATCACTTATTTGCTACTGCTGTCACACGCCTTCACATTGACCATCTCTTTAAACATTATATTACATTCAAGTTTTCTTCTTCAAAACATCTTTTACTACTTTTCTTTACAACACCTCTCTTGCACTCACATTTCCAAGCTCTTAAACAAGCCTCCCATATAAAAGCTTTTCCCAGAGAGATGCCTATTTGATTTCAACAACTCTTTCTACCAAACATTTTGTGACAAAGGACTTACTTTTTTATTCCTTCTTTCCACTGGCATTCTTCTTATGATATACATATGAACTTTCTTTGACTGCTTATTAATAGAAAACAGAGTTCCCAGACAGAATATGCTCACTTTGGATGCAACAATCCTTTTCACTAGTTTCCTTGTTCATCTTTTTGTTTAGGAAGGGGCAAGACTTCCACAGATTTCTTCTTCCAAGGATGTTAAACTTAATTATATTTCAGCGTGAAGAATGTAAAAAGGGCAGAAAAAAAATTCACTCTTGAGATAAAACTTCCAGCTGATGACAATCAAAGAGTCTTTAGAAGTTAAGTTTCATTTCTACCTGTGGATGCCAGAACCACGTAATCAAAAATAGATGCAAGTCTTACAGGTTCCAGTAAAGAGGGAAAATCCTCAGATGAAACTTCCAAGTGAGCTTTTTTCTTACTCCATGAGATTACAAAAGTCTAGCTGGGGAACAGACTCCTGCCCCCCCTCCAAAAAAATAAAAATAAAATAAAAAACCAACACCACATATTCTCAAAACAACATTTTAAAAGGTATTTATGAAAATGATATCCTCAAAGAAGCACTGCAGGCACTACTAAAGGCTGTAAATCTTGTAGAAAGGATTCAAAGTGCTGCTAATTTAAGAATTGCCTACAGTAACAGGGAAAATTCATTCTCGCATTTTTTCCAATAAGGCTGTCCAGACTGTTCTTGTTTTGGAGGGGAGAAAAAAAGTCAGGCATAATAGAGTGACTTTGTTCTGTTCTCTTCTTTCCCGCTACTCTTCCTTCTCCCCACTCACCATAGTCAGGAGAGAGAGATTATAACCCAGAGGCTTCCATCAGAGTCTGCTGTTAACTGCATGTGCTCACAGCACATACACAGAATTAATGATACCCGGCCTGACTTTCAGAGGCATGGCACAACAGTTTACTCCCACTCAAATCCATGAAAAATTGAAGTCAAACCAGTTAGGCTTTAACATTGACATTTGGCTTCCATCATAGAAGCAATAGTACATACTCAGGAAAAGAAAAAAAGTGTCTGAAAGCAAACAAGACAGGCAACAAAGCTGATAGCTGGGTACTACCATGGGCTATTCCTGCTATTTAACAATTTCTTCGTTTTACTGACTCAAAGATAGGAATGAGAGTAATAAATCCAAACCTGCCACATGACACTAAGATCATCCATAGTAAAGTGTTAATGACACACACTTAGCCCACTGCAGCAAGCTGCCTTCCCTGCTATCACCTACACATCAACTGTGATTCAGTACTCAGGGAGTTTTAATGGTTTGTTTGTATACTTAAGCAGCTGATCATCAACTATGCAAATAATTAAAACACATTTTCTGTCTAGAAGAGCAGGGAAAGATGCAAATGACATAAGTTTTAATTAGAAGATGCAGACACTTTTTTTTGCCTTCCTTTTGCAACATTCTAACAGTCTAATGCTACTCGTAAGTCCCCTTGAGGCCAAGAAAATGAGTAGCACTGCTTCCTATAAACAGATCAATAGAGGTTTTCTAGAACTAATCAGTGCCATAAACAGCACTGTTAGAAGTTTATAAGCCACAGCACTGCCTTACAAGAAAATTGTGTCAATATCTGCCTCTTAAGTACAAGGTCATATTTATCTATCCAGATAAACATGAACTTCAAACAAATACCGAGGCCTTCAAGTATAAAACTTAAGCAGATGGCAACCTTTTAAACACACCAGAGAACACTTCCCACTTCTTCTTGTGGCTGCCAGAGCACTGAAGAATCCAGATCTCCACAGAAGCTGTGGGCAGGCAGAAAATGGCACTGTGAGGACACAATGTACCGAGTGCAAAATACGTGCCTAAAAGTTCCACTCAAAGAAACCTCAAGTTTAGTATATACTGGGATCTGAAATGTGAAATCGGTGTTCTCACCATGAGAACATCCACTCAGTTTGAAAAGAAGCAACAAAAAGACATAAATTAGATTGATTAAAAAAGAGTTAGAAAACTAATCTCACAGTCCTGGTCACAGCTCTGCTACTGACTCCCTATGGCCTTTAATCTTTCACCTGCTTAGCACAACGAACACCTCAATGACCTCATCAGGACAACGATGTGAAGGTCCAGCGGATGTCCCTGTGCACAAGCTGAGGCACATCAATTCACTCTGGGGTCACCTGATGCAGAACCTGAGTCACACAGTCAGATCTCGGAGGAAGGGAATCCAAACATCTTGCGAGATCAGGCGTCACCACCCCTGTTGCTGCATACAACATACAGGGCTCCCCCTTCCTATCCAAAAACCACCCATCCATTAAACTAAAAGTAAAACACATTGTTAAGTCCACAATTACAAGTTTACCTTCTGTCAAGATACTGGGGAAAAAAAAAAAAAACAAACAAACACAAAAAACCACCAAAAGCACAGACAGAGTCTTAAAGACAGTGTTTCTTATTACATTCTCCACTGAAGCAGCACCTTGAAGAAGAACAAAAGGAATTCCCCCATCTGCTCCCTTTTGCCCTTCCTACTCACAAATTCCTTTTCTACAGATTAAGCTTACTTTCATGAAAAACACATGCTTACCCAGCAAGAAATGGACACATAGGAAGCTTATCTTATCCAAGATTAAGCATCAACAGTACCTTTCTAAAGGCATAGGGACATTGGATAGGCTTATGAACCATGCAAGGAACTGGGAGACAGGACTGGGCACAGAGGTCTGAAGTCCTGTCACTAACTTGATACATGACATCAGGTAAACAACCTCATTCCCTCTCAGTGTCAGCTTACACTTTAGTAAACTGATAATGACAAATTATCTACCTCACTACATAGGTGGAGAACACTTCACTAATTCATGACTACAAAGCAACCTGAGAAGAAGGGGCATAAAGCTAGTACATAAACACATAGATATAAATAGAGGAACAAATTGGGAAAAAAACATTACCCAAAAGCTCCAGTCAGCACTCCAGCTATACTGAGCAGGAACCTGCATCTTCTCTGTGCACGAGCTGTGAGTCTCCTGTGAGTCTGTAACCAGTTGGCTAGTAACACCATGATCCACTTCATCAACTTCCTGTGAACAAGGAAGCAAGCAATGTCATTGGACAATGGAAGAGAATGGTCCTGAAATACGATGTTTAGCTCATATGAGAGCTGTGTATTAAACAAAACTTGACATGCCAGATTTACCTAGGTGAGTGGCATGGAAACACTCCCAACTGACAGGCTTTTAATTGTTTTTACAGAGTATGCTGTATTTAATTATTACTTACATTGTTATGAGAGCATATTATTTCCTCAGCAGCACCTCAACCAACACACTGAAGCCACACAGGCATGTAACACCAGAATAATATTAACACAAGACACCAGCACATAACACACAGAGCATCTGTAAGATCTGAAGGGCCTCTGAGTGAGTGAGAAAAGCCATGGAAAAATCACAGAATCACTAAGGATGGAAATGATCTCGATGATCACCAAGACCAACCATCAGTCCATCTCCACCATGCCCACTAACCCATGTCCTCTGGTGCCATATCTACACGGCTCTTGAACTCCACCATCTCCCTGAGCAGCCTGTGCCACTGCCTCATCATTCTTGCTGAGAAGAAATGTTTCCTAATATCCAACCTGAACATCCTCTGGTGCAATCTGAAGCCATTACCCCTCATCCTACCACTATTTACCTGGGAGAAGAATGCCACCCATCCCCCCTCCTCTCCACCCCCCCCCCACACACACCTTGCTACAATGAGATGCAGCGCTTCAGAGGAAGACAGTTCTACCTGCATCACTTATTATAAAAATAAGCACACTTTTGACAACGTTCTTCACTGGGGAGGTCACTTTTATTTCACGAAAGGAAGCTGAGCCTCAGAAAGGGGAAGACACTTGCCCCAAGTCCCACGGCAAACCGGAGCAGAAGGAACCACCGCCTATAGCGGTGATCTAGAGAGGCAACGGAAAAGGCAAAGCCGCGTTCTCAGCCCAGAGGGAGCCCAGCCTCACCACGACCTCCAGCAGCTGTCCCGCGCCACCACCCCACGCCGCAGGCAGAGATCTTAACGGCGCAGAGAGACTTCCCGACCCGCTCTGTAATTAAGTTAAGCCCCGGGCACCCCGCAGCCACTCCGCGGGCGGCCGGCGCCTCCCCGCGCAGCCCCGAGAAGAGGCCGAAGCCGCAGCGGGGGGCAGAAAGCCGCGGGCCCCCTCCTCCCCGCGCCCGCCCCCAAAAACTTTCCGGAAGGGCGGAGGCGTCCCCCAGGGAAGGACCCCCGCCGCCCCTACCTGCGCAGCCCAGAGGGGCCGGCGGGATAGCGGGCCGACGGCCGGGGCGCGGAGCCCGCCGGCGGGGCCGCAGAAGAGCAAGAGCGAGCCGGCGGGGAGGGCGCGGAGCGCGGCGCTTACCATGGAGGGGGGCGAGAGCGGCGCGGCGCCCGCGAACTGCCTGAGCGGGGCGCACGGCGGGGCCGCGGCCGCCATTTAAAGGGGCAGGCGCCGGCCGGGCCGCGGGGCGAGGACCCGGACGGGAGGCGGTTGCCAGGGAAGAGCGGCTCAGCGGGAGGCCGCTCGGGGGCCGCCCGCGTCGAGGGGCTGCCGGGGTGGGCGGAGAGGGTCTGTGCTCCCCTCCGCCCACACACGCACGGGTCGGGGTCAGCCTCACCGACGCTTTTAGGGAGCTCAGTGAGGGCTGCGCGGAGTCGGGAAGTGTTTAGGAGTGCGGCCGGGGCGGATGCGGGTGGGCCGCGGCTGCCTCTTCTCCTGACAGCGGGAGGCCTCGGGGGCGACGGGCGGAGCCGGACCCGCGCCCCGCTTGTGGGTAACGGCCGGAGCGGGGCTGTGCGTTGAACGGCCAGCTCGCTCCAGGGGGACACCTACAGGGGGAGAGGGGTAGCCGGGGTGAAGAAGTCCCTGTGATGGACATCCCCTCCCAGCCGTGGGGCCTGGACAGGAGGGCTGTGTGCTGCCAGCAGAGAGTCTCCAAAGTGTACAAGGAGGTGCAATAAAGAACACATTGTTTAGTTCTCTTTTGTTGTTTGCTTTCTTAATTTGGACAGCCGAAATCCACATTTTCCAAACTCTTCTCAATGTCAGCCAGGGGACGGTCTTTCCTTTTCATCCAAAAGTTGGAATTCTCTCTTACTCTTACTGGGTTATCCCATGTGAGAAGCTTCACGTTGAACTGACAGCTGCCAGCAGCAGCGAGAGCACTTTGTATTCCCTTACGACTGGCCAGCCTGACAGCTTTGCTCAGTCACGTCCTATTAAAGGGTGGATTCACAACAGAATTACTGTCACAGAATAAAATGAACACGAACACCATTTGCAGAAACAACAGTAGAACATCCACCACAACACACTTAAGGAGTTTTTTTTTAGAAGCATACCACGTACTTGAATTTATATCAGACGGAGTCTGGAATCTCTTTGATCCAGCTATGTCTTCCCACATCTTCTCTGCCATGCAGCCATGGCTGGTAGCTTTGCCCCAGCTGCTCTACATCTGCCAAGTGCCTCTGACTTTGCTCACTACTCAGTCTTGTTAGATTTTGACTCCTCTTAATTCCTTGTACTCCAGCACTTGGGTCCATGCCCACTGCCCTGTGCAGCCCGTTCTGTGCCCACCACCCTCTGGTGCAGACCCTGTCCCTCACCCTCATCTGCCCTCCCTGACACAGCTCCATGCCGTTCCCTCGGGCCCTGTCGCTGTCACACAGAGCAGAGCTCAGCGCTGCCCCTCCGCTCCCTGTGAGGAGCTGCAGCCGCCATCAGGCCTCCCCTCAGCTCCTCTGCTCTGGGCTGAGCACACCACGGGACCTCAGCTGCTCTCCATACACCTTGCCCTCCAGACCCTTCCCTATCTTCATAGCCCTCCATTGGACACTCTCTAATAGCTTTATGTTCTTCCCATACTGCGGTATCCACACCCGCACCCAATGCAGGAGGTGAGGCCACACAGCACAGAGCAGAGTGGAACAACTCCTCCCTTCACCTGACTGGCAGTGCTGGGCCTGATGCATTTCAGGGTATGATTGGTTCTCTGGGCTGCCAGGGTGCTCTGCCGACTCACATTCAGTTTGCCATCAGCCAGAACCCCCAGATCTTTCTGCAGGTCTGCTCTCCAGCCTCTCACTCCCACTGTCTGTATATAGATCCATCTTGGGTGCAAAATCCATCACTTACCATGTTAAACTTCATGTGGTTGATGATTACCCAGCCCTGAAATTTGCCAAGATCTCTGTAAGGGAGTCAACAGCTCTTCCTAATTTACTATCATCCACAAACTTACTTAGTATACCTTCGAGCCCTGTATCCAAGTTACAAAGAGAACTGGTCCTAAAATTGAGCCTTTCAGAAGCCCACCAGTGACTTGCCACCAGCCTGATATAACACAGTTTGCTACTATAACCCTTCATACCAAACCTGTCAGCTGGTTCTTCACCCACCACATTATGTTTTTGTCTAGCTATATACTGCACATTTGTTAAGAAAGATACTGTGAGAAACACATTTCTTTACTGAAACAATCATCTGGTTCTGCTTGGCTAGCTAGCTGGGTAAACTTATAAAAGGAGATTAAGTTTGTCAGTCAGGTCTTTCCCATTGTCAACCTATGTTGTTAGTGATCAATGGCTGCATTGTTTTTCAGGTATTTTTCAATATCTTACAGAATAATCTTCTCCGTAATTTTGCCAGGCATTGAAGTGAGGCCAACTATTCTGTAAACACCAGGATGTTCTTTCTTGCCCTTGAAAACTGTGACAGCACTTATCAGCTTCAGGTTGACTGGAACCTCTCCAGATTTCCAAGACCTGATCCTTTCTTGATATTTTCTTTGATCTCTAGCACTTAGTTAATACTATTTTCAGAAGAGCCTTGTAATCTAGCTTTCATTGTGTACAGCTAAGTGCTGTGTTGTTCTGCACAAAGACCCAACTCCCTTCTTTAAAAATATTATACTTCAGAAAAATTCCTACCTGGTAATTCCACGTCTTCCTACTCTCCCAACCAATTTAAAGCACAGAAGAAATACTTGCTTCTGGGTTCTTCAGCCATTCTGTATTCTCCCCTTTTTGTTGATACAGGTGTATCACATGAAAATTAAATATTTTTCCTCCTGATGTTGTTTGGTCAGCAAGTTTTTGCAAGTCAGATGCTGAATTTCTCAAAACAGTTATTGTGGACCATCCGCATGCAACAATGCAAATCAAAGAATTTATCAGAATAATTCTCACGAAAGCCATAGCATTAGGACAATTTTCCTCATGGAATGGTAGGGTCTTTTAGTCACGTGTGGGTTGCTTTGCTCTTTTTTTTTTGGGGGGGGGGGGAGAGGGGGTTGGGGGAGATGTTTCGTTTGTCATTTTTGCTTCAAAATATAAGAAAAGCAGTGATCCTAGTGCCTCTCTTAGCAGAAATGTGCAGTGTATGTGTTTTGATTGGTGTGGAACTGAGTTTTTAATGGATATTCAAGTACAGTTCCATTATCTGAAGAGTCCTAAAGATAAACAAAATCATTAGATGAGTGTACTTCTGAACAGGTGCACTGTGAGAGGTGTCAGCCAGCTAACTGGAGTGGCATATGCTCCATACAGCTGCTGTGCTGCTGGCCACGCTGAGTGTTACAGGTGGGGCTTTGGGGCTGTTGGCACGCTTCCCACACAGTAGTGTTGTGCATTTGTCTTTCTGCAAGCTCAGATTTCCACTTCCAGAGTACAGCAGTAGTTTTGGATGCAGGTAGGCCAATCGTTTTACCAGTATTCCCTTCCATCTGGTGACATGGACAAGCTTTGCTTAAATAGAGTTGAAGTAATGAACTTTTTGATAGCACTGGAGGAGAAAAAAAAAAAAAAAAAAAAAGGGGTAGTATATTTTACCTGTGAGTATGTATGTATCCTCAAAAACTACTAATTTCCCATAACTTCATTTCATGATGAATAAGGATGCTTATTTTTCAGCTGCTCAAAAAATCGATCCAATTGCTCTCTCTACTCACCTCTGCTATGAAGGAGTTCAGTCAAAGAGAGATCTCCTTTTGAACATCTGAATATTCTGTAAGCCCAAACTTCTGGTTAAACGACATCAAAGCAATTTAAAAAAAAAAAAATGAAAAAAAAGATCATCTTCCCACTGCTCTCTGAGCATTTTCGGCATCTTTTCTAGGACAGATGAGGACAGCCCCCAGGAAGTCATTGTTGTGACTTCAGACATGGCTGCTATCCAGGCAGCAGGCAGACAGCTGTGGTAACTTTAGTAAGTGTGACATTCACTGGGCAGAATGTGAGGTCCTGTTGCAATAACATACACATATTTATTTGCCCACACCACCCGTGCTGCTTTTTTGCCTACTAGCAAGATCATATATTTCAGCAGCTATGAGCCAGCACACTGGGAAGCCCTATGGATCTGCAGTGACTTTGTTCCTTGTCTTCCTCCTAGTGGGTGAGTACTAAAATGCCTTCCTTCATTAGAAGAAATATTCCTAGAGCTTGACTTGGAAGCTTCTCTTCCTTTTTTTCAGAAAGTCACTCTCCTCTAAGGGCTCTCTCAGGATGCAGGAAATCTATATCCAGTGTTGGACACTGCATTAAAACATGTTTTTTTAACATGTTGCTTTTTAGTTAATAGGTGTTTATGTCAATATGTGTTTGAATTTGACCCCCAGGATAGAATTCTTTCTGGAAATCTTTACAGAAAGAGTAGGTTTGCCTGTCTTTTTCTAGAAGAAAGGTTGCGTATCATCATTGTTAGAAGTTTTATTTCTATTTTTGGTTCTCTGATGTATTAGCAACCAGTTGTCTTCGCAAGGTAGTTATTCACATCCACTTGTGAAGATCAATCTTAGTGCAGAGCAGAAGTCATATAAATTGAGATAAGCTATGAACAGTCATTGATTGCTTAATCATAGACAACTGGGAACTGGTTAGAGCTTCTAAAGCATTCTTATGGTACCAGCAGAGTATGAAGTTGAGCTCTAAAGCCGACAAAACCACCCAAAATATGGTCATTCTAGGGCGTGAGGATTTTTATGTGTTTTGGAAGTCCTGTTTGCCTTCTTCTCCATCTGTTGAGTGTGAACAAAAGAAAGGAGGCACAACAAGAAATGTCATATTGTGCACTGACCTCCAGCCTCCATTTGCTTCCTTGATGCTGTCAGCAGTTAGCAAGCAAAGCTTGTACAGTTGTTCTGGTGTACTCCAGGGAGCAAGGAATAAGTCAGAGATTTCAGGACTAGAAGAGAGAATAGGTATTTTTTAATCACTTCTTTTGTAATTCCTCCTCCTATTGCCATACTTTGTGTATTTTGCAGTTACAGCCAAGATATGACCCTACATGGGAAAGTATGAACCTGTGGATTGCGTAAAGGGTAGGCTGGCAGATTAGTAGGTGCCCTGTTGTGACCACAGGGAAAATGTGGAGCACGTTGTCACATTACAGGAAGTTCCAGAGAGCTTTCACCCCTTTGGTTGAAAACTGGCCATGAATTAATGACTTTGTATTACAGTGACCTATTAGATCATCTAATCATTTTTCAAGGTCTTGACGGGATCATTCATGCCACAGGTACTCTGCCTAGCTTAAATGCTTTCACCAAAAAGCCTTGCATTTCTCTCCGTGGGGGATTGAGTCCTATAACCCACTTGACAGGAGACCCACACATCATTCTGCTAATGAAGCAACCAACTTAAAAAGAGCTTTGAAGCAGACTCAACAAGGCATTTGGCATTAGTATACTGCCAGATGCCAATATGATAAAGGCATTGTATATTTAAATACTAGTGAACTAACATGTTCCTGATTTGCAACCTTACAAAAGAAAAACATGGAAGAAAGGTAGAAAATAGAAGCTGTGCTGTGGCCTTCCTATTGAACCCGCCCAGAGCTGGGACTAAATGATAGAGCTTCCTCCTTTTGCATTCTGATTTTCCCAATTAAGCTGTAGGTTACCCGATATTTATTGAATCAAAGATATGGGGTAACACAGATGACAAGGTCAGTTTTTTTGTAAATAAAATTCATGATGAACAGAGACACCATCAAAGTACGTTGTTCCTGTACTGTTATGATCTCTTTAGCACTATCTCTGTGTCTAACTGGACAGGGAATATCTGGACCACTGATTACTCTGAATAATTCCAGTGGGCTCATAGGTAAGATGATACACAGACATGAGGATAATATTTCATCCAGTCTTTTTAATAAGGACTACTTGTTTTAGGGGACTCATAAGTACATTAGCGTTTGGGTTCTTGGTTCTCAAGCTGCAATTGCCACTGATCAGTGATACAGGTACTAGATGAAAATTTCAATTTGACTTAAAAGCACGAAGCACCATACATCTCTGAAGTTTTCTCAGGATGTCTATTTCTTTTACTTGCACAAATTGCTCAGACAGGTGTGTAGGTGATATCCTCCCTTAGGATTATGCCCTCCTAGCACACCAGGTCTGGCATACTGTGAGGTGAGCCAGGCTGAGTCATCAGCTGGTCCCATCCCTTTTTCCCTATCTATTTGTAATGAACCCAAAACACTCAGAATATGGTTAAACTTAATTATTTGCTTTCCAACCACTCAGGAATTTGATGATGTATGTACTGCTTTCATCTCTTCTCCCTCTTGTTAGTGCTTTGATCAACACCTGGAGCTGAAACCCATTCCTGACCAAAGGGTTTTGGAAACTGTTACTGTTTCACAAAATCACTCTGTGAAAATTGTCTTTCTTTTTTTTCTCTTCTGGGCCTTATGGTGTGGGATTTCCTTACACAACTTGTCATCTTATGTGGGCAGCTCTTGTAAGCCATTCTAGGAGAACAGAAACATCACACATGCGTTTTTGCCACCAAATTTCTTAGCTAGCTTGTATTTTCTATATTTTTGCATCAGTGAGTTAACTGTTATCCAATAACTAAACTGTGAATGCTGTACATCATCCTTTTATAAGGCACATAGAACTACAATGCTCTGCCTTCTGACAGAAATTGTCCGTCCTACTTTATGATTATACAAGTCATAAATGACAATAGCTACGAATACAACTGTAATTTTCTGCCCAAGCATGCCTGGAGGAGCCATTCAAGCAGTTCTCAAACCGGCCATCAGTGGAGTTGGTTTTCCATTGCCATGAGACATTTGTCACTGAAGTACAGAGATTATTGTCATTGAGAAGCCCTAGCAGACCTAGACAACAACATTTCACATCATTTCCATGGCAGTGAACAACTCCAGGTGCTGGGGAATCCAGACCTTCACCTAGAATGGTCTGCAGTGATCAGGAGGGAGGGCATTGACTTGAGTGAAGAAAACAAAACAACAGAAAAAAACTTCTTCCAAAAATTGGTTTGCATTTTTTTCTTGGCTAATGCTGTTGGTTTATTGTTAAGAGTTTGTTTTTCCTTCTTTTTTGTTCCAGCTTGGAATTTGAGACAGCAACTATTCCTCTCATCTTCTCGGTCCAGGCTTGGTTCCAGAAATGAGATCTACTTGCATTGTTCCTAGCTCAAGCCTGCTAGATAATATGATTAGCAGTTGTGTGAAAGAAGGCAGATTTAAATCTCTATTACAGGCATATCATCTATATTTTTATAACAAAGAGCAGCAGGATAAAGTAATCCCTTCACAGAGAACAGATGTCAGCCAGTGACAGGAGTCTTCTTAATTAAAAATATTATAAAACAGCAATGTCTTCAGGTGTGCCTTCAATGTGTTTCAGAATGTTGGTTGTCAAAATGGAGTTGGCTATTTCATATAGTGAGTGTTTTCACAACAGCTCAAAACTTGTACGTTGAGACCAACATGACAAAACTCACAGTAGCTCTAAGTTGTTGGAAAATAGTTACAGAAAGTGGACTGCCCAGACAGAATGGCTTAATTAACTTCCTGCTAGGCAAACAAATAATCAAGTCCCACCTTTGTACTTTCCTGCCCTATTTGTAAAATAGATGTATAATACACTTCAGTCAGCACCTCTCACCACCAGCTTCCCTTGGCTCACCAGGTCATATGTTCTCCTCCCTTTAATTCTCCCTCTGACATCAGCTTTCTATATTCTCATACAGGCATTTCAGCAAGGACTTTATTTTCACACTTGCTCAGAGCCTGCTGACTTCTCAATTTTGGCCTCTTTGAATATCTTCTCTTCAAATTGATTAAACTTTGTCTTTAGGAATTACTGTGTTATAAAATCTTTGTGTTCTGCGAGCAAAGCATGTAACCATTCTAGAAAAACTCATTCACACCAGTATTTTCAGTATCAATACCTGCAGCATACTAAGATGCCATCCCCAGGGTTGCTGATAGCATCCATTGAGAGTTCAGTCCCTAACAAAGGAGATTTCTTCCTCTGGTCCCAAGATTTCCTATCTTAAAACTGGAAGTGCATGCTGAAACCCCTAAGAACTTCGTGTTATGTTTTGGGATGCAGGCATTCAGGCACACAAACATTCACTGTGCTTGTCAGAACAGAACTGCCTGTGTATAATGGAACATACATTTCTCTCTGAAATGTATGAAATGAAATACATTACTTTTCTGAAAGAGTGGTCAGGCACTGGAATGGGCTGCCCAGGGAGGTGGTGGAGTCACTGACCCTGGAGGTGTTCAAGGAACATTTGGATTTTGTGTTGAGGGATATGGTGTGAATACTATTGATAGGTGGATGGTTGGACTGGATGATCTTGAAGGTCTTTTCCAACCTTGGTGATTCTGTGATTCTGAGATTCTGCACCTTGAAAACAGTTGAGATTCTGAGACTTTTAAGAGCAAAAAGTGGGAGGTTAAAATTCCAGGCCAGAGTTCTGAATCAGTTCTAACTTTCATCCAAAGCCATTGGACAATGACAATAATGCTCCCCAAGCATAGCAGGAAATAAGGATCATTCATATCTACAGACATGAACAGAATCTTAGCAGGAACCAGGGAAAGAAACGCTATTGCCATAAAAGTGACTACTCTTAGGTCCTAATTCCAGGAGGCATTCCTCTCCATGATCATGGGTCAGGAACAAACAACTATTATCCTATTGCCCTCAACCCTCTTCTTTTCTTTCTTTTCTGATGCAGATGTTGGTGTCAGTGATGGAAACACAAGCAAAGAGAATGCAACTGTATCTCACAGGAAAACACAGGCTCCACTGTTGACAGCACTTGAGCCATCACAATTTTCCGTGACTCAAACACCAGCTAAGGAAAAAGCCAAAGAGGGTGAAACTGTGGTCTTAAATTGTCACTTTAGCAGCCCACAGCATCCTTCCCTGACTGGTCTGCCAGTGAGGTGGTACAAAGAAGATGAAAAGGGACAGACAGACCTGCTAAAAAACAATGTGACCATGTTGCCAAATAATTCTAGGGTTTTCATGAGCAGAGACTTGTCCCAAGGGATTGTCTCCTTGGTGATCCTCAATGTTACGATCAGTGACCACGGTATCTATTTCTGTGAAGTTACACTTCCGGATGGAAAGGTGATGAAAGGAGATGGGACAAAGCTGAGGATCAGGAGGGCTCTAGGTAATATTTGATGTTATTTGTATATTCTTTTTTTCTCCCTCTTCCTCCTCCAAAACTAGTCTACGCACTTACAGAAGGAGCAAAATTAGTCTGCTTGGTTTCTAGGAGATATGGCCTAGTGTAATGGAATGTCCCCACATAGTTGCATCTCCCATTATTTGTGTCAGGCTAGCTAATTTTGATTGGCTTACTTCTAGAAACAATCAGACAAGTATTATTGTAACAAGGATCATTTACAAGTAAAAAGGGAATAAATAGTTCTGTCACTAAAATTAGTGAGTACTAACAACAAAACTGTCAGAAAAGTTCTCTTGTGTACACATCCCTCTTTGTCAGAACCCCTCTGAGTGGCTGGTATCAGGATATCAGCTCAGGAAACAGCTTCCAAGTCTTTTCTTTTGACATTATTTCTCTCCAACGCACTAATCTGCATATTCATTCCTTACCTCTGGATGACATAAATAATCTCACAGTGAAGCACAAGGATCACGTTATATCAGTTCTGCTTAACTTCAGTCCCATTAAAATCAAAGTAGCTATAAAACTGCCATGCTATATTTTCTTAGCATCACAAATATACACTAGGCATATTAAGTAGGGAGATAGCTTGTTTTGCCTTTATCAGTTTGAAATGTCAAAGCAGCTCTCCTTTTTATAAAGGCTAAACACATTTCAGTCCCAACAAATCAACACATCAAAAGATTCATTATCTCATTATCTAACTAAAAAAAAAGTATAAAAGTATAACCTTCTGTGTCAAGAGCATATTATGCAAGTGCCATTTCCCCACTACTTATTAAAACTTCTAACTCACTGAGATTCACTAGGCCTTTGCCCTTTTGAGCCTGAATTCTTCCCTTACTAGTTTTTGCATAACTACACAATTTAAAACATGACTAACAAGGCAAGGTGTGCATGAGGACCTGACCATGTATCTTATGAGGTCTCCCACTGGCTTGATCTCGTATTATCTGTAGTGCATGTTACTATTGCAGTGTCTGCTCCTGGTCAATGTAATTGCCTTTTTGTGTTCCTGAGAAGATGAAATGCATCATTTCTGCACTACACCTCAATTAAGGGGACAAGAGAACATGAGAAATATAATTCACAATGAATGAATTGTGCCACAGATCAAGATTGCCCCCCAGTTTATCTAAAATGAAAAGGAGAAATTAGATGACAATTCTCTATTACATGAAGCAAATGACATATATTTTGAAGTGAAGAAAGCAATGGTTCTATAGCACCATTGTTCTTCCAATTAAACAAGCAGTCACAAAAATGAACTTTAACTGCAGGACACCTCTCTGTAGGTGGGAAGAAGGGGCTGGATTTTTACTGGTGAGCTACAGCTCACTCACTGGTGAGGAGCTGACTGTGCATCTGTTCATCAAAGTAGCATAGAGTAGCAGCTTCTCCTGTGAATGGGTGAACAGATGTTTGGAAATCTGTGCAATAGGTTTCATTTCTGGTTATGAATGGTGACTGGGCACACAGCTATAGTTATTGGTGGGTCTGTCTTAAGCACATGCATGAAGACAAGGGTCATCAGAACAGTTGGATCTTTTCTGTACAGACTCCTGCTTCTTCTCAGTCTTGCCTGTGCAACTTGGTGGTAGGTGTCCTGAGTTAGACTAATTAAGCGCTGATGAAAAATGATGAAAGATTTCAGGATTTGTCTTGTAGTCAATACATTAGAAATGCTATCCAATTTTTCTCCTCAAGCTTAAATGCAACTAGTTTGACATATCATGAACACCTGATTGTATTCTAATTGCAAATGAAACTGAAAGGCTTTAATTTATTCTTTTATTATCCTTCTTGGATGAGGCACAATGAGTACCACAGGGCAGTCACTTAAAATCTGATCAGATCAGACCAGTCTTTTGTGCCATTGCCTAGCCAGTTCCCTCTCTCGACAAGTACACTCTTCCTCTAGCAGACTCTACACCACTGGGCAGGTTCTCCTCACAGTACATTCCATAATCCTTGTCGAAGCCCATTCTAGTGTGCTAAACTAACCAATGGCTCTTCCCAAATCATCCTTCAGTTTGAACAAATAACAAAGGTAGAATTCCCGTGTGCATTTATCTCAGAGAAAATGGGATAATTCTATCCCTGCCATGAAATAGTGCCAAATAACAACAAATAAAAGAAAGGACTGCAGCAGAGCTCTGCACACCTTCTGATGCTGTTTCATAACAGTACTTGCCTGTTAAGGGAAACTGTCCTATCACTAACTTCCCAGAAAACATAGCAGCTTCCTACTAAGGAATGAAAAAAAAATCAAATCCATTGTGCAATATGTTCTCTCCTGCGTGGAAGCCAGCAATGACATGTCAGGCAAGACATCTGCGTAATCAATATTATAGTAAGTAGCTTCCCTATTGACGCTGCAGAAATTGTGCTAGCTGCATTGTGTGTTCTTGCCTGAAAGACACCTTACATTGCTCTCTGCCTTTTTTTGTCCCTCAGGCTTGTTTGGTATAGAAGAATCTATTGGAACAATCATTGGGGTTGTGGCAGCTGGCATTGGAGGCCTAGGAGTTCTAATTATCATTTTAACCCCACAACTAAGGAGATGCATCCTCTGCATGAAACGAGGCTCTCAACAAGGTATGAAGCACAAAACAAAACCTGGCATAATTTGCTAGAAAGTTACTTGTTTCCAAAGATGCCTTTTTAAACTTAGGTTGGAATTAGACATTTACTTACCACTAGCCAGAGGTCACCTGAGTAGAGTTTGGTGTATCCAAAAGCTTACCTATATTTTCCAGGTCTATCATCTGGTCTAATAATAGTAAGCTGACACCAAAGACTGGATTTCAAAACAAGTTTAGTTGCCCTTTTGTGCAAACCAAGGCGTGGTCTGCATTTAAGAACGAGCTCAGCTCACTGGAAACTTTGCTAAATGGGACTCTTGAAAAACTCATTTTCATTTTCTCTTTTCCTAACGCTAAAAAATCTGATTCAACCTGCTGAAAACAAACCAAACCAAGGCACAAAGGCCACGCAGAGCTCCTCACTGGAGCGCTGCCGCCCTCTGATGGCCATTGTAGTGGAGACAGGGACACAGGCGCGGCCAGGAGCTCTGCTCCCTCTCCCCCCAGCCTTACCGAGCACAGCGTTGTCCACTTCTGCCCACAGAGCATCAGCCCCTTACAAAAACACTGAGAAAACGGAGTTCACAACACACTAGCTTGTCAGTTTGTTGTGCTGTACTAACCCGGTATCACTGCTCTTTTTCTCTTTACTCAGCATAGCTTGATCTGCAGAGCTACAGGAAACACCAGAAGATACAAAGGATAAACACAAAGTAATTTATGGTGCCCTGTAAGCTAAAAAGGAAGCTCTAGATGTAATAAAAGCTTTTGCCTCAGCACATGTTGTCTTTGGCATTTTCAATATGTTTATTTTCCCACAGCCTTGACAGCCACAGTGGCATATTCAATAGTCTTCTGCCATGAAGAGCAAAACAACCTTTTTAAAAGGAATTTGTACTGTTATGCACTGAGGGCCTACTCAATCTGGCCACCTATCTCTTTGTCTGGACTCTGATGAATTAGTTCAGATCTTTCCTTACAATTACATATTATCTCAAAAGTACTCCAAGTTTGCCAGCACTGCTTCAAAATGAACAGAATGAAAGCTTCCCTATGCTAACACCTGCCCAGGGGCACCCCTGTTTACCTGCCCAGACTTTTGTGTGACTTCTGGGGTGTTCTCATCTCCCTAGGAACTTTCCCATCTTGGTGCAGAGGCTCTTGTCCTGTTGGCTTGCTCCAGCCTACAGTTCTACAGCAAAGAGGCAAAGGATCACTTGAATGCTACCTCAGGCTGAAAAAATGGAGTTTAGTTTTACTCTTCCAGCAGAAAACATAGTGTTTGTATGTAAACCTTAAGAAAGAGATATGTAAGGTTTGCTTGATGTAAATAACGTTCTCCACAGCCTCAGTCTCCTGACATAACAGTAATTGGTCCCCAGGAGGTCAGTGGCAGGGGACTGTGCCAATAACTGCACAGCAGAGCTGCACATCAGTGCCTGAAGAATGCACGTGTGACACGTGCCACGTGAGGAACATGCTCTTTTTCACACAGTGTAGGTGTTTCTCCCAGTAAAAGTCAGAAACCCATGCTGGCCTTGCACCAGAAATGTCCCAGTACTTCAACACTGGCATGCCACAGCTCTTCAAAATCATCTCTTTTTACAGAGGTATTTTTTTTCCTCTCTCTTTTTTCTTTTTCTTTTAAATAAGTCCAGCAGAATTCTCTACCTATTTTCCAATTTATGTACAAATGTGTGGGAGCTGAAGATCAGATGCTGTGAAAGGACAAAAAAACCATTTGGTGACAAGCAATGCATTCTAACGTGTTTTTGGAAAAAAGATGTTAGAAGATGCATGCATCTTACCCTATTCTTCCTTCCCATAAATCAAGGCCTAACAGAAGTTTTCTCACACTATTGTTAGCTGTGGTAAAAGAGGTAAAATTTTATTCCAGTGTGTTCAGATTCAAAGGATTAGAAGAAAGTTCCTTAAAAAACTATTTTGATCCTTCATATCCGAAATGGCAAGTTGGATGAGTCTGCCCACATAGAAAGTCTGGCCAGAGGATGAACTGTGGGTTGTAAGGGGCTGCTCCCCAACATTTTGCTGCTTCTTGGTCACACAGGCACACCATTTTTTCACATGGGTCTGTCAGGTTATCTGAAAAAGAAAATAAAGGATGAAAGATTCTATATTGGATCAAGGGGATAAGCAGTTGTAAGAGCAAGCAAGACTCTAATAGGGAATACAGGTCATGGGAGAAGGCAGAGGAGCCAAGTAACTCAGCAGCAGGGTTAGCTATCTGATTTCTTTGAGTCAAAATCTGCACAAGCTGACCCAAATCATATATATGATGCTATATATAATGTAATAATATAATGGTTGGACTGGATGATCCTGTGGGTCTTTTCCAACCTTAGTGATTCTATGATTCTAATAAAGTTGCATGACTACGTAAGTTGCATGACTACGTAAGGACCACAGAAGCAACTAGCTCATGTGGATGCAGTGCAAATGACTGATTTTCATTTAACAAATCCCATCCCACCTATAGGTATCTTAAAGCCATTAAGCACAGTGCTTCATTTATTTGAATCTGAATTTGAAATTGAATTTGAAAGGTGCTATAGATTATCTAACACCCTCCAAAGTCTGCACTAGGCAAAGTTTAAAGTGCAATTTCATGCCAGTGTGCACAGGTTTTGCTCCAAAACTAACTCTAATGAGTAGAAATCTTTCCAGATTTCACTGGACTTAGCTGGATCAACACTGTCTGATAAATACACAGAGTTCCTGTTTTTAAAGATTTTCTGAGGAGAATCATGTGTCTACAGCTAAAGTGTTTTAATGGACCTATTCACAAGGAGTCAGCAGTAAGTCCATTTCTTAACTGCCAACACCACCTGGTTTTCTCCCTGCCCTCTGCTTCTTGAGGTCTTCCTGTACTAATGTCAGTCTGAGAGTCTGGCTTGACAGCCAGTTCTGAGAGCACGGTGTTTTTTTGTTTTTTTTTTTTTTGAGCAGACCCCACAGCTCAAAGCTTTTTTTTTTTTTGTATTCCAGATATTTACCGTATTGAATTCACTTGTGTGATGGCCTATCTGGACTGAAATAAATGGTTTTGCTTTTTTTTTTTCCCCCTCCATTTCACAAGCAAAACCGCATAGCAGTAGCAAAACATGGAGAGAAGTCCCAGGTAAAAAGAGTTTCTGTTTAATTTACCTGAAAATATCTGTGTTTAGGATACAGTGCCAAGCCACAGGCATTTAATTTCCTCTTTCGTAGCATGTACAGTGAAACCAATTCTGTTTGTAATTTCTCTGGATATCATTCCTCTAGGTTCAGTGAATGTGCCTCAAAATATAACACTTCATTTGTTTTGTCTGAATTGGATAAGACGTCACACCTTCACACCTCAGTGAAACCTGCTGTAGCCTGAGGTAGGAAATGTCCCTTCAGAGAACATTTCCATTGTTCCTCTCCATCATGGATGTAAGAGAAAGTGAAGCTTGTTGGTTATTCAGGGATAACAGCTGTCAGTTGCTCATGGAGCCTTGCCTGGACATCAGATGAGGAATATAGGGCATTTATTTAACTAACACTTATTAAGCAGGCTAGAACAAGTGCAGCCCATTCTTACGGGATGGCATTGCATGTCTCATGTGTTTGATGGTAAGCTTTACATCTGCGATCAGGATCGTTCCCTCACATCAAAAACGAATAGTTACACATTGAAATAGCTAGCAGAAAATATCAGTTAGCTACAAAAACACAGAATGGATAAATCAGAGGGAGAGCAGCTATGTCCAGCAAAATATTCCTTAGCCAGTACCTAGTTTAATAAATTGTTCTTGAACTGGGAAAGGATATACTGCAAATGTGTTGTGCCACACCCTCTGTCTGCTGGCAGATTTTCAACTGCTCAGGGAAGCTGGGAATTGTACTAGAAGAATGTGATCTTCTAGCAAGGTAGAAATAATTCAGTTTTCAAGCAAGTAGCTTTGATAGCATGGGGACAGGTTTTACTCTCACACATTTCTTTTCAAACTTTCAAAGAGCTATACAAAAGATTTTACCATCAGGGACTTTTGGAAGATTTCAAAATAGAAGTGACAAATTCTAAGACTCAAATCATCTGGTGCATGTCAAAACAAACTGGTGTGTACTACTGACGGGCTGCTACTGTGCAATTCAAGACCTCTTTGACTGGTACCAGCTGTAGAGCTGAGCAAGCCTACACACACTGTGTGTGCCTGTGGCACTTGAAATCACTCAACTCCAAAAGCCTTAAAATCCCCACCTCTGAGGCAAACGAAACTTCTGTGTTAGTCTGTGTTTCTGTGGAGGAAGGAGGGAACTAACACAGGCTACTGTGTCCTTACCGCACCGCACGGCCTTCTGCTCGCACACCCACTGGTAGCTCTGTGCCTTTGGACTGCAGCCCTCTCTCTCTGCCTTGTCGTAGCAGCAGTCATGCCTGTGGCAGCACCTTAGGGAAAACAAAAGGCAGAGTTTGGGCTTGGGCATCCTGCATACTTTGCTCACTGGTGTTTTCAGGCACTGCAAGGTTACTCCGCTCACACGCTGGCATTTCTGAGTGCTCACTTGTCTTAGGGAGCATATTAATGCCATATTTGTCTCCATTAATACCATGTTTCTCCTTTCTCTAAGATTTTGTCTTCAGAAAAATGGGTGTGGCCAATCCCCAAATCACAGTAATCTGCCATACTGAAAGGAGCTGAAGCATTATGATGAGATGCGTGACCATGGCTCACCAGCTGAGGTTCAGATCATCTCACAATCTGGTGTCAGGATGTTTTTCACCTTCCTTGGCATCAGTCTAGCAGCTGGCTACAAACTCACCATCCTCAGAAGTGGGATTCATAGCAGTTGACTTTACAAGCATAAGCATAAAGGGACACAAGGGACTGATCTATGCTCCCTTCATGCATATCAAGAGCACAGTTCACATTATCATATTGCAGGGATCTAACATAGGTAAAAAACATCACATTTGAAAGTACTGATTGCTTGTCACTGACTGCCCACTTTGGAGGGCAGAAGGTGGCTAGCTCAGCTGTTGTCTGTACCACAAGACTACTCAGGAAGAAAATTTGCTCTGCCAAGTGCTTCAGAATATACAGAAAAACCTCATCCCACTTGAATTTTATTCCAGTAGTTTAGTGAAAGATTCAGCAGTTGAAGAAGTTCTATGATGGTTAACAAGGTTTGTTTCAGCAAGAGCAATAGGTCAAACGCTGGAGCTAGGGAAGAGCCATCTCCTGATTCCAGAAGCTGTCCCATGGGCACACTATGGAGGAATAACTCTAATAACTGGGAAGTGTTGAAGAAGGCTGGTCTTAGGGGGAAACAAAGACAGGAAGAATTTTAGAGAAGCTCCTAAGTCCTAGAGGCAAACCTCTTCATGACTTTCATGAGCTGGCAAAAGAGAGCAGAGCTGCCCATAGGTTACCAAATCCAGTTGAAGGCCTTGCTTGCTTCACAGTGTGAGGCCAATGTACCTGAAAGCAATGCACTCTGGGGTACACTATTATAACCCTCTGGAAAAAAGACAAAAACAAAACAATCCTGCAAGAAGAATAAAGCTCCCTGTGATCCACCACCAATGCATATTCTAATAAAATCACTGTGATTAGGTCAGGTAAATCATGAAGGAAACAAGAGTGTCAGACCAGCCAGATCAAACTCAGCTTTTGTGTAAACCCTGTGCTTATACACATGCTGAATTTAGAGTGCTGTGCTTTTCCTAATGACCAGAATGTTTAGCGGTTAAAGCAGCAATTTCATCCCACTGTTGAGTCTGCAAACTGAATGCTGCTTTTTCCTTTTCAGTTTGAAAAGACAAAATCAGTGTGATGATTTGATTGTGCTACTCACTGCACTTTGAAACCTAGAAATGTAAGTTAGCAGCAGCAGACTCATATCTACCTCTGTGCCATCTCCTCAAAGAATTTCAGAATGGAAATCAGCCTTACTGGATATAAATACCTATAGGTTTTCCTGTGAAGAGTGACAACAATCTCTGTAATTTAGCAGGTAAGCTTATTCAGCCCACAGAACCAGCTCTGTTGGGCATGATGGCAGTAACAGGATGTGGTTCAGAACTGTTGGTCCAGGAGAGCCTCACTCCTGGGCTTGCCCTGAAGATGCTGGAAAGGAGAAAAGAATTCACTGCTCTGTGGAAAGCTTGAAAGTCTCAGCTTTCTTCAACCCAAAGGGATGGAACTGCCCTTCAGGGAGAGCCAGAAGGAATAAACAGGAAAAAAATGTACAGAGAGAGATAGATCTTTGAAACGAGATCTTATTGGAGGTGGAAGATTGTCTATAAAATAGACACAGACAACAAAAGGAGAGCAGAAGAGGTGAGCCAGCTAGCAGAGAGAGCCAGCTGCTCTTTAGCTCTTAGTGAAAGTCGGGGCAGTTACATTAATTCTGCAGGGCCACAGGAACTGGGGCACAATTCTGCTTCCATTAACACTGTTTCCTCCTGCAGAGAGTGATACCAACACAAAGTGAGAAGACTTTCACCCATATTTTAGCTGCTTTGAAAAGACTGTCAAAATATGAAGAGTGAGAAAACTTATCATCCTTTTGCCATCTTCAGACATCTGTTCTATCTGGAAATGCCCCTTCCTGCATCTGGGTCAGAATGTGGTGTTGAACTATTAATAACCTGCTAATGCTCAGTCAGACTAATGCAAACAATGCCAGTCAACAGTATGGCAGAGCACTGGTCAATAATTATAAAAGACAAAAACAACTGGGTTCATCTAGTTAACAAACAACTAATACATCACCTGGTGGGATCAGACAGCCCTAGTGGCTACAGACAACTCTACTGGCCCAATCTGACCCCTGCAGTGAGCACAACTGCCTTTAAGGTAAGGATTTGCCACATTGTGTTTGTCATGTAAATAGCTCAGCCATTCCCCTGGTGCTTTAACCCTCCCCAAAAAAGAGAGGAAATCTCTGTGAGTTTGCCAGCACTTAGATGAGCCACATATGCCACCCTGCCCCTCATGTCACCAATGCTTTCAGGGAGATTGACCACTTTTGGGTCCTGCTCAGCAAAATGGGTTTTGCCTAAATACCTTTCCTTGGGGTTTCTATGTATTTGTTTTGTTTAAATGGGAATGTGGATGCTTCCTCCTGGGAAATCTCAAGCAGAAGGGTGGTGCCACGTCCATGTTGTGCACCAAGTCCTGTGCACCACGTTTCTAGGAGAAAAAATAAGGCCACAAGCCCAGGGAAATGCAGACATTATGGCAGCACTCCTTTCAGTTGTGATGCAGCAATGCAAGGAACAGAACTAGGAAGGAGAAACAAAACTATCAACATTATGGAAAAGAAATGCCATCATGACTTGAAGTGAAGAAACCGTGGAACAAAAGGAAAAACTGGCAATGCCGCATTGAAGTCTGAGTGTGGAATAAACTTATAAAATGATGACCCACTCAACAGCACCTTTTTTTCCTCCATGAAAGAGGGATGCTGAAAAGCATTTTAGCCCTGTCTAGACAGACGGACTGAATTACTCACAAGCAAATCACTCCTAGGTTTATTACTGAGACTCTTAAAACAGACATGACAAGGTGAGTCATTTCCAACTGTATGTGTCCTTCAAGGCCTGTAGCTCTGCCACTCCACATCTTTCTTCTCTAGAATTGCAAATATGGAAAATAGTGTGGTCACTGTAACTGGCATGGGATACTCAGCCACAATGATTTTTGCAGTATCAGAAGATTCCTCTGGTGAACACAGCCTGGAAACATTTATAACTAAATGTGGTGTGTCATTGCTGATTCTTCCTAGCTAAGAATCAAAAAAATCTTTCTTGTTTTCACCAAGCATTACTGCTATGCAACAATAATGAATGCTCTTAGAGCATCAAGCTTCCTAAATACCTAACTCTGGTATTTAGAGGCATTTCCATTTGCAGAGTTACCTTTTTCTGTCATTAGGACAAAATCCACACCCCATGGAAATCAAAGGCAGCAGAAACATCCACCAATGAATACCTGATCAGACGTTGCTCTCTGATTTTCAGAAGTATTGAGCACTTGCATCACCCAGAGTCACCTAAACCTGGTATCAGTGAGTGCCTGTGGAAAACAGCTTCTAGGTGACTCCATTTGGGCTGTCAGCAAATGAAGTATTCAAATTAGTGAAGTCATGTTTTACTTTAAAGAGTTGACTGTAAGAGTCTTGATGATAAGAGATTATAAAGGCTAACAAAAATGATGAACATGTTCACAATTACAGCTGTAGATTGTTACAAGCATATCAAGAGATACTATTGAAGATTAACAGTAATCCCTAGGCCTGAAACCTAGGACACACCATTGCCAGCTACTTGTTTTTTTCCTAAGTCTTGTACTATTTCAAGATAGCACCCATAAACCAAAGATGTGAAAAAATGGCTTTGGGAGGGAAACTTTCCCCTGCATTAATTAAGAGAGATGCATTAATTTAAATGGCTCCTTACTCCTTTACGCCCACAGAGGAACTGGCCATTAGCCCAGGCATCTTCTCTTACTTTTTTTTTTTAATGCAATGTCTCCAGGAGCTGGGCACCCTGGAAAGCTCACTCTGTCAGTTTCCTTTCCAGTGAGCTATGCATTGCCTTCCGTTCTGAGAAAAGCTGCTCTAGTGTGTGGATAACACCTGATTTGCTGACTGCAGATAAAAGCAGATAGAATTGTGTGCTCTGCCTTTGAGGTTTTAAACCAGACCAGAGTGCACATAAAGGGCTCAGAGCACACCAAAGTCCATCACATTAAAGATTTACATGTATGGTAACTGCAAAGTACAAGAAGCCTTTCATTGTAACATCTCATCAATTCATTTTTATTCTTGGAAATAAAAAGCACAGCATTCAGCAAGAAAAAGGGGAAGTACTATCATGTTCTAGACTGTTGTTTTTCTCGTCTTCATCACCTGTCTGTTTAAAGCAAATCAGACAACAAGTTTGATTAACTCCTTGCAAAATTCTAGATCCCTCCCAGAGGATGACCAGTAATATTCCCATCATTGCCATTTTCAGAATGAAGTGAAATGATCATTCAAACCTTTTAATCACTCCTATCTCTTCGGGTGGGGCTTGCTTTCTATGAATAAGATGTACTATTTAATGAGCTCATATCCTGGTTTCTTCCTTGCCCTCCACCCATATAGTACAAGGTCCCAGGAGCTCTGCTCTCATCCAGGAGGTGGCAAAGCCCTCATCCAAACACCAGATGGTACACGGCTCCTTGCTCATAGTTGACAAATACTAAATTTCCTCAGTAGTGAGTTTTTAGAGGCACAGGAGTACAGATAGGGAAGAATATGGAGATCTACACTGCTTTTGGACACACAGTTAAGGTTCTTCTTACCAGTCTGTTTTATCTTTAGGCCAGCCTCGTCCTCCCAGTCCACAGTAACATCCATAGCCAATATATGCCAAGGGAGACCGTCCCGTGCCACATGATATAGCTCCTGCCAATTCAATGAGTCCTCGGGTGCGTAGTGAATGGGATTTTGCCAAAGCACTTTTCCAAACTGCAAAGACAGGACATGGTTTCACACAAGGATTAAAAATATGCTGATTTTCTTAAAACCTTTACAGGGAGATTACTGGCCTTGACTAGTTATTTAGATGGAGCCCTGACAATCTAACTGGCCATTATGTTCACCCAGCAAAGGAAACTAATACGCAAACATACTCCACATAGGCAGCTCAGATAAGCCAGACCTGCTTGCTCTGGTGCACCAGTGAGACTGTAGCTAGCTTGCATCTGTGGCTAGCTTGCAATTTGAATCTATGATGTGCAAATCTGGGCATATAGAGTCTGAGAAGTTCATCTTGGTTGGGGTTACACAAGCTCCATGCAGAGTCAACTAGGGTTCACTGCGCCATAGAGTTCCCAACCTGGCAGAGCATATTGGCTGAGCCAGGATTCCAGGTGCATTGTGAAGCAGCAGAGAGCCAGCATACTGCCTGACTGCACCCAGATTCCACAGAAAAAAAAAAAAGAGGTTTCTCTGTTGCTCAACACACCTTGTATTATTCATGCTTTTCCTACATTCATGATATTTTAACTTGTTTTCCAGATCATACACAGCTGAGAGTACTACTAATTCTCATCCAGAAATAGCTGCAAGTCCTCAGGCCTGCAAGGCATACGTTGTCCAAGACAGAGGGCCTAAGATAGCTAGGATATGTGGATAATGGCTTTCTTGTGAGTATTTTGAAGTGCTGGTGACACGTACATTCGCTTCTGTTACTACAGTCCATTTAAGTCATAATGCTAAGTTGACTGCATGAATATGGGAAAAAAAAAACAGGAAAAAACAAGAAGTTCTTTGTTAATTGTAGTTCAGACAACCACCTAAGCCAGTCTGGAGTTTTTTTGAGTTACAGGTCTTTCAAATAATATCGTGATTTCAAGTGTTTAATTTTTTTTTTTTTTTTTTAAAAAGAACCACTGACTCAGTTGCAGAAACTGTTACAGAAACCAAGAGTCTCTGCCACAAACACATAAATCACTTTGAAGCTTGATAGGAGCTTTGATGCTTATCACAATAACAATGGCAACAAACAGCAGCAATTAGTGATTACCCTCCTGGGCTCACAATGAACTACAAAGTGTACTTTGGGCTCTACCAAAATGCACCACAGACCATCCCCATTAAGGCTGAGCTACTTACTGCTGGCACCAAACCCCTTGGGGATGCTGCCAGGCTCCCCAGCATTGGCCCCACTGCCCCCTGGCTGTGGGATTTCCTGAGCATAGGATGGGGCTCTCAGCATTTTGGGGACCTGAAGGAGCTCACACCACAGAGCAGGGCTTTGACCCTGAGCTTGACCTCTTCATAGTGCTGTACAAACACGGGCTAATTAATCCCCTAAACCACTCGGGGACTCAATACTATTATTGAAACTGTTACTTTCCTTTTAAAACCCAGCCATCTAATCCCCTCTCTTGGGCCTCTCCCCTCTCTTACTCCAGCTCACTTCCTGGGCTTCATCCAAACCCCTCTGAAGGCAATGTGGGTCTGTCCCCATTACTGTCAATCCATCCATTTGCTCCCCTCTGCTAATGGTGGGCTTGCAGCCCAGCCCCCAGTGCTTCTGTCATCATTTTACCCCAGCAGCTGGCTGCAGCCAGCTCAGAAGGGAGCAAAGCCCCTGTCTCAGTCCTTCACACAGCCTCCTTATGTTTCCAGTGCACTCCTCAGGGATTAAATGCACATTCCTGAAAAAGTAACAGCTCCCCTCACCTGAACACTACTTGAGTGTTCAGTTTTTGTGCTAAAAAACACATTAAACCCATGTTGTTTGAAACTGAAGTGGTAGCCTGTTTCCCTTGCCCAAACAGTGGACACTTCACAGTCAGCAGCAAGCTGCAGGTCTGCCACAGGTAACGCCACCAAAAAACTGCTGAACTGCTCTGGATTTCAGGCAGAAAAAATTGCACTTCTACAACCTGCTTTAGATTGCAGACCTAAAAATTTTCCAACAGAAACAGATATGTCTTTGTAGGTGTTCAACCTTCTTCCTGAGAAGGAGCTTGGTTTATTTTTCAGCCATCTTTCCTGACCTTTTAAGGTGGGACCACTCAGCCTGGAAACAGAGGCTGGTGTAAGGTAACTGTGCCTCACCCAGAAGAAAGACCATTCTTCTTTTGGGGATATCTCCAAGGATCAAGGAACTGTAATTACAGCACAGAGCTAGTTATGAAAGCAGAGAAAAGGACCCAGGGGGAATTGAGTCCAGAAGAACGCCTTAGGCTTTGCTCCTTGAGAGTTTGATATAATTGAGATATTCAGGCAGCATCTGATGTTTCTGCCTTATCCTTTGAAATCTGGGTGGGCTTTGAGCTGGCAGCGAGATACTCTAGCTGATGGTTGGCCTTAGAAAGCACATTTCACTATCCAAGTGTTCAGCTAATAACTGGAGCAGAACCAAAACTGCATCTTCTATGCTGGGCAGCTAAGCCAATTGTGGAATCCGGAGAGAACCTAAGTCTCCCCAGCAGCCTGAAATCAGCCACATCCCTATTAAAGTATGGTCTATCATTACCTGTACAATGAATGGGGAACCTCAGCAGGAAGCATACCTGCAAGGAGACGAGAGGAGGTAGGTCTGACAACTTAAATCTGCTATTTCCTTTTGAGACAAGCAGCCTTTGTTGTAGATTAAGGCAATGTTGTTTGTTTGTTTGATTTTCAAACAGTGCTACAGATATAGCCCACTGAAGACAAGTAGACATAACAGTCTCAAAGGGTGGAAATTCTAGTTTGCCAAGCACAAGGAAGGATAAACAGTTGATCACAGATATGCAAAAAATGAGGGAGAAAGAAACAATTTAGCCACAAGTATGGCAAACATACAGTGACATGTTGATATAAAAAAAAGGATGAGAAAGTGTCCTATAAATCACTTTTGGGTTTCTTTAAGGCATAACTGCATACTAAAAAAAATACACCTATCATTATGGAGACAAGATTAAAGCAGGACAGCAGCTATTCCTTCCCAGATCTATAGCCCTCCACTCCACAATATACATTCCCAGTATATTACAGCTGAAATGCAGTAATCAATTAGATACTGTAAAGAAAAATGTTTTTGTTTTTTTTAACAGCTGTGTGTAAATAACCTCAGTTCCATTCAAGATGTACTTGCTTTGCAAAGGATCGCCAGGCACCTAGTTCTGTGCAGAATTAAAATAGAGGCCTTTGTGTAAATTCTGTCTGTGTGCTTATGGGCATGAACCCCAACAGGGATAGCACGGGTAGAACCTCAGACAATTTACTGTCACACTGCTATTGCATGTAAGGTCTTTATGTTAGCAGACATTCATTGCTTTTCCTAAAGGATTTTTTTTTTTTTTCCTTTATTTTGTATGAAAGGAAAGCCATGTTGGATGGGGCTCTGGGTAGCCTGATCCATCCAGCCTGATCCCTAGTGGGTGGCAACCCTGCCTACAGTAAGGGGCTGAAAATGGGTGGGCTTTGAAGTCCTTTCCAACCCAACCATACTGTGATTCTATGAAGACGGCTCACAGCAGAAACTGGTATAGAAAGAAGGCACTTCTGCAAAGAAACACCAACACCAGCAACCTTGTAGCAGAAAACTATCCTCAAAAGAAAGGGATCTATGTTTTTGCTACTGAAACCACCATGGAAACAAAACAGGCACACAGCTTGCTTACACAGTCTGGCACTACGAAGTTGAAGAGGAAAAAAAAAAGGCAGTTCTTTTTACTCTGCCAAATACTATGGGTGAAGTAGGCAAAGCTGGCAGCAAGGGAAGAAGCTGCCCAGGGCAGGGGTTGCGGGGGTGGGAAGGGATGAAGGGATGAAGTGTGAATGCAGCACTCACCTGCCTGCAGCAGAAGCAGTAGCAGCAGCTGCCAGCCCATTGGCAGAGCTCCTCGGTACCAGTACGATGCTGTACTGGTGTTCAGCAGCCCAGTGCTGCCAAGCAAACGGAGGTGTGGGCGCGTTCAACAGCCCTCCTCTTCCAGGGTTTTTATGCATATACATCTGCCTGCGTCCGCCTGCAAGAGAGAAACACTCCCTCCTGTGACTTCTCTCAGTCCCAGCCCAGTAGCAGACCTCCCCAAAGGGCTCCCTGCCGTGCCGCTGAGGGCTGCCCCTGTGTCCGTGCCAGTGGCTCCAGGAGGGGCTGGCATCCCCAAGGCAGCCCCAGCATTAAGCTGCATTCCTTCATTAAGCTGTTTTCTTACAGACCCTGGTTAACCTCTGAGTGGCTTCGGAAAAGGGAAGCTTACCACTGCCCTGCCTGTGGCTTGGGCTTTTCTGCTGCAGCATCCAGCTGACAAGGATTCTGCCTTTTTATAGCTCATTCTTTCAGGGTATTTATATATTTATATAAAAACTATATATAAAGATTATTTTTCATATTTAAAAAAGAAAACTATAAACATCTAACAGAAAAATAATCCTGTTAGATACAAATATCTAATTATAAACTGACCAACACAGCTAATTCTGAGCTACTCCTGAGGCAAAAATACCCACTATTGCTGCACCTATTACTGCACCTGACCAATACCAACCAATTTCCTGAACACTCCCCAGTACGTGGGTCCCAACCACAGACAGTGGTTCGGATCAGGTCCTAAGGGCTGAGCTGGCATATACTGAGTTCACGCCAGTTGCTGCAGCCACTGCCTCTGCAGTCAGGCTGCCTGCAACAGGCTGCTCCACTGGGAGAGGGAAAGAAAAAGAAAGCTGTCAGCCTGTCCCTGAGGCACCTCTTGATGACATTCACTGTGGTAAAGCTGTGCCTCCCTGCTTAATGGTGTGCTTCTAAATGTTTGCTTGCTAAACATTGGCATTTGAATCAAAGGTCAGTGGCAAGTGGCTTATTTGGGCTTCCTTTTTCTGAGCACAGTCTGGCTGCAGCTGCAATCTTTTCTGGGCAAGTTTTCAGGACATGGTTGTATACTGGGTGCCTGTTGTGACACAGGGCTGAGACAACAGAGGTAGGCAAAATAGGCACAGCAACAGAAACGCAGGGCACGGACTTCCCCAGTCACGCAACTCTTCTTCACTCAGAGCTCAGACAGGCGAGTACAATCCTGCAGTGACTGTGAGCCTGAAATCTCACCTGAAGGCCCACCACTACCTCTGCCGTGGGCCGTATGCTTGAACCAGGAAAGGGACAAAAGCCATGGGAGGACAGCACCCAACCACATGGTCACATGCAGTCTCAAAATGCCCAAGAGTAGCCGTGCAGCTTATTCTTCCTTCCTTGGAAATTCCCTCAGGTAATTAGACTGAAGCGGTAATTTGAAATCCTAGTTGAGCTACTGCTGGCTAATATTTAACCTCTCAGTTAAATAAGGAAGGAGGATGTTAAAGGTTTGGTGTCCCTAACTCCTAGGGCTTCACGGATGCAGATCATCAAAACAGGAAGCGCAAATAGGGTAGAAGCTCTAAAGAATCATGTGGAGGCAGACTGAACAAGGCAGCCATTAGAGTGAGTTCCAGTGGCAGACACCTGAGAGGTCACCATCTTCAGTGGGGACCAAAGGAGTGGTGTGGCAGATTACTTACTGGATTCTCAGGGTTCCTAAGCCAGGAGATGAACTAGAAACTGCACAGTGCCTAAATAACTGAGAAAAATACAGACTGCATGTCATATCTTGTCCTGGTATCTTAGAGGCTCCTTGTCTACGTGGTCTGTTGTTTGGTTTGCACTCTACCTCCAGTCTGCAACACAAAAGTTGACTTTCTAAACAAGGAAATCAGGGACCAGGATAAATAGTAGCCAACACTCACTTGTTAAAATAGCTGTGCACACCCAAAGGGGAGCTCCACTGAGCCTCCGGCAGAAAAATGAACTCAGAGACAGTAACCTGCTACTTAACTCTGATGGACTGTCCGTCACTGTAAGCAATCTGCAAAGCCAGTTTGAGTGCTCAAACCATTTATTCTACGGCTTGGACATATTTGAGTCATTTACGTTTGAAATGTACATTTAATGTTTTTATTTCAAAGACTTCCTGAATTACAAACCTGATCAAAAAGGCATTATAATATTCAGATCACAGTTTCATTCTATTCTTCACTTTCTCATACTCCCCTCCTCTGGAAATATTAGTGTTTTTCCCCAGATCAGCAATAAACACAAAATAAAGAAATACAGACTCCTGACAGCCAAGTGTATTTGCCATGTTTTCAGAAGAATTAAAGTATTGTTTCCTTGTGATTACTTCACATTGCAGATTGGTTGAATTTGTTATCTGTACAATTATTGATTGCTGCTGCCAAAGTTAATTAACATATGAACAAAGAGTATCAAATTAAGTGCTAAGCATGGTCTCACCATGCTATAGTAAGCACATTGGGATCATTAGGACATTTCTATAATTGCTTAGGGAAAATAAATGAATTCCCTTGTTTCACTTTCTTCATGTGCATTTTGTATGTTACTCTACTTGAACCTTGCTAGTAACAGAAGGCAGCACATGAGGGTATTGGTTATCATCTCAACAAACTGAGCTATACAGACAGGTCACCAGTTCTCCAAAACTGCATATAGAATAAATTCACTATGAGTCTCATTTGACTTACTTGGGTTAATTAGTCTACACAATCTGAGAGCTGTTCAGGTGAAATAGCTCTGTAGGAAGAAAATAGAAATCGATTGGTTTGCACCATCAAAGCAGCTGGCCCTCCATTTCTTCTTGGGTGCAGGGATGAAACTATTACATGCTCTTGAGCTTCCCGTTATTGAAAATTACTATTAGAGATGGTCTTCATATAAAGGGAAGAAAAAATTACAAGAACTACACAATACTTAATGATATTTACCTGATGATTTTTGAGATGTATGTTCTTGTAGAAGCAAGGCTGCCCTTGATCCCATACAGACTGCTCTTCAGATGAAATACCAAGCCACTTCTGTGGGTTTCAGCACCAATATCAAGGTGAAGCCTCTGCAACGCTGAGGTTTCTTCAATGCAATGTATATTAGTGATTCTGTCCCTCCAAAATACTGGTGTATAGGAGCATGACAGAAGAGACTCAGAAACAGAGAGCAACAGGTTTGTGTAGAGGCAGTGTATAATCAAAGAATATTGAGATGTTATAATTATGAAATAAACAAGAGAGTTAGGCAAAGCAGGTTATAATAACAAAAAGAGAATAGACAGGATGCTCACCCGTATCCTGGGCTCACTTATGAAAATCCAACAGAGTGGATCTCCAAAAGAGATAATTCCCCACTGGTTGCCAGCTCTTAAATGATCTAGGAGAGGTGGAGCCAGACTCCACCCCTACCAGCAGCACAGGTGAATTGCCTTCACCTGAGCTCCTGTGGCTGACTCATTGCTTGCCTCAAGTGATCAATCAGGGGTTCAGGCCATGACTCAGCAGTTCCCATACAGACAGTTAGAAGATGAAGCCAGCCAGTGAAATAAGCTCCATATTGCCTATTAAGAGGGAGAAGAAAAACTTCTAGGACTGCCATAAAGTTCGTGCAGGGAAGTTAGGCAGTAGAGTTAATACAGCAACATAATAAACATTGTCTAATATGTTTCTTGAATGAAAGGCCTGCTCAGGATTTATTGACAATACAACCTTGTCAGATTTAGATGAAGACAGAATTGTTTCCAGGTTACAACTGAGACACAAGAGAAATTCTTACAGTGTCTACTGATCTGTAAGTGCCAGATACGCAGCACCTCAGGCTTCACAGCTACAGTGCCCCGGGGTCTTACCTTCATGGTGATATCACCAAAAAGAGAAGCCTGAGAAGTGCAGAAGGGAGAAATGTTGTAAGACAGGCTAGCTCAAAGAAGAGACACGCCCTCCAGAAACTGTCAGGGTTTGGGGAACACTGCCTAACCTAGAGAAACTGTCAGAGCAAAGGGGTCGTATTCCCTCAAAAGACTTAAGGCTGAAACAACATTTAACCACAGGCTGCAGGATATCAGAAATGCAGCATGCACGGAAATAACGGAAATAACGGAAATAACGGAAATAACGGAAATAACGGAAATAACGGAAATAACGGAAATAACGGAAATAACGGAAATAACGGAAATAACGGAAATAACGGAAATAACGGAAATAACGGAAATAACGGAAATAACGGAAATAACGGAAATAACGGAAATAACGGAAATAACGGAAATAACGGAAATAACGGAAATAACGGAAATAACGGAAATAACGGAAATAACGGAAATAACGGAAATAACGGAAATAACGGAAATAACGGAAATAACGGAAATAACGGAAATAACGGAAATAACGGAAATAACGGAAATAACGGAAATAACGGAAATAACGGAAATAACGGAAATAACGGAAATAACGGAAATAACGGAAATAACGGAAATAACGGAAATAACGGAAATAACGGAAATAACGGAAATAACGGAAATAACGGAAATAACGGAAATAACGGAAATAACGGAAATAACGGAAATAACGGAAATAACGGAAATAACGGAAATAACGGAAATAACGGAAATAACGGAAATAACGGAAATAACGGAAATAACGGAAATAACGGAAATAACGGAAATAACGGAAATAACGGAAATAACGGAAATAACGGAAATAACGGAAATAACGGAAATAACGGAAATAACGGAAATAACGGAAATAACGGAAATAACGGAAATAACGGAAATAACGGAAATAACGGAAATAACGGAAATAACGGAAATAACGGAAATAACGGAAATAACGGAAATAACGGAAATAACGGAAATAACGGAAATAACGGAAATAACGGAAATAACGGAAATAACGGAAATAACGGAAATAACGGAAATAACGGAAATAACGGAAATAACGGAAATAACGGAAATAACGGAAATAACGGAAATAACGGAAATAACGGAAATAACGGAAATAACGGAAATAACGGAAATAACGGAAATAACGGAAATAACGGAAATAACGGAAATAACGGAAATAACGGAAATAACGGAAATAACGGAAATAACGGAAATAACGGAAATAACGGAAATAACGGAAATAACGGAAATAACGGAAATAACGGAAATAACGGAAATAACGGAAATAACGGAAATAACGGAAATAACGGAAATAACGGAAATAACGGAAATAACGGAAATAACGGAAATAACGGAAATAACGGAAATAACGGAAATAACGGAAATAACGGAAATAACGGAAATAACGGAAATAACGGAAATAACGGAAATAACGGAAATAACGGAAATAACGGAAATAACGGAAATAACGGAAATAACGGAAATAACGGAAATAACGGAAATAACGGAAATAACGGAAATAACGGAAATAACGGAAATAACGGAAATAACGGAAATAACGGAAATAACGGAAATAACGGAAATAACGGAAATAACGGAAATAACGGAAATAACGGAAATAACGGAAATAACGGAAATAACGGAAATAACGGAAATAACGGAAATAACGGAAATAACGGAAATAACGGAAATAACGGAAATAACGGAAATAACGGAAATAACGGAAATAACGGAAATAACGGAAATAACGGAAATAACGGAAATAACGGAAATAACGGAAATAACGGAAATAACGGAAATAACGGAAATAACGGAAATAACGGAAATAACGGAAATAACGGAAATAACGGAAATAACGGAAATAACGGAAATAACGGAAATAACGGAAATAACGGAAATAACGGAAATAACGGAAATAACGGAAATAACGGAAAAGTTATTAAATATTAATGTAAAAGTATATAAAATCCAGCCTCAGCCTCGCTTGCCAGCTGACTTAGTAAGAGAACGAATACATGTAAATGGGCATAACGTGCATATCCAACATCAGCTCCTGTATGAAGTAATGACAGTATGACATATCAACTGACAGAAAATAATGGAAATAATGGAAATAACCTTCCAGCGTCGCCTTGAAAGTCTCCAGGGATGGGGCATTCCCCACATCTGTGGGAAAACCGTTCAAGTCCTTGCCATCCTCATTATTTCAGACTTTTTCCTTATAGCTCACCTAAAAGGTACCCCCTTGGAGCTCAAAGCCATTTCCCCTCGTTCTATCACAGCAGATCCTGCTAATGAGTCTGTCCCCTTCTTTCCTGTGGCTTCACTGAAAATACAGAAAGGCTCTAAGGGACCTGTTAGTGGCCTTTCTTTTATTTCCCTCTCCACACTGAAGAGCAACTGCTCACCCAGCCTATCCTCACAGCAACAGTCTTCCATTCTAAGATCATGTCTGCAGCCCACTCCAGACATAGTCCAACAGATCTGTAGCTCACCTGTACTGAGCAAACCACGACTGGATGCTGTATACCAGCTGAGACCTCACCAGCACAGATAAGAAAAGCAGGAGCACCTCCCTTGCCCTTCTGCCTATGCTATTTTAATAGACAGCAGGATACAGATAGAAATAAAGCTAGAAGCATCCAGAGAGAAGAAATGCAAGTCCAGCAAATCAGAAAACATAGGAAAACAAAATACACAGAAGAAATCACAGAAGTAACATGGAAATAACCTCCAGAGGGCAGGAATAGCAGTCCAGCAGCGAAGACGACAAACTATGAAAAGCAACGCGAGGAACTGCAGTTCCAGTGACCTAACAAAATCATAGAAATAAAGGAGGTAATAGAGGCATCCTACCTACAAAAGTAATGGTGATGCCGCTCTTCTGAGCAACACGGCAGCAACACGGCAGCAACACGGCAGCAACACGGCAGCAACACGGCAGCAACACGGCAGCAACACGGCAGCAACACGGCAGCAACACGGCAGCAACACGGCAGCAACACGGCAGCAACACGGCAGCAACACGGCAGCAACACGGCAGCAACACGGCAGCAACACGGCAGCAACACGGCAGCAACACGGCAGCAACACCCTGTACTACAGCTGTTAGACTAAGAAAAATGACAGCAACCACATGGCAACTTCTTCCAGGGAGTAGTTATGGAAGTCCTGCACTTCAGCTGACAGTCTAAGAGAAATTACACCATCCACACGCTGGATGAAATAGTTCACAAATTTAATAAGAAATCCCACAAAATATATTTGGTGTTGGTCATACTTCCCTGAGTACAGAGAGATGCATAGTTTCCCTCCCACTCCCCACCCCCCCAGTCATTCTAGTACGCTCCTTCCCTATCCCAACAAATCCACACAACATCAGAAGTTTCTGAGGACTGTTTTATTTCACTTAACCAATAGATCTGGAACGAGGTGGGAATTGAGCAGCACCTTTTTTTAAAAGAAAACAAACCCTGTTATGTGCAACATAAGTAAAATAAGAACATTTTACAAAAGTTTATATTACATACATATACACACATACACTAAATCAAATTCAAAGTGAAAAAGGTTGTAAAGATTTGCCCTTCAATACAACAGGAGTTAGGAAAGCCTTATTTCACAAGTACAAGATTAGAGCGCACAACCACAGGTAGTGCAGGTACCTGGAAGCAGCATACCTAGTGTAGTACAAAGCTCCACATAGGGAAACTTCTTTTCCACAGCAAAAGCAGCACAGATTCTCTGTTCAGCAAAGTGTGCTGTGCAATCACTCCCAGGGCCAGCTGCTCTGTCTACATCAGTTTTGGTGGAAGCCATAGAAATTAACAATCTAGCAAGAATAAGAGACCCAAAGCTAAGCTACAGCACTGATTTAAATACAGTATTTCCATTAGACACGTTCCTCTTTTTCCACATCTCATCTCCTCTATGGCCTATGGAGAGTGCCCAAATTGTGATTATTTGTAATTTGAACTCTGCGGTTCCCATTCTTGCCTACCTGCATCTTTTCCTATCTCACCTCCACATCACAATGCTTTCCCTACTTCCTCTGTCAGTCTGTAATAAAATAAGAATAAATACACATTTAACTAAGGGGATATTGAAAGAAAATCAACTAAAAAAAAATCAACTAAAGAAAACTTAAATATATATATCAAAAACCATTTTTAATGGTTCTGCAGACTTCTGGTAAAGTTTAGTCATTTAGCCCAAAGGTCTTTGTCTTCAGGGCCTGCAGGCTATACTGTATCAACTGGCAAGAAGAAAGCAGTATGAGGCCAAATTTCTGTCTAAAAGAACAATAGAAGTAATAAGGGTTGAGGGGAGTCTGTTACATGGAAACCTAACACTTGGGTAGCAGCACTTACTATGCTACACGGTATGCTTTCAAGAGAGTGAATTCCTTTCTATTGGTACGAGCCGCCCAGATGAAAAGAGCAGCTGCCATAAACTGCAAGGGTGCTGAGACACAGGCTAGGCAGAAGGACCAGCCAAATTCACCCCTCACATCACCAGGTAGGGGCAGCTTCTTATGAAGCAGCTCAATCCCAGCTACATAGCAGCCAACCAGGCCCAGCGTACAAAGTCCTGGAGAAAACAGAAGAAAGTACAGTTAGTTCACTGCTGAAGCGCTCTGGCTATCACTAAGAGCTTATAGAGGAGGGAGAATAAGTGATGGATGGCAAGAGACCTACCTGCAAGAAAGTGGAGGACGCCAGTGGCAATGGCAGGGTATAGGCTGCGACAGGCGCATGCACAGAGCCCGATCAGAGCTCCAAAGCACATGAGACCAAGGCTGACAAATGGCAGGAGAAACTGCAATCGCCAGAGATCTGCACATTAAAGAAACATACAAGCCAGGTTTATTGAACTGACCTTCTCCACCATGCTGTGCTCCTTTCTACCCAGACTCCTTCATTGGAGTATTTAAAAAGGACAAAAGGCTCTGAAGTAGAAAGAACTTTAAAACTTCCAAATTCCCATAGAACACTTAAGCTTCCCTTTAAAGCTCTGAAGTACTACTTACATTACTGGAAAAAGAAAAAAGCACCAACAAACTGCAGAGCAAGATGCAGATGTTGTCTCATCAGCAACTGCATTTGGGAAATCCTTTTTTTTTTTTTTTAAATCCCACTGTTTTTACCTGCAAGATGTGAAAGACACTTACAAGTCCTATTCAAATCTGTGCCACTGTTGTGATTTCCAGGCTCTATGTACTTCTCCATAAACTGGTCAGAGAGGGAAAAACTGATGCAGTTTGTTGTCATATCAGTTTCTGGAACAAAAGAAAACAAAACACCACCACAGACAATTGTCATTAGTTTTTTTCCCCCAACTCCCCTTCTCCAATTCTCCTAAGCATTTAAATTGGAAAGCTCCTCCATGTAAAATTTTAGACTTAAAAAAATCCTACAAAACTGTTTTGGGAAATCTCAACAGTAAGGATAATGTAGTTAGTACAACAAGGCATAGCATTAGATATGCAGAATTTCCACCAACTTCTTTATCGCAACCAACATTTGTCAAAATCAACCAGTATCTGTCAAAATTGAAGTCATTCTATATCCAACAGCTCCAAATTCTGCTGATGTCACAGTGGGGGCATTTGTGACATGAGGAAAACAAATAACCATCTCTAAAGGAGCAAGTGTTGCCTTGACAAAGTAGTTGTTTTGGTCACCCCCCCCTTTGATCTCACCTAGGGTGAAGATAACTGGCAGAGCCATAATACTATATCACCTGTCATGCAGCAAATGCAAAAAAAAAAACACACACAACAACCCAAGTTACACCAGACTAAATTTAGATCAAATACAATACACCAAATTCAGATTCTGTAGCATTGACAGGCACAGATCATTTCTCACATCACTTCTTTAGACGTTTACATTACTAAAAAGCAAACACATTAGAAATAAGCTTCCCAGGTGAAGAAAGTACCACTTTAGGCAAAGCTATGAAGTGTTAATTAGTCCAGAGATACCTGGTGGGCTGTACCAGTGAGAGTTTTTGGGTACAGTGATGCACCTCCTCCACAACCCAACTGTGCCATTGCACCGGAAGAGTGCATCTGTGTAGGTCTTCTCATCTGCCTCTTCACTGACAAATTCCTCCCAGATGCTCCTGCCAGCTTCAGTAATGTTCTCAGCAGGGGACAGAGTGTGGTACTCATACCAAAAATCAGTGCCCAAGGAAGCTGCCATATATATGGTGGAGATGAGGCTGAGAACACACGCAATTACCAGTGCTGTAGCAAAACGGTTATCCATCATTGCTGCTGAAATAAAAGAGAACATCCAAGTGAGCAACTCCTCTTAAACACAAAGTTATCTTAACAGTGTCAGCCTCAACACATCATTCCTATAATGCAATGTTTCTTTAGGATATGCATCTTTTTCTTTTCCAAGATGCCAGAAGTACAGAAATGCTAAGTCCGCGTAACTCCATGCTCACTGGAAATGTGAATTCAAGGTACACGTATCGCTCTTAGCCCAGCCTCTATACATCACCCGAGAGAGCAATAGCAATTCTGTCCCCAAAGCAGATGGCACAGCTCACTTGCACTTCTGTTCTTGACTGTAAGCAACCACAGAAAGCAGAGAATCCAACTACATCACTCAGCCAGAAGATTTACCTTCCCTTAAAGAGATTAGCAAGGGTAGAAGCTATTTTTAGCCTGCTACTCCATATGGCTTTCACATCTTGTGTTTACAGCAAAGGTAAGAACCACACATATGCCAGAAAGGCTTTTCCAGACTGTTCACAAAGGGCAGCCATAGCAGAATACTGGAATGCCTTTTAGGAAACTGTGAAGCGTATCTAGGCACTAGAGACTGAACAAAAAGGAAGCAAGGAAGGACAAGTATGGAATTACAATAAATTCTGAGATAGTGCCACAGCATATGCAGAGGCATTTCTGAACAACAAAAATATTGCCAAGGGAATGCCCTGTTTCATGGGCATTTGATGACAATAGCTTCCAGAACTGGAATACCTTCATGTACCACCAGGGGGACCTTGTTCTGGTTCCCTGTAAGAGGCAATTAAGCCTTCCTTCACAGGCCCACATCAGATCACAAACTCAGGGGTAAAGGCAGCACAGGAGAACATCGCTATGGCATGCACTTAGATCTGGACAATACTGTGTTTGTAACGAGCAACTGATTGCTAATATTGCAGTATCTACAAGATGTTGTGTATGTCAGATGACTTTGAAATGTTTGTCATGTGTTTGCAGTACTCAAATTTATGAATTACAATAAATAGGGCTTCATGCTCTTGCCAAATGAAATACCAACTGAAGCCACTTCTACAGCTAGAGCTGTTCTGGTGTTATGAGCTACCAGACATTCTAATCAGTTCTTCTGTACTATTCGTTTTACCTTCCTTCCCCTGCAGATCTTAATTTTTTTTAGTCTAGCTCCTTTGAAGTTGAATGAATTGGAAACAACAAATGCCTGAACACACAACATTCACAAGGAAAAAAAGAGTGCTCAAGTCAGATGTGCCAATACAAGTTTCTAAACTATGAAACAAGGTGCAAAATAAGCAGGGAGTTTCAAAGGCATTAATAGCTGTTGCTAACTATGCTCTTGTCATTTCTTTCCCCTGCTCCTCTACCTGGTTCAAATCTGCTAATGGAGTTGAGAGTGAGAGATTATGTATACATGTATCATCCAAAGTCATGCACTTTGGTACACTGACTGAACATAATAGTTCTGTGAACAGAGAAAATATGCAGTCATGCTTTCCATTTAGATAAAGAAATTTGAGAATAGGTTTCAAGATTTCAAAAAACATCAATTCCTTCATACATTTATGGAAAATTTCAGGTGACAAATGCATCTACCTGCAAATTTTCAAATTGAATGTACAGATGCACTCAAGTATTCAACTCAAAATCTGACCATCTCTCTCTACTGGACTTATATAAGCCCTCCATTACCAGAGGAAAAACGTCCCTCACTTCAGTCACACCTTATTCATTTCATCACTTTTTGCTAGTATGTACATTAGTGAACAACTATGATGAAGCACAAAAAGAGTAAAATTCCATTAAAAAAAATCTCTGACAAGAACCTTGAGAACTAAGAATTCCAGCCACTGCCACTGAACTATATTTGTTTTAGTTTTACAAAACCAAGGTCAAATATCACACTAGTTTTGTGCTTTTATTGCTCATTTTTTGATGTTTTAATTAAAAAAATAAAGTAAGTTTTGTGGCTTATATACTGTAAACTAATATACTGTATTACTAGTGCTGCTTTGGAAGTAATACCTCCTATTTTATTATGTTGACTTACAAAAGAGGCAGATGGTGGTGGTACAGCAGTAGAGGCTGAATCTTCCCGACAGTACTTAGCCACATTTTGATGCTGCTTGACATGGCAGCAGAGGGGCAGTCAGACAAAATGGTACTTGACATGGCAGTGCAGACAAAGCAGAAGTAGAGATTGAATTCTTCCACGAGGAAAAAAAATGGCACCTACTGACCTTCACTGATGCTTGCTGAACATTTGCAGAGACCAAACATGCACGTGAGCACAGTGAGGCAGTGGATGGTGCATTTCAGCAGCCAGTAACGGTGACACTGAATCACCTCTGTTGGTATGAGTTTCTACAAATGGGCATGCTGGCTCTTGTTCATCACTGGCAAAAATGCACAGCTAATGGTGGGGAAGAACAGTGCTTTGTAGCTGAGAATTTGCTCCACTGAGTAGTATTATTGTATTCTTCATATCAGCTGTAGTTCCCATGGAAATAAATAGGAAGGATTAGTTTCAGAGATACCTACATACATGCAGCCCAAGACAATTCCTCACTGAATGCAGCCCAGGCAAGACAAAAGGTTGGACATGTATAATGTAATGCACAGCTTTGGAGATAGACAGAAACAGCTGAAGTGGCTACTAGTCCCTAAAAGTATCAGCAGGTGGCTTTCAGTTGGTTTCTTCTGTGAAGAACATATGTGGATTTGCAGAATGGACAAGACAGCACCAGAGCAAGAGCACACACCCTTATTAACAACAGCCCTTAAAGCTTCCGTCTAGCACTTAAGGTACTTAAAGAAAATACAATTACAGGCAAGATGAATAACTCAGCAGCACTTCAGGACAACTCTGAACTAGAAATTCTCCATGCCACAGACACTGACAGCAACTTGACCACTTTGCTCATTTGCAGAGTATCTTCACTAGCAGGAAAGGCTCACCCATCTAAAGGAGGTGTCCTCCACTCAAGACAGAATCAAGCTTCCAGCCTCAGGCAGGACTCAATGGGAGTAGCAAGCATAATCAGTGAAAATAGTTACCAGAAAGCTGTGCAAAGAAAAGTGTGGGAGACACTTTTACATGAGACTACTTACAGAAAAAAAGACAACCAAAAAACACTACTAAAGATAACAACAGTTATAGAGACAAAGATGTTAATGTTAAATAGAAGTAACTTTTCTCTTTATAGGCTATCTGAAAGAACCTTAATTGTTTTTAAAAAGTTAAGTTCATACGGCACCACCAGCATATTTCATTCTTGTAGCACAAACTACTTCAAACAGGTTATGGCTGAGACTAAACTAGGCAGTGAACATAACACAAGGCAGTGGCATACAGGCACTCAAGCATAAGTGCTTCACAGGACACTGTTGTTACACTTTTTCTTAAAACAAGAAGCGAGACACATAGAAGTTTCAAAACATGAAAGGAGAAGACCAAACCAGCAGCAATGTTTGAAGGATTACAAAGATATACATACTTCTCATAAGGGGAAAAAAGGACAAGTCAGTAGAGCTGAAAATGGAAAAAAACAACACATAACAGCACAAAAGCAAGTATTTTGTAAGCAACCAAGCACAGGACTAGGATGTGGATAAGCATTTTATGAAATCACTGTTCCACAGCAGAAGGGAATACAGAAATTTGTCTCCAGTTACAGGAATTGCTGCCATGAGCCAGCAGGCCATCACATATAGGAAACTCCTATCCAGCATCACAAAAATTGCAAGGCTGCAAGCATAACCTAATGAGTTCCAGCACTTTCTCAAAAAAAACACACCCACAATTGGGCTGCTATGAAGGAAAACAGGCAGAAGACCTGAAAAATTAAGTGTGGGGATGTGGCCAGCGAAACTTTCAAACACACTCTGCCTTTTGATACTCCGGGCAATAGAGGATTAGAAAGCAATGCTGCTCAATCCTTCTTACCTTACTGCTCCTCAGATCCAGCACACACAGTTCCAGGGGTTCCAGGTGACTTCAGAGACACTGTGCTGCCGGCGTCCCGCAGTAAGCCAGAAGCACGCACCGCCAACTGCCTGCTGGCCCTAACCGCTCCATTCATACCGCTCCCGCGATGCCATCGGCGCACAAGCAGCAGCCTGGAAGGAGACGAGAAACCGAAGAGTTCGCAACCGCCATAGCAGCAACCCGCTGGCGTCGGTCAGCGTACAGCGAAAACGATGCAGAACGAAGGGGAGAAACTTGAAGCCAGAGCCCTCGGGACCGCACCACCGCCCGCAGCCCACGCGGCGCACAACCGGCAGGACGGGCCCGCGCCCCGTACCGCGCCGCCAACAGAGGAGCCGCCAACGCCCCGCCCGCCTCGCCCCTCCGCCGGGCCGAGGGCCGGGCAGGCCAGCAGACCGCGAGCCCGCAAGGCGAACCGCCTCTCCCTCCGAGGCCGCCCGTCCGCCCTCCAAGAGCCGCAACCGCCACGCGGAGCGCGGCACTCACCGCAGCGGATCACCTCCATTCCCAGCCCCGCGCGCCGCTTCCGCCCCGCAGCTGCCCACGGGCCAGGGCTGCGCCCCGCCCCCAGCCGTACGGCACCACGGGAGCTACCGTCCCAACAACCACCTTCCGAAGCCGCGTCGCCGCAGCGCTCATAAGGCCGCACGCCGCCCCGCCCCCCCCCCGGCCCTCCCCTTCCGGCGCAGTCGCGGTGCTGCTGGGAGCTGTTGTCACCCGGCGCCTCCGCGGCTCGTCTGAAAATCGTCTTTCTGGTTTAGGTTAGATATCAGGAGGAAGTTTTTCACACAGAGGTGGTGACGCGCTGGAACAGGTTGCCCAAGGAGGCTGTGGATGCCCCATCCCTGGAGGCATTCAAGGCCAGGCTGGATGTGGCTCTGGGCAGCCTGGTCTGCTGGTTGGCGACCCTGCACATAGCAGGGGGTTGGAACTGGATGATCTTTGTGGTCCTTTTCAACGACGTCCACCGGTGACATCGCGGTCCTGGCGTCGCCAAACGTCCCCTCCCTGTCGTGAGATTGTACAAAAACACGAAATGCTTTGTGAGCACCGAGTGGCAGCCCTGTCTCTTCTGCAGCTGTCATTATACGATCTCCCTTTGCGGCCATAAAGGCTCACGCTTTGTTCTTTTTTGCTCGATTGCCTGTAAAAATGGTGACACAGTATCCCAGCTAAGTGACTTTCAAACCTTCCCCTCCCACCAAAAAAAAAAAAAAAAAGTGAAAAATGCAAAAATCCCCCCACTGCTGGTGCCCATGCCCACACAAGCGAATCCAGGACTCCCACCGGTGGCTACCAGTTACCTGTGGGCAGATCTCCACACCCAGTTTCGATTTTAGCAACCAACAAAATTGCAAAAACACCCAGGAATACCCACAGTTTTCATTTCTCTGGATACTGCAGGGGAAATAATTTCTAGGTAAGAAACCCCTCCCAGGACAGCCCACCTTTTGTTATCATGGAATTGGCTCACCAGCACCACACAACTTGGAATAAAGGAGGATTTGGGGGTCTGAAATATTTAAATTTTGTATCGATAGGCTGGAAGAAAGTAGACAACCATCACTGATAAAACTTCAGAGGTGGCACAAAGCCTGAAGGAAGGGTAAATAATTAAACAGAAAGGGGACTGGTACAGGGTGACCTGGTCATTGGGAAGCTGGGGGCAAGCAAACATGCGTGTCAATAGAGTCATCGATGAGCTCATTCATTTAAGAGCACCGAGGAGAGGTACATGGCAGATGATTTTATCCTGGGAAGCAGAAAAGGGGAAGAACAAACAGGTGATGATGGGTCACCAGCTGCTAAGATGCAACCGTGGCCAAAAACCCATATCCCTGCAACCTCGGGTGTATAAAGAGGGAAAGCACAAGGAGGACAGAAGCTAGTGGTCCTCCAGGGGAGGACTACTAAGATGATCAGAGGGCTGGAGCACTTCTCCTATGAAGAAAGGTTGAGGGAACTGGGCTTGTTTAGCTTGGAAAAGAGAAGGCTCTGGGGAGACCTCATTGTGGCCTTCCAGTACTTGAAGGGATCTTATAAACAGGAGGGGGAACAGCTATTTATATGCATGGATAGCAATAGGACAAGGGGGAATGGTCTTAAAGTGAGACAGGGCAGGTTTAGGTTAGATATTATGAGGAAGTTTTTCACACAGAAGGAGGTGGCACACTGGAACAGGTTGCCCAAGGAGGCTGTGGATGCCCCATCCCTGGAGGCATTCAAGGCCAGGCTGGATGTGGCTCTGGGCAGCCTGGTCTGCTGGTTGGTGACCCTGCACATAGCAGGGAGTTGAAACTCGATGATCATTGTGGTCCTTTTCAACCCAGGCCATTCTGTGATTCTATGAAAGAGGTTCAAAGACTGTCCATTCTTCCCAGTAACACTAGCTGATTTTCTACAAGACACTGCCTCTCTCAAATCTCTCTGTAATAATAAAAATGGTGGCTTTAGTTTTTCATAAGCATTTCACACAGATAGTGCAGCAGAAATTCCCCAGATTCCCCTCAAACCTTTTTATTGTCTCCCTGGTTTTATTTTTGCCTTCTGTATTTCTCTATCTATGGCACAGAAGAGTTAAGGCTAATTTTCACAGAGAGAAGACTTCCCACATACACTTCTTCCAAATCTGTTGAGCAGAACCAGTTTGCTTTAATGACATCCACTCATCCAAACAGGCCCCTCATCTAGTGGGTGGCAACCCTGCCCAGGGGAGGGGTTGGAACTGGATGGGCTTTAAGGTCCCTTCCAACTCACTCATCCAAACTTTTTTGACTGTGCCCTTCAATCAGAGAAAAACATTTGAGCATGCACTCTATTATGTGTATATTTATTTATAAATAATATACACTCACTACTGTAATAATATATAATAAAACAAGCGCAAAAATAAAAATTAAAAAGGGATGAGAAAAAAAGGGAAAATAAACACTATTTCAAAAAATATTTTTATTTACTAATTATACCAAAAGTATTTTCTTCCCATACTTCACGTTGGAGATTGTTGCTCCAGATAGGAAACTATTTCAGCCCATCTCGGTGTATTGATTCAACTTCTGTTGGTAGGCACTCATCTGGTTTCCTCTGAGCCTGCCTCCACCATGGCTGCAGCATACTAGGGCAGTTTCAGCCAATCTTTTTTTATTGGCCTACAAATCTTTGTTCTTTACAAAAGGTTTTTGAAGCACAATCATTTAGAAACTACTACACTTTCTTTTATGGCCAAATGAAGCTGTGTTCCTTCTCAGCATTTATTGTCGTTAATACTTTACTGATGCATACCTCATCTGATCTAAATGCCTGTGCTTACATAAGAGCACTTTCTGTATATATAGCTCTGCTGTGCGTCTTTTACTCGCTTTGCCATAGCACTAGAAGGCTACCATAACATGTGCCACAGGCTTTACCCATCTGAGAACAGTCATGTGAAATGTTCTCCCTTGCTACTGCCAGAAAAACTGCTGAGGCTTTACGAGAGTAGGATTATATATATTTTAATTTCTCCTATTGTACCGATCTAGCAGTTGCCTCCAGTAAAATGACCCAAGGAAGGTTTAAGAAAATGGTGCAAACACTGACACAACATGCTTCACAAGTGCATTTCAGAAAAGCAGATGAGCATGAGAACAGATGTGCTAAAGCACGACAGACCACATGCATGGCCACAGATGCAGCACCTGTCACAAGTTTGCAATCACAAAAGCTTCAGGTTCATTCTCACATTCAAAACAACTCAGCATCCGGTGGCTGCATGTTTCACATTGCCTCAATGGGACTATAGCAAAGGTTGGAAAAGATGAGTGCCTCGACTGGAGAAAAATACACCAAAGCCAAGCTGGAGGCTGCTGCTTCAGTAAAGCATTTTGTCCGGGAAAAAGGCAGACACTCATCTGGGAAGAAGTGGGAGAAGGAGGAAAGTACTGTAGACATCTACAGTAGTAGATGGTAGGTGTAGTAGGAAGGGGGTGAGAAGAGAGTGTAGGCTGTCCTGGTGACAACATATTTTGCTGCATTTCTGGGATCTTGGTGCATCATGTGCTGAGCTTTCTGAATTATCTGCGCAGCAGAGTTGCGAGGGGAGCTTCTTTGTGCTGAGTGTTCATGAGAACTTAGCTCTACTTCAGGGAAACAAACTCTGGAAGAGGCAGACCCTTCACTGCATGAAGATAAGCTGCATGCACATCATTAGCACACACACACAAAGACGAGGCTTACAGACTACTCTGAAATGTGTCTGCTGCTGCTTCACTTGGACAGTTACAGATGGCTTCACAGTTACAGATGGCTTCATCATTCATGACACATCACAGTATCTTTGCAAATGCTCTGCCCAGATGAGGCAATGTCTGTAAAATGGCAAGTCACAGCAACAGCCACAACTCTCTTCAGAGCATTCAGAAAGTACAGAGCACACTCCAGAGAACAGAGCTGATCTCATCCAATTTTTTTTTTGTTTTGTTAAGTAGAATCACAGAATTGTTTGAGTTGGAAAGGACCCTTAAAAGTCATCTAGTCCAACTTCCCTGCAATGAACAGGGACATCTACAACTTGACCAGGTTGCTCAGAGCCCCATCCAGCCTGACCTTGAATGTCTTCAGGGACAGGGCATCCACCACCTCCCTAGCCAACATGCTGCAGTGCCTCACCACCCTTACCATAAAAAAACTTCCTTATATCAAACCTAAATCTCTCCCTTTTTAGTTTCAAACCATTTCCCCTTGTCTCATCACAACAGATCATGCTAAAGAGTTCCTCCTTTTTTCTTATATCTCTCCTTTACAGCAAAGTGAGGAAACACTAGCACAAGCATAGATGACATACATACTCTTAACTCCATGGTTATGCTAAATTTCTTTAAAAGTCTTTTTTTTTTTTTTTTTTTTTTTTTTTGAGTACTCTGAGATTAAGAGAGGGTGAAGTCAATTTCAAGGAGTACCTAGAGATGTGAGGTGGAGGGAGAGAAGTTTATGCCTGATGTATAACTCTTGTGACTGCATGTAAGATGCTAGCATCTAAGTGCAGAGTAGAATAACAGATGCCCATGACTACAAGTGAGGAAAAACTATTATACACAGACTGAAAGGTTCAACTTATCTTCTACTCCAGCACAGATAAAAAGAAAATGTCTCTACCATATCACTTCTCAGATCTTCTTGGAATTATAAAACTGAAGCACATTTCTCAATGTAGAAATAAGTAAAGATGATTACAAAAGCATCTCTGCAATGAATCCATCAAGAATCATTTCTATAAACTGTAAGACATTTGGGCACTTTTATATAATCCCAGTTGAAAAGTAGGCATACCTTTTGTTATCTTCAGATGCTTGGCAAAGATGACTAAAAGATGACTTTTAGCCTGTTCAGGTTTACAGTATACAAACAGGTAATGTAAGCCAGTCTCTTTTTATACACCTTGATCTTTTCTCACGGAGGCTTCTGATGGGTGAACAACACTCAGATAATTAAATTCTTACTCATTCCATGAAAAGCCATCAGCAAGAGTTAATTAGTGCCCCACTGATAGTGTATATAACTGGTTGTTGTATATAATTAGTTCCTTATTAATCATCAGCATATACACACATGCGAGTGCCCATCTAAATCTCTCTCGATCTGACAACCATTCACGTAACAGCAGCTGGCTGCTTGTCCAGGCACCTGGAAGTCTACCAAGAACCCAGCACACTGGAGCACGTAACCTCAGCACTGGCAGATTGATGCTGAGGGCATCCATAGGGCACTGGATGAGACTGATTTGCTCCCTGTGCAATAGAATTGCTTTCAGCTTATGAAGACGTGTACGTGTATGTGGATATGACCCACATGGCTGGGACTGGACAGCTCTTCAGGAAGCAGTTTGCTTAAAGTTTGAAAATCCCCAAATACATGACAGGTCTGTGAACATGCAGGTGGGAGGGGAAGGAGAAAATGAATTGATGTGCAGAAGAAAGGATGATGTAGACCAGAAAATGTTTGAAATTAGTACGCACCGACAAAGTCGTGATAAATTCAGTACTTCAAAAAGGGAAAATTTTCATTTGCGTTTTGCAACGCTGAGAGAGCTGACTGTAAGGTAAGCCAAAGCTGGAGTAGTGGGTGAAACTGTGAATGAAAGATGGAGAAAACTGAGGCTCTTTGGAAAAGAGCGCCATAGCTAAGAATGGCTCAAAGATGTGGAGGCTTCACAGGCAGGAGGAGCAGGACCATGCTACCATTCAGCAGACCAAGCTAGGGTTTGAAATGCAGAAGAAATTATGGCACATCAACAAACTGTCCTCTAAATATCAAACAGACTGGTAAATCTGAGTGTGGGAGTGCCTGGGGTGGGGGATCCGGGGGGCTGAGGGACTGCAGGGGATACTGGCAGGGCAGCATGAGCCTGGGACTGATACCAAACAAGTACAGGAGACCACAGTTTTAAATATTTTTGCCTAAGCACATTCATATGACAGAATTACTCTCAACAGAAAACAATCATAAATGAATAAAGAAAATATAAATGCCTCCAAGCCTCAGAAAAGCTGAGTTTGCAAGGAAAGATAAAGAAAGTAGAGCCTAAATTCACCACTCCCTGATTTCTTCTGAGCAGGTGTAATCTCTAACCTGCAAACAAGTGATATCCTGTCCTAAAAATTTAAAACTTCAGAATCTTGAAAACAACCTTCCTTCCCCCAAATAAAAGCAAAACCCAAACCCAGATTGCTTCTACAAGCAAATATAAAATACAGATAAAATCAGACCTGACTTTAAAAAAAGCAGCAGCTCCTTATTCTGAAGATGGGGTTTTGACTAATCAGAGATGCTCATCGCTTGTCTGTTTCCTACATGATTGGCTAAAAGGGTAAGAATTACACCCCAAAACCACTTTTCTCCTCCTCCCCCACTCCTCCCCCCTTACACGCTAGCATGTTTTTAAAGAAGACCACGAGGGGAAGGGAAGAGGGGAGCTCAGAGCCTTCAGTAGCCTCAAGATGAGGACAGCTGGGCCAGAAATGGATCTCATTCAGCTTTCACCTGTGACTACGGTCACTTTCAACTATGATGACTACTACTACGAGGACAGCTGCCAATATGAGCAGCTACAACATATGACTGCTTTCCTCCCTGTCCTGTATGCTGCCGTGTTCTTGGTGGGCATTCTTGGCAACTCCATCCTGATCGTAGCCTTAGTCTTCAAGCGACGGGTCCAGAGGCTGATTGACATCTTCATCATCAACCTCGCTGCTTCAGACTTCATCTTCCTCATCACGCTGCCATTCTGGGTGGACAAGGAGGCATCAGATGGAATATGGAGGGTAGGATCTTTCCTCTGTAAAGCTAGTTCTTACATCATCTCAGTCAACATGTACTGCAGCATTCTCCTCCTCACTTGTATGAGTGCAGACCGGTACCTTGCCATCATGTACCCCTCCGTTGCTAGAAGGGTCCGAACCAGATCCTATTCCAGTGGACTTTGCTTCTGCGTCTGGTTGCTATCCTGCTGCTTAGGGATACCAACACTTTTGTCTAGAAAACTGAATGAGCGCTACGGCAAGATGTACTGCACAGACGACGACGTGACAGAATCCAAACAGATCACATCACTGATGATTTTAATCCTGGCCTTCTTCTTCCCACTGTTGAGCATTCTGAGCTTCTACTGCTCTATCACAAAGAGACTCTGTGTCCATTACCAGAGATCAGGGAAACGTGATAAGAAACTGAGAAAATCTATCAAGATCGTCTTCATTGTGGTGGCTGCTTTTGTCATCTCTTGGGTGCCCTTCAACCTCTTCAAGCTTATGGCCATCCTGTTGGGACTGCAGAAGCTGCCTGACTGTTTCCTTGACATGGTTGCCCAGGTGGGCATGACGGTGAGCAGCCCTTTTGCCTTTGCCAACAGTTGTGCCAACCCTTTCATTTACTACTGCTTTGACAATTACATCCGCAGAGCCATGCTCAGGTGCCTGTGTCCGTGGGTGAAAACCAGCAGCGGCAGCACCGTCTCCGATACCTTGGACACTCGCCTGAGCCACTCCTTATCCAATTTCATCACAGGGGAGTACACTGCGAGGAAGAGGAAGCGCTCAGTGTCCCTCTGATTGGGAACAAGGACCATGGTGGAAGGGACCTCTCTTTCCAAAGGTGGCAGGGAAAGAATAAAGCAAATAAAGGGGCAAAAAAGAAATAAGCGGCAGAGGCAGAGCTGCAACTGTAGCACTTCAGGCTGGTGGTACAGCACTTCCCTTTAAACACAGGTATACTGAATAAGAAACTTTAACCACAGAGCTACAGTTCACAGAGATCACTGTGTCACTGCGCAGCGCAAGCCTGAAACTGCAGTGCTGAGAGACATCCACCTAGGCTGGTGCTGGAACTGCAGCCCGGGTGCTACCAGCTGAGAGCAAAGTCAGGCCATCAGCCAAAGCCGCCTCAAAGCAATCTTTGAACTTAAACGCATAGGTTTTCATTCTGCTCAGAGCAAGACAAAGCAACAGAAGTACTACTTCTCTCTGGTTCCTAGCTTTCTTACAAAAACACTGCAATGTCTTGTGAAAAAAAAAACACCTGATGAATTCTCCTTTTTTTGGAGGTTTTCTGTATTTAGAAATGCAATGTTTTAATGAATTTGTGTTACTTGCTCTTGTAACTTGAGTCTTGTGCATTTTTCTTGACGTTTCAGCTTCTCGATTAAGAGATTAAATATGTTTTAATCAAAGGAATTAAAGTCAGTTACTAGCCCCTGTGGTTTCCAAAAGAAAAAAAAAGACAGCTTGAAGGCAGAGAAACCAGAAGACAAGCAAAAGAAATTGCATTTAACCCTTTTCTTAACAGCAAACAACCAAAAAAAAAAGAAAAGAGAACACCTTCACACTTTTTAAGATGCTTTGGGGAGTTGTGACACAATTTCTGATTGCTTGGCTTGTCTAATGCTACAACACTGTGTCATTCAAAGTGTACATTTGCTTTGTTTAGGTGCAATCACTTCATGTTAAGATGCAAGCAGAGTCAAAATGCTAACATGCCTGAAAAGCAAAATTAGCCAAAGTTTCACAAATGTTTGACTGAAACAGAGAATGCTGAGAAACCCTGGGTGCTGGAACACTCACAGAAAAGGAATTCAAAAGTAGAACTGTTTAAGTTCATTGATAGAGTTAAACTCTATAAATAATTAATAATAATAAAAGCTCTGTGAAATTGTCTCCATCCTGTCCAGCAATCTCTGGGAAATGCAGAAATCTTACATTTCATATACTGTAGAGGAGATACCGCTAACCCAACTGTTGGTAAGTCTGACAGTAAATGGGAAACAGAGAAAGCTCCCTATTTTTAACAGCTATGATACCTCTTAGAATCACAAACTGAACAAATAAGGAGTTAAGCAGCTCATTAGAAAACTGGTACGAGACTTCTGCTTCTAAATGCTAATGATAGAAATGCGTGCTTAAAAGAAACCAGAGTGCAATGTTTTAAGGTACCCAGTTAAAATAAGCATTAGACTTCCAACAGTGCTGACACCGCGGGTATGCTGCAACATCTCAGATTCTGTTGGGCCTTTTGTAAAATGTTTAGCTTAATATATTACTGCCTGTCATATTGTAATAAAATAATACTATAAAGTATCCAGATTGTATTACGTGATAGAGTAAAAAAACTGTTAGAAAATTTCCTTCTGCATTTCCTGATTTTTCAGGATTTCTATTTCTCTTTTTTTGCATTTAGCCCTTAACACTTTTGAACGAGCTCGCACAAAACCCACAAAAGGTCTTGACTTCAGTGGCAGAAGTCATCTTATCACCATGTGATAAAATAACATATGTGGAAACAAATCTTGAACTGCAGTAAGTAAAAGATCTTTAATGATACTTATGAGCCTGTAAGATAAACCACATTCAACTCTGCCAATGAGAAAGAAAAAAGCTCAGCAAATATATATCTTCAGGTCTACTTTTTAAGAATAAGCTGGTACTTCCACCCAATGCTATAGAGTGAACCCCTCCCCACTTTACTAGGCAGAAGTTTAAAGCTAAAACTACTGCCTCAATTGGTTCCTCTCAACAATCCATTTTACTCCTTCTACTTTACTAGTATGTGATGAGTGGCTTATTTTTTTGTAATTGTTGAAAGAAAGAAAGAAAGAAAGAAAGAAAGAAAGAAAGAAAGAAAGAAAGAAAGAAAGAACAAAGAGAGAAAGAAAGAGAGAGAGAGAGAGAGAGAAAGAGAGAAAGAAAGAAAAGGAATCTGTGAGTTGCATTTCAAATAACTTGTGATCCTTATTACTGAAAAAAATCACATCTTGTTTTTAAAGAGTGTTTCCTCAGTAAATCAGATTCCTTATTTCCTTCAGTCTCTATCACCACCCACAGCAGAACAATCTCTTTGGGACATAATTAATCTACAATAATTTCAATTATTTGAAGTTAAGGCTGCTAGATTCTTTTTTTTTTTTTTTTTCTTTCTTTCTAATGCTTCAAAATACCAGATCAACTTGGAACAATGACCTGGATAACTGGATAATCTACTTGGATCTCCTTCCATTGCCTCAAGTTTCCATACTAGCCCCGGGAAAAAAATAAAAGCCAAATTAACTTGCTACATATTGCAAAGCTTGAAGAAAATCAGATTTAACACCACAGCAAATGTTTCACACAAAGGAAAAATAGTATAAAGGAAGCAACTAATTAAACAAAGCAATGTAACAGACTGCGTGTTTCATCCATGTTAAAAGAGTCTGACAACTGCAAAGTCCTTCACTGTGTGTTATGGAAGTGATGCAATTCTAACATGCCACTTGCCTTGCTAAGTAATTTGGACTTTTTAAAGTAAATCTGAGATAACTACATCTACCAAACGTAGATTTTGTTGGGCTTATTTTTGTCTGTTTTTATCTAAGTTTTCCGTTCATTGTCATGAAAATGTAGCAAGCATTACTAGAAAAGCTGTCTGCAGATATGTGTGGGAACATGTACATCTGCCCATCCCACAGAGCTTTTCATGATTTCAGAGATATTTTTGTAGTGCCTTGGAATGAAATCAAGACCTTTGAGGTTTTGCATGAAAACAACTACAAACAAAATAAACAATCTAGAGGTTAATACTCTTTCCTGAGATGTACACAATTAAAGTTCAAGTGCTTCTACTTCTTGATATAAGTTAGAGCTAGTCAGATGGACCTGTCGGTCTCCGTTCTGGCTTCAATGAATCAACATTTGATGAATGTTGTATCTTAACATAAAGGAAAATTGTACCCAGAATCATTGTCTATTTAAAAGGGCAAGGAATTTAAGCAGCCTTCATCTCAGCAGCAGATGTGCCAACATGAACAGCTGCACAAAGACACTGATACATCCAAAAAAAAAAGTGCTGATCACTGCGCAGGAACTGTAAGATCATTGAGAAAAAAAGGGGTTTTTATGAGTGCTAGTAAAGCATATAGGACAAAGATGCCAGCTCATGAATGGGGCCACTTACGTGCATTTTCAGGAGTTACATACATTGCTGGAATATCAATTTGTTGTCCTGGGATGATTATTTACAATCATGAGGTCAACAGAGATTTATGAGTAGATCTGCAGGCAGTCAACACAAATCATTACATGCTCCAAAATTTCTAATTGAAAAATAATTTCAACTTTTCCCATGTTTAAAAGGTTTCACCCAGTTAAGGACCCTATTTAAGATAAAGACCTGGCAAATGAAGAACAGGAAGAAGTTACCACAAATGGCTTAAAGCCAGTTTTACAAGGGGAAATAGATCCACACAGACATGTTACAAATATGTCAGCATTCTGCGTGCAATCAGAGAAACCATTCACAGGAACGAGGAAAGAGCTACCTAAATTGATGATCTGTGGAAACATGCACTGATGATGTATAATGGACCCACATAATTACTGTGTTACCTAATGTCACCTACAGGGGTTGCCCTATAAGACCATAAACAGCCCATATGACCTAATATTTTATCATAATACCTGCAACTAGTGCATTCTAGGCTTCAGTAAGAACCCAAGCACCTGCACAGGTTCCAGATGTGGATCTTCAGCATCCTGCTGGAGTCCTGCTGCAAGTGACAGGAAATTTAGGAGAGTGCTCTAAAGGAACTGAGTAATCTATGCTCAGAAAAAGCCAGATGGAGTCTGGCCCCAAACATGTGGGTGTCTAATATGCGAGTTAATAATAAAGTAAAAGAGCGTGAAATATGGGAGATGAGAAAGTGGATTGTGGGTACCAACAGCCTTCAAGAAGAAAGGCAGCCTTCCACACATTACTCAGTAGAAAAGTCTTAGCAAAAGTCAGGCTGGTTGAGTTGTTATTTATTTTTAAATATGAATGGAATGGCAGGTTTTATTTTCCCAATTTACCTCTTCTGCATTTTCGTAACAGATTACAGCAGCTTTGGAAATAAAGGCTACATGTTATGATTGAGAGCACGCAACATTACCAGTATCAGTCATCTTAAATAATGCATTATAACCAAAATACATCTATTCAAACTTCAAAACAGTTTCCTTATTAGTAAGAGATTGTATTCTTAGTCAGAAGCTCCCACTATGTCTAGTTAGTGAACTTACTTCCCCCACTTTTTACTTGTCACATTTTCTAAAGCTTGCGGAGTTTTACAGGAGGCATTCCAACAACAGATCTCAGAAGAGACTGACGATTCTCCAGAATTTTGGACTGCATTTTGCTGCTTTGGGTTTTGAAGTAGAGCACAGGGTAGGTAAGCCAGGAATCTGTGTTCAAAGAAAACACTCCCCACATAGCGACAGTGATTTCTGAGGCTTTCATTTGAGGATGTTTAGCTTCAGATCCTCTGCAAAGCAATGATTTCCAGTACCCACTGAGTACCCACAGCTGCCACTTGAAGAATGCCCTTTCTTTTACCCTCCATTTGAGGCAAAGCAAATCAGACTGTGAAACTGTGTGGCACTTTGCTCAGAGAACGAAACTCGGACAGTGGTTTTAAAATCAAACCAAATTTTCAGTCTAGCTTTAAAATTGGTACACAGAATGACCGGAAAGACAGAGCTAAAATGCAAGGAGCACCTTTTCCACTGAGGAAGCACATGTATAAATAAATACTCAGTAATTATTTAACATATATAGCAGCATGCACCTGACGTGACCACTTTCTTGACTTCTCCATGTGCTGCCTAAACACCTGCATGACCACACACCCTGAGCCCTCACCACCCATTTCCCTTGTAACCTACTCCTCACCCTCCCTCCCCTGGGAACCACAGAAACACTTACCCACGCCTCACACACAGCAAAACAGTTACACCACAAAAAAAAAAAAAAAAAAAGAAAGAAAGAAAAGAAAAAGAAAAAGAAAATTATTAATAAAAAGAAAAGGAGAGGGAAGGGAAGGAAAAAGGGAAGGGAAACGGGAATGAAATTTGCTGTAAGAAAATGCCCATGAGAAATTAAGCTGCATACAAGAGGACATATCAGAGCAGAGCCCCTGCACAGAAAAGGGAAAAGATTTAGCATGAGGAAAGTAAAGAATAAAGCTGCAACAACCCTTATAATCCAACAGCTTCCAGGGCCCAAGCTTTGACAGAGTGAAGCGATGGTGATGCGGCACACTGACATCTGTGCAGTTACTTCAGAAATCCTTGCTGAAAGGCAATGGAACCCTCCCACTATTCTAATTTTTAAGACCTTGTGCAACCTGACTATGATGCTTATAGGTCCCTACCTCTACTGCCACCTAAATAACTGTCAATGAAAGTTGGTGGGGAAACTCCCTTTTTCACTGAAATTATCTGGAGTTTTATATGGCTAACTTCAGAAGAGCCGAGGTTTGGCTGAGTGATAAGACTGAAAGCCTGACTCCACCAACTGCACAAACCCAGCAGTGATCTCAGCAGGATCAGCATGCCCTCTTTCAGAGTTCATGCTAATGATTCATCTCCAGACAGTCCAAAGACCCACAAAGCTCCTAAAATTACATGGTCCTAAAGATCCATATAGATAAGAATAGTGCTGCCGGACTTCCTGGTACCATGAGGGGCACCTTCCTTAAATTGCCTTTCAGCTACTTGGGTAAAACGTAGGGCAACATCATGGCATTTAGGCACAATTTAGCTCTCTGTTGAGGTATGTGTAGTGTACGCACCCAAAATCAGCTCAGGTTTCCAAGCTACCATGTGGCTACCACAGCTCTGGCAGCACCAAAGCCAGTGGTCCGTGTGTTTGCTTCACGTGTTTCAAGCCTGAGTCTCCTTTCTTGTGATGTCCTGGGACAGTGCTCACTTTAGCCAGACTTGAAAGCCAGAGATGGAGAGTGAAGCTAAGCATCTTAAAAAAAAAAAAACAACAAAAAAACACCAAAACTGTATTTGCCATAAGACTTGATAGGAAAGCGTGTACCTTAAATCAGGTCTTGTGAAAAGGTCCAGGGGAAGTGAAAAAGGAAGATTACAATAAAAACAGGATTTCCAAAACACTGCACATAGAGAACAAGGACTAAAGTATACATTTTCAATCTTATAATTAAACTAAAACAGCAACAGCAAGCAGCTACCCATTCATCTTGCTCCGAATCCAGCCTTTGTACGGCACTGCATACAGTTTTATGAGATCGAAACCAAAGCATGGCCTCCTGCCCCACAGTGGGTAGGGTTTGTTTAGTGTGTGAGACACAGGTGGAGCAGAGGTGACAGATGTGGAGAAGAGCTCTTGTCGGATGACAGGACAACACATGACACATGGCCTTCCTTTTATTTTAACAAGGCCACTGTGTACTCTCACTCATGCTTTAAGGCAAGTGGCATTACCAGTGCAGCACAGCCAGAGGGGACCTCAGGGAGTCATTTCTATCAACAGCAAAAACATGTCAACTATCTTTGACATGTATCTGTTGAAAAATATAAGCGTAGGCCATCATTTCTCCTCAGAAATTCCATTAAATGTATTGAAAATCATGAACTCCCATACAAATCTGTTGGGAGGATTCCTTTCATTGCTCTTCAGCTCATTGGTTTACCCCCCAACCACACATTGCTTTCTTTGCAAACCGGAGAGAAAAGAAATCTTTGTTCAGAAAGCAAGTTGGTGAGTTCTGAGGCCCTACCACATGTACCACCAACCCGCCAGCTCACTGTGTTACACCAGCTCTGCCATTTACCCCACCACAGCAATAAACCAAAAATCTCATGCACCCTGCAGAGTAGGACAGTACACTGAAACTGCAGCAGAAGCAGAACAGCCTGATAAGTAGGGACAAAACAAGAAAATGTATTTCCATGTGACATTGTTTTTAGAAAAATGACTGGAATCAGACAAAGGACTACTTTGGATGGAGAACTGCTTCTCAGTACATACTGCAGTATCAGATATTATGTGTGAGTGTTGATTTTATGTACCAGATTTTTGTTTTCCTGAGATATTGAACTATTACTTGGGAAAATGGGTAAAAAGTGAAACTAGCCCTCTTTCCTGCCAACAGTATCTACCAGAGTTGCTTTTTACATAATATGACTTCTTTTGGGCCATCTCTATAAGATCACTAAAGGCTCCTTTTCAACCTAAAATCACTGCAAGTTTTACATGTCAAAAAAAAAAAGTAAATGAGCTGTTTGCAGTGCTAAAGCAGTGATATATGTACATAGCTCCAGCAATTTTTGACACCCAAAAAGTAGAAATACAAGAGACGTCCCACAGCTTCACTAAACAAAGCAGCTCAGAGGCTATAAGCACGGGAACCTTAAAGTTGTGAACACAACTGCAATAGCAGTTTAACCAAAGAAAGAAAAAAAAGAAAAAAAAAGAAGAAAGCATTGAGCTAAGAATATGAGTGACCTCAAACTATGAAGAAGACTTCACTTTTTTATTCAGTTTACAAAACAAGAACTTTGTATTCTGCTGCAGCTGAAAACAGCTGGATCCTGCAGTTCAAGGAATCATGCTGGTTGCCTTCCTCCTGTCCAGACTCCCTATGCATGCCATTTTGTATACACCATGGGACGAAGACAACCAAGGATCCCAACACTGCTGCCCAACAAGCAGTGTTCCACTGGCAGACACTGCTGTTCACAACTCATTGAGTCTCTTGAGAGCAGGGAGAGTGTTGCCGTTAGAGCAAAAATAAACCAACCCCTTAGTTTTCAAAGGTTGAAGTGCTTTAGCCTCCTCAGTGTCTCAAGCAGTCTCAAAACCAATATCTGAACCAGGATGCTACTGCAAACCAGGAGACAAGAAATGGTGAAAATAGAAGATTTGAACTCTTGGCTGATGCACACCACAGCTACACTAGTTTGTGTTTATGCTGCTGTAGTCGGTGCTGCTTAAAGTTGACAAGAAGTTCTCTACAGAATCATTTTCAGAGACACATCCAGAGCAGCTTCTGTGAGATGATGCCAGCCTTGGTGCTGTGATGGTGTGTGTGGTGCCAGGACGTGTTATGAAGCCAGTCTGAACAGAGCTGCCATCAAGCAGTCTATTTCTGTAGGACTCAGTGATCTTTGTGGGTCCCTCCATTTTCTGATTTTCTGATTGTAATGCGGTTAGTTTGCACTTCCAGCTGCTAACACTGTAATTTTCTAAGTTTAAAGTAGCAAAACCAGAAGTGCTTTTTATAATTGTAGAATCACGGAATGGTTGGGTTGCAGGGGACCTCAAAGCAATCCCCTGCTATGGGCAGGGCTGCCAGCTACTAGCTCAGGCCCCATCTAACCTGGCCTTGTACGCCTCCAGGGACGGGGCACCCACAGCTTCTCTGGACAGCCTATTTCAGCACCTAAGCTTTTTTAAAGCCACCTAGCCCCACGTCCCCCAAAACCTAGGTGTAAAGCGGGATTCTGCAGGGTGGGACGGCACCCGTCAGACCACAGGGCGCTGCGCATCCCTCACCGCCCAGCAAGAGGCTCTCCCGCCCTACCTCCACACACGCCCATAGGCAGGAGAGCGCAAGGCGAAAAACCGACATTCGGCGGGGCACGGAAGCGGCCACCCCACCCAGCACCACCCGGGCCACAGCTCCCCTCCATTCAGTCCATCAAGCGAGGATTTGCGGACGCGCATCCCGGACCACCCCCGTCGCAGCTTTCCAAAACCCAGCACCCTATACATCAACAAAGCGCAGCCGCCGCCCGTCCGACCCCCCCCCCCAGCCCTACCTGGCCGGCCGGGCCGCTCCCGCCGCCGCCCCGCTCCGCCGAGGGTATGAGCGCGCCGGGGCCGAGCGCAGGCCCAGGAGCTGCAGCGGCCTCGCGTGCGAAGCACACGCGGCGGCGGTGGCGCTTTGAGTCAGGGCGGCCGCGGCGGCGGGGGAGCGCGGGCTGCGGGCGAAAGAGAGAGCGGTGCTGAGTGATCTCTGGCACCCGCCGGCCGGCGCGTGGCACGCAACGGCACCGGAGCCCTGCCCCGCCATCAGCGAGGGGGAGCGCGGCTGAAGGCTTACAGTGTAGTTGCCAGCTGTAAATTATACGTGATGTGCGGGACTTTTTCCCCCTCAGTTGTCGTGGCAGCTTCCTGCGATCAGAAAGCTTCGTGCTTGCAGGGGAGAAGTGCCTCGCCGTGAGGGTGGGGAGGCGCTGGGACAGATCTCCAGGGAAGCCACAAATGCCCGATTCCAGGGTGTGCTCAAGGCCAGGCTGTGCAGGTCATTCAGCCTCATGGAAGAGATGGGCACGACCTGCAGTCCTGCCCCACGGCAGAGTAGTTGGGTTGGGTGAATTAGGACCACTCTGGGACCTAATTTGTTGCTGCCAGAGGGCTCGTGCCATTGCCCAGCCTTCCCAGCACAGCCGCCGCTGCACCCAGCGCAGCACAGAATCACAGAATCATAGGATGACTTAGCTTGGAAGGGACCTTAAAGCCCATCCGGTTCCAACCCTCTGCCACGGGCAGGGTTGCCACCCACCAGATCAGTCTGCCCTTCTTTGCATGTAATTTTTCCAAGTGTTTACCAGTTAAAGGGAGCTAGGATATGTAAAAGGCAGACAGCTCTGTGCCATTGACAGGCTGAGCAATAGAAACAATGTGGAGTAGTCAGCGTAGCCGGATGTTTTTTGAGAAAGGGTGTTTTTGCCGACTTCAGGAACACGTGAGATGTTATTAATTCATCTCAGAAACAACAAAAGCTTGACATTTCTCAACATTTTGTCTCAGTGGACTCAATTGAACTGATTACACCACGAGCTGCCAGTAAATGAATGATGATTTTTACAACAGAGGTAGTGAGGCACTGGAACAGGCTGCCCAGAGAGATGGTGGACTCTCCATCCCTGGAGACATTCAAGGTCAGGCTGAACAGGGCTCTGAGCAACCTGGTCTAGCAGAAGGTGTCCTTATTCAATGCAGGGGGGGCAGACTAAATGAACTTTAATGGTCCCTACCGTCTCAAACGATTCTATGATTCTGTGATTACTCACAAAGAAAGTTTCTGTAAAGTGAGTATCACTGAAGCGAGCCCTTCCCCTACAACGCTTCTCCAAGAATCTTGGGGCCCACAGTAAACTTTCACAGACATCATTTGGGAAGTGATTTCCATCCCTATTTTACAAAGAAGTTACAGACACAGTAAGATTAAACTGTTTATTCCTTCTGAACAATGGGAGCAGTTGTGAAACTGTTTAACTCAAAGTAAAATGCAAGACCTCTCATTACCAGTCCTGTGAGTTTACCTTAGGATCTCTTTTGGAATCCAACTTTATTATTGTTTTTTTTTTGCCTGCCTGGTCCGAGCTTGCATACTGGTCCAGCTGCCAATTTCTACTCTTAAAGAATTTCCAAATGATGATCCGTTCTTACAGTGTCGGGGTCACAAGGGACAGCAGCAGGCTTTTTGTTTTGTAGATTGCCCTACATTGTAGATTGTGCAGGAGATTAGCCAGCCAAAGTGTTTATGCAGCATACAAATGCACAGATAAATCTGTGACTGTGAGATTCAAAAGAATCAAGAACAGAGATCTACGTTCTGATTCAGTTTTATACTAAAACTGGTCAGACAGATAATCAGCATGTGGCTGGTTCAGATTTTCTGGAGATTACATTGCAGAGGAATGGAAGTGCTGAATCTAAATGCATTTAACCGAACATCAAAATCTTCATTAAATTTTAGCATGAAATTCACAGCGGGTGATGCTCACTCCAGATATGTCGTGATGCAGTAGAGTAATGCTGCTGAGTGGACTCAATGGACTCAAAACACAATGAATTCCCTCTACTTCCCAAACTTCTCTCTACGTTATTTTAGCAGCACATATAAAGAAAAGTTTGAATTGCTGATTTCCAGGAGACCAAACTCTAAGGATGTATTCAGGCTCTTTTATATGACTTGTGAATTTCGCTCCATAAGAAGGAAATACCTCTGGAGTTCCTAAGCAGTAAGAACAAGCCCTGTCCTGATAAAAAGTCCCAGGATGCCAAATGCTTCTCTGATACAGTAGATTTAAACTGGCAGGACTTTGCCTGCAAGGGTTGCATTTGGGAAGGAGAGAATCTGAGCAGATATGAGCAAAGCAGGCAGGTAGCAAATCATTTCCTCTGCAGAAAGGGCTGAAGTTTCTGTCTTTTTCATGTGGTAAATGTGCTTGTCAGCCCAAACTTTTTGTGCTTTTCTGAATCTTCATTAAAGTCCAGGTGCATTTATGCAATACCTATGCATGTGTGTACTGATGCGTGACCAGGGTAGAGGAGCTAGTCTAAGCAGAACACACAGCAACAGAGAAATCTGCAACAGAGATTTGTAGAAGCAGTGAAGCAACGGAAGGTGGAAGAGTTTGCTGCTCTGCACAGTGCTTTACACATACAGCTGTACGTGGTACCAAGCACCCACGGAGACACAGAACTAGTGAAATGAACTTTTTTACGCAAGGCAACTTGTTAAGTGCAAATTTACATTGATAGCAGATCCCACTGGTAATTAGAAAGCAAACAAACAAACCAATCCTAATACATGAGAGTCTCATCTCTCCAAAGGAGCACTATCATGTGTTATTCACAGGCTATCAAACTGCTCCAAAAGAAGAACAGCTGGAAAATGTCTATGTTATGACAAACTTCTCTCAGGAGGATAGCCCTTGGAAAAGGAAATTCAGAGCGGTCCATCAGGTCACTGGGGAATCGGGTACTGCTGGCAGTAAGTCTTTCTAACCATTAAGGAAGAAAGTGGACACACACATTTTCAGTATCCAGTGCTTCAAGCTGGAGGAAGCCTTCCTGCTCAATGAGAACTTTTTTCTCCCCACCACAATGTAGCCCAAGCAATACAAGTACTGAAGCACATCAATGGCAATGCATAGTCTCTTGAGATAGACAAACACCATTGTAAAGTGTGGAGTCCTGGTTAAAATACAAAGCTAGAACTATGTGTATAGAGTTAGGAAAGCTATCCCACTAGTGCCCATAGGAGGATGGCACTGAGATACTGGAAGAAATACAGCTGTTGACTGTTATTTAGCCTTTTGATGATGAAATAGAACAGATTTCTTTACCGATGTGAACATCTGAGATGAGGCACAGCTACAAAACGCTGTCAAGGACCTTTCAAGTCTTCGTAGACCATTCTGAGCACAGGTGTCCCTCTCATAAATTGATCACCCTTTATCCTGAAGCTAAGGAGGGATTTTCCTTCCCTTCTCCTTTGGAAAGGCTGATCAGTAGACTCACTGCTCGGGTGATGAAACATGCTTTCAAAGTCCTGATCAAACTGATGCACACTTCCATTTACTGGCACTTCTCAAATGATCTGAAATCTTCAGATATTTGATACATGTGCACCCGCTTGCTTCTTACCTAACAAGGAGAACAATTAGTGGGACTCAACATTTCATGGCCTTTCATAATGTGAGGTTATGGCTGCCCTACTGTGGTTGCCATGCTGTGGTGACCCCAAAAGATGTTCAAGCTGTCATTCCATCCCATCCTCCCATCTGCCAAGAACCTGAGCTTAGTTAAATGTGCCTGTACTGTCAGGGTTTTCTCACATAGACTGCAACAACTTCTTGTGAATCACAGCCACTTTCTCAGCAGAATGAGATGCAGAGTTGGATGTGATTTTATAACAGTAGGAATTCAAGTAGGAAACTGAAGAAAGTGTAACAACTGACATTTTTTTATTAGAGGGTTAATGGCCAAGTCATTCAGGAGGAATTAATTTTCAAGATTTGGCTACAGCAGAACTCTGCAATCTCATTACCTTCCTCAGTGCCCAGCAGCCTTTTTTTTTTTTTTTCTATTTTCTTTTTTTTTTTTTCCAGGGGAAACCTCAGCAGATGTCATCCATCCTTTGGTCTTTGATGCTGGGTTCCCTCTAGTCGCATTAACAGGAGCATCTATTCTTTGTTATTGACTGATCTTGGTCTGTAGTAGAGGCAAGGGGAAAGAGGACACTGCAGGATAATACCCACTCACTTAAGGGAACACTGACTTTTCTTCCAACTAGTAGTAGCCTCGCACTTTTGTCCAAATGCTCTTTATTTTTTCCACCAGCTGTTCTGCCAGTATAGTGAGTTTAGTTGTTTCTCTGATGAGGAAGTTCCTGCAGGAGACAACAGCATACGTGGTGAGATATATACGTATGGGAGTGAGAGTAAGCTCTGTCTGCAGTAGTTATCAAGCTTCTTTCGCACTGCCTGTCACTGAGTGCAGAGCTCCTCCACAGTCCTAGAGGTGCTTTCCTCAGAAGGCAGGAGTAGGCAGTCTGTATTTGCTGTAAGTTAGGCAAAACTTTATCTCCTGAGTTGTCATGCTTTTCCTTCCGGAAGGAAACTCCCTCTCTTTAGGGAATACATATTTACAGATAGAGTGAATTTTATAATCTGAGTTGAGTGCCATCAGCGTTTGCTGGCACCTTCAGTACTCAGCTCCCCACAGCCAACACCGCAGCATCTGCTCAGCCTCTTCCAGGGGGCTGAAACTCTACCAGTCATTGCCCCCTACCCCACCCCTACCCATGCATTCACTGTCCCTTGGGACCCCTCATATAGATACTTGAGTAATCTGTTCTTTCTCCCACTCCTCCCTCTCCTTTTCCACCTATAGCTATGCAACACTAGCACAGAAATTTTTTCCATACCTGGTCACAGAAACTGGTGTAGTCTGGGAAACATCCAGCAAGAACTGAGCAAATCTAGGGGATATCTTGTTCACAGCTTCGTAGACGTAAGCTGCAGCTGCATCAGGGATGACCATCAAGTCACGACGGTCTCTGTCGATGTACTTTGAGTGCACTTCTGAGAGGGAGGAGACAAAAAAAACCATGAGGCTTCTCCAGTCACATGTTCCTCTGATATCTTCTACCCGGGACAGTGGGAAATGATGCAAAATTCTCAGGTTCAAAGAATTTGCTCAGCAAACAGCATCCAGCTAATTTTCACTACTAATTTCTGGGCACCTGAATCACCTGACATGGCAGAGTATTTGCACCAAGTATTGATGATTTGCAAACCAAGCCCCTACTTTCACTCTAGGAAGCAGTATGTGCTCATGGTTTTGAACTGTGTTATTGAGTTTCTGTCCTACTTTGTGGATGGGATAGTCTTCTCTGGGGCAATGAGAACCCATCTCAAAAGCTGTTCAGACTTACCGGGGACAGTGGTGCTAAGGAGCAGAATCAGAGCTATCACCAGTGCCCTGTATTGCACCATGGTTTGTTGGTACCAGTTCAGCCTTGTACACTGAGAGACCTGCTGGAATAACCATACAATATTTTGTTTGTTTTTAGAAAAATATCCTGTCTGCTAAACATCAGGTTTGTGAGAAAAACCTAACCAATATATAATAATTCAAAAAAAAAAAAAAGACAGGAAATATGATGCCCTTCTTAAGAAGTGAGGCAAATATAGCACAAAAATGAGCATGTCCTTTTATTCATATAATCACAAATATCCACAGTGAATATTTGTGATTTCAGAGCTCCAAGAAATATGTGATGTCTAAAGTTATTTCTTTTGTAAGAGAGTTAAAATTCCTTGCTTCAGCATAGGAGCAAACACTGTGAACACTGTGGTCAGAAAAGGCTTCTTCCATACAGGGGTATAACTGAAATAGTCATGCTGCAGTTTTGTTTTTGTTGGTTTTTTTTTCTTGAATTTTTGTAAATGGCTGTAAGGAATCTTATGCTAGTCAATGCATCACATGCAGTGATCACCTGAATGACACAGTGATCTGAGTACTTTGTCTTGCTCTAGTTGAGTAAAGACCCAACCAGGTTCTCTTGTCTCTTCCACACTGTGATAAGTGAAGCAGAGAGCAACCCAGGCAGAAAAAGTTATCAGAAGTAAATAAGTGCAAACTTCACCATCATCCAACATCCTTTTTACTGTCTATTGAAAAATTTGGAATTAGAGAAACTCTTGAAAAGTTGGTACATTGAAAGGATGACATTACATCTAAACAAACTTTTCAAATACTGTGCATTTAGAAAGATGTGTGAAAGTTAGAAGTTAAAATTGATTTATAGGCTGAACTACTGAGTTGCATCAGTCAGAACAACATGATAAAAACAGTGCTAGGAATTGCAGTGGCAAAAAGAGTTGCACACCTGTTCTGTATGAATACTTTGCTAAATCCTGTTCCAAGTAGTGGCACTAGCCAGCGCTTCTTATTCCACAGTGAGGCAGTGTATATCTAGTTTTTTTTTCCTTTTATGCACGGATTACATCCCAAAATTACCACTCCATTTTCACTAGGAATTTGCTGACTAGCAGCAGTTGCTCAGTTACTACCCTTCTTTGATTTTTAATCCTAGGTACAGTTTCTTCCTTTGTAGACAAAAGGCATAAATTTGCTTCCCAGGACTGTAAAGAGGGGATCTGACCTACTTTAGAGCCTGAAGCCGCTATGGGGCAGGGCAGCTGGGTAAAAGTCATGTATATTCCAACACTGCAACTCTGCGATTCCCTAACCATGGGTTTGACCCTGCTATGAGTGTCCTATGGAGCTTCCATCACTCATCATCAGTCCACTCCCTCCCTCTTCCATTTCAGCAATATTCCATGCTGGGGAGCATGAGGAGGGTCCACGCTTTGTAAAAAGTGGAGCAGGCCACCTTCACTCACTTGTCAATGTCCCAAGGTCCATACCACCCAGAGCAGAGAGTGCAGTTCTTACCTGTCCTGCTTGCTCTCTCCCAGGCTGAAGCTGAGGGTGATGCTCATCTGAGACACCAGCATTTATACAGAACTAATATAGAGATAATGAAGGGTCAAAGGTCCCGTTTTGTTTCCTCATTTGCTCTTTTGCAAGCAGATTCAGCTCAGCGGGAAGGACAAGAAGCTGTGTAGGACTCTGGACCTGTTGTTGGGATTTGGTAATGGAGGGTCAGTCTGACCTGAGCACAGGAGACGTGGAAGGCAGCTCCTGGGTCACTGAGCCCCCTACATTTTCTGGCAACCATGTCATGGAGGACCCTTTCATAAACTGAGCAAATTCCACATTAACTGTAGCTTGAGCTGGACGGATTTTTGCTCCCACTGTTCCTGTGGGAAGGCTCATGTTGAAAGCTGACTGCTTTGACAGCTGCAAATTATTTGTGGCTATTATGCTCATTCATATTTCATCCTCTGTTTCCAACAAATGTATTAACCAACTGGTGCACACAGGTATATGCACCGCATGTGCTCTTGCCATTCATTTTTCCCCATAGCCAAGCCTTTTTGCACAGGCTGACAAGATGAGTGCAGATCTCAGCCAGATGTCAAAATCTGCACGGGGGAAGCATAACTTCTCTCCAGACTGCCTGGGGAACTGCACCCACTCAGTTGTGCCATGCTGTGGAATGTGCATTTCCCATAGCTCAATCTCCGAGTGCCCATTAGGTCTTCAGTCAGGCCAACCATCAGTATCTGGCACATACAACCATTGAACACTGGAGGCAGAAAATTTGCAACATGGAGCAACAAATGGCATTAGCTGAGGAAGAGGTGTGGGCATGAGGCGTACGTTAAACCTGCAATGTGAGACCCAACAAAACTATCTTATGTCAGTGACATAAAGTAGTATTAGTCACCTACTAAGTCACTGACATGACTTTCAACTAACAGATGGACACTCCAAAAAGCTTAAACAGTATCTTTATCAACCCAACATGTTCTTCTAAAAGACTTTTCTTCATGGAGCTTTGTGTATTGTAAACCAAACAGTAAGCATTTCCCTTTTACAGATATGGCAGCCAAATCAGTGATTGCAGCAGTGATACAACTGAAGTCACATTATTAAAGAGGACTGCCCATGGCCTCCCACACAATTTTTCCACTCTCTTGGTGAAGTATTTATTAAACATATCTTCTTTTTTCAAAAAACAAAGAAAAAGCCACCTGAAACATGAACATTGATCCAAAAAAATCCCTATGGAAGCAGAATAAGACAGCTGAAAATTATTACTGATGTCTAACAAGGTTACTTCTAGAAGTCAGAACAAAGAATTTTCAGTTCCACTTCTCATGTAAACACTAAAAAGCAATTTATGGTCTAGGAAGAACACACAGGAACAACAAGAGTTTGAAGTTCTCTCATATTTTAATTACAGATTCTACAATCATTAGGAGACTCTACAGATCTACCGCCTACTTGTAAAGCTGAAGTAATAAGACAGTAAAAGACACATTGTAGGCATTCAAGTTAACAGAAATAGCAATAGGCAGTCATTACTTGGGGTATTTAATATAACCACAAGAGTCATCTCTCTTCTAAGTCAGGTCAACAAATGGCAGTCTTTGGCCATATTAAGGGTGTGTTTTAAAGTGATGTGCTGCCTGAGGTAGTAAAACAAAGGGAATTTAGCTGCCCTACGTAGTAATATGTACCTCTGAAGAGCTTTGTGTTATGGTAACTTTTATCCCTCCTAAGTTTGTCTAACTTTACCCAGTGCTGTCATGAATGCAATCCCATAGGTAGCAACAGGGCCTTTCAGTGCTTTCTACTGCCAAACAGGCAATTGCCAAGCCCAAATCGATGATTGCACAAGATGCAGTCCTTGCCCTTCATTCCTGGAATGGCAGAATGCTCTGCAAATAAGCAAGGAAGCCAGGTATTGCAATCCTTTTTTAATCAAATAAAAAAAAAATACATAGTTCTTTTATCTTTCTTATGAATCTTTGGTTTGAGATGGAAAGCAGCTGACATTAGCAGCATGAATCTCCTCATCTGTTCCATGTGCCATAGTCACCTATTCTTTATTTTAACATGGATAACTCCAGTGGCTATCTAGAGACTTTCATACACAAAATTCATTCTTAGGTGCAAGGTATATTCCCTCATCTGCATAGCAGGAAGAAACAAAAGTCTAAAATAGCTCACAAATGAAATCATATTTCTTTCTTTCATCACAAATGGGTGACACACAAACATCAGCCCTTTGGAATGGCTAAAAAATTAAAAATGAGTAAATTACAACCTAGAAAGAATGAAGCTTAACTATTTTCTACTGTTCTTTCATTGTGTAGTATTTAAGCTGCCAAATTTAATCTCTCTGTTTTAAAAAGTCAAAGGCCTTGTACTCTCACTGTTAAATAAAGTCTACATAGTATTGAGCAGTGCCATTGCACAGGCTTTCATTTTTAGCCAATTAAAAATAGAGATATGTATTCAAAGAGTAGCCTGTTTCCTTCCTACTTTTCTGTCTGCTTGCAGTTGCAAAGCATGTACATATATTTCCTTTTTAATTATTTCATAGACCACTAATCAGTGCTTTACGAAGCACAGTGGTTTGTGGACCAGATCTTACCAAACTGGCACCATTTCAGTTTTCCTGCTGGATAACCTAATCTACTTCTGTCTGCAATTTTAAGTCACAGAATTAAGACTTAGATATAATCAGTTTTCCCTGAAGTGTTATGTTTAATGTTTCTATGAATATGAACAAAGTTATTGAAGAGGAGCTCAAACGTGATGAAGATAAAACTCTTCAGACTTCACACAGCACATCATGCACAGATTCACACAACCTATGGTAGTCATTCTGACTCAAATATGGGAACCGCAGTAATGAATGAAGATGGAGAGCTCTTACGTGTGATTTAGACCAAAAAGTGCAACCTCTGCAGTTAGCATGAATTGTAGAATCATAGAATGGCTTGGGTTGGAAGGGACCTCAAGGATCATCAAGTTCCAACTCCCCTGCACAGACAGGACTGCCAGCTGCTACATCAAGTACCAAATTAGGTTGCCCAGAGTCCCATCCAGCTTGCTCTTAAACACCTCCAGGGATGGGGCATCCTCTCCGGGCAATGTGCTCCAGCACCTCACCACTCTCTAAGTAAAAAGCTTCCCCCTTTACATCTAATCTAAATCTATCCTCCTTCAGTTTAGAACCATTCCCCCTTGTCCTATCACTGTTTACCTGTGTAAGAAGTTGATTTCCCTCACGTTTATGAACTCCTTTTAAATACTGGAAGGCCACAATTAAGTCTCCCCACAGCCTTCTCCTTTCCAGGCTGAACAAGCCCAGTTCTTTCAGCCTATCTTCATAGGAGATCATCTTCATGGCTCTCCACTGGACCCCCTCCAAAAGCTCCTCATCTTTCCTGTGCTGAGGGCCCCAGACTTGGATGCAGTACACAAGCTGGGGCCTCATGAGTGTAGAGTTGAAGAGGACAATCGCCAGCCCAGGATACCATTGCCTTTCTGGGCTGCAAGCACACACTGCTGATGTTATGTTTTCCATCAACCAGCACCCGTAAGTCCTTCTCAGCAGAACTGCTCTCAAGGATTTCTTCTCCCAGTTTGTATCTATATCTGGGATTATCTCAACTGAAGCGCAAAATCTTGCTCTTTGCTTTGTTGAACTTCACTAGGTTCACAACGGCCCATCTTTCCAGTTTATCCAGGTCCCTCTGGATGACATGCTCATGCTACAACTGCTGCTGCTGTTACATGCAGTTTTCTTGCTGTCTGAGAGAGTTCCTACCTTGGGAATTGAGCTATGGCACTGGCTGGGAAATAAGCTGGACAGTACAGTAACTGACACTGGCCAAACTCTAGTGTCTCAGAGTTATAAAATAATTCACAAGATGCTCCTAAAGCTCCATGTCAACAAATGAGTTTCTTGAATCCAAGCATGTCTTTGGCAAGCCTGTTTCCCATGCATGCACCAAGCATGTAACTGTAGCACCCAGAGAACATCAAGTTTTCCAGTATATTTTAAATGATCACAGTGGATGGATGAATCACCTCAAGGAAAAATGGCAAGCTTTTCTCCTTTGCAGGTAGTCTTAAGGAATTCTGCATTCAAGTTGCAAGGGAAAGGATGAGAAAACCCTGCCATCTAGATAAGATCAGATACACCACGTATTCAGAATTGATTTGTGTCAGGGTAAAGTTCAAGAGAACAATAGTAAAAATTGTTAGGCCTTTTCAGAGCCCTTTATCCCACCCCATGTATATAATACATGTTAGAGAGGGCAAAGGGAGAACATAAAATGAATATATGGCCCAGGAAACATACATCCATCAAAATTATGCTTCCTAGAGTTGAAGGAAGTTCTGGTCTACAGTACGAGAGATAGTAGTCATAATATGCTCAGTTCCTGTGGGGATGACCAAGCTTTGGTAAATCTAGCTCATTACATTTACAAATAAATTCAAGTCTGTGTTAAAGACTAGAACAAACATCTTTTTAGGTACCAAGTCTAAGCTTAATGCAAAGCAGGGTTTTCAGTCAGTATAGGGCAGAGAAGCTGGCTATTTGCAGATTGCAGTGAGCCCTTAGTAAGGCTTCTAAATTCTTCTAACACTGGAATTATGCTGTTTGGGATCAGGGACAAAGGAGAGGAACTGCTCACTTTACACTGAATAGTCAGGCAGAAGCAGCAAGCATCAAATAATTCTGAAATACAATAGAGGGCCTCAGAAAGGAAATGCTACACCTCTCTACACCAACTTCTGAGGTGACTGGGTCAGATGAGCTCCAGAGGTGTCTTTCAATGTAAATTACTCTATTGTCCTGTGACTTTACATCTCTGTGATTATCTGAGCCCTTCTCCAGTAACTGGTGTGCAAAGGATCAGCATTCTATATACTGCCCTCCTTGTAGTGTCAGAGTACCTAACAAAAGCAACTGATATCTCTGGGAATACAGTTTATTAAAAAAATTTGCTGTATCCAATAGCATGTTTTCAGCCCATCACAAACCTAAGTTTCCAAATCAAAGTAGGAACAAATATGGGTTATATATTGCTTTCACGTTCACTAGACATATCTTCTTCAAAAGCAGTTTCATCTTCTGTTTGTTTTTCTTTTGCTGGTTCAATCAAAAGTAGTCAACCCAACTATATAGTAAAAAAAAGCTTGAAAGAGTCCAGTGTGAATCTTCGTTCTTTCAGTACTGGCATTAAATGACAATGCTTCTTGCACTATAGGAACTTCCTCTGTCCTGCAGGAGAAAATAAAAGATTCAGGAACAAGGAAAGATAAATGAAAATCAAGTGTCTTCCTACATATTCTTAGCACTGAAACAAAACCATTCATAAATATACACATCATAGCTGGGACTAAAATTACATTGCCTTCCAAAACTCAGAGGGGAAAACTGTAACATGCAAAATATGGCCCTGTGAGAAAACAGCCACCTGGTAAAATAGAGGTGATAATGGACAATTAATTCTGTTACTTTTGTTGTTTTTGAAAAACTCCATTTTTTAAGGAGGAACATACAGTCTAGCTTCAGGGCTAGCAATTGGATACTAAGATTTTCATGCATGGGACATTGCTTGACATCTAGTCACAGTGTAAATTGATAAGATGAGCTGTGAACAGCAAATCTTTACTCCCCATATAATGCATGTCCAGTCCTCAGGAGCTGCAGCTAGCAAGCCACTCTCTTCTACGTGGCCTGAAAGAACATGCATTTCCCACAGTTTCCTAAGGTACTCAATACTCTTTCCCTTCTTTTGAAAGAAAGACATCAGGCCGCAAAAAGTAACTGACATTCACTGTCACCCCCAGAACCCATCTCTGCCCTGTGACTGCAAGAAAAAAGGTAGCTGACTCACCGAGCGTGGCCCTGCACCCTCTTTGTGCTTGCTGTCCCGATCTGGGATGATTTCTAGTGAGCGATAACTGGGAGGTTTATCTTCTGGCCATTCCCGAGACCGCTTGTGCCGCCTGCGGTTTGTCGCTGGGAGACGGATTTGCTCTTCTGAGGAGCTCCATGATCCCCGTCGAGATGGGGGAGAGTAGCTGTGCCGCCGGTGCCTTGAGTTATTGCTGTTCCTGGTGTGCTGCTGGTACTCTCGCCTCACTGTAGGCTGCTGTCTCCGCCCACGATGGTGGCTGGAGTGCTCCTTGGCCTCTTCTGAATAGAAACTGCAGCTGCTGCTGCTGCTTTTTCCCCTCTCAGTCTGGCGGGTGGGTGACACATCCCGCCTGGAATGTTGGGGCCTGTGATCATAGCCGCCTATCCTCTGCCTTGGAGGATGGTCCTCTCGCTGCCTGTCCCAGGGTTCCCGACTGTAGCTGGAGTGAGAATCTTCACTGGAAGGCAAGGGCCACCTCCGATCTTCCCTCCTGTTCTCTGCTATGGAGTCCCAAGTTCTGGGGCTGCGGGTAGTTCTCTGTGGACGTGAGGAGTTGCTGCTCCCATGGGAGGAAGAAACGTGACCAGTGAGAGGAGGAAGACCATTTGTGCCACGCTGCATGATGTCGCTGCCCAGGGAGGACAGTAAGCTGGGCTGCACTGCCTGCCGCTGGTTGGAGGGTGGCCGGGGCTGTGACGGGTTAAAGTTTTGGATTTCAGATTCCAGATAGTCCAAAACACCTTTGTTAGGGGAAAGTCGAGCTTGTGGCTGTACCAGTGGAAGACTGTTCTGCAGAGACACATCTGAAGATTAAATAACAGGAGAATGCGGTAAGGAAAAACAAAAGAGCGAGCCTCTCTATGCTAATGGCCTTCGCTAAATCTCCTCTGAGTCTCACTTCTGAGTCCTCACTGTAAGAGCTGCGCAGGTTTCAAGCGCCACAACCACAGAAGGTAAGATGCAAAGTACAGAAACAAGTATGTTGCAGCCACAATTTGTGCTCTGACCAGCACATAGGTAAGAAATTAAGTCATCCAGCACACCAGGGAATGAGTATTTGGAGAGAGGAACATAAGTTTTCCCACACATTGGTGGTTTTCTCATTTTTTTTTTACTCTAATATCTTACTGAACTGGAAATAATATGAATCAATACTGCAAAAGAAGATTTTTTTAAAAATGCAAATGCACATAAACACACACACGCATATAAATATATGTACAGATATAAGTAGAAAATGGTAAAGTTTCTCCCCTGTGAAGCTGGTGCAGTTCTGGAACAGTTACCCAGAGAAATCATGGAATCTTTCTTCATCCTTGCAGGTTTCCACATCTCAGTTGGACAAAGCCACAGTAACTGAAGTTAGTGATAGTCCTGCTTTGAGCAAGAGGGAGTACTAAACAACCTTAGAGTTCCCTTCCACTCAGCATCTCTAAAATTTCAAATATGTGACATGAATAAAGCTAAGTGACAGTCTAAGGAACTTAACTGTCCACTGCATTCTGACAGTGTGTCCACGTATTTCTTTGAGAAGTGCATTCCATCTTAACTGATGACAGCTCAGTCACAGATCTTTATAAAGTGAACCGAGGCCCTGACTAGGAAAAATAACCAATTGCCGAATTAACTGAAGAGTTAACAAAGTATATACTCAAACACCTTAAATCTAACATTTGAGATGCTTTCAAACTCCTCAAACAGTGGTTAAGACTGTAAACCTGTGACTGCAGTTCAGTGATGAAAAGCTAATTTCATACGAAAAAAATCCTGTATGAGAAGTCATGCTGAATTCTGCTATTGTTCTTGGGGGTGGTTAAATAATATTGCTGGTAATAATTTATTCTATTGCTTCTGTCTCTATGACTTCAGACATTCTATCTTCCTTATTCAATTAAACTCAAAAATATATACAACTAATACAAGTAATTTTGAGGCAGAATATCTAGTAAATTCTTCCAGATTTATTCTTTGCAGCATGTGTGCCGCATGTTGCACAGAAGGCAGTTTGCCCTCAATTGTATGAAGACCAGACATTTGATAAGAACTCAAACAAATTGCACCTCACTTCTCATGTCAATTTTGGATATAAGGAGTTGACCGTGACCAGCACAGCAGAACAAAGACACAGTACCCTCTTCCACCCCGTGAAGCGAGATAAGCTGGGTATATTTACCCTGCAGTCACTGTGGCGTAGCACAAGATACACCTTAGTTAGCATTCAACTACTTCACCCAGCACTGAGCCTAGAGAGACACTTAAGATGTATATGCTGTATTCACCTACACAGGCAAGTCTAAAGTCTGTTGCAGATGAAGCAAAGCTGTCATGCTAGGACATGTAGTCATGCTAGGAACATCTTTCTCTCTTTGTAGGAGAGGATAAAGATTCACTGCTGAAGCTCCCTGAGAAGTTACCTGCTTCTCTTTCCTATTTCTCTCTGAAATAATGACTGTAGTCTCACCTTGTTGCAGTAGAGGGTTCAGCTGATAAGAGGAAAGTTGTGAGTTCCTATCAGCACCTCCATAGAACATGTTAGGTAACATCCACGGTGCAAATGCCTGAGCCCGCTTCATGAATCGATGCCGTTCCAGTACTGTAAAAGAAGAAGAAAGCTTTGAGTAGCTATGCCTAGAGTACAGCTTGCAGAACACATACCCTTTTGCTTGATAGACTCTAACCTTTGAATGCGATCACAGAATGAGAAGCTCTCTCCAACTTAAGACAAAGCTTACAAATAGAGCACAGGAAATTTTAACAAAACAGTTGTACAGCTTCCAAAATGTACCTAAAACTGAAGAAAAGGGTTACTGCCTCGTACATTTCCAGGAACCAGGAACAAACAGCACTAGGATTACATATACAGCACATAACCTACTGTGTTCTGCCATGTCACTATGAGTACAGATATGGCCAACTGGGAAATGTTTCATACAGCAAGACATACCACAATGTTTTCTTTCTTAAAACTTTCAGTTCACCATTAGTCCTTTCCTTGCAGTTAAACAAGACCTTTTTAGCTCTTCTCATGTAGGCTTTGTATAGATCTTCCACACCACACACAAAAACAGTTTCTTCTCTGTTCTACAAACAAGGGCACACAGAGATGCATTGTCCGCCTTCTTCCTATCTAGTCTTTTAGCTGCTCTTGTTGTCTCTCTCCTATTTACCTCTGCATGACTGCAAAAATTAAATCCCTTCAGACAATGTGGTCAAACTGGTGAACAAACTAAACGTCCTGTTCTCAACAGCAATGTCCAGTGTCCCAGAAGAGGAAACTCAGTGGAAATTTCCACTTTGTCACCATTTTTCCATCACTAATTCCAGTCTGCTACCAGTGGAGTCATGCTTCCATCCAACTTAATTTTTTTTGAGCACCTCCCCCCTACAAAGACAACATCACCATCTCTGCCTTAAAAACCATCACTCATTGCTGGCTCTTTTTTTTTTTTGAGAAAGCTAAAACATCTTAAAAAAAGCCTTACACTTTCTACCAGAAACAATCAAAACTGAAGTTTTACAAGTAAATTCTGCAAGTGGTTTGTCTTTCACATTTGGGTGAAACGCTTCTGCAGCTGGGGCTTTTGCAAAAATTCTCTTACATGGCTTATCTAGAATCTCAAAAGAGGCAGTCTTTTACTGCAGTCTCCTCCATAAGGCACTAACAGAACATTCTTGCCCATACATTTCAGCAAACAGTTAAGCATGTAATTGCCTTTGAGACACTTACCCCTCTAATAAATGTCTGAAATTAGCTGATGAAATTAAAAGTTACTGAAGGGGAAGAGACTGGGGATACACAGGCTGGCTGCACAAGCCTTCTTTCTTTAAGAAACCTGGCTACAGCTAAGCTCCAATTAATTCTATCCCCTGAGTTAATCTGTAGCAAGCAGCATTTACATTGAGTACTCTCAGGGTCTCAACTCTTTGGTTTCATGTAGCACTCCATTTATTAAACAGATTGCATGTATGTACTCCTTTAACTGTTTCACTGAATTTACTCAGAGCACCATCTGTAGCACAACAGGGACTGACACTCCCTCTGAGCACATCCTTCCCTTTCTCCACAGCTCACACAGCTCCACTTTGTTCTCCACTCGATTCTTTCCCCAGCCTGGCTCCAAACATAGGGAACTACAAAGCTGGAGACTTCAGGAGTTTTAATCCTAATACACTGATTTTTCTTCAAAGTGTTGTGGCCTGAGGTAGCAGTTTTCAAGCATTTAATGTAAAACATGCTTCGTTATTTTCTTTCCAAGGAATTTTCCACCAGTTTAGCTTTTAAATTCGAAAGGAAGAGTGAAAAAAGACAATAAAGAGAGGTAAAAATAAAGGCCCTATCCTTTGGTTATCATCTTCAGAATGTCCTTGCACCTGTGGAATGCACATCTCTGACTTTTGAATGCAGTCCTACCTGAGCAGTGAGAGGCTCAGCAGTGAAAGGCACACTTATAGCACTACAGGCTCCTCTCTCTTTAATGTATGAAGGTAGCCACTAGCATCAGCCATCCTAAGCCTATGGTTCTCTGATCTATCCTTGTAGTTGAACAAATGCAGAATTATCCCTGGAATTTCTTTACTATCCTCATCTTTTTTTTTCCAATTCATTAATGGAAGAAGCGTGCAGGAGAAAAGGAACTAATAGGAACAGAAGGAGGTCATACATGTATTTACCACAATATCTATACTAGCAGGCTTTTTGGAGTTTTCCATGGGAAATGTAATTGGCTTGCCCCGTGGGGCATGCTTAATATGTCTGTAACACCAATTCTGAATTACCCAAACAATTCACTTCAATTACAAGGTTCAAAATCATGTTAGCTGATGACCCGACTTAAAACACGGAGTTACCCCGCCTCAGCATACCCTAAGCCCATTCAACAGATCTAGGCTACCCTCTAGTGGCGAGTAAGTGGGGAAAAATCATCCACATGACAACTCATGCTGTAATTCTACAATTTAATTGACGACTTTTGTCTTCTCTTCAATTACACGGAACTGTTATTCCTTAGAACTGCTTTTTAAGATGTTTACTGCCTCAGCCTTCTGTTTTGTAAGTCTCCAGTTCATTTCCTGGAGGCTAAAAAAGTCCATTGGAAGCAGGATGAAGTGAAGGTGAACCAGAGCAGGGGAGCAATCTCTCAAGGATTCCTTGCAAAGTGGATCAAAAGGGCAGGCAGCTGAGATGGAAATTATATTCACAGATTCCAGCAAGGAATCTGCCAAGGAGGCTGAACCCTTCTGTACCTTCTCTTGTGAGCAGGCAGAGGTTCTGGGAACCCACAAGAATTTCTCCTATTTATCCTCAGCAGAAGGCAGGAAAGACAAAAGCAGCACTCTGGAAAGTGCCATTGCTACCTACAGCACAGAAATTCCCCTTAAAAAGTTAAAGCATTTTCAAAATCCTTTCTTCAATGAGAACTAGAAAGTCTGGAGGTGCAAATCTTTCATCTCCATTGCCTTCCTCTCATGGAACGCAAGCTCTCTGCCAAATGTTCATTGTATCCTCACTTCCATTCCATCCTCGGCACCACACAACCAAAAAATTCCAAGAAACTGTTGTGCTTGAGTTTGGCTTTAGCAAATGAGATGGTCTGTTTGCTCTCTGCAAGGGCTAAGCAGATTAAGCACAAAGCTAAAACTCTCACAGTCACCTCTTTCAGCTGTTAGCGAGCTTACTAACACCCAAGGTAATCCAAATAATTCTAATTGCAATTAAAAAGAAACACAGCTCCTGTTCACAAGTTCTCTCCTTGCAGCATCTACAGAAGAATCCAGTGATAGGTAAATGCATTTGATGAACTCTGTTCCTATCAAATAGTATGAAGTGTGTGTGTGTGTGGGGGGGGGGTATTCCACCTTGTGTCACTCCTAAGTTACAGTTACAGGACCACAGAGATTAAACAACCATAGCAGTCAAAATTTAAATACTATGCCTGGCTGGCATATTAACAGAACACTGTCTGGCTACAGAATCTTTATTATTGCAAAAAATTGCATACAACAAAGTTTCTCTTGAGCCTCAAATCTTCAGAAAGTATTTGTAGTGTTGACCACTATGATAAGCCTTTTTCCTTTCTTTCTCACTTCCTCCCTTGCTCAAAAAAAAAAGTAAACAAGCCCAAAGAGAGAATACCTTTTTCTTGTGACAAGGGCAGCTCTAAAAATAATAAGATGGCAAACAGAAATCCAAATTTTATACAAGTACCTTTCAGAGCAACATACTTGAAGGTTAGGCCTTACAATAACATCACTGTAACGACAAGGCATCCGCTTACTTGCTTCTCTTATGTGCACAGGCCTAAGAACCACAAGACAGGTTAAAAAACAGTCTTGAGCTACTTACACAAGGCCAGTGACTGTGCCCTGGAAGATGACATGTGAGAAGTTGGCAGTGAGATGTCAGTAGGGACAAATTTTTTAAAGTAGGACACATGGATGCAAAATGGAATCACATCCCCTTCTCTAATCTCAAGTAAGGTGGTCGTAAACGTAACATCGTCACTCAAAGAAATGTTGCAGTCTATATGGACACTCAACTTGGAGGGAGAAAGTGGAACTCAAAACTGCATCAGGTTTTTGTCTTGACAGAAATCATGAACGGACACATATTTCCTTGCATCTCACCTTTCTCATTACAGCAGCACCGGGTTGGGCAGCAGACACATCGGATGTGGCAGCAGCAATGCTGGGGGCAGCACTGGCACCAACATATTCCAATCAGTAGGAGGAGGAGGAGGCCACCGAGGATGATGAGGAGTACTGTGAGCCAGTCTATGGGAGAAATGGAGAGAAAAAGAGCATCCTGGCGTACCTGGTTACGGTAACTTATCAAGCACCTTTCCAGAACTGGAGAAATCTTGGGAGTGGGGAGGAAAAGAACAGGAGGAGATATCTGCTGCCTAGGCAACAGGAACTTACGTAAAACAATTAGCTTAACTTCTTTGTCTGGATCTCCTGAGGTATCTCCTGGTGCTTCCACAGTGCAGTAGTATACGCCATGGTCCCACCACATGACTTCACTGATTACAAGGTCTGCCCCTGTGGGAGAAGGACTGAGAGGTGAGCAGAATATTTGAAACTGACACTCCTTTCAGATCCTACTCTAAGAAGGCCTCTTGCCTGCAGGCAATATCGAGTATTGCATATCCTCTTCCCAAGGGTAGCCATCACATTCAGACAATCCTCTTTAGGACCACTGACAAATTCTGTGAATAGCATTGACTGCCAGCCCTATTTCTCTTTGTGTGGCTGGAAGGCAACATTACTTAGAAGTGGGATTAGTTCTGTGTGCAATAAAACACTAGAGTGTTGCTGGGTCATATATGTTAAAAAGCACTCTGCCAGCTGCCAGCACTGGTTTTGGAACACAAACTCCTGTAATCATTAGGCCAGACATCTCAGTAACTAACTCTCTTGCAGCAGCAACAGCTATGCTCCAAGGACAGAGCATATAACACACCTATAAAACTATGCAGTGTTTCTTAAAGGAAATAACTGTTTTCTGGCCTGTGAACATCTCAGCTGATCTATACTCTTCAGCAAAATGCTGGGGTATCCTCAACTCAGCCTTAACTTGTACTGCCTCCAACACTCTTAGGCCAGGTAGGGGACCGGGGACCTGGCCCTTCACAACCCTTTTTCACAAAATCACACACAGAGTCACTTGAGTTAGAAGGGACACCCAAAAGTCATCTAGTCCAATTCCCCTGCAATGAACAGGGACACCTACTAGATCAGGTTGCTCAGAGCCCCGCCCAGCCTTAACTTGAATGTCTCCAGGCACGGGGCATCCACCACCTCTGGGCAACCTGTGCCAGCGCTTCACTATCCTTTATGCAAAAAACTCTTTCCTTGTACCCAATCTAAATCTCCCCTTTTAGTTTGAAATAATTCTCCTTGTCCTGTCACAACAGATCCTGCTAAAGAGCCTACCCCTTTCTTTCTAATAGCCCCCCTTTACATACTGAAAGGTTACTCTCAGGTTTCTGGGAAGAGACTTCTCCTAGCTGAACAGCCCCAGCTCTCTCAGCCTGTCCTCACAGGGGAGGTGCTCCATCCCTTGAATCATTTTTGTGGCCCTCCACCAGCAGATCTATGTCTCGCCTGTACTGAGGACTCCACATCTGGATGCAGTACTCCAGGTGAGGTCTCACCAGAGCAGTGCAGAGAGGCAGGATCACCTCCCTCCACCTGCTGGCCATGCTGCTTTTGATGCATTCCAGGATACAGCTGGCTTTCTGAGCTGCGAGAGCACACTGCTCGCTCATGTCCAGACTGCCATCCACCAGTCCACCCAGGTCTTTTTCGGCAGGGCTGTGATCAATTCTTTCATCTCCTAGCTTGTTCGGATAGCAGGGGGTGCTGTGACTCAGGTGCAAGACCTTGTACTTGGATTTGTTGAACATCATGATGTTCTCCTGGGCCCACTGCTAGACCTGCCTAGGTTTCCATTGCCACATCACAGAATACATAAGCCACAGATAACATTACCCATATTTATGCTTTCCTTTGCTTAGTAGGCCCACGTACTGGATAGTTCACTGCCTGCCTGTGAGGCCAAGTCACTTACGGTTCTGGATGGTGATCTTTCGTTGCCGGTAGTCAACACCCAGCACAGGCTCATTCTGCCCATATTTCTGGATGACAATGCGCACCTTTCGTTGGACGTCATTGCAGTCATCAGACGGGTCCTGGCCAAGTGCTAAACTGGCTTGATACGCTATAAGCAAACATCATCAAATGAGATGCAAAAAATTATTTCAAAGGGCCAATTTTTATCCCTTGTAAGCAGCAGAGAACTCCTGAATGCACATGTGCACATGCTTTTGTTCAGTAAGACAAAGCACGGCTTCAGAAGAGAAAGGATAAGTTGCTTTGGAGTGCTTAAAAGCAAAAAAGAAGAAGGGCCACAGGAATGACAGAGATTTTGAGAGCTGTTTTGAGAGGAGTTCCTGTGCTCACAACTGAAAGAACAACAGCACAAAGAACCTAAGAAAGGTAAGTGGGAGGGCAGGACCATGTGCAAAAACAAACTGCAAGGAAAAGAGTCATAGAACTCCAAGAATTACTGGAACAGAAGCAAAATAAAATATGTTGTTTATTTAACAACAAAAAGTATCTCCAGACACACAAAAACCACTGCAGGATTGCCTCCCTCTCCCTTCTCTATTACATTATATGTTGTGGGGCTCCTAAAGACAGGAAAACTCATCAGCCCAATTCCTGTATAGGACTATATTGTATAGAGACCAAATAACACTAGTGAAAGACTAAAGGCAATTTCTGTCTAATACTCTTATAAGAGATTCACAGTATAACCAAAGATTGAGTTGTCAGGCATCTGGGTACTGAGATTCGTGGAGGCTACTGATACAGGCACTTAGCACTGTCTGTAAAGGACTTGCAATGAAGAGAAGACAGGACAAACTTTGTCAAAAACATGGCTGTGTTTACAATGGATCATGAAGAGCAGATCCACCTAAGCAAACACCATGACCTTCGTGCTTTCTATCCTTGTTGGGGACTATGAGTTTGAACCACATTACTCTGGGAACAGCAGAGCATCAGACTCACCTGTTTGCAGACTTGGCTATAGATAACATGCTTATCCAACCCATCCAGAGATCAGAGATGGAATTTAAGCACCAAGACACCAAACAAGTCTAGGGTCTTCATTCTTAAATATGTAATTAAGCTAAGGCTGGCCAGTTCAAACACACCATCTTAAACACTCCTGAAACAAGGCAACAAGCACCAGAATATCTGCATATAAAGTCTTGCCACTAGTATTAAATACTATTGCTTAGGAGCCTTCTTGCACTCCAAAGAGCATGTTTCTGCCTAAGATCAGTAACAGTCACTGGTCTCCAGCTTCAAAACTAGTGCCTCCCATGTAATCATTAAGTCTACATGTTGCAAGACCCTTGTTTTCAAATATGAGACTGCCAAGTCTGACACACGTAAAACATGGTTGAATCTGTCTGCCTTCTGATTTGATGACAAAGAGGACAAACTGTTTTGGCTGGGATTTCTATGAAACAGTAGCATAAAGTCTTGACGTTGCAAAGGAAATCACAGACACAATCTTGTTTTCTTGGATCCTGGGAAAACACCACTGCCTGACCTACTCTGTGGTCAGGAAAAACCCATATTCCCCAGTAAGTCTGCCTCCCTGTTCCTTGTAGAGCAATCCCTTGGGAGACAAGCCTGATACTCACAGACTGAGTAGTAATCAAAGATGGGGTCCTTGCAGAAGGATTTGAAGCGCCAGGTCACCACTACATCCTGCAGCTGGGCTGAAGTGCTGTAGTCACACTTGAGGGTAATACTGGCAAATAAGGTGGTGTAACGTTCAGTGTCCTGCACTGTCACCAGCAGGGAGAGGCAACCTGCAAAAGAGAACATAGGAGGCAGTCAAGCAACAGTGGCAGACATCACAGCATAACTCTCACTCTGGATGAGACCAGCAACTGAAGTACACCTCCTGTGGCCTCACACAGGATCTGCATCTATAGACCCTCTTTTTAATAAAGTTGTTACTGTGTATGTTTAGAACTCATCCATAACAACTTCCACAGCACTGTCTATCCAAACAGCTGCATACATCCAGTCAGGTTTTATGAAGTTTCTCATAAGCTATGCTTTATTTTAGTCACACTCAGAAACATCTCTATCTTGTTTAAACTTTGATAATACATTAATCCGTACTTGTCATTAACAACAGAAAAGTTATCACCACTTGCTTTTGATAAGGCAATACAAATAGTGTGGAGTGAGTGTAGGAGATGCCCTGTCTGGAACATATCCCAGGAAACAGGAAAGGCTTGTGGTGCTGTGCTAGGTGCTTCCAGCCTGGGAGCATGAGAAACAGGGAAGGAGAGAAGGAAAAGGGAATGTCGGAAATTACCAAAAGAATCATGAGCTAGCACTTGTATTCCAAGTCTTTCCCTATAATCTCATGTTCAGGATGAGAACAAAGAAAAAGGGAATATATAACATCTGGATCACACCTGCAAGCATCATTCTTTCAGTGCCCTATTAGGCTGCATGGAGTACACTCCTGACAAACATAAGCTCATCCAGTTTCCACCATATAGCTGCAGAGGTGCAGCATTGTCTCAACACATATTTTTGCAGCTGGATAATGTTAATGCAGTACTTGCTTGGTTTCTGATTTGAGAAAAAACTTGTGGCCAGCCAACTCAAAGCAGATAAGAGCAAACTCTTTTGCTAATCATGGTAAACTGAGTCCAAGACCTTTTTGAAAAATAAAATACACACAGGCTTAAACACAGAAATGGTAGCAATGGTGCAAAATTCTAACAAAATGAAGGCTGTTTTTTACTGTGCTGTAGTTAGACAGGGTGACTATTGACAGGTAGCTGCAGTGACTTTTACTTAATGGCACTGTACATTGACACATTTTGTTTCAGCTTTCATTGTGAAGCAGTTCATACACAGGATTTTTCTGTGTGAAATCACAAGAAACCAAACCAAAATCCAAATCTTCAAGGCTGGCAAAACCTCAATCTCACTGGCAACCAAACAGATCTTTCCCATAAATATTCTGACCTTCTGAGCTTTTCTCTATGTTCTCCATAGCAGCACCTCTCAGACAAGAATATTCAACTGTGCGCTTTTCAGTTACAGAAAACAAAGTTCTTTTTGAAAGAGATCTTCTCTCATTAGCTCTGTTCTACACAAGAATTAGAGTTGAACAACAAGTTCCTTACTTTTTAATGAGGTTAAAACCCCATTTTTCCCACTGGAGGACAGTCAGATGTCTCTGTACATCTGGTGTTTCATATAGCCTCCCAGCCAACGCCACACAAGACAACGGTGAAACTAAGATAGGTTCCTAGGGTTGAATGACACTCCTCTCCTGCATGATGCTCTTTTTCCTGCTTGGAAAGAACAAATCTGGGACTACCAACCTAGCAAGCTACTGTTAACTCATATCTCTGACCTACTTTGAAAAAGATACTGACCTTTAGAACCGGTGAAGCCAATTTTTAGCTAGTACATCAAACAGAAATGCTGCTGTCAAGCTAGACAATCAACTGGCATACCTCTGTATTTTTCACTTCATTCACTGGTTCCCTCTTTGGTGCTTAAAGCTACACCATCAGCAAATATACCATTGACTCAAGAAGCAAAACGATCAGTTTGGTCCCTACAGGAGATCAGAAGCCATCAAGCAACCAAGCAAAGCTTGGAAGAAAGGCCACCTCTGGACACGGAGGGCAGCTCTGGTTTCCATGCACACCCAGCAAGCACTGAAGCGGTGCAGTCACATCAGATCGTAAGGCGGCTCGGGCACTTGTGGACAAGCCAGAAGGGACCGCTGTGTGTCTTCCCGCGCTCAGGCCCAAACCAACCTGGCAGTACACAGGCGACACGGGAGGCGACCAGGAAGCAGGGGGCCACTTCCTCCTCGGCCAGACACGGGCCTCACTCTCGGGGTAACGAAGCCACGGGCGGATCGGCCCTCCCGATGCTGCCTCGGGATAGCCCGGGCGAGGCGCAGGGCTGGGGCAGGCGCCTCAAAACCTGCCCCAGGAGGAAACGAGGCGGGCCACCGCAGTCGCTCGCCGGCCCGCCGCCCCTTATCCCGGCCGCTCCCCTCGCCCTCACCCCGAGGACTCCTCCTGGCCCCCGCTCCGTACAGGTGTCAAGGGGCGGGGACCGGCCCCGCTCCGCCGCGCGGTTTCACTCACCGGCCGGCAGGCAGGCCAGCAGTAGCCAGGCCAGCGGCGGCGCCCGCCCGCAGCGCCCGCACCGGGCCATGGCGCGGTCTCCTCCTCCCGCCCGGGGCCGTCGCGACAGGCCACCCCGCCGCGCCCACAGGCCCTCCTCTTCCCGTGGCACCTGTCCCAGAGCCGGGCGCCGCCGCCCGCGGCAGTCCCCTCCCCTCGCTCCCTCTCTCCCCTCCCGGGCCCGTGGCGAGGCCTCTGCCATGGGCAGGTGCGCCTTCCTGCCCTTCCGCTCTCGTGCCCTGCTGCAAGCGGGGAGGACGCCGCTTCCCAACTTCAGAAACCTGCTCCAGGATGCGTGTTTATCGGTAGACATGTAAACACGCACAGGTTGTGCCTGGCTGGCAGCCTATGCTCGGGTGGCAGGGCAGCTACCTGGAGGCTGGAAGGCGGCAGCGGGTGTGCTCAGCTTCACTCCCCAAGTACACAGAGGGGAGGGTAAGGGCTCTGACCCTTTGCCTTGTAGAGCAGGAGCCCTCCCTGACAGCGGCAGCCCTGCGTCACGACTCCAGTTTCTACTGGGGGGAACCACAGAATACCCAAGTTGGAAAGGACCCACAGGGATCGCCGAGCCCAGCTCCTGCCTCCACAGAGGATCACCCGAAATCCAAACCCTATGTCGTCTGACACCGGCGTCCAAACGCCCCTTGAAACTCCAGCAGTTCGGGTCCGCGGTGTGCGCAGACATAAATACGCGATTTTGAGCGGGCTCTGTTGTTAGCTTTGGAAAAAACAACCCAAACATAACCCTCCCTCCCGTCTGATTTACGGCGGAATCGCTGCCGCCTCCACCCCAGGCGTTAAAAGGCGTACAGCCTCCCCAACGCTCCGAACTACCGCTCCCAGAGTGCTCGGCGGAGCGGTTGCCTGGAGACCGCTAACGCCGCGCTGGATGTGGCCCCAGGTAAGCGGTGGGCTCCGGGCACGGCTCCGGCTTCAGCTTCATCACCCCTCACACAAACTGCTAGCCCTACGTGGCAGCCCCCCCTGAGGCCCTGCAAGGCTCCTTCGGGATCGCTTCCCTGCCTCTTAGCTCGCAGCCTGCCGCAGCGCCCTCCTGCCTGCCGGTGGCCGCGTCCTGGTGAGAGGCGGCCATGGAGAGGAGCGTCGTCATCGGGTCGCGCTGCTGTCCGCCTGTAGGAAATATCCAAATAATTTTCTAGGACGGTATCTCTGATAAAGCAGATTTTATTCGCAATTGCAATGGCGGGCCTCCTGCAAGCAGGAGAGCCCCGAGAAAAAAGGTTACATCTTTTTATCCCCTACTGCCCGACGCTTATCTCTTTCTGCCCTGGTTCCTCATTGGCTGAGTACTGCAGGTTCACACTCTTCGCGACGCTCCACTAGTTATACAAATACCGAGTAAATATAAATCTCCTGACGCCTAAACATATATCTTAATTGTTTAATTACCTTCTAACAGTTGTTTTCTCAACAGACATTTGGTCACGGTTTTTGGATATCTGTTTTATAACATAAACATAGCCCCTTGATTGTTTTATGACCCCCCCCCCCCCTTTAACATTTGTACCCCTTTACACTAAGTCATTGTTCTGGTCATTCATCTGTCCTTCCATAGAGATAAGCTCGGAAGGAGGATAGAAGGGAGTATCCTGGAGCCTGTTTATGGCATCCTGATATTCCCACAGAGTGTGACAGTTTTGCTTTGTGTAAAGGCCCTGACTCTTTGTAAGTTTGTTAAATGTATTTCACTTCTGCCGGTCTAATGAACAACGTTACAATATATTCTCTAGTTCCAAACACTATACACACATTGTTTAGAACATTCAAAATCTGCTGTGAGAACGAATTTGTTAGGTAATCCAGTAATTAAGTTTCTAAAAATGTTACCAATATGTGTATATTATTCTTACTTTTCGTACTAATTATTTCTAATATGCTACAACTTAATTCTTTAGATCAATTGCCCTTCTCCATTGTTCACTGCAGAAACAACACTTTCACTTTCCACAAATTCCCCCCTCTTTTTCTTTTACAATGTTGATTTCTGCAATCCTTTTCTAAGGTACAATTACAAAACCTTCTTTACTTTCTTCGTCTTCCTCTTCTTCTAATATCGTTATTCTACCGAAATATGATGTGGGCTCTGTTTGCTTCATCAGGGCAGTTTCAATTAACCGCTGTACCAATCTTCTCACACAGGGGATGATACAGCAACTGATAGCTGCTAGGGCTCCTGCTACCACAATCAGAGAGGTAAATACAGACACAACCATTCCTTTCCACTTCCCAAACCAGGATTCCAGCCATCCGGTGAGCGAACTATCTATTCTGGAGTTCTCAGCTAGTTCATTAGCCAAAGTAGCAAGCCCCGTAATGCTTTAGTTATCATGCTATCTGGGGCTGTGTTATTTGCGATAAAAGTACAGCAATGAGTGCCCAACATTACACACACACACCCTTTTTCAGCTAGCATCACATCTAGGGCGATCCTATTCTATATGGCTATAGGCCATCCTGCTTGTAGCATCCAGTTGTTCTGCAGTTCCCTTTATTGCCTCCTTTGTATAGTTTATAAATCTCTACTGATTGTAATAGATGTAGTTTATCCGATCTTCATTTTTGTTAATTGTCACCCACCAGAATAGAGATTCAAATCCTGCAGAAATTGATTTCTAGCCTTAAATTCATCAGGGACACCTCTAGGCACCCCAATTGAATCCATATATATTGTATCATCATCAAATGGGGCTCCCAGGATCCTTTTGTTCCTTTTTTGAATGTGTGATAGATCCTTCTCAAATGCCAAAGTGAACGGTATAGCCAGTTGAACAAGTGCACAGGTACCTCCCCAATTAGATGGGAGAATGGACCATAAGATCTTCCCACCACAATACCACCAGAGATCCGCTCTAGGGATTTCCAGCCTTGAATAGTTTCCCGCTAAATCCTTCGTAACATCCAAGGTTTCACTGCATAGTGAGAAATATAGGCCTGGTAGCCCTCACACCCTGCCTTGAGAGACAAGCTGTATGGTTACCTATGGCCATAGAGAATGCAGGAGGGATTTTGGCACCCATCTCCAATATCGGGGGAAACAATAGGGAGAGTGGTTTTCAGGCTTCATTTCCCCAGGCGGTTTTCTCCTCGTACAGGGCGATCATACATTGCATTCCTTGGGAATCCCTGGTCCATCCCAGAGGAAGGGGTACTACCTGAGCTACAGGCTGTCCTGATGTGCAAGCACAGCAATTGCTATGGTTGAGACTCAGGACAGTCTACTTAATCCATTCTACCCAGGCATTCACATCCCTGTATCCTGTCTTAATTTCAAATGTTTGTCTGAGATCTTTTATTTCCATAATTACTACAGCTGCAGGACTTTCAGAAGGATATTTCTCTCTCTTTTTCTTATCCTGAACCTTTCAAGTATGATCAGGCAATGAATCCCATACAGCTACTCTGAATCTAGCTACTGGGTCTCTTCCTCAAACGTTTATTCCAATCCCAAAAGTGATGTTAACAAGGCTATTGGCCTTGCTAATTGTTATTGTCATTGGATTACACTGCAAGGCCTGGCAGTCTGGTTGGACAATTCCCCTAAACATACTAATCCGTTCTTTTAGGGTGTGTGATTGCATTGTATCAAATGGGATACATGTCCAGCCTTGATAGGCAGTTGTCCACCATACATTATTCCATCCCCCACAAGGGGATCTCTTATTCATACCTAATTCAGGACACAGGTATTTCTCTTTGTGACTCAGTTGTCGTTGGGCACTTAAGTCCCTGCAGGCTGTCACACTGCAAGCATCAAATGTGACAGTCTGAGGCGTTTCTCTCCTTGTTACGTTCACCCACATCTTAACAGGGTATCCTCCTGCTCCCCTCTGCAGGTCATCCTTTTTCTCTCTACCCCACTTGTACCCTGTTCCTGGTACTAGGATTATACAGTTACTTTCTGGTGTCTCTACCCCCCCATATGTTTTATTATGTTCCCTTAGAACCAATCTCCATAAAATAATACAGGGCACAACAATGTGTCCATCTGGGTATACACCCATGTGTCAGCTTGCTCTCTTCCCTTCTAAATCATTAATTAGATTCCTATCCTCTTTAAAATACCTTATAGGTACTGATTGGGGTTCAGATATTTTAAGTTTACCATCTGTAATTAAAGCCAGTTCACCAATTTCTTCTCCCGTAGCTGCCTGTTCTGCCACCTGATCCACTATCATATTCCCAGTTTCCTGTACAGTATCACTATTCTGATGTCCTCCACAATGGATAACAGCCATGCTGCTCTTTGGTAGACCCACATCATGCTGAATTTGTTTTCCTTGTGTGTAAGCAACCCTCGCTCTTTGCAGATGGTACCATGAGTGGGTACCACCCCAAAAGCATATTTAGCATCTGTCCATATATTTAAGGCTCTTGTCAAGGCAGTCCCCTCAGCCTTCTGAGCGGAAGTCCTCACAGGTAATGGTTTTGCTTCATTTACCTTATCAGTAGCAGTTACTGCATATCCTTACAGTTTCCTTGTCTCACAAAGCTGCTTCCGTCAGTGAATCCAGGAATCCCCATCGCCGTCCAGTGGTTCCTCCTGTAGGTCCGACCAACTGGCACAAACAGTCTCATGCAGTCGCACACTGCTGGCTTGGAGGGAGCTCTTTGTTGGTGTTCTGGGCGTTCAGCAAACTGCTTCCTTCTCTTTGATCAGTTGTGCTTTCTGTTGAGAAACTTGATAGCCATTCAAATCAAGAAATTCAGCAAACCCACAGTCCATCGTACACAGTCCTCCTTGGTCACTGTGGCATCCACGTACTGCAGTAAAGTTCCACCGTGGGATAGAGGAACTCAAATCTCAGGCTCACAAGCTAACCAGTTCTCAAAAATCAGTGGGTTGTTCTCACAACACTGGGTAACACTGTCCAGGTTAACTGAATTTTTATTTATATATATATATATATATATTTTAATTTTATTATTATTATTATTATTTTTATTTTTCTCCCCATATTGAAGTTTTCTTATTCAAAGGCAAATAATTTTTGACTTTCTTTAGCAAAACCAGGCAGAAAAAGGTGTACTCCAAATCCAGAACGGCAAACCCCACCCACTCATTCCTCAACTTGGTTAATAAAGTGCATGGATTTACCACCATGGGTTGCATATCTTAAACATTTCTATTAATTGCCCTGAAATCTTTTACCAAACTATAGCTCTTGCCAATCCAAAAAGTTATTTGTTATTTCTTTTATCTTCCCTCCTATAATCTTGTATCCTAAAAGAGCATTGCTTTACCCTGGCTGGGCTGACTCCTGTCTATAACTTAACCTTTATTGAGTTGCCTTGCCTTTTTTTTTTTTTTTAATTATTATTATTATTATTTTTTTTTTTTTCTCTCTGCCAGGCATTCCTGATGCCTGCAATCCTGTATATACCTGATTTAGGATTTACATAACTTCTGGGGGTACAACATTGCTTTTCCCAGTTTGTGTTAAAGCCAGACTTAAAATTTTCAGTCAATTGGCCTTGCTTGACACTTAGCTCCAATTTTTTTACTGAATTTAATCTCTACATTCAACTATTCTAATACATCATGCCCAAGTAATGGTTTTAGAGAACCTGGCATGTACAAGAATTTATGTATTCCTACTTGTTCTCCTAGCCTGTATTTAATTAGTCCCTAAAAAGTAAACTTCTCTTGCCAGAGCTCCTACAACTATTACAAAAATCATCTACGGGTAATAATTCTTGATGTAGCACAGAGTAAGAGGCACCCATATTAGAAAACAAACTCTTTACCCTGCTTCCCCAGCTGCTTTCGGTCCAGTGGGGGTGGAACTCGCCCTGAGCCCTTCCAGGCTCCCCCTTACCTCTTCTTCTAGGTAAGGACATCCCTGTTACACCTTGCTCAACTTTGCCTTCCTCAGCCCGTGTTTTTCCCAAACCCTTTTCACTTTCCAGACTTTCATCATTACTGAAATACAATGTTAGTAATTTCTGTTTCACCCCCTTCCCTCCCCAGGATTCCGGTGCTTACAGTGGGATGTCGGGTTTCCCGAGATCTCTGCAGATGACGGCTATTCTCACTCTCACTGTCCCGTCCCATCCCCATTCACAAGTCACACACCCTGCACAGTTACAGCGGGAAGCTCTCGCCCTCAGCTCTTTCTCTCACTCCGAGGTGTTCTTACAAACCGCAGTGGGGGGGTTAGTGCGGGGGATGTGTCCTCGTGCCGACCCAAACTCTAATATCTCAAACTCACTGTTTTCCTTAACCTTGTTGCCAATTTGTTTGTTAATTTTTACAATTCCACTATTTGTACCCTCAATTACATTTCCATGTACCATTAACAAATGCACTTCCATACAGCATCGAGACAGTTTCTCCTACTGCCTTCAAAACCCACAAATCAAACAATACAGTTCTTCAACTTCTACAAACACCCAGCACTTGGTCTCATGATTAGGGTACTCAATTGTTAAAACTGGTCCCATTACTCATTTATGTTCTGGTTGGGTTTTGTTTTTGTTATTGTTTTTTTTAATTCAATATTTCCCCCTGGCTCACCAGCAATATTCCTCCAGTGAGCCTAAATACAACCCAGGGGGTCTTCTTGGTATCACTTTAGACACCCTCTGTTCCATAACAACCTCATACATGACATAACATAACGTAACATAACATGACATAACATAACACTTTCACGACATACACATTTAACAATCACAAAGACGGTGACAATAATCAGTACAGTTTATCCTCAGGATCCTTCCTCTCTCTGCCTCCCTCCAGGGTCCAACCTTCCCTCTGTATTCATTTCCCACACTTGCATAGCTGCCCACCTCCTTCTCCAATAAACAACATATCAATGATAAACATCATTTCCATCCATAAGTAGAAATTAGGCCCTAGAAATTGATCTAGTTGTTCTGCGCCACTTATAGGATCCTTAATTAAGAAATTCTTGAAATTCCTGACTTTTCTTCTAGTAAAAAAAAGCAAGCATGAGCATATCCTATTTTCCTTTGACCTAAGGAGACTGCCATAAAGGATAAAGTGAAGTATTAGTAAGGTTAGTGTTAGAGAAAGGAAAACTCTCCAGGTCCCATTCACATTACTCCAACTCCCTCAGTAATCGAGAGTGCATCTTCTCTGTCGCTTGCATTGCTTTAGAAATTGAGGGGGGGGGGAGTTATCTAAGGGATCTCATGTATGATCTTTCTGCTTCTCTTTCCTTTTTCTTTTGAAATATGACTCCTCCTTTTGAGGAGGATTTATTTATTTATTTATTTATTTATTTATACTTCTTGCACCCATTCAGCAACATAAGCCAATTCTGTTTCAGAAAAAGGAATCTTACTGTTTACGTATAAATACAAAGTCTGACAGGCCCAATCTTTGTCAGACCCCTATTTTGGTCAAAATCATGATTTTCCCTGTAGTGGCTCTCTAGGCTATGTCTATATACAGTATTCAAACATCTTTTCCCTATTCTTTTCCCCAGTCTGGGGATTATTTTCCAATTCTGAAGCTTCTTTCCCAAGAGGCTATCTCTAGGCACGAATTTGGGGACCCCTTTCCCCTGTTCTACGGAGCTCCTATTCCCCATCCCTCCGGAATGCTGCTGTGAACTACCCAGCTCACAGGTTACCACACTCCGATTCTCAGATCTAGGGCCAATCCCTCTGGAGCATCTTGCTCAGATTCCTGGATTAATAGGGGTGTACTGCTGGCACTTCGTCAAGTGCACAGGGTACCGCACACCAACAGCTCCCTGCTGAGACTCACCCAAGTCTCCACCGACCCCCAAGGCAAGAATCAAACTCCCTTACCTTGGTCCGTGCACGAAGGTACCGGGTCTCCAGGGGTCAATACCCGTGCCTACCTGCCCCTTGGCTTTCTCAGAGCCCGTCCTGTATGTAACAGTCTCGGTTTCTTATCGGCTGTCCCAAGGAGTCACCTCACCACCCAGACAGGACCGCTGAAATCAGCGGGGTGCACCTATCCTGTCCAGGGCAGCGGGGGAAACTCCCGAGGGGCGATAATTATCCCGGACGAGCCCCCAAATTGTAGGAAATATCCAAATAATTTTCTAGGACGGTATCTCTGATAAAGCAGATTTTATTCGCAATTGCAATGGCGGGCCTCCTGCAAGCAGGAGAGCCCCGAGAAAAAAGGTTACATCTTTTTATCCCCTACTGCCCGACGCTTATCTCTTTCTGCCCTGGTTCCTCATTGGCTGAGTACTGCAGGTTCACACTCTTCGCGACGCTCCACTAGTTATACAAATACCGAGTAAATATAAATCTCCTGACGCCTAAACATATATCTTAATTGTTTAATTACCTTCTAACAGTTGTTTTCTCAACAGACATTTGGTCACGGTTTTTGGATATCTGTTTTATAACATAAACATAGCCCCTTGATTGTTTTATGACCCGCCCCCCTTTAACATTTGTACCCCTTTACACTAAGTCATTGTTCTGGTCATTCATCTGTCCTTCCATAGAGATAAGCTCGGAAGGAGGATAGAAGGGAGTATCCTGGAGCCTGTTTATGGCATCCTGATATTCCCACAGAGTGTGACAGTTTTGCTTTGTGTAAAGGCCCTGACTCTTTGTAAGTTTGTTAAATGTATTTCACTTCTGCCGGTCTAATGAACAACGTTACAATATATTCTCTAGTTCCAAACACTATACACACATTGTTTAGAACATTCAAAATCTGCTGTGAGAACGAATTTGTTAGGTAATTCAGTAATTAAGTTTCTAAAAATGTTACCAATATGTGTATATTATTCTTACTTTTCGTACTAATTATTTCTAAGAATATGCTACAACTTAATTCTTTAGATCAATTGCCCTTCTCCATTGTTCACTGCAGAAACAACACTTTCACTTTCCACACGCCCCACGGCACGGCCGCCGCCAACGCCCCTGCGTGCTTAAATGCTGAGCTTAGGGAAAGTAAAACAGAACAAATGTTCTGCAGCTGAGGCGGGCAATCCCTTATCTCTGAAACGTGGGACATGTTGGTTTTGTTGTACTGCGTGTGAGAAGGCCATTGTTTTTATTGCGTGCGCACTCTGTAGTTCATTTTTATGGCTTTCCTTTACGCTGTGTGTTAATAAGTAACTGTGGTGATACGGCCCGTTTCATATCTTGCTTAACCGAAACCTGATTACTCACCTTCATCTGCACGGCAGGCTTTAATAGACTCAGCACTCACTTGCATGAGACAGAGCTGGGATGTCTGGGTCGTACAAAGGGCTGTTTTAGTTTGAAATTAGAGTTAGGTTTTATTCCTTCTGTTTTACTGGAAAATATTGCAACACAGCAATAGTCATGTCTATGCAGGGCTCTGCTGTCCACTTCTTTTATCTCTGCTGGAGAACAAAAGACGTAATGGGGCTGCCACGGTGTGATATGTCTAGATCCTGCTTTGTAACTATAGCCTTGCTGTCTCAGTCTCTGGCTAGTAAATATTTTATATGCATAACCTTAATTGCCACAAGAATTGATAATTTGTGTTAGTCTCCTCTCTCCTAAGTCCTCTATTTTACGAGACAGCAATATTCTCCACTATGAAAAATTATTTCCTAGGGATTTTGTGTTGATTGCCTAGAGCTAATTTTTATACTAATTTTGTGGTAATGCAGACTGATGACACACAGACAGCACTATGCCAGCTATGCCTGATTTACAGTTGTATATTTTTCACTGTGTATATGAGCACTTAAATATTTTAATTTCATTTTGAGTGAGGTTTAGTTTTGCAGATCTCTGTTGTTTGCGCATGTTGTGGCTACCGGCAGCCCAGTAAATTGCTGGCATACTGTGATGTGGTCTGAAAGCTAAAAGGAGTTCTTAGTTATTGAGTGGTGTGCTGTTTTTCATAAAGCGAGGGAAGAGCCAGAAAAAAACTACTGCGAGAACAGCAACTGAAGTTGAATTAAACAAGCACAGCTTGGCAAATGGTGAGAAATCTGACACTTTCAAAGCAGAGCTAGACTGGAAAAAGCAAGCTGGGACAGATGGTTAGTGCCTAATTCCTCATGGCAAACACCTCTCTTAAAAGCCAAAAGTTTCAGTCCTTAGTTCAAGTCCATATTACCTCCAGGCCAGAAATAGCAGTGAGTAGCCCATAAATACTGTGCTAAAAGAAATCAGGATTGGAATTAATAACGGAAAACAAAGTCCTGGGATCAGCTGAGTTTTTTTCATGTGGACTAAAGACAAGGAAAGGAACAATACAAGACAGTTTCTCATGAAGGAAAGAACAAGTTACTGAAAGTATATTTTGAGTTTTGTTCAATACTCACTGGTGGCCAAAACTTTTGTAAAAGAAATTGCAAAATAATAACTACTAGATATGTTTGGTTTCTAAAGGATAACAGTTGGCCACATTTTAATCATTATTTAAATCAATGCTTTTTATGCTGTTGAGGCATCAGTCATGGGCTTTGTGAAGGCAAGCACTGCATTTATAAAGCTTTACACATACCTCAGATGATTGTATCATGTATTCAAAATACAAGGAAAATTAAATCAAATGAGCATTTATTTGACATGGCAAACAAATTCACTGAGATGGCACTGCCATCCCACATTTTTCCTCTTTCCAGAAAAAATATATTTAAATGTGTAAAGGTTCATAAATGCAGTGCACAGGAAAAGAAAATCAGAAGTCATAGGGATTTCGTCACAGTGAACTTGCAGGAAAGTTTTCTTGGATCCGTCAATCCTTAAAACTGCAACAAAAGTAGACATCCTTCTCCTGAACCTCCTTAGAATCTTAAAATTACATTATTTTTGGCACAGTCTTTGAATGCGATTGTAGTAATATGTACAGTGAACATTACAGCAGCTTTCTTGACTAGAACCCAGATAATGATGGAGGCAGAAATGTTCAGACCCTCTTTCAGCCTAAAGCGTTTTCCAGAGAGGAGTTAATTTATAATGAAAACTATGATAGACTTAATTTTTAGAAGATAAATGATTGGTAATTAGTTACAATAATTTGAAATGTTATAGCACTTTTCTCTATGGATATCAAAACACTTTGCTAAGATGGGTAAGTGTTATTATCTCATTTTTCACAAGAGATAACTGAGACAGCCAGAGGTGAAATGGTTGATACAAACTGTACACATCATTACTGGGTTTTGAATTGGAGTTCAGGTCTCTGAAGACTCCACTGTATATTTATGCAACTAGTGTGAAACTTTCTTCAATAGTTTCAGTTCTGTCATCTTACTAAAAACTCATAGATTTCATTTTAATATATTGAGATATATTGTAATCGTTTTGATTTGTTTTCTGAATTCAACATTTTCTGCATGTCTATTTTTGAGCACTCCTGAGGGGTAAATGCTCATTTTAATTCTTAAAGGAAATTATGCAGAAAATTCAGACTCTGATAAAGCCTCAGAACCTTCAGATGAAGATTAAGTAGGGGAAGTTGACTGTATAATGGCATTAATGGGATGTCTACAATATTTCTTTGATTTCACTGTCTTTCTGGGGGGTGGCATTATGTTTGGACACTCTGCCTTTCCTGAAATACCTGAAAAGACCAAGGTGACACAAAATATTTTTTTCTCATACATATTGTGACCTTATGTCAGAAAGAAGAAATGCATCCTTGGGTATTTATTCTTGCTTTTGAAGTCCAGCTTACACATACAAACCAATTCATTTTCATACTGGCTATGAAATATTTAGATTTCTTTATATTCAACTGATTAATTTCCTGAATTCTATAGTATTTGTACATAATTGCTCACGTGTCCATTTTGCTTTTTGTGAAATCTACCAGAAAAGTTTTCTCTCAAAAGAAAACTCACCCCAGTACACTAAAGAGAAGCCCAGAACATGCAAATCTCTCTTCTGCTTCCCCTGTTGCACAGTAATTAGATGACAGTCTTTCCGTAGCAATGTACACAGAGCTCAGAAGTCTGAAAACTGAACCAATTAATTCACCCTATAAAGTAGGACATATTCTTGGATTTCCATACTTGTAGTGTACAGGCAGATCATAAATATTATGTTTGGGAATCTCAGCATTGTGGAGTAAATTAAATTAGTCTAAATTTAGTCTAAATTGTTTGTTGCTAAAGGCAATAATACTAAAAGTTTCTCTTCACTGCCTTCAGGTAAAGAGGACATGTCATCTCCAAATGAACAGGAAGGAGCAGATGAGAAGGCAGCAGAAGGTACACAGGCAGATCACAGCAGTGTCCGTAAGTACTTTCTGCTGTTACAGTGATTCCAATAATAAACCTACAGTAGCTCCTGGCTTCTCACACTGCTCACACCTTCCTTTCTAATATGAGTTCATCTTTGGTTACTGTTCTTAGTGTTGTCAAATTTTGTTTTGATCCTGGTCAAAGATGACTTCTTCCAGAAATGTTCTGGGCTGACTGCTATGTCAGTAGTTCTTGTCATCCCGCAGCCTGCAAAGTCTCTCCCCTGACAAATCTTGCTGCTTAGATCTGTTTCCATAGCCATTACTGCAATCAATTTTGCTTTAAAATATTCTTATTTGAAAGCAAACTTCTCCCTATGCTTAATGCTAAACAGCAAGAAGTCCACTGTTCAAAAAGTTTTTTTGTTTGTTTTGCTACAATGGAACTATACTATAGATCTATATTTAACCTGATGTGTATAAATATATTAGTCAAATTAATTCATACCTAAGAGGTCTCAATTGTCCTTTACAGAAGAAAGCAAAAGTACTCTTCCAGAGGAATCACCAGCTGGAGGGGAAGAGGAGGAAGATGTGGAGCACGTGGAAACAGATACAGAGAGCATTGGTGGGCACTGCTATCCTTTGGGGGGATGTTGGCATTAACTTAAAAATCCCACTGCTTTCTGGTTTTCATTTTTTGTCTGTTGTTGTAATGAACAGCATCTCACACCAATGCCATCATGCTACAGTTACAGAGTTTCACGGAATGCTTCCTGATGGCTTACTTTGTGTACTTCTTTTCACTCTTTTTCCTTGCTAGTATATGACCCCTTAGTTGGTTGAGGGAGAGAAAAAAAAATTAATAAAGGGTAAAAAGCTTGCAAAATGGGTAATGGAGATTGAGTTTGAGGTATCTAACTTGAATTCAGTTTTAACAAGTGCTTCTGACTAGCTGGAATTCAATTTGACAATATTTTGCATTGCAGTCCAGTAAAGAACTTCACTTAGTAACACGTTAGCAGTATGCATTTTCTGAGACAGTGTCTTAAGGTGATCAGCTGTGTCTGAAAGAGCAAAGAGCACTTGCTTTTACTAGCAGTTTTGTGTGATGATGTGTATTTAGTAGCTGCTGAAAAGAGACATTTCAAATACTATTTTGTTCCTAAAGCTGAGACCTAAGCACCAAAGCTGAACTACTTTAGTATCCTAGGCTTTGAGTTTTAAAACTAATGTTTTTAAAATATTTTCATTTTTTCCTCCTCTAAATTCTTCAATTTTGAGTATTCACAGTAGAGCTCTTAAAAACAGGAGGGCGGGATTGCTCCAGGACAAGTTGTTACTAACACAGCATATCCCCATGTTCAGCTATGGAGTGCCTATTACTCTGTCAAAGGAGACAATGCACAAATCCCTCTCTTCTTCAGTTAAGTACAAATATCAGCAAGAAACTTAAGATTTATCCTAAATATAAATATTCTTTACATTCCCACTTCTGACATGCAGCGGATGATTTGGAAGAACAAGATAATATTGAAGTATCCCCAAAAGAAGAAAAAAGTCCTGAGAAGGAAGAAAAGAAAATCCCAGAAGCTTTCTTCTATAGTTATGAAGATATATGTTCACGGCCATTTGTCACTGAAGATTCAGGGATACCGATTAACCTTCTTACTCTTAAGTATCCTTTCTGCTGAGGCTGTGCAAATTTAAGGCTAGGTATTTCTTAATTTATGTTGATAAAATTGTACTTGTCTAATTAGGAGTATCCAGTATGGCATTAGTGGGAAATCCTTGGTTGAGGCATTCATAGGAATCCAGTAATGGTCCTGGATGAATTTAATCTTAAACATTGCCTTGACCTTATGAACATTTCTTATTAGGCATAATTTTTACTTTCCTTAATGAATTGTTCTCAGATATTCTTTTGGATATGACTGTATCAGAAGTGTAAACCTGATGGTGATGGATAGTCAAAGCCTACTGTATGTAGCAGGCAACCAAGTGGTGATTCTGGACCTGAAAACTAAATCTCAAAGTTACCTCCGGAGCAGCAGTGGAGGTGGAATTGGGTTTATTGCGGTATGCCTTTCTTCTTTTAGGATATTAGTCCTTTATAAAGCAAAATGGTCACTTTGTTGCCAAATGGGAGATGTCCACAGTTGCACGTGTAAGAAAGTATGGTACTGATTAAAGGAGTGTAGTGCACCATGCAGTACAGGCTAACTCAATCTCTCAGTATAACCAACAGAGCACAAATATCTGCATACTTGTCTCAGGCCCACATAACTTAAAGGACTAATAAGTGCTGGCTGAGATTCATGTCAGTATCTATTACATTCTTATTTAAATATTAGTACTCATTTCAGCTCTCTTTTTTCTTTCTCTCCCATTCTCAGCTAATACTGATACAGTATTTTGTCAGTGGTTAAAATTTAGAAAATTAGCAACCTGAACAAATGAAGAGAAAAAGTATCTGGTTTCACTCTAGTGAACTCCTATGAAAAGCTTGAAATCTCAAGTGCTTGATATGGTTTTGTGGCACCTTACCCTGTGAATAGCTCTGCCATCTCTCAGTTGTACTCAATATGAGCAAAGCTTTCAGTATACCAGCCTCAGTTGTTCTGCTGATATAGGCAGCCTTTCATGGAGAATCATGGTGCATCTATCCATCTTCAGAAAAATGTAATTCAGGATGGCTTTTCTACATCTTCCTGTGTAGATGAATGCTGACCCAAACGGTGCATGTGGAAAGATCAGTGAGTTGAGTGAAGTAGGAAAAGTAAAAGAATGCACGATAAAGGAGCTTATTATACAGTTTCTCTTGGTTCTGAAGTACTTATGTGTGATAATCCTGTTTTGTGTGCCTAGTAGTTTCACCACTGTGTGCGTATAATGGCTTCATTCAGGTATTGAGCAATAGACTGGCAGTTGTTCAGGAAAAACATACAGAAAAATGCAACTTAGTATTTACAGCAATATCTTTTGACTAATGAGTGAGCAAATACAATAACTTCACTAGTAGAATGGAGACAGAGGTGTCATTACACCACGAAACTGGACTTTTGCTTTTCAAGGCACACCCTACTAAGCAGTACTTTGCAGTGGGAGAAAAAGGAGAGAAACCAAACCTCATCATCTACGATTATCCTTCACTGAGGCCTTACAGAATACTACGAGGTAGTGTAAAAAGTACTATTTTCATTTTACATAAACGGGCGGTGTTCGTAGATCCCAATAGATGGAGTAGCAGCTCACTTTATAAGGAATTAAAAGTTTTTGGTATTCCATGCCAAAATAGAAAACACCAGTTTCCAGCTTTTTCATTACGAGAGTGGAGAAAGCTTTTATTTAGTAGAAATAGCCAACTTCTGTGAATATTGAGCTCCCCTTAAACAGTTTTTCCTATTGTTTCTTCCTTTTTTCCATGCATGTGTGGATTGGTATGTTTCTCCAGGTGGAACACAAAAAGGCTATGTTTTTGGTGATTTCAACCACACTGGCACTCTGCTAGCCAGTATTGGAAGCAGCCCTGACTACATGTTGACTATCTGGGACTGGAAACAAGAAAAGATTGTGTTAAGGTCAAAAGCTTTTTCACAGGATGTTTACAGAGTCACATTTTCTCCTGATAACGAAGAACAGCTAACTACAGCTGGAGTAGGACACATCAGGTAGGTTTACCAATTATGTTTAATATGTATCACTTCTAAAGGTATAGTACCTAGATGATGACTAGCAGGAACATATCATTAGCAAATACACATGAGTGAGGAATGCTATTTTACCTTGTCACTGCAATTACAAAGCCAAAAAGTCTTTCAGCTAGTCAGCAAAATCTTTTAAACACCCTTGTTGTCTAAAAGGGATGATGCTTGGCATTCAATATGTGTACTACTGGCTTCATTCTTGTAATTCCAACAAACGCTGTGGAGAACTAATAAAAAATATGTATACATACCTGTCTTGTAGGTGTTTACACAACATTCATGCCTCCTCGGCTTTCTACCAGTGATTTATTGAGCTCAGCTGCTGTTTGGGTAGCCAGTAGAACTGGTTGCCAAGTCATGGGTTAGAAAGTCACTGATACTACTGATACAAAAGCTGTGGTTCCATACACTCCCGTCTGTGCTAAGTTCACAGTTCTTTTTTACAATAAAAAAATAGGTGAGAGCTTTAAACTCTTTGGAACAGAGACTAACATTCTGATATGTGTTTATCCAGAGTTCAGTGTTAGCACAGCAAGGACTTAAGATATGGCTTGGATGCTATTGTAATAGATACTTTTAAAATTGCAACACATCTAAAATGTCTTTGAATTTTATAGAGGAATCAGATCAAAATCTGAGATGTGCTCTATAATTCAGCTGCAAGATGGGTCTGAAATAAGAAATTGCTTATTTAGACCCAGGGTGAAAGTGGTTTAGAATACATTATTTATGGAAGTCTGACAAAAAATCTCTTTTATAAACTTTCTTTTGAGCTAAGATACTGTGAATAAGCTCTGACATAGCTTTATAACACAGATATATATTATAGTCTTAACACAAACATATTCAAATCCCAATTTCCAGCACTTAAATGTAATTTTTCCTGCACACACTGTGTACCATCCCTGAGTGAAGTATATGTTTATTTTTCTGTAAAACAATAATTTAAAACAATATTTTATACTGCAAAAAATATAATGATTGACTAGGAATAGCTGTGAAGGTCTAGGGTAAAACTTTTGCTCACTGAGATTTTACAGTCACACTCAAGTCCATGGAGTTATTTGTATGAAAATTAGAGAAGAACTTAGTCCCTTGGATTTACAGAGTTGAACATCATACACTAGAGATAGCAAGAGTAAAATAGACAAGTAGAAGTATGTGTATGGGTTGTATCTGGAAAGATATAGCTGATAATTTAACAGTTATTTGTTTTAAATAATAGTGTAACCTTCATTCAGCCCATGTTAAATTCTCCTGGGTTTTTCTTAGAGGTAATATATGAGAAAGTTTGTGTGTTTACAAAGCTTTATCTCATTCAAACAAACAAACAAAAATATCCAAGGTCTCCTGTGAAAAATAAGAAATGAACAAAATGGAATCCCTGGTAAGATAATTACAATGTCAGAGAGACTGAAGAGTGTGTCTAGGAAATCTTGTATCGGAGAGGGATGTGCTTTCTTTACTCAGGTTCTGGAAGATGGCTTACACATTCACTGGTCTCAAGTTACAAGGAGCTTTGGGTAGGTTTGGAAAAACAGCAGTGACTGACATTACAGGGTATGTGGAGCTGCCCGATGGGAAGGTAAGTCGTAATAAGTTTAATTGATTTTGTGTTCCTTCTTGTGTTTTGATGAAAAGTTTATTGATTAAGTTGGAGAGTTACTATTTACTTCTGAGTGATAGGAGTCAGACCCCCAGTGCACTGCTCTAATAAGCTAATATTGACAGTAATTTGCCAAGGAAAATTGCTTGCTTTGTAATAATTGAAAAGTACGTTTAATATTGTTATTCCCAGACAAAAGATCTCTATTGGTTTAGAACTGAGACTCCTCTTATAACATGGTAAATATGTTCATGTAAAGAAATGGAAAGTATGTTAGCCACAATCTTCAATCATTTCAGTGCAGGTAAATGATGTCATATTCCTTAAAAGTTGAATCTTATCTTTCATTACAACTTCTCTTGAAAATACCTGTGCATTGCTATCTATTTAATGCTTTTGTAGTAGGAAGCCCCAAAGTTAAGCAGATTCTTAACCATGCAGAAACACTGGTAAGTACAGTTGCTTGTGTGCTTCTCTCTGTTTGCAATGAAGGTTATCTCGGGGGCTGAGTGGGGCAACTTGCTGCTTTGGGAAGGGGGCCTCATCAAAGTAGAGCTCTGTCGAGCTGGACACAAGCCTTGTCACAATGGCCCTGTCAGCCAGATAGTTCTGGATGAAGGAGAACTTGTCACTGTTGGAAAAGATGGCTTCATTCGGGTGAGTTTTTTTTTGCTTTTGCTCTGCTTTTAGGTGTACAAATCAGCAGATAGATGTCACGTATTTTCTCTACAGAGCTTATTTATAGAGACATCTTTGCATTGCAGTTGCTTTCTGAGAATTACTTTTTAGATGAGAATAAGGACAAGTCTTCACAGTGTACATGTTTGAATCAGGTTGTGTTTATTCACATTCTGTTTCATTCTGGTAAATGTTTTTTCAAAGGATAAACAATGGCAACATTGAAATTAATTTTCTGGTTATTTTAATGCTTAGGTCATTTATACAAAAATTAATTAAATCTCAGAGATACATGCACTGAAATAGAGGAACAGTCAGAATAAAAAGTACTGGGTGTCCTGAAGTTAACACATAATTCTATAAATTAAAGTAAAAATGGTTTACTTATTCATACCAGTTTCTGATCTTATCCATCAATTATCAAGGATTTTGCAGTGTTGTGTACCTGCTTCTTTAGGGGAGACAAGGTATGTCTTCTCTTCATTTGTGAAAGACCCAGATAACTAACAGGAAGCTGTTGTAGACAGCAGAAGGTTTCTAACACCCTAGTTTTTGTTTTGCTTTTTTAATATTTCATAAATTGATCTTATCCCATTAGGAAAATTAACTTGTTTCTAAGGGTGCCAATTGACATTTTGTTGTCATACCACAGAGCAGAACCACAGGTATGTTACTCTTCCCATTTGTCCTCCATGTTGCCTCAGTATGAGCAATGCTCACAGTAGTCAGACGTCACCTACTTTCTATAACTCTGAGGTTGCTCTGCATAGTGCTACCAGTGCCAGGGCTGAATTTAAGCTATTGTCATATCAGAATTGGACAGGAAACTTTTACATATACTTTGCATTGCACTCAAGTATATCAGATGGTATTTGCTAATTGTCTCACTTTTCTGAATATAACCTGGAATACTGATGTGTGCTGTGTGTCATACTTTACCTGTAGAATCTATCCTCTCTTGGTTTGTCAAGATTTTGAATTTCCCTATTAATTGTATGTGAAAACATAATCTGACCTAATAAAAGCCAGGTCTCTTTTTTTTGTTTTCAAATCTTTGAAGGTATGGAACTTTGAGGCAGTAGATCCTGCTGATTCTGTGGATGAGACAGGGTTATTGGAGATGGAGCCTATGAATGAACTTCGTGTTGGCAAAAATGTCAGTCTAAGTTTCATGTGTAAAACTCATGACTGTGGACAGCCCTTTTGGTATGCTCAGGTAAGATGCACTCAAAGTACATACGGCCCTGTGCAGAAAATGAATGAGAGAGGCAGTGTTAATGAATAGCAGTAATACCTTACAGGTTGGTGCATCTCTTTTCTGTAGAATCAATCTTTCGGGTTTATATTTACTGTGTAGTAATATGTCAGTCTATGGTTTGCAGAGCCAGAGCTGCCTAAGAGTAGGAGAGCGTCAGAATTTATTATTCAAGTTCTGTTGTGCTGGACTGATGGGTAGGATTGGTCAGACCAAAATCACCACTTCAGTCATTTCATTTTTCACAGTGATAATCACTAAGGAATTTTTAAAGGAGTTATTGTGGGCAGTTTTATTTCCACATTGAGGTTTGAAAATATTCAGGTTACATGTTCTGGTTTTGCTTCTTCAGGATGCCAATGGAAAGATCTGGAAGCTAGATTTGACTTTTTCAAACATAGTAAGTTTATTTTCTTTTTTGATTTCTTCATTTCCTTTATAGAAACTTGTTTTAACTGTGTGAGATGAATCTACAATGAAATTTGTGATTAGTGAAGTTGCAGAGCTGAAAATTTTTGCATTGAAACAGATCTTTTTCCAAATATTTTTTTTCCATAATATTATTGATAATCCTGAACAGTCATTATAATCAAAAGTCATTATTGATTTTTGCTTCCTGAAGTATTGGCTGCTAAATTCAAATGATCTTAAACTGGAAATAAAAGTTGCATGTGTGCAGGAAATGAGTTCAAGGATTTCTTATATATTCTATTTAGTTGGTGTATTTGAAACAATTGCTACTGTTACCTCCAAATGACATAAGAACTAGGAAAAACAAGGAGAACATATGCACTTTGTATATTTTATCTAGCTGACTTTCATTATTACTGCTGCAGGTGTTTCTGATGAAGGAATAGATGACAAAGGTAAAATGAAAGCATGTAATTTTTGCTCCAGAACATATTAAAGTTAATGGGAATATTCCCTTTGATTGGAATAACTTTTAGGCTAACACCTAAATAATGTTTCAAGAATTTCATGATTAGAAAGGATTATTAAAAAATGCTGTAAAAAATAAGGTAAAGAATGGACAACAAAAATAGAATCCCTTGGATGATGAAAAAATTTCCCAGGTATTACAAGTCCTAGGCTTGACAGTGTTTTCTCTGCCTTTAGAGCAACAACTCTTTGCTAAAAATATTAATTCTAGGCTTAATGGAAGTGAGTATGCTATAGTTCCCTTTATTTTCACACTGAGAATGGTGGCATTCTAAATCGACTTCATGTTCTTGTACTGGTTTGCTCATGATCTTTTCAAGAACATTTCAGTTTAAAAAAAAAAAAAAAGTTGCTTATAGGCAACTCATGCCTGGCAAATTTTGTTCAAATTTTGCCTAGATTTTTCATGTTGACTGTAGCTATGGCTAGTAATAACTTCTAAGCACAGCTCCAGCAAAACTTCTGTTTTTCTGTTTCACATGGCAGACCCGTGATCCAGAATGCCTCTGCACCTTTCACTCTAGAAGGATCGAGGCCATGAGTGTCTCTCCCATGACATACCTTGTGGCCACTACTGCTCTTGACCGTAAGTACACTATTCCTTTGTTCTTATACCAATGTAGTCATTATTTTTTTTGAGATCAATGATGATTGGTTTGGAACTATTTTGTTTTGAACGAATTGTGTATTTGCTCTTCAAAAACCGCTTTACAGACAACTGTTATTCCTGGGATTAGTTCTTTTACAGTTAGGACAAGTCATTAAAGTTTTGAAGTAATACTTTGGGATTGCCTCATCTTAAAAGCCTGGGGTTTTAATGAGAAAAGTTTTTAATGGTAAGCTTTGTAAATTGTTTGTTCTGGAGCAACAGCTGAAAAGATGAGACGTTTGGTTTGAATAATGGCATTCCTATTCAAGCCTCCAGACTGATAAATGTTGGGGTCTTTGTTTTGTAAGGAATTACTTACATTTCTACCATTGTGTAAGTCATTGTGAATATTAACATTTGTGGCTTTCTTAGCAAAAGCAATTGCTATCTCACTCTCAACAACAGATAACATGTTAATTATAGATATTAATTTAAGTTATATAAATATTGCTATTTATGCCTCTTAGTGTTAGCCTTACCATAATTTGAAAGAAGAACCACAAGACAGAATATTAACAGTGTCATTTATTGTGCTTAGAAAACGCTACAAGATCTTTAACTCAATTACTGTCAGCTGTACCTTGTCATTTGTCTGTGTTATACAATATACATGCACTTCTAGCCTGAAGATAAACTTGTAACAGTTGAACAAATTACACTTTGGATATTTACCAGCTGGAATGGAATTTAATGCAAACCAATGTGTGTCTACTAATGTACCTCTGGTGAAATTGGATTTTCTTTGGAAAATCTTCCATTTCCATCCACTTAAATATTTTCCTCCCTAGGCAATTCCAAGTAGTAGTGTATCATCTTTTCCTGTGTTGACAGTACAGATTTCCCTTAGAGTAGTCCACAGTTCTGTGATTACTCAAAAATTACACATGGTGGTTAGCATGGGACTTCTTATTACACCCCTCAGCCCTGACAACTCATGGGGGTGATTTAAAAGAGTGAAGTAAGCTTATGTTTTGTCAATGAACAGCATGCACCATGCTACTTCGTAACCATCAATTATGTCTTTCTAGGTGTATGTTTGATACTGAAAGGGAAGAAGTAATAATTTTCCATACAGCTTTTTATTCAAATAAATAGAAAATTTTCCATTAATCTTAAATGGAAGTGACATTGTAAGAAATAAATTCCTATTGTTTCCTTTGCATGCAGGGTCAGTGCGTATCTATGATTTCATCAGCAACAGTCAACAGAGTGAAATTCAGTTTAAACAAGGAGGAACAGCATTGTCATGGGCACCTGATGTTGTAAGTTTTTATTTATGTGTTAGCAAAAACTCAGGAAGGACCTACAAGTCTGCAAGCACCAAGAAGAGTCCTCACGATGCAAAATATTAAATAAGCTACTGTTAAGTTCATGCTGGAATTTACTGTATTAGTATGTATGTATAAACTTGTGTAGCAGTATATGTCTACAGTGCAGAGTTTGATTTTACTGTGAGTTGTCAGGTATCCAACTTTGTGAAATTTTAAAATCAGATCTCTGTATGCGTTCTGGGAAGTAATGTTAGTTTATAGACTAACAACTTCTGTTGAATCCAAGCAGAGTAATCAGCAATTAACATAAATTAGTTAACACATGTCAAAATGACAGCCCAGAAAATCCACAAACATTTGGAGATTAATCATAAAAAATTGTTACCAGAAATGATCATTTGTAGACTGTGGAGTCTATCACTTTTAGACATATTTACTAATTTTAATTAAAATAGTAACTAATTATGTTCTTAAAGAAATGTAGCAAGCCTGGTGGCTTCATTACAGGCAGATTATATATAGAGTGCTTTGGCTGAATTTCGAAGGTAAGGACAGCAGCACTGGGACAGTACACTTGTAACTGTAATTCTGTAAAAAGCCTGTAAAAAGCCTGTAAGTCACACAGGCTTGCAGAAATTCTATTAGGTGATGACCAAAATATTCACTATGTCACCACAATAACTTGTACAGCATTACAGAACAAAATCAGATCAGTTTTACAAAAGTCGATACTAAACACAGGCTGAAAAAGCAGGGATATTTAGTCTCCCTAGCTTCTCTTAAACTCTCATTAAATACTTGCATATAGATTAAGGTTCTTGAAAGTATTTGAATATCTGCACTATTAATCTAAGAAAATACATGATTCCACATACTTCAGAGCATCTCTATCCCATTACATCCTCATAGTCAAGCTGACAAAATGGAAGTTAGGTAAGTGACATAGATATTAAACTGCCAGAATGGCTGGGCCTCAGGGGGCAGTGATCAATAGATCAGTAGCACAAACTCCAGTTAGAGAGAAGACTCTAGTTGTGTACTCCAGCGGTCATTACATGGACAAATACTCCTCATTAATTACTTGAATAATGGGACAGAGTGCATCTTTGATAAATTTGGAGATGATAAATACTGAGAGGAGCAGCTGATAGGCCAGATGGTTGTGCCGCCATTCAGAGGAACCTGATGTGCTGGAGAACTGGGCTGAGGGGAATCTCATGGAGTTTGACAAAGGAAGAATACAAAGTTCTGCATCTGGGTGGGAATACCAGAGACATCAGTACTTCCTGGGAACCCACCAGCTGAAAAGAAGATTCACGGAGAAGGATCTTGGGATCCTGATAGATTCAAGCTGGTCATTAGCCAGCAATGTACCCTCATGGCAAAGAGAGCCAATGGCATCCTTGGCTGCATTAGGAAGGCTGTTGTTAGCTAGTCAGGGAAGTGATCCTTCCTCTTTACTCAGTGCTTGTGAGACCACATCTGGAGTACTGTGTCCAGTGCTGGGCTCCCCAGTAGAGTAAGGATGCAGATTTACTGAAGGAAGTGAAGTGCAGGGTCACAGATCTGAAGACCATGAGTGACTGACTACTTTTGATCATCTAGTGAACAAAGTTGCCATACACCTGCTTATTACAGAGATGATTTTTAAGATATGGCGATACAGGCTCTTGTCTCAAGATTAAAAAAAAAAAAAAAAAAAAAAAGCAGTTACACCTGGCTTCCTACAATAGCCTCCATAACAGTTTCATACATAGCACTGTGCTTCTACCAGCTGCTCACCAATCTTATCCATTTACCCTTGTCTCTTCACACAGCAGTTTTCATTTTAGTCTCATTTCTATCATACATTAATGTTCACATTGTTACAGCTTGTACATAACATTATATATGTGATGGTGCAGACTGCACCATCATCTAATTTGACTCAGCTAGTAAATCACTTCAAGATGCTACTGTATATGGCTATTATCAACTACATCTGTGAGTCCAGATAGATCCAGCTAAAACACAAGACTGTTTCTGCTAACTCTTCTCTCTCACAGTTTAAGTCTGTCTACATTTTTATCAATTGGATTACCCTCACGCAAATTAGTTAAAGTCTCCAAAACCTCATATTTCTGTCTCAAGTAGGCATCTCAAGTCCCTGTTGACAGTTGAACTTTACATGGTCAGCCAGACACAATTTTATGCCCGCATCTCTTCAGATATCATACCCACATTCAATGCCAAATATTATATTCAGAATAGTATTACATTATTTTTGAATTTCAAATCTCTCCTTAGGAAGATACTGATACAGATGCCTATCTGTGTGAACCACCTTTTCCTCAATGGTTGTAACTACATCTTCACCAATGTTTCCAGTCTCAAAGCATGTCATCAATAAGTAAAATGAAAACAACAGACAAAAAAAAACCAAACCAGTGAAATAATCTAACCACCCCTCACCACCACCTTTACTCAGTCCTGCCCTTCCCTTTATGGTGACTTCTTAGAAAGAATAAACAAAATTTCCCTTGTCACATACATGTAAGATGAGTTACAAGTTAACAGCAGAACACGTGACATACAGATTATTATTCTAAACTCCCTGAAGTTTGATTTTTTTCTTCATTCTTCCATTCAAAGGTAAATCCTACAGGAAGTCTAATTGCTGTGGGGTTTGAAGATGGTGTTGTCCGCATTATTGAAGTTTATGATCCCAAAGGACTTCCCACTCTTGCAGAACGGCCCAATATAAGAAATGCAGAGATAAATCTGAAACAAGCTTTTAAACCTCATACTACTGCAGTTACAGCCTTGGCGTATGAACGAAATGGAGAAGTCTTTGCCACAGGGGTATGTATTACTTCCTTTGTTTATTTTTATTAAACAACAACTTCCAAGATTATTTAAAGAGTTAAGGCAAATTTTGGTCATAGGCAATGCAGTTATACTTCTGTTATTGCTGTTGATTTCTTCTTGTACTTCTCAGTAGTGCCAGGGGAAGAGAAGGATCTGTTTGCACATGCTTTGTTTCCTGAAGGAAAGCAATCATGCAGTACATACAATTTGTTTTTTGAATTACTGGATTGTTTAATGTGAATTCTATAATCCCTTTTGAAGATGCATTTGGCTTATTTTTGAATTAGTCTAGTAGTATCTTGCATCTAGTAAAAGCAAGTCCATTTGTACACCAGCTTGGTAGAACACCAGTAGATACCCAACACTGTTTTGCATTACAACAAGATCAACTGATCAGTTTGTCAGTGTGTCTGCTAGGCTTTGAAATGATTCCCAGTCAGAAAACTGGAAACAGGTAATAAGCCACATCAGAGATCAAAACAGGAAATCCACACAACAGTTTGGGAACATCAGAATACAAGGCTGTGAACAGCTATACCTCTGACATAGCTCAGGCTAGGGCGGAAGACTTGAGCCTAACCTTTAAGTGAGTTCCTGGAGCAGTGGGCAAAAGGTGCCTAAATTGAGATGCCAGGAGAGGCTTGTAAGGGCAACTGAGACTTACAGCTCCACTCAGCAGTCTAGAGGAAGTTGAGCAGGATTATTATTCCCCCAAACTGTAATCATGAAAATCCAATTCTAACTTCTAAGGCGCTTACGAATCCCTTCATCTAGCCAAAGAACATCTGAAGGATGTGTTTTACACAGTACTTAGAATTGTTCAGATGTTTTGTCAGCCTTCAATCAGTAATGATCATTTTTTTCCTTTTTTTTTTTTCCCTTCAGAGTAAAGACAAAACAGTTTTCTTTTTTGCTGTTGAAGATGAATACAAGCCAATAGGATTCATCCACGTCCCTGGGCCTGTGCAGGCATTACAGTGGTCTCCACCTTCACACGTGAGTAATGCACGCTTGTTTGTTTTCTTTCTCTGCCATGTCAGAATGAAAACCAGTGAAGGTCCATCAACCTAGCTACGTTCTCTGTACACAGTGCAAAACATGTTTTGCTGCTTTTTTCTACACACCTTTAGAATGAAAGATAGATTTTTGTGTAGCTGTACCTCTAGTTCAGTCACTTTGGATAAATGTTGGACTTTGCATAATCAAGAGCAGTAACATAGATAAGCCACAGAATTTTGTGCAGTATTTTGAGTACCTGCCTTGAACTAGCAAGCCTTTGCATTTTGCCAACATTAATACAATCATTTGGAGTTGTAGACAAAACTTTGAGAGCACATTAAGAAAATTTTTGTGTGTTTCTCTGAACTTATGCTAAGTATTCATTGTCATTCAGTGACATAAACAAATAGATTCTTGATAGTACTTTAGAAATTTGATGTGATTATGGTAACGTGAATTTTTTGCTGGTCCAGTATTGTTATTTAGAAGGAAGATAGTTCACTACATTTAATACTGACAAAGTGGCCACCAGGATGCATTATAATGCTTTACAATGGCAAACTTCAACTATTATTGATTGTTTTTTGAGAGCAGATAAAAACTGCGCTGGGAAAAGAGCTCTTGCTAGCATGAACTTTATCTTACAGCAGATCTGACAGGTTTTGGTCAAACAGTTACATTTGGGGTCCTTTGCTTGAGGACAAGATGCTTCTTACTACCAGAAAAGTACCCATCATGTTTTTGATGTGTCACATTCCTCCAAGTAATTTTTATTACAAGTAATAGGTCTCCACTGCTAGATGTGAATGCTTATTAAACATAATTCAAGCATCAGAGTGTTTTTTTTTTCTCTTTAAATAAGCACCTTGGTAATTAAACACTATATGTTTAATGAATGTGTTTTTAAGGATGAGATTTTATAGAAGATATGATTCCTCATTAAGGTTTCCATAGCTAATATATCCCCTGGCACATTTTTAGTGTTGGGTCAGATGGTAATCTCTCTGTTCTCCAGATAGCTTATGAAAATTGAAACCATGTACAGACTTGCATTATAAATTCTCAAAATACGAAATAATTATTACCCTCACCTTGTCTATTCTTCCTGACCTGGCATTTTAAAGGAATCAGCATGTATCAACAATTAAGAAAAGCAAACAAACTTAAGCTAAATAGCATTTGGCAAGATTCCCAGGCCAGTCTTGAAGGTATTAAAGGATTTAAAATCATAGAAGCATACAAATTTTCAAGCATTTATCAAAACAAAAACTCAGCTCCTAATTTCTGGGCCAGATTTATCTTTAAATTTACCAGACTCCCAATATATTATGATTCTTCCTACTCGATGGTGTTCAGTATAATAGCCATTTTGTATAAGGCAAGGAGTTTTTCAGTTCCTTAGATTTTTCTCGGATACATGTGTGGAGGTCACTACAAAATACCATCTCCTATTTATTTCTATGGAAAGTGTAACAGATACAAAGAGCACAGTAACACTATTTGATAGAGCAAATTCTCAGCTACAAAACACTCCTTTGCAACATGATCACTGCCATTAGCCATGCATTTTCACCAGTGATGAACAAGAGGAAAAATCTACACTAGCAGAAGCAATCCAGTGTTTCATAGCCTCTATGACAGCATTGTTGCTAGGAAAATGTTGCCTATGCAGTCCATCTGTCATTGACCCAAACAGATGAAAGTCAGAAGGTGCCAAATCCAGACTATATGGTGGATGTGGTAGGACAGTCCAACTAAGGCTGGCAAATGTGTTCCGTGGTTTTCAAATTGGTATGAGGCCCAGTGTTAATGTGTTGCCAGAGAAAGAATGTCTTCTTCTCTAGCCTGACTCTGGAAGTTCAAGCCTTCAGTTTAGTCAGCATCTCAATGAAGTGGTCAGAGGTCAGAGTTCATGGTTTGTCTGGGTTCCAGGAAATCCGGGAGGATGACCCCTTTGCTATCCCAAAAGAGAGTGCACATCACTTTATCAGCTGAGGACTTGGACTTTTTTTGCAGTGTGAGCACTTGTGGGACCCAACCTGTGGAAAGTTTGAGCACATCTGGCTCAAACTTCGTGATGTTGCTACCACTGTTTCCCACGTACTGAATCTGATCTTCAGCTCTGTACACAGTTCCCTGATTGTAATCCTCTGATTCTCACAGATGAGCTAATCAAAACGCTCTTCATTTCATGATGTGACAGCTGTGCATGGCCATCCAGAACATGGCTCGTCTTTCATGTTGATGTCACCATCATTGCCTCACTGTATGCACATCCACTGTTTGGTCTCCATAAATGTTCAGCAAGTGCCAATGAATGCCAGTGGGTGCCATTTTTTCCTCATGTAGGAATTCAGTTCCACAACTTTGCTTTATCCACACTTCCATGTTAGACCCAATAGCAACAAAATGTAAGGGAATATTAGTGGGAAGGTTCCACCTCTACTGCCATACCACCAACAGCCACTTCTGATGTCATGGGCCGACATAATAAGATAGGAAGTATAGCTTTCAGAGCAGCCCTCATATAAGAGAAGTTCACTGGTTTCTGGTGTCCATGTAAGAATATCCAATCAAATAACAATAGTTAAGACCTAATGTCTCCTGACTGGAGTTTGATTTTGAGAAGGTTCATCTACTTTACTGACTTTTTCCCATTTCTCTCAATTAAAAAAAATATACACCTGCCCCATACTTGTATTTTTTGTATTTTTGTGTAGGTGGCGAGCATGCTTCTCATCCTTTGTGAGAATGGATATGTTCTCCAGGTTCCTGCCCCTCTCCTTGAGAAACAGGAAACAGCATCCACCTACCATATCAAAAATCTGCCAACACAGTACTTTCATTTTTATAGCATTAAATCCCGAATCAAGGTAAAGAAGTCTCCTTTGGAAAAATTCCATATTTATGTTCAGAAGACAAAGCTTCCTCCAGTAGTTTCTACTCTCTGTATTGAAGTGCAGGATTTTGGCTAAGCTTCTTAGAAGGGAAAGCAAGGTGGGGTCCATTTCAACATTTGAAATTTCAAGTTGTTTGTTCGTTCAAATATAAAATGCATCACACTGAAAACATGTTGTGTGTTTTGATTAAACATTAGTGAAAGTGAAGTAAGCACATTAGTTTTTAAAAATATTTTTATTTTGGTAATTTTTAGAAAAAGTATGTTTCTTTATTTGATGTTAGCCCTGCAGCAAATTCTTTTGAATAGTCATAAGGCACTTATGTGGTCACTTTGAGGCAAACATGAAGCTTTTTTTTTTTATTTTCAGCAGTTATCTGTTTCCAATTTTTTATGTTGTAATAACTTAAAAGGGACATTTTTACCTTCTGTATTGAAATCTATGTATTTCTGAATAAAAACTAGCTCTGTAGAAGATGTGAAGAAACAAAAGTGTTATGCCACTTGTCAGCTATCTTTTAATTTCAGGAAATTAGAAACAAAGTTGCTCTTAGGCTCAAGAGCACAACTGCAGTGAGCAGACTTTCAGTCCAGCGTTCAATCTACCATTATCCTAGCAGCCTATCTGGGTATTTTTTGTTAACCAGCTTTTACTGTTCACTGCTTCTGTATTCTGAGCAGTGCATTACTGAATGTCAGACAAAGTCTCATTTCTTGTTATGGCTAGGAGGATGTTGACATTCAGGATAAAGATACTGTGGTAGTTTTCTCAATTAAGAACCACAAGGTTAGCATACGTGTCTAAGAAAAGATTGAATGTATTGTGTGCTGAGTTTTTTTGCAGTTTTGTTTTAGTCAAAAGAGAACAATATAAATATAAATTTATACACATGTATATGACACAGTAAGTCTTAGGAAAATAGAAAATGTTGTCATCTCATTCCTCTGGGAGAATAGGTCAATAAGTTGCAACAAGAATGTTTTAGATAATATGTAAGGAAAGATGTAACAGTAAGGACGGTGCAGCACTGAAATAGTTTACGTAGACCATGGAATCACCAAAGCAGGAGATTGATAAAGTGTAGATCAGACAAATATCAACACATACTAGAGTAGGTTCAACTTATGCTGCTCTGGGACAAAAGAACAATCTTTTGAGACCCTTTCCAGGCATTTCTCTATGACTTTCTATCAAATATTTTCTAGAACAGGAAAAACCTGTTCTAGACAATTTTTTGGTTATTTGTTTTTGCTCAAGGAGGCTTGAATGGAAAGGATGTTGTAAAGACTTTATGTGTCCACCCTTCAGTTTTAAGAAGTCGAGTCCGTTACAGTTTCTCTCTTTTACTGTATATACATCAGTGACATCTTAGAATCTAAAATCTGACTTCAGCTTTCCAGGTAGTTTTTATCATTTCCAAGAGGATTTCTGCATAAGTAGCATACTAACAGTGGTTAATATTGGGAATAACCACCCCTAAAGAAATGCTGAAGTCTGCTTCTTATGCAGAATGGCTTCTGTTTCCAAGGATCTGATTTAAACACTTTGGAGTGTTTAAATCCCACCTCCCATGAGGTTTGGTTGATTAGTTGAAGGAAAAGATATTTATCTTTCTGTGTATGTAATGCCAGAATCACCTTGAATTTTGTTTATGATACTACTTCAGTAGTAATTCATGAATTATGTTGGTTTCATATCTCTATGTTTCACTGCTTGTTTTAACAGCTGGAAGAGGAGATTGCACTGAGGGAGAGAAAAAAGCAAGAGAAGGAAAAAGCAAAACTCGAATGGATAAAGCAGCTACAGGAGATGGGAAAGGAGGTGGAAGAAGAAGAAGAACCTGAAGAAGAAGAGCCATTGCCATCAATCTACATACCAGAGGAGCCCAGCCCCATTCTCTGTGGGTTTTATTCAGCACCTGGGAAGTTTTGGCTTTCCTTGGTAAATCCTTTTTTCTTTTTTTTTCTTTTCCTTTTTTTTTTTTTTTTTTTTTTTTTTTAAGTTGCTTTGATTGCAAGATATGGCAACATTCCACTCTCATCTGAGTGTCTTCAGAAAGTCATGATTTGAAGCCTGCAGTCTCTGGAATACAGAATTCCCATTGCAGTTGATGGTTTCAATGATCTTTTTGAAGTAAACCAGTAGTGTTAGTCCAATTCAGAAATTTTTCAGTTAGTGTTCTTCATGACACCTGAATGAGCAAAAAGAATAACCTGCTCCCTTTCTAGTAGGAAGTAGAATCTTAACATATTGGCAGGCTGGATTGTAATGCCAGTCATAATTACAGATTTTCTCTGTGGGTATATAGGTTCTCTAGACGTGTTTTTTAAGCTATCCTTAAGAAAGAGAAATATTATACAGAAAATTGCATCCAGCTGTTTCAGTGTTCTTTTGTTACCATTTCTTTATGTTTTTTCACTTCAGGGTGGATATGACTCAGGTTTCCTTTATCACTGTGCATTCTCATCAGATGAACACCAAGAAGACCCTGAAAACAGGCAAGATGAACCTTTTGAAGTGATTCCTATTGAGGACACTGATGACAACCCCATCCACCAGATCTCCTTCTGGTAAAACAGTTTAGTGTAAAAGATAACTTTGTTATTAAGCTTTATACTTTTCAAATGCTTGAAACTGCACTTGAAAAGGAGGAGTGTGTACACCACTTGGTCCCTTTTCAATTGTGGGTCAATTCAAGTGTACAGGAACTCTTCCTAGTTCTTTTGGCACCAATTTTTACTTAATGATTACTGGAGAACCATTAGAAGCCTCTGCTACCCTTCTGCTTGAATTGTAGATCACCATTGGTTCTCTTCACTAGTTAGCAAAGAAAGGACACAGCTCTCAAGGAGAATATTGAGGGATCAGTCCATTTCCTTTGTCCAAAGAATACAGGCTTCTCAGGACATTCTGTGAATAGTATGGATGAAAAGGGTGAGCTATTTTCAGAATCCCAGTGTTAGGGCTCCCTGTAAGGCTAAATATGATCTACATCTTAGGAGGCAGGTTTAGTTCAGACTTTAATCCACAGCTGTCCGCATTCTACTTGGCCGCTATCTGCACAAGATGGAGATTGGGAAGGAAAACTGATTCTCTAACTCTGCACTAGCTATCTGCTACATTGCCCAATTTAGGGCTGAGACTTGTTCTGTGATACCCAGCAGATGCTAGAACATTACTGAGAAGCCAGCTGACTTGAAAAAAAGTATGTAGTAATACCACACATACTTTAAATTGTTCAAATGCTTTGCTGCCTGTTCACGAAGTTGGGAAGAGTCTATTTATTCAGCTAGATTATCTCTTCTTTAGAAGTACTGTGCTTACTTGTTGCAAGTTACATTGTATTACTGTTCCTGGTTTCTTATTTGACAGTACCAGCAGACTACTGATGTTCTGTGGGATGCAGAATGGTGCCCTGCGTGTTTACCCTCTCCGAGATAAAGACCTCTCAGTGAGCACCCTGAAGGCATACTGGTCATTCAGCTTACATGATAATGACTATGGACAGATCCGGGGGATCTGCTGTAGTTATGATGATAGGTTTCTGATTACCTGTGGAGGAGATGGGAACATTTTTACCTTCAACATCTTGTCTCCAGAGGATGTTCACGAAGAACTAAAAGCCAAAATCCCTCCTCCTAGGGTAAGTCACTAAATGAAAATCCCCCAAACTCTCGTTTTTATTGTATGGATTGTTGCATCTCTGGTTCCAAAACAACTTTGAATACATGCCCTGCTAACTTATTTCAGTGAATTAGGCCTATGAAGCTACTGCAAATGGATATAATCCAGTTCAATAATTTGGCATCATAGATCTTTCATAGCAAAAGCTAAGATTTCCCGAACAATTTGGAAGAAGAGTTCTTGCAAAGCCTTTCCTAGTCAAAAGGCAATATGACTGCATTGCTCCTTCTCAACCTTTCATGTTTTTCTCCCAGTACACATAGTGTATGTGGCTCATATGTAATATTCTACTGTCTTTTTCTGACTTGAAAATGTAATCACAGGCATAACTAAAATGAAAAAAACAAAAGGATATGGCATACTTAATGTCTCTCTTGGATTTTATTCCAGTAGAGTATGATTCTGCTCTGTATGGGGATTCCAAAATTAGTACTGGGAGATGCCAATTGTATAGTTTCTCAATGCCTTTGGTACCATTAATATACAACTCACAAGTTGGACTTTTTAAAATTTGCAAAATAGCATAGCATGATGATGATCTTGTTCCTTTTTCAGTCGTTCACAGCATTCGTTGTAATAATTTTGCAGATGTCCGTAATCTCTGTGCAGCTGTTTAGCTTTAGCAGGTTTGAAGAGATGACACCAGAACTTGATAACAAGTATTCTACTGATAATATGCAAAAAGAGAGACATATCAGTAACCACACATTTTAAAATTTTTTTGAATGCTTGAACGAAACAAAACTAACTTGAAAGAAGCAATTAAAACTTTGGAGTAAGGAAGTGCTATCATATGCAATTAATTTTGTAATGATTATGTATTCAGTATACCTTAAAAATATAAGTATCAGCATAAAACAAACTTTAAAATATTTTTAATATTAGTCAGTAACTACTGCTTGAAAGATTCTTAGTGAGGAGACAGAGAGGAAATTGGGATTTTAGTTATTTGGGTTATATTGTTCATGCTAGTGGAAATTCTTGACCTGTATTTGAAGAATATTTAGCACTGAAAATAGACTAAAAATTATTTTCTTAAACAAAGTGAATGATTGTAACCTGTGGTATCAGAGCCTTACTAGCCCCAATTTTACAAGTAGTAATTAATATGCAATTATATTGCATATATAGTTTTAGCATTCCAAATATATAAATAGCCCTATATAAAGATCTTTATGGTTAATTGCTATTATGCAGGCTAGCAATGTTGCTTAATGACCATCCTGATAGGGAAGTAAATCTTCGTTAAGTATCTATTCGAGTTTTAAATCATGTGGAAGATATTTTAAATTCCATCATAATTAAACTTAATGAGATTCCTAGAGAATCAAATATAAGTCCTCTGAAACTAATCAAGTTAAATTACAGATCAATTTAGTACCAGTGTATTCACTGTAAAATGATAGGCCACCCTCATGTCTTAAAGCATGATTTCCTGAGGAAATGCAGCTTGTATGACTGCAGTGTCCATCCATCATTCCTAGCAGCTAACAATTGGGAACTCATTGCACAGTCAGCAGAAGCAAACCAAATGAATTGCACTTGTAACTTGGAATTAGCCTGGGATAGGATGTGTCTTGTCAGCCTGGCAGTTAGTGGGGACAGGAGAATTATATATAATTGTGGAGTCTGTGCAGTGAAGAACCAAAAATGTTATGGGACAGTGAATCTGGGACAAGCAGTGATGTAGAGGTTAATGTTGATGGGAAGAATACAGGACTTCTGCTCTGTCACAAAGAACTCAGCTCCAGTTGTTCTTTTACATGTAAGCTAACTTAAAATTGTTTCTCGTTCTTGAAATGATACAACCTGTTACTTAAGACTTCTGTAGCAGTATTGATATGAAGATTTCTTCTGATTTTGTGAGGAAAAAAATTGGAATTCTATCTTAATCTTTGTAAAAGCTTTATTGTCTGTTACAACTATTATTGTTTGTTTAAAGGCAAGACATTTTTATTTCAGATGGGTCTACTGAAGGAGAAGGCTGCTGAAGACATTGAGGATCCCAGTGCTTGCAAGTAAGAGATGTTTGAATAACGTTGAAAGAGATTTCCAAGCATTAGCAGCTCTTTCTTCAGACTACATTTCTCTTTTTGGCTGTTAAGAGAAGGGAGGAGTTGATCACTCTCAGTTTGGGTCATTTCCTCATTACATACAAAGTTTTTTCAGGTTTTTCCTCCATGTCTTCTACTTTTCTGTGGAAATAATTCAAATATATCGCTCTGAGAGTTATGTAACTTCAGATAACACAGGGTCAAAGCCAAAGCTCTATGATGTTAAAACAATGTAAGTATACAGTAAGTTGGCTTCTTTCTAAGTTACCTTCAGAGATATTGAGTCCCCTTGAAGTTTAAGGCTGTCAGGGAACTCTAAAAGGTTACATAAATTGTAATCTTTCCTCTATTCATTGTGATAATACCATTTCCTTCTTGCATTTTCAGCATTGAGGAAGTCAAGCAAAAAAAGGAGTATGAACGGATCATGAAAGAAGCTGAAGACAAGAAAAGCAAGAAAAGAGAGGAGTTAATAGCTCTAAGACAGGAATTTCTTTTTCTGCTTCAGAAGAATCAGGAGTTACCAAAGCACATGCAACTGCAAAGAGAGGTTCATTTGCTTTTCAAAAGTCATCTGCTGTTAAAGAAACCCTCTAAAATGTTGATGCCTAATATGTTGGGGTCAAAGATGTCCAGTGCTATGGGCTAGTATACTCAATTACATAATTTGTCATGACTTTTGAATCATGACTGATGATTTGTGCCATTTAAGAAGAGTGTGTGGGGAAAAAAATGTGGCTTTCTTTGGAGATCTGAATAGCTCTTGAAATAAAGGATTGTGTTAATGTTCATGAAACTCTTAACATCAGGGCAAAAATATTTGTTAGCAAAAGCCAACTGTTAGGATAATGTGATGCTGGCTTTTCTGTGTTTCTACAGCAGTATGAGATGGACCGTAGGGTCTTTGAGGAGCTGAATAGGCAGACTGCACAAAGAATCCAATTAGTGGAAAAGGAACTAGCTTGGGAGCATGAGAAACACTTGATTGGACTGCAGAAATTACAGAATTGGTAAGTAGTGCTTTTTTCTACCTCTCCTGTTGACCTTGCCACGGGGCTTATTGTTGCACAAAGTAGAAAAATTTGGGTGTTGTTTTTTTTTCATTTACAGAGTCAAAATTTTTTTTCTTTATTAATGATTCAGTCCTTATTTGACTTGAAAAATACACAAGAGTATATATTGATATTTGGATGTGCTTCCTTCTTTTGAATCTCTGGTCAAAATTCAGATATGCAAATTGAGGAAGTGTCTTAATTCCAATTTATCTCTATATGAAGAAAAACAGTCTTTTTTGGGGGGAGGCAATAAGTTTGCTTGGGATTTTGCCAGTAAGGGGACTAAGACTCTGGAACTCTTATTGGAACTATGAAGACCAACCTATGAAATGAACCCATTTTTTAGGTATGCTGCATGTCTGTCAGTGTCACTGCTAGAACAATGTTCTCTATACACCTTGAAGTTATAACATGAGCTTCCTCAAGAACAGAAGTTTAAGTGCAAGATTCATTTTTGGTCTATCTTCTTATGGCAAAAGATGAATTCATAACAGTAAATCCACAACAGAAATAATACACAATAACAAAGATACCTTAGTCACACTTAGTGTATGACTGCATAAGAGGTGAATGAATATAGTTATTTTTAACCACCCTTTAATGAAAGATGACACTTACTCATGAAGAACCTGGTGTAAGTTTTGATATTGGGAACAGTGTTAATGCATTTATTCTTGAGCATCTCTATTCCTAGACTGGATAAAAGTCAATAGATGATGTCACGTGTCATCATGCTCTTACTTAGTCACTACATTGATATGTATTTATATGTAATAATTGTATATGTACTAAGTAAATTGCATTACTCAGGTCCTTTTTGTGAAGGAAAAATTGTAGGTTGCACCTACTGGCATCAGACAGTTTTGTCTAATTTGACTTTTTAGGTTTCGAGACTCACTGGAATTTGAAACTGTTGTTGTTCATGCTATTCAAAGCAATCATCAGATTTCCACCTATAGACTTGTAGCAGTCTCTGAGAAGTACTACCAAGATAAGGAACGTCCATCTTGGAAGAAGACAGTACTTAAACGGGCATGGAAAAAAGAGAAAAAAAAGGAGATCACCAGAGATAGAAAGCGTAAGCATAGGGCTAATTATGACCTTTTGCAGATTAACAGTAGTAAGTTTTTGTCTTTCATTTCTGTTCATTTTCCTGAGTCCAGGCTAAAGAAATGATAATTTCTCTAGATACAGATAAAGAAATATAACTACAGTATGGTTTTTAGTACCTACCTACATACAGTGCTTTCTACATTTAAGCCAATGTCAGCAATCGGTTATCAACCCAGTGGGAAGAACTTGACTGAGTCATCTCAGAGAACTTGAATGTGTTCAGAACATCCACTGCAGTGGAACTGCCTTGATCAACACCAGCCTAACAGGAGCATTCCCAGGAGATTCCTGATAGTTTAGAATATACTATGTTGCATGATATTTACATCTTCACGTGATTATTTTTTGTTTCAAAAGCTAAAATTATCAAGGAGGAAGCTGATAAACTGATGTCAAAGATCCAAAAGCCAACAACACGTTTCATAGAAAGAAAACGTGAGCAAATCAGAAGACTTGTTGAGAAATCTGACAAGGAGAAAGCTAAGATAATGAAGAGGAAGGAGGAGTGGGAAAAACTGTGAGTCTTTAATTGGACTCTGAGTCCTTTTAGTTCTGCTTCTTGTCAGGTGTTCTTGTTTAGCTGTCATACAGCACTATCATATCTCTGCCCAGTTTCCTATGTTCCTGATGGACGTAATTAAAATATATAAGTCTTTTTATACCTCAGAGTGTCAAGAGACAATTAAAACCTTTCAGTTATTTTCCATGGTTCTTCTAAAACATTTAAAAAAATGAGTTCAGCTAGGTAAATGCATCTTCAGATAAGGCTTAAGAGGTATAAATCAATCATGACCTAGTGAAATGTGAACTGTTAGCCTCCTCAGTTAACCCTTCTCTCACCATATATACCACACACTGCAACAGCTGTGGGTTAAGTTAGTTGCACTTCAAGGCTACTAGCAGAAAATGGAACCAATGTAAAGTCAGAGCACAAAGCTTTTAAGGTTACTGAAGATTTGATAACATAGGATCAGACATTCTGTGCTGCACACTGATAGACTTTAAGATAAAAAACATACAGATATACAAAACAGGGCCATTTTGTACCTTCTGTCTTGAAGTTCGGCTTTCCTTTGTACCTACCAGATATAAAAGCAAGCCTAGGGATGACTATGAGGATCCCGGAGATGTTCAGGCCATCAAAGAAGCGCAGGAAAACATGGGGTATTACAAGCTGAAAACTGCCACTAATTACAGAGTCACCCAGTATATGAGCACTGAAAAGAAGACGATGCAGCTTGCATCCCTGGAAGTGCTGGTATGTGAACTGTTTCACCAATGTGGGTATTTTTCTTTTTTCACAGGAGGGAGGATAGTTTAATAGTCACTGAACCAATCCAGGATAACACTCAGCTAGCTCTTTTTAAGCAAAGAAGTTACCTTTTTCAGCTATTTCAGCAGGAACATGTATTCTTTAATTCTTAAAGTCTCACTATCTAGTGACCAATATGCTTTCCTTATAACACTGAGCTAAATAATCCCTATCATGAAATGTTTTTACAAAAACAGGGATGTGAGCAGGAGCAGGTCTTTTTAGCATAATGTCTTCATGTTGCACTTGAACAATAAATCACTAAGAACTAAGTATTGGAATCTTCCTGGGAAATGGTGTTTTGGAGCCACCTTCCTGTATCAGGGCTCCTACAGCTATTAATGTCTTTTCACCACAAAGGCCCAGTATCTCAGATGTTTAATGTATCATTATTGCTTTTCTTGTGACTTCTACTGCCCCCTTCTACTCATAAGACATGTTTTACATTGTACTGTGGTGACAATGTTACTGGATATCATAGAATCACAAAATGGCCAGGGTTGAAAAGGACTACAATGATCATCTAGTTTCAACCCCCCTGCTGTGTGCAGGGTCGCCAACCAGCAGACCAGGCTGCCCAGAGCCACATCCAGTCTGGTCTTGAATGCCTTCAGGGATGAGGCATCCACAGCCTCCTTGGGCAACCTGTTCCAGTGTGTCACCACCCTCTGAGTGAAAAACTTCCTCCTAATACCTAACCTAAACCTCCCCTGTCTTAGTTTTAAACCATTCCCTCTTGTCCTATCACTACACACCGATGTAATCAGCTGTACCCCCTCCTGTTTATACACTCACTTCAAGTACTGGAAGGTCACAATGAGGTCTCCTTGGAGCCTTCTCTTCTCCAAGCTAAACAAGCCCAGTTCCCTCAACCTTTCCTCATAGGAGAGGTGCTCCAACCCTCTGATCATGTTAGTGGCCCTCCTCTGGACCTGTTCCAAGAGCTTCACGTCTTTCTTGTGCTGGGGCCTCCAGACCCAGACACAGTACTCCACATGGGACCTCACAAAAACTGAGTAGAAGGGGTCAATCACCTCCTTCTCCCTGCTGGCCACCCCTTTTTTAATGCAGTCCAGAGCACAGTTGGCCTTATGGGCTGCAAGTGCACACTGCTGGCTTGTCCAGCTTCTTGTCCTTCTCTGCAGGGCTGCTTTCAAGGAGATCTTCTCCCAGTTTGTATAAATACCTGGGATTTCCCTGGCCCAAATGCAGCATCTTGCACTCGGCCTTGTTAAACCTCATTAGGTTCTTATGGGCCCACTTCTCCAGCCTGTCCAGAACCCTGTGGATGGCTTCTCTTCCCCCTGCTGTGTCATCTGTACCCCTCAGCTTGGTGTCATCTGTGAACTTGCTGAGGGTGCACTCAATGCCATCATCTATGTCATTGATGAAGATGTTGAAGAGCACTGGTCCCAAGAGCGACCTCTGGGGGACAGCACTTGTGACTGGCCTCCACCCAGACATGGAACCATTGATCACAACACTTTATCTGCATCCAGCCAACCAATTCTTAATCCACCAAACAGTCAATCCTTCAAATCCATACCTCTCCAATTTAGAGAGAAGGATGTGGTGAGGGACCATGTCAAAGGCTTTGCAGAAGTCCAGGAAGATGACATCCGTTGCTCTTCCATCATCCATCAAAGCCATCACTCCATCATAGAAGGCCACCAGATTGGTCAGGCAAGATCTGTCAGGAACCACATCAGCTATCTCTTTCAGAATGCTATCCCAGCTATCTCTGGGATGGATATCATCTGGCTACATCTGGACTTATATACATTCAGTCTCATGAGGAGGTCTTGGACTTGTTCGACTGTTACAGTGGGATGGAATCCACTCCCCACACACCTAGAGGTTCAGGGTCCTGGCAGATACGGGAAGCCTGACCACCAGTGAAGAGTGAGGCAGAACACTCACTGAGTACCTCAGCTTTTTCTGTATCTGAGGAAACCAGCTCTCCATTGCTTTTTATTGGAGGGGAAACACTCTCCTTGGCCTGTCTCCTCCCATCTATGTACCTATAGAACCTCTTGTTATTTTTCATATTACTCGCCAAGTTCAGTTCCATCTGCGCCTTTGCTTTCCTAATCCTGTCTCTACACACAAGGACAACAGCCCTGTATTCCTCCCAAGCTACACAACCCTGTTTCCACTTCCTGTACATTTCTCTCTTTTTCATCAGTTTAAGCTGCAGGTCCTTGCTCAGGCATGCTGTTCACCTGCCTCTCCTGCTCAACTTCTTCTGCTGGGAGACAGAGAGCTGTTGCACTCTCAGAAGGGTGTCCTTAAAGAGCTGCCAGCTCTGTTCTGTACCCGTGTCCTTAAGGAGAGTTTCCCAGGGGATCCCATCCAGCAATTCCTTGAGCAGCCAGAAGTTTGCTCTCCTGAAACTCAGGCCTGCATTCTTCAAGATCACAAACTCCACCAGGACATGGTCACTACAGCCCAGACTGCTTTCAATTTTCTTCTCTAATGCTTCTCTAATGCTCTCCTTCGCATTGGTGAGCACCAGATCCAGAAGGGTTTCACCTCAGGTTGGTCCATCTAATACCTGGACTAGGAAGTTATCCTCAGCAGACTCCAGGAATCTCCTGGATTGTCTGCCACCCACCATGCTGCTATCCCAGAAGATATCCAGATCGTTGAAATCCCCCATCAGGACAAGAGCCTGGGAGCACGACACTTCCTGCAGCTGAAGCAAGAAGGCCTCGTCAAGAGGTTCCCCCTGACCAGGTGGCCTGCAGCAGACCCCAACCACTAGATGCCCTTTACTGAACGATCCTTGATTTTAGCCCACAAGCTCTCAACCTGATGGCTGTTTCTCAGACATGGCTCTTTGCAATCTATCCACTTCCTAACATAGAAGGCAACTTCCCCACACCTCCTATCCTGTCTATCCCTTCTGAAAATCCTGTAGCTTTCAATCAGAGTTCCAACTGTGGGGTTCATCCCACTATGTTTCCGTGATAGTCATTAGGTCATACTTTCCCAATTGCACCACGGTTTCTAGCTCCTCCTGTTTATTTCCCACACTGTGTACACTGGTATAGAGGCACTTCAGTTTGGCTGTTGGCCTCATTGAGTTCTCAGAGGAGCTTTCCCTAATACCTCCAGGACAAGTCTGGGTAGTTAACTCAGTAGGACAATGCAAGTAAAAATGAATGCAAGTATGAACAATGCAAGTAGGACAATGCAAGTAAAAATGAATAGTTCTAGTTATAAATCTAAGGTTTATATAGGTGAAGAATTCTAGTTACTTCAGATGATTGCTGTATAAGATTGTTATTTTTTTATAAAGATCAGAGAAGTTTCAGCCACGTGTATTAATGTTAAATCTCATTCCATTATTATTTCATATGAAATGAGAAAATCAGTGCAGTGTCTCTATCACAGAATGGCTATCACAGAGTCACAGAATGGCTAAAGTTGGAAGGAACCTCTGAAGGTCATCCAATCCAACCCACCTGCTCAAGCAGGGACACCCAGAACAGGCTGTCCAAAATCATGTCGGAGTGGCTTTTGAAGATCTTCAAGGATAGGTGTCCACCATTTCTCCCAATTTTATATTTTCAGCAAACTTGCTGAGGGAACAGTGCCCAATCATGCAGATCACTGATGATGATGCTCAATGTAGTTATTATTACTGGATTCTGAATACAGAATTATTGAGGTTCTGCCTGCAGGAGAAGCAGGATGCAAAAAAACTGTAACAAGTTTTGCTGCACTTGGCAGTTTAATTCACAATTCTTACATGTAAGTGTCACTTCTCACATTAGTGGATCTTCATCTTGAGTTGGGGAAAATTATTCAGCTAATGCCAAAGTTTTCTGAATTGACTTTGGTAATCTGGATTACTGTAAAGTCTGGATAGGATTTGTTTTGATTTTATATTGGCTTTTTATTAAATCCAGAAGCATCTGACTTTCGCTTTCTTATCTTTAATTTTGCTACCTATTCTACTTTGAAAATTCAGAACTTCACTGCAGTCAATTAAGAAAGAAATGGTTGTGATTTTGACATCACTTTCACATATTTTATTGACAAGGATTACATCTGTATTCTAGAACCTATATTCATAAAGGACTACTTCAGTGTTCTTCATAAATGTTATGGAGTTGTAAGAAAACTGCATTGTTGTAAGGATGATGTCAGAAGTCTAGATTTCTATACAGCTGTTCATTTGTTAGTGTTAAAGTAAAGGACTTAAATACAGTTCCTTTGTCTCCGTATACAGTTTGTATGACATGTAAAGAGAGTCATGTATCAAAGCTGAGATGCTCTCTCAGCTTTTGATGTATTTAATGAGAGACAGCCCCAATTACTAATCTTCTAACACCCACAACTGATCTTCACTGCTTTCTGAACTACTTCAACATCTCCTGTCAAAGAAATTCACGATCAAGTTAGAAGAGACAGGGGAAGCCTTTTTTGTGCTCCTTTGCCTTTTCTGTGAAGAGTTAGAGAGATGGTTTTGAAGATTTTAAAACCAGAGATATTTCAAAATTCTCTTTTAAAAACACTAATTTGTGGAGATATTATGGAAAAGAAAGCTAGTATGGAAAGAGAGAAAGACGTACGACAAGCCTCTTCACTACTACTTGTGTTGGGGAAGACCACGTGTCACTGGGGAAATCCTACTAAAATTGTTTTTCCTTTGCAGATCTATAAGAAGAAGTTGAATATGAACAAACAGATTATGTCACTGAGGGACTGGAAGGTTTCTATTATTGAAGAAATCAAGTGTTTATTGCAAGAATTGAAATCCGTGCAGGCAGCATTAGATTTATCAGAATGTCTCCCCCTACCCCTGATTCCTCAGTTACACCCAGATGAAGTTCCAGAAAAAAGATTTGAGTATGACCATGATATCCTACTGAAATTCAAAGAGGAGCAGGCAGCCAAGGCAAAGCTTCAAGAACAATTGGAAGAGTCTCCCTCATCTGTTGCATTTAGGCATAGTTTTAATAAGTCTTCCTATAAGGAAACTGGCTCTTTACAACAGACTGCAAGCTCACACACAATGAAAAGATCGTCGTCTATGGTCACAGAGCAGCAAAAGATTTTTGTAATTGAGAAAGCAGAGCCAACTGAAATAGAACTGGGAATTTTAAAGAAGGAGAAGATAAAAAACCTGTACTTGCAGAAGACCTTAATTAATAAGGTAGGAAAACATTTTTTTTTTTTTTCATTTTGAACAATCTCACTCAGAAATAAAAGCCCTTCCTTCTTTTTCAGAACTGCAGCTACACTGCTTATCAGAACTTCTGGAAAGTGCTATCTAGTGTAAATCAGTATAAACTTGTAACAGCAACCTCTGTTATCACTTGAAAAACAGACCTTAGTTTTGTGAAATTCTGAACTCAGTGGCAAAAAAAAACCAAAAAAAACGGAAAGTAAAATGTAAGATTATTTCAAAAGTGATGAATAGAAAAAGTGAAATATCACTGCAACTTCATGGATTCGTGGATTCAGCTGTTCACAAACATGAGTTGTGTTGACCCTCTGGTTTCAAAAATGGTTTTAAACCTACAAGGGTCACAGGAAAGCTTCCTTAAAATGCACATCTATGTGCAGAAGGCATAGCATGATTAAGTTGACTTGACAGAGAGAAATTTTCCCCTATGCTCCTTTCTGTAGCTTTATATGTTTAGCTCCAATCCTAACACCTTCCCTGTTACTCATTTGCCTCTCTTATGCTCCAGATCAATGCACTGGTAACCAACTTTGATGCTGAACTTCGCTTTCTGCGACATAAGAAACTGCAGCTAGATGTGCAGATGAAATATGCTGACTTGAGCTACATCACTTGGTTTGAAGAGCTGCTTATCCTGAAGAATGCTGAGAAAAATGAGAGCATTCTCCAGGGGCATGTTAACACCCTCCAGAGTGAGCAGGAGGCCATGCAAGTATGTAGATTACGTGTCTTTGCAATTAACAGTACTGATAATGAGTGGCCTAAGCCAGAAGGAAGATGTAAAATAAATGGGAACTTTTCTTTGCTTCCTTTTTGCACTGATCCAGCATCTAGTGTCAAATTTTGGAAAACAAGAAACTCTCAATCATCAACCATGATAGTAGTTTTAAACTTTGAATCATTAATCTTTTCACAATCTTCATGATGTGGAATCAGTGATAAGTCATATTCATTAAGAAATTTCTTCTAAGTTTTGCTTGACTGGAGCGTGGGTTCAGAGTGATAATCAAGTGTAGCATCTCCAGATCTTCATTGATATGTTCTATCTACATTAAAGATAAAAGTTTGTGCCTTTTGACTAAAGAAGGTTTTTTTGTTGTTTAGTCAAAACTGAACAGCTGCCTTGCACAGATGGAGGATAAAAAGTCTGAAATTGTAAAACTTCAAGAATGTGAGAAAGCTCTTTATGCCAGCTTCCAGGCATCCCTTGGAGAAAACAATGAATCTGCCCACTTTTTGACCAAGGTTCTGATGAAAAAATTCAGCTCCATAAATAGAAAAATAGAAACAGGTTAGAGATAATTGTTCCTGTCTTTTGGATTGTTTACACATACTTCCATGCAGTAAAATAAATGTGCCTCAGTCTATCTGGAGCCCTGGGTACTTGCAACACTAAACACAGTTCAAAACACCAAATAGATTAGACCTACCCAAGTTCTGGTTTTGTACCAACCCATATTTTGTGGGAGCCATCCTGAATGATGACGATGGTAATTCAGTCTCTAACATAATTACATTTGGTCTGATCACAGCTCCTAGAATGTACTTGCTATATGTCAATACTGAGGATTGATAATTAGTATGAAGAAGAGGCAAAGCTTTAAATAGCTACTTCCTATGCTGAACCAATTGGAGCTAAGGAAAAATGATTAATCTGCCACATTCATAACATTCTTCTTTAATCTGCCTATTGATTAATGTGAGATCATAGAGCTAATCTGCAATAATCTATTAGTCACAAGACTAAACAAATTATGAAAGGATTTAATTTATCTCAGGTTTTAATCTGTAAAGGCCTAAGCAGTCTAACTGAATTAGAATGCCTTGGCTTTTGCTTTCACCTGGGACATGGTTACCAAAAAGCACAGACAACAGTTATGTTTTTGTGACAGTTTTGTGCTTCTGTGTATTTTGCTTGGTTTTTTAATCTCTATAGTAGAATGGTAAACCTATAAGGTTTAAATTCCAAATACTTAATACACATACAAAGAGGAAAAAATCATAGAAGAAAGTCCCCAAAATATGCCTATGTGTTTTAATGCATTTGGCACTACAAAGTGATCTCTCTCCCACACTTTTTTTTTTTTTTTATTTATTTCTGTGAAGTTATCAAATCAGTGCCATAGTTGAAAGGTGCCTGAATCTGTGTATTACTAAGGTGATCTTGTGTGCATTACTGGGGATGTGTTCACTAGCACATTCACATAATGCACAGCTAGTGGATTTGGGGGCTATCCTACAAGTCTGCAATACTGTCATTTTCTTTCAGATGAAAAAGATGAGAGTGAAGAGGAGAGTGATGAAGAGTCCAGCTTGGAGAGTGATGAAGAAGATTCTGGATCTGAAGAGGAAATCTTTGATATCTCTGTTTGCCCAGAGAGTAGCTAAGCTGTCATTTCCTTGGGTTGACTACTTGTTCAGCTTTAGAGCAGTGCTGTGTTTTTAAAAAGGAATTTTTTCATTATTCTCTTCACATTAATGCAAAAGAGGGCCAGAATGTGTGCAGTCCTGGCTGCAGCACTTCTCCCCAGGAAATCTCAGAGAAAATAAGGAAAATGCTGATGGTATAGGGTACCATAATTTAAAAGTTTGGAAAAATAAATCTTAGCTAAGTGCTAAGAATTAATTATTTTGTGTGAAGAACCATTTGCCGTTTCACAGCTGCTTTCTGGGGAGAAGAGGCTTCTCATAGGAGTAGAGCTGGAATGAGGCTGTAGTTGCTCTCTGGAAACCTGCTGCCAAGCCTAGCTGGATCCCTGTTCGGGGAAGTTATGTGGGGACCCTACTGCAGTGTTGAATGAAGCTCTTTGTTACCACCTTGTGGTTTTATGTAGGAATTGCGTGTTGCTAGGCTTCTCTCTATTTGAAAAAGTAATAGCATTACTTTGCAAAATTCTCTTGACTCATTCATTCATACAGGAAAGAGAAGCAATCTCTTTTTTTATTTTTTAAGATCTTTGAGTGACATATTAGTGACCACTTAACAGCACTGCTTTATTTTCAGTTCAAATTTACCAGCAAGTTAACACATCTTACTTTTTTTTTTAAATAGAATTTTTATTAACTCCTTGCCCATCTCTTTTCAATGCATTATTGGAAGTACAGAACTTTTACTTTTTATTGAAAAAATCCAAATTACTCATTTAATGGGGAAATGACATGTTGCATTAACCTCTTCATATTTGTGTCTTTAAGTGTAATTCTTAGCCTTTATCAGACTTTTTTATTAGGAACTGATTAGTGTTTTGTGTTGACAGTGCTGAATTGACTGGTATGACAGGCACCACTGCACCAGCTAGAACTTTGCAGGTCCTATGAACCACAGCTTTCTTTACAAGTAGATCTAAATCCCCACAAGAAGATCACCACAGAAAGTCCATCATTTATAGTTAAAGATGCTAAGGATAAATATCTACATGTTCACATAACTAAAGATTGTACTCTAAAATGTTAATTACTGGGACTAACTGCACTACAAAAGCCAACTTTTGCTTTAATGCTGGCTTTCGTGTGTTAAGTTTTACTTCTGAAAACAAAATGTCTTGACTGAATATAAAGAAAAAAGATCCATCCAAGACATTGGCCCCTTCACAGAGGAACTTGGTCCACAGGGCTTTTGTTTGAAAAAGCCCTAAGGAACCAAGGGCATTATAGAGAATGCTGGGCAACCTGCACTGTCAGGGAAACTACTTACTCAAGCTTGAATTTTACTGTTATAACAAAACTAAGCTATCTTCTGCTCCTTTCCTTCTCAGACTGTGATAAGGCACTCTTTCAAAACACCATCCAGCTCCGGGAAAAGCGGTTAGACATTAAGGAAGCTTTAATAAGGGAGAAGAAAGTTGCTGCTAAACTCAGAAAGGAATATGATGTCTTATTCGAAAAGGTATTGTAGTGTTTTGTTCTCAGCAAGCATCAGCTGGCTCCAGTACAATGAAAATGTGCTATTGATTTTGGCTCAGACATAAAAACATAGTCTGAACCTTTTAAGAGGCCTCTGTTTGGGGAGATATCTCCATGCTAGCACAGGCAAGAGGCAGCTCACTATGGGTCGCCTGTCCTCCTGAAGAAGGCAAATCAAGTTCATCTTAACTGCTAGGGGACTGGACCTAAGTTTTAGATTCCTCACCTAACAGAAGCCAGGCTCTGTGATTCAGGTGGCATATCTGGTGTAGCCTGGCCCCCCCTGTGTATATGTGATGGGGATGGAGAATATAAAGGGTCATCCTAACTCAAATGCTTGCTAGAATACATGCGTAAAAACGCTCCATTTCTAAGTTTCTTTTGCTTTTAGTTATTTTCTTCTGCTCTTTGTCATAGTAATTATTGAATAAACTCACTTGGTGCGAGTTTTCCTTTCAGCTTTTATGAGGTCCTGCATTCGTCAAGACATTTGATTTATATTAAATCAAAAATATCTTAATTTAAAGGGCTTTGTGGGATAGACAAGGAGTTCTGCCAAAATGCCATTATGCAAGGCTTGCTTTTATTGTGTCTCAAAAATGTCCCATCAAATAAGCTTAACTTACAGCGCTTTTTTGTTTTGCTTTTAAAGGCTTTCCTACGTGCCAGCTGCCACATATTCACCCTGGGGTCTGACATTTGATTCTGAATTGTTTCTCATGCAGAATCACATTTCCAGGCATAAAACAATAAAAAATATCTTGCAGACACTGTTGATCTAGAAGTGTTTTGTATGTACATTAAACAAAACGTCTGTCTCAATACATAAGTAGCTTCACAAGTAAGAAGATATTTATGAAGATACCTGTGTAAATTATTCGTCACAGAATTCTGTTTGAATACATAGATGAGCCTCATGTTAACCTATGAAACTCATCTACCATAATCTGAACAAAAAAAGAACATTTTTTTCCATGCTTCTTTTCCTTCAGGTCAAGAACTTTAAGATAGAACCCTGTTGTCTGCATATTTGAATACTATAGGATTTTTGTTTGTCCACGATTTATCTTTCTGCAGGCAAAATCAATAGAATACAGTCTGAACACAGCAGAGAAGGAACTGGACATCTTTCAGTGGGAAAAGCAGCAGAAGCTGAATGACTTATATGTAGTTGTGCCTTTGAAACTCCATCAGGTAATTCAAGATTTTGTGTGTTTATCAGTTTTACCTTTGGCAGGTGCAAATGGCCTATGTATATCTAAACGGTGGTGTCACTGGCTTTTGAGGCCTTTGATTTCCTGATCCACTATTGTCTCTTGGAATGACAATGCCATTAATTGAACTTCATGTTTCCTCTGGGTTTGTTTTTGCTCATGTAAGGACAGGTAGAGTCAGTACACTGATTAAATGTGTGTAGCTTTCAAGTGTTTTACAGGTTTGGAATGGAATATTCCTTCAGGTCTATGCCTACTAATAATCTCTTGAGAAAAACAACAACAACAACAAAAATAACAACCAACACAATAGAAACAAGCAAACAAAAAACCAACTATTGAAAGTAATGGGAGTTTTGCCCAATTCAAAAATGCTGGATTGCATGCAATGCATTCATCTATGCAGCTGTTATCCCAGGGATGATAAACAGAAAATGAAGGGAAAACTCCAGACAATGCTTTAATTTCCCCTGGGTTGAATCTTGTCCTCAGAGAGATAGGCCTCTGCCTGTTGTGACTTGTACGCTTCTGAGGCAAGCTCAGCATCTCTATCTTTGTTTTATCTACTCTCATTAAAATGTTCCTAAAAAAGACAGAAGAGTCCCAGACTCTCAACAGGAGTCCCCCACTCCATTTTTGTTCTCAGTATTATAGAAGAGTAAACAGCTTCATACATAGGAAGCCCTCATAGCTCTAAGTAGTCTTTGAGCTCTGCTGTGTGATAGTGATTCCCTGGCCCCAAACATGAGAGTTGTGCCCATGCTATTTCCTCATTCATTAGTTTACAAACTCTCACACATTTTTTATCCAGAACTGTCAACAGCACCCTAAACAACTCAAGTCAGCCCTGCTTATGGCTTTTTCTGGCAGGTGGAGTACTTCTTTAATGGGGAGATACCCAGGGACTTCTCCCAGGCTCTGGTATTTACCAACCAGACCCTAGAGTATCTGCAGAAGAGAATTGTGGACTTACATCATGAAAAGCTAATGCAGAGAAAGATTTATAAGAAGGCCCAGAAGCAACATAAGCAGCTTGTCCGGGACAAAAAGGAGATGGAGATGACTATTCAACGTGAGTAACAGACTTCACACAGCACAGGTTTCTTGTTTTTCACTGGCTGTGACTAAGTCAGCAGATCTGTCTTTATGCTCACCCAAATGTCACAGCTGGTTACTGCAGAAAAAGTGTATCAAGTGGACTGTTTGGGTGAAGTACTGGTAGTTCTCCAGCACTGTAAAATCATTAAGCTGTGATATGTCAGCTTTAAAAGCATTTTCTTCCTCGTGTAACATAAGAAGAATTAAAAACCTCTATATTCAAAACATATACAATCCCAAGAACCAGACCCAGATATATTGAGGTGTCTACAACCTCTGAACCTTCTCCGCCAGCCCCGCTGAGGCTTTGGTGTGGGGATGGCTCACTAGGATTAGCTGAATGTGGCTTAGTGATAGCTCAGGTGTGGTCACAGGCAAGAACAAATGGCAGTATTCAGTTGTGAGCTCTATGTGAATTCATTTTAATTATTTATTATGGATCATATATGACAAAGCTCAGGCAAAAAGTTGGGGATATGGAACAAATTCTTATTAACCCATGAAAAGCAGTTCTGCCACTTGTGCCATGCCTCTCCTTTTAGATCTGGAAGAGAAATGCAATCAGCTGATGATGCTGAAGTTTGGTCGTGTGGTTGATTTTGAAGCAGTTCAAGCACGCTCTGTTAACATACGCTTGGAAGAGCTGGAATTGCAAATAATAGAGAAAGAATATGAGCACTCCCAGGAAATCAAAGAGTGTATGGTAAGGTACAAGAATGGGAGAAGGATGTATGTGTGTTCTATTAAGTCTTCATTTGCCTGGGGCTGAATAGCTACACTAAAGCTTTGTAAACATACTCATTTTTGTTTGTTTTTTTCACCTGTCACCAACAGGTGTCACCAAAATGTCCAACTTCCATGTCCCATCATGACTCCTACCTTTGCTCTGCTGCCGCTGCACATCTTATTTTCTTATGGAGGCAGCTGATTACATCTTTATTTTTAAACTGGCCTCCAGTGCATTTTTCTGTTTCAGTCCCTATGTGAGGTTGTCAGATTTCAGCTGGCGGTCAGTATCTATTGCCTGCTTCCATCATATTTGTTGATGAATTATTTGAGTACAGTGCACCTCTGGCTGATGCCTGGGACACTAGACTGTGCAGCATGAAAAGTGCATGCCTTCCTGTGATACCTAAGGCTCGGCTGCTATAGTGCAGGCAAGCTGTCCTTACAGAATGCTGTTCTTTCCTGACACTTTAAAAATATGTAGACAGAAAAATTAGAAAGCAAGAGTATCCCAGAAGAGCCAAAAAATATCTCTATGAGTGAGTATCATGCCTGATTTTAATTTGACTAATATTTCACCTCTACCCCTCCTAATAGGTTTTGTGATTTCTACTTCTTCCTGTTAATGTCAGTTGTCAACATGCTTTGGGCTTACTTTTTGCTGTGAGAAATGCTCTGCTCCTTAGAAAAGTTAGTCTGGTATCCTTCAACACATACATCAAGCATACATTTGGATATGTTGCAAGGTTTGCATAATGAACTCCAGAAAGTAGGTTTGTTTTGTAAGGAACTGTGCTGCCCACTCCCATGCATGTTTGCACAGCATAATACCTCATGAAAGGAGAATGTTCAGATCTGCAGTTCTTTGCTCTCCTGATTGTCTTGTGTTTGTAGCTATGCAAAGAACCCATGTCTTCCTCCTCGATTTGGGTAAGAAAACTGCATTTCAAATTGGAAACTCATAGCCTTAGCCTCCTCTGATTTGTCATCTGTGCAGGCTTGTGGCAGGGGTAGGTGCCAGTTTCATACCTTATACACAAATGGATTACTATGTGCCTAAGAGTCTTCCCTTTCCCATACTAACTGCTTTGCCAAAATGCTTATTTTCAATACTAAGAACAAAAAGCAAGCAAACAAACAAACAAACAAACAAACAAACAAAAACCCAAAAAAACCAACAACAAAACAGATTGTATGAAAGGTATCATAGGATCACTTATATGCAGGATCAGTTTGTTGTTTCCCTCTCTTCTATGATGCATATTCAGCCTAGCCCTTGTTCCCTATTTCATCCTTCTTCTCCTCACTCATCCTCGTTGAACTTTTTATTTCTTTCTAGAAAAGAATCTCAGACTTACAACAGAAGCTAATGATGCTGACAAAAGAAAACACCATAAAGGTGAGGCAGCTGAACCAGTTCTGCCTTGAAAAGCAGCAGCTTGAAACTAAGTTGGATTCACTGAAGGATGATCTGGTAAATTTCCTAGCTACTGTACTACATGCAGGTTTGGGACTGTTTGAAAGCTGAAAGGGGCTCATCCAGTCCTCACCATCTCCCTGGTGAAAAATCCTGCTGTGCAATCAGTCATTCAGGCTGATATTGCATAGGGGCAAAGGCTGAATGGCTGCTCCAGGTCTTCTCCAGAGAGGAAGATGGATGAACTGATCCTGAAGTAGGCCACACTTTTAACTTCTCTGTTAATTTCTTGGCTGCTTTCTAATACTGAAGCAAAGTCATTTTATTTCTAATTAGAAAATGTTTTGCAGAAAGTCAAAATTATTCCTTTGATACATGGAAACAGACAAATGAGTTGTTTTCTTTCTCTCTATTAGGGAATGAAGCAGCCATTGTTAACAGACTGAGCCAAAGATAAAGGCCTATTACTCTGTCTTCCAAGTAGTTCTGACTGAGGAATGGAGCAGTCGCTGTCCCACTTCTTGGAATGCTTCACTTTCCCAAATGAAATAAACTCCACTGTTAATTCTTGCATTTTTCTTATAGGTGTAATTTTTTTCTCTCCTTACAGGGAGTAGAATTTCAGGGCCCCCGAACTGCTGATATGAAAGAGAAGGCGAGGATGGAGTCACAGCTGAAATGTTTGGCTCATGACGAAGCCATCCTAAGAGAAGAAATCAATCTTCTAAGCAGAAAAGATGGGCATTTAAATGAACAACTCAGTCTCTTAACCAGGAACAATCAGTTTCTACAACCTTCATCACCACAGGACTTGGAGGCACCAGATGAAATATTCCCTGTTCTTAAACCATGAAAGGTAACTAGCAGTTCAAGTGTCCCTTAAAAGCAGACACTGAACTATGGCAGTAATAATACTTGTAAGTGTGAAATATATAGTTTTGGTTATACAGGGGTTTCATTGTAAAGGATTAAATTTGTTTCCTTTATCCAAAAGTGGCTGTAGTGGTGGGTAGGGAATTAAATGTGCAATTGCAACCAGTAAATGATGTTGTTGTCAGTCCATTGCAGAGCTTTGCACAAAAGAGATGCTCTCTGTATGTATGTGCACACACCTGTTATTAGCTCTCAGTACAAAATGGCTTTTGAAGGCTGGAAATGAGAATGTTTCACATGGCCAACTGTATCTATAGCATCTAGGTTCTCAGTAGTTGGTACAGGAGGTCTGTCTTAAAGGTGCGTCTTGTTACTTGTTGAACATTCCCACTGCAATAGCAGTTGTCTCCTAACTGAGTTAGGAATATTGTAGAAAGAGATGGGAAGCACTGTGTTTGGGGAAAGCAAGGAGACCTTTTTCCTCAGGGCCTATAATGCTAGAAAGGTATGGCACCAGGGAGAGTCTTGACCCTGCTCTGTGGAGGTGGGAAACTGAACTCCAGTGCAGGATGCACCATTTATTTGGAACAAGAAAACTATAGCAAATGTGAAGTCAGTCTGTAATTTCACTGACTTGCATGCACTAGAGAGTAGAGCTAGTCTTTGTTTTATGGTTTTAACCTTTCTAATTTTTCCTCTTGCATTTGGGATGTTGACAGTGAGTGATCATAGATAGTGCTTACTTTGTCTCACGTGAAGTTTCTTTAACCTTCGAGTGGAGGGGTTCTGATGCAATGTTCTTCCATTGCAAAGTTTCCAACAGCACACAGAGCTTTGGGGTTGGCTGCTCTTTCTTAATTAAAAAGCTCAAACAACCTGCAGCTGGTCTTGCTTCTTCTGCCCTCTCCCTCCCTGGTCATTGCTGTCTGGCACACCTTCAGCCAGGATCCAGCTGTGTCCCAGCGAGGCACAAAAACTGCTACTGTTGGCCCCATTACAGGCAAACGAATGGTATTTGTGCTGCCCGTCTTTTCAGTGACTCACTGTGAAGGTGCCGACTGGGGGCAGATATTTGGGTGTCCTTCCAAAATCTCATATAGCTATCCTTAGACGTAAATGAAAATTTTCCCTGGCTCTGCTCCCCATGAGAGGTTTTATATCACTTAGTTGGCATAGATAGCAGCCAGCCCTCTTCTCCTCAGCTCAGCATTGAAAAGTTTCACATAGATTAGAGGAAAACTGTAACTGCAGGAAAGTGTCAACTTCCCTCAAGTGTCAACTTCCCTCAGGAGTCCTTTTTGCCATGTTTCCGCAAGGAAAAAGAACGTAGATTCATTCTGTGGAATGTTTTAGTACAACCAGCCACAGAAAACACGTAAGCCTTTATTTTAGTTGTTAAAGCATGGGTTTGTCTTTACAGATATGCAGCTGCAGATGGCGTCTATGTGAAAGTTTGTTTACGTTGATTAAGCAGAGTGCATAACTCCAGTCCACTCACAGGAGTGCGTTCTTGGGACATGCCTTCCTGTGGGCAAGGAGAAGCCCTCACTGCAGGAGGCTGATTGATCTTGGTGGTGGCAGCTTCATTTGGACCCATGTCTTGCAATATCCCTTGTGCTGCTGTTTCTATCTTGTGCTCTGATGAACAGCCCAGTGCCACAGGTAGCTGCTGCTTTGTTTCTTGGGCCCTCCTGTTGCCTTGCTGAAGATGCCTTCTGTCTCCATAGCATTATAAAAGGCACATATACATCTATATACAAGTGCATAAATATATAAATAGAGGTGTTATACAAAAATAAATACCCATTCTTTTTTTCTCTTTAGAATAAGTCTTTTGCAATAGACAGCTTAGCCCCTAACTGATAGGAGAGTGAGTCTCTAAGGGCCTCAGCGATAGTGAGCTGCTGTTCAGATGTCCTGGTAGGTCCTGACTCAAAGATGTGAGCACTGGAGCCTGGGGATGGAGGTCTCCTCTGGACTGGCAGCAGTCTAGTCTTTCTACTTCTTCCACTGGCACTAGGCCTAGGCAGAAAGGGCTTCCTGAAAGGCAGAGGAGCGAGAGAATTAAAATGTGTACAGAAATGAGAGATACTATGATAGCTTTCTAGTCAGCACTCCACTTTATGAGGATAGATAGTCTGATCAAGGACCAAGAACTGCATTCTAAAAGTCCTGGCTATAGGGGAGTTTACTCCTATGCTCATATGCAATGTGTCTGATCCATCCCACAGGAGGGATGGATCAATAGATCGTATCCTAGCAGGATGGATTCACACAATTTTTCAGGGACCTTGGCGTTTGACCAGCCTGGAAGATGTAAGCTGAAGAAGGACTAAGTGATTATTCTCTGCAACTGCAGATGGGTATGCATCCTTCCAGCAGCATATATGCCGTGCTTATGGAGAAATGAAAAATCTGTTGTTTAAAAGTGGCCCAGGCAATTTACAATCCCAACTGCTACTGTGGCCTTGCCATGCTATTCTAAAAGTCAGTCCTTGCACCACAGAACTGAGCACGAACAAAGCCATCAAGCCTCCTCTACAGTGAAGTTTTCCTTCAAAACCAGCCCAAAACAAGGAGATGAAGCAAGCACTGAATTTTCCAGACCACTGACCATGGTGGAACAGTGGATCTCGTCGAGGATCCAAACTAGGACCTCCCACTTTATTGCCTATTGCTGGATGATGCAGGCCAATGAAGTGCTCTTGAAGGTGTGGACAGTCATCTTGTGGCTGGAGAAGTTGGTGAGTGGAATCATCTGGGAGGCTGTACAGGAAAGAGCTGTCTTCTGGTCTTGAATTCGGCAATCTAGGGAGGCAGACAGACAAAGAAAGAAGTTCAGCACTATTCACATATTTCCTCCTTGAAAGGTATGCTTCCTGCAACATTTCAGCCAGCTGCACTGATAAAATGACAAACCATTTCTAAATGAGGAGAAATATGGATATACTTGTGGAGTGGAAATGAGGTGATGCGAACTGGTAACTGTGATTCAAAACCTGGTGAGTGCCACAGAAGCTTGGAGGAGTTATGCCTCCTGGGGAGCATGGGAATAATGACATGGCATCTGAACATGAGACACTAAGTGTCTGCAACTCACCAGATTCTGGACATCTGTTTATCAGCATCCAGCCACAGACATTAGTCTGTCTCATTGTACTTTCCAGTCTACGCTTAAGAGCACAAGGAGAAAATGGGAGAGCCATCTCTAAAGTGAAATCACCTCTCTTTCAAACCATTAGAAGAATGAGATGTGTGAAACGAGTTTAAACCAAAAAGGCTAATGCTGGAGCATAGGTTTGTTTCCCAAGTGAACTGGAACAGACAAGGGCATGTTTGCACAAGCCATTCTAAACATGTATTTCAGCAAGCCCCACAGGATTGACTGTTTCATCCTTCCCCTTGGTAAGCCAGGACCAACCTGGTGGGCTGGTAGTCTCGCTGGGCATTCCCATTTTGCAGCACTCTCGCCTGCAGCAAGGCATTGGTCTCCTCATGTGACTGGAATGAGAGAACGGATCTTAGCAGAGCAATGACGTAAAGCAGCAGTAAGAGATTGGTGCTGATTTCTAGCAGAACCTGAACCACAAGCCACAATGGTGAAGTTCTTACAACAGAAGGTGGAAAGAGCTGGAGCTGTTTCTTTTGTTACAGAGTAGAACGAAGCACTGAAAAACTCAGATTACTTATTGCTGTATCAATGGGTCATGATAACCGATTTATACTCTCTGTTGTGGACTGCATTTATTTTACTGTGTACATACAGAATACTCAATATTGCCAGTCCCTGGGTGCTTTGCTCAGGAGAAACAGAAACTGTTTCCACTAGGAGTAGCCTTTGCTCACTGCCTCCTTCTGCCTGAGAGCTACTGCCCCAGGATGCCACCTCATCACAAGCCACTGGGAGACCTTCCTGCTCATCCAAGGTCTCATGCAACTTCATTGCAACAGGGAAACTTCAAAAAGGAGCCAGTTTTGGCACTTCTATGTGCTGCAAAAAGTGTCAAGCGTGTCTGGAGAAGTCCTCCCACTGCAACCATGGCCGTGGCTCATGTCAAATCAGCTGTTAAATGTGGGTGTGGACATACCTGCTGCATGTCATCTGGACTGTAATCTTGGGTCTTTGAGGTCACATAGTCCACTCCTGCAGAGGGGCAGATGCCGTTCAGATGTGCCCCACTGGCATAGGGCTGCCCATTAACATAGGGATGTCCATTGGCACGAGGAGCAGAAATGCCTCTCAGGGGCACCATTGTGTACTGGCAGGATGACACCAGCAGTCCAGCTCCTGGGAAGCCCATGTCAATGGTTTGCTCTGCAGAAGGAAGAACAAGACTGAGCCAAAAGCAGAGGTAAAGCTGAGCTTCCTGAAGTGAACTACTGAAAATGATAGTGTTAAGATGTCCTAAGGCAGGTGTTTTGGCACACTAAGCATCCTCAGAAATAAACAATACAAAAGGGAAGGCAGTGCCCCTTTCCACCTCTTCTAAGTCCCAGGGTTCCTTCTTAACAAGGTAAACAAGATAAGGGATGAATGTTGGTCTTTTACCTTGATGGGAGGGTTTCATTGGACATTTGGAACCTCTGCCACTCTTTCCCTGCTTCCCAGAATATGCAGGGTTCACGGTTTGGATGTTTGATCCAATTACATCCAGGATCATATCTAACCCACAAGGTTATATCTTGTAAATCAGCCCTCAAGAAAGGATCCTTACTCTGCTTAGACCAGGCTCTCCAAAGGCAAAAGGGGATGAAGGCCACAATGAGGAGTACAATAGAGCCCAGCACGACTCCTACAATCAAGTATGGTAGATCGCTGGAACGGGCCACCATGGCTCCTGTCCCCAGGCCACTGTGTCCACCGCTAAGTGGGGGATGCTGCTGAGGGGCCACTGTTGAGGGTGGAAGACGACCCGGCAGACCAAGAGATTTTCGAGCTGTGAAAGGAAGAGACAGAGAATGAGAAACAGCCATGGCAGGAGGAAGAGCAGCACGCTTAAGAAATATGAGTACTGGTGTGGGTGTATGCACATACTGAGCAACAGCATAACCAAGCCTACCTGCCCTCTTCTGTCCCGTGCCAGAGCTTAGATGACATGCAGTCATGCAGAGATGATTCCTGCCTTGCTGTGCTCTGGACAGCAGCAGGCAGCAGGGACAGAGTGCTAGGCTCCCACATGTGCCCTGAAAAGCTGCTCACCTTTGGTTTCACAGATCATCACGTTGCTGAACTCGCTTTCACCACCTTCATTGAAGCACTGCATCTTGATGTCATATGAGGTCTCTGGCTGCAGGTGGCTGATGGAGTGCCAGTATCTATCTCCTGAGGAGAGAACACATACACAGGGTGCCCTTGGCTTCCTATGTGCAGACAACCCACCTCTGCAGCAGTGCTAGGTGGAAAAAAAAAATCCAGCAGTAGCCTTATGTCTTTGGTACACAGGGCTCCTTCTGGGCACATCCTCTTACAGGAGGAACTAGCAGTTAGGACCAGTGTCCAAATATCTCCTACCTTCTACCACATCCTTCTTGTAGTCACTGTCATTGTCACTGTCTGTGGGGCGGTAGTAGATGTAAAAGCCATGGATGGGAGTGTTATTGTTGCTGGCTGGGATATACTGCAGAGGAAGAGCAGAAATTAGCACAGATGTCTGTGTTGTCAGATCCATACTGTTCTGGATGACGAGCAGTCAGGATAAATGGGATGGAACAGGAAGAAGTCCCAGCAGAGGATCTCTTCCTTGTCTTGCCACTGGTTTTCACAGTAAGTAAATTCCTTCCCAGAGATCACTGATGTTTTTTACACTCTCACATCTTGCTTCTGTCACATAGCAGGCGGGCCATTAATTTGATCCTATCCACCCTATCATTCTATACTCTGCTTCCATGATTTTTCTTCTCTGAAGCATCAGATGGTTTAGGTTGGAAGAGACCTTTAAGATCTTCTAGTTCCAACTCCCCTGCTATAGGCAGGGACACCTCTCTCTAGACCAGGTTGCTCAAAGCCCCATCCAGCCTGGCCTTCACACGTTCTCTGGGCAATCAGTTCTAGTGTCTCACCACCCTCACAGTAAAGAATTTCTTCCTAATATCTACTCTAAATCTATCCTCTTCCAGTTTAAAGCCATTTCTTCTCATCCTGTCGCTAAATGCCCTTATAAAACATCCCTCCCCAGCTTTCCTGTAGGCCCCCTGCAGGTAGTGGCAGGTCCCCCCTGCTCAAGCCCTCAGATCATCTTCATGACCCTGCTCTAGCCCTCCTTTTCCTCAGCAAGTTACTCAGCTGGGCAAGGACAAACACACCATCACCTTGACTTCTAGAAACTTAAAACATCCAGACAAAGTGCATCTATCTTGCTATGAACCAGTGACTGTAGAAGTCACATATTTCTGAAGACAACTCTGCTCCTCCCTCATCTGGGGCCGCACTGCCCCAGCTCCATGTGCTCTTGCAAGCTTTCATCTAGTATTTTATCAGCTAGTGTGTTTAAAATAACATCATTGCCCATCCTGCCCTGGAGCAATTTTGAATCAGATGTAGGGAGAGAAGAGTATGATGCATCCCTCTGAATAAGCTCTAAGCTGTTGAAAATACTTGGATCTGGGCTTGTGAGCCAAAATATCCTGCCCACTCCTAAAAATCCTCAGGGCTGGACTGCTGTACATGATTGCCAGCACTTAGAACTGCCGCTTAGCAAGTGAGAGTGAAGGACACATCTGCTGGAAACTAGTGGGGCAGACAGAAGTGCTAATAGATTCCAGGAATTTGGTCAGAAAAGCAAGCAGCCACCCTACGCATTGCTGAACCATGCTTGTTGGACAAAATGGTCAAGAACCTGAGGTTATCCACTGAAATGCCTCCTGTTTATAATGCTGGATTCAGATTAAAAGGTTTCCTAGGCTCTGACTTCCTGCACTTCTGCACGGCATAAGCTCAGTCCTCAACGCCTGTGACAACTCTAGGATCTCCAATCCATTTGTGCTACGGACAAGCTCCGGTGTGGTAGCCTTGAAGATGTGTGAACTGGGCAAGTAGCACCTACACATTTGCTTCCTGCAGAGATCCTTCTTTCTCCCCCACAAAGCTTACCATCCACTTCAGCATGATGGTGGTCTCATTAATGGCATCTGTGAAGGTGATGTATGGTCCAGCCACAGGGCGCTCATAGACTCGGTTGTTGTGCCCAGACACCACATATGGCCGAGATGCAGCACTGGGCTCACTTTCTCCCAGGATGTTCAGTGCTCGGACACGAAACTTATAGGAAAACCCTTGGAAAGAAATGGGGAATAAAAGAAGTTTCACTAAGACGGCACTGATGTATTTCAAGAGTTCTATTGTCAGCACAGGCCTGGCTGTGGAGGGGGGGCTTTGTCTTCTCCAGAAAGTGAAAAAAACTACAGAGACGTTTTGGTTGAAGTACAAACATATTTCAGCCATGTGATAGACAGAGTCTGCTTTTACTTGTCTCTTCCAGTTCCTGTCTTGTTAGTCTAGAAGTCATGTAGCAGTTATGGAAGGTGGGGTAGATGTCTGGATTCAGAGATGCCTGAAATTTGCGCTTACCCTAAAGCAGATATGGGATATCCTTCCTCTATTGCATTGAAATTAGCTACATAAATCTCAGACAAAAGTTCTAAGCCTAAGCCATTTTAACTGGGACATCCTTTTTCTGCTTTTTAAGTATGGGTAGGTATTTTGCTTTTTAAAGCTATCCCACACAACAATGCCTTTCTTTCTCATGTGAAGTTCAGTGGGAACTGCATGCAAGCCCATCTGTCTTGCCTGTGGCTACAGAAAGAAAAGTCCTATCTAGTAAATTGCAAAAACAAGACACTAATGCCTTTAGTAACTATGTCCCTTAATACAGAAAAGCATGCATGAGCCTCCCTGAAGGAGGTCAAATGTACGTTGGTCTCTGCAGCTGGAGAAATTGGAGAAGAATCTGCAGCATTTCCCCATACACCTAAGGCCGGAGCTGGGGAGGCTTTGTTCTGCTTACACATGCCAGGGCTGAGTGCGACATGACAGATGGTTCACCAACTTACAGGGACTGCACGGCTTTCCTACAGACCCCAGGAAGCAGAGAGGAGAACACTTGCCTACCTTTTTCCAGGTCTGGGATTTCCACAGAGAGGCGAGAGGGAGGAATGTCACTGGTGGCCAGGACCCAGTCTCCTGACTTCTTCTGTTTCTTATATTCCACACGGAAAGACTGGATAGGAAATCCACCATTCCCACGGGGGATCCAGGTCACATACACAGATGTCTCTGATGCCATGGAGATGGTTGGACGATCTGGTGCCTCTGGAGCTGCAAGAGGCATGGGTGGACATCAAGACACTTTTAACATGTCTGGAGGATGCTGTAGCTCAGAGGGATTTGGGTGAAAGATAGCCTACATCACACCCACCCACATGCTCTCTAAGTCCCAAGTGCTCTTCATTAGAGCTGGGACTCCCAGATCCTCACTCCTTTCAGTTTGTGCTCTCCAAATATCTTTTACTGCTGTCTGTATCTCACTCAAGATACAGCTCAAATAAGGTGTGTGCACCCCATCACAGAAGAGACACCAATGAGAAGTGTGGATGCGAGTCTGGAGATAGAATGGGAGGCCTCACTGATGTGGGAGCAGCGAGCAGGGGGAGATTGACACTGGGGACAGAAAAGGGACAGACAGGGGTAGGAGATGAAAACAGGAAGGGCCTTGCCCAGAGCCTTACGGGACAGCCGGCTGTTGTCAGACTGGTTGCTGCTCTGAGTGCTCGTGCCTGGGTCGTCCCTCTGGATTTGCTGTTCTTTGCTGGCAACAATCTCTGGTTTTGGGCGCCGGCCTGTGTAGTATGGAAAGATGGCATCAAGGACACAGTGGTGTGGGTGAGAGTTAATTTTTGCTGTGATGAATAAAGAAAATATTCCTGGTCACAATGCTGATGTAAATAGTCTTTGGACTCAAACAGCCCTGAGGACTCAAAGCAAAGAACTAAAGCAACACAGGCAGATTTGTTATACTGTTGATTTATTTTTGCCCCCACTAATATTTAATTTTCTGAAACTTTTTATTAGTTTTCTGAAAATCTTGTCATTAGATTTCTGCCTGAGCAGGAGGTAAGCAGCTCAACACAGAGCCTGAGAAGTTGTGTGAGCAGCCCTCTCCACAGGGAAGGTTTCTATGAAGGGAATGCCATCTCCCACACTTTCTGGGGACAGGAAAAGCAGCATGGGGACAGGAGGACTGAGCTGAGACTTTTGGAGCATCCTTTTGGTGGCACAGGCAGCTTGGCACTAAGCAGACTGCCAGCAGGGAAGGCTTGGATTTTCTCTTAAGAACAGCTTAGAGAAACACCTGTCAGGAATAAATCCCAAAGGCAGATCCTTTCTCCAGGCAGGGGAAGGATTAAGCGACCTCCTGACATCTCTCCCAGGCCTATTTTCTGTGGTTCTGCAGGTGTCCAACTGAGACACCAAGAGAGGAATGAGGGCACCCCACTGCCTCAGAGCAAAATACCCCAAGACTGTTTTGACCTTTACCAGTCCGGAAGGTCACCATGGCCGTCTGTCCCTCGCCGGCGCAGTTGTGAGCAGCCATCTCCACCTCGTAGAGGCTTCCAGGATCCAGCCTGGTGAGTGTCAGGCGGTGCTGTGAGGCTGGCACATCTTTCACTGCCCAGCTGTCTGAGGCATTGGCCACCTGCTAGGAGAATAACGCAGGCAATGGATAGAATTAAGGCTATGCAGCCTCACCTTGAGTAATTCTTGGCTGAACTACAATGCCCCCTGCAGGGAATGGATGCTGTATGGCTGTGCCCTATGAAAGATGTGGAAACATATTTTGTTTTTCAGTGATGTCCCACCACCCCATACAGAGCAGGAGGGAAGGTGGGATTCTCTGCCTTCTCCCCAGCTGCAAGGATAATATTATTGCAGGCAAACACACAGGATGCTGAGGTGACCCGGTGCCGAAAGCAGCATTAGCAATGCAGGCAACACGACAGAACGGAAATGCCAGGACTCAGCCGTATCATTCATCTTCTCCAGGCGTTTGACACTGACTGATTAATGCCTGCCTCATTTTATTTTTATTCCTGAGCCCACAGAGCTCTGAGGCCAGGGAGGGGAATCCTGAAGACTGCTAAGTATCCAGGAAAGAAAAAGTGAAATTCTTAAGAAACAAGGATAATAACTATATGGCATCTGACTGCTTGTGGGCTGCTGACATTTTAGGGTCAGTGTAGGAGCAGGGAGAAGAGACATCCGTAGATATTTGCAGAGGAAAAACAGACCTTTGCCCAGACAGTTTTAAGCCTCCTGTCAGAAGGTTTTAGTTTCCTCGGCCATTTCTCACACAAAGAGCCTTTTCTTTTGTTGCTGAATTGATTCCATCCCTCTCCACACACATGCTTTTCCAGTCAGAGATGTTTAAACCAGATCATTATATAACTTGATCCTACAGATCTCTTATAGAAAGAGACTCTCTAAACAAGTTTGAGGGTTATTGGGACTAATTCCTTTCCACACAATCCTTCAGCATCTCAAGAAAGAGTCTCCAGCTGAGAATTTGGACTACACTGAAAACATATTACTGCAAACTGCAGTGACCCACGATGACCTCCACTGCCCTACAGCCCCCTCCAGGTGAAGCACTGAAAAACAAGTAAAATATGGACAAACTCCAGCCTGCAAGCCAATATCGCATACAGAATTGCTTGTTACATGATACACCACTGGGGAACAAATCTCTTCTTGGCAGACTACTAGACCCTATGCAGTCTGGTGAGGCTTTTGGCATCTTTTGTTTTTGAAACTTGCCCCATTGTGTTCTTGTGTTGGCATCTTCTGCCTTTGCTTTAAGAGTTATTTAAAGCAATAGCTAGCTGAAACCCTCAGCCTTTGTTTTGTTTAGAAAGAAATCAGCAATGTGGGGCTATTACCACAGCCTCCTGTTATACCAGTCAAACAATTTTGGGAAAAGAGATACATATATCCACATATTATCAAAAATGGTGGCTTGCAGTGGCTGGGAATCCCAAACATACCAGAACTGAAATGTAACTCAAAGCCCATTGCAAAACCAATCTTTCTGCTGCAAGCCATCTGCCTACCCAAAGGAAACACAGGCTTTTTCTCCCATGCTCCCAGTAAAATGACAAGAAGCACTCTATACCTCAGTAGTACAATTTTCACTTTAATGGTGCTTTGCTTTGCTACTTAGAAAATCTGCTAGGTAATAGCTCTGCTCACACCCTGCCTGCTGGGCTGAGAAGCACTGCAGAAGGCAGGAGCCTTCAGACTCAGTGGGGCTCAGCACTGCTCCATACACCATGGCCTGTCACCAGCAAGTGCTTCACAGTGCACTGCTTTTCAGCCTCCAGAATAAAACTATCAGAAAGCGGTCGTTTAGAAGCTTCCCAAAGGAGTTAGCATGGCTATGAGAGCCAGAAAGGCACAAGTGTGTGCACACACACTCCCTTCATTTTAAGGCTGACACACACACCCCTACCATCTTTTCTTGGATTTGCCCCACAGAACCGCAATGCCAGTGAGCAGTGTGTGTCCACGCCCATGTCCCCAGTGCACTGTCCATAGGGCATGCAACAAGGCCACCAGCCAGCTGGAGAACAGCATGGAAGAGAGGTGGAGCAGGGCAAAACAGCAATACCTTGCGATGCTTCACCACATAGTAGAGGATCGGGGCCCTGCTGTCGGGTCGGGGTCTCCACACTAGGTCATAGCTGTCTGTTTTGGATGTCCGGGGAGAACTGAGGATGATGGGGGCCTCGGCTGGAGTCACCAGCTCCTTGCTGGCTGAGCACTGTGGAGACACTGCCAGTGGGGTGGTCACAGGCTTTGGTGGACTACCTTTATCCAGAGGCAGCTTTAAGGCACTGTCCATGGACGGCGGCGTTGGAGGCTGAGCTGAACCCAGCTGGGCATCTTGCCCAGGGTTGAGGGTAGCTCCTGAAAGACAAGACGCTGAGAGTAAATGAGTGGTGCAGGCAGGCTAAATGCGATCCAGGCTGCAATGAAGACAAAGCTAAGAGAAGCCCCCTGAATACCCTTACAAGTCTGGAGCTATTCACCTGCTGCATCACTGATAACTTAGAAGTATCAGGTCCCAGGTGGTGCTGCCTACTGGGCCTCTCCAAAAAGTGTTAGAAACAATTTTTCCTTCTCCTGGTACAAACATGACATGACTCACCAGAGCCTCTCCCAGAACAGGCCTGGGCCACAGAGGGCTTCCTCTGAGAGCCCCTCTGACCCTTGGTAAGCTCAGCATGGTCCAAGGGAGGAGATAGCATCTCCAAAACCATTCACAGTGTAGGATGAAACAGAAGGAAGAGCACAGCAGCTCAAACCTAAGCAGGAGGGTTACACACCAATCTTCTCCTCCTCTCTGTTCTTTTGCTGTTCATTGGCCTCTAGCACTGAATGACCACAAGCTTCAATGGAAGGACTCACCTGGCTGGGCCGTCCTCAGCTGCACCATGGCTTGTGCACTTCCAACCTCATTCTCTGCCATGCACTGGTAAATGCCATCATCTTCAGGCCCCACACTGACCACCCGCAGCGCCCGGCGGGACAGCCGGAGCCGGTGGCTGGCAGAGAGGGGCACGGCGTTGCGCAGCCACATGACTGAAGGCTGGGGGTTCCCTCGCACCTCACAGGTGAACTTGGCACTCTGGCCCCAGGGAATGATCTGCTGGGACAGCTCCATAGTGACCTCTGGGGGCTCTGAGAGGGGAAAAGCACAAATAATGATGACTACTTGACAGGGAGCATGGCACAGTCTTGGCTTTGCACTCTCCTTTCTGGCAGGGATGAGGACAAAGGGATGGATTCTCAACCCTTTCTGCCAGTCCTGCTACCTTTATGGGGTCCCACATGGATCTGGTTTATTACATCAGCACCCACGTAAACCAAAAGGAGAGATGGCCTAAGGCCAGCTTCCCCTCTCAGTCGCATAGTGACAGCAGGCACCTATGAATCCCATTTTTCTTAGCTGAAACAGTACTCTGCAAAGGTTGCACTTGTGCCAACAACACTTTGACACTTGGATGACATGCAATCCACCAAAACATGGGCTTACCCTTCCTAAAGCTTGTAAGAAGGGGATGGATATGTGGTAGAAATACCTAAGGTGTGGTGTTCTTTCTATTTCTCACCCCACAAACAGCTTCCCTACCAAAGTGAAAAGCAAGATTCTCTGATATCTTCCCTATACTAATCTCAAATATGTCTGAGAAAGAGCCAGTCCTCCACTAAAGAGTGTAGGAGCAAACCAAACCCAGTGACACAAAGGACAAGAGATGAGCTTCCCCAGGGAGGGGGAAACTCATGTTGGCAACCTGGAAGGAAGAACCTTTTGCCTTCAAGATAGAATTTATCCCATCTCCTAGAAACTGGAACCACAGGCATGGTGTGACTTACACTGTGGTTTAACCAGAGAGAGGAAAAGTACAGCAGCATTAATATTTTTCCCTGAAAACAGATGAGAAAGTCCCACCCCTCCTGAAACAAGAGCTACAGCTGCACTCACCAAACACCTGCACATTGTAGAAGATGAATGCTGCTCCAGCCTCACCGACCCCATTGTCAGCTGTGCAGCTGTAGGTGCCTGAGTCTTCCTCACTGGTGGGGTCAATCAGAAGGTTGCTGAGCAGGAACCGTGTCTTATTGTACGCTGAGACACTGGAGCCATCTTTGGCCCAGGTGACACGGGGCGGGGGGATCCCACTGGCCACACACTCCAGGATGAGGCTTTGGCCTTTGGTGACGATGATGGTCTGAGCTTCAGGCGGGTAGATTATCCGAGCGGCCTCCGCTGTGGAGCCTGAGAGTAGAGGAGCAAGGAGGTAATAGGAAGGAAGGTGGCAAAGCAGGACAAGAAGGCTGTTCTTTAAAAGATGTGTGCATGCAGCAAGTGGTTTTGCTGACGGACTAAGGTCCTTTACTCATGTATCAACAAGAGTAAGTCCTGAAGAGGTATGGCAATCCTAAGGCTGTACACACAAACCCCGGGAGCAGACCCAGGGCAACTCTCCTGCAAGAAATGGGTTTTCTCAGCAGCTGTTAATGTCAGTTCACACCAAAACACAGCTAAAATAGCACTTTGTACATGCTCCCAGGACTGGAATGGCTAAAATGGTGACATGCAATGAAAGGAGAGCAACGTACGTCTCACACGGAGCCTCTCACTGGAGACTGAAGTTTTCACCTCCTGTGTCACAGGGTTGTAGGCAGCACATTTATAAGTCCCCTCATCCTCTTGGCTAGCATTGACAATCTGAAGGTTCCCAGATGGCATGATAAGGTAATTGTCTGTAGGGAGAGAAGAGGAGATGACTCATGGCTCAAGATGTGGCACCTGGATGAAACAGTGCCCTAACAGAAAAGGTGGACAAGTCAGAAGGAAAAAAAAACAATGGGATAACAGAAACAAAACTGACATAAGCCCTTTCTGTTCACACATCAGGAGGAGATATGATTCAGTTGTGGGAGGAAGAATGCCGCAGGTGAAGCTAGCTTGTAACAAATAATGTACAGTAGATTAGAGCGAAGCTGCAGAATTTAGATCCAAATTTTAAAAATTCCCCCAAGCTCAGAATCATCTTTATCCACGGACTGGGCTGGAAGAATACTTCATGAACATATCGAGACGCTCAATGAAGAGTAATGTAGTTCATCACCTAATTCTACTTCCTTTCCCCAAACTTCCTTCTGCATGCTGGTGTTACACCTGACTCCTCACTCCCAGGCAGCAGGAACACACGAAGCTTTGTCAGAAACCCTCAAAGAGCCTGCGCTCAGATCAGCCAAAAAGAGTAAAACTGAGGCCATGGGGATGCAGTGGGATAGAGCTTTGTGGTGCTCACCTCGGGAGGACTCCAGCCACTCATGCTTCACGCTGTAGCGGACCTGGGCCTTGGGATGGCTTTCGGGCAGGTCACAGGCGATGACAGCCGTATTGCCTTCATCCACCTCAATCACGTGAGGGCCATCAAACTTGAAATCCTTGAGATCTGCAAAGGGAGCAAACAACAGGACATGTCAGCTGGCACAGCACCCCAGTTCATCCTTTCCCCACAGACGTGGGGCTGCTTTGCCGCTGTGCCAGCAGAGGACCGCTCCATCCACAGCAGCCAGGGAAACTGGCCCCATATCAGAGCTGCATTTTTTTTCTTCTCCTTCCTACAAAGCATGTAAATTAAAACACAGCTTTGAGAGAAGCTGCCTGTTCCATGGCTGAGGAACTGGGTGCGAAAAATCCTGGCCTCAAAGTAAAAATGGAGCCAACTTACTGTAGCACTGAGGGGCAGCCAAAAGCCGTCCTTCTACCGCCTCCTACTTCCAGCACAGCTGCCGTTCTGCTACTGAGCAGTCAATGCTTTAATCACCATTTTGAGATGCCTCAAGGGCGTGCAGACACTGGGTGGCAGGAGGCAAAAAGGTGGGATACCCGGGTGATCTTGAGGAAGGGAACCTTCTACACGCTCCTCATAGGCATCACCCCCAGCTCTGCGCATCACCACGACCTCTTCCACCACCTGAAGAGGAGGGCACTCATCCTCAAACCCTGTGCTATGGGGCATGATGAGGCCCCACACTGTCAACAGCTCAGCCATCCCTTCTGACAGTATCCAGGTGCATGGTGCCAGCGCCCATGGGCAGTATGGGGGAGCTGGGGAGCAGAAGGGCTTGTGGAGAGTGAACTCGGTGCAGCCTGCCCTTGGCAGCCAAGCCAGCGAAAAATGTGTTTTTGTTCTCTGTGAAAGAGAGCAGCGCTCCAAGAGAAAGAGACAACGCTGGCTCCGAGCTTCTCCCACCCACAGTCACGGAAAAGTGACATGAAATTTCTCAAGCAGACTTTCTGATTAAAGCAAGATCCTTTATGGGGTTTAAATAAAAACCAGCCCTCTTGGCAGGGTGGCGAGAAAGCCTCCCCGAAGGCGGCGTGGAGGGACTGTCGGGCGGCTGCTTGGGGAGCGAGTGTTCCCGTGCCCGGATTCAAGGGGAGGGGAGCGGGCCGAGCAGAGGAGGGGAGGTTTTGCAATGTCATAAAAATGATTTGCAGTGAACACGCTTCATACTTTTGGAATTTCTTGGCATCGTTCAATTAAAAAAAAAAAAATACTAAAAAGAAGGAATAAGGGTGAACTTCAGAAATGCCATTAATCCTTTAAGACAAGCTGAGGAGGAGAGCCATGTTTCCACTGGGTATTAAAGCCAGATGAAGATTAACTCTTAACTTGTGAAGAGCTGGCGGCAACCCGCTCTCTTCCAGCAAGGAAAGTTGCTGCCGGGGAGGGGAAGGGTGCCGGGTAGTTTCTCCTCTTCGCTTTCCTCCCTGATCAAGGAATAAAATAGCAGGAGCCACAGAAATGGAAAGATGTGGAGAAGAGGCGAGAGCCCAGTGTCTGCCTGCATACATCACACATACTTCTCTGATCAACAAAATATAAACGAGCATCAGGAAAATTAATGTGCGCCTTGGTGGTCTGGATTCGTCACAGCCAAATTAAGATTCTGGAGCCAAGGCATAGGCTCCAGCAACTCTGGCAGGGATCTGCACATGCACACACGTATGCACACACACCAACCCCAGAAAGCAGCCCCACAGCTCTGCCAAGAGCTCCATCCCCATGTGGGGACCCCTGGGGTGGCCTCATGGAGGATGGCTGCAGGGGGGTCCTTTGCATGCTGCCCCCCAGCTGCAGATGCCCCTCAGAGGGGACCAGGACCTGTGGCTCTCCCTGCTTCCCTTGGGCCACTTGCAGAGAGGACGAAGAAAAAGGGCTACAAGGCCAGATAGAAATGTGGAGGGAGAATTAGGCAAAAGCATGAGAGATTTTCCAATATGCAGGCATAAAAGCTTCCTGCCAGACTATTGCCCTGAATTCTTGCTCCCTCACAGGGAATGAGCTAAGCTACTTGCCAGTGAGTTTTGCCTCCAAATAGTCACAGCTCCCAACTAGTTCCCCCTCTGCCACATGCATCATAGCAGGGCTACCTGTCTGGACAGCAGCTTTACCCTGAGGGCTTCATGCAAGCAGGAAAAACTGCTTATCCTTTCCACAGCTGCAAATCCCGGCTGTGCTGGGATAACAGGATTCATTATTATTGTGATTTTCTTCTTGCATGTGGCAAGGAGTGCAAGCAAAGGCCATTTCTTGTCCATCTGTGGCCTGTGAGGAGGCACGAGGAGGGTCAACCCCACAGCTGCCCAGCCGCTGTCATTGAGAGTGAAATCAGCTGAATCCTGAGCAGCAGGATGGGTGAGACGGATCGGATTAAATGAATGGGAGGCCATAAATAACTCTGAGAAGGAGCAGTAGTAAATAGAAAGCAGGTCCTCAAGGTGAAAGTTCTCTCATTGCCCTCTGGGCACATCCATGCTGCCCTCCAGTCTCTGGCATCCTGAAACCCTGCTCTCCCTCAGCTCCCCATCACCCCCAGACATCTCAAAGCCCTTATGCCAGCCCTCCAGAGGCTCACGGAGACCCACCTGTGTTTTCCTTCTCTCACCTCCTCACAACACTTCTGCCCCCAGGGCTGGACCCCCTGAGCCGGCTCAGCAAATGCTTTTCCAACCTGCAAGAGGCCTCCTCCCTACCAGCACCTCTGGGGAGCTGTCATCAGAGAGGCCAAGGCAAAGGAAAATGAATGGGGCCAGTTTCAGCAAGCAGCTGCAAACTCCTCAGGGACCCCCAGCCCGACCCCGTGCAGGGTCACTGCCCATGAGTGCTGCATCTTGGCTTTCCCCACGTGTGAGCCTCCCCATTGCATCCCCAGGGTGCACAAGCATTCCTCTCATCCCTGGCTGCTGGGTCATGCTTTGGGGATACACTTTGGGGAAGCAGGTGCTTCCCTTTGCTTCACCCCAATTATTTTTTTTTTGTTTTAAATGCCATGACTATCCACTGCAGGATAGCTGTTGAGCTGAATGCATGGATTTTTCCACTAATACTGTGAGTTGCTTGGCTTTTACTACCTCTGACTGCCTGCTTTGCCAGCCAAGCACTTCAGCATGCTTTTCCCTGTGAGTCACCCCAGGATCCAAGGAGACCCTGCAGAACTGGGCATGCAGGGCCTGGGACACTCTATGGTACTTCCTCCAAATGAGGAGAAAAAGGAGTGCACAGCCAAAAAGTTGGCCAGAAGATGTTCCTAAACCCCCTGAAATCTAGCAGGACACTTTCTCCCGTGACTTCAGATCTGCTTCCAAAATAAACCTAAGCCATAATCTCGAAAATACATTCTTTCCCTCCTGCTTTCATATTCACATTCCAATTTCACTCTTCTATCTCTGAAAGCAATTTCTGGATGAGGCTGAGACTTTCTGAGGGTGATCTGGAAGAAGCCCGAAGGACCAGTGGCAATGCTAACCTGCCAGGTCTTCCCTCTCCCTGCAGACCTTGGTCTCCCTCAAACCAGCTCACAGCAAGGTCCTATAGGTGAGGTCTGAAGCAGGCCTGACAGCCTGTGGTGCATGTGCTATCACAGCTATCCATCTCAGTCCCACCACAAATCGGTATCCCCTCTTATTTTAACCACTGCAAAGCCACTGATGTGAGCAGTTTCTGTCTCATGGACATAAGCCTGGTTGTCTGAATCCCCTCAGAAGGTTTCTCTCCTACACTTCCAGCCCCATGTCTTTCCTGGGTCTGCCTGCACTCTCTTCACCCATAGATTTCCAAGCCTTCCCCATCCAAGGCTGCCATGGTGCAGGGGACATGGCCCCCTTTTTCCCTAGGAGGACAGGGATCCACAGTGCCTAGCAAAGAGCCCCTCTGGTGCTGTAGGACCTATCTGCTATTCACCAGTGAATATGTTTGATATACCAGACCCAAGGAGGCATATCAAACAGACATGCTTTGCTCGAGAAGACAGAGCTGCAAGTGGTGGGCTGGAGTGAAGAGAAAAAGAGAAAAGGAGAGCAGCCTAAGAATGAAATGATCAGGCTGAGGAGCTGTGCACACTCCGCTCTCCTAAATGCAAACCATGCCCTAGGTAATCCCATCCACCTCTCCCTCCTCTCCTTCCCTCTATCAGGCCACCAGTGCACACAACGCCCTTTCTGCTCTGGAATGTGTTCTCTGAAACTTAATCTCGGTGCAGAGCTCAGGCCAAATCCCCTAACATATTCAGCCCCATGACAATCTCCTCCCACCCCACTTTGGAGCACAGCAACTCTCCTTCACCTCCTCCTCCCACTCAGCCTGGCCTAAACATTTCACTTCTGATTAATGTATCAGTGACAAGCCAATAGCTCTTGGCTTTAAAGCCAAACCAGCCCCTACTTTGCACAAACATCTTCACTTCTGCACTTTCTTATGGCTTAGCCCCAAGCTCCCCCTGTGCCAGGAAGATGAAGCAGTGCTGTCACTGCTAAAGGATGGAGGTCTCTGTAGCACAGACCTGCTCCACCAAACACTGCACAGGACTCAGAGAGGACCAGCCTTCAAGTGCCCAAACAAGGGTGGCTCACATGGAGCCTCCCCAGGGAGCAGTGGTGAGGATCACGTCAGAAATCCTGAAGCTCAGAAAGGAGGTGGCTCACAGTGACCAGGCCTCTGCAACCTTGCAGGGAGAGAAAAAAGCCCTAGGAATGAGAAGCCGGCAGAAGTTAAGAGATGAACAGCAACAGGTGCTTTCTGGAAACCTCAAGAAGTCAGCAACCAGATGGGGCAACATGGCAGTAAGGGAACCAACCACACGTCAGTTAGGTACTTCCATCTCTTTATGGTCATGTAGAAACTGTTGCTATGGGACAGGTGGGCCAATGAATTGCTTTGAAATGAATTGTAATGGAAAAATACTGAATATGTGTGTAAGAATATAAAATCCTTGCTTGGGAAAATAAAGGAAATCTTTGGCACAAGAATTTCGCACAAGAATCCTGTGTTGTGTTGCTAGCATGCGACAGTGGGCAGCCTACTATGCAGAAGGACTGCATAGGTTATGGCTGGGCCATGGCACGACAGCCAGTCCATGACCTAAAGTGCAAAGAAATGGCCTGTAAAGTGAAAGAAGCCCTCCCTGCATGACAGAGTGAACAAGTGAACTTAGATGAATCTCTCCAGATGGGTGAGTGGAGGCCTGAATAATGCACAGGATAGCAGTGTTACTCACTAGCCAAGGTGACCACTGCGGGGACACTGGCAATGACTCCTTCGGGCACACGAGCAATGCACTGATATCGCCCCACAGTATGGTTGTTGAGAGCTGTGATAATGAGTTTTCCTTGCTCAATGTGGATCCCCAGCACCTCGTCTGATCCATCCAGCTCCTTTCCATTCAGTCTCCAGGTAAGGTTCACTCCTGGGGGGTCCACGACACACCCCAGGCTGACTGGGCCCCCAGGCTTCTGGACAGTGGAGGCAGGCTGCACAGTAACTTGCAGAGATTCACCTGCACAGAGAAAAAGAAAGGGAAAGGAGAAAGTCCCATGAGTCTCAGCAAAAGAAAAGATAGAGGGAAAAAGTTGCAAAACTGCTGTACACCATCATTTCTATTTGTGCCTCATGCTCCCCTTGGCACCACACACACACACCCTAGTCCTTGGAAACGTACGTCAGCACCATTTCTTCTTGGCACCACCAAGCAGTGATGTCCAGCTCCACCTGTAACCTCTTCTCCTAATGAGTGCCATCCTGCCAGGGATGTTCACCCAATTCAGAATGTAATTGGACATTGCAGCATATCCCATATGCACATGGGAGAAGCCAAGCTTCTTCAGAAAGAAATGAGATCTTGGAAGCTCAGTTTGCCTCAAGACAAAGCATAAACAAAATGGAACAAATAGATAAAACAGAGACTCACTCAGTTTGGCAAAGCAGCTCGTGGCTGCGAGGAGGAGGCAAAGGATGGCGGACATGGGTCTCTTCTTTCCAAGTGTCATTGTCATCCCATGCAGTGTCTCCTGGGGCAGAGGTGCCCAGAGAAGGGTCCCATAAGCTGCCTCAGGGGATGTGGGAGAGGTGTAGCAGCGGCTTCCTGCAGATGACAAGAGAGACAGTGGTATGAAACTCTCAGATTTCCCTCTGTTTTCTAGCCCTGACTGGCTTCTTTTTCAGTACTCCTAAGATTCCAGATATTCACCAAGCCCATGGCCTGAGCAGGCTGCAGACACTGATGCAAGGTGGCCCACACTAATTTAGAATCACACAGAGGGTAGTGTCACACTGGAACAGGTTGCCCAAGGAGGCTGTGGATGCCCCATCCCTGGAGGCATTCAAGGCCAGGCTGGATGTGGCTCTGGGCAGCCTGGTCTGGTGGTTGGTGACCCTGCACATAGCAGGGGGGTTGAAACTAGATGATCATTGTGGTCCTTTTCAACCGAGGCCATTCTATGATTCTATAATCACACACTTTTATTCTAAACTAAGAAATCCAATATATAGAAAGATTTCAGATTAACTAGTTGGTCTGAAAAACACACAGCCTATTTTGAGTTTAACAACCCCGTCTGGAACAAGCACTAGATTCATATCTGAAGGCAACAACAATCTTCAAAACGTGAAGCCCAAAGCCACCCATCACAGCTTAGATTGCTGAGAGGAGTTGCACATTGCAGGAGCTGTTAAGGAGAGAGTGCCGCGAATGAATGCCAAAGCAGACTAGGGAGATTAAGAACCTAAGTGGTGCACTCACACACACCTTAGATGCCATACTGAAGTTATTTTCAATTAAAGGCTAAAGGCTAAAGTTGAGGAGAGATTTCCCCCTATAGACACAGTAAAATGGCAACAGGATTTTGAGCACCCTCCAGCCGTAGCACCAAGATGGTGTCCTGTGTGTCCTAAAAGAGTTACAGAATTGTTCCTGTAGTGTGTCTACATTGGCAGAGGAGATGAGAGACTAGACTGACTACAGCAGCCAGCCCAAGCAGCAACTGTCATATTGCCTACTCCCCCTGCAGACACACAAGCTCTTTAGCTGCAGTCACCATCCTCAAGAGCACCTGCAGAGCAGCGTTTCCTATTCTCACCACAGTCAATGTTTGAGCCATGAGCAGTTTGAGTGCTCCCACAAACTCCTGGTGAGATGCTCAGGGAGTCATTCAAGGTAAGCTCCATTTGCTGGCACACAGCTCCTGCAACTGGGGAGCTCTCACCAAGCCACTTTGCTGGTGGTTCCTAAAGGAAGCAAAGCCAAGCAAACTGGCCTGCAGCTGAAGTTTTGGGATCAGCTGAAGTCATATGGCAGCTACTGTAGCCCACAGCTCAGTTACATGTGGAAATCCACTGTGGGTTACCACCACCACCAAAGCGATAACACAACAATTTCCTTTCCATGTGCCTCAGCTTTCCCAACATCACTCTCCTCCTCCATGGAGGGAAGAAAGCTCAACAATTTGTCTTTGAGGAGTTTCCGCCACTAAACAGCACATGATGTGGTATGAGATCCTTTAGCTGTCATCTTGGAGAGCATCTGAGTCACTCAAGTTCTCCACCTAAAATAGCCACCAAAGAACCCTTAGTTACACCACAGCTGTCTCAGACAAGCTACCACTGACCAGGCCTGACATGAACATGCACTGGTGTGCCACCTTAGCCAAGAAAAAGCTTAAAAACTGGGTTTCTACTTCACTCTACAAGGTATTGTGGAGATTGATAGTCTTCCACCAAACCAGAAGAACCATTTTGGGGTAGACCTTAAGCCTTGCTCCTCAGCACTGGAAGCCTACAATGCAAAGCCAACTCACTTGCCGTATCCGGATGAGCTTGGCAGCAGGATGGAAAAATGTTGGACAGGAAAGAGTTGCTCCTTGGAGTCCATGCTGAGGGTGGGGGAAGGTAAAGAGGTTTCCAACCAGACCTCCCAGCAGCAACGCACTGCTCAGAGCCTCTGGCCAGAGAGAGAAAGCCAAAGGCGTAATGGACCCTTCACAAGCAAGGACCACCCATGCACATGGACGCCATGTCCGAACTGGCTGTCCCCTGTCTGTAGAAAGAAGAAGGGCAATAGGTGGGGAGAAAAAAAAGGGGAGATCACAAAATTTGGCCAAAGCGCCAGGCAGATTAAACAGTATTCAACAGAGGCCGAGGAGAGAAGGTGTGTTGCGACAAGTGTACGGTACCTCCCCAAACCTCCAGGCAGAACATGAGCTCTAAATAGGGACATGTGGCCATTTCTTTCACAGCTGAGTGAAGTACAAAAAGTAAATGGCCGGCATAAAAATAATGAGGAAAATGAATGAAAACATCAATTCCAAAAGGACTATTAGGATCCGGGGCCAGATTTCGAAATTCTCAGCTTCCACAATTGAAGCCAGATTTTCAAAAGCATTCAGTTCTTCACATGCTGAGCTCTCCTGAATAGGCAACCAACTTATTTCGACGCCTAAATGGGAGCTGACCTCTTTTGAAAGCGCTGCCCTTAAGCAGCCTGCAGTAGTGCAGAGCAAGGCACTTTATTAACCGGGCAGCTTGTGAGCTGCCGGCAGCCCTGCGCACGCCGGGAGTGGTGCGGAGCTGAGGTGACCCCCGTCTGCTGGCACTTCTGTGGTCACCCACACCTCCCACCTCTGCTTAACTGCTGCTTGGGAAAAGAAAGGGTTAAAGGCACTGGAAGGGCTTCTCTGGGGAGGGGGGAATTATTTACTTATTTATTTTTAATTCTTTCCTGTCAGGTTAAAATAACAATTTCCTGTCAGGGGAGTGAAGGCTCTAAGTCTCTTTCAGACAGCCCAGTAAATCAAAGGAGGGGCCATTAGGAGAGCAAAATTAACGAGAGCTTTGTCAGATTGGGGGGTGTAAAATCTGTCGGCTTCGCTTCCCGCCCAGCACCGAAGGCCCCAAAGGAGGGAAGGGAAAGGCAGAGGTGAGGCCACGAGGGGGGAGAAAGGCACACGGGGGGACAGAGGGAGGGAAGGCTGGAGAGGAAAAGGGACCTGAATTAGACACAGGCAGCGAGAGAGGTGTCTGCTGATTAGAAACTGAAGGTTTTACTGAGGAAATGCTGCCCACAGCCCTGAGCCCCCTCCTGCTTAACAAGGGCCGGGCCGGCAGCCCTCGTTACAGCCACACCACCCGTGATTTACAAGGCCCCAAATGGAAACCAGGCCCAGCCCGCTGCCCAGCTCCGCGAGGCAGGCAGCGAGGGCCTAGGGAAGGCAGGCAGGGAGAGCACCGACACTGCAGGGGCGAGGGAGGGCTGCAGGGCTGGGGCCAGATGAGGACGTGCGGGTGACACTGGGGGATCACCACAGCTGCTCCCAGCAGCAGGTCAGGCTGGGACAGTGGAACTCCCAGCTCACTGCTCGGGCTTTGGGACTGGTGCTCTTCAGGAGAGGTGCCTTCCACAATACAGCAAACTAATGTTGCTTGTGATCGGTAGGTTTTAATATAAGACAGGGTTTTTTAAGTCGTTCCATGGAGCTTAAAGCACTGAAAAGGAAGATGGAGAAGGAAGGAGAGCCACTGTACCCATTTGCTTCAGAAAAGACAAGACCTAGGAGTGAGCAGAGGAAGCCCATCTAGCGCAGGGGCACACAGTGAAGTAGGGCTGGGACCCCCACACACCGACCGCACCACCTCACGCCACTGTGCTGCACTGCTTCTGTTGTGAGAGGATCTGGGAAAGGAGAGATGTGTGGCAGGAGATGCACTGACTGCTGTGAGGATCCCCTCGGCTATCCCCGCACTGGGCCCCGCGCTAGGCATGCAGGCCAGCCTCGCTGCTCCTCGATGTGCCCTGAAAACGGTTCTGGTTTTGAGAAGGCCAAACTCCCAGAGAGCAGGCGAGCCAAGCCGAGGCCTCTCTTCGCCATCACGCTCCCCCTATGCCCCGACACTTAATTTCCCTCCTCTCCCCCTGCCCCCCCCCCCTCTATTCTGAGTAAATTCAATTTGACAACCCTGCTAATTGGATAAACGCTGCTCCCCGCGCTCCTTTAAGGCAGTCCGCTTTTCTCTGCTCGTTTTCCGAGGGCGATTGTGGCTGTTCTTTAACACGAATTCCATCTGCTTTATTTCTCCTCTGCCCATTCACGGCCCCTCCTGCATATGTATGAGGGGCTGCCCCCCCTCAGCTCCCTCCCCCGGCCCCCCCACCCATCTCCCTGCCCTCTCCCATTGCCCGGGACAATAACCCCCCAAATGCCCCCTTCTCCCACCCCGGCCCCTTTTTTCGCTTTAGATAAACACAGGCAGTGTCAAGTGTGAGGAGTGGGGGGGGGAATGGGGTTCAACTGCCAGTCAAGCCCCGGGCCCTCAATGAAGCCCGGAGGCCCATCCTAATCTGCTGCATGCTTGCCATATGGGAGCTGTGTTGCCCTGGGAAACACTAACAGGCAGAACGGAGCTTAATAGAGTCCATATTCATTGTAATGCAGTGAAATGGCTCGAGGGACTATTGCCCCTTGGGTCTGTTTTCATTCTTCTGCTCCCCCTCTTTCTTCTCTCCCCCTCTCCCTTTTCCTCCCCTCCCCACCCCACACCCCCTTTCCCTTTCTTCCTTTCAAAAAGCCCCTTCCCTGGAGAGCTCTAATCTGGAGAGGCTGGGGGCTCCCGGAGGGACGGCCCGGCCAGGGGGAAGGGGCTGGGGCTGGGGAAAGGCGCGGGCGAAGCAGCTGGCAGGATGCTGCGCTCCCACTCGGGGGGCAGGCGGTGGGCAGCCGGCCCTGCTGGCATGGGCTGCGGCCCCGGTGCCTCCGGCCTGGCTGGCAAAACGTGGCACCAGCAACACAACCCTGGGCGCAGATGGAGCGTGCTGCGCAGCCTCTTCAGAGACAAAGTGCGCCCAGCAAACAGATGTTGTTGCTGTGACATGCTGGCTGTTGTGCCGGGGAAGGCTGCCCTGCAGCAGTGATGGGGCCTCATGGGGTGCCCTGCTGAAACCCACAGCTGAGGCAACTTTATGGTGGGGAACACCATAGAGGAAGCAGGACAGGTGTGACGTGCCAAACCTCAGAAGCTGGAATTTATGGCATCACACCACTCGCCTGTCAGCCCTAGCACCCTATCCACGCCTCAAGACAACAATACCCACTTCAGCACGTCATCACTGCAGCCAGAGACCACTGTCAGGGCAGGCACAGCTGTGGACAGATGCTGCACAAAACAGAGCGAAACTCATTCCATGCTCTAGGTACTTCAAACAACAGGCCAGGATCTCTTCTTTTTTTAGGATGTTTGATGCAATGGATACCAAAATACATGCATCTACACCTTCTCCTTCAGAGAGGCTGGGTAGCATATTTGCCTGCCCATAGACCTCCGCTCAGGCATGCCCTACATGCTCCTGGCTGCACCTCTATACAGACAGCGTTGTACAGAGCGGCCGACATGGATTGCAGGGCTGCAAGAGCAACCCTTAGCAAGACACTGGGTTCCAACCGCCCCCCTCCTCCACCAACCATGGGCAGTGGAGTGCTGCAAGGGACAGCAGTGCCCACCGGGAGCCGTCATCACGCCGGCACAGATGTGCCTGTGGCTAGTTTACACTAGTCAGGGCGCTGCTTTTGTTTTCCCATTCTCATCCTCCCAAACAAAAACAACAAAAACAAAAAACCATCAGAACTCAGAGTCTGAGGTTGAGGCTTTAATTGCTGCTTGGGTTAGGGAGAGGTCAGCGAGGAGCAGGCCTAGCTGAAGCAGGGAAATAACTATGGGGAGAAACCCTGAGAGACACCAAAGGGAAGTAAGGACAGAGGTGGCAGAAAGCACAGGGCAGGAAAACTGAACAGAACTGAGCAAGTCAAGGGCAATCGCTTCGGGAGATCCAGGTAGGGAAACTACGGTGGCTCAGATGACAGCCAGCTGCTTCTTTGTGTTCTTAAACATGAACCTCCTTCCCAAACTCCAAATTTTTTAAAACATTCTTTGTCTAGAAACAATAGAAAAATCTTCACCGTGTCAAATTAGGTACAATAATAGAGTGAAAAAAACAAACAGAACCCCTAAACCAGAAAAGCCCGTGGAAACTGCCAGGGACAAACTGTGAAGCATTCCTTGGGGCAAGTCAAAATGGGAAGATCTCCTGATGGAACAGAGGGAACCCTCAGCGGATTTCCTGGCTTCAGAACCTGCGCCCAGGGCAGAGTGGGGAACGAGGGCACCTATAACAGCTGCAGTGTTAACAGCAAAAAACGGACTGAGCTTATGTGAAACACATGTCGGAACTACCTGCTAAAATACTGCATCCAGAAGGTCATAGCAGGGGATTTGATCTGGCCGCTTCCAAAACCAGTGTGATCTTTGCCATGACTTCAATGGGAGCAGGCCCAGAAATTGCATTAACAAGTGCAAGGCTCGTTTAACACAGTTGACATCAAAATCCAGAAGAGCATACAAAAGAGACAGGACAAAGTACTCGCCAGTACCGTCAATACAAAGTTTAATCCCCAGATGGCTGGCTTTAGAGGCATCCCCATCACCACCATAAAGAAAAACTGCCTTCTCGCTTGCACTCCTTTCAGCAGTGACTTGTTGCTGGGATGCAAAAGAGCACAAGCCCATTTTTCTCAGCCTTTGAAGATTGCATTTAAGAGGGTTGTTGTTTTTTTTTCCCCTCCTTTTTTAAAGTTTGGGAATAAATGGGAGTTTTTACTCTCCATTGCTGTCACTTTAATACTTTTCACTACCAATAACCATGTTGGTAATTGGAGCAGGTCAAAAGCCTCTAGGACCCTCTGCTGGGACACATTTTCCCTGAAAGACATGTCACTACTCCAAAAAACACAAGAGGAAGCTCAAGGCCAGAGAAACAAAAGGACAGAGATGACTGCCTGCAGAAAACACCCTGGCAGTATCAAGTGCTTAGGTGGGGCATAGGGCTGCCCAAGGCCTGCCATGACCCTCCCAAACCTTGCATGATGAGTGTCACCTGCATCAGGGCAGCACTAAATGATGGACTGCCCTGTCCCAGAGAATGAAACTGCCTCACAGCATTTTTTATTTTTATTTTTGTTAAGGTAATATCTACATGCCTTTTGCCCCATGTATCATCCTGGGAATAAACACACCTTTCTGAAAATGATGGAACACTAGGAGACAATGACCCATACACAGGCAGGGCCAGCACATGGTTTCTCTATCTCCAAAACGGGATGCTCCACAACAGAAGGACAACAGCTGGGGCAGGGTGGCTCACCTGCCCAGCTACCAGCATGATGCAGGCTCACTGTAAGCTCCCCATTCTGCATCCTTTTCCTTTCACACTTGCATTGAGAGGGCAGGCACGGCCTCCAAGCCACCTCCCCAGCCCCTTCACACAATGAGCACCAGCAGCAATTCCAGCTGCAAAGTTTGCTTTCCTTGACACACAGTTTACTTTCTCCATTCCCCCGCATCCCGCCCCTGCCACTTACCCCTCACTCCAAAAAGGCGCTCTCAAACAGGCTTAAGCTTTAAACAAATAAGGGTTTGGAAAGCAGCAGCCTGCTCCCGTTTCCCTCCCCACTGCCTCTGCTCTCCCCCCGCCTCCAGCTCGGAGCAAGGGTGCAAGCAGTGCTGGCAAGCGCAGCGCAGGCACAGAAAACAAACACGTGGAGCCGAGCCAGCTGTGAAGTTGGATTTGGCGCACGCTGTTTGCAAAAGAAATAAAAGCACATGGGAGAAGGGGGAAGAGGAAAAGGGGCAGAGCGGAGGGAGCTGGGGGTGCCCCGGCCCCGAGGGAAGACTGTGTCTTACAAAGGCCTGGCAAGCACATGGGTGGGTTTGGATGTAGGGATGTTCTGCTGCAACATGTGAAAAATAAACACGTTGTTACCTCCCGGTGCTTGCAGCCCTCCCCACTCGACCTGAGGCTTTCCTATTCCCCGGGGCTCACGGTGCAAGGGGGCCAGTGCAGGGATCACCAAGCCAACTTCCCCATAGCCTCAGCAGAGATTATGTGTGTTAAGGGCATGCATTCACCCTAATCCTCCTCATCAGCCTTTTTTCCTATCCCTTCTCCACTGTCCCTTTCTGAAAGGGCTGTAGACAAAATATTCCTCCTCTTACACCCCAGCTCCCTGGGGACGCCAGTGGGGGTATTATTCTGCTCTCACCGGTATGATCCAGCCGTGGGAACGGCACTCGCAAGTACTAGGAACAGAGTACCTACATTGCTTTAGGGCAATGCCAGTCCTATGCCAGCTTTTCTCCACCTCTCTCTTCATCAAGTGGAAACTAAACAGAAGCCCATGCCCTTTGCCTGGTTTGGGGTAGAATCTAGCAATTTGACAAGGTCTGCCTGTGGTTTCCACCAAAAGCCATAAGCCTTAGAGAGGCTTATGGCTCTCCAGGAGAGATCCTGAACAGCCCTGGCTCTCAGAAGGTCCCCATGTGCATTTAGAGACAGGCCAGGTTGACCACCCAGCCCTCACAGGCAGGTTTCCATCAGCCTTGTCACCACCTCTGAAGTACAGCAGGGTCTTTCCCCTGTCCAGATCTGCCATGAACACTTGTCCCTCTGCATCGCTCCAATGTGACCCTAAGATACAATACTTTGTTATCACCCCTCCTGCAAACCATATTACTGACACCCTCTCACAGACAAGGAATGTTAACTTACTTTGGAGAAATCTTGCAATTGCTTTTTTGTTCTCAGATTGGAATTACTGGGATGCCAAAATAGCCGTGGATCACTGCAAATAAAACCCTGTTTGAAACTACCCAACCCTTCCCTTTTGGGGACAAATTACATATAGCAAAGAGGGACAGAAACTCATAGTCTCGGAAGTTGACTGTGGAATCACTTCATCTTTTGGACAGAGCATCATCCTACCCTGTATATCAGCTTCCCAGGCTGCAAAAACAGGAACAGCAAACCCCAGCTGGTATGAGTGATACGCAGATGAACAGTACACACCAGATAGCTCTGGATTCTCAGGCAAGAGGTGCTAGACAGGTATGCAGTCTTATGATTTATACTGCTTCCTGGCAGCCCCAGGACTTCTGGATTATTAAGATACAGATGTGAGCATCCTGGGGGTACAGCTTCAGCAAGTTAACCAAGCAGGGAGGGGCAGGCTGATTACAACAAGAGAAGAAAACACAAATTTGCACCACACACAAAATATTGTGGTTAATGGAGACAACAAGCAAGAGATTATTGACAACAAGAGAACGGGATAACTCAGCAGAGTTTGTCAGACTAAACTTTCCGTAATCACAGACTTCAGGGAAATTTTTTGTCAAGCAAACATTCAAACATCCAGCTGCCAAGAACTAAGTAAACAGAGAAGGAGAAACAGCAGAGTCAATGTGCCACCATATGTAAATGCCCCATGACTGGGCACTGCAGCCCACCCAAGCCCATCAGCTGGCACTCCTGAAGCTCTGGGCTGAGCTAGGCAGGAAGACCTACCACCAGGTTACTGAACAAGAAGCAATTCACACCTTCCAAATATCCTCACAGAGCCTGGCAGGTGTGGGTACAGCAGTTTCTGTGGGTTAGTGGATGCTTTCCTGCAGTATGCACATACACATGCTACCACCTGGGTAAGTGAAATGGACCCAACTCCATACTGAAGGGCTCCAGGGTACTGAGTGACACCCAACATCTATTGGTATCACACACCCATTTTCAGTCTCCAAAGCCTGTGGTGGTTGTTACCATGCTTAAGAAGAGCCAGATCCACACAGATCCCAGACCTGAGGCCAGGGGTGCTGGTGGCACCAGTAAGCTGAAGCAAGCTGCGTCTGGGGACGGTGCTGCCACAGTGTCCCTGTGCTGCACTCGAACACACCTGTGATGCTCCCAGGCCTAAGCAGGCAAACCAATAGAGCACCAAGCCATATAGATGGGCCAGCTGCAGGAAACACTGTACTAGGTGTTGCAAGGCTGCACAAAGGCTACAGCCACTCTACATGTTTTTTATTTACGTTGGCAAACACCAAAGGGCGGGAGGAAAGCAAACCTTGAAGAGGCAAAGGAAATTTCTTTAAATCATGCAGAGAGTCAGCAGTATAGCAAGAAAGGGAAACATTGGTCTTCTGCCTCCCACCCAAGAGCTTGCACCTCAGTCAGTGCTTCCCACCCATGGTTCAGGAGACTGCTGAAAGGGACATGTGGATGACTTCAGGGGTCCAGGAAAAGGGATGAAAACATGCAAGTCCAGATTAACTGAGCAGTAAATCGTATATGTGCATCTACTACCTCCATGGGAAAGTATTCAAGAACACATATGTCAAAAAATAAAGCTGAAAACCAGCATGTGCAACCACACATGTGCTTCTTCTGTCTGCCTGCCTCTATTTTCTTCTATCATATTATGACAAGTGAAACCAGGGTGGTTATATATATTCATTTGCTTCAGATCAGACTTCTCTTGGTTGATAAGAAAGAAATGTGCAAGACATTAGGCATGTTCCAAGGGCAGCACTGGCTGCATCACTCTCCTGTTAGTCACTGGCAACCAATGCATACACAGTGGTGCTGCTGTAGCCATCTTTTGGCACATCTGGGGCCAGCTGCATAAGTAAGAGACCAAAAATTTACACACTGCCGCCAAAACTGCTGGGGAGAGGAAGCGTATGGTCTCCAGACCAAAGTTACTGACACCTTTGGAGTTTGAGTTCGTGGTTAAGTTCAGGAGATTCAAAATGGGACTAGGAAAGCAGCTTTTCCCCTAGCCGAGCAAAAGGAGTTTTGAAAGACGGAGGGTCAGGGAGTTTGCTGGTCTCCATCTTGCATGTTTGGTGGCTGTGGATAGTGACTCTGCATGGGACTATACCGAGGATATTTACTTATTTTATGCATATAGCATTGGCCATGGTCTCCAAACCAACAAATTGCTGAGCAGCATAGATCAACTGCTGCAAGTACTTTCAACCATGAAAATACCTTAAAGTAACAAGATCTCTCCATTAACTTTCTCTTCTCTATATTCTCACCCTCAGGTTGCTACTGTAGAGCAGCCTTGGGGCGATTAAATCAGCAGCCTACGCACTGTGCAATATTGGTGGCCCAAGGCAGTCACCAGGAGAGTAGAACATGCCTGAGTAGGCTTTCCATCTGCCATGCCCTCCAGCAACACAAATTTGTTGAACAGGAGGCTCCTTTGGATGGAGGCATCAAGGGACAAGATGCTTCCCAAGCCTCTTACGCATGTCAAGGCTCCCTGATGGGAACAACTGAAGCAGAGTTCAGCAGCATCTCATATCACACCAGGTGTTTCTGGCAGGGCACGAAAATGGCACAGCAGTCCTGTCTCCCCGCGGGGAAAATGCTGATTTTGTTTTTCAAACAGCAACCACACTGGTTCTGGACCCTCGCTGATAAAAAACAGGCAGATTTTTCATCCACTCACTATAGCTTCCAGCAACTGGAACCTCAGGCTGCTGTTAGTACTCAGTCACAACAGTAGACTTTGTCTTGATACTGTCCAGGTCACCTGGGCCACACTGCACAACACAGCCAGATTTTAGGACTATGACTTCAAAGCTTCCCTGCATGACAGAAGGGGAATGATAAAGGGTTAAAGCTGGTGTAACCTCAAAATCACTCTCTGCTTTCCAAAGCAAGAACATCTTTGGCAGGGTCCCCATCTGGGAAATGACATCCCTTCCCCCCCTCACTTCCCCTTCTTCTCCCCCTGAACTCAGAACAAAGCATTGCACTGCCCAACATGTTCCTCAACTGGTTTCATCTTGGTCCAAATGCTGCTTGTGTTTAAACTCTTGCCAAAAAGAAATGCCTTAAAAAATAATATTAAAAAAAAAAAGGCATGTGTGGGGCAGAGAGGGAGGAAGCAGAGAGAGTAGAGGGAAGTCATTAAAATTGAATCTTGCTTAGCTACCAGTGGAGAAGAAAGAAAACAGTGGGGAGAGGAGATTTTTCTCTTGTGATATGTCACATCATCTGGGAACCAAAACCAACGGACCCAGAGGAGACAAGATTTCTCTGCACAATTTTTCACCTGGGCTCAAACCAACTTACTTTGCCTTTCCAGATCATTGCATGCCACCCCATTATCAGAAGAAGCATTTTCTTCCTCAAAATACATTTTTCACTGCTTGCATGGAAGAAAACAGCATCCAGGGCTGATGGAGACCAAATGCTCTTCCCTTCTGCTCATCCTGGGGGCCACACTTCAAGCATTCTGTCCCAGCACGGTACCTCTTATTGCTGCAAGGCCAAACCACCCCCTGAGCCATCATCAGCAGAGGGCTGGAAGACGCAGCACAGCCAGCCTGCCCATGTTAGCCCTTCTGCCTTCTTATTAAACATGGAGGCTTGGCCACGGTAAAGCCATAGGGAATCCTAGAGGAAATACAGCCTGCAGATGGCTTGTGCGTGCTCTGTGGATAAGTTGGATGGGCCAAACGAAGAGCCTCAGACAGACTCTGTCTCCCAAACAGACACCCTCCAGCCAAAAATAAAAAAAATACTCTAAAAAATCACATCAGTTAAAGAAGCATTTAAAAGCAAAAAAAAACGAAACAAAAAACAGTCCAGTTTAGAGAGTCTGCAAACGCTGAACTCAGAGACACGCAGAGGATGTTTTTTGTTCCCTCAAAAGGGAACAAAAGCCCTTGGTTTCCCCTCCTCCTCATTCCCGCGTCTCCCCATCAGGGCTGTCAGAGACAGTTCAAGGCTACCCAGCAGCAGCCAGAAACCAGGCCTTGCTGAAGGAGCCTGGGAGGGAGAGCTGGGGAGCCCCAGCAGCCTGAACTTGTTTCCCCTGGAGGGTGACTAAAGGGGAGCCTCTGTGGCATCCTATATCCCACTGCTTGCTGGTGCTTCCCTCTGGGGTTTGGCTTTCTCCACTGTGACTCTGGCTAGCAGGGCTGCGATGCCCCAGGACTTGCTGACACTACAACTGGCAGCCCACAGCAGGTTGGAGAGGGAGAGAGATTAACTCCCTTTTTGTTAAGTATCTCATTACTGCTATATTTTTAAACACAGCTGGTCCAAAATTTTTTTCAGTGAAGCCATAAATAAATAAATACTTGAAGGAAAATTCCTGTGATCTGAAAACTTCACCTACTGGTCTAGCCTTAGTCAAACGGCATTCTCTCTCTGCTACACTTAAGCCTTATGTACTCCCTTTTTCTTTAAGAATGATATCCAATGAACTGTGTAAGGAAGTTTGAGATTTCACTGCCTTCACTATTAGAGATTTTAACAACCAAGCACCCTCCTGGCCAGCATAGCAATCAGACGCTCGTTCTTGTCCTATCTGTTGAGCTTCCATTTGTCTTGTTAAAGGTGGTACTTTCCCTTAAGACCCAAAGATCCAGACACTGAAAACACATCCTGCAGTCTCATTTGCAAAATACTTCTTTTCCTGCTCCTTGTGAGGGTACTACTTGGTGCCCTGGTCTGTCTTCCTTTTGCAGATCATCCCACCTGTCATCAGCTCTCACTTCTCCATCCTTCTGAAATTGTTTTAGAGAGTAATCTGTTTCTACAGCTGTGGAAAATATTCAAAACCTTCACCTGTCTCGACATCCTGCATAAAATAGTAAGAACTACAACAATACTCACTACCTCTTACTTGCAATCTGTTAAGGAAAGCAAACAGACACCCACTTCTGAGGAAGACCGAGAAAGGAGCCAGTTTCTCTCCTCCAGCCCTTCCCCTGAGTACCAGATGCATATAAAACCCATATAGCAGTGTCTGTGCAAGACTTCTCTGCTACGAAAATAGTAAATAATGTCTTGGGGGTATCTGAAAAAAAAAAAAAAAAAAACAGGCCCGCAGCCTGAGGCTTTGCAAACAGAGCAATGGGAGATCTTGCCCCCAAAAGGCTGCCTTTCCACGGTACATCTCATCTGACCAGCCTGGAGACCATTTAAACCTTGGGAAAGATGGTTTGGAGCTCGGGGCCTCTTCACCCAAATGCTAACCCACTTCGTGCAGTCCAAAAAAGGAAACAAATTCATGATCAAATTGCTTCCAATATTTTTTTCCAAGCTATTGTTATGTGACTGCATTTGGAAGCAAGAGAGAAAAACAAATGCATGACTGTGGTCAGTGCCTGTTCTAGAATAGGGAAAAAAAAACAAAACAAAAAAAACCCAACAAAATCCAATCCTTGTTTTATATGCTTAGTGACTTTTGGAGAAGATTGTACCTAATGAAGAGAGCAGGGAGAAGCAGTGACACACCATAGCCAGTCACTGGACCATGAGGGATTGACCATGGGAGATGCAGAACAGATGGTAGCCTACCATCCTCTTATGAAAGTTACAGTTCAGCACTAGAAATTCTTAAAAGACACAGCAAACCTGGTATGTGCTCAGTTCTTTACTGGGAAAACAAAACAGCAACAGAAAGATCACTTTTTGGGTTTTCCAAAGATCCTTACATTACCTGTCCAGTAAAGGAAAAACAAGGAACATTTGATTACAGAGATTCTTTTAATATAACACTATTAGGTACTCTCCAAAACTACAATAAAAAGACATCCTCTGCCTCAAGGAATGTATCCCTAATTGCTTACAGAGACTGTCAACGCTTTCTTTGAGATGGGAAGTCTGTGACTGTCCCAGAGCACCAAATACCCCTAGAAAAAACTTTCACTGTTCAGTGAAACTGTAGAGCAGCTTAGTCAGTACCTACTCCAATACAATCCCCTCCAAATTATGTTAAATACTGTCAGCTGGCTATGGACCACACAGCCAATATTAGAAGTGGAAAGGAATAAGTACTTTGTCCCATCCCCTGAAGCAACTGGGAAAACTCACCTGCACGCGGGAAATCCAACCTCAGAATCATCAATATCAACCATTTATTAACTTGAGCATCTGCCATACTTTATCCTGGGATGGGTGAAGGAAAGTATTCTGGTATAGTCTCAACTCCAACATGCTTCAGGAGTTAACAGTCTCTCACAAAAGACATAAGCTATATAAGCATAAACTGTAACAATGGGCTAAAAAACAGCTTCCAGAATTCCCTCTACAAGCCTAATAGGGAAACAATGACAATTTTCCCTCTGTGCTTCTCAGCTTCTCACCAGCTGAAGCCTGTCTGTTTTCCAGCCCCCCTCGCTTTGCCGATAACAAACATCTGGTAGGAGCATCTTCCCTCATGTGAGAGGGAAACTGACCCATCGCAGCATCTGGAGCTCGGTACCTCAGAAAAGCCCTGGAGAGCCTCTGCTATAAAACCCACAGGGGAACCTCTGCCTGTTTTATCTATTGACTGCAGAAGTGCTACATGGAAAATAAGGCTTTTTTTTTTTGCAGCCCCAAGTAAGGGCCTCAGTAGTTAAGACCTTCAGAAACAGCACACAAGGAGCCTGTGGTGGAGGCGATCTTCTGAAGTCCACCCCAGCTGTACCTTTCTAAGGATCTTTATTTTAGATTTCCCAGCCCTTCTCTACACCAGCTTTTACTTGTCCATCAACTCAGTAGAAAGCCCTCGAAGCCCAAGGTTGCAGGCTCTCAGATGAGGCTGCCTCACTGCATCTGATTGACATTCCCTGAGCTCTCTCATTCTGCTGGTGGCACTCCCCTTGCAGATGCTGGCACCCTGCTGCATGCTGCAGGCACGTTTGTAGGCCTCACTAAGCTGCCTCCCCAGCCACCTCTGAGGACATGAACCCCTCTGAACCCACTAAATATCACAAGATCAGAAACCTTGGTGGAGATCCATCTCTCTGAACCTCTAAACCCCGATTTGCCTGACAAGGGTGAGCAGTGGAAGCAGAGAGGTGGCTCTACTTTGCAGAGAGGCTGGTTCACCTCCAAAACAACCTGCAGGGAGGCTGCAGCCCTGCCTGCCCGGGCAAGGGCTCCCAGAACCCGCTTCAACATGCCAGAACCCTGCTCGCTCTGGGTCTGCTAGGGCTGGGAGCCTTGCTCCAGCAGCAGGGAGGCACTGCCAGCGGCTCCTCTGTGCCCTCCCCAAAACAAGTAAGGACAGGGGCCTTTGAGATTTCACCCAACAAGTCTATCTCAGCCCTGGCACGGGGACCTCAGGCAGAAGAGGGGAAATTAAAGCCCAAAAATTGGGAATGAGGGAGATGCAAGGGCCCAGCTGCGGCCCTCAAATCCTTTAGGAGGCAGCACGCATGCAGGGAATGGATGCAGGACCCACTGTAATCCTATTCTCCCTCCCCACTGCAGAATTGAGAGGGATATGGATGCTGGAAGAAATTATTTTCACTGAGAATGAAGACAGATAGGTGCCACAACACGTTTTTTCGACACCTTCCCCACCCCCCAGCCTGCCAATCCAGTGTCTGTGGTCTTCACAGTCTCTTCACCGTCCTTCATCCACAAGAAGCAAGCTGGTACCAAAAAACACCAAAGAAAACTTTTTATCTGTGCAGCTGTCTGGCATCTCCCACTACACTCCTGCTTCAAAGGCACGTACTGAGCCACGGAGGAGCCATGAGGGCCCAAATACTGCATCAGTGACTCCCCTGGAATTAAATTACTTTGCTTGGAGAGGGCAGAATGAAACCCACTTGCAAAACAGAGGAGTCCTGCTTCAAACGGGCTCTCCACAGAGCAGGGGAAGGAGTCATCTCCTTCACCCAGCCACAAAGAGCCTTTGGCAATATGATGCCATTAAAACATTTCAAAGCATTCCTCCATGCTAGAAGCCTCGGACTGCAGCTGAGACTTTTGCTCACACACAGCAGGACATAGCCACGAGCAGCCCTCCAAGAGGGTTTGCCCACAGCTCTTCACAAACACACAGGTGCCAGAGGAGAAGAAATATGCATCCCCACCTGCTCCCTAAAACTTAGCACTGCAAGTCAGCCAGGAAAGTGAGGGGGGAAGCAATCCAATCCTCTTTTGAGAGATAGTTCCCCATTTCCCCATCCAGCCAGGCTCTGCTCATGTCCCACGAGCAGTTGGTTAGCATTTGGGCACTCCTGTACATCCTCATCTTGGGTACCAAGAGTCAGTGCCTCCAGAGCATGGTCTCAGGACCCCAAGTAAGAAGGTACACAGCATTTATGTAATTAGATCATTTTGCTTGCAGTGTGCACATTTACTACACTGGCTCTTTGCACTCCTGTTTTTCAAAGCACCATGCCATGGCTGATAACCAGCTGACAGGAGAACTGAAGGCAGAACTGGCTCCTTTCCTTCCCCTTCAGCCATGTTCTACTGCAGCTCTCCATAGCAGCAAGACACTACCAACACCAAGAGCCCAACGTGGGGCTACCAGGAAACATGGGGTCTGCATTAATCTCCAGCCCTGATGTGCTGAGTGACCCCAAGGCACACATGTCCTTTTTCATGCTTTACTTTTACCTCTTGCCCTCCATTTGTCTTGCTGTTTTGAATGAAGATATAGGAACTGTCTCCCACTACAGGCTAGCAGTGTCTAACAGAGCTGAGTGCCAGTCTTGGTTAAACCTTTAGACCACTACTGCAATATGGCAGGGAGGGGAAGAAAGCATGGCAGGTCTTCCTCAAGCCTTCACCCAGAGAGCCAATGTTAAGAAAACTCTACTTATCTTCAGTGCTTAAGCTATGCAAAAACTGGGTTATACTCGAATTTTTGTGGCTGCTGAAATTTTTGCTTGTTTTCTTGGTCACTAGTTTGGGAAATTTTTGTAAAGGTGGTTCTTTGAAGTGGCTTGAAGGTCTGAAGTTATCCCAGGGGTCAGACTGTAGGGCAGAGTGCAAGTGAGGTGATCAGACATCAACACTAAATATGACTTGCCATTTTGCTCTTGACATTGTCTTCTTCATGCCTCTTTCTCCTCTCCAAATCTGCAGTCAAAGGAGTCAAGGAAAACCCAATTGTTTATCTAGCAAGTTCTTTGCTGCCTATTTTAGTGCTTATGTAAAAAGTTGACTCTTGCTTGCATAGAAGTCAGCAGACCTCATGGGGTAATCTGTGGGGCTCCACAGGTTGAATTGTGTATTTCTGTACCAGGCAAATGCAGCTAGCACTCACTGATAGACTGCTGCCTGCCCCACAAGACACAGGGTTGGCTGGTCTTCATCACACAGCTTCATATGTTAGTACTGACCCCTTTTCTCTAGCATCTTTCATCCCACCAAGCTAACGGTTGTAAAGCACAGCCAAACATCAGCTTGAGGCCTCTACTCTCTCTGCCGGCAAGGCAACCATATCTGAAGAACTTTTGAAGTAAAGATTACATTTCCATGTGAGAGTAGGTGTTTGGGAATGATTTGTACAGCTGCTACATTGGTGACAGTGGGACCATCCCACAGATGTGCCAACGGTGACTTTGTATTTAAAAGCAAGAGGAGAGCTGTCGAGTCCCTCAACGCTCACATCTCAGTAAGTATAATTAAGTCATCCCAGGTGCTTTTGAAAAATCCCACCCAGCATGTTTTTGAAAACCTCTCCTTCTACTGTGATTCAAACCCACCTCTTCAAGCTGACAGAGCTCGGGTTTGTTAAACAAGCAGCATTCATTGGGAAAATAAAATAAAAAAATCATATTCCCATCATCTTAGATTCAAGGGGCCCAAAGGAATCACTTGCTGACAGTGCCAGGCTCTGGAGAAGTGGGGCCAGCTCACCCTTTCTACCACCCACGGCTGAGGAACGTGCAGGCAAGCACTGCCATCCTGCCCCAGAGGGGGCTGCTATCCAGCAGAGGGCTGGAGCAGCGAGAAGGCTTCTCCATGTCAGCTGCAGCTTGGGGAGCAACTTGGAACAGAAGGCACTAGATGAAGTAAATTATTATTCGGCATCCAGAACTCCATTGGCTTCCAAATAATTGTCTATTTGTGTGCGTGCATGCACAAGAATCCTCGTTCCATGGTCTCTGCCAGCATATTCCCAGTGCTGTCACTCTTGGGGGACAAGGCCCATACTTGTATTCAATCTTGGCATTGGATCTTGAACACTAAAGTTTCAGATTTTGTTTTAAAAAACATTTTCTCTGGCAACTGGGCTGTTAATGGATTATGTTTTTGCTCTTGCCTCCTCCCCACCTTTAAAACCTTGGCACCGAAGGACTTCTTTGAAGATAAGGCCAAATTTGCAATTTAAGGGGTGGAACTTCATAAAGCTAGACGTGAAAGGATGGAGAGGAGGGGAAAAAAAAAAAAAAAAAACAGGAGGCACTTTTCTCGTTGAGATATACACTGTACAGTACATAAGATTACAATGGCTTCTCTGTACCACTGCTGGCTGGAGTAATAAATTCACTGCAGCTGCAGTGCTGCTACCTACGCTAGACTCCCCAGGGGTCAAGCTCAGAGAGCAGCTTGACACCAAGCCTACCCTCCTGACCAAAACCAGAGCCCACATCCACCCCGCATACATGGATGGATATCCCCCAGAGGTGACCGCAGAGCCTCCTATTGGGCTACCAACACCACAGGAGGTTCTCTGCTGAAACCAACAGTGGTCCTAACCAGACAGCTTTCTCAGCAGCCAGCAAAGCCATGGTGTCTCTGCATCTCTAGCAGATCTACTCTCAGCACCACCAGGAGGCAGGGAAGTGCCACTCACAGGTTCTGCAGGTGGAGAGCTGAGGCAAAGAGCAACTTGCCCCAACGTGGGCAAAAGTTTGCAAGGCAGAGAGCAGAACCCAGCTCTCTTCACCTCCCTACAGCAAAAGCATGGCTAAGCAAGGTGGCAGCTCTACCTAAATGCAGCAGAATAAATCATAGTGACATTGCCAGAGGCATGTGCCTTTTTCACATAAATGCTGTATTCCAGGCCAGTGTATCCACATTTGAGGTTTATTTCTTAAATACTACCTCTGTAGGTTTATATCTGTGTAAGTTTTCTTAATACACTCAACATATTGATCCACAGGGCTCTGCCTAACCTATCCTTTTTCAAAGCTGAAGACATAACACACACTTCACACCCTTTCCCTCTCCACTCCTCTGATTAAAAGAAAACAACAACACAGGAGAGAGGCTCAATGCGCAGTCTTTAGACACACAAGCTTGTTCAGATTCACTGACGTTGCAACCAGTGAGTACCTCCTTGTATTTGGTAGGGCTGTAGGACCATGGCTCTGCATAAGAGTAGGATTTGCTGGCTAATCTTATAGACTGCTGAAGAAAAATGGCATTGCCACCACAGGGCTTGGGACTTACTGTCTATGCCTCAGAAGCTCACAGCAAGTGACTGGTTTCCAAGCCACCATCTGGCTTTCACAGACATATAGAGAGCCCACAGCCCCAGAACCCTGTGATCTCAACAACAGTGGGTTTTCATAGGGGCAACGTGCCGCTGCGTGGTTTGGACTTGGCCCAGCCAGCCTCCAACCCGCTGCATGGACACAAGGTGCAGTCGCACTCCCCACGTCTATAGAGGGGGCTTAGGGGAGGCTTTGGCCACGGGTCAGCAGCTTCCCCAGAGCAGCCAAGCTGAAAGCAAGGGTAAAGTTTGGCTCTCACCTCTGTGCTGGCATGCTGCCCACAGAGAGGGCGAAGAAGCTTGAGCACGTCCCACACGCTCCCTGAAGCACATTTTCCTCCATAGGTCCCACCAGAGCCAAAATAAATTGGCTCTGGCTCTTACTGGAGCACTCTTGCAAGGCAGGAGAGCAGCCCCTCTCAGCACAGAGCCTCACTGCACCAGGTGCTTTGCTAACAGCTCCATCGGGGCCAGCTGAGTCCCTCAGCCCGTTTGGCCTTTTTCGGGACAAAAAGAGGCCATTCAATAAAAGGAGCATGCAGGCTCCTCAAGGCAGTGGTCTGTTCCTTGTTTGTGTACAAAACCCTTCAGAACCATGTGAGTGCTTTGGGCTTTTCCCCCCACAACAACAGCTCTCTGAGCTCCTCAGCCAACTTGCTCCCACTGTACTCACACCACTTTTGCCTCCACTTTCCACCAACACTCCTGCAGCTGTGTTGCTGGAGCCCACGCTCCTACAGAGGGGAGATTTTAAAAACTCTGAAGCGCAAATATGCACACAAAGCAAATTTTAAAAGCTTCCCATCCTGCAAATGCTGCCTCCAGAAATGAAGCTCTGAGCGCTGCGTTCAGCCAACGAAGCAACGGAAACAATGCCGTATGATTCAGGGCCAAGAAGGATGAAACCAAAGAGCAGGAAATAAGAAAAAGACGTTTGCGATGCATTTTGTCATACAGTCACCCAAAACACATTTAGAAAAATGGAAAGTGATCTTCACCAGGACCTGCAACTCCTTTATTTCTTACTCTCTTCAAACTGTCCTTGTGGCCTAGGCACTGTAAAAAGCCACAACCTTTTAAGCTGGGACTGACCACAAGAGCACCAGAGTACACAACAGCAGGTTTCTCCCTCAGGATGTTTTCAGTCTAACCAGAAACAGGAAGTCTGCAGAGGTTTTGCAAGAGAGCTTCTACATTGTGGGATACCCCATCCCAACAGCAGAGTCTGCAGCATAGAGTTTTTGGCCTGGAAGGCAATGGTTTCAACCAAGAGATCTGCAATCTGTGGTCCATAACATGCCAGCAGTAATGCACCGAAACATCCCTGTACATAAAAGAAGTCCAAGGGAATTGCTCCCCACTTTCCCTGGGCATTCAATGTCAGGCATTAGAATGACCAATCTACCATTATTTATGGCCCAAGAAACTTCTGTTAAGCCAGAGCTACACTGGCCTGCTGCTGCTCCAGTTTCTTGTGGGCTGAGTCACTGAGGCTGACTGAGCTGAAGCTCTGCTCTCAGAGACACGAGGGCTGGTGCTGCTGGCTGGCATGATGGTTCCAATGACAGCTCCACTTCAGTTCTCACCCCCAACTGCACCATTTTCTGCAATGGGAGACTGAGGCATGGGGCTACAAAGGAAGCTGTTTAAGCTTGTGCAATGCACATGCATTGGCTGGGGGCAGTCCAAGCAGCTCGACATTCAAACCTGTGCTTCCACCTGAAGAGTGTCCTTCTGCCTCTATTGCTCATCAGCCCAGGCAGAAGAAATAACAGGGATTTGTCACGTAGGGTCTCAGCCTGTGCTTGTGAGGACACACAATTAAGGAAGAAGCCAGGAAGCACTGACAGGTGGATTTGTTGGCATTTTAATCAAGCATAGTCATCCAGTAACAATGAAGAGAAACTATAAAAAAATCAGACCTGCTCTTCACAAAGGAAATGGAAGCATCCCCTCCGATCTCTGGGTAAGATGGGGACCACATAGGCTACTCACTTTCCTGACCCCACCTGCATGCTCTGTGCTGAACAGGAGGCTCCACCGGCTCACAAAGAGCTGTTAGTTTTGAGAACAGAACAGAATTTCAAGAAGTGAGAGGGAGAGGGCAACAATTAACCTATCTTCTGAAAAAGTGCGGTTCTGAGCTGTTGAGTCTTCTACTCAAAACGCTGGAAAACCTCAGCAGACATGGGGCACCCAGCCTCACTGTGCAGTGGTTTAGAGCCTCTCACTCTGTGCTTATGGGCTATCATGACAGTACATGATACAGAGAAGCTGTATTTTCCAGTCCACAGGGATACAGAGCACCCATAAGACATATATGCCATTTTGTAGCACATACATTCACCTGTAAAATTTCTTCTTTGTGCAAAGCAGAGATGTGTGTGGATTCAGCTACTTGTGCTGGGATTTCTCTCACAGAATGGTCCTATATGTATGCATGTGTATTAGAAAAGGAGAAAACAGGACTTGTTTTCCAAATCTGTAGGGACCTTTGCACACCCTTCAGATGAACCTGCTTCATTTTTCCCTAATGGGAACTACACCAGCAGAGAGAACTGCTGATTCCAGCCCTCACAGCAAACACTTACTGAGATCTTGTCTGTGTTGTGCCCAACAGATAAAGTCCTGCTATCGTATCTCAGGAATGGGTGTTTTAGAAAAGTACATAGAACAAAATTCTGTTTATTTCTTGTCAGAGAGTATCACGCACTCAGCGGGAAGCTCACAGCTCTCCCTAATTGTCCTATTTACTTTAGCAGGTCCCAAGATGACTCCTATTAGCAAAGGAAGTTATTTCACCTTCATTTCTTTTGGTCACTTAAATAAACAGCACAAATCGTCCTTGCAAATCTGTGAAATGTTTCTGCTTGAAATCCTTCCCAGAGCTACAGACCTCAACATCCAAGCCATTAAAAAAAGGTCTTGTCCATGTATGTATGTAGATATGCATATATATTTAAGAGCCCTCCACTAAACATAGGCACATCGAGGCAGTTAGTTTCAAAAGAGAAGAAAACTAAGTTACAGTCCTACTTGCAAAAGCATCCACGTCCTCCTAATGTTCTCAGTGATTATTTTTTAGCGCATGGGAAAAGAAATTTAATGGCAGATTGCAAATGCATTTATCAAAAAGATAACATAGTAGCGATGTAGAAGTTAGAACTGGACACCAAGAAAATCTAACAGCTTAGGACACGCCTGGAATTACAGGCGGGCGCACAGAGTGTGTGGAAGCCTGTTATCCCACTTGCATAATGCTGCAGAGAGGTCAAGAGAGTTTCTTTAAAACAAACAAGAACAAAAAAAACCTTTAATAGACCTGAACTGTCTTTCCCACAATGCCAGTGAAATCACACTCGGGGTACCTGAATTAGTTGAGGAAGTGCTCAAAGACACTATGAAATATATATCTCTATGAAATATCTTCTGCCTGCTGGGGCTATTGGGAAAAGCCTATTGTAATTTTTCAAAGTAAGCATCAGTATCTGTGGGGCATTTTAGAAAGTTTCATTTGGACACAGCTACCAATCCCCCTACACATCCCACTCTGCCCCCAGCACACCAGCGCCCTTTCCATTTGCAGTCACCACCAAGAGGACCTGCCAAAGTTAGAGCCCAAGCGGCCAGGAGGCGGATAGGCACAAGTCCCTCAGCATCCCGCCACAGAGCAGAAAATCTGCACCCCAAACCCAAATCACTCCTCGCCCTTGCACCAGAGTTAAAAACCTACAATTGCACAAGAAAAGGACAGGAATTGTGCTCGCAGATTACCCACCCACGCTTTTCTCTGCATCAGCAGCACAACCCCTTCACACAGCACGCACCGAAACGACTCTGCTGAGTCTTGCCTGCAAACTCCCATCTGCTTTTGACATGAGCTGAAGCAACACGGCTTTTCAAACAGCTTTTCCCTCTCCCCCTCTCCACCACACGCTCTGCGATAAGTTGGTGGTAGGGATGGGGAGACACTGCAGACCCAGCTTTTGGGGAAAGTTTAAGCAAAGTGCCAGTGCAACACTACATGTACTCATTCTGGGCCCACCATTAAAGCCGCTTGGCCGAGGAGGAAGGTCTGGGAGGGGACGACCCGCTCCTCAAACCCACCTGCGCCATCACAACCCCCAACCCCACATGGCAGGGGCTGGCGGGATGTCGCTCCTCTCTTGTCAGCTCCTTGGCGCGTCCGCTGACCCCTTCCCAGCATCCCGACAGCAACTTCCCCAACTCCAGCACAAAGCTTCACCACCACCACCAGCACCGAGGCGTGAGGAGGGGGGAAGCCCCGCGCCCCACGGCCGCCCCCAGCAGCCGCCCCCCAGCCCACTCCCCTCCGCTTCACTCACCGGGGGCTCGGGCCCAGCAGACGGGGGAGGGGGGAACGCGGCCGTGCCCGAAACAGAGAGAAGCAACAAAGAGGCTTAACTCCAGGAGCTGGGAACTTCCAGGCCGGATCTGCGGGGAATTCAGCACAGAGAGAGAGAGAGAGAGAAAGAGAGAAATAATAATAACGAGAGAAAAAGGGGAAAAAAAAAAGGAGGGGGGGGAAGGGGGGGGGAGAGAGAGAGAGAGAGAGAGAAAGGAAAAAAGCCTGATTTGGGGAGAAGGGGAAGGGAAGGTGGGGGCCCTGGACTTGGGGTGCCGGCGGAGTTTTGCGCTGGTTATATGCAGAGCGGAGGCGCGGCGGGGAGAGCAGCGCGGGCGGAGGAGGAGGAGGAGGAGGAGGAGGAGGAGGAGGAGGAGAAGAAGGAGGAGGGAAGGGGAGCTGGGGCACGGGGAGCCAGACCCTCCATACGGGTGACAGCTTTTGGATGACTGAACTCCCAAACAATTCCCTGCTCCAGCTACTCCTGCTCCTGAGCCTCCTCCCCTCCCCCTGAGGAGGAGGGAAGAAGAGGAGGAGCCAGAGGAGAGAGAAAATACCAAATAAACCCCCTTACCTAAAAAGCCGGGCAGCGGCCGCCAGCTCTCCCTTCCCCGGCGGTAACAATAACCGGCATCCTCTGACCGTTGCCTACCCCGAACGGCAACCGCCGACACCCGCCGAGCCGCTCCCGCGCGGCCACCGCGCTCCTCCCGGCAGGCGGAAGCGGGAAAGTTGGGCCGAAAAGTTTGGTCTGAGAGGCAGGGAGGCCGCGGCGGCCGCTGGGGCAGCGGGGTGGCCTGTGGGATGAGGGCGGCGGGGCTCCCCGGCGCGGCGGGGATACGGCAGCCATGCCTCGCCGTCCCAGCCTGCGGCCAGGTGGGGTGGGCAGCGCCAACGGGCACTGCGGTCGTGAGGGAGGGAGCGGGATCCTGGGGTCACTGGGGGCAACGTTTGAGCTGTGAAAGCGGGCTGTAGATAAATACTGGAAGGCATTCTGAATGACCTTGCTGCTCTGCGGCGACCAAGCCTGGAAAGGAGTAGCGCCAAGCACCTGTTGAGCTTCCCAGGGAAGGATGGCTTTCCTGTGGGCTGCCGGATCCCAGCAGGCATCTGCTGAAGGGATGTAGAAGCAACTATGCACGCCTGGAGCTTCACAAGCTCTTTAGCTGTCCGCATTCTTCAGGGAAGTTCATCAACACCAAACCTTGCAGGGCTGTTGTGTCACACCACTTCATGCCACATCAGGATCTGCAGGAGAATTACATTCCTTCTCATGGCTCTGGTGATGGCACGCAGGGTGGGATCCCTGTCGCCACTATGTGCCTCAGTTTCCCTGTTAGTGCAAATGGAGTTCAAACACATGCATATCTGCTCCACAGACATAACCAATGGTTGTGAAAGGACCGGAGGTCCTTCACTTGTCTGGTATCACCTACAGGCTCATTCACTCCCGGAGAGGGTATCCCATTTGTGCTGCTTTGGGATTCGTGGCAGACGATCTGGATGAGGATGTCAAGACATCTGAGACAAAAATGTAGGCAGAGAAAGAGGGAAAATGATGACTGTGTAGGAGGCAATACTTTGCAGGTGAAATAAGATGAGCCCAACTGCTTATTTCAAAAACTGCTGCAGTTTTCCCCCAAAGTGCTGGGGTTAATATTATACTAAATGAACACAGACTCTTCCAACAGAGGTCAACTATGTGTGATTCAGGCAGCTGGTCTCAAGGAAAGTGACTGACTCCCCTAGTCAGCCCATAAGTACAGCTTTTCTGAAAGTGATGTGAATGAAGAAAAGCAGGACAGGAAAGAGAAGAATTTTTCTCCCAACTGTCCCTGGCAGGTGCTAGGTCTCCGGAAATCATCTCAGACACACATTTTCAAAGGAAGCAATGACACCAATGCCTGAGATTACACCAAACCAACTCCTACTCTCTGCCTCCCCTCATCCCAAAGGACATACACATTCCCAAGCCCAACAACATACATACTAGTAAATTTAACCAAAGGCACAGAGAAATCCTCGGTGTTTCAAAGCCCTTCATAAAAGGTCAGTTTAAAACAAATCTTCTGCTACTGCAAAGTCAGACTAGAATTGTTAACACCCTACGGTAAGGTTTCTCACACCTTTGCCCTGTGCAGAGCAAAGGTGTGAGATGATCACAGATGATAAATGTGATTTGTAGTTTCTAAATCTGAAGTCCTTCAGTCAAAGGAAGTAAAAGAGAAAGATTATCCTCACTTTATCATTAGGTTTCAGAGTTATTCCTTTTCACCTGAACCTGTAGGAGGAATCTATACTCCTAGCTCGCTTGTTTCTCATGAGTAAGGATGTTCTGAAGGACTTTTTGGTTGTTTTTTCTTTTTTTTTTTTTTCTTGGTTTTGGGTTTCTTTTTTTTTATGACAAGGGTACTGAAAATGTCAAAACTGATTTTTCTGCAGGGTTTCTGGAGTTCCAAGGGAATACCTATCAACAGCTTTTCAGCTTGCACCCAAACGGGCACACTTATCAAGTTGAACACAAACTTCCTTCCTCCACATTAACTTTGCTGTCTAATTATCTTCTAAAAACAGTTTCCTAGATTCCAAGATTTTCTTTTCGTTTCTCCGCAGCGCAGTCCTTAGGTGCTAAATCCATATGTAGACACCTCACTAAGTGGCCTAATTTTACAAGTGCTGAGGCCTCTAGCACCTGTCTTGTCTGAAAAACGGTGGTTTCCTAATTTAGAGCAGTCGTAAACTGTTCAAAATTAAAACAGGAATTGAATTAGGCCTGACGAGTTTTAGGCTTACAGAGGAGAGAAGAAAGAGAAGAGGGAGAAGAATTAAAGCTACCCTGTGCAAAGAATTGCCCTGGGGCTTGTTTAATGGTGGGGGAAAAAAAAGGCTGGGATTGCAGCCCTGCAGGATTACTTTCACCATATATCCCTGTGGAGGAGGAAATGTGGGGTGCAGCAGCACCCTTCATTTACTGTTCTTCCCTTGAAGAAACTCCTAGAGGTTGGAGCAGAATGATGGTTTGTGCAGCAGTGTCCCAAGTGAGCCCCCAGATGAGACAGCAGCTGTCCTGCTTGTGAACATCCACTCTCTCACTGTGCTGAGGATACTAGCTCTGGACTGGCACCCATTTATTTCAAACCACCCAGCAGAACTGCCCTCAGGGTGTCACTGACCTTGCTGAAGTTCAAAGCAGTGAGAAAGCCCAAACCCCCTCCTTTAGACCCATTCCCTGAAAGCTTTTTCCACAGGCGTGGCTTGCGGGGGGACTCATCCCCCTTGGGAGTTGCCAGAGCATCCTGATCCTCAGCCCCAGCCCTCTGCAATCCCAGGCAAAATTCCCACTGTTGCTTCCATCATATGCAAAGGCTCCTCCTTGGGGCCGGAGGAGCTCCAGCTGTTTGACATTGTGCAGAGCAAGGCGGGGGGCACTGAGGGACTCCGCATGAAAGGACGAGCTCAAAGGAAACCAGACCCTGGCATGTCGGTACGATACTCAGTGGGTAACAGGCTCAGTTAAGTTTGCTCATTCAGCCAGCTAAGAGGGAGAGTTTTCTCATCTGCCCTGTTTAATTCATCCACACATGCCTTCCAATTACGGATGGAATGATAAACAGAACAGGATGCTGGGGGTGGGGGGAGAGGACAGCCTACAGCCCCCAAGACTGAGCTCCCTGAAAACCTGTGACTTGCATGCTGCTGGGGGCTGTTGTCCTGGGGGGAGCCCATTGGCACTGCTGGCTCCAAGCTCTTCTACATTTTAGCCCAAACTCAAGCCTCTTTCTTTTCAGAAGCACATATTGCAGGTGGTGTGTGCACAGAGTGATGCTTCCAGTCAGAAAAAACACCCAGCAAAAATTTATGCAGTATTCCTTCCTTCATCAGGACTCCCAGACTTGCCCCCACATTTTCCTAGCTCTTAACCTTTGCAGAAATGGCATACTGATTGGAAGCATTGTGCTACAGAACCAAAAGCAAGATGGAGAGGACTCTCCTTTGCAGAGTGAGCTCACAGCCATGTGACTGCCTTGCTGGAAACTCATAGTGACTCTGATGGAGGACAGGAGGACAAGGAAGCCATGAGTCTGCACTCCAGGAGCCAGCCAGTCCAAAGGCAGCAAGTTCCATGCAAAGTAGGGAAGTGAATGAAAGTCCCTGGTTCAAAGGAGTTTCAGCATGAGTTTTACTTTGTTTACCCTCTTGTAAAGCTATTTGTTACTTCGATAATCCATAGGAAGTGGGATCATTTCTCTCCCGGCATGTCAAATTAAATAAACAAATAAAACCTTGTTTGGTTGGTGAAAAGCTTAGAAAGAAAAGTGTATTTGTACAGGGATTGAGGATCTAAGCATCTTTCAGGAGCAGAAGATTAAGAAGGTAATCAGAGAAACAAAGAAGGAAACAATTCAGTCATCAAAACTCATGAGAGCCAAATTAAAGAAGGGGGTGGGACAGGGCAACAAGAGATAGGGCCTGGCTATATTAGGAAATCTTTGCCGGAGTGAACTAAACCAGCTTGAGGTCAGCTTAGTTTCACCATTAGGGCCCAAGTCAGGGACATAGACTTGGATGTGAGTAGCTCACTGATGTCAGACATAGATATCTCACGTTCGCTGACATACTCTTTTCAAATACAAACAATTTCTGGTGTAATCTCAAGGGTAAACTGCAGATAGCTTCCAATCATAGAATCATTAAGGTTGGAAAAGACGACTAAGATCATCTAGTCCGATCGTTAACCCATCACCACCATGCCCACTAACCGTGTGCCTCAGTGCTACATCTGCACAGTTCTTGAAAACCTCCAGGAACAGTGACTCCATCACTTCTGTGGACAACCTGTTCCAGTGTTTGACCACTCTTTCTGAGAATAAATTTTTCCTAATATCCAACCTAACCTTCACCAGTGTAACTTGAGGCTATTACGTCTTGTCCTAGTTGGGAGAAAAGGCCTATTCCCATTTTGCTACAATCTCCTTTGCCTAATCTGGGAGACAGATTGGCAACAGGGTGGTTTTACAGGTACAATCCCTGTATCAGACATGGCAAAACCAATAAGAAAGATGCCCCTGCGACAGTGTCATTCTCACTTTGCACACTGATGGATATATTGGTAGAAATGGTGTTATGTATGGTTACCATTGTGCCTACACTCTGAGTGTCACTGCATGCATATGGGGAACTTTCGTAGGAAATACCGTTCTGTTGATAGTTGGTTCATTGACGTGAAATATTTGGACAATTAGTGGACTCACTGGATGACCCAGTTCAGACCCAATTTGTTTCCTTGTCTCAACTCGTTTAGAGATGTGTAGTTGTGGAGACGATCTTGTATTTGGGGAATGACTTACAATGCCACTGAGTTTTTAAGGTGGAAGACAGAGTCTTCAAAAAAAAGTTTTATTAACTGGAAACTATTCAATGCAATAAGCAAAAAACTTTTGCTTGAGTAAGAAGCTCAGACAAACACCCCAAATAAATACCTTTTTCCCTAAGATTGTATTTTCCTTGGTCAGAACTTAGCAACAATTCTTCTACAGTTTAAAGCTCTTCATGCAATGAAAGGCAATGCAACCACATTAGCGATCATGACCACAGTGCAGTGCTGACACACTGGATGTGGGAAGTCCTGAGTATGGACACAGGAGCACCACAAACAGCTCATGGAAAATGAGGGGAGCACGCCTTCATCTGGGAACCAACAGAAATTGTGAGATATTTGTGTGGTATTGAGTTAGCTGGGTTTTATCTGTTTCCCCTGCTATTCATTTTGAAGAGCTTTGTTGGAAAAAGGATTTAGTTTTTTCTCATACTGGATGAACCATTTCTTTTCTCTGTGGAGATGCTATGTGGAAACATGGTGCTACGGTAGTCAGTGAGAACCTAATACCCATCACCGCAGACTGCACTACGTTTAGGATTTCACACTCTTTACTGATTCTCTTAATCTGAAGTAAGTCATTTGGGGTTTACAGACATCAACAGTCAAGATAAGGAGGCATCCAAAAGGCGTTCCACATTAATGCTAAAGGCTGAAAAGATCACTTTAGTTGTGGTATGGTCCCTGAGTAATTGCAGTGATTTTAAATAGCTACCTGTCATGTCTATCAGCAAGGGAGCTTACATTTTAAGGCATGCAGATCTCCCTTTACATTGCATTCTCTCTTTGTGGCAGTCCAGGTATTCAGCTATTATTTACCTATAATCTCTTCTCTTCTACCACTTTCCCACACACCTGTTGCCTTGCCTTCCTTCTTTTCATTGCTATGGATTGCTCTGCCTCTGCCTCAGGAAGAGCCCTCCAACAATTCCTTATCTTCACTAGGTGGGAAGGCTGTGGATGCCCAGCCTGCCTGTCCCCATGCCCCTACTTTGTCATCATTCTTATCCCCAGCCTGAAAGCTGACAGATTAACCCACCGCAGAACAGACTCACTGTGGCGTGCAGAGCTGATAAAAGGCAGCTCTGATGGGCTCTGTCAGGGATCACAGAGAAACAGCCTGGAAGAAATCCCTGGAAAAATTCTGCAAGCCTACAGCCCAGCCTGCAGACCATGGTGGGTCCCGCTAAGGGTTCAGCCAGCCCCCATGGAGGTTCCCCTGAGCTGCTCACCAGGAATATCAGTGATGCCACCTTTCATAACCTGACCCTAGTTCATTATTCCTATCCTTTTGTCTCACCCTCAGCAATATCCCCGGGGTTTAGACTTGCACACTCTGACTTCCAAACTTCCTCTTTAAGTGCCTCTCCTGTAGGTTAGTTTGGCTACAGATTGCCTGTTTTCAGTATCCCTTTGACACATTTCCCTCCCAAATGCTACTTCTTGTATGAAACTGAACACTGTTACCCTCCTGCAGTCTGCAAGCCTGCAAAGAACTGCTCTTACAGCTCAGTGCCTCTGCGCATACACCCGGGTTTGTTCTCTTGTTAAGCTTTGCACACGTGCACTTTCATTGCATTTTATGGAGCAAGAAAGCATTTCTTAGTAACTTCAGAAACCTCATTTTGAAAAGGAATCGCAGCAGATACCAACGCCACAGTGCTCAGGAGCACACAGTTTTCAAGGACAAGGGCTGGATGAGCTTTAAAAGGTTACACAACTCAGTGTTCCTGATCCTTTTTTAATCCAGAGAACAAACTAACCTTTTGGGGCAGAAAAAAAAAAACTATCAAAAATCCGCAGACTCCTTTGTGGAGCGATACCATGTAGCAGCCAACATATGCAGCCAAATAAAGATCAGGCAAAGCTTTGAAATTCTGTGCTTGCTTTTTTTTTTTCATTCCTCCCAGCTGCTTTCATTCACCACCGTTTCATTTGGCTGCATGTGTTAGATATTGCGTGAGGCATGAGTGTGGGGTAACAGACTTGGAGGAGGATGCTGTACTCTGCTCACAGACCACCTCCTGAGGTCTCGCAAGCTCCCAGTACCCTCGAGAGCCATGCAACCCTTTCTTGCCATCCCATGGCTCCTCGTGGAAGCAGAACAGCTGTAGTCTTTTCTGTGCAACTGGTGGTTTCCAGTTGTACACAGCCCACCTCATGACTTCTGGCCCTACTACTTCGGACCAGCTCTGCTTACTGTTTCCAGATCTTTCATCCTGCCTGTTGGTCAATCTCACTCTGGGCCCCATTCTGCCTCTGCTTCTCAGGCATAGGTGCTCTGAGTACCCGCCGATATAGAACCAGTGTAACATGAGAAATGTGTGAGGCCCTTTCTTCTTCTGGCCTCCCCTCATAAATCAGCTCTTACAGCAGCACCTGAAGTCGTTCTGGCAAGCCCAAAACATGCATTAAGAAGCTTAAGCAGTGAGGCTGGGCAGATGGAATGGCCTCCACAGGTTTTCTGTTCCACACAGCCCTGCAGGCTGCTTGGCCAGGGTCACTGAGTGGTAGGTCTCTGAGTACTCATGAAGGGAGGGCATTAAGCCACCCATGTCTCTTGCATGAGCTTCAGTAACAGTGGATCCCCCTCTCACCAGCGTGCAGGGCTTGTGTAGCTCCTTGCCTGTTTCTCTCGATCTCCCAGCACAGAGGAGGGGTTACAGCATGTCTCCAAACATAAGAAATGTGCCAGTGCCAGATCAGAGATACCTGTGCCCCAGGAAAAGGGAGCAAAAGACAGCCCTGAGGTAGTCAGCATCTGCTTATACTACTGCCTCAGGTGTGTGTCTCTAGAATGTGGAATGTCATTTTCTCATCTGGTGCCAAATCCTTCCTCCTAGGGGTGCCTCTAAACCAACAGCCAGCCCCCAATCCCTGCCACCTCCTGAATGCCTGCTCAGTGCAGCTTGGAAGGCAACAACCTTTCTGTGAGCAAGTGACTGGGTTTCCTGTAGAGAAGCATGAGATTAGTATCAAACAATGCCTGACCAGTTTTGTTCCTGCTACTCCCATTTCAATCACTGGAAAAATAAATACTTTTCTACCCAAGAGATACTGGTGTCAAAGCCTTTCTTTAAACACCTTTACAAAGGGTTAATATATTGGGAAAACCCGGAGGCTACCTGTTCTGATGGACAGATCTGGCCAGTGTCCTGTGACTTGCTGGGCTGGGATTTCCTAAGGACCCCGAAGCAGCTGAATTTCCTCATTGAAACTCAGTGGGAAATGAGGAGGGGGCTCTTCCCTTTCTCGCACACTCAGAGAAGCACTCCTCAGACATCTCTCTCTTCTGCTTGTCACTCTTCACCCTGTTTGTTTTTTTTTGCACTTCTCACAGCCCAGACAAGGCAAACAGTCTATTGTTGGTGTGCATCTCTTTCACTGTAAGCTTTGTTTATGTCTTAGCACAGTGATGCAATATTTGGGTTGAACGCTTCAAGGGAAAATGTTTATAGAACTAAAAAAATATTTCCATTTGATTTGTTTATAGGAAGTTTTTTCTTGTGGTCTTTGGTTTTGAAAAGGCCTTCGCATGTTTTCTTTCCCAACCCCCCCTTCCCACTCCCCTGATTACCCCTCCACAGATCTGAAGTTTGGAGCCAAATTCAGCCATGATAACACCATGACTGACTCTTTAAGTATTTCCACCACACTCAGCACTGTGCCATTGGCATATTGTCCTCCCAGCTCTCCAGCCCTTCTTAACACTGCCATGTCCTCTATGTTCCCCAAGCATACTGCAAAATGGGGGCCTCTAGCCCTGGACCCTGCAGCAACTCTTTGCTCCTGAATTGTCCCTGCCCTGGGACGTTCCCTAGGCATGGCAAGAGACACCCCAAGGGAGCATTGGAAGAGTTAAATAGGAACGTCACTGGGAAGGGAAAACAAAAGAGTAATAGGAAAGGCATCTTTGTGTGACTGAAGGCTTAACCGAAACCAGGCCTTCTTCCTCCATCTCAGTTGGGAGCACAGGGAATGCGTGCAGCCAGAGGGTGAGCCTGCTCTGCACACGGTTAGGCATGATCCTGCCCTGCGCATCCCCTGCTGCCATCTCACCAACTTGCCATACGCGTCTTTGCTGGCAGAGAAACAAGAGAGCACATTGGCTGTACCAACAAATCCCGAACTCCTTGAACCAACAGATATCAACCTTCTGTGTTTCCCCCCATGTGGCCCCATACCTCTGTCACCACCGTTTCGGCTGACAGCCCCTGAGCCCAGGTGCAGATCACTTTCCATGAGCTCACCAACCAGCAGGGCTCCGTTTGGCAGCAACCAGCCTAGGAAAAATTGCTCTGAGGTATGTGTTCAGCTACCTCCAGCTGCTGCCTGTGCAGGAATAACATGAGATCACTGTCTCAGAGGACGCCTTGGCTTCCCAGCCCCTGGCCATCAGCAGGTGGCCCTGGAAGGGGAAAAGCCTATGAGCTATGGCATGGGCTATCTGGCGCCCGGGCGGTGGGATCGCACCCAGGTGAGTAAATAGAATCCAGGCCCCTCGCCTTGCAGGCTAGCAGCTCTGCAGCATGAGAGAGTGAACAGTGTTTGGTTTTCTCCCAGCTCGACACGCGCCATTTCAGAAAACAGAGTGCCCTTTCTGAGAGCGTGACGGCTCCACTGTAAGTACTCTTGCCCTGTCCCTTCAGCTTAGGGCTGAGGCAGTCCAAAAGCTACAGCCTCCTGTGCATCCATCTACTAGAAGAAAGCTGGTGAGGAGCAGGACTGGCCTTTGCCTCTGCTGAGAGCAATACCAGGGTTTTCTTCCAAGTTATGTACAAGGCTGGGGGAAGAATACTGACACCAATACATTTTGTAGACACAAACTGCTATCTCTGGCTTTTGGGACTACAACATACACACGTGCCATCATGACCAACATGTGCTGGTCTGTCTTGGCTCCTTGAGTGTAAGGGAGATACCACAGTATCATGCTGTGGGATTTTAGTACACTGAGAGCCAGGTGCAGCAGAGCACTACAGGAAGATGAGGACAAGTTAGGACAAAGTGCACTTACAGGTCTGAGGGAAAGCTAACAGTCCTCATTCATAGGCTGTGTCGGACTGCTCATCTCTGTGCTGTCTTGGCCTCTTCTTGGACCTCATAACCTCATCCTCCTGGCAGGACAGGTCTGTGAGGCATACCAGCATGGTACAGCAGCTGAGCTCCCTGCTTATGGCAATTGTACATCTGGTTGTGTGCTGCTGTTAGTTGCTAGATGGTGGTTCCTAAGAGGGGTAGAACTGGTTTATTTCTTCTGTTTGGCATCTATATCCATTCCCTCTTATTTCTCTCTTCTTCTCCCAATTCATAACCCCTTCCCCCAAAAGCGAAGCTAATGCCTTCCAGATGAGGTGCTAGAAGCTGCTAATTGCGCCCGGATCCGTCCTGATCTGTGCTTCAGTCAGTGAGGCACCTCGCTAATGGATCTGAGACTTGGCAGTGGGCCTGGGACCCGCGTCAAAGGAAATAGATGAGAGAGAAAGAGAGCAGAGCATTAGAGGGAGAGCTGGGAGACCCAGAAAGGAAAACAATCGCTCCTCCTCACAGTGAGGGGCTGAATCCTGATAAGGGTCTGCGGTTCTCCTCAGGCGAGGGGGTTGCAGCTGCCTTCTTCTTGAGGATACACACACTGCCTGCCCTGGCTGCTGTCCCTTCTGGGGAAGACACCTGTTTGTGGAGGCAGAGCTGCTGCACACCAGGCTGGAGATGCTGGAGCACCTGGGAGCCCTGGGGATGAAGACTTTCCTATCAATTATGTACCTTAAGGGTTTCTTCTTCAGTGGCTTCTCAGGAGCTACCTGAGGTGCAGCCCAGTTTCTGGATGTGCAGACAACACAACACAAAGAGATTTGAGCAAAGTGCACAAGCACATGGGAGTAGGATAGGGCCTCTCCTGCAGGTCCCTGGTGGCACTCCATAGCACATTCCCGGTCATCTTGTAGAGGAAGTGCTAAGGCTAATGACACTGGGACTTTTCTTACTCAGTAGTTCTTCAAAATGTCTGCCACCTCTGCTTTGTCTGGCCAGAGAATCTGAAGGCTGCAGCCCTCAGGACCTCCATTTCTGCATCACAGCCAGAGGCTGGGGAAAGTTTGTTTCTAAGTCTTTGGAGGTTAGCTTGAGAATGGCATGAAGCAGCATCTTTTCTGTGTGCTGCAGGGCCCAGGAGACCACACTGTTTTTTCTCCAACACAAGATTCCCCTTCAACACTAAGCCCAGTGTCTTACCTAAAGCATTTATAAATGGGAGTTTATTACATTCACTTTACAGGTGGAGAAAATGAGGTTCAGAAGCAAAGTAACATTGTGTAGGATCCTATACGGACTCTGGGCTTCCCATGGGAGAGGACTTGTGGTTCTCAGCTAGTGGCTACTTTCACTGCTAGACCAAGTGTTGAAACCAGAAGAGCCATGAAGACATTGGAGAAGGAAGTAAGGTTCAAGGGCAGAACTGAACTGTACCAGATAAAAAACTACCTGCTGAGGACAGAGAAGATGCTTAAACCCACACTGGAGATCTAGAGGGATGGGCACTTGGTCTTAATGAGTTCTCTTCACTGCAAAAAAGCAAACCTATGTGAAAGGAAACAGTCAGTGTGCAACTCCCAGGAGGGCCCTGGAGATGCAGTAAGGCATCTGGTAATGAACTTGATAATCCTGGGAATGACTGTCTGGGTGGAGGAGACGTGCCAGGCTGAACATGGAAACAGGACAACCAGAAGCAACCAACTGCAATGAGAACCCAGTTGGTTGGAACCAGTAAGGAACCATGCTAAATTCCATTTGGCTGTGAGTTCCATTTTCATCAACTTTGCGATTCTTGGCAAAGATCAGAGGGAGTTTCCACGAGACTGTGATTCATTTGGTGAAATCTGATCTTGGCCAGCAGGGAAGGGAAGCAGTCAGACAGACAGACTGACAGAGACACAGTGCAATATGAGCAGAGGCATGGCTGTCAGGCCCCTGCAGAAGGGGCAGAAAGAGACCTGTTCTGTCTGATAGGGATCTCAGTGGGCAATCTGCTGGGGGAAGAGGTAAGGCAGTAGAAGAGCAAATAATTTATAGACATTGTGTATGTTTGTATGTGTCTACAGGCTGATTAGCTCATGTCTCCAAAGCATTTGGAGATGGAAACCAGTTAATTATCGTTATTAATTTTTCCCCTTTTGCGGTCCTGGTTATTTTTGGAGACCATTTTAAACACAATGCACCACCCAGGTGCTGGCTGCCCCAAAGCCTGCTGGAATTCTCAACATGTCTTTTCCTTCCCTTACACAAAGGACCAAACCCAACAAGAATGATTCCCGCTTCTTGAAACAAGGACAAATCAAAGAAAAAAAAAATGTCAGGGAAAAATAACTTATCCCCAATGGCATGCCTGCATCATATGACATGTGTATGCTTCCCTGCCTGTAGGAGACAAAGACAAGGTGGCTGCCCATCTCTGCACTTGTCGTGATCCTGGGATGCAGTCAGATGGGTACCGGGATACAGCAAAAACAAAAGCAAAATGACCATACAGCACAAAGAAGTCCTAGATTTAGTTCCTTTCTGATGTGACACCCACCAGAATACACTGAGGGAAATGCTAGCACGCTTCCTGAGACTGTTTCTAACAGTGGAATTTCAGGCTTCTCTGGACAATAGGACATGCTATTTTCCAAGTCTACTCACAGAAAAACTTGGTTTTAAACTTCATCTGCCACTTAATTCCCATTTCATGGATTCAAGTCAGCTTGGTGATGTGTGAACTTTTCTCTTATTGTTTGTGACCTGGTCACTTGAAGAACAAGGGAAGGAGCTGTGAAGCTCGCTGATGTGAATGAGGGTGCTTTGGGATCAAGGACGTGGGGACTGTCTATGCTCTTGCTTGTGCAGCCATTGGCAGTGGCATCAGGCAGCCCCTTCCTCCAGGGTCACCAGCCTCTCCTGGCTGGCTGTGTCCCATGTCCCAGGTACTCACCTCAGCCCTTAGCCACCTATTTTGGGGCACCTGGGCCCTTTTCAGTACTCTCTAGGAAAAAGTATGTGCTGCAGGGCTGGGGCTTCCTAGGCAACTCAGTTGGAGTCCCTGCGAAATGCTGGGAAAGGTGTGGCTGTGGAGCCATCTCTTTCTTTTCACTCCTTGTTGTGTCTTGCTGCCCTAAGCCAGAGCACTCCCTGGACAGCCAGGTGTGATGTTGCAGCCAAAGAACTGAAGATCCAGCAGTATTTCAGTGCCGTGCCAAGGTATTAAGCATTGGGAAACCAGACTACGCACACCACGTTAAAATAAAAGGGATAGCTGAAGACTTCCAGACCATGACAGGTTTGATCTGGCTTGTTTATTTTTTGGCAGGAGGGACCAAAAGAGGCCAGGGTAGGGACTGAGCATGTGTTACATGTGCTGGAGAAAGCACGTCTCCTCCAAGTCAGCTGTCTTCTGTCTGCTTTCACATGTGTCTGTTCAGTCCCACTATGGTGCTGCACTTTGCCTGGTGGGTTGAATGAAGAAACATCTGCACCAGGTCCATTGCAATGTGATTTATGAATCCTCTCTGAGGTCTCATCTTATCCTCCTCCTCTTCCTTTCAGGGACCTGGGGATTTGGAAGTTTGGGGGGTTGTTTTATTTTTTAAAGAGCACTTCAATTGCATAGAAGGCAGAACCCCTTGATTTACTGTGCTTTGGTTTCAGAAACAAAAGACTTCAGGGGGAAAAAAGAAGCCATTCAGGTCTTTTAGCAGTTCTTTCCTCTTATACCTCAGCCTCCCTGTGCTGATAGAAAACATGCCATTGTGCAAAACCTGTACTGGTGTAGCACTGGGAAGAACTTGATTCAGCCTGTGCCACCAGTGATTGCTTAGAGAGGCCTGCTTTTTCAAGTGTGAAGTGAATCCTTCAAAAACTCAGATCTCTGTGCTGTACTGTTTCTATACAGCAGCGTATTTGCTGAGATCTTGATCCCTCAAAGTCACAATATAGGATTTTGACAACACATCCAAGCAGTGGTGTTACCAATGCACAAAACAGTGAATAAATGTGATGGACAGCTATCAGTATTGGCAGACTTCTGTAACCCACTGACTCTAACGTTACAGAAAGTATGCAGAACAAGGCTTGCCTTTCAACACCTCTCTCACAGCATCACATCACTGTTATTTCTGAATTACCATCGTCATGGTGAAACATTTGCACAAATTCACAGTTCTCGGGACATCTGCTCAGAAAAGCCCACTGTGGGCCAGAAGATACATAAGGCAAAACCTTGATATCTTTATGTCATTCATGTAACAAGGGGAGGACACAAGTGAGAGCAAGTGACAGGCACCCAGAGCCAGGCTCTGCCCCAAGGACTGCAAAAACTCTGCCCCAAGCCTGTGCATATCTCCCTACCAGCTGGTCACTGCTCCTAACTCCAGTTTCTGAAATAGCATTGCAGTGCATTTCCATAGTGGCTTGCCTTCCCCAGATCCAAAGGGCATGGTACTAGTAGGGCACCTTGGGTGTAAAGGATGAGCTACAGAGCAATAAAGTAATGAGAAGCATGGCTGTATTCCTACACATTGATTGTTTGTTTGGGGTGTGTTTTTTGTTTGTTTGTTTTCCTGAAGCCTAGGTTTGTCTTAACTGAAAAGTACATCTATCTGTTTCTTTCTGCTGCAACATATCCGAGTCTAAAATCTGTCATCTCCACTCAAGACACCTTTTACAAGACAAAAAAAGGAGTGTTACAGAAGAGAGAGAGAGGGTCAGATACCTCTTAAATTAGAGAAAAAGCACACACTCACGTACATAGTTTTATTTGAGCCTCTCAATATCCTGTTGACAGGAACTCAGAGTGTCCAGGAAAGCATCGCAGGAAAAATGCATGTGGATCTCTTGCTCTGTAAGAATACCACCAGATAAACAAAACCTTCTGCTAAAGCTATCCTGTGATACAGCTCAGAGTGCCTCACTGCCCTGGGAAATCAGAGATACAGCTTTAAGAGTGCTACCAAATGAGTCAAAACCTCAGGAGTAACTTTATACCTACAGTTCTGCAAGCAAGTATTGCATGTGTTACAGGAAGCAACAATAGCTTCAGAGCGGAGCGAGGCAGCTGACTCTGTAGCAGAACCAAGAAACCGCTCCAAGTTAGAGTTGCATCCCACACAGCACTAGGGGATTGAAAGCTGACTCCGCTGGGAAAAGCAGTCTGTGCTTATGAAAAGCCCCATGTTGGATCTTCTGGCTGCTGTGGCACCAGCAGAAACCACAGTGCTACTCAGAACCCTTCCCTGAGCATAGGATGTGGAGAAGGGTCTACAGTTCCCATCCATGCTAGGAAGAGAATGGAGAAGACACAAACCAAGGCTAGCTGGATGGCCATGGAGGAGAGTGCTTATCACAGGATAGGAGACTGCTGATTTATTTTGCCCAGCAAAACTCAGGCTGAGAATGGATATGATTGTTCTTGGTAAACACATCAGAAGGATGAGAATCAGGGAGGGAGCAGAGCTATTTAAGCCTTGGAACAATGTTGGCAGCAGAACAAGTGGACATTCTCTAGCCAGGAATAAATTGGGACTGGAAATAAGAAGAATGGTTTAAGCCTCAGAGCTGTCAAGCTCTGGAATAGCCTACTAATTGGGGTAGTGGGTGAAATCTTAAAACTTGTTAGGATTGTTTGGAGCTTCATATTTGCGAGAAAGATTGCATTATATGATTGCTGACAATAGCAAGGGACGAGATGTGGTAAAATAGGAGATGCCTTCCAGCACTACATCCCTACTGCGAAGCACTCAGGATTGATTTCTTTCTCATGTGTCCATGCTAAGGCAGGAGAGCTGCAGGATTCCTTGCCATCCAGCCCTTCAGGGAAGCTGTTTACAAGCCAGCTGCAAGCCAGAGGACAAAGAGGACACTTTCTCAGATGGCTGAAGATGATATGACAGTTCCTACTAACAAGCTGTGAAGAGAAACGTGTCTCTTGTCCCAAGAGGAGCATTACGGATGCTGCACCAGGCCACAGTCAGTCAAAAAGATAAAAACAAGCAGCAGAGACAAATGGCTGGAATTCCAGAGAAGACCAAGTGCAGGCATTTTCTCATAGGAGAGCATGTGATTTCATGTCCCCTTTGTCTCCTCAAAGGCAGCAGTGGTTGAAAATGACCTATAAAAGAAAATGTGCATGTTCATTTCTGCCATTTGAGGTTGTGTCAGACCCAAGCACTAGGGCCACCTCACTTGTTAAAGCCCAGAATCAGTCCTAGCAAAATGGTGGTTTTATGCAGTCATACACTCTGTCTCTCTGCAAAAAGAAGCACAGCCACCCTGGTTACCAGCCAGCCAAAACCATGTCCTCCTTTTTTACCACTCTGCTCATTTCAGCATCTTCTAATGGAAATAGAACTGTGTATACTTTGATGATCCCACCTGGGGACTCAAAAGCGAAAACCAGAGTGTTCATGTTTGCTCCCCTTAACTTCCCGCCATGGGTAATCAGACCATTTTAACTCTTGGGATCATTTAATTGCACCCAAGCAGATGGAGAGGGATGGTGGGGTAAAACAGCGGCCTTTCTCATCCATGCAGATCCTACCTGAGGCGGGGGGGAAGAAAAGATGAGGAGTAACTCCTTGGGCACTTTAGGGAGGGAATAAATGTTCCAGCTGTTTGATAACTCACAGGCACTCCACACAGGAGTGATAAGATCAAGCTCTAAATTCCATTTTAGTTCACTGCACTTACACTCCCCCTCTTCTCCTTAGGAACCGAGAGAAAGGAAAAGCAATAATAAAATATTTCAAATGAGAGAGAGAGAAAGAATTCTTCGTGATTGAGAACAGTTAATGGGAACCAGCTGCCGGAGTGAGACCAAAAGCCGGTCCTGCTGGGGTTTTGTTGACAGGGTCACTTTTCACAGGTACCTGCTGAGGAAGAGGGAGGGATGCTCAAGAGACGGTGCAAAGGAGGAGGAGGAGGAATTTACAGGAATTATTGGTTTTACACTGTTTTACCTCAGTGCAACCCCAGCTCCCCCCTCTCCTCCAAGAAGCACCTCTTGGAGAAGAGCCACAGTGGGATGCAGCAGGAGTACGCATGGTATGAGCGTGTGGGTGGCTCTATCTGTGCAAAAGCGGTGGGTGGGAGAAAGGAAAGAGGGGGCTGAAATTTCAGCGCATGAAACAAAAGCTAAGGCTGGCGTTGCACTCCCCTTCCCATCCTTCCTCACAGCCAGACAGCCACAATTAAGATGTAACTGATACACTGAGAGCTGCTCCTGTGCCTGCCTATCCAACACTGGTACTGCCCCAGTGCAAACCAGCTATGTAGAGCAATGCCCAGTGTGGGATGAACATCATCCTGTCCCCTGCCCATCTTTGAGGTCCTGCTCTTTCAGGGATGCACGTAGCCGTGTCCTTGTCATCTTGCCCATGCCTAGCTCACAGGTTGGAGACCAACGTCGTATCTGATAGAGAACAGAAAGCTTGCCAGCTACCTGACCCCGAACAGCAGGCTTTGTGCTATTCACTGCTTGGGATGTGCAGAGGGCCAGAGCTACCATTTTCACAGAGAAAAAGATAAAAGCTTTAAGAAAAATGTTCCAGATCATAGAACCATAGAATCATTTGAGGCAGAAGGGAGTCTTACACGTCATTTAGTCCAACACCCCTGCAATGAACAGGGATACCTACAGCTAGATCAGCTTGCTCAGAAACCCACCCAGCCTGACCTTGAGTGTCCCCCGGGACGGCATCCACCATATGAAAATAGATGTTACTTTGTGTTGGGTGATGTATTGCAGCACAGATATTGGTATGAAAACAGTGCTTCAATGGCTATCTAGCAATTCAGAAACAGTTGCTTCTTCCCTTCCTTCTTTATATGAAACTCACCTTTCAACTAGAAGAGGTAGCTCATATTGACAGTGTTTTTGCCCAGGTCTTCCTTATCTTTGTCCCTGATTTCTCTTACAGTCTGTAATGGAGTTTTATCTCTACATGGTTTCCTCAAAATCCATGAGTCAGTATTCCCCAATTCCCCACTGATGAGTTCATTCTAACCACCATTATATATACACCCCTAGATATATTCCAAACCAGTGGGGGCTATGGTGCAAACTTTTAAGCAGCAGGGATTGGTACAGTAGAAAGTCCTACAGATCCAGCTGTCAGCAATGGAGTTTCAGCAGCACTAATGAGGTGGTAGGAGAGGCAATGCCACCTCCGTCATAGGTGAAGCTGTTGTGTGAATTGCAAAATTCAGCACAGCACTGGCTGTATCTGCAGCTTGGTGGCAGTGGCAGCTGTCACAAAGTGTCAGGTGATGAAGTAGCAATGGTTTGAACGTTGGTCTAGATGACCTAGTGGTTGGCAACCCTGCACATAGTAAGGGGGGTTGAGACTAGAAGATCATTGTAGTCCTTTTCAACCCAAGGCCATTCTATGATTCTATGACCTTAGTGGTCTTTTCAAACATTTATTATTCTGTGGGGGAGGAGAAGTCTGAGCAGCCTGAGGCCAAGGAGAAGGGACACACCAGTAAGAGGTGACATGGGTATGATTTCAATACCGATGTAGCAACTCAGAAGATGGTAAACCATCACTGAAACAGCTCACTAGCAGCCTAACATTTCCTCATGTTGCTCGCAAAGTGTGGATAGCTCTCTGCAGAGTGAGGCCCACCAAGGGGGAGGCATGTGGCTGGATGTTCAGAAAGCAGCCCCTCAGCCCCTCCAGCAGCCCCTTCCCCTCACAAACACATCACTCTGCTTTGTTGGGTTTGCCGTGCTCACTACACCACAGAGGCAGGTGCTGCTCTCTGTTTACAAAGTATGAATGAATAATTCTCACTACATGGATTGAGATGGGACTATTGGAAACAGCCACGCAAGCTTGGCCTCAGCAGGAGGCTTGGGGCAGAGCAGGTAGGCTGGGATCCTGTCACAGTCAGGCCATCTCTTTGCATGTCAGCTGTCTTACTGTAGGTCAGCTCCTCCTGCACTAAGTCCTCCCTCTTATCCTCCCATCCCAGCTTCCTTCTCTGTCAGTCAGGATTCCTACGTGGGTTTCCAGGCTTTCTCTCTGCCTCGTCTCCCCTTTTTCCTGCCTTGCTTTGATGTTAATTGTCTGCAGGGCTGGAGCCCTCCTTGGATGATTAAGTCCAAGAGTCCTCCCCGGTTTTGTTGGCCCATGAATGGGGGCCTCTCCAGTGCTCAGTGGAGTGCGGGCTCCTCGCCCCTCCTCCTTCCCGGCCGGGCTGATGGATTAATCCCGCTGTGTGGAGGAGTGGAGGAGAGAGGGGTGGGAGGGAACCGAAAACACGGGAATGGAGAAGGAGGAAGAGAGCAGGCAGGAGGGCAAGATGGGAGCAGCATCTACGGTGAACACTCACCCACATTGTCTAAAATAACGGCGTGTGCTGGAGCTCCTCGCCTTTTCAGCAGTGGCACAGCACAGAGGCAGGCATAGTGCAGGACCTGTCTTCCTGCCATTGTTGCTTGCATGGGGTATCTGCAATGCTCTTGGTACAAAGATAGGCCTCCTGCTTCTTTATTATTTGTATTTTTTGAAATTATTTCTTTCATTCGGAAGTGAGATTGGAATGGCCGGGGCAAAAACAGCTCTGGCAGCATGGGCTGGCTGAGCAGACTGCCAGCTGTGCCAGACTTGCTCTTTCCTTCATCAGGGACATCCCAGGTACAAAATGTCACCCACACACCAGGGCCCCTCAGTACTTACTGCTGACTCACCTAGGGATGCCTCCACACCTTTTCAACAAGCACCAGGAGGCCAAGGGAACCATTTTTGGGGAAGCCCCATTGATCCTGCAGTTCGAGCTCCCTGTTCTATCCTCCATAATGGTGTGGGCTGAGCCCCACAGCACTGGCCCCCTCCCTGGCCGCCTTCATATCCAATGCAGAAATGCAGGAAATGAAAAGCCTTTCCCCAAGGAGCCTTGTGTAATTTTTCCAGCCTCTCCCTCCTCCCCTGCTTCCCGTTCACCCCCCTTTCCCTGGCCCCATCTTTCTCTCACTGGTCACACAGAGGAGTCGATGATGTTGGCACTGTGCAGCCGGCTCCCTGGCACGCTCACCCGGTCATCCTGCCAGGCTTTTCAGGGCTCACTCTCGCTTTCCAGAGGCTGGAAGTGCAGTGCAAGAGACAAGCTCCCTTGGCAGCCTCACTGTTTCCAAACATTGAAAGGCAGAGAGAAAAGTCGGCTGCTCCCAGCTCACCAAAGCCACCACCAGCATGGATGCTGGCCAAGATGTCCTAACAATAACTGCGGTCCTACTGGACACATGTGCTCCGTGGGGACAAAGGGGGACTGTGCACTTGGGGCAACAGGGACTGAGCAGAGAAGGGAAAAAAAATGGGGCTTTTTTCCCATTGCTCTTCTCAGCAAATACAGGAGCCTATCTTGCTCCCAAGGTGCAAGACAAAAGACACACAGCTCTATTTCTTTGTTCCATGTGTGATCTTGGAGAAGCAACTCAGTTGCCTGGAGCCAAGCTCTCTTCCACCTCCACCTTCACCTCCACCTCCATGCATGAGCTCGTCTGCCTGTCTCTTCAGCAGTACATGTGCAGGGGCACACCAGTACTTCCCACCTCCCTTTGTCCACTGCTGGTACAGGCAGCAAGCCTGACAATAAAAGTAATTTCTGGGCTCCTCTCCAAATGCAGCACAGATATACTGCGCTCGTGAAGATACCTGCCATATGTTTCTGTTTGGAATGGAGGATTGAGAGGAGATGTAAAACTAGATAGGTGATCCAGGATAGTCTCTTCCAACCCACTATGGCCAAGATATCTCCCAGCTCTGGCTGGGGGTCAGCACAAACAACACATCCAAGTGCTTCTCTGGGGAGGATGGCCAGGATACCTGGAAAAGCAAAGCCATATTTTACCATCAGGAAAAAGCAAAACCTGAATGTGCTAGAGCAGGCTACAACAGCTCAGGCTGTCCACAAAGCTGTAAGATGTCTTCTCTGCAGCCCAAGTCCTCACCAAATGTTTCTTAGCAGCATAAAACTGTGTTACAGCCAAAGGCAGAACAACAGTGTTGTCCAAGCATGGTGGACCTATGGAGAAGCCTTGCAGAAACATGGCTGAGGGGCAAGCAAGAGGGTAAGAGTTTCTCTTCCTGGCACACAAGGCTTCTTTCAGTCAGAAAATCAATGTGAGTTTGCTGAATGTTTCAGGTAACACAAATTTGAGAGGGTGGAGGGCACAAAAACACCTTACATGAAAAAGCCATGTAGTAATTTGCAGCAAATAAACAATTTGCCTTGGTCTAAATTTGAGAGGACTGGGTTTGGGCTTTTTGTTTTGTTTTTTGGGTTTTTTTTTGGAGAGGGGAGGGGTTGGTGTTTTTTTTTTTGTTTGGGTTTCTGGCTGATCTCTTTTATCTCCTTCTTTGTGGGAGGAAGGGAAGAGGGTTTAACAAGGGTTTGGCACAGCCAATCTTGGTCCCAGCAGATACATATTTGTTTGTCTATTTACAATCAGGACAATCTGAAACCATTAGCAGATGCAGCTGAGTTAAGGCATGAACATGAATTTAGAAAACAGTATGACCCATCATTGTATGAAAGGCTCAGAGGCAAAATCCAAGTGATCAGGACATTGTCGCAGGATGTTTGTCACCTCAGGAAAATCAGAGCCACTGGCTTGCATGTCTGCACCTATTTTTGAGGCGTAACCATGGACATTCGTGCTTGAAAATGTTCGCGTATAAGTCAGGGCAGACACCATTTGGCATTTGTTCTGCTCCCGAGGTATTTCAAAGGGTAACTGCCAGATCTGTGAGAAACTGCTAAGTGCCAAAGCTCCAGTGAATGATGTTTTAATTTGGTCTGAGGGCTTTAAAGAACATCTTGAAAGACTTAGACAAGTCTTAAAAAGAGTATGAGAAAGAGACTTAAAACCAAACTATAAAAAAGCTATATCTGATGTAATAAGTTATTTAAATGAGGCATAAATTGAGCAAAGATGGTTTAATTGGTAATGTGGATAAAATGTTGAAATGTTTAAGTCTGCAAAATAGCGTGGATCTGTGACAATTTATGGAGACGATAAGCTGTTCTTGACAAATTCATTCCAAATGGCAAGGGAGGGCTGGTTTTGCAAGGTGGCGAGTGTTTTTTTGTTTTTTGGTGGGTTTTTTTGTTGTTGTTCTTGGGTTTGGTTTTTTTCATTTTGTTTTGTTTTGTTTTGTTTTTTGTTTTTTTTTTTTTTCCTTCCCTATCATCCAGAAAAACACTGAAATACACACAGAGCCATGCCAGCATGGCTGTGTCCTCCTGGGGCAGGATGCTACGTGAAGGCAAAGCAGAGGTCTCTTCCTGGTCCTCTGGCTTCACCATGCCTCCAGGGCTAACACAACTCCCTTTACCTTTAAGTCCCTTTCCACTTCAAATCACTTCCCTCTGCCCTCCCAAAGTCCCCAGGTTGCTCCAAGCTGGCTTTCCTCTGAGCAGCCCATCAGAAAGCTATCATCTTCTCCCCTTCACCCCTCCTCCTTAGCCCAGGTTGTAAAATAATGAGTTTCTTGTTATTCTTGTTATTGCTGAATGGCAGAGGTCTGGAGCCCCGTGAAAAGAAGGGGGCAGCCTAATTAGGGAAACGAGAGCCATCCTTAATGAGCACTCCTGACTAGGTGGGGATTTAAAGAAAGAGGCGGGGACAGGGGGGAGAGAGGTCAATTTGTGGGGCTTTCTCTTCCGTAGCCTCCCCCACTGCCTCGCCTGCCTGTAAACCTACCGCAGCTCAGGGTCTGAGCGAGGGGTCTCCTTGACATCATTGTTGTTATGATAAAATGATATTCTCCTCTTTTGCTCAGCTTCACAGGGCAAAACTCCATCCCCTTTGCTGATGTTATTCTGTGAGAGTTTGCTGAGCATGGGGCTGCTTCCGGCCCCGGACCATACAGCAGCAATCCATACATACAGCATACTCCAGCAAGGCCTAAGGACTGTGCAGGTGCCTGGACCGCCTACCTAAGCAAGAGCTGTGATTTTGGGTGGGGTAAGAGGATGCAGGAGATAGACAGGATGAGAGGTGATGGCCTCAAGTTGCACCAGGGGACATTCAGGTTGGATATTAGGAAAAACTTATTATCTGAAAGAGTGCTCAAGCGGTGGCTCAGGCTGCCAGGGAAGTGGTGGTGTCACCATCCCAGAAAGTGTTCGAAAGCTGTGTGAATGCAGTGCTGAGGGAAGTGGTTAGTGGGCATGCTGGTGATGGGTTGGACTCGATGATCTTAGTGTTATTTGCCAACTTTAATGATTCTATGACTCCATGATTCTATGCACCTTTGCAGTAGGCCTGTCAGAACCAGCATCTAAGACATCTTTGTCAGGAAGAATCATGAAGCAGAGCAGGCAGCAGGGCCAGACCATCAGTGCTTCAGGTGTCCCAGCTGGTACCCTATAACTCAGTGTTAGATGTTTGCTATGGCCTCCCTTAGCAGACATACGCCTCTCTGAGTTCCCCTGAGTTCATCCATCTTGTATGTACGTTGGCAGGATCTGAAAGCCCCGTGTGTGGAAACTCACTCACAGAAGCTTTCTCATTCCACACCCACCCTCTTCAATTTCTCTCCCGTTCTGCTTTCGCTTGCCCTGGATGAACGGTAACCAAATGCCTCCGGCCTTGGTGAGGCTTCAGCTCTCAGCATCTCTCCATGGATCAGAGCCCCATAGCTCTTAAGGGAGGAGAAAAAGCAGGTGGGGAGATGCACCCCAGCCCAGCAGACCATGAGGAACATCTTAGGAGAGCCTGGTCCTCTGAGAGAGCTGCAAGAGCACAAGGATCAATGCTCGTCAGCCTGGTCCTCCTCCATGTGCCCCAGGTCAGCATTAGGCAGTCACCTCTAGCAACTCCTGTGAAGTTTTCTGCAAAGATCTGTCAGAATCCTTGCCCAGTTAAATCAGCACATGCTGAAATGCTTAAACAGGCTTCCAAGGAGCAAGCTTGCAGCCAGAAGCGTGGGAGGAACGTAGTCTGACAGAAAGGAAATAAGCAGGGAACATTTTACCCATAAAAGCACTTTGCTTTCTCTTTGCTTCATAAATCAGCTTTCTCTGATCTCATCCAAAAGAAGGCAGTTAATTCTCCACTTCTCCCTGCCTGGGAGATGTATTCTTTTCTGTATTTGGATCTTGCCTCGGAGAAATTAAGAGACCTAATTGTTTCCACTGCTCTTTCCAAAATTAGGGAACCAAATAACATCAGGAATGAAGGCCGTGGGCCACACCTCCCAAGGTGCCAAGCTCCTTTGCTTTCCAAGGGCAGCCTTGAAACATTTGGATTGGGTGTCATAGCTGAAGGCCAGATTAGGCCAGAGGAGGAACCAGCTTCCCACCAGCTGGGCAGACAAGTATTCACCAGCAGGGGAGAAAGACATACTCAATTGGTGCTGTATCAGTCCTGGAGCCAAGGCCTGTGCTCAGCCATGCTGGTTCCTGCTGCACTTAACATTCCTCCAAGCCTACAAGCCAAGCTGCTCTTTATCAGATCTATTTTTCTCTCTTCTGTTTACAGTTTGAGGACGCCAGGGCGCCACTGGACTATGGTTTGAAGTCATTAGTGGTTTTCTGTGGGTGAATTTCTTGGATTAACAAGAGAATCTCAGCACAAGAGCCAGCTTCTTTCTACTCCTGCCCTGACATGTAAGCTCTTCGTGTGCTTTCCTATCAACAATGACCACATGCATCTAGAGTGCTGCCTTGGCTTAACTACCACCTGCAATGACCACTCAAAACAGGTTGAAGAGTGAAAACACAGCAAATTCAACCAGCACTGCTCGTTCCACAGAGCATGCTCTCTTAACGCATGAACCTCTAACTGTGCAGCATGTTCTCTAATCCTGATACATTCTGGCTTCTCCATTTTTTCCATTATCATAATTGAGTCTTAGGCACTGGTCTCCTCATAATTCTGATAATGAGATAAAATGAACAGAAGTGTTCAACTACTGATGAAACAATAATTCTTGTTTCTACTTCATCTGTACTGATCAAACTCCAAGTCATAGAATCATAGAATCATAGAATCATAGAATCATAGAATCATAGAATCATAGAATCATAGAATCATAGAATCATAGAATCATAGAATGGCCTGGGTTGGAAGTGACCTCAAGGATCATCAAATCAAGCAAACTGTGTGGAAAAGATAACACCAACCCACATGCATGTCTTCATTATTCTAGGGGAAGAAAAAAATTCAAGGAAAACATGTAGAGAAGGGAAAACAGGGTGTTCCTAAATCAATGGTGTTTCAACAAGAGGCAATATGAGCCAGTGGCAATAGGTGTGCATTCCCAAAATGCTCTTAACATGCTGAAGGAGCTGTGCCATGGCGCAGGCCTGGAAATAATAGAACCCATCTCTACTGCTTCCTCCCAGGAGTTATGTCACTGGGCCTGGAGTGCTCAAGGACAAGGCCCGGCACTGGTGCTGTCCTGCACAGGATGCTCTCCTGAGGTCCTTCTGGCACTACTGTGGTGCCCAGGTGTCAGGACATGCTTCCAAGGAGGCCAGGTGCACAAACCTGCTTCCATTGGCTGCTGGCTGGGCCCTGCAGCTCATGTTGTTCATGTGGGAGAGTCCCACCAACAACGCATTGCCCTTTGCACAGTGTTTGTCTAGCAAGAGAAAGTTTGCACAGCTTGCATGGAGGGATTTTAATAGAAAATTAAACCACTGTTGCTTCTTCATCCCAACATGGAGTCACCAGGCCTCTCACCTTTTGGTTTCCTACCCCTTCTGAGCTATCGCAACACATGTAAGAGTCTAGAAAATCTCTGCTGTGAGCCATTTTCTGTCCATTGTAACCAGAGAGAAGTATGGTGAGTGCAGTGTTCATTACAAGGGACTTTTATAAGTGTGGTTGACCCTCCCCGAGGATAGGTTGGCATATCGTGCTTTAAAAACACAGTGGATCAGGCACATACTGTTGGCAGTAGTTCTGTACAACCCTTTTGGCCCAAGAGCAACACGTCTGCTGTGGCTCCACTAGCAGGAGGTATACCAGTGTGTGGGGCCCAAGGCAAATTTCCCATTTGCAAACCAAGCAGATGCAGCATTCAGGAATTACCTCACATATTCATTTCTTCTGTTGGACATTTTTCCCCCAGTGAAGGACAAAAAAAAAAAAAAGACCTTAAAGGCTCATTTTCTCCTCAGCACAGAGTGAATCCCAAAAGCCAAACTTCAACATCCTTCTCAAAGCACAAGCCTTGCAGCCAGCTGAGGAGGGAGAGGAGCTGGATTGGGGCGTGCAGGTGCTGCGGGGTCAAGGGAGAGCTGCCTGTGACAGCAGGTGCACAGCATGAATGTAGGACACTGGGGTGTGTGACACACTTGCATGCGTGCATAAAGGTGTGCACCACCACATTCATTGTGGTGAGCATTTGCCTGAGAGCTGCCTGGGGTGCAGGTTGATGCAAAGCAGGGCTTGTAGAAGAGCTCTTCTGCAAATGTTGAGGCCTGGGGAGGGTCTCTGCCAAGCCTCATTTTCTGTGCTGAGACTTCCCGCGTACTGAGCTATGAGCTCCTTCTGGGTCTCCCTGCTATACCTGCTTGCAGACGCTGTTTTGCTTTATAACTTTGCTCAGTCCTTATTTGCTATTCCCTCCTTTCCCTCTTCCTGGCTCCCTTTTTGTTATTCCTTCTTCTCACATTTCCTCCCTCCACCATTCTTTGCGCCTCTCCTCTCTCTCCTTCCCCACTCCCAGTTCACGTACCCGGCTCTCTGTCCTCCTGCGCTGGCTTCCCCTCCATCCTCCATCTCCCTCTGCTCCCCTCTGCCCCATCTCCTGTAATGCAGTACTTTGTTTCCCTCCTTGCCCCCTCCATTCGGCCTCTCCCCTGCTCTGGCCTCTCTACCAGCCTCCCTCTTTCCCTTGCTGAGAGGCACAGCCCCATGCGAAGGCCCTGGCCACCGGCCAGACTCTGGCGAGATGAAGGGGTCCCTGGCACACGCTCAGCCCCGTGCTCCATAGGGCATTGTAACCGCTGGTACCAGGGCTGTAAAACCTTTCGCGTCTCCAAAAAAGACGACTGTAAATTCTTCAGAAGTCCCACTGCGGGTGTAAAGATTCCCCCCTCCTTCCCCGGGCCCCAATGAAAGGGGCTGTGTGAGTTGGACAAGGGGCTCACTCCCCTTTCTGCCTGCACCCTGGATCCTCTCAGTGTTTCAGGAGCGTGCGGAGAGGAGAGATTTCAGGTATCTCACTGGGCAGAGAAGCAGCTCTGGTCGCTCTTGGTCACTTAGGTATTTGACTTTATAAACATGATTTAAAATGCTAAGAAAGCTCTGGCGAGGGGGAGGTCTCCTCACTGCACACTGAGCAAACAGAAACACACGGAGCATTGTCAGACACTGAAGGATGAAGCAGCAAGGGAGAGTGGCAGGATGCTAAAATGGCTCTCTCTTGCACATGATGGACTCACTTGATCAAGAGCCGAAAGACTTTTTTAACTACTTTCCATCCTAGCAAGTCCCAAGTAGATCATCTCAAAGACTTCTAGGTGGGGATTCAACTGAGGCTTGGCAAATATTCCAGCCCCAGGGGTCTGTTTCTTAAGAGTCAGATCTGGTTACTGTCAGGCCAGCAGAGAGATGGGACCCAGACAAAGTCCTCAGAGACCAACGCGCTGGAGCGGAACAGGCCACAACAGCACTTATTATCTAAGGCATGAATTTTATGGCAATGGAGATGGGAAGAAAGAGCACACAGCTGCCATGTCAGGAGCCGCACAGGCTGGACTCACCAGACACTCCTGCCTCCTGCTCTCTCCAAAGCACCTCTTGTACCACACACTGCTACAGCTCATTGGGCACATGTGAGGCTGATGTGGGGCAGCCTGAGCTGCATCCAGGGACTAGCTGTGCTCAAGGCTCAGAACACTGAAGGGTGGATGCCTCTGAGCGAGGTCTTGCAATGCCAGTCACAAGTAGGGTATCTAGTTGGAGCTGCTGCAGAAGAAACCATGGTCACCACAGCAAACAGAATCCCAAAAGCCTAAAGTGGCTGAGGTGGGAAGGGACCTCTGGAGGTTCAACCCCTGCTCAAGCAGGGCCAACGAGAACAGGCTACCCAGGCTCATGTCCAGGCAGCTTTTGAAGAGGAAGGAAGAGTCAGACACACCAAGGCCAGCAGAAAGGATCTAGATGTGTCTGCACAGTTCTAGTTTTCAGCCTGAGCGACTCAATTGCTCTATGAACACCCTCTTGTGCTTTCTTATAGGATGCACTTCAGCGTATAGCAGGAGTAGCAAATTCCCTGAGGTTAGTGCTGGAGCCAGTGAACCAATCTGTGCTTTCTATAGACTACGATATTTGAAAAAAAATTGAGGTTTTAACAAAATAGCATATGTGAAAAACAGCAGAGGATTTCATAGATAAGGAGTGCTGTGAAGTTGGCAGAGCCTTGCAGAAGGCTGTTCCAGGGCACCTAGCTCCTTGGGTATCACTAGAATAGCAGATTTGCTCAAAATGGAGGAAAGCATTGAGGGAAAGTTGCATGGCTCTTTTGTTCTGCTGCTCCCTCCCACTTTCCTTTGCCAAGAACTGCTCCGTGCTGCTCCTGCTGAAGGACTGCAAGGCAGTTTTCCACCTCCCCACTTAGCTACAAACAGCTCCTTCCATCTTCTGTTGCAGCCTTTGAGCATAATCAAGCCTCAGTGATGGTTGTTAACTCCAAGGCCTCCTCTGAACTGTCAGACTTACTGAGCTGTTGTTTCCATTACATCATGTGGGTCAGTTCCATTGGGTCAGCTTCAACATCTTTCACTTTGCAATATGTGGAGGTGTTTGCTCAACTCTCTGGTGATCCGCTGTGTCCTAACAGGTACAGTAATGGGGTGGAAATCACAGGACCTAAGCTTTATTTCCAGCTAGGCCAGGTTTTAAAGGGTGATGTTTTGGATCAAGTCACATCATTTCTGCCACAGTCTACTCACATGTAAAAGAGGGTTATATACACCAACTCTTTTGGCAACTGATCTCATGTCTGCTAATGGAAAGAGTTAGCTAATTACTTGGGCAGAACTGTAGGACTTGCTTTCTAGAGTTTTATAGAGCTGAGAGGATTTTCTAGAGTTTGAAGTGGAGAGGACCATATCTAAGAAGTCCTAGCTGTGCCAATCCAAGATAATGATGGGCAAGTGCGTGCCCAGGTATTTGCACCCATTCCTGCCCTATAGCTCAGCAAAGCAGGGCAGCACTACTGGGGACTGAAAAGAGGGGCTATGGGTTTCACTCATCTTCACCCTCAGTGCAAATCCATCTCTCAGGCACTCTCTGGGCTTCGATAACTTCGTCAACACAGCCAGGAGATGCAGGGAGGGGGCATCCAGGTGGTGGCGTGTGTCTTGCATCTTCCTGGTAGCCCCAAACTCTCCAAAACTCATTTTTTCAATAGGCCACCAAAACAAGCAGTAGATGTTTAATGACTTTCGATCTCCCCTGCCCTAGACAGGCTTTGAAACAGTGGCTCAGATGCCAAAGTCCCAGTAGCAAAGTGGCTTTTTAATGACACGATTCTCACTCGAATTCCAGGCACAGGGGGAAGCTTTGACACTGTTGTTTGTTTTCTTATTGGAGAAGTTCAAGAGAAGCTCAAGGCTTAAAAGCAAACCCTTGAAAGCAAAGCATTCCTAATCACATAAAAGTGTCTGCACAGGCCAAGGCTGAAGAGGGGGCTTGTGACTTTAATCTTTGCATATCCCTTTCTTTCTTCAAGCATCTCTCCCGCTCCCTCTCACAGACACACACACGCACACAAAACTCTCCTCAGCGCCAGCAGCATAATGCTCCGGGAGAGGAAAGCGGAGGAAGAGGAGGAGGAGGAAGCCGGCCCGCCTGCCTGCCCCCATGCTGAGCCCAAGCAGACTTTGTGAGAAAGCTCCTCTCCATCTGCAGCCCAGCCCGGTGGGAGTCAATTAATTCTGAATAACCTAAACCGACAGAGGTATTTGCATTCACAACCTGACTGATGACCGTATAAAATTGATTTATGAATTGAAGTACTTTCCCTCCCCTTATCCCCGATTCAGGCCATAATTGATTATACGTGCTGCAGCGAAATTAAAGAAAAGAAAATTAAAAAAAGAAAAGAAAAAAGGGAGGCCCCACAGACGCTGCTCTATATTCTCAAGCTTTCCCGGGATTAGCCGATCTATTCATCACTTATTTTTTTTTTATTTAAAAAGTTGCTTCCTTTCCCCTCTCCACCAGTTCCTTCATTCCCCAGCCCCAGAGCTGAGGGGAGGTGCAGAACCCTTGGCACACAGCAGCGTTCCCATCACACTGGGGGCTTAGGGATGGCTGACCCAGCACCCATCCTCCCTGGGTACTGTGGACCCCTTTGAAAGCAGAGGGAGCATGAGCTGGAGGAGCTCAGACCTGTGGTGACCAAAGTTCATGCTTAACTTGCTGCCTTGTAATTGTCCCATTGTAGGTCATGGTGGGGTGGAGACTTCTCTTGGTCCTTCAAGCCAATCAAGCCATCCCTAATGAGAATAACACTCGTACAGTGCTTCCGATTTACCTACATAGAGGCATTTTGTCAAAGTGGGCACTCTTAGTAACACAGGAAAGGCTTGGCTTGGTCAGCCCCATGATCCACGTGTCCAGTGTCAAAGGGCAAGTCCCCACTGCTATATGACACAGCTCCCCAGAGCTCCTGTATATTAATATTGACCACGACATCCTTTTCTCTCATGATCCATCTACTCCGCCCTGTCTGTGATCCCATTTTGCTTATCTGCTTATAGTCCTTCTTCCCATTACACACACAGAGACACAGAGGAGCAAAGCGGTACTGGGACCTAAACAAAACCAAATATCTCATCCATGGGAGCATGCCAGGCAGAACATAGGCCACCTGTTAGTCCTGCTTTCTTTCCTCTCTTCTTTCCAAACCCTTAAAACTCATTTTTTTAAGAAGGAGCATGCCCCTTTATTTCCTTTCACTTGAGTGCGAAGAGATGGATGAAAACATGGTGAAACTCAACTCGTATATGATTTCATCAAAAAACATTTGCCTCCTGTGTGCTGTAATGCTCACAGGCCTCTTAAGCACATAGGTCCAGCTTTGTGTCGCTTTGCACAGCTGTGATGTTTGTGGTTTCTTTTGTGTTACGGGAAGCTAAAGTAGACGAAAGAAATTAGAATCATTCAAGCAGCTGGACACAGGATGGCAATGCCATCTGAGCACACTCCCCAGTGAAGAAAGGAAAACTGTGATCCAAGTGTATCAAAGCTGGGATTTTTACCTTGACCATTTTAGCGCCTATAGGGCCAACGCGAATAACTTTATTTCAACCCCCCTCAAAGTCATCTTGCTCAATCTGGATAATGCTGAGCAGAAGAAAAAGGTCTCAGTGCGTAAACATCAAATAAGACCCTCTCCCTCAACTGCTCAGAAAGGCTTTCAGCAAGGAGCTTGTCCCCTGCCTGGCAGCAGCAGTGCAGCAGGTGAGAAGCACATTGCTTGCTGCTGACAAATCTAAAGAGGGCCAAGAGGAGCAGTGTGGGGCCCCGCTGCCCACAAATGAGGAACAAAGCAGGAGGAACAAGTCCTGGGCTCCAGCTGGGCCTCCTCTGCTGCAGCTGCCTGCCTCCCACCTTCATCACGCACTGCGGTGACTATGCCCAAACTGGGGGCTTGCAGGTGCCTGACCTCATTGTGCTGGGTGAAGGGGGGGGGCTCCACATGGGTAATTAAAGCTGAAAACCCTGGATGGTGCCGGGAAGCTGAGTGTTAACTGGCAGCTCCAGTGGAGGCTCAGGATCGAGGCCGGAGGCACACTGAAGGCTTCAGAGGAGAATTCAGGAAATAACACTGAAGATTGTGGTGACCCAGGAGTCAGACTGAATTCAGAATAAAGCCCACATCTGGGCAAATAGTGCCCATATGTTGTAGCCTAGGACCTCATTTAGGAAAGAGCTGTATATCTCCTTCAAGAGTTTATAGGGCCATGCCCCTGGAAAACCATTGTGGACACCGTTGTTATTAGTCTGCTCTGGGATGCACTGTTGTGCTCTGTTATGTTGCTACCTCTCCCTTCCCCCCCACCCATACCAATTGCCCCAGCTGTGGAGGTGTACCCCAAAACCTCTGATTTCAAACAGCAGCACCTCCAGTGCTCAGTGAAGGACATCATGCATGCCCTGGGCTGGGCCCTTATGCAAGCTTCTGCTCTACTAGAAAAACAACTCTGGCATGTCATGATGGCTCAAAGCAAAGCCCATATCTGTCTTTGTTTCTACCCTAATAGTGTCTCTCAAGATGCTGTCATGAAAGTATGGTTTAGCTCCAAAGCAGAGCTTGTGAAAGTTCAACCTACACCTTCAATTAATCCAAGTCTTAAGTTCTTTACTATGAGAGTGCTGGAACAGGCTGCCCAGAGAGGTTGTGCATGCCCTGTCCCTGGAGGTGTTCAAGGCCAGGTTGGATGGGGCCCCAGACAACCTGGTCTAGTACTAAATGGGGAGATTGGTGGTCCTGCCTGTGGCAGAGGGGTTGGAGATTCATGATCCTTGAGGTCCCTTCCAACACTGGCTATTTTGTGATTCTGTGAAGTCTTACCAAGAATGCCTGCCCAAATTAATACAAGCCTATGGCTAGAGGAGCTGATGGCAAGCCAAGTGAGCTGGTGAATCACCAAAAAACAGAGGGTGTAGACCCCATCCCAGCTCATGTTGTATCTGGTAGTTGGAGATCGACATCAGAAGGAGGCTTGCTGTTGGATTTTCATCCCGGTCCAAGGCTCTTGGCTTTGGGAAGGGGCCCAGCAGTCTTGCAGACGTCAGCCCCCACAAAAGCAGACAAGTGGCAGGGACGTCAGTGCAGATTTACATCCCAAGGTCACCACGTCCTGAGTGGTAAATGGGTGGACAAAGAAGTTAATCGAGGAGTCAGAAAGGGCAAACTTGGAGAGGAGCGGCAGCTGGGAGTGGGAAGGCAGAAATCAAGGCAATTAGTAGGGGGAAAAAAAAAAGAGGAACAATCCTGCATGCCTTTCCAGTTTTTCCACATGGAAAGCACCTTATTGTCTGAAACCACATTATTTTTTACTGTCAGCTAAGAGAGAGAAAACAAGAGGTTTGGGCTGATGTCTCTATCTCTTTATGGCAGAGCAGTGCCCAGCTGCAAGCTGCAAAGCAATGCCAGCCCAATTTGCACCCTCACAGGGGGGGCTTGGCATTACATGTCTGCTGAGGTAATTAATATTACACATTAATACTGTACCACACAAAGTCTATGCTCTGCAGAGCCCTCAGTGCTACCATTACGAGTGGCAACAGGTGTGTGCAGACTGCAGCCATACTGGCATTTCTGAAGCACAGAACTAGGGCACATTCCTTTCTGAGCTGAGCCTTAACCATCTTTTCAATGATCTCATGGGGAGATCAGGCTGGAGCTAGTGGCACTGGATATGCAGGCAGAGCTGCAATAGCTTTTGGATGTCTCGGACACAAGAAGGCAATCTAGCAGCAGCTTCAGCGAGGTGAGGCCAACACAGTAAACATATTTTGCCAAGTGGCTGAGGGCTCTCAGCTGGCTGAGCCTCTCCTTTTTGCATAGTGTCTACCTGAACTCTGCAGATAAGTGATTGCAACAAAAAAAAACCCCACACATACCAGTAGCTACTGGTCAGATCCAAACTCAAAATGAGAGCGATTGTTTGTCATCAGAGCTCTTTGAAACACGGAAAGATCACACTGTATGGTCTAATGATCCCTTCTGTCCTTCAAACCTATGAACTCATGCCCCATCTTTCAGATGCTCATTTTCTCTCCCAAGGGCCAGGTACACAGCACAGATGTACCATGCTCCCCGCACTGTGCTGCGAGCACTGGATGGCTGCTCTTTGCCCAAGGCATCAGTGCCTGTTTTTCCTACACTTGCCCAGCTTGACTGTTTTGGTTATTCAAACCACGTCGCCCAGACAATATTTTGCCTGCGATGCTGCTGCACAACTGCCTTCGCGTCGGAGGGGAAGGCCCAGCAGAAATAAAACGGGGACCTGAGCGTAGGTGTCCACGTCCCCAGCACGGCAGCCCCCGCTCCCCGTCCCTCCGGAGCATCTCCCTCCTGCCCCGTCCCCTCGCCCCCCGGCCAGGCCCGCCGCAGCGCGGACGCACGGCCCCGCGGGCAGGCACAATGGCGCTGACAGGCGCCTTTATCCCCAGCGCCGCCCGCGCAGCCCCCGCGCCCGCGCTCGCCCGGCTCCCAAAGCCCCCATTACTGCCAATTCGTTACGGGACGCCGCCGGGATTCAAGGCTGACAGCTCCGGCAAAGCAGGAGAAATGGGCTCAGTGGGGAGCGAGGAGGCCTGCCCTCTCTCTTCTCCCCCACCCTCGCCTTTTTATTTTTTCCGCCCCCCACAAGAAATACCTTTCTCAGCAAGGCTTTTTAAGGGCCCCCCGCGCCGCTGGCCGGCGCATGCACGGGGGCACCGAGGAAAGCCCGGGCAGGGGTCAGGGACGTCTCAGGAGAGTCTGTCAGCACCGCCTCGCTTTCCCCCCCGGCCCCCTCCATCTCCAGTGACAAGTCCCTGTCTCTCTGCCCGGGACAAGCGTGACATCTTACTTCCCCCCCCGCCGTCCCCACCCGCACTGGCTTTGTGAAAGCGGGAGGGATGCTGCTGCTGGGTGCAAGCAAAGCATGGGTCTTCTCCGAAACACATTTCCTCTCAGGATGTAGGGTGCAAAACACAGCTAGTCTTGGGATGTAGGGGCTGAACACAGAGCTAAGCAGGAGCGGGAAGCTGATCCAGTGATCTGGAGGCAAACATTTGTGCTAGGATGTTTGGGAAAGAAACGGCGGCTGCAACGGTGTTTGGGAACGAGAGGGCTCATTATCCAGACCACGGAAATAAGATACACCTCAGGAGAAGGCATTCCCACACTTCCAGCCCTGGGATAAAATCCACCTCAAGTTCTGGCTTTCGTTACCTAAGCAGGGTGTGTTTCAAGTGCACCCCAACTCTGGCAGCTCTGCTGAAAGCTCTTAGAAATGGGCTCTGCCTTCTCCTAACTTGATCTCTGTTATCCATGTTTTTACAGTCAGTTTTTCGCTGAGCACGGAGGCTCTGGTCCACATCCAACTTTGCAAACCAGTCCCTGTGGGTCAGAGAGGGATAACAGAAGAGCATGATGATTGTTCCCTTGTCCCTGCTGCAGCCAGTTGGCATGCCCTTTGTCAAGTCCCCTTGTCACCTACCCACCCCAGTTATAAGCCCAGTGGCTCACAGCCTTGTTGCCTTCTGTCCGGAGGGAAAGCTACACCAAAGTGACAGCATTTCACATGCCCCTTTGGGCTAAAGCTGTTCTTTCGGCTGACACACTTCCCACTTGGAGATAAAGGCAGCTCAGATTCAGTTTCTTGGACAGAAAGTCTCTGCTGAAATTTGGATTCTGACTGGACCAAACCCAGAAAAAGAGCAGGAGGCTTTTGGTCTGGCTACATCTGAAGTGTTTAGTGCGAGCCCACAGGGCCGAGCCTTGCACAAACAGCCCGTCTTGGGAGAGCACTGCTTCCTGGAGAGATGAAATCTTTCAGAAATTGAGTGAGGAGAGGTTTCAAGTCCCCAGGAAAGAGCCTTTCCTCTCCACTCCCACCGATGGCTTGGCGTCAGCATGGAGCCATGAACCTCTACCCCATTCCAAATCAGATCAAGACAGCAAGCTCTGGGCTATCTCAGTGGGAACGCAGAAACTTAAAGTGTCCCTGGGAATGGAAAAATTCGTGGATGTCTGTGAAGTGCTGGCCAGGCCCAAGTGGCTTATTTACAATGAAGGCAGAGCACAGGGGGAGTCACACATTGCTTAAATTGGGTGAGCATTATTATTTTCATGCTGTTGGTCCTGGGGAGCAGGCAAGTCTCGGTCTTACAAAGGGCAGAGGTGGTAAATAGTTTGCAAGAGAGGCTGACGGCCTTGTTGGGCCACCAGAGGAATAAGCTGTCCAAAGAAGAGCTTCTAAATGAAACAGCCTCTGTGCATTTTCTGCATTTGGACAAAGGAGAGGTTTATTTTGGATGTGCTAGCACAACTGCTGTCTACAACCCATAGGGTCACACAGTTAAGGTTTGGCTGCTGTCTGGTTGGGAAGCATTCCTCTCTCAGGGCCTCCTCTCTCAGCAAGCAATTGTAGGCCTAATAAGAACAAACAATATATTCACCATTTCCCACTGCAACGAGTGAACTTTATGCTACAGGATAAGTAGGTTTCATTCTTCTAAGTAACAACATTCTCTGGAACCTGAGCAAGGGATCGATGATGGTTGAATATTTGACAAATGTTGGCACACAAGAAATGAATAGATTGCATCCCATAGTACTTCCTCCTGCATATCAGGGCAGACGTACCATGATGGGCACTGGCTGGTGGTCTCATTGGCAGACCAGCAGAAAAGACAGTAACACACCTGAAAAAGTGAACTCACTTTTCTCACTGGGTTAAGATTCTGGTCCCTGTGGCTGCTCCCAGTAAGTTGTATGCTTACATCTACACAAGCAGTCACTGGTTTTCAGGAATGTTAATCCCCAACTTTTCACCTTTGTTGTTTTTCAAGCAGCCGCATACAATGATCGCATTTCACCCTTTTGAAACTTCTCTGAAAATGTACCTCTCCAGAAAGGAAGAGCTGAAATGATTCTGTGTTTGGTACCTGAGTATTGAACTGCAGTGATGCTTATGCCATGGACCTAAGTGCACCACACAAAGACTAAAAAGCAGTCAGAGACAGAACAAGAATGATTGAATTGGAAATACCTTTTTTTTTCCCCAGAGATTTTTCATAAATAAAGGAAATGCACTGGTGGCACAAGGTGGGAATAGGGCAGGATACTTTGGTCACATGCAGCCTAGTTGGTTAAAAGAGATGTCAAAGAGAGTCAGAAAAGTCAAATTAGCCATTTTAATTATCATTTCTACAACCAATGAGACAAGAAGTCACCTCTGTTCTCCACTCCTCCAGCTCCATAGGGCGCCTTGTACTGAAATCAGCTCTGGTGAGAGATGCTCGTCACCATTTCCAAATGTATTACTGACAGGGGCAAGTGGCTCAGCTCAACACCTCTAGGAGTGAGTGGGTAACAAACTGACAGGAGTTTCCTGCTGCGGACAGTGCTACAACAAAAAGGTAAAAGTAGTCTGAAGTCCTCCCAAAGTAGGCCCACCGAACAGCTGGCTCTCTTCCATCTTGCATGCTAATGCAGAAACATGAGTTTCTTGAACAGAGATGAAAGGAAAACATGTTCTCATATCACAAGGGGCCCTTGGGACTGAGATGTGGGGTAGGAGGATTTGAGGCAAGAAAGGAGATCTTTCTTCTGCTTTCTATTCCCATTAGCACTGAGCACCACACAGGAAGGAGGAGGTTTGATGTCTGAAGAGCCAACTGCTCTCCCTGCTTTTGCTGATGGAGATACAGGTCTGGTGGTGGATACATCCCACCAGCTGACACACCAGGGGGAATGGAGTTCCTCACTTGCCTTGCTTGGGCAGATTGAAGACATTTTTTCAATTAGCTTTAATTTGCACTGGGTAGAGGCTGAATTGGAGATTTTACAGAGCCCGTAAAGAAATGAAATCCTTCTGAAAAGTGGATTTTAACACATCTTTGGAGAAAAGCTTTGTGGTCTGTATTTACCAGCGGTTGTCGTGCTCCCTCCTGGGACACACTATGGATTTACCACCTGAGTTCAAAAGATGGGGAATAAAGATCTTTACCCTTATCTTAAGACTTGTAGCTCTGCATAAAACATACAACTGTGTTTGTTTTAGATATGGAGTTACAAGGAAAGGCTACCCAGGCAGTTCTTTCTTCTCCCTGTCCTGAAAGCTCTTGAGGAATGGCTTCTCCTGGAAGATGGCTCAGTGATGAAGAGGCATAGCTGGAAAAAAATGTTACAGGTTCCCTGGGCTGTTTCCCTAGCCAACGTTTGCTAAAGAGGTGCAATTACTCCTAGTTTTCCAAACATTATGGAGAAAGAACTCAGACTCACTGAAACAGGGCAAGGACAAAAGTCAAGACCTACATGAACGCTGACAGCAGAAAAGTGATCAAATCTGGATGGAAACACACATACCATTCTGCATGAGTCTTCAGCTTAATAAATGCAGAAACAATACCATGCTGCAGAGCTTATAACAAAGTTTAAAAAAAAAAAAAAAAAGTTGTAAAATGCAGTAGTGTAGGGGAATAACATGGTTCTCTCTGCCATAGACACATATTTATTGCAAAGCTGAGTGAAGAGATACCTTCACTCTTGGTGAGCTTGAGGCTTCATTGAAAAACTTTGCATGACAAAAAGTGAAATTCTGAAAACATGTTGTTGCAAACCAAACCTCAAAAGAAAATAAGGTTTCTTCTTAGGTTTGTCTGAAAATAATGTCTCCTATTTATTGTCATAGAAACTACAACAGAAACAAAGAGTACAATAGCAGTATTTGATAGAACAAATTCTCAGCTACAAAACACATTTTTTCAACATAGTCACCACCATTAGCTATACATTTTTGCCAGTAATGAACAAGAGCCTGCATGCTGCACTCATAAAAATCTACATGACCATTTGAAACATGGTTTGTCTTTCATGATGCTGTCACCACTGCTGAAAGGCACCACCCATCGCCTCGCTGTGCTCACATCCCCTGTTTGGTCTCCATAAACATTTAGCAAGCATTGATGAATGTCAACGGGTGCCATTTTCTCTGCATGGAGGAATTCAGTGACACACCTTTGCTTCATCTGCACTCCCATGCCAGATGCTATTTTGTCAGACTGCCCCTCTGCTGTTGTCTGTCACACAGCAGCAATATGTAAAGGAATATTGGTGGGAAGGTTCAGCCTCTACTGCCAGGCCACCAACATCCACCTCTGACATAGTGAGCCAAAATGATAAAAAAAAGGGAAAGCATTACTTCTGGAGTAGCCCTCATAAAAATAAACCTTTTTTCCCACATACAAATTATTGTGACTAAACATCCTTTGTCCCAAGAGTTCACTCTGTTCCTCAAAGATTGGTAGCAAAAAACACTCTGGCCACTAACATCACTTGCCATGACTCACTTGGCATGCCATTACTTTTTCAGAAGCACGAAGGGCAGTGAATTTTGTTTTAACTGCTCATTTATATTGAGAAGCAGCACACCCAGGACTCACAATAACCACCAGAGTTCCCCAGGTCTTGGTTCCTCCATCAGTGGGTGTATGACTGTGACCACATCTGCCTCAGCCGTAGGTGAACAGGCAGGAGCAGGTGCAGATGTCACAGGATATTTAACTCTGCACAGTTCAATTGGGAAAGGTTTCGGCATGAGCTGCCGGAGAGGTGGGATTTGAAGTCTGGACAACCTGCCCTATTGTGTGCAATTTAAAAAGCACAGTCTCCTTGGTGCGTCCAAGGAGTGATTTGATCTACCAGCACTTCAAGGGAAAGAGGGATTCCCGATATCAAAGGGCCCTTTAATCTGGCAGAAAAGGGGCATGATGAGGACCAGCTGCAGGGAGCTGAGGCCGGACAGCTTCAGGCTGTGAAATCAAGGTGCACTTTTTTAACTGTGAAAATAATTAATCTGAGGGGTACATTACCCATAAGGGCAGCCAGTAAATCAGGACCAGATGTTTTTCTGGAAAAGATGATATCACCTAGCCAGGGACTGCTCAAACTGCAAGGGGAAGAGTCCCAGTGGTCTCTGGGACTCTGGCTGGAAAGCCCACACTCCTCGCAGGTATATGTTTTATATACATATATATATATATATATATACACATGTGCACATGTATGTATAGCTGTACACGTACACAAAGCCCCAGTTGGTACAGGCCAGCATCACCCCGAGCCAAAGCTCTCGTACAGCATAGCTTATTTACCCACCTCAGTTTTACAGCAATGCACAAGTGTATGGACTGGACTTGGATCCCTTTGGGAGTTCCAGAATATCTGCATCATCCTCTGCCTCAAAACGGCCATCTCATCAGCGAGGGATGCCACAGCCCTGCAAGTGCTTTTCTTCCAGCATTGCCCAGAGCCTCCATTGAGAATCACTGGGTTGGGCAAAATCCTGCATTCACCCTCCTTCCCCGCCCCCGGCTGCTCACCCAGACCTCACAAAAAAGAAAAAAAAGAGAGAAAACAACCCTCCACGCTGCCGACAACAGCAGCAACCGAGCCACAGGCCCTTTAATTGATGGCTGCAGTGGAGGGACCCCACTTGTCTGGCTGACTCCCTCACCCCCAGCTCCTCCATTCTCCTCCTCCCTACCCTTTTCTTTTTTCTGGTAGTTGTGGCCTCATCCTCCATCATATTTATTCCCTTTCTCATAAAATAAAGATACTTAAAAATTGTTTTTGCCATATGCATGCTGTTTATCTTTGGGCACGTCAGCATCTTTGCATGAGGGAACATGGACGGCTCACTGCCCAGAACAATGTCAATGCAGTGGGGAAGGGGGGGTGAGTCATAGGGGGAATAATGTGAAAGGGAAACGCTGCCGCACACAGGGCAACACAGATGGACAAAGTGCAGCAAGGCAGCTTAGTTAAAGGGCTGCATTAAAATTAAACAGAGACAGTGCTCATTTTCCAAGGCGACAAGGCGTCTGCAGGAGGGCTTCCTGGCCTTCGCGTGCCTGGTGAAACAAAACCCAAGCAAACCTTTCTCCACCTCACGTCCCCAGAAAACCTCAACTGGGCAGCCCACTGTCTTCACTCCACCTGAGCCAGTGGAAGCTGGCATTGAGGGGATCCCAACCTCCCTCCCCTGCCATCAGCTCATGTCTGTGAAACAGTGGCCCTGGCATAGGCTGGTCCGAGAAGCTGTGGGTGCCCCATCCCAGGAGGCATTCAGGGCCAGGCTGGATGGGGCCCTGGGCAACCTGAGCTGGTGGGTGGCAGCCCTGCCCACAGCAGGGGGGTTGGAACTCAGTGGGCTTAGAGGTCCCTTCCAACCCAAACCATGCTATGCTCAGGGGCTCTGCTAAACAGAGGCCTTACACCTGAGGAGGGCAAATGGAAGATGTTACCAAAGTGGGATGGAAGAGCATCTCATTGGCAAGGAACCCTTTCAGGAAGCTGTTCATGGTTCTGCCTTTAATGGAGATGAATGAAAATCTGCATGTCTTGCTGCATAAAGATGGAGCCATCAATCTGGTAGACTCTACATAGCTACCCAAGGAAGGACAAAGAGCTGTGTGGTCTTATTTTATGTATCTTATTGTTGGATCTGCATACTCCTAAATCACTGACCAAGCTGTCAGTGCAGATCCAGAACATTTATACTGCTGTAAATACATATTAACCAGGCTGTGTGGCAGGTGCTGGACTAGTAACTCTGAAACCCAGCATGACGTCCTGCAGGAAGACCTCTGGACTAGCCAAGGTGTCTTGTTGGGCACTGCAGGGTATGGTGCCACAAGTAGGACGTGGGTGCTCATTCCAAACAGAGGCTAGAGGTCAAAGATTTCACTTCTCTTAATTCCCTTTGAACTACCGGGGTTGACATGATTGAGGATACATGCTAGAAACTCATTATGACAGACTTATGGATATTACCCATGCAGGGAACATAAATTATTACACGTTTTCTACCTTTAGTATAAACAGTTCTTTCAGCTCAGCTTAACAGTTCTTCATTTCTGGAGCAAAGTATATTCAAAAATGTCTGTAGCTTGGAGATGAAAACAGAAAAGACAGCAGACCAGCTCCAAGGGTTGTCCTCAGACACAGGAGCCCCCCAAGCTCCTGCCTCACATGACAGAACTCTGCATGTGCATGGCAGGCTCACCAGCTGGGAGGAGCTGAAGCCACAGGGTGTGCAGAGGGGAAGGTAACAGTGGATTACAAAACTGTCCAGATAAATCAGAGAATTAGTCTGAAATCAGTGGGATGGAAATCACGGCAGAGCAAGCACAGAATGCCACAGCGAGGTGCTGGGATGCCAGTGCAAAGCAGGAACTAATTGGATAAAGAGCACTGCTGAAGGACGTGCTCGCAGTACCACAGACAAAAACTTTGCCAATGCTGTCATACTGTTTCAAAACAGACAAGTCTCTTGATGGAATCCATGAATAAGAGATTCATAGGACAGACATGGGAGAAAACAACCATGCTGCAGTTGGCACTGGAAGATGCTTCAGCTGGATGCTGGGCACAGCATTCTCCAAGGGTAAACAAACTGGAGAGTGCTCCGAAATGCAACAGCAAGCATGATAAAAGCTTTAGAAAACAGTCTTTCGGAGAAGATTGAAAGAATTGAGTTTGTTTAGTCTAGTGAAGAGACAACTAAGTGGGAACATAACAGCCTTTTAGTACATAAAGACTAAGGACTACAGAGTCTAAAAGAGAAGCGTGAGGAGGAGTGGGTTTGCAGCAAGTATGTAGGCCAACTGAGCTTTAATAGCAAGTCTTTGGAACTATGGATACTGCAGACTCTCCTTCAAAGGCACACTTTAGAAAAGAACGTCTATGGGCCACCACCAAGCACCCAGAGGTGTGCTCCTTCCCTGCCTGCTTCCCACGTGACCTTGCAGCTTTACTTACATTCCCTCTCTGACTTCCAGCAAGGCAAGAAAATAAGGTGACCCCCAGAATTTGTTCATAAAGTGGTTGCCCATTGCCCTTGCCTCCTTGCTCTAACTCATCACCTCCCCGAGTTCCTCTGCACACTTGGTTCTCAGAAGACTTCCAAAGCTGATTTGCACTCTCTATTTATCTGCAGCGGACTTGCAAGACCCTTGCAGTGAGATCCAGAGGAGGCCTCAAACTGCCATGCATGTACCAAATAACAACACCTGTCACAAAGACCATCCTGTCTAAATAGACAAGGCAGAGGAAAATTACTTCCCATGTCTTGAGGCTAGAGAGGACCTGTCAGATGCTAGTGAGAGAAATGGACCTGGAGCAGAGAAAGCTCAGGAGGACCTGCTTGCAGCCTTCAGTTACCGAAAGGAGGCTGCAGAGAAGGCAAGAGGCAAGCTCCACTGGGAGGTGTAGGGTGAGACAAGAGGCAACAGGCACAGGTTGCAACAAGAGAAATGCTTCTGAAGTGAAGGAAAAAAACCCTGTCTGATTCAGCATTGGCATACGTTTCACAGAAATGTGAAATCCCCAGCCCTTGGAGGTTTTCAGAACTCAGCTGAACAGAGACAATACAGTCTATTTTTGAAAGTAGCCTTGCATTTAGCAGGGGCGCAAGGGTAGAGCCCTGCTGAGGTCCTGTCTCACGTGACCAGGAATATTAAGAGTATTCCAAATAGCACCTATGCCATTGGCAACTGCAACTGCACCACGCCACTGATACTTCGTGCAGTACCCTCTCCACCACACCGGATTTTCTTCACATGGACATATGCCCCATGAGCCTTTCTTTGGTCTTTATGTTTTGCAAAGCTGGATCCCCACTGCTTGCATCAGGCTCCAACCCATTGTAAAGCACTATGTAATAACAACATTTCTTGATTGTGATTCCCAACAATAGCTACCACCCAAGTTCTTGGCTCAGGGCGCAGGCCAATATCTAACAGCATTCAGTTCAGCCCAATATCATCTGAATCCCCACCCCCTCCAATTCCAGCTCCAGAGCTTGGCCGGCCCTGAGCCCAAGCTGCTCCTGCCTGCAAACCCCAGACATTCTGAGCACTGCTCAGAATGGAGGGGGAGCACTCAGAGATGAACTTTTGACAGTGCAAATTCGAGGGAAGGCTGAAGTCCTTGCTTGTCTGCCACTGATTTATTGGTGACTCCCTAATTGCGGAATGCCAACCATACATGGAGATCTGCAGAAGGAAAGGACTTGGCTTGATGGAAAGAGAGGTCATCGCAGGCAAATCAGACACAAGCAACAAGAAATGTTTTGTTGTTTTTTTTTTTCTTTTCTACTGCACTGAATTTAATAAATGTGCATCTGCTGAGCTGTTTCTACACACAGAGTTCTCCCCTGTTCCAGATTTGGCCTTAACTCTTGTTGGTAACATTGATCAATGGTGAACTACCTGCCTGCTGAGGGTATGTGTGTGTATGAATGAGAGGGAGAGCCAGTGTTCATTTCCAAAGCAGACATTTTTCATCCTCTGCCAGCCATTTTTTTGGACAGAGGTATTTTTTTCCTTTTTTTTTTTTTTGGCCATAATTTAAGCATACATTTGAAAATCATCTGCAGAAGAAAGATTTAATAAGCTTACTCACATAGTAATGTGCCAAGGAAATTTTAAAAAAAGCAAAAATCACAGACCTTTTCTCTAGACCTTATCTACAAATATGTGCGGGGGTTTCATTTATAAATTAATCTTTAGCAAACAACATATGTTCATTTCTGAGACAAAAATCTGCAATTGTTCCTCATGGACCACTCTACCACACATCTCTGTGTACCCTCATCTCCAGTTCCCTCTGGTTTTATTCAGCAGCTGACATCTGTCACTGATTACAGCAGCATAAGGTTTCACCTCCATGGAGCAGAGTGGGAACAGGCTGAGGTCCCTGCATCTAACTGCACACATTTCTCTGCTGGAATTTCACTCCTCTCATTGTCACTCTTTCCTTCTAGATCTGCTCTTCCAGACACCCTCACATCAGCCCTCTTCCCATTACCCTCTCATGTACACCATACCTGTGAGATGGATCCTGTGTTCTCATCCCAGCACCAGAGCTAAGGAGCACTGGTTGATGCCATACTAGAGAAAACGTGCAGTCTACTTTACACTTTGAGCACTGAGCACTCTGAATCTCCCTGCTGTGGCATGGCAGAACGTAGCATCTAAATTAGGCTCTGCAACAGACAAGCCATTTCTGGGCTGAGGCTTCCAAGTCAACCTATGGAAGTGACACTCTCAGTAAAGTATTTTATTAATACTTTTGCTAGAGAAATTTAACAGCCTAAATATGGCACTGCTTATAATGGCATATCTTGCAGCATGGGGTTATTTTGTCATGCACATGTCAAGCTGCTCACTCCTGCCCTGCTTGGTTACTGCACTATAGCTTGGTTTACTGACGGAGGTTTCCACCAGTGCAGACACAACAGTTCAAGCCTCAGCTGTAGTTCAGATAGAGGCAAATGAGCTTACCAGAGTCAGAGGCAGAGAGAGCAGGTCACAGGCAGGCTGACCAAAGCAGAGAGCCAACACAGCTTTGGCATGAGCACAGCCAGCACTGAGGAGGGAAGATCTGCTCACAAGGCTGGAACGAGGAGCTCCAGGCTGTGTGTGGCAAGGTCTGTGCTGTGCAGCACCTTCCTGCGCCAAGCTTGGACCCCACGCCTGGAAACTTCATGCATTCCCCTGGCAACAGATTCACTTTCCAAAACAAAATGAACTAAAACAGAATCATTTCCTATGAACGAATTTGGGATGGAATATAAAGCACAGGCGGGGAAATATATATATGACATATTTGAAACAGAAGAGAGAAAGATTTCATCTAGCATGCAGCTGACTGCAAAAGAGAGTCAGCAGCCCCAAAAAGAAAGCCATAACACACAAACACATTTTATGCTGGCCAAGGTGAGAAAGGAAGAGCTGTAGGTACAGGAGTGACAGCTACTTTAGGATCAAAGGAGAAGGCTGAGAGGAAACTATAAAACAAACTTCAGATCTGGATGGGGGAGGCTGTGCAAAAGGGAAAAACTTAATTAAATGTGGCAAACAATGACTATTTTTTCTGGGAAAGGAACAGTGGTGATTCTACTTCCAACATACCACACCTGAGCAAACATTATCCAAAGATGGCCTGAGTTAGGACTTCATCGCCAGTGTGGAAATGCAGATCTAGCCTTCACTTCAAAGGCTAAGAAAAGTGATTGCATGGGAGGAACTGGCTTGCCATTGGTGCTCAGTACCAATCCCATCCCTTGCAGAGTACCTTGAATGGATAGCTGCTGGGCATTGCTGAAGATGCAAGCATTTCATTCCTCCATTTTTTAACCCCCCAAAAAGAAGAAGAAAAAAAAAAAGGAAGAAGGAAAGAATTGAGGTATCATCAATGCTGAGGTGGGTGACCCAGATCACAGACTCACAGAATTGCAGGGGTTGGAAGGGACCTCAAGAGATCGTGGAGTCCAACTCTCATACTCTACAATAGATCACACAGATAGGCATCTAGCTGAGTCTTGAATATCTCCATAGAAGGAGATATCACATCCTCTCTGGGCAACCTGTTCCAGTGCTCCGTCACCATAAAGTAGTTCTTCTGCATGTTAGTACGGAACTTTCTGTGTTCAAGTTTTAGGACGCTACACTTTGTCCTATTGCAGTGCACACCGAGAAGAGCCTGGCCTCATCGATTTGCCTCCTACCTCTCTTTAGATATTTATAAACATTTATCAGATCCCCTCTCAGTCTTCTTTTCCCCAGCCTGAACAAACCCAGGTTACTCAGTCCTTCCTCATACAGGAGATGCTCCAGGCCCTTTATCATCTTTTTGGCCCTCTGCTGGACTTGTTCCTGGAGATCCCTGTCTTTTTTGAACTGTGGACCCCAGAACCGGACACAGCATTCTAAATGTTGCCTCACCAGGACAAATTAGAGGGGGAGGATCACTTCCCTTGACCTGTCGGTCATGCTCTTTTTAATGCACCCCCAGGATAACATTGGCCTTCTTGGCCACAAGGACACATTGTTGACTCATGGACAACCTGTTGTTCACCAGGACCCTGAGGTGTTTCCACAGAGAGCTCCTCTCCAGCAGGTCAGCCCCTAACCTGATGCATCCAGTTATTCCTCCCCAGGTGCAAGACTCTACACTTGCTCTCGTTAAACCTCATCAGGTTCCTCCCTGCCCAGTTCTCCAGTCTGTCCAGGAAACAGATTGAATGGCAGCACAGCCTTCCAGTGTGTCAGCCAATCCTTCCAGCTTTGTATCATCAGCAAACTTGCTTCCAGATTGTTGATGATGTTGAACAAGACTGGACCCAGCACCAACCCCTGGGGAACACAGCTAGGTACAGGCCTCCAATCAGACTCTGCACCACTGATGACAACCCTCTGAACTCTGTCAGTCAACCACTTCTTAATCCACCTCACTGTCCCCTCACCTATCCCACATTTTCTAAGTTTCATAACAAGGGTGTTGCAGGAGATAGTGTCAAACACCTTGCTGAAGTTAAGGTATACAATATCCACTGAACATCCACTGCTCTGCCCCCATCTACCCAGTCAGTGATGACATCATAGAAGGCTATTAGGTTGGTCAAGTATGATTTCCTCTTGGTGAATACGTGTTGACTACTGATAACCTTCTTCTCAACTGGAGCATAGGAAGTTCCACATAAATGTGTGCAAGAACTTCTTTACAGTGAGGGTGACGGAGCACTGGAACAGGCTGCCCAGAGAGGTTGTGGAGTCTCCTTCTCTAGAGATATTCAAGACCCACCTGGATGCCTACTTGTGCGACCGGGTGTAGGGAACCTGCTTTGGCAGGGGGTTGGACTCGATGATCTCTGGAGGTCCCTTCCAACCCCTATGATTCTGTGATTCTTTTCCAGTTGCTTGGAGATGGCATCCAGAATAAGTTGTTCCATCACCTTTCAGCTCGGTGGTGACGCTCACTTAGAGCATCTGCCAGGTGAAACACTGTCATTAATATAACTCAGGGAGAAAACATGGGCATCAACAGTATAGGGTGGTCCGCAGGTCACCAGACGTAGGTTGCCCCCCATTGACAAGTACCCTGCAAACCATCAAGCCAGGAAGCAACAAGAGATTCCAACCACAGCCCAGGGTTTTATAGTAAGAGGAGATCTTTTGCAGCCAGCTTGTTCCTGGGAGAAGAAAGTAGCAAGCTCTACACCTGTTCAGAGAAAGGAAAAGGAGTACAAGAAAAGGCCAGCTTGACTAGAATGCTGCTGTTGACCTCAAGAACAAGAAAGTTATGCATAGAGAGTGGAATCCAAGCTAGATTACTAAGAATTAGTATACAATTATAGCAAAAGCAAGGACAGCCAAAATCAGAAAGTCTATGGAAAAAAAAAAAAAGGAGCTGAGGAATTATAGACCAATGAATTGAATTTCATTTACAGGAAATAATTCTGGAATGAATAATAAAAAATCTATTTGTAAGAAACTGGAATGTAAAAGGATGAGCAAAAACCAATATTAGCTTCACAGTCTAGTCTTGACAAACCCATCTAATTTCCTTTTAAAAAAAGGAGACAGACCTCATAGGCCAGTAAGAAGAAGCAGATGTTAGTATTTTTATTTGTTAAGTCTTTAGACACTAGCTTGCCTGAAATTCTCATAAACCAGCAAGGAATGCGTGGTCTATTGATTGCAGAGCAAACACAGTATTGGTACCCAGATGGTTGAAAATAGGACTTTGCTCTCCAGTACAGGAACACAGGAACACATTGAATGGACATCCACAGGTTTCTCTCTGAGTCTGACTCCCATCAGTTAGAGCTATGGACTCTGAACTAAAAGAAAGACAATTAAATTCACCCAAAGCTGAAAGGATCTGCAAGTGCACTGAAGACAGGAACAGAACTTTTTTTTAAAACAGCTTCATGAATTAGAGAGTCAGGGAGAAAAAAGAAAGGACACAGTAGGAATCCATGAAAGACTCTACACTAAGGAATAACTGACTATACAAATATAGATATGGAACTACTGGAGCTGAGGTTTAGAGCAGATTAAAATCTGAACTGTTTGTCATCATTGCTATACTCTTGGAAAAGACCAAAAAAAAAAAAAAAAAAAAAAAAGTGGCCTAATTAGATACAGTCTAGAAGAAAACAATAATAATAACCAGAGATCTAGAGAATATAATCTGTGAGGAAAACCTGAAAGAACTAGTGAAGTTTAGCTTCAAGAAAATAAGACTGACAAGAAGCACAAGATGTCTTAAGGTTGATGCAAAGGGGGAAAGTGCTGGTCAGTTCAACTGGCCTATAATGGAAGTGTTAAGAAACAATAAGAGGTTTAAACTGTAAGAAGGATTCAGGGTTGATATTATGAAGCTAAATAGGGGCAAATAGATGGAAGCAATGCATGAAGCATCCAGCTGTGAAGCCTCTGTGAGTGGAATGCTTGAAGAACAGGCTGGATAGCTGACAGGAATGACATAAGTGTCCAGCCTTGGGGATCTGGAGGGAGAACAGAGATTTCAGTGCCTCTTCTGGGGGAGGCTGAGTACAAGGGCTGGGAAAAGTCGATCCAAAATGGAGGACCTTGCTACAAGCATTCAGTGAGTCTGGCAGGTAGGGAAGCACACCGAGAAGTTTCTCTTTGCCCTTCCTCAGCCTGCTCTCTGTAAACATCCTTCCCCCTCTATGCACTTTCTCCCTGCATAGTCGTATCACTGCAGTAGGTTCCTCAGACCTTTTTGCACACCTGAGGAGTGGGGAGAGCCAGTCCAGACTACAGGGAGGTAAAGGAGGCAAGAGCAGTCCTGAGAGCACTACAAAAGCTGGAAAATAGGGCCTACTGCTCCCAGTGCCATTGGGTATGATGGGGTGGGTGAAAAAGCTCTTGCTGCTGCAAAAAGAAGCTCCCCATAGTCAGAACCACAAGCGGTGACAGAAGCAGTGGTTTATGCCCACAGGAGGTGAGAAAGGAGGAGGTTTGCATTCACATTTTTTCAGTAACCAGCACCCATTTCCTCTGGATGAAGCAAGGGGAAAGGTGGCAAGTCTGGAACCCAAGGCAAGCATCTATGTTGTGTATGCCTTACAGCACTGTGCAGGTCCCAGTGTGAGGTGTTTGTTTTTATTTCTTTCTCACAACAGGCATTACAGTATATGTCAAAAACAATCTGCATCTCTAGTCTGATCTTTACAAGGTTCTTGCACTGGTTACAGGGCAGCAATGTAAACAGAAGATTACTGGTGACCACAAGGAGACACAGGCAGAATAAACTAAGAGCCAGTGAACTAAAAGCTATCCTGGTCTGCATGCACCGCTGTGTTACTTCTTTTCCAAGAAATACCTGCACTTATAAATTCAGAATTGCACTACGGGGAACCACGCTTTAAGATTAAAACATATTATAAACCTGCATATCATCCTTGGATGATAGATTAGAAGTTACTAAGTGTTCATATGCAAAGGTAGCTTGCAGGCATATCAGTGCAATCAGATGACCACCACTTTTTTTTCTGTAATCCCATCCCAAATTCAAACTGCAATCTATACTCTGCCCTGACAACCAAGCACTTCAGGACCTCTGAATTGTGCTTTCTGTTATTTGTGATCAAAAGGAAATCGTTCCCCACTGACATGATGGTAGAGACTCAGCATTTCCAATGGTAAGTGATAGCTGAATCTCTTTGAGCTGAGAGCTACAACACTTTTAAAACAATAAACTCAACCCCAACATTAAGTAAGAAGCTAGCCCCTTAAACATTTAATATCAATAATGACCAACAGAAAATGTAGGGCAAAATGTTCAGCCCACCTAAATTTAGGTTTCAATGAAGGCAAAAGTACTAGCACATCAACTATGAATGTATGTCAGCTAAGCAAGCTGGCCCTACAAGCACACTGAGCTCTATCTGAATGACTTGCCTTCAATGGAAAAAAGATTAGTTTTAAGTGTTTTCCTGGCCTTCTGAGTGTTAACAGATCATTTGTTGAATAGTAGTCTCACATTTGTTGCTAATTATTTCTACTAATAATTTTGCCTTGCATTAGCAACTCATCAGAAATGCAAATGAAAGCATAAGTCTTCTCCTTCCTTTCATGTTTTCATTGGCAAAAAACCACCATCTCTGAATATTTACTTTCATTTGACAGAACACTGGTGATGTGTACAGACCACGACAACCAAGGGACTTCACAACACAATATGTGCAGCAGATTATATTCCTATAGGTCAAACCCTCTTCCAGCATTAACCAGAACTTCAGTTCCATAGCAGAACAATGGTTTCACGTATGTAGGAGCTAGCTCAAATACCCTTTTTCTCCCACTTCTGCCTTACAGGCCACATCCAGAGCACGTCACAGTGCTGCACCTCCTGTTTCACCTTAGGCACGAACACAGTATGCTGCATTACTACACAAGTTGTTGGCCTTGTCTCCTGTCGGGCCCTGTCTCCCCTGCAAGGATGCTCTCTCCCTGTATACCAAGTGTTCATGTAAACAAGCATGTTTTGCTTGTTTACTGCAGTGCATCCAGGGGGAAATGACAAATGCTCTCTTTGTAGCAGAAGTGGCCCCATTGTCAGAAATCAGAAGAATCATTTCCCGGTTACAGTAGCCTTCAGATACATTGTTGATCCAACTTCAACTCCCAAATAAAGACGCTGAGAGTGATATATTGGCTATTCTCTTTCACTGACTGACCACTTGAGAGCAAGAATGCAGCTCTTGGAGGCTAAACACAAGGGCTTGAAGAGCTCGGCTGTATTTTCTTCCACTTAAAACTGGAAGAGGTGAATAGCTGGTGAAAGTGGGGAGGAGATTGATGGCTTTGGAAACTGCAAGGCCCTCTCCCTACATGGGACAGCTTTGGTACAGCCAGCCAGCTTTGAGTCTGACCTTGCCCTCTCTGACTTGACAGCAACCTCAACCCTGACCTTGGAAAGACCACCCTTCTCCTGGCAGAAGCACGGATTAGGGAATGAAGAAAAAAATCAAGTGGGGATCAGGTCAAGATAATTCTATTCCACAGGAGAGGACAGTCTTTGAGGCATGTAGAAGGTGGGTGTCCTTCTCATGCTTTGGCACTCACTCATGATTCCCAGATGTGGTCTGAGACTGACTCATCACAGTTGTGCTCAGTGCACCTTCTCACCTCCTCAGCTGAAAGCCCCTCTTCTCTGCACTGTGGATGCCGTGAGAGCAGTCAGACAACATCCCTGATGGAATGTTGAGCCCCTAATTCTCCAAAAGTCATAAAAAATCCCAAACAGGCTCTTTCCAGATCGAAATCTTTCAGTAGCATGAACCCCAAATCCATCTTGAAACTCTCTGCTTCCCCCTGCAAGGAAACCAGCCCCTTTCCCAGGAGTTGCCTCCCTTCTGCTTTCCCTTTCCCATAACCAGCCATCCTTCACCCCCCTGTTTCTGTAAAACACTCAGCACACACAGCAGCTGGGGGGGAGGGACTGAGGGGCTGGTGGAAGCCACTCAGATTTCACATTTATTTAATAGCCGTGGCTGTGCTTGTTTGATTTATCTTCACACATACGTTTGACAGATATGGTCTCATAAAAACTCCACAGAGTAAAAACACCAAAAAGGCCTGCAGCCATACTTCAGTCTGCATGCAGTCTGGCTCTAGCTCTGGAGCAATGCAGAGATCAGGCTTGCTACAGCTGGCAGCAGTACAGAAACAGAAAACTGTGGAGTCTGTAGCACCCAAAATGAAGCATGTTCAGCTGTAGCTGGACATGGGTTCCTCAGGTGGTGTTAGCGTCTGCTCAGAAAATAGAAATTCCCAATTCCCTCTTATCTTGGAATATCCCACTGTACTTTATATAAATTGCTTCATTCAAATAAACGTGCATTTCGGGGGGCTAATCTCATCCTACTTACAAATCTTGTGGGATACTGCTGTGTTCAGAATATCTCATGAAAGCTTATGATACTGCATTTCAAAAAAGCTTTCCCAAGCCACAGCATGGAAGAAGCTTGCTTTGCCCTTAACCTGTGAGGAACTTTGGAGCTTGCTGTATTTGAATTGTTCCAAAAATTCTTTTAAAAATTTAAGGTCTCATTTAGAAAGTTTCCTTCAAACTGACACAGTTCTGATAAATACATTTTCACTGGAGTGGAGCTGACTTCGTACAATTTGTGCACAGAGACTCTATTATATAGTTCAGGATACAGACTCTACAAAAGCACAACCTACTGTAAAATATGCATATTTCAGAGTACTTTTTGTTAAAGGGAAACACACCTGAAACTCTCATTCCGATCATCAAGAAAAGCAAAGTTAAATAACTGTAAATGAAGTCACTGGAGTATTATTGTTGCTCAAAGGTAGGATTCCAGGTGCATTCAGGTGGTGTTTTATTATGCATATAAATAACAGGCCCTCCCCACCATGTCTCCAAGCTGGCAACACAGTCTGGAAGAAGGTGCTCAGGGCTGAGTGAAAGACCCTGTGTTCCAACCTGCTACTGCAATGGCTGCTCCGATTCTTTGTACACTACTCCCATGTATAAAATAACACTCTTAAGACTTACCAGTAGCAGGAATATAGCACAGCCCCTGGTCTGTTAACAAAAGCAAATGTAAAGACCTGGGTATCAGCCCCATAATTATCTCAGCTGGTGAAAACCACTGAAGAAAATTAGCGGTAAAAGCTGTGACTGTTTCTCTGTGGGCAGATAAGATACCTGTGGTTCCCCCTTTCATTAGAGACGGTTTTTCCTTAGCTATAGAAACATCACATTTTCTGTTTTAAGCAAATAACTAACAACTCACAAGCATCCCTGCCTTCAGGACAGGTTCTTCTGCTTTCCAAGGACTTACTGCTTATTAGACAGGGACTGTAGGGCTTTAGTGTTTTCTCCTCCTCTTGCTCTGTTGCTGACTGATGACAAATTTCAGACACCTTCGTACGTAGTAAGGACACACTCTCACACAGAAGGCCAGCTCCCCACTGGATACCTTCCTCCATTTGGGCAGAGATCACCTGCCCCCCAAAAAATCACTGGGATCATTTAGTCCAACCATCAACCCATAACCACCATGCCCACTAAACTATATCCAACACAGCTCCTTTCAGGAAGAAGCCAGCCATTGTCAGAGGCAGTTCCTTCCTCATCCAGTGCCAGAACAGGGCAGAAGAATCTCCCTGTGAAAGCTGTGGGTGACATGAAGGGCATGGGCAGGCACTCAAACGACTGCACACAAGTTCAGGCTGTGATAAGAACAGGGACTGTATCTCCCACATACAGAGACAGGAAAGGAGGCTGCTCTCCCACTGAAGGCACAGGTACTGACTGGGCATTTCCATTCCTTCCTTTTCTTTTGGGATATGTATAGAGCCACAAGCGAAGTACTGACAAGCAGTCAACGAATTCAGTTGCTGGTTGGCTGTGCAGGACTTTGGGAGCTGCGGGGTGAAAGTGATGCATGGAAATTAAGCTAATTTTAAACTGCAGGCAAGAGAAGAGACTTGCTAGCAGTTACTTAAGAGAAGCTGCTGACTGTTTGAATACCATTAAGAAGATTAATGTCAGCCCACAGAACCACTGAAAAATTAGGGCTGAAAGGGACCTCGAAAGGTCAGACCAGTCCATCCCTCTTACCCAAGGCAGGATCACCTAGGGCTCGGGCATCTCTGACAGATGTTGCCGAACTTGATCTTAGAGCTCTCTGCTCCCCAGGCAGTCTATTCTTTATTACCCCTGTCATTAGAAAGTTTTTCCTAACATCTAAATTGAGCCTTTCCTGCTGTGATTTAAGCCTTGTTGTTTTTTTTTTTTTTTTCTCCTTTTTTTTTCTCCTCCACCACAAACGAGGAATAAAGATTGTGTGCTTTTATGTGCTTGTAGAGTTCAGTTCTCCCCTCCTTTGGGTTGGGTGTTTCAGTTCTTTCAAGCTCTCGCGGCAGGTAATGGTTCCTTGGCTTCCAGCTGTTCTCCCTGCTCTCCTCCAGGCTGGATCCAATTACGCCACATCTCTTCTCATTTTCCATCACCTCAACACCGTGACATAGCAGACTCGCACTCGGCGTTTGATCCTTTTCCTGAAGAACTGCTTGTTAACCCAACACTTGGTCCTTGAGGAGCCGCGTTGCTGCTGCAGCGTAAGACTTCCCACTCAACTCAGCGATCAGCTAACGGCTTCTTCCAGACCCTTTCCCCACTTTGCCCAAATAATTTTTAATTCTAATCCAGTCCAGCACCTTATCCACTTTTGCTTCGTACATGAAAATATCCCCTCCTCACCCCTTCTGGTAGAAGAATAAAACGTAAGCCTAACCCAGATGAACAGCACCCTGCGAGGCCCGCAGCGCCAACCCCCACGGCGGGGCGGGCGGCACGGCCCGAGGCTGCCCCCTGGCGAGGCGGCGGGACCCAAGGGCGAGCCCGCGCCGCCTCTGGAAGGCCGGCCGCTGCTGGAGGCTCGCCGCCGCCTTCAGCCTCAGAAGCCCTGAGCCTTGAGTAACAGGGCCTGAAGCGTCATTGGGAGGCTGCATTCAGCGCTAACCGTACTTCATCTCTTTAGAAAAAGCTTCCCGCCTTTGCTAGGTGTAGTAATTAGACCTCTTTCCTCACGGGACTAAGGGCTGCAGTCGTGCTTTTAGGGGAATGCATGAAGGGACCCATTGTCAAAGCTTAGAAATGGAGTGCTTTCTGCAGCAGTGTGTAAGCACCAAAAGGTCCCCGTGTCCAAAGGTATGTGTCACTGGTACAGAACACTAACAACTAGAATCGTTAACTATGAGCAGGGAAAGGAAGCACTAGTCTATACACTGAGAGGAACCAGTAAAAGACTAGAAAACAGATAAAGTCCTGCCTCATTCTTACAGGAAGACATTCCTACAAACCATCAAATTCCGGGGCTCCCAAAAAGGAATGGCTTCTGTGATGTCACCTCCATCTCCCTCAGAAGCGCTGCTCTCAGTGCCCTTAAGTTTAGGTCCCAGGCCTGTTCCACCTGCTGTCTCCCACTCTGGCTTCAGGCTCCCTGTGTGCTCCACCCTGTAGCTCCCAGGTAAAGCCCAGTCAGCATTCCCTCCAAAGGGCTGCCTTGTTCAGGGAAAGGAAGAAGTACAGAGGGGATGGACAGTCTCCTCCTGCTGTGTTTAGAAAAAAAAAAAGAAAAAAGGATATTTCCAGTATGCATACTGCCACAAGATGTCATATTTTGTCATTGACGAGAACAGCAGTCCAAAATTTGTGGAGGGGTAGAGGTCACTCCTATGCAGGGGAGAGGGGCTTTACTTGCCTTTCTGGGGGCAACACAACCATGAAAGTAGAGGAGTGATAAAAACTCAGGCCTTTCTAACAGTTCAGTAGATCAGGGTTGAGCAGCAAAGGTCACACAGCTTCAATCCCCCTCCTCCTTTGCCCATTTGCTCTGCCATGAGAGCATTTCACGACACTCATGATCACAAGGTAGTAAAAGGATAAGTCAGTAAAAAGAGCACACACAGTGCTGCAACAGACATGCAAGAGACAGAACCCAGCACTGCCTTTACGGTCCTGATAAATCATCTGTATCAGTGTGATGGATGCTTTTTCCCCACACCCAGGCTCTGAGAGATTCTTTGAGCTTGCACATTAATCAAAACAGGCTGATCTCAGCTCGTTTCTTGCTCTGCCTTAACTACCTCACTCAGCAGGCATCCAAGAGTACCTCATGCCCCCAGCCCCACTCTGTGCCCATTCTGCCAGCAAGCACAGCTGTGGCTTGGCTGCCATTCCATGCAGCCCGTAAGGAGCCCACCTGCCTGATAGGGATGTGCCTCCCAGCAGCAGCAATTAGCAGATGCAGTAGAGGACCTGGACAGGCAGGCTGCACCCCTCCTAATTGACTGAAAGAAGAACAACACTTGAACTTGCTCCAAAAGGAAGCACAAGCTTCAGCCTCTCTGCATTCATTTTCTTGCAGAGCTTGTCCAAACCCGCATGTAGGCAGCAGCTTGCAGACAAGCAATTTAGAGGAAACAGAGTCAGGCCAGCACAAGTGAGTTGGAGATATTGACCCTTCTGGCACTTTGGAGGCACACCTTGAGCTCAGCTTAAACATGTCTTTCTTCCCCTCTCCGGGGGAACTGCCCTTCTTTTCCCCTTCTCAACCATTATTTTCTTTGGTATGACTCATTCTAGCTACAAGTCCATTGTATCCTTCAGCACTGTCTTTTCCAGGCTCTGCATACCACACCAGGTAGAACCCTGTGGAAAACAAATCGGAACACCTACATCCCCTTCCACACCGGCAATTCTTGAGGAGAAACATACTATCAAATATCTCATTTCTGGTTTTAACCAAATAAAGATTTCACCAATTTTTTTTCCAGTGTCACACAGGTTGCAGTAGTTCCACTTAGCTTAGGGCAAAGAAGTAGGTCAGTACAAGAAAAAAAAAAAAAATCAAGATTCTGTACAAAACAGCTATCTTCTCTCAAGCAACGATGGCATCAAGATAGACCAGGTACTTCAGCGACCTGGAAAACTTTGCTGGCAAGGCATATCTGGCACAAAGGAAAAAAAAATAAAATCAGGAGCAATTCCAGAGCAAGCAGATTGAGCAGGCTGCTTTACAGCCATCACTATGATGGTACATGTATCTCAAGAATGAGTTCAGGTGCTTTGTAGTGAGTTATCAGGAAGGAAGAAGTATTTGCAAAATGTACAGTGTTATGATCACGTAACTGAGAGTTCCACTTCCAAGACTCTCACAAACAGAGGTTTTAGCTTAAAAGTTCCCAATATTCATGACAGAGGACAAAGACTGCTTAGCAATGAATGCAAGCAGTGCCACAGAACAATGACAACTGCAGGTGCAAAGGAGGAATGCTGGACCATGATGGTGCTTCAACATTTATTTTCCCCCAAAGAAAAATAAAAAGGATTAAAACAATTCTAAAAATTGCAATGCTTCATAATGCTTTACAATACATAAATACTAACTGTACTTCCTGCTTAGACTAAGCAGCAGGAAAGTCTTTTACTCAGGCCTTTATGTCAGTAAAGTGCATAAAGCTGTTTAATTTAATTCAGGTACAGAACAGGTGACAGGAAAAATATAAAGCAGAGTCATTCCAGTTTAGTCCAAGACTGGGAAATTCTCCTGAGTGGGATGTTCTGCTGCTGGTTGGAAGCCACATTCAACAAATAATGCTCACATTGAGTACAGATGTCTGCAGTCAGCCAGTTTGCCATGGTCCTTGTGTGACAGCACAGAGGCTGTGCTAGGCCATGGGGCTCCAAAATAACAGGTACACTGGAGCAGGAGAGGAAAGAAAAAGATGGGAGGCAAGTAAATCAACCCAGGTATCTGTTGGAGGATACAGAACTTTTTCCACCCTTCCCCAAGACCTGATCCAACATTGCTAAACGATTTTAGCTAAGTGGATGGGTTCAATGGAGCAGCCAGCTTCACACTTGGGAAAGTTATTAGGCACCAGAACAACTTCATTCACTGAGACTTCTCTATTGACTAATAGTAATTCAATAGAAGGGCTAGCTAACATATCTGTGATTGATCCAAGGTTATGACTTACAGTACATGCTGTACAATGTTTCTTTGACATCTGGAAGTATGACAGTAACACAGTCACTCAGGACTCTTCTGCAGCATCTGCATTGTGAGCCAGACCAAGGCACTGTCAGTGCTAGCATCTGTAATGAACACTGGCTTGATTTTTGGACACTGAAGTATAAGCATTTGAACCAGAAACTGCTGTGACTATTTTGGCTATATTAGAGAACAGTATCAGAGAAAGTAGATACCTGTTCACCCAGTACAACATACACAAATATAGATTTGGAAAGAGGAGAACAGAACATATGCTTCCAGTTCTAGATATTGCACTTATTCTCACAAGGCATTTTCTACTCAGACCTGTCAAAAAATCATTTGGCAATAATTCCCCTTCCAGGGACAAAACAAATAGAAAAGGTGTCTGAATGCTTGAAGGAGGGCTGAGAAAACCATCTGCTGCATTACTCTTCAGTCAGTTACACCTCAGACCTTTTGGATATTTATGTTCTAGGTATAGATAGGGTACTCTTGGATTGCAGGGAAACACCCCCAGTTGCTGTGGATATAGAACACAGTGAGAATTTGGGAAATTCTCATACAAATGAGTCTTTCACTAAGGATGTTCTGCATCTGACTGCAATACTTTCTATGAACTGTAGATCAGTTAGACCAGTCATTTGGTATAACATTCAGAAATAACACAACGAGATTACATAATGCAGCTGTATGCACAGGTAAACAAACCTGCTGACAAGTATCCGGTAACACTTTTCAAGATAAAAGCATAATACATCTGTCCTACCTTACCTATTACACTCCCACTGCTCTATTTCACGCAGCAACTCTGAGTTCTTCTGCTCTTGAGTAGCTGGGTCTTCTTCTCTGGAGAGTCTCAAAAGTTTTAAGAAGTGAAGTGGAAGATGTACGCACATTCTGAAGGGCATGGACATCTAGAATCACAACAGAAGCCACCTGAGTTCTCAGGGAAACCCTTCTTTTTAGCAGGAAAGATTGCATGGCATGTAGTTGATTTATTACTGCACTTAGAAGATAAGCATTAATGCAGTGAACTCCCTGACTCTTGCATAAATAGAACACAGAGTAATCCCAAGAACTTTACACAGGATCAAAGGAAGAGGAACCAGAGGTGTTTCAGCCTTTCTTTCCTAGTTGTTTCTGAGAAAAGAGGCGGTAATAGAAGATGCAAAAACAAGCTAGAGGTTAGATTTGAGGCACTAATGGGATGAAGGAAAGCTTCCTATGACTAAATGAAGTGCAGAGAAAACAGAAAAGAAATAACGTTTGTTGTAAAGACTAGACTTGCCTTGATGCAGCAGTCACAGCAGACGACACTAAGAAAAAGAAACACTCAGCATTATGTCTGAGAAAAGCTCAATAAACACAGGTGCTATACTTAAGGATGACTTATCTAGAGTCTTAGTTTGTGATTGCAGCAAAGTCACTTGAAGGCAAAGTGAACAAGTCTAGAGTTCTCTGTTCAGTTTGCCAGCCCTCCTATGGTATTTATAGTACTTTTAGGTCATCTGAAGCACATCATCATTTGTAGCTTGAAGGCTTCAAATGCAAGTGCCATTTTCACTAACAGCAGTTACTGAACTACCACTGGTTATTTAGTTACTGCTTGTATTCAATGCAGCACTTCACTGCTGATTCAAATAGACTTAAATGAACCTGGGTGAGCCTGAAATTCCTCTCCTATGAAGAGAAAAACTCTGACAAATCAGTGGATAATACTGGGTCCAATTCCTTTCCCAGTCACAAGGTTTGGAGTCCACTTTTCCAGTCCTGAATAGAAAGTTGTGTTGAAAAGGCACTCCAGAACCTGCTCAAACCCTTGTCTGAAGTAAAATCCAACCTACAGAGCAAAATTAAGACAGCAATTGCTGAGAAAAATTGAGCGTTATGCTTGCACAGTAAATTTGGACATTGCTAGCTTACTACTAAGAGTTAATATTGAGATACCACTTCAGAGATAAGTTTTCCCATGTTCTTCAGCCTAGTCTGTGTAGTAAGGCAGAGCTGAAAGGCTAAGGAACCCATTTCAATCCAAGGACTGCTACCATATGAATTCTGAGCATCTTCACTGCTATTCTTTCACTCTTTTCTCCATCCTCATTCAGTCCTTTCATACCAACTCACCTGCTGCAGAGGTAACAGCTATAAGGCCACTTAAGAAACATCTGCTTATGGCAGCTGAAACAGATCTGTGGAATGGAAAATGTTGTGAATGCCAACAGGAAATATCTTTCTACCAACAGTATCACTGCCTGCCAAAGAGCGGGCATATAAGCTAACCTTCTCAAGGCTTTAGATCCACACAGAATAACAGATCCATTGAAGAATAGCAGAGACACAGGAATTAAAAGCTAAAAAGGCAAAAGAGGCCTTATTTGTAACTGTGTTTTTATGATGCAGAGGTTTGGAGCAGCTGCCAGACAACAGGAGTTTAAAAAGAGGCTCTTGAACAAACAATAGCTGTATTGTGCAATAGCGTAACAGTAGCTAGTTGAGAGAGGGAAGAAGAGAGATTCTTTGAGGTAGACTGCAACAATCCCAAAGAGATTAAGTCAGGGCAACTTTGAATCCAATCCTGAAGCAATAAATGAGTCATAAGGAAGCTGATGAGTCTCTTGAACTTTATAAAAAGAACATTCATACACAGCTGGCAGTCAGAAGTGATATTATCTTGAGAAGCAGAGCTTGAGAAAGCTAAAAAAAACTTCAACAGTGAGAACACAAAGGGGGTAAGTGAGCCATTTTAGAATAAGCAGAGAGAAAGCAAATTAAAGCAACATTGGTAAGTAAGGTGAGAAGAAAACAGGGATTCATGTGACAGGAGTGGAATTATCATAGCTGTGCTATCAGAACTCTTGGACTCTGTGTATACTGCTACTTAAGTGAGTACAAGAAGCTGACCCCAAAGCCTAGCAGCATGAAATTCCTCACATCTGTGTTGCAAAGGGCTTGCTCTGAAGACATCTGCTCTTGAGGTGAAAGCAGGCCCTCTAGAACAGGCTGTGAATAAGTAAGCAGAGTGGACAGGCAACAGTCCTATGCTGTAGCATTCTCTACCTCCCTCATTTCTCCAGCCTTTACATTCTTCCCTCAGCAGGATGGCTTAGGTCAGCACAACTCAAATGTTAAGAGTCTGAATTAAAAGCCTTTGCTTCTCTGTGTACCAAATTTCAATCTATATCTTCGTTAATTCAGAGCTGGAACAACAAGAATGGCAATCAGCTATACTAGCAGAGAGAGAACAGATGAAATATTAAGTGAAGGCTAGGCTGCTACTTAGGGAATTTACACAGCCTAAGCTTGATTAAAAGGCATCACAGCACAAGTATTAAAAGATCCTATACAGCCTAGGGACAAACTCAGATCAGCTGCATGAACAGGAAGAACTGAGGCAGAGTACCTCAGCAGTTCAACACTAAGACATGAAACCAGGCAGCTTCTATCAAGGCAAGGACAGCACTCTACAAGGAGAAGGAAACATACCTTTCCTCTTGGAAAGACACCATCACTCCCCCCTTGGGAAAAGCCTCCCCTTTTCAGCACTATCATTGCATATCTGGTTCCAATCAGTTCAGCAATGGTAGGTGATGGCCTTGCAGTAGGAAAGTAAAAGTCCTGTCCAAAGGCAGAAGTTAAGCATCAGAAAGAGCTAAATACACACACTGTAAAAACTATTCTCAAAGCTCAGCCCCAAGAGGCTCAGCAGCATTTATATCCAGAACTCACTTCTGCTGATGGACTGTATATGTTGCTAGTAGAGCACACTTAAGGGAATACTGTTCTAGTTTTTGAGATTTTAGTCAAAAACTCAAGTAGTTTCCTGAACCTCCTGAACACTAGGGAAGCATGTCCTTTGGCCCCCGAAGCATTTAATCCCATCTCCAGAAAACTCTACTACCCTTGGATACAGACACAGCACAAATGGTACCTTTTCCGCTCCTCACCTATGGTACAGGTTCTCTTTCCACAGCACAATTGCTCTTGCCTTATATTTTGCCAAAGACCTACTGGTCCCACACAAATAGCAGCTATTTTTACTTTCCTTTTCAACAAGATCACCAGTTTTTATGTAGGTGGGGAGCCTAGCCCACCTGCATCCCCACTATGCTGCTGAACAAAGAGGTCAAGGTTATGATAAGATTAGAAGTTTATCCAGGGGTGGGAGAAAGCAATGCAGATCCCTACAAGGACACTACAAGTTTTATACTGCCTCCAAGTAAAAAATAATATTCCAATGTAAGCTGAGCATACAATATGGCTTAAATAAAACCAACATAACATGCTCAATACACATACACAAGGTTCAAGGTGCACACTGGAATCATCATCAGATATATTAGAACAGCTTGGCAGCTGATATGCTGGACTTACAAATTTCTTGCTTTGAAGGCCAGCGTCTAAAGATTTGGACCTTCCTCTGTAAGGATGCAGCTGCCGCTGGCCAACATTCAGGACACTGTTAGGCTGAAGGTCTCCTAGCATGGGTATGCTCATGGAAGGAAGTGTATGATCTGCAGCAAGACCTGGGTAGAAAGTTTCAGACTGCAGAAAAAAATGGGCTGGCAGCTTCTAAATGTTCCCCACAAAAGTTGAACAGTCAAGAGCATGACACTGCCTTCTGAAGACAGGCCTGCATCTCTCCTTCTCAAACTCCATTAATTCAGATCATAAAAAGCAGAGATTACTGTAATTATGCTTGTCAGTAGGAAGTGATGAGCCTTCATTAGCACCATTTAGTTTAATAAAATCAAGTGTTCTACTTCAACATTCAAAAGGCTCATTAAGCTTTCACTGTGAATTCAATTATGCCTTTTGGGATATGCTATCATTGTTTTGAAGCTGCAGGAGATGTACAAGCATCAGTCAACTGCAGAGGAATGGTTTTCTAAGGACGCCTCCCCAGACTCATGATTTAGTGTTGGAGCTTCTTCTGTCAAGTACCTTTAAGTGATCAGAGAGGTGCAGTAAGCCCTGAGTTAAGTTTATGGCAATGGCCATATGGCAGTAGGCCACTGACACTGACTGTACTTTGTCACCACCTGGTTTACACACATAGCAAAAACAGCACTGACCTGTGCTGCTGTAGGACACTGCTGATGACCTGGCTGAGGCAAGCTGGGTGCTGGAAGACAGCTTTGGAATCATTTCCTGTAGACCAGAGGACAAGGTACTCTTAAGCTTGCTCAGACTAACTACTACTAAACAAAACCCAGGACTCAGAATCAACCAGAAACAGCACAAGGCTTAGTCAAAAGTAGAAGGAAGAAAGAAAACAACATAGAATATTTAGAAACTTAGTGTTCTAAGGAGCAATTGCAAGTAAATTTTCTCCAAACAGGAAGCTCCAGTCAAGCCGGTTAAGTTTCAGATTCATCTGTTATCACTTCAATCAAGTTCAATGCTGATTTTGGTCCCAGATTTTCAATGGGTCAGCAACAAACTTCACTAGATTTTTTACAGCTTTCAGAATACTTTGCCATTTTTCTTAGTTCTGGCTCACATGTACGAATACTGGAAAAGAATTAAGTGTACTAATGACTTAGTTCAAACCCAATGCTGCACGTAGAGAGCATAGGTTCTAGCTTCTCTAGAAAAGCAGAACGAAGTTGCAGTCTCCATAGAGGTCTTTCTAGTTCACAATAATACACCAACAGTTCTCGAGCACTGAATATTCCTACAAGTAGCACATTCTTGTGCGAATATAACTAAGATTTTCTGCTTTCATTAATTCACATCCATTTTCCTCAGTTAAGCAAATGCATTTCAGACAAATGTTTACAGAAAACAGATTCCTGTTTGTTTGCCAGAGCATCTGTGCTAGGCATAATGTGGTAGGGTTTCAGTTCTGTTCCATAGAATTTCTAACTGTGCTCAGACTAAATCCCAGACCCACACAGTCAAGACCAGGCTATGGAATTCAAGAACCTAAATCCTGCATAGCACAGTTTACTTAAAAATGGTGCTCCTTTAGTTGTTCCACAGGCAGAAGAGTGAAAATTCACCACTAAAGTTGCTTCCTATAACTAAATCACATGAAATGCAAATGCATCAAGCATCAGTTGCCTCACTGTAAGGTAAAAGTAGGAGTTTGGCTAATAAGGGCCAAAATTTTTCCTACATGTATCAAGATCTTGAGAATACCTATTTTTAGTGACAAAAGCAGACCTTAGAGTTATAGGCCACACTCATGTCATAAAAAGAAGTGTTTAAACATCACAGGTGTTTCTGTAGAGTTGAGGACTCCAGTGAACATAACAGTACCATGTTTGCTTACTTTTGAAGAACAAGACTGCTCACATTAAGATTGGAACCTGATATTCTAAGGTACGTATCTGTACAGATACAATGCTTAGAATAGACTGTTTATACTTATTCAACTATTTCATTTAAAGCCTTACCTGAACTCCTGATCTTGAATGCTGCGCTACTGCGTTGACAATCTGAAATGCTGCACTGGCATCTTGGGACGTTAAAAAACTATTATTCAGAGATTTCAAGGTTGTGTTTGGAATTACAGACATTTTTGGGTGGGGTGAGGGAAGTGAAAGAAAGAATACAAGCACACACAACAAGATATTACATAATGTTGTGGCAAGAAAGTAACAGATCTTATACCCACATATCAGAATTTTATATTTGCCCTGTTATTTAATATTTTAGTTTTAGGAAATTATTGAAATCCTGCTTTCTAAGTCAGCTAACAAATTCAAGTCTCTATTTAATAAATAACAATTTGAAACATCTGCAAGACTTAATAAACCACAAAGAGATTTTCTAGAAATATTCTTATCATTTACAAATAAAGTTTGCATTCCCTCCTCCCTTACATTATATGTCATCCATTATTTTTATCAAGCATACAACTGAAGTCAATGATGACTTTGTAGCACATACCTTTAGGCCTGCTCCCACTTTCCCTTGCTGATGACGATTGAAGCTTCTGTGGTTGCTTAATTTCTGCCATGAGCTGTTTGTGTAAGGTAGGCTCTGATGGCACACACTCCTTCAGCTTCCGCTCCAGCACCTGCAGGCAGAGCATAGCACTGCAAAGAGCCAGTAGCTAAAGTGGGGAGACAGTAGTGACAGAACTAGACCTTCAGCAAGGGTACTGCTTTACAAGAACCTCTCACTCAAGAGGGCACTGAGCCCTCTATTTCTGTGCTTTCCATACCTCATTTATTGGTTTTTTTTTGAGGTACTTGAGAGAAGGCGTTTGTTAAAGAACATTTCAGCAACTTTCAAATTTGAAACAAGGCTTGATCAAGTAGTATAGGATTACTTTAAGGACCACAAAGTGTTCCAGGTAGAAGTAGCAACAGTGGAAATAGACTGCTCATCTTTCTCTGAAGATTTGCCACCTCCTATTTTCCTAAACCCACGTGTTGGCAGGGGGTTCTGCCCAACATTTAGTTACAATTTAGCCCTCTCCTAAATCCAAACCAGTAGTTAAAACATTAAAACCATATTCCCAGAAACCATCCAGTCAACTCTGAAGTTATCTTGCTTTGCTATCATTAGATACAGCACCAAGTCACCTACAGGTTTTAGATGAGGCTTGGGAGCATTGCTGGGGGTTCTGCATTTTTGCTCGACGATCACCTGAAAAAGCAGAAATTGTGCCTGAGCAATAAGTTTCTCCACAGCTTGTACACCTTCCTAATCAGTGGCACAATGAATAACTCAAAAAAAGAGAATAAGGAACGTGGAGATGAAATTTAGAAAAAAGAAAAGAGTCGGAAAATGTAGAATGATGAAGTTTGCTTAGAGGTTTTTTGTAGAGACTGCTTTGCCTATGGCAAGAGATAATCAGAAGCCCTGCACAATCCTTTGGAGCGTGCATAGGAAGCAGACAGCATTCTAGTCCTAGCAGCTCAAAATGCTCTAGGAAGCCACTGAAAAAAATGCTGTAGTCATATTTTTAATGTCAGGACATGATCATAATACTTTCATCAGTGATAACTCAGCTCCAAGGAGGAGAGTTGCTGAATGGGTTAATAAAACCGTAACAAGAACTGTAGCAGCAGGCAGCTGTATGCATAAGCTAGAGTCCCAGACACTGGTTTACAGCCCTACATAAACTAGGAACAATAGCAAGATAGAATTGCAGTGCAGGTATTTTTGTGAGGCAGACTGTTTCTCTCATCAAGGCCTGTGCTTGCTGTAGAGAGGACAGAAAAAAAAAGAAAAAGATATACAATGTACAACTTGATTTATCTGCCTTGTCCACTTATTCTTAACTTCGAGGCTATGCCATTTTCTTTCCCTGTGTATACAATTGCAGAATACATGAGAGTGCAGGTAAAATACCAATAGCTGTGCTTTAATTAATTTGCAAATTAGACCACTGTTTGCTACAGGAACTTTAAAGTAGCTTTACACATGGAGAAATCCTTGTTTAAGAGACTTCTCAAACAAAGGCTGAAACAGTAAGTACTCCTTTCCTTCTCCCAGTATTTTTGACAAATGTGCTTCAAATTGAAGCTTGTGCTTCTTGTCAACCACAGGGAATAAAAAAAGAAAAAAAAAATCAAGAGCCAGTTCATCCTGCCACCTTCAGTTATGTTTCTGTACTGCATAGTGCTTTACAGTACATAACAGTATCAATGAAATGAGTAGTTGTAATGTATTTTCTCCTTTCCATTACTACTCATGCATTTCCAAACAAATTAGTCTCCAGATAAGCATTAAAGCCTTATCTGAAGGCTGGCGCCACAATCAAAAGTGAGAGTTAGGGTTTTATGAGGGTTCAGCTGAAGATTTGAATCCCCCGCACTCTAGGAGCACCAGCAAGGAGGGAAAAAATGTTGATGTCTAGCATGCTAAGCAAACTTTTCACTTTATAAAATATTGGTCTTTATTATAAGTGGAGTTGCGTCTCATCTTCTGCCAAGATGTCTGTTTGCAAAACACACCAATGCCACAAAGCCTTATGCCAGTGTTTCAGATCTTCTCATCATTCCCAGCTCAAGCTGCAGCAAGTAAACAGCATCACAAACCTTCAGAGGCACTCAGTCATTTTTATATCTATGCATCTTCACCAACATCAACATTGCTGGAAGCCTTTACCACTTGAGTCAGCACCACAGCTGCCCTGAAAGCAGTTGAACTTCTTTTTTTTCATCCTGCCTAAGCTCCTGCAGTAGCCCATATGCACTCCTACAGGCCTCTGCCTTAGGCTGAGCAGAGCACTAACTCCATAGTGATTTTACACTTTCATACATCTCACAGCAGCTAAGGCAAGAAATCTATTAAGAGATGCCAAGCACAGCACAACTCAAGCAGCCTGTAAAGACAAGTGTCTTGAGTACAAAAGCATGAGCAGGCAAGAGTTTCTTTAATAGAGTTGTTTTGTGCAAGGCAGCTTAATTGCACCGGAGAAGGAACTGACTGACCCCTGGAGGGGAAACAAGTTTGCTATCCAGCTTCATAAAAGTTTGGCTGCCCCAAATTAGAAAGGTATGGAAATGAAGTGTTTGGTTGGATAAACATAGCAATCAAATACTGAGCTGTAGCTAAGAGGATGTGCCTTTGAGAAAGACCTGAAGAGTGCCTTTCAGTCAAAACAAATATTGTTTGGAAACCAGGTGGTTTCAAAATTGTCCCCTGACTGTAGTCACTCACCTTCCGAAGTTTGTACCTCTTGTGCCGAATATCATCTAGAAGTAATTCATAAGGGGAGTAGGTACATTCTTTCAGAGGGACAGGACGCTGTGGTCGCTCAGTGGCCTTCTGCAGCTTTACACCATTCTTCAGTTCACAGATGACACTGGGCCACAGGGATGCCTAGGAGAACCCAGTGAAAAACAAGTCAACAATGGCTAGAACTCATGGAAGAGCACTCTCTCCCTCTCTGTTAATGGGACAAACTGAGTAACTGAAATCTTGCAGAAATAAAGTGTGTTCTCAACAGTTCCCCTTAACTCACTTGAAGATTAGGGCATAGTACCAGGTTTATCCCTGGTTTTTGTCATAAACTTTATGAATGTATTTCAACTAAACACAGTTTTTGTTACCAGGTATTTAAGACCCATCTTCATAAAGTACTTTCTGCAAGCATTCCATGTACCAGAAGAGTTTTTGTTTTGGTTTCCCCCTCTTCTTTCCTTTATTGCATTCTAGGAAACACTGACAGTGAAATCCCAAGTCTTATGATTAAAATCCTCAGAACTTTTGGAAATCAAGGGTTGGAGAGCCCACAAACTTGAGGAAGACAAAGAGAAAGCAATCTCTAACAGCAACTTATGTTAGTGGTTACAGCCTGGAGACATAAGCTGATAACTCATATCTTCTCATCCTGTTCCTGTATTAATACTTGTTTCCACAGGATGCTCAGGCATGTAGGATAGCACAACAAAAGTTAAAGGCAGGAAAAAAAAACAATATAATCCACTCAATAGCCTGTTTAGACAACATTGTAATGGAAGAGCAAAGTCAACAGCTTATTTAGTTCCCAAAGGCAAACTAAATATGAAAGTGATTGTATTATAAACAGTAAAGAAGGAAGCAACATGTTTTAGAAAACTGCCTCAGAACAGAACTTCTGATTTAAATTCCTATCCATCTTCCATTTACAGGATGAAGTGTGTTCTCTCAAATCATGCCTTCAGATATTTTAGTGTAATAGCAGAAAAATTTTACGTAAACTCTGACTGATAGGCTGCCTTCAAGGAAAAAGACATTTAGTTGGATTGTTTTAGCTGAGTTTTGCAACAGCAGTATCTCACTTCCAGAAAAAAGAGCAGTCAGATGGTAGCCATATACTAACCATATCTCCTTGACTATCATAATTTATTGTGTAGGGGAACACACACATACAAATCTCTTAAAGTTCTACCAAAGAAAGAGCTAAGCAAATAGATTGGTGTTTGTCTCCTATTCAACACTAAGCACTTTTCATTCTGTTCAACACCTTGAGTGGTAAGATAGCTGTTCCCAAGAGATCTTGGTGCTTAGATCTCAAGTGGAAGATTGTCTTGTGATGCATATGAATCAGCTCTGCTGAGACAAAACAACTCTGCATGATATCAGGTTGCGTATGTGTTTCAGAAAGCCCATTTCACAGCAGTCGAGATGGAAGAGTGTGGTCCACAGACAGCATTAACTGCTTGGCACCACTTAAGGCATCAGTTCCAATCTGGAATCCCAGTGAGGTCAGCACCCTGGTTATTTTAAACTCAAGAGTTGGTCAGAGTGATGCTGTGAACTGGTCTTTAGGGACTTGGAAACTAGAGGCAAAGGATTTGCAACAGACATCCTGCTTTTGGAATTCATGTCTCCTGAAGGAGCAGAGGCCAAATACACCGGCCTCCAGGCCACATGTCAAAGCCCATGTATTTATTCATGTATTCCCTGCAGAAAAGTGCTACAGCAGTTGATGAGTTTGTGGTTTAAGATAGCTTGCCAGCTTATTTTAATAGATCACAAATTTGAGCATATGCCCAAACACACATTTCACAAACATTTTCATACGAATAGTTTGAGCACGCTTCAAAGCAAGTGCTATTTAGACAAAAAGAGCAAGTCCACAAGTCTCTTGGGGCTTGCCGTTTGTCTCCACAGACTCCAGACTACAGAGCATTTGTTTATGCTGGGCAGAGCTCCAGCCAGAAGAGCTATTTGTTTCTGACTGAGCCCTGACTGTGTAGGGCCTCGGAAAAGAGTAGAATAAGTTGCTTTCTCTGCCCCAAACACATATTTCAAGATCTACAGAAGGACAGAACGGAAGGACAAGTAACACAGAAAACAGAAGGTAGGAGCTACATCTCCAGCCTCGCCCTCCTTCATGCCTTTGTTGAGCAGCTGGAGCTCCACAACCATAAGGATGGATGGAGTTACTTTCATCCCCTCCAGCCCTGAACTAGCACAGACTCCACATGATTAAAGTGATCTAGTCCACCTTACTCTGACCACCAACAGGAAGTCTTCTGGGAGTTGTCAATCCAACTACAGAAAGAAGCAGATTCCTTGTGACAGGTATCAATTCCTGCCAAGAGATGGAGTGTGGGACTCATTTCAGGAAGAAACAGCATGAGTAACTACTTGTGGACACTTATTCCAAGGAGTGCCTCCGATTTCACTTTTAGAAGTGCTTTAAATTGAACCACAAAGAGGCTCTTTGTGCAGAAAAAGCACCCACATGAGGTAAACACATGAAATAGCTTAACTTCAAGTTCACATCCCAGCTTGTTTTGCAGACAAGTCTTTAACTACTTAAGTTCTTGAACAACCTAACAAGTGTAATTGATGTTCAAGCTCTATTTTTGTTTGTTTGTTTAAACAAAGGAGTCACTGGGAAGCCTCAGAGAGCAAGGGTAGACAAACAAGCCCAACCTCCTCTAACAAAGGAATTAAATCCCTTACCCACTGTTTTTCCTTCTTCTGCATGTGGGTTTCCAGCAAATCTTCCTCATCCATTTTTTTTAGACTCTAAGAAGTGAGCACAAGAGGTCATCACATTGCACTGTCCAGTGCTTTCCCATTTATCCAGTATAAATTATTAATGGTGACTCGAAAAGCTTAGAAGCCCCAAACATTCACAATTTACAATAAAGTGCTAGCGTGGTGCAGACAAATGTTTCATATCGTGAAAACAGACCATCAGCTAGGGACTCCATTTCTAGTACAGTGGGAAGATTATAACTAGGTCAATTTATGGAGGTAGAAGGCATAGTAGATAGGGGGTGATGCCAAATATACCTCTTTGGAGGTCTGGATGATGGACACAAGCTTCTGAAGTTCGATAAATTCAGTAAAAAGACTCTTACAGGTCATTTTGTAATGACTGGTAGCCTCAGAAGGCATGGACAGGTGATGCTCACAGGCCTGAAAGAAGAGGAACTGTTTAAAAGAAATCTCCTTGAAATAAAAACACACGAAGGTTGAAGAAAGCAAAATTCATTTTTTCCTCAATCTATGGTTAAAAATCATTTTCCTCATTGCTCCTTTGTATCTTTTTGTTTATTTTACTGTAGATGCAGAGGAGCAAAGAAGCAAAATGCCAAATCTTATTTTTACAACTTCAGTTGTTGTGTGATTTACATATCCTGATCTCCACAAGCTGTGCTTTGAAATAAGTACCTGGAAGGGAAAGCATCCAAACCACAACAAAACACAGCAGGTGGAGTCACTTGTCATCTCGTTTTGCCCCTTGGCACTCCACCTTGCTTAGACCAGGGCACAGACGGTTTCTTGTTTTCTTAAATTCTGGCTGAGAGGAGGCTATTAGTTTGAGCTGTGACATTCAAATCCTTTTGCAGGAACCAAATATTATGGACAAGTGACTTGTTCCAATATCTGTAGTCTTCCAGGTATTGAACACTACTGTTGGAGACTACATACTGAAGGACCCTGTAGACATAGCTGTGAGAGCTATATTCAGACTTCCTTCTTAGTTCCTTCCCATAGACATTTGAGTGCACTTTAGATGTTTTACGCTTTCCACCTCTGAGAGAAAAGCCACACCATCCCCCCATTCAATAAACTGCCCAGCTACTCTCCAGAAACAGTCTGTCATCCTTGTTAACAGCATGATTAGCCATCAGCTCCTCTAAAGCAGCTGTGTTTACTGAGCAAGAAGAAAACCTTGATAACATCCTGCAGGGTGACTGTTGGCTTCATTCCCTCATCATCCAGTTTCAACATGAGGCAGAGCAGTTTATCCAGCGGATCACTCAGTTCCCGCTCAACGTGGCTGTCAATTCCCCAGTCCAGGGCTTCATAGATCACCACTCCCAGGTACTCTAGCAGCTGCAGACAGAAGCCAAGGAAGCAGTACAACTCCACAGCCCTCACTTCCCTATTGCTGCTGCCCCACAGGGCTGAGCACGTCTCTCAGGATGAGAAGGGCTCAAGAAGCAACTGACTGCTCCTCAAGTAGCCTGGGCCATTCCCCAGTGAGCTATGTTAAGCTTTTAAATGGTCTCCTGCAGCACCTCTAAATGATGTTACCAGGTCAAAACGCCTATACACTATTCCACAGTAGCAGCACTGGTGCACGCTGTTTGTTTCCCAGTCCCATAGTCTTACTGGAGCTCACTCCTAACATTTTATTTCATTTTTCAGATTACAGGGGACAGTCACGCCCACAGTACCCAGTAAATGTAAATACCTTTACAGTTTTAGGCAGCTAGATGCCTGCATCTCCCATGCTGGCTTTCTACATGGCAGGATTACATCTGCACGTGTACAAAAGCAAAGACACAGGCTTACCTTATCCTCTGACTGCTGAATGCTGCCAGCATCTGAAAGGGAAACAAAAGGAGGTAGGGCAGGAAGATAACTGCACAGGCATTGAGCAACTGTTTTTAGATAAACAGGCTTGTTTTTCAAGAATCCTGCCAAGCAATGCAAGATACTCTTTATTTACTGTGACCATTAGCCCCAGCTTAAGTACCACTGGTTAGTTTCTTTTCTTTGTTAGTACCTATCTAATCACAAGGAAGGCAATGGATCTTTGCCTTCATTCTTTACTACCCGCTCTTGTCCCTGCAGTCAGCCTAGCAAGGAACGCCACAGTCTGAAAATTTTTATCAGAAAAATTGAGAGGCATATCTGCATTACATCTTATGTATAAACCTTTAGAATAAAGCATAGACAGAAGAGCAGTCTATACAGTAAGAACAACATGAGCATACAGAGAAGAGGAAAAATGAAAAGTTTTTATCCGCTTTGTCACTGAATTTCAACTCCTGCCATCCACAGCTACTTATACTCTTACCAGACTTATGATACACCCGGAAGGAAACAGTGCCATCAGCATGAATAAAGATGCTCCCAGGACCTTTTATGAATACAGAATGGAGTGATGGGTACAGCCCTTGGGCTAATTCTTTCATTCTGCAGCAGCACTGAAAGCAAATAGCCCAGGCTTGCTCTTCGCTTATAGGGTGCTCAAAGCACCTCAGAATCTCAGCTAGAGAGACCTTCGCAGCCCTCTGCTCACAGCATGGAGACTCCATGTTCTTTTTTACAACTCTTTACTAGACTAGGAAGCTTAACAGCCTTGTTCCCAGGATGAGAGAACGCTCAGGCAGCAGCCTTTTATCAGTTCTGACTCGAGGTTTGTTCCCTCACACACTTTGCTCCACACAGGTGTGAACGCTAATGCCAATTTAACTCTAGCTTTTTAAAGGGACACCACTTAAATCTGCATTTACACAAACCTCTTTGAAGGAAAAGCAGGAAGCGTTTAACAAATTGGATTCTAAAATAATGAGATGGGGCAAAATTTGAACTCAGTTTAATGTAGTTGTCCACAGCAAATACATTAATGGTAATGCTAGTAGGTGAGGGAAAGTTTATCTTTGACTGAAGTGTGAGGCAATAGGACAAGGAGGAATGGTTTTAAACTGAGACAGGGGAGGTCTAGGTTAGATATTAGAAGGAAGTTTTTCACACAGAGGTGGTGACGCACTGGAACAGGTTGCCCAAGGAGGCTGTGGATGCCCCATCCCTGGAGGCATTCAAGGCCAGGCTGGATGTGGCTCTGGGCAGCCTGGTCTGCAGGTTGGTGACCCTGCACATAGCAGGGGGGTTGAAATAGATGATCATTGTGGTCCTTTTCAACCCAGGCCATTCTATGATTCTATGAAATGTCTTGAGGTGCGGCCTCATCAGTGTTGCATACAGAGAGGCCATCACCTCCCTGCTACTGCTGGCTGCACAACTCCTGATACAAGCCAGGAGTGCAGCTGGCCTTGGCCATCTGGGCACACTGCTGGCTTACGTTCAGCTGCTTGTCAGCGAACACCTCCAAATCCTTTTCTGCAGTACAGCGTTCCAACCACTCTGCCCCAAGCCTTTAGCTTGGCACTGCAAAGGAGACCAGGGACTCGGGCTGGGACCGGGCACCCGAACGCACACTCAGTCCCTCTTCCCCACCCCAAATGCCGACTGCTGCTCGCGTGAAGCACATCGCGTGTTTCGTTTTGCGTTGTGGGATCTGGGCGTTGCGCGATGGCAAGGGACAGCCACGGGACTTGTGTCACCGCCTGACGGGCTGCCGCCGCAGCGCGCCGCAACGCACATCACCTGGTGCACCCAGCCCTCCGAGCAGCCCAAACGGCAGCGCTCGATGCTCGCGGAGAACGCCGGGGGTGACCGAGTCCAGACCGCACCCCCGCCTGCACGTCCCGCCCCGCGCAGCGCCGCCCAGCGCAGGGAAAGATGGCGGCGCCCGAGGCGGCGTGGAACCGCGTGGACGTGCCGTGGCCCGCGAGCAGCAGCGCGGTGGCCGTGACCGCCCAGCACCCCGCAGGTCCCCGGCCCGGCCGCCGGGCCGCGCGGCCGGGATAGGGTGGGGAGGGGCGGAGGCACCGGAGCCGGAGAGGCCGCGGGGCGGGCCGGGAGGGGGAGGGCGACCCTGGGCGTGCGGAGTCTTGGGCGGGGAGCGCGCGTGGGGAACGGCGGTGCGCGCGGCGGTCGCTGAGTGCCTCCCGTTCGCAGTGAGCTGCCTGCCGGCCCTGCGGCGGCGCTGCGTTGGCGCCCTGAAGCGGCTGTCCGGGCCGGGCCTGGCCGCCGAGGGACGCGTCTTGCGGGCCCTGCTCTACGTCTTCCACAGCAGGCTGCTGCGGCACCGGCCCTACCTGGCTATGCAGCAGGTGAGCGGCGGGCAGCCTGCCTTGAACACCTCCAGGGACGGGGCATCCACAACCTCTCTGGGCAGCTGTTCCAGCACCTCACCACTCTCTCCGTAAAGAACTTCCCCCTGACGTCCAACCTAAATCTCCCCTCCCTCAACTTAAAACCATTTCCCCTTGTCCTGCTGTTATCAACCCTTTCAAAGAGTTGATTCCCCTCCCCTCTGTAGGCTCCCTTTAGATAATGAAAGGCTATGAGGTCACGCCTCAGCCTTCTTTTCTCCAAGCTGAACAAGCCCAGCTCCCTCAGCCTGTCCTCATAGGGGAGGTGCTCCAGTCCCCTGATCATCTTCATGGCTCTCCTCTGGACCCTCTCCAGCAGCTCTCTGTCTTTCTTGTACTGGGGGCTCCACGCTTGGACGCAGTACTCCAGATGGGGCCTCACAAGAGCAGAGTAGAAGGGGACAATCACCTCCCTGTCCCTGCTGGCCACCCCTCTTCCGATGGAGCCCAGGATACCATTTGCCTCCCAAGCCGCAAGGGCACACTGCTGGCTCATGTTAAGCTTTTTATCCATCAGGATCCCCAGGTCCTTCTCTGCGGGGCTGCTCTCAAGGTCTGCTCCTTGATGCCTGGGATTCCTCCAGCCCAAGTGCAAAACCAGGGATGGTTTGTGCATGCCATGCACTGGTCACAGAATGGGCCTGGGACCCATTCAGCTGATGTGTCTTGAAGCCTCATGCTATTTGATTCAGTTGGGAGGGGGGAGGTTTGTGTGTGGAAGAACAACTGCAGGCTGTTCTGCCTCTCCTAAGGCAGAAGCTGAACTCTTCAGCAGTTCTGTAGAAAAGGGGTTGCCATAGTCTTCAAATAACTCTGCTGAAATAAGACAGCGGTTGTTCTTACTTTCTTGATTCATTTGTTCTTTATTGTTTTTGAAAGACTGGTTAAATCCCAAACACATTCCATACATCCATTGTTAAGATTTCAGAAACCTCTGTACTTTATCCCCGTCATGCTGCATTATCACAGAGACACAGAATATCATGGGTTGTAAGGGACCCATAAGGATCATTGAGTCCAACTCCTGGCTCCATGCAGAACCACCCAAAAATCAGACCGTATGCCTCAGAGCATTGTCTAAATAGTCCATTTCTGTGCTGCAGGAGAAACCATGCAGTGCCAAGGAACAGTGACCTGCTCCTGCTCTTCAGTCCCTATTCACAGTAAGGTGATAAAGGGGTCTCTTCTGCACAGTGCAGATATGGGAACATGACTGCATCACACAAACCCACAATTTGCTATTAAACTGATAAGGGGAAGGTGTCATTTAAAATAGTGACTGCTCTTAGACAATGGCATTTGCATCTCTCAGAACACCGGCTGAAGGACTTTCCTTTTTTTTCTTCTTTTTTTCCCATTTTTTTTCTTAGGTGGAACAATGCTTGAAGCGCCTGTGGAAAATGAACTTGGTGGGCTGCATTGAAACCCTGGCAGAACTGATTCCCAGGTAAGCATTGCATACATGACCCTGTATGCAATCCTACCCATTGATCAGCCTACAGAACTGAAGGAGGAGATGCTAGATCACAGACATCTCCTCGTCCTTCTCTTGTCACAGGAAAAATAAAGCCCAGGCCCAAGCAGAGTGCTTAGTTCCCAGCCAGCCTATGCTGGAAACAGTGGCTGTGAAGGTGCTGGGAGGCTGTAAGCTCATACTGCGTCTGCTAGACTGTTGCTGTAAAGCATTTCTGTATCCTTTTTTCACTATGTAAACATTCTTTCAGTTCACCGGCAGCACTTCATGCTGCCAAAGTAAGGTCTGCTGTAGGCTCTGGGTTGCTGGTGGACTCCACTGTGCAATTCATTTGTGCATCTTGAAGATTCTTTAATAGCCAGACATCTTATTTTCAAGTTATTAGGTAGGAGCCTCAGGCTGTTGGCTGGCTACTGTTCCGGCCTTGAGCAACCCAAAGTTTGGATGCATATCTCCCAAATTATTCAGGATATTGCCTTGTGAATCGCCTGTAGTTGGTGTGCTTAGCAAGTTTCATACATGCTGTTTATTCTTTAACCTTAACTGGTGTAATCTTCAGCTTGTCTGTTAAACATCTCTGTTCAGAAGAATTCATACTTTTGAACACCGTGGCTTCAGGCTTGTTGAGCCGGCTATGGTTTGTGTTTTTGAGAGTCGTTTGCTGTCTTTTTGACATGCCTGTCAGGGAGAAAGCTTGTCATTAGAGCACTGCTGCTGAATGAGCTTTATTCAGCTAGGAGGAGAGAGGAAAAAGATCTTATAAATCAGAGATCCCTCCATCCTTTTGGACTCGATTCTAGCACCTGACAAGTTGTGTGAGTGCAGAGTAGTGTTTTGGAAGGCTTTGTACTTTGTTCATTGTAAGGTTTATGGAGTGCTAATAAAAACACAGCATTACTGCTAGCCTGCCAGACACTGACATCTGGTACTCTGCAGCAAGCAGTACATCTGCCTCATGCTGACATGGAAAGTCTGTGATAAAGTTGCTCACTAATACTGCTGAATTTTCCAGGAAAAATCATTGTTCTGGTCAGAGCAGCACTAAGAAAGTAATTGCTGCCTGTAACTGAGGAATTAACAGGACTGTGCACAAGAACTCGCTAAAATTGTTTTTGACATAAGAAATCTCTTTTTCCCCAGCAAACACGGAGCATCAGTGCTAGCACAACTGTCCTGAGTCCACATGCACTGCTTATTAGGAAGACCCCTTGTGAAATGATTTTTGCATGATGTGAGAGCCTGTGCTCTACAAAGCTGTAGGACCAATCACATCCGTCCTGTGCTGTGGTCTTGAATGTGCCTGAAAGATGGAAGGTGTTTTGGCAGGAGAAGTTCAGGCTAGTTTTAAGGAAATTAAAGGAAAATGTGATAGAATGTAAAGAGAGGGGCCTCTACTGAAGTGAGAACAAAGGGAAAGGGCAGTTTGAAATGTTTTGGTTTTTTTTTTTTAATCAGTTCTTTCCCTTGAGTTCAAGGCAGTTGTTCAGTGAGTATAAGCACAAGTTCTTGCTAGGGGAGAGTCTACACCTTTGTCTTCTCCCTTCAGGATTCAATACAGGTGTGTACTGCGGAGCCTCATCTCCCTGTATGGCGTGCTATCAACATCGCTTCATCTGGTGTCTGAGACCCAGCAGATGCCTTACATCAAGGGATTTACCTTCCCTTCTGATATCAGTAGCTTTCTTGGAGTTAACCTTTCTTCTGAGGTGAAGAAACAAAAAGCTAAAATGCTTACAGCAAAAAGACCTACTGGCTGGCTGAAGAAGCTCTTCCCAACCACATCAGAGGCAGTGTCAAAGGTTGGGAGAAAGAGAGGTTCTGTGACCTCTGCAAGTGCTGTGAAAAACCACAGCATCCCTGCGGATGACATTGGAGAACCTGTTCTGGCAACCAGAGATGGCAGAGGTAAAGCCTTTTGCCACAGCACGACTGGTTTCTGAGATCTGAGACTGGCTACAGCTTTGTCCAACAGCCAAGCACTTCTGCTGCCCACAGAGTGTGGTTCTGGTACAAACTCCCCTCTCTTGTCCTTGGAAGAGGAGGAGAATGCTGCATGCACCCTTGATTTTATAAAGCCGTAGATAATGTCAGAACTGGGGAAGAAGGGGAATTGCTTTTAAACAACACAGCAAAGAGAGAAGCAGGTAATGAATGCTGTGTACAGGTCCTGTATTTTCTTGCTTCTGTATAGATGGGGCCCAAGTACAACGAGGGATGCAAAGTCCACACAAGAGTATGTAACGTTATAATATAGGGGGTATGTAGCCCAGAACTAGCAGTCCTCTCTTGCAGTCAGGCCTGTGGTTGACAGTGACAGTCAGGCATCTGGATATGTGCATGAAGCTTTTATACATGCAAACTCACCCTTACAGCCATCTGTAAATCTGCATCTTCTTCATCCCTTGCTAGTTGCCACACAGGATGATGAAATGCTTCGAAATGCTGAGTATAGGCACGAGTTTGCTGAGACAGTGGGAGAGCTGAGAGCTCAGCAGGGCAAAGCATTACAGTGTTTTTGTGCAAGGTCTTAAAACTCTTTGCTTAATGGGAACTTTTCTCTTTCTGTAGGGAACCACCTGTGGTTTGATGTGAAGAGTTTGCTTAGACCATCCAGACCTCCAATACAAGGGGTTTGTATGCCACAATTTTACACAAGTTTGCTTTTCTGTTTTGTTTTTTTTTTTTTTAATTTGCTCTAAAGAGCCTAGCACCTGAAATGTGATACCTAAGTAATGGAAAATGTCCCCTTTTCTTGCCTTATGTTACTCGTCTAACAGGTCATTCTGTTAGGAAAGTATTTGTTGGTATGTCAAGTGAGGTGACCAGAGAAGAAGTCAATAGACAGGAATATAAATGCTCATTGTGTGTCTCTCCTTAAGAAATGCAAAACACAGTGTTTTGCTCCTCTCCAGCAGAGGATCAGGCACATCGTGTTTTTAGAAAGCCAACTATTTTTGTTATTCTTTGTTTCAGGGTAGATGCATGACATCAAAACCTTTTAAAGAAACATCAGTGTCACTTTCCTCTTCTGTGGCAAAATTGCAGCATGCTGGGCCTCTCATACAGATGTTTCAAACAGCCACATCTTTTGGTGAGCTGTCAGAGGCACTCAGAAAAGCTATTCTGTGGTGCAAAGGCAACAAACTCAAATCAGCAGCTTATTTTCTGCGCAGCAAATTGTTGAAAAGCAATCGGCTGCACCACGTGGAGGCGCAAGGATGCAGGTATTTTTCCTGAGTCTGGGGGTTCTGGATCTGACTTTTTAGTTTAACTTTACATGTTTTGCTACAATGCAGAGAAATACTGTGGTCTAACCTATTTTTTTGAGCTTGGGCATGATCACATCTTCAGGTCACTAGAACTGCTGATATGAATAATCTGTTTAGGTTCACTTGTGAGAGGATTTTAAAAGTTAATAAGTGCATGAATACATAGTAAAGAGGGGGGACGAAAATGCAACTTAGATTGTGTGCATGTATAATGGTGCTAGATGATTTAAAGGGCATCAGATTTCTTCAGAATGCTGTGGCTGCTACTGTACAAGATGCTGTTGCATTTCCTGGGTATGACAAATAAAATGGTAGAGAATGCCTTTATCTGTATCTCTGAAAACACCAGAAGTAATAGTAATAGCTGTTAAAGTTCTCTTTTGTACGTCTTCCTTCTCTTAAGCTTGCAGAAGAAACTGTGCTGTGTCAAAACAACGCTCTGTAAATACCTCCTGTGTGGCTCACAGAACACGCACTGGCCAAGGCAGTACCATGAGGCATGGTTCTTTCAAAGGAGGGTGAAATTCTCCAAGTGCTCAAAGAGAATTCTGAAGACTGTTCAGCAAAAGCATTCTGAGCTTTCTGGGGACCATGTAAGCAGTGTTTCACCCATTGTGAGGCCTTCAAGTTGGAAAGGATGTCCCATCATTCATACAGCCTCTGTCAAAGAAAGTACAGCAGAGACTCCTAAACAGCTGCTGTTAAAAGAAAGCCCCAAGTCTGCGCACAAAGATTCTGTGGATGTGGATATTGATTCTATTTTTGCAGCAATGGGTGTCTGATTCTGGACTGGGAAGAAGAAACATGTCTTGTTTTTCTAAGTAAAACTCGGAATGCCTCTAAGTGTCTCGGTACCTCATACACCAAGTTCTGCTAACAAAGGAATAACTATCTTAGTTTTGTAAAAGTTTTTTTTTTTTCTTTTTTATGGAACAGCGTTCAAAACAGATAAGTAATCTTTATCCTTTTACCCAACCTTGTCCAGGGACTGCAGCTTTGAGTTACTTCCTACTCAGTGCCTTTTCTCTGCTGCTGGGACCACCTGTTATTGTGCTGTGTATTCAGCAGCACTTAATTACCACCCAAGGCAGAAGGCTGCAGCTGATCACTTGCTGCTGCTCAGGCCTAAAGATCTGCCCCTTCTCCACAAAGTATTATACTCCTCTCTTGCTGTTTGTACAGACAACAGCCTTGACTTGCAGCTGTTCTACACTTCTTATCCTTGTCCTGAAAAGAAGTTAACCAAATCCTGCTGCTTCGGAAATAGGGTAAAGCACAGCCAGAGCCTGCAAGAATAAATCTACTTGTGAACAAATCCTCCAGTGTCCTGAAGTCTTTTCAGTGTGCAATTTTTGCCTGCTTGCCAAAGCAAAGTGTAGCTATTCCAGCATATATTTATTGCTTGTTCTAACATCATTTCACATGCTTAGTGCTTTCCATCGGGCTCTTATTTGTAATTACCTGGTGATCCTGATCTTGGGGTTATTTATTTGAAAAACTTCTTTGAATGAAGTCAAATCAGTTTTATAGCAAAGCATCTGCCCAACAGGGGCAAGGAAGGGCTCTAAGTGCAAGTAAATCTGGAACAGGTAAATTTCAGTTCTCTAAACGTACAGTAGAAAACAGCAGAGCTGTGTCTACTAGGACAGAAACAGCACTTCAGAGCTCATGAGATGCTAGGAGAGCCAGCATTTTTTTTATGTGCCCTGTGTTAATTGGTCAGCATAAGTTTAGTATCTGAAGAGTGGGCACAGACTTGAGCTGCTTTATTCAAGGATTATATACAGAGCAGAATTTTTAATAGTTTGGGCTTGAAAACTTTGTCCAGTTAACTAAGATCTATTTTCCAGGTTTCTTGTCAACAGAATACCTAGCAATAACCAAAGTAGAGAAGAACTTGTCATGGGCCTTCTAGATGCCCGATTCAACAGTCCTACTGCAAGCAGACTTCTCACCTTTAAAGAATCCTTAAAGCTCATTTTCTCAAATTCACAGAATGGTATAAACACGTTAGGATTAACACGTGCAATCAGGTACTTGGCTGCTTGAACGCCTACCACAAGAGGCTGAGAGATGGCAGATATCCCAGCAGCAATGATCTCCATCTCAAATAAACCCCTGAAAGCAATACATGTGACATTTCTTCTTACAGGAGCCCACAGCATGCCCCCGCTGTATGCAGCATCAAGATCCATAATTTGCTTCGTCAAAGGCCTTTCTGGCACGTTTCAGTTCTTCGTTCATAGTCAGAAGGTCTTTAACTCTGGCAAACTTCCGGGGGTCCTTGCGGATTAAGAAGACAATGTCCTCAACCTGTACACGGCCCTGCCGTCCAATTGACATGGCCTTATGTGTCTGCAAGAGAGAAAAATCAGTGTTCCTCTGCCCCTTTTAGTTTTTTTCAGATCTCAATCCCACTGTATTTCCTGTCATTTTTAACAGTCTAGAAGCAGCAAGTGCAGGATCTGGGCATTGCCATCCAACTCCCAGAAGAACTTACAAGTGCAGTACCTCAAATGCATTAGGTACCACTCTACACACACTACAGGAATGCCTGTGGAACTGAAGCCAGACTGGGGAGGGGACACCTGCTTCAAAGTGCGTGAGAAACAACAGCATTAAGCAGAATCTAAAAGCAGTATGCAATACCTCAGAGGACAGTCTGTTCTGTTGAGGATAGGCAAGGCTAACTTCTCATGAGAAGGGATCCACTAACAATACCAATTTCCTATTCTTTTTTATCACAGGTGCTGAAGTAGTATCCATGTGTCTGGATCAGTTTTAGGGCCCAGATGTCTGCATTTATTTTATGGCATGGGACTGCATTCCCATTTGTGTAAAGGCACTGAGAGAACACAAGAAGTGGACAAACTTTCAAAGCTGAGCCATTTGTCAGCAGAACACATAGTGATGCCACAGGGCACCTCAGAGTCAGCTGTGGATTTTTTCCCCTAGCTGCTACTTAAAGGCTCCAAACGCTGCCCTAAATCCATGTGGAGTAAAATGCATTAATTTTGTCTTAATATTCAAAGAGCAACATCCAAGTTCAGATTTCTTCCTAGGAGCACCTGAGTTTTTGCCTGGGATAACACTGTCACTGAAGCAGAGGGAGCCAAAGCAGGCTCCCTAGACCAGGTTGCCCAGGTAGGAGTCCAGGTGGGCCCTGAACTGCTCCAGAGAAGGAGACTCCACAACCCCTCTAGGCAGCCTGTTCCAGTGCTCCATCACCCTCACTGTGAAGAAGTTCTGTGTGCATTTGTGCAGAAACTCCTATGCTCCAGTTTGTGGCCATTTCCCTTTGTCCTACTGCCATGCACCATTGAAAGGAGTCTGGCCTTGCCTCTTTGCACCTTAGACATTTATAGACATTGATCAGATCCCCTCTCAGTCTTCTTTTCTCAAAGCTCAACAAACCCACCTTCAGTACACTGCCTATGGCTGACTTACCATTTCTGTGATAAATTCTATCACCAGGTCCTCAAGAATGTCCACAGATTCTGTGTAAGGGTTCTGGTCATCCCCGAATCCGTACATCATGCATCTTACTGCGGGAAGACACACAGCGTGAGGCCTCCGTCTGCTCAGCCCATCAGCAACGCTCCCATGCTGAGCTCCCGCCCAGCCTCCGCAGCAGGACGGCACCCACTCCCGGCAGGCAGAAGTGCAGGGAACACGTAGGCAAAAGCCAACAAAACCCCAGCAGCGCGCACAGAACGGGATGTCAGACAGCAGCCCTGAACGCCTTACCGGCCAAGGAGCGGCTGGCACGGCGAGTAACGCACCGCCAGACAGCCCCCGCCTGCACTCACGTTCTTTAGAGAAGAGCCTCTTCCTCTTGCCCTGCCCGCCGTCCAGTCCGCCGCCGGCTTCCTCGGAGTCCTCCTCGAACTGCAGGGACACAGCGGAGGAAGGAGGCCGTTAGACGGGAGCCCCCTCCCGCCCTAGGGGTAGACGCGTGGCCGCTCGCCCCACGCAAACAACCCCATCCCCCGCCGCTCACCGGCGCATCCTCCTCCTCGTCAGCCATGGCCGCCGCAGCCCGCTACCGCTTCCGGCCGGGGCGAGAGACCTTCCGGTTGCGCCGTCACGCCTCCCGCGGGGGCTGCCATCTTGTTGTGCCGAACCTTCCTCCTAGAGCGCCTTTTTCTCTTTCCCTGACCAGTTCTTGCACTTGGAGGATGCTCCTACTGAAGACCTGCCAGCTTTCCTGTGTTTTTGCCCTTCAGAAACACTTTCCATGGGATCTCGCGTAGAGTTTTCTCAGCATCCTTATGTCATAGATTCGATGTCCAGGATCTGCTGTGTCCCTTACACTCAAGATCCTTGCTGAATGGTCTGTAGCACTTGTATCACAGTGCTACTCTTACTGGCCTCTTCCCTGGTCCCAAAGCTTGCAAAGAAGGCACATTTATCCCTGTAGGGAGTGATTAGGAGACTGCTAATAGAGCATCTGCCTCTGATTAGCAGTTGATCTGTGACTTTCGGGTCACAAGCTGACAGTTCCTGTGCATTTGTAGTATCATAATGAGTATAAATCTAGGGATTCTGCAGATGAGAAAAGCAGCGGACACGCTAAATCAAATCTCAAAATCAATTTCAGTCTCTGACTTTCGTTTTAGGAAAAGTAGTGCTGGAATGTCAGTGGAGCTTTCTTGCTGGTAGCAAGGCATTGAAAGAGCACATGCCACTTTGTGACAAGGTTTTATGGAAAAAGGATCTTAAATAAATGCTCCAAATTCCTTTTCAGCATGTCAGAGACTTGGGCAAGAAGACACAAGCTTTTGCTGATGCCTAGGTCTGTCCAGGAAAGGCTAAAGATGAAATTTGACAATATAAGGTAAGTGCAGCAGTTACAGTACATAGTTCCATGCCCTGCCAGGAAGAGGCTCTGCAGAGATCCACTGCTGTTTCTTCTTGACTCAGCATGACTTTGGGTAAATTCCTCCCCCTACATACACGGACCGTGGCAGATTACTTGAATTTCATGACTTCAATTTCAGCACTAAACAATGGGAGTTGTTGTGGAGAATGTCACTTTAAAACATCTTTAGGACTTTTCCTAAATGAGGGAGTATCTTGTGGAACATTACCAGTTTTATTAAGCAATACGACAGTGAAAGTGGCTTTAGGTATTCTGTTTGCTAGGCTGTGTCAGCCTTTGTGCTTGGAGATACTTTTCGGGCAACCTGTTGTGCTTAACAGAACAATTACAGTTTAGGAAAGAGTAATGGCTGCTCATTTGCATCATGGGGAACAATACCTTGGTAACTTAGGCTATTCAGAAGATTTTTTGTTAGGAAGCTGAAGAAGAGGAAGAAAAAGGTGCAACTGAGGTGAAGACACTGGAGAAACAAAACTAGTGTACAGCAGAGTCACGACGATGGAGCACTGAAGGATCTCAAGTAAATTCAAAGGAAGCGAATACATTGCTTTCAGGTGTCTGAGATGAAACAGCCTTCCCCAAGGCAGTCTGTGGCTGCTGCCATCTGGCGATACCACTTGCCTGAGAGGTGAGGGCAGCAGTCCAGCAGCACTGTGTTCATCACAGGAACCACTGGGCAACAGCACTGGCACAAATAGCCACATGGTGCACAAATGAACAGTGGATTATTAGAATACAAAAACATGGATCATCATCTTCCCTATTTAACTAAATAGTTGATGGCTGCTCAATAATTACTTTATTGAGCACAACAGTTTTCTATGCTTATGTAAGATGAGTAGCTATATCTGAAGTAGTTAAAAAAATCAAGTATTTAACAAATGTTTGAACAGTGTTAAATTAGTATTAAAATAGCACAGTGCATACAGGCTTAATGTTTTGGCTAATTCAGTGAGAGACATAGTTAGAAAACCCAGTATTAAAAATCACTTTTGCACCTAACAAAAGGACACTTCTTTTGGTGTTGATACAGCTGGCTGTAAATTGATGAGATGGCAATAAAATGGATGTTACATGGAATGGTTTCAGGATCTCTCCTTTTTCAGTTTGCTGCCAGGTCCACCACTAATTAGCAAGTGAACAAAAGAGAACTTCTGTGTCCACAGCCTCAGAAAATGCAGTTTTTCATTCAGCAACACAGTACACTCCTAAGAACTTGGCAAGAAAGTCCGCTTGCCAGTGTCACACCTGTTTAGCCAAAGCATGCACTAAAATGCTTGAACATGTAAGTCCTGCTTAATTTAACTTGATTTTATTTACTGTCATACCTGTCATAGAGGCATCGATTCTTGCACACAACAAACTGAGGCCTTGAAGATTACAGCTTTGACTATATTGATGCCTTTGAAAGATACTGATTTAAGATACTACCACACACTTATTCCAGAGATGTTGACTTGCACGTATTCCATCTCTCTAGATCTTACTGTATTTACTTCTAGAATCAAACACCCACAGGCCAGTTTGCTTTGGAGCATTCTGGGATTAGAAACAAAACAGAGTATTACAGGCTTGATCTCTGCTTACATGCAGAAACTGGAAATCCACATCTCTCTACTGTACTCCTCACCTTGCCACTTCCTACATATCCGCTGGAAACAAACTTTGCTTCAAGTCTAATCTGAGATTCACAAGAAATTCCTTAATGTAGCAAACAGGAGAAATACCACCTTCAAGCCTCAGAGTGGTTTATGAAAGAATTACCTTTTCTTGAGATTTAAACACTTAATGTAAGTTAACTTCAACAACTGCATACACAGAATCGGCAGTCTTAAGACAGGACGAGTGCCAGAGCGTGACACAGGCACTTACTAGCTTTGGTCTAAATTCCTATGTACAACTACTGCTATTTAATGGCAGTCCTTTTTGTAGATTCTGTACAAGCTCTGGTTTCCCCCACATTGTGCTATTAGGTTCAGCGGCTGTGGGACCTCAGTGTTGTGATTCAACTCCCAGCACAGGACAGCTGCAGGTAACGGACCCGTCTCCAATAACTCAGCTGAGAGCAGCTGCAAAACTTCAAGTGGGATTTAAAACAGAAGGTAGATGCAGCACTGAGTGATGATAAAATGCAGGAGAAGAGAGTTCCGCTAGGTGTTGTTCATTTATCACCACTGTTTCAAGCCAACAGCCAACCAGAAGGCAGATCCCATAAAGTAGGTTTCCTTTTCCGCATCCACCAGGAACGGGGACAACAACTGGATGTACACAAGCAAGGCATGCTATCGTGCTGAACCTATGGAATGTACAACACAGAGGAGTTACAAAGGTGCAAAAATACAAGTTTCCAAAAAGCCTTTTGCAAACAAAGCATTGACTGTTTTCACTCTGGACAGCCTTAGAGCAGGCAGGGTGCCCATGTGCTAGTTTAAACTTCTAGGTGTCATTCAGCTCAACAAGGCAAGTTTAGTTCACTTAACATACAGCCCTGTTTTTTTTTTCCATTTCTAAACTAAATGCTTTTTTATTAATAAGATTATTGGGCTATCTTTATTCTAAACACAGAAGAGCTTAGGCAGGCAGCAGTGAATTTTTGAATGTTTACCTGAAGGAAGATGGAATACTTCATTAAAACCTGGCTTCTCTCTGGAGGTTCTCTGATTATTTATTTTTCCTCCATTGACACAAATACATAAGTTTTGTGTAGTACCCAGGATTCATTCACAGTGCAAGCGTCCTGAATTAATGAGTTTATTAAACAAAAAGTCTACCTTAAAAAACATTACTTTAGCCAAAAATGTATACAAGCTTATCCAAAAATAATTTTGGTGCTTCAGGTTTTTACAACAAAATCCAGACCTCCAGTTTTGGTACCTTTTGTTCCAGATGAGCTGAGCAGATCAGGAGCCAGACTTTTCAGCTGGCCTCTACAGTAGGCAGGTTTCCAGTAACATGGGCTACAAAACACCTTAGCAAGTGGACTCCTGAAAACTCCACAGAACTGTGGAAACAAAGGGATGTTCAGTGCTATCTTGGAGCAAGACAAGCAAACTCAACCACTGGCTGCATTAAATTTATCCCCACAGTGCAATACAACATCAATAGAGAAAGCATTTCTAAAGTAATCAGTTATAGCTTGCTACTGTTAACACAGTTCCAGACAAAGGCAGCTTGTCAGTGCAAATCATCATGCACAAGGAACAGCAGCAAGAAAAAAAAAAAAAGCATTACCTGACTAGGAATAGTTGAGGAAAGCATCCCTGAGTTTTCTCCTTTACAAACTTCTGGATCCCCAGAACATTCTTTAACAACAGTCCCTTGGAAGCTCGGTCAATTTTTGTTAACACCAACTGTATGGATCCAGAAAGAGAAGACAGAGAGGAAAAGAAGATGATTTTGCTGCTAGCCTGGAACATCTGGAAGAGTTCCTGGGGCATTTTGCAAGACAGGCTGAAAATTCTGGGTCACAGCTAATTGGGAGAAGTGGTATAATACAGTTTACCCCACACTACCACAGCCTGCATAGGGTATAGATCTTTTCATGTTCCTTGAGCTGAGCACTGAAAAAATGTCAATAAGTAAATTTAAAAAATCCCTCAGATGCCCCCAAACAAACCTTAGATCTATTTTATTATCAATAAAGAAGGTGGAGTGGAGGTATTACTAGTCAGGTAGGACAGCCTGCAAAAAATTCAGATAGGAGGTACAATCCTTTATAGTTATATGCTAAAGGCAATCTAACACAAGTCAAGTTTTCATACTACTTCCACCTTCTCAGGAACGAAGCATTACTCACCACATAAGGAATCCCAAACTCCTCCAGCATCTCTACTGCAATAAGATCTGTGCTCTGGATTCCTACCACAGCATCGACTAATAGAAAAGTCCTCTTCAAGCTGTCAGAAATACAGACAACAATAGTCAGCACCATTATTTTATCCTGCTGTGCTACTGCCAAAGTCATAAGCAAGAACAAGAAATGCAAGATTAGGAGAAAGAAAAGCCAAGAAAATCCATGCATGGCAGCTGAGAACTCAGCATGGAACAGCACCTCTGTCTCTTCTGCTGTTTCAATCTGTCTAAGCATGAGCGAGTGACTGAATGAGGGTCACACAGAGGTTCCCAGGAAACAACTTCAGGCTCATCAACGTGACCACTGAAAGCTGCTACCTCTGCAGCATTTTATCATCTGATTACATGAATCTGCAAATTAGGCATTCATCTCTCATTGCTGCATTGAGGTATAGTGAAGCCCCTTACTTGTGCCGCTCTTGCAGATAAGCCTCCACCATATCCACGAAGTCTTTTGGGGCACGGTAACCATACCCTGGCATATCCACCAAAGTGAAGTACTTCCCTACGTTGAAGAAATTCATCTTCTTTGTGTGGCCCTGGGGAGAGGATTTAGAAAAGAAGAAAGAGATGCTAAGATGGGCAGCTAGGAGATATCCTGAAAGCGGTCTCCGTTCCATACCCTGTAGGTAAGCCATCATCTCCTACTCTTTTCACAATCCTCTATGGTTCTATCTTTAAAATAATCAACTGAAAATACCTTTAGAGGTATCTTGGTTCTTTTACAAAGGGAACCACTCCACGTGCCACATGTGCAACGCACTAAGGCTGAGGAGTTACGCTGACTGCTTTCCACCTTTCTCTTTGCAAAAGCCAGACCAGTGCCGGCCTGCTCTCCTGCTCCTCAAGCCTTTGCCTCTTCCTCAGCAACACCGCCTGGGTTACCAGCAGCTTTTGGCCCAGAGGGACAGAAGTCAGAAACGGCACTTACTGGAGTTTTCGACACTCTGACCTCCACTTCTGGAGCCAGCGAGAACAAGGCCCGGATCAACGACGACTTGCCCACGTTGCTCCGGCCGATGAAGCACACCTGCGCTAGAGAAGAGCGAACACTTCCACACCGACCTTCAGCACGGGGCGGGCAGCACCACCGCCGCTTTTGCAGCCGCACGGGGCAGAGCGGGGACAAAACCACAGCGCTGCGGGCGCCGAGCCCGCCCCACCCGGCCTCCCAGCCGCCCTGGCTGCGTCCTGACCTCGGGCAGCGCGGACGTCGGGGCGTGCTCCATGCGCACGGCGGAGCTCACGTAGTCGATGGCGTGACCGCGGCCGGAGGTGAAGAGCACCTCGGCGCGCTGCAGCGCGGGCAGCCCGGGCTGGAAGAGATTGAAGGCCGCCTCCTCTGCGCCGGGAGCCAGGTTGCGCGCCAGCCGCTGCAGCGGGAACATGACGCCGTCGCGGCGGCTCCGCTCCAGCTTCAACACCTGCGAGAGGGCGGCCAGCGGCAGAGGGGAGCGGCCACACGGACCGCCGGTCCGGCTCCGCGCCGCCCGCAACAGCAGCATAGCGGCGGCAGTGCCCGGAAGGAGGCGGGCGGGGCGGGGCGGGCTCGGCGCTACGCAGAATTTAACCCGTCGGTGTCCGAGCTTTTGGTTTGCCTGGGCCGCGCTGAGTGAAGGAGAGTTGTCTTGCACTGCATATACTTCGGTTGCTCCCAAAGTAACGCCTCCGAAGTATATCCATGGAAATTACAACGGATACAATACATACAGTAGATATGTAGAGATATATGTATTCCTATTGTCCCCAGTGATGCAAACAAATCATAGACTAACAGAAGAAGCTGAGGCTGCTGACCAGGCTGGTTGTGTGTGGATATGAAAGAACAGCCTTTAGGTGATCATAGAATCGCTCAGGTTGGAAAAGGCCTTAAAGATCATCGAGTCCAACCACAATCTAACCATACTACCCTAACTCTAACTAAATCATGCCCCTGAGCACCACATCCAAATGGATTTTAAACACATCCAGGGATGGTGACTCAGCCACCGCCCTGGGGAACATATTCCAGTGGAACAGTCTCCGTGGGCTGCTGATGACAGCTGCTTTTTGTAGCAGGCATACAGGCAGCAGTCCAACACTGCCCTTCTTAGCATTTGGGAGTTTCTGTGGTCATGGCATCCAGAGGCTGCGTGTGACATAATGCAGTGATGCTGAGGGCTCCGTGGGTCACAGTTCTGAGGTTCCCATTGTAAGAGCTGCCTCCTGTTTCTTGAAGATCTACAACGTGTTATGCAGAATTCTGTGGCGATCTGAACAGAAAACATGTCAGATGGAGATCCAGGCCAAACATTTATTTGGACATGTATAAATCCAGTAATACAGGAAAGCAACAAAGGCCATTTGTGAAAGTAAAATGAAGTGGGTTTTTGGAACCAACCATCCTTTCATTCAGATAAAGCAGGCATGTCCCGCCCACAGCCCTCACACAGCCTCGCACAGCTGTGTGCAGCCATTCCCTGCCCCACACCATGATGGCGGCGGCTCTTCCCGCCGAGCGGCCCGGCCCCTCAGCACCAACGGGACTTCGGTGCGCTGTGGCCCCATCCGGGCTGGGACTGGGACATGGGGTGCAGTGTGGTGCCAGCTCAAGTGGTGGCCAGTGGGGTCATGCAGTTTGTTACACTGGGCGAGCACGGTCCTGTGAACAGCCACGCTTCTGGTTTGATACAGGGATTTGAGAATGCGTTTCAAGATTGCTGAAAAAATCGTCATTTTTTTTTTTTTTTTTAATTTGCAATTCCATTATCAGTACATTATCTGTGAATTTTCAAATGGAATGTATAGAGTTGCAACTAAAAATCTGATCACGTCCACCACCAGACTTTTATTTACCCTTCTCTTCACAGTCACACCTTATTCATGTCATCGCTTTTTGCCGGTATGTACATTTATGAACAATTATTTTCAAGGATGAAGCACAGGAGGAGTAAAATTTCACCAAAAATACCTATTAAACACATGGAGAGCTCACTGAGAGTTGCAACCATCGAATCAGCCCAATGTGCTGGTTTCACGAAAACAAGGTCATATATCCCACTGGTTTTATGCTTTTGCTGCTCTCTTTTTTGATATGTTCTAATAAAAAAACATTAAAAAATGAAAGAAGTTTTGTTACTTACGTTCATTAATTATATATTTTATGATGGGCTCTCCAAAAGTAATGCCTCTTATTTTATTATGTTGGCCAACAACACCAACAGAGGTGGATGTTGATGGTATGGCAGTAGAGGTGGAACCTTCCTGCCAGTATTTCCTTGTGTTTGGTTGCTGTGTGACAGATGGCAGCAGAGGGGCAGTCTGACAGAACGGCATCTGACATGGGAGTGTGGATGAAGCAAAGCTGTGTCACCGAGTTACTTCATGCAGAAAAAAAAAATGGCACCCACTGACATTCATTGATGCTCGCTGAACATTTGTGGAGACCAAACAGTGGATGTGAGCACAGTGAGGCAGTGGGTGGTGCATTTCAGTAGTGAAGACAGTGGGACACCTCCGCTGGTGCAGGTGTTGACGAGTTTGGTATGCAGGGCAGGCTCCTCTTCATTGCTTGCAAAAATACATAGCTAATGTGGTGACTATTTTGAAAACTAGTGTTTTGTCGCTGAGAATTTGCTCAATCAACTAGCATTATTGTGCTCTTTGTATCTGTTGTAGTTTCCATGGATATAATTACGAGCCATTACTTTGGGAGCAACCGATGCAAACATAGCCTGAAACAATTCCCCTCCATGCCGTGCAGACCAGGCGTTCCAAAAGGTCAGACTCTCATGTAATAGGAGTTTCCCAAGTCGTTGCTGTTGCTCGCTATGCCCACGAGATGGAGGTGAGGGTGCAGGCAGTGTGTGCACGTGAAAACGCCCTTACACGGACGGCGCAGCGTTCCCCGGGACTTGAGGAGGCATTTGCCATCTGCTGCCCGATGGTGATCCAGCCGCCGAGCAACTGCTCTGCAGTGCGCTTTGGAAAACCGGTAGCTAAAAACAGCCCTTGGAACATCACTGAGAGGAAGTGGGAAGGATAAGGCCACTGCTAGAGGCATGATGCACGCACAAAGTCCCCCCCAGGACTCTTGCAGAATTGAAAAAATGACACAAAAGAAGAAGGGCACCTTGCAGTAATTTACTATGCTCTGCTACCATGAGTAAATCAGTCTTCCAAAACACAGAAGTCTGAGTCTGAGACGGAGGAAACAGTCTGAGGCTGAAGGACACTTAGAACCAGCTCCAAAGATGTGCGAAAAGCAGATGTAAAACAGCCCAGTCAGAAGCTCTGCTGCACACAGCAACTACCTGCAACACACCAATGATGCTCTTGCCACCATATTACCATGCTGTGTGGCTCCACTGCTAAAGAACGACAGAGGATGACCTTCCAAAACTTGAGTAAAAGCAGCCAGACCCACCACTGGACCCCATCCATACTGCACCTCCGCGGCCTTTCCCTTCATCACAGTCATGCAGTAACTTGCTGTGCTGTGAGCAGCTTGTAATTCAAACTGAAAAAACAAGAATTCGGAGAATGTGAACCTCAGTGCTTCCAATTTTCATGGCTCAGGCCATGTTTTCCACCTCTGTCCTTTAGTGCTAAGCTCTGTTGCTCAAGAGGAGGTGGCTGAAGCACCCATTCTACAGGGATATACAAGGGGAAAAGAGAGTAGGCTGGAAGGGAAATGGGTTTTAAGAGGGTTTTATTTGGCTTTTTAATATGCCGAGAGTCCTTGAAGCAGTAGGATAAGAATCACCTTCCCCCCATTCTTGAAGATCAAATCCCCACTGTCGGATCAGAGCCAGACATAAAAGTCACTCTGCTTGTACTTTGTGCAACTTCTGCTACAGATTTTATCTTCTCTTAGTAACATTATGCAATAGTCCAGAAAGCAGGAAGCAAATATCAATACCATTTCCTCTACGTTGACCAACTCACTGCACAGGAAGAAGCTTCTTGATGTGAATAACCATCAAGGTGTAGCCACAGTCAGGGGTCTGTATGAGCACAGGAAGAGCAGCGGCTCTAAGTGCTGCAGATCCTTAGCAGGGGAAGATGGGGATCTCACATCAAGCTGGCCAGTGCAAGAAGCCTGCATCAGCCATGAACACAAGAGCTGCCTTGGAAGTGGTCAGGAGCACGGCATGGACTGTTGTTCTGCTCACCAGCACCGCAGTCACAGGAGCTACAGGTAGTTCTGGCAGTATTTAGGGATCAAGTGTCTATTAAGGGCTGAGGAGGAAGGAGAGTGCATCACAATGATCTTTTTCCTCAATTCTTCTTCTGACAGGAAAGAAAAAAAAAAAAGAAAAAAAAAAACTAAGGGAAATGATGTTTAGAAATTGCCGAAGGGAAAACCAGTAACCTGCAAGAGTTTAAGGTTTACTGTGAAGGTACTTTCTCCTTCACAAATTCAGTTAAACACTTGAAGAAGCTAAGTTCCAAAAATGTGGGATCAGAAAATATAGCAATAAGCTTTCTCCTCCTTACTATACATTACCTATGCAGATTCAAGTTGTTGTTGGTTTTTTTGTCTTTGTTTTTGTATGTTGCATTTTGATGGGACCAGGTAGGACAGAGGGCTGTGGGGCAGCCCACAGATCCTGAGTCTGTCAGGAGTTTCTCCATCTCACAGAAAACAGGCATGTGTTTTCTTTTCAGCTAAAAGTTGTATTTACTCTTCTACTTTGTCACTTTTCATTTGACAGTGCTGTTATCAGGGAAATTGGTTCAAATAAGCTTGGGAGTGGCAGGAGAGAATTTGACTCTTGTGCTGACCTGCTTAGGAGGGCTTCTCATATCTACTACAAAACAGGAGTTAATGTCTTGGTTCACTCTTCTCCTGTACCTGGCAATGATGCTGAGGGAACAGAACTGCCAGAGACCTTCCCATGCCAATGGGCTCAGCCAGCCTTTGCTTCCAGGTCATGTTACTTTTCCATGGGTTTAGGGAAAGGTCTGTACAGAGGATAGTAGTAAAACCAAGGACCAACTTTAGCAAAGACAGCCATGAATTTGGCAATTGGTTTCTGTCTAAAATGAGACACACAGCACTTGGGCTGGCAGAGACAGGACCTCACTTCAGAATGTAATGGTGCTGACATTTCCCCATGAAGCACACAAGAGAACTCCAAGGCCATACGTGGCATCCTTGGGCACCTTTTCATACCTCCCTCTCTTTCCTTGTCTCCTCCAGGAATTAACAGAGTGTCAGCAGATCTGGGTCACAGCGCTGTGATGACCTGCCCTAACAAAACAAATATAATTATGGTAACATGGAAAATAAGCCCCAAGACTGGAGGCCAATGCATCTTGGCATACTTGATTGATAAGAACAAGACAGAAAAAACCAACTGCAGTGACAGAATAAACTGGAGATCCAGACCAGACTGGGATCATGCACTTGAAATCCAGCAAGTAGTAATGGCTGATGAGGGAAATTACACCTGCGAAGTGGTAAATGTGGATGCAAATTTCCACAGCCTGTATCACCTGACTGTGCTAGGTAAGGGTCTCCTTTCTCATTTCACTGTTCTCCAATGGACAGTGTCCTGTCCTGGGTGTACAAAGCCGCTCACTTTGTGCACAGGAAGAAGTGTGATGTAGGAAGAGGAGATTTCTCATGGCAGTAAAGGGTCATTCATTTCATTTACAGTAACTCTGTTTCTTCCCTTTCCTTATTTGCCAAAATTCTCTTTCCTTCTGTTGCCTCTTTCTCCCTTGTAGATTTATAAGTGATGAGCGTGAAGCAATTTCCCATACTCTAAAGGATTCTGAATGAGCACACTGTTATCCTGCAGTCACTCAGTAACAGCTGCTTGGGACAGTCCTGTATTCTAGAGAATTCCCTACCTCCAAGTCCAGGAATACCTCCTCTCAGGGCCTGCGGCTATAGTAGCTCCCTTGAATGTATGAGAATTGTCCAAAGTGAAAAAAGATACACCATTGTTGCTTCCCGTGGCTTTGGAACACATTGCTGTGATGAGATGCCACTTCCACTTCTCTTCTCATGCTCCCTTTGGGTAGTTGATAAAACCTCATATCCCACTGCAGCAACCCACATGCATCTCCCCCTTCCTGGTACTCTGCAGTTTCCCCAAGAATGGCTCTGTACTGTGATGACCACGGGAACCCTGTGTGTGAGGCAGAGACATTGAAGCCGGCTGCTGAGATCTCGTGGGTCCCAGAGAGCAACTCCACACTCAGAACAGACAGTCACGATAACGGGACAGTGACAGTTCTCAGCAGGTTTGCAGCACATAGCACCAATGGGAGGAATCCTACCTGCATTGTGTCCCACGCAACTCTGAACGAGGCCAAGTCCATAGACTGCTCCTCACGTAAGCTTCCCTTGTGTGCTCAGTTTCCTGTTTAGCCCTCTGTTCTTGCACTAAGACATCAGTGGCATGACTGCAGCAGAAAGCATGCAGCTGAGCTGAAGTTTCCAGTGAGGAATTTGTTGGGGTGGGGAAGGATAAACAAATGTGCTGTCAGAATTAAAGAGCGCTCTGTGAAATTCTAGGCAAGAAGATAAACGTGCTACTCTCCCTTTCTAAAATTAAGGCTGAAATTAGTCTTATTCAGAAGTACACGGCAATAATATTTTCTAGAAGGTGTGTGATTCAGTCAGAGGCATGCAGTAAATGGTTTGTGAGGTGTACTTAAAATAACTGTTTCTCTTTAGACCGCACCGCATGGTTTCTTCACTGTGTCATCAGCCTTGCTTGTGTGCTGGCCTCCTTTTTCCTTTTGGCGGTTCTTCACCTCTGCATATTCTGTGATGCCAGGTATGTGCAGGATGTGATACACATAAGGCCCCTCTGGTCACACCTAGAGAAGTTTACAAGGGCTTCTGGTGCTATTTCACATCATCTGCAGTCATCTCAGAATCTGTCACAAGTGAGCCAGTTCAGCACATGTTCATGCGGGTTTACCAGAGATCTGTAACATCACAGCTGCTCTTAGAATTCATTCATTGGTGCTAGAGACCCACCTCCTTCTGCCATACTTCTTCCAGCAGCAAAAATACAAAAGGAATGGCCAGTTCAGTTCCATTGATCAGATAGAAAAAACAGGCTTTCCAGGCCTGTTTATTTTTAAATGACAGCAAAATATCTGCCAGAGGTTGGGTACACACTTTTGGACAATCTTGTCATTCTCAAACAAAGGTAAGGAAGGCAGGGGCAATGCGGAAATGCAGGAAGTATTGCACAAGATCAGAATCAGTCTGTAACTGTTCCAGAGTTCTGGCAGCAATCTGGCAGCATGGCCAGTTATCAGTTATATGCCGCAAGGTGCAACTGATGTCCAGAGTTACAGTACAAACAAGTACTGCAGAAACAAAAGAAAGTATTTTCACGTGAGGTTACAACTATATATATTCACAGATATAAAGCCTCATGTTTCTGAAATTCCCCACCAAACGAAATAAATAGGAGGAATTCTGTTCTTGCATCCCTAGAGCCCAAAATGCATTCCTCAAAAAATCCTAGTCCTCACACTTACAGTACTGTTGTCTTGTTTTCCAGAAGGAAGAGGAACCCATAAAAGCCAAGGCATATCCCATGTACATAGCTGTCCAGGGCTATTCCTAACTCAGCACCTGAGCAGAGATGAAAGAAACTCCTATATGCCTCAGTCAGCAATGTGAGATGCCACCGTGAATCACAGTGTCAAACATTCAGGCAGATGAAGCAAACATCCATGAAGCAGCCAATGTAACTGTGCAAAATATGACATGCAAGGCAAGTCCTACCTGACCTTCGTTCAGCTTTCTCTCTTATCCTATCCCTAAAGCAAACAAAGACATCATCACCCATGCAAGTATCCTTTTTTTTTTTTTTAAATAAACATTAACAATCAAACATTTTAAAATAAAATAAATAAATAAAATGTAAGAAAGTAATTCATGTTATATAGGAGGAAGTCACTCCATTTTAAGTACATGACATCCTAGAATTCAAGTATCCTATTTTACTGGCTCAGAAGAAATTTTCTTGCATACTAACAATAGCAACTTTCTCAAGATGGTTATACAGAATCACAGAATCACAGAATCAGAGAATGGCCAGGGTTGGAAGGGACCTCAAGGATCATGAATCTCCAACTCCCCTGCCACATTCAGGGCCACCAACCTCCACATTCAAAACTGGACCAGGGTCCCATCCAATCTGGCCTTGAACACTTCCAGGGACAGGGCATCCACAACCTCTCTGGGCAGCCTGTTCCAGCACTTCACCACTCTCTCGATAAAGAATTTTCCCCAGACATGCAATCTAAATCTCCCCTCCCTCAACTTAAAACCATTTCCCCTTGTCCTGCAGTTATCAACCCTTACAAAGAGTCGATTCCCCTCCTGTTTGTAGGCTCCCTTTAGGTACTGAAATGCTGCAATGAGGTCACCCCGCAGCCTTCTTTTCTCCAGGCTGAACAAGCCCAAGTTATGCAGGACTGAAGATAAATCTGAGCAAATGTATTATTTTCACTGGAAGAATTCTGTATTCCAGTATAAGAATGACTTATCACCATGATCTACCAAAAAAAAAAAAAAAAAAAAAAAAAAGAAAAGAAAAGAAAAAAGAAAGAACGAAAAAATATGAAAAAGAGGATAGAGAGTATTTGACCTTGAGCAGTTATTGCCACCTGAAGTATCAAAGATATTACAATCCTGAGATCTAAGCTTCACACTCTTATCTACCTCTGCATAATTCAGAGAGCTGCAACCCATGGAACACAGATATCTATAGGAGTTTTTTTAAACACATCTTACTGGTCCTATCACAAAAGAGTCCTTGTGTGTAGTCTTCCAGCTGATGATACACTGCCATGACTAGTGTTGTATAGAGAATAAAATCATAAAATTGTTTGAGTTGGAAGGGACCATCAAAGGTCATCTAGTCCAACTCCTCTGCAATGAACAGGGACACCTACAGCTACATGGGGTTGCTCAGAGCCCCATCCAGCCTGGCCTAGAATGTCTCCAGGGATGGGGCATCCACTGCCTCTCTGGGCAATTCAGTGCCTCACCACCCTTATTCTAAAAAATTCTTCCTTATATCCAGTCTAAATCTCTCCTCTTTTTTTTGAAACCATTTCGCCTTGTCCTGTCACCACAGACCCTGCCGAGGAGTCTGTCCCCTTCTTTCTTATAGCTTCCATTTGAGATACTGAAAGGCCACTCTCAGGTCTCCGCAGAGCCTTCTCATTTCCAGGATGAACAGCCCCAGCTCTGTCAGCCTGTCCTCACATGGGAGGTGTTTCATCCCTTGGATCATTTTTGTGGCTCTCGTCTGGACACACTCTGACAAGTCCATATCTGTCTTGTATTGAAGACTCCGTATCTGGATGCAGTACTCCAGGTGAGGCCTCACCAGCACAGAGTAGAGAGGCAGGATCACCTCCCTCAACCTGCTGGCGATGCTTCTTTGGATGTAGCTCAGGATACAGTTGGCTTTCTTTGTTGCGAGAGCACAATGCTGGCTCACGCCCAGCTTGCCATCTAACAGTACTCCCAGGTCCTTTCTGGCAGGGCTGTGCTCCATCCTTACATCCTCCAGTTTGTGGGGGATATACTGATAGTGAGGGTTGCCATGACCCAGGTGCAAAACCTTGCACTTTGATTTGTTGAACCTCCTGAGTTTCACCTGGGCTCGCTGCTCAAACCTGTCTAGGTCCCTCGGGATGGTGTCCACTCTCAGGGATGTCAAATGCACCACTCAGCTTGATGCCATCTGCAAACTTGCTAAGGGTGCACTGGATCCCAGTGCTGATGTCATTCATTAAGGTATTGAAGAGCAGCAGTTCCAGTACTGGCCGCTCAGGGATACCACTCATCACTGATCTCCAGCTAGATATCGAGCCATTGATCACCACTCTCTGGGTACGATCTCACAGTCAGTTCCTTGTCCATCAAGTAGTCCACCCATGAAATCCATATCTTTCTGATATGGATTAAAGGATGTTATGGGGGACCATGTGAAAGGCCTTGCTGAAGTTCAGATAGATGACACCAGTGGCTCTACCCTTGTCCAGTGATGCAGTTCTGACATCATAAAAAGCAACCAAGTTGGTCAAGCAGGACCTGCTCTTGGTGTACCCATGCTGGTTGTCCCATATTACCTTCCTCTCTTCCATGTACCTTAGCACAGCTGCCACGACGATCTGCTCCATGATCTTCCCCTGCACAGAGATGAGGCTGACAGGTTGGTAGTTCCCTAGGTCATCCTTTCCACTCTTCTTAAAAATGGGTGTGACATTGCCTTTTTTCCAGTCACCAGCGACTTCACCTGACTCTTGATATCATCAAGAGTGGCTTGCTGACTGTGTCAGCCAGTTCTGTTAGGACTCCGGGATGCATCTCGTTGGGACCAACAGACTTATGGATGCTCAGGTTCCTCAGGTTGACACAAACTTCATATTTGCTTACAGAGTGAGGGGCATCACTGTTTGAGTTCCCACCTACTGAGCCATCCACTGAAGACTGTGTAGGAGGTGGCTGAAACTCCCACACTACAGGGATATCTGCGTCAGAGTGTTAAATATGTTCTTTTCATCTTGGGCTCATGTCTAAACATAGTAAACGGTTGTTTCACATGACCTCCAAACCACACAGCAGAGGCTGCACTGACCAAGATAGCCGAAATTGCTTGTCAAATATTTTGGAAATCAAACTGCAACAACGGTAGAGATGAAAATTTCAGTGTAACACCACTGTTGGCAATTCTAAATATAGCAACTGTGAACAGTTGAAAGCCCAACTTACTTCTTGAACTTACCCAGATTCACCTTTGAGTTCAACAAGTGCTATGCCCCTTCTCAGCAAACCGTTACCTGCAATATGGGGGGGTGGGGGGGGGCGGTGATGAGATTTCTGTCTTCTTGCCAATGGTTCCCTCATCTGTGGATGCTTTGAGTCTGTTTGACCAGAGGAACAAAGCCCTTTCAGGCAGGCACATTTCAGCACAGCCATGGACATCCATAAAACAGCTGTGACTGCTGTGGGGCCAAGAGCTCTGTCCCCTTAGGAACAGGCAAAATAGGCAGCACCTCATTTCAGCCCGCTGGTTTCAAGGGTTGGGAAGGCTGACACTTTGGAGATAAAACTCCATTCATTGCATTAATTTCCAGAGAGGTACATCTCATATCAAGGGAAGGTGCCTTTGCTGGTATGACAGCAGCGTTAATCACGTGGACAGCCTCTACCTACCCACCTTCCCTCCTGCAGCGGAGCAGGGACTGGCAGTACATTTTAGAGAAAAGGTCTTAGGCTGTTTGATACAAGGGGAAAAGAGAGTAGGCTGGAAGGGAAATGGGTTTTAAGAGGGTTTTACTTGGCTTTTTAATATCCCAAGCATCCTTGAAGTAGTAGGATAAGAATCACCTTCCCCCCATTCTTGAAGATCAAATCCCCACTGTCGGATCAGAGCCAGACATAAAAGTCACTCTGCTTGTACTTTGTGCAACTTCTGCTACAGATTTTATCTTCTCTTAGTAACATCATGCAAAAGTCCAGAAAACAGGAAGCAAATACCAATACCATTTCCTTTACGTTGACCAACTCACAGCACAGGAAGAAGCTTCTTGATATGAATAACCATCAAGGTGTAGCCACAGTCAGGGGTCTGTATGAGCACAGGAAGAGCAGCGGCTCTAAGTGCTGCAGATCCCTAGCAGGGGAAGATGGGGATCTCACATCAAGCTGGACGGTGCAAGAAGCCTGCATCAGCCATGAACACGAGAGCTGCCTTGGAAGTGGTCAGGAGCACGGCATGGACTGTTGTTCTGCTCACCAGCACCGCAGTCACAGGAGCTACAGGTAGTTCTGGCAGTATTTAGGGATCAAGTGTCTATTAAGGGCTGAGGAGGAAGGAGAGTGCATCACAATGATCTTTTCCTCAATTCTTCTTCTGACGGGAAAAAAAAAAAGAAAAAAAAAAACTAGGGGAATGATGTTTAGAAATTGCCGAAGGGAAAACCAGTAACCTGCAAGAGTTTAAGGTTTACTGTGAAGGTACTTTCTCCTTCACAAATTCAGTTAAACACTTGAAGAAGCTAAGTTCCAAAAATGTGGGATTGGAAAATATAGCAATAAGCTTTCTCCTCCTTACTATACATTACCTATGCAGATTCAAGTTGTTGTTGGTTTTTTTGTCGTTGTTTTTGTATGTTGCATTTTGATGGGACCAGGTAGGACAGAGGGCTGTGAGGCAGCCCACAGATCCTGAGTCTGTCAGGGGTTTCTCCATCTCACAGAAAACAGGCATGTGTTTTCTTTTCAGCTAAAAGTTGTATTTACTCTTCTACTTTGTCACTTTTCATTTGACAGCGCTGTTATCAGGGAAATTGGTTCAAATAAGCTTGGGAGTGGCAGGAGAGAATTTGACTCTTGTGCTGACCTGCTTAGGAGGGCTTCTCACATCCACTACAAAGCAGGAGTTAATGTCTTGGTTCACTCTTCTCCTGTACCCGGCAATGATGCTGAGGGAAGAAAACTGCCAGAGACCTTCCCACGCCAATGGGCTCAGCCAGCCTTTGCTTCCAGGTCATGTTACTTTTCCATGGGTTTAGGGATAGGGCTGTACACAGGACAGGACGAAAACCAAGAACCAACTTTAGCAAAGACAGCCATGAATTTGGCAATTGGTTTCTGTCTAAAACAAGACACACAGCACTTGGGCTGGCAGAGACAGGATCTCACTTCAGAATGTAATGGTGCTGACATTTCCCCATGAAGCACACAAGAGAACTCCAAGGCCATACGTGGCATCCTTGGGCACCTTTTCATACCTCCCTCTCTTTCCTTGTCTCCTCCAGGAATTAACGGACTGTCAGCTGATCTGGGTCACAGCGCTGTGATGACCTGCCCTAACAAAACAAATATAACTATGGTAACATGGAAAATAAGTTCCAAGATTGGAGGCCAATGCATCTTGGCATACTTGATTGATAAGAACAAGACAGAAAGAACCAACTGCAGTGACAGAATAAACTGGAGATCCAGACCAGACTGGGATCAGGCACTTGAGATCCAGCAAGTAGGAATGGCTGATGAGGGAAATTACACCTGCGAAGTGGTAAATGTGGATGGGAATTTCCATGGCCAGTATCACCTGACTGTGCTAGGTAAGGGTCTCCTTCCTCATTTCACTGTTCTCCAGAGGACAGTGTCCAGACCTGTGCAAACAAAGCTGCTCTCTTTGTGCACTGGAGGAAGTATGCGGTAAGTAGAGGAGATTTTTCATGGCAATAAAGGGTCATTCATTTCATTTACAGTAACTCTGTTTCTTCCCTTTTACTTATTTGTCAAATCATTCTTTCCTTCTGTTGCTGTTTCTCCTCTGTAGAGTTGTAAGTGATGAGTGTGAAGGAATTTAGAGTACTTTAAAAAAGGATTCTGAATGAGCACACTGTTATCCTGCAGGCACTCAGTAACAGCTGCTTGGGACAAGTCTAATTCATCCCTGTATTCTTGGGAATTTCCTACTTCCATGTCCTGTGATAACTCCTCTCAAGGCACATGGCTGTAGTAGCTCACTTGAATGTAGGAGAATTATCCAGAATGATACACCATCGTTGTATCCTGTGGCTTTGGAACACATTGCTGTGATGAGATGCCACTTCCACTTCTCTGCCTTTCATTTGGCTCCCTTTGGGTAGTTGATAAAACCTCCTATCCCACTGCAGCAAGCCACAAGCATCTCCCCCCTTCCTCGTTAGTCTTATTTAGAAGTACACGGCAATAATATTTTCTAGAAGGTGTGTGATTCAGTCAGAGGCATGCAGTAAATGGTTTGTGAGGTGTACTTAAAATAACTGTTTCTCTTTAGACCGCACCGCATGGTTTCTTCACTGTGTCATCAGCCTTGCTTGTGTTCTGGCCTCCTTTTTCCTTTTGGCGGTTCTTCACCTCTGCATATTCTGTGATGCCAGGTATGTGCAGGATGTGATACACATAAGACCCCTCTGGTCACACCTAGAGAAGTTTACGAGGGCTTCTGGTGCTATTTCACATCATCTGCAGTCATCTCAGAATCTGTCACAAGTGAGCCAGTTCAGCACATGTTCATGCGGGTTTACCAGAGATCTGTAACATCACAGCTGCTCTTAGAATTCATTCATTGGTGCTAGAGACCCACCTCCTTCTGCCATACTTCTTCCAGCAGCAAAAATACAAAAGGAATGGCCAGTTCAGTTCCATTGATCAGATAGAAAAAACAGGCTTTCCAGGCCTGTTTATTTTTGAATGACAACAAAATATCTGCCAGAGGTTGGGTACACACTTTTGGACAATCTTGTCGTTCTCAAACAAAGGTAAGGAAGGCAGGGGCAATGCGGAAATGCAGGAAGTATTGCACAAGATCAGAATCAGTCTGTAACTGTTCCAGAGTTCTGGCAGCAATCTGGCAGCATGGCCAGTTATCAGTTATATGCCGCAAGGTGCAACTGATGTCCAGAGTTACAGTACAAACAAGTACTGCAGAAACAAAAGAAAGTATTTTCACGTGAGGTTACAACTATATATATTCACAGATATAAAGCCTCATGTTTCTGAAATTCCCCACCAAACGAAATAAATAGGAGGAATTCTGTTCTTGCATTCCTAGTGCCCAAAACTGCATTCCTCAAAAAATCCTAGTCCTCACATTTACAGTACTGATGTCTTGTTTTCCAGAAAGATTAGGAGCCCATAAAAGCCAAGGCATATCCCATGTACATAGCTGTCCAGGGCTATTCCTAACTCAGCACCTGAGCAGAGATGAAAGAAACTCCTATATGCCTCAGTCAGCAATGTGAGATGCCACCGTGAATCACAGTGTCAAACATTCAGGCAGATGAAGCAAACATCCATGAAGCAGCCAATGTAACTGTGCAAAATATGACATGCAAGGCAGATCCTTCCTGACCTTTGTCAGCTTTCTCTCTTATCCTATCCCTAAAGCAACCATAGTCATCATCACCCATGCAAGTATCTTTTTTTTTTTTTTTTTTTTTAAATAAACACAGTAAGGAGGTAATTCATGTTATATAGAAGGAAGTCACTCCATTTTAAGTACATGACATCCTAGTATTCAAGTATCCTATTTTACTGGATCAGAAGAAATTTTCTTGCATACTAACAATAGCAATTTTCTCAAGATGGTTATGCAGGACTGAAGCAAAATTTGAGCAGATTTATTATTTTCACTGGAAGAATTCTGTATTTCAGTATAAGAATGACCACATACTGAACCATCTACTGGAGGACTGTGTAGAGCAGTCGCTAGTGAAGACTGAGGCCAAAATGCTGTTGAGTACTTCCGCCTTCTCCTTTTACGTTGTTACCAGCCTGCCTGTATTGTCCACTAGAGGGGGTACACCCTCCTGGACTTTTCCAGTTGATGCACCTACGGGAGCCCTTACTCTTCTTTTGTCCCTTAACAAATCCACTTTCAGTTGGGCCTTGGCCTTTCTGACCTCATCCCTACACAGCCCAGCAGCATCCCTGTTACCAGTGCCTGTGCATTTTCTTCTTGCTCTCCAGTTTGACCAGCACGTCCTGGTTCAGCCATGCTGGTTTCTTTCCTTCCTTTTCTGACTTCCTGCACCTGGGGATGGAGAGCTCTTGTGCTCTCAGGAAAGCTTCCTTAAACATCTGTCAGCTCTGCTCCATTCCCTTGTCCTTGAGAACAGATTCCCACAGGATTTTGTTGACCATCTGCCTGATGAGCTGGAAGTTGGCCTTCCTAAAATTAAGCGTCCTGATTTTACTGTTTGTTTATCTGATATCCCTCAAGAGTGTGAACTCCATCCCTGCATGGTCACTAAGCCCCAGCAGCCTCCAATCCTGATGTCACCAATTAGTTCACTTTCATTGGTGAGCAACAGGTCCAGCATTGCAGCTCCTCTGGTGGGGATGTCCCTGGCCTTCCCTGGGTGTCAGACATGCCAAGTACATCTAGACAGATAAAAATAGATATAAGCCATTTCAAGACACATAACTGCTTGCTCATAAATCCTAATAACTTGGAAGATGTATTGTTTTCTCCTTGAATAGCAAACTAGCTTGGCCTCCACTTCTTAGCTGAAATCACTCTTTTATTTACCACTACCTTGCTTCTCCTCACCTTTTTCTGGTGCAGCTGATAAAGTCCTATAAATCACTTCCTGGGCTGTTTCTGGCCATGATACTTGATGAACACAGCTAATGATTCCATTCCATGCTCACAGACACAGCCCCATTGTGCCCATCTGCTGTCACATATGGCTGTTTGGTCACAGGAAGGCTTGAACTTTGACACACAATTCAAATGAACTTGGAGAAAGCAGAAGAATAAACACACTGCATTGCTAGCCAAATTACTGCTAATTCACTGTGGTAACCGAACTACCTTATCAAAAGCCAGCAGAAAACCACACTGACTTTGATATTTGTAGTTATCCTGGTAAGTTTCCACAGTGTGCATCAACTGATTGCATGCAAGTAGTATTCAGCTAAACCGCTTCTCTGCAGCATCTGAACAAGCTCTGGGTATGTGTACACACAAACCCACATGCAGACACACAGCTGCTCCATTATCGTAAGAAAACCTGCAGAGCTGCAACTCTGCTTGACTTTTACTAAGTAAATTACAAACAATACACAGTTAAGACTTCTCTTTCTTCTCTCTCTTCATCAACTGTAGGACAAGTCAACATTTCAGAGATGCCAACAAAGTTATCCCCTAGGTTAGCAGTATACAACCAGTGTCAGCAGAATGCAAGATGCAAATCTGAGACTTGCTGTATTGTTTGGGGCTAGCATACGCTGTTTGACTTTTGTCAGAAAGAAAAATAACTAGCATTCTTTGCTACAGTTTCCATTCAGACAGCTCAGTCTCTCTGTCCTTCTTCAGAAATGAAAGAGATCAAACTCTTACAGTAGAATCCACTGGATTATATGATCAACCTTGCCACAATTCCTTGGTCTATTTATTCTCAAAGCCATCACAAATCCTTCTGCAGGAGTGAGGATAAAGCCACCCAAGCATTCTACATTGTGAGTTTCAGTCCTGTCTCCTGGGCAGCTATTGGAACAATCTGGAATGTTTTGTCCTTTATCTCACCAGATGCCAAATCTTCTCTTTGGCATGTTCACTACATAATGAGCTTCAGCAAGAAAAGACTGCTTGCCTTTTTTGATTGTCATTGATTTTTAATATACCAGTTTTAAATTATTGTTCTTCTTATATGTAAAAAAAAGAGGAAACAGTTCTAATAAATTCAGAGACCACGCTAACTTTTCTCATTGCACCTTTACCCCTAAGTAAGAAGTAACTACTCTAAATATCAGTGCTTCTGCAGCACAGACACGCTACTGAGACTGCAAACTGACCACAGACCCTTTTTTTTGTTGCTTGGTGAGCCTATCCCAAAGTATTACATAAAGCCATCTCACATCCTGTTCACTTGCAAGAACTCTCAGAGAGCTCTCCAGCATCACCGTTCTTCCATACTGCTAGTACTAAATTCCTAGTACAATTCTGCTCTTTTCCCTACTAATCTTGTTTCAGCATGGTTAATGGAACACTGGGAGACTGAAAGATATTCTCAGTTCCCCAGAGTATTTCTGAAGCTTGGTATGAGGATACAAACCCACGCCCATCTCGCTGACAAGCTCTCACACCAACCTGTAGAGTACCCTGCTTTTCTTCTGTGTGCTATGACTCATGCAACCTGTCTGATCTACCCCAAGATTGCCATAAGGGAGGAAGTACTACAGCAGTGGTGAGGAACAGCCAGGGAGGGGACAGGGCAAGTGAAGCAGAGGCTGCTTGGTTCTCTCAAATGCTGACGGTGCTCCAGCATGAAAGTGATGCTGTGTTCCAGGTGGAGGCAATTTCTCTTTATAGGGGCAATGAAACTGCAGAGCAGACTGTGAGGGAAGGCATGACTAGATTAAAGGAGCTCTTCTTGTGTCTAAAGATGAATGAACAACAGACATTTCTACTTAACTGCTACTCAGAGGCTCCTCTATCTGGAACAGATGCTTTCTCCAAAAGCAGTTTTAAACGCCCTGTTGTTAATTTTCCATCTTTGGATGTGTTCAGACACTCGCAAAAGACCACGTTGTAAAGAAAAGATATCAGCTGATATTATTTTGAGAGAGGAATAAGCTGGGATCATGCCTGGACACTGATAACCCCTTGTCATTATTAGAGGAAGAATGTTTCCTCCCGTCCCCTAACATCTAATGGAAAATATATATTCACCCAGTCGTGTGCAAAGAAGGAACAAGCAAAAGCCACAGTCACTGTTATCTATTTCCACATGCTTTCCCTACTGTCAGCACAAGAGGCTTGGTGCTGTGAAGAGGGATCTCCAGCAAGGACCAAGGCTGACTACCTTCATGAGTATGTAGCTATTAATGCTGGACATCAGGAGAACATGCAGCCATTTGCCTTTGCTGTCAGACTCAAGCTTAGATAGCACATCCACATCAGACAGCAGCTTGAATGGAAAAAGGACAGAAGTAAATTCACTGCAGGAATTACAGAAAAAATGAGACCAGGCAGGAGTTTGCTCCTCAGATTTCCTTTTCATGATGCCGGACAGCAAACTGGCAGTAGAGAAAGCATCTACTCCACTGCTGGGTTGGGCTAGGGGAAGGAAACAGAGAAGGATGTGAGCTTCTGGTGGTGGTTTTTTTTTTCCTGTTTATTTTGTTGTTCTTGTTTGTTTTTTGGAGATGAAAGATGTGTGGGAAGGAAGTAGCAGAGATCAGCTTAGGAAATGCTTAGCTTTTCTTAGGAAAACAGCTAACCCCCAGACAAAAGGTTCCAAACAACACACCAACAAGTAGTGGTTACTTTTATGGGGCTTTTTGGTCATTGGTATACTTTGATATTTTCCCTGAGTCTTGAAGGCAGTCTTCAAAACAGTTCAGATAGATTTTAAGGGAAAACACTGTGATGGCAAGCTCACAGCTGAACCTACTCAAAGAAACGTGTAAAATTGTGCATCTTTCTGACACACAAGGCTGATAATGGGAGTCTGGTTTGAAGCAGATTGCAGATTCAAGCAGCTGCTTAGCCCATCAAAGCACAGGGCAATGCACAGCCACCAAGACACCTTTACAAGGCATGCCAGAACTGAACATCACCCAGAAGGACACTTTCTGGGTTAGGACAAGTGAATACATTGACACAATTGCTCTCACTCATTAGGACAACATTTGTCACCATGACTGCCATATGACAAACCAAACAAAAGAAAATCCTAAGACCACTAAAATCCACACATTTAGCAGTTAGATGGTTCCCATATTTGAGGAGAATAGCTGTGTGTGTGCTGTGGTTTTCGCAGCTATGCTTATATACCTATCATGGTGCTCTGTCTTCACACAAAAACGTGGCACCAAAGAAAACTGATATTCATGGACTGCAAATCCAGGCTTTAAACAAAATCAAACACAGCAACTACAAAAAAAAAACAAAACAAAACAAAAAAAACAAACAAACAAAAAAACCAAAACCAAAAACAAAAACCCCAAACAAAAAAACCCAACCAAACAAAAACCCAAAAATAAACACAATGCTGAAGAAACCAGAGAGGAATTCTGCACCGAGGGCAGAACTGAGAATATATTTATGGTGGATGTTGAATTCATGAATATTTCAATTTGTTTCAGCCCAAAAGCTTCAGAATGAAATATTTAAATTTAACATGTAGAAGTCTACATCTTGACTGAAGTCTAGCAATACCAAAAAAAGATGCACAGGAAATCCTCACAATGAATCAAGTGCTGTTTTGGCTCAGTGAAAACTCTCCTTTCATCCTAAAAGTTAAATGCTACTATGTGCTTAACACATGAGTTGTTGATGAAAGAGCTGATAGTATATTTTAGAACTGTTGCCTTGGTTGTACATACAACAAGCAGATCAGAAAGAATATTAGCACGTCTGTACACTCCAAGATATGTGCAACAAGATATGAAAAAAACCAGATAAAATATCTGAAGGTACAGCAAGAAATACATTCACATGGGAATGTATGAAAAATGGCATTTTCAGTCTAGATTTGAAAGAGAGCAATAACAATTTGAGCAAGAGACTCTGGAGGCAAACACCACAGCTGGGGCTTGGAGTTGCCTGCATGCAGTTCTGTGCCTTCACACAAAAGGTTTGGAGGAGAGAAGAGGAGACAGGTTATCCCTTGATTCCCTCACATTTGCATAGATGCTTAATTATTTTGCATGCCTGCTCATGTCACAGCAGTGAGATATTGCATTCATCTGACACCTGCTATAATGCCAGGTGTCAAATGCTGGTGCTGCTGGTGAATGCAGTTCTGGGTGAGTTATGCTCTGCGTTTGCAGTCACTTGCAATACTCCTCTGAAGAATGGTAGAGCCTCCAATACTTGAAGCACCTGAAATTGTCAAGTAACTCCAGAATCTAGGAGCTTATTTAAATTGGATCTTTATTTTTCTCTTCTTCAAATCGAAGTGTTTTCTCACTCTCATCTGCAGCAATAAAAGAAACAATGGCTTATATACAAGTAATTTTCTCCTATTCCTATATATTTTAATTCAAATTTTTAATTGGAATCTTCTTTTTTTTTTTTTTTTTTCTGAAAGAAAAATATGGATTTTACTGGAGTAGGGATAGTAAACATTTTCCTTTATGATAGAGGACACCAAACCTGTCCTATTCAGAGAAATTCAGTAGGAATCTCCCACTATAAAATCTGGACTGTAGGAACATAGTAGTACACAGCAAGTGTTTGCCTTTGGGTAGAGCTATGAGAAAATAAATGTATACCTGCTATCCTGATGGAATCTGTTTGTCTATACCTTCCAGACATTAATGGACAGTATACATGTCATGCAGAAGACTTGTTAACATCCAGTATTTATGCCTGGATGGCTTTCACAGATTATGTATTTGTTAATAGTAATAGTTTATAAACAAAAAATTTTTGACAGAGCTAAGGAATGGAAGTTGGAGTGAGGTGAAGACAAGCATCTTTTTATTCATAAATGGATCTTTACAATTTCTCAAGTTTTTCTAACAAGCCAGAGTTCTATTGGACAGAATGTATTTACTCTCATTCACTCTAGCAGTAAGTTTCTGAGTTCTGAGTTCAGCTGAGACAAGCTGAAAGCAGTTATCAGGGGAAGAAGAGTTACATTTCCCATAACTATTGGTCTTTACAAAAACTTGCTGAATTTAGCATCAGAAAATCTCTTGTTAAGCTTGTACAACTTAAGACTGAACATAAACATGGATTTCTGTGTAGAATATTTGTGCACAGTACCTTCAGTCAGTGAATCATTTTAATCTAACAAAGCAGGAAAAACTTGCAAATAAACCATAGGCATCAGAAAGGACTTCACTTCAAATGTCTCTTTTAGGTTTGCTGCTATTGATTCATGGTAAGCAATCTGTATGAAAGCTACAAGAGGTTTAGGCACAGAAAACCACACTGACCCAACTCACGTTTGTACTCAACACTAGTGAGTTTCCTCAGTTGAACAAACCTATCACAGTGGAAAGCACTCAACTGATTCAAATCAGTTGATCTTTGCATGCATTTATCAGGATACACCTCGCCAACAGGCATATTTACATCTCATTCAACTTTATGGAGGCCAAGCAACACTCTACATCCAAGTGTCACTGCTAGGCTAGGCCAGAATTCCACAAATGCCATAAAAAAGTTGCAGTGATCATTCTCCACCAGTGTCTCACAGCCTTACATTAAAGCAGCATACTCACTGCATTCTTGTGAATGACCAGGCAGAGCATGAGAGAAAAGAAGGAGCCAGCACCTTTTTTATCAATTCCTTTTTACATACCAAGCCACAGGTTTCACTCTCCTCAGCACCAGCAAAGCTCAGCATTACACTCAGGATACCACACAATCACAAGCAAACCAGTGGGTCTCCAGATTCTGCAGATAATCCATTCCTGAACTCCCTTGGAGGAGATTAAAAAGACTAGAACCCAGAATGGCAGACACCACTCCAAGTTCCAGCACAGTGCCTATGTGTCAAACAAGTGAAAAACAACCATACCGAGCTATCGCCAGCACTTCTAACACAGCTGGTCCTCCTGCAGTTTCTTTTCTCCTACATACTCAGCTTGTCTCAGCTGCAGTCCATGCAAGCATCTGCCCAGCCAAAGTTGGTCAAAAAAACCCTTGCTGGCTGTTTCTGGACAAGCTTTCCCTCTGGTCTGTATATGTGTCACATGGTCATTACGTGCAGACTGTAAAACAATGCACATAAGCTATGCAGTGCTTGTCAGGGCCTTTCCTTACATCTTCTGATGGCTTAATTTTCAAGCCAGTACGTTTTTAACATGATTCTCTTTGTCTTTTTTTTTTTTTTTCTTTCTATTTGCTTTATTTCTCAATGTAATGTATACTAATGGTACAAAATGAGCAAGAAGTAGGAAGAGCTTTTAGTGAGAAAACCAACCATTACTTCTAAATTTCCATTACCAAAACAGAGATCAGTAAGTTTCAAGTCTTCCTCTGCCACACATGCTTAGTTGCAAGACGGCAAAACTGTGACCACAGGTTCTTTGTATTTTACTCACTGTATCTGTCCATCTGAGGATTATGAAAAATCCTCCCACGTCTCTCAGTATTTGAGCTCCCCAGCGACCTCAGTTCTACCTACCCCAGGTTAGGGGGTAGGTGCAGGAGCACCCCTTAATCTTCTGTGTGTGTTCTCTTCTATGTGTGTTACCCACACCATAACCCTTTGAATATGTATGTGCTTACAGTCAGGAAATTACAAGCAATTACCTGCTCAGCAGCAAACAGGAAGTCTGAAATCTGGAACAAAGCTGATCTGAGCTTGTGCTACAGACACAGTGGCACTTGAATCCGTAATTCCTTTCTTCCACGTGATATGACAATGAAATGGTTTAGCAACCTTTGGCAAATTCTCATTTTGGAAAAGGATTAAATAAAAAGAAGAGGCAAAATAGAGCCTAAATTATTTATCTAAAAATGAAATGCTTCAAATATATAAGTAGTTTACTTTGACCAAACTATACTGTGGTGTTTCTTGTTTGCTTTTGTTCTGGTTTTTAGTTTTTGTGAGTGATCTCTATGTAAGTACTGTGCAGAAGCATGGGGAGGTGCCTGTAAGCAGGAGTGGTAGGATCAGCTCTTAAGAGTATTTCTCAGATCCATTAAAAATATTTCCTACAATTTATTATCTTGATAAATATTACAATTTTGAGCTGAGATTATCTGTAGTAGATGTCTGCCTCACGTCAATATTTGATTTTTTCCTTTAATTTTTCGTTTAGATCAGTAACTCCCAAGAACATTTTGCTAACACCAGAAAGCGTGGGCAGCCTCTAACTTGAAAAGCTGTAGCAGAGACATATTTTACATCAAGGGATTGATATATGGCAGCACTTGCTTTTCTGACAGTGCTGTGCTGAGTCCCACCAATGCTTGGTCACTCGCTCTCTTGTTAGCAGTCTAGCTGGAGAACAGCTGTGAGTCAGATTTGATACTGATGCAGTCATTAATTTTGACCCTCCATTAAAATAGACTTCTGCATGGCCATATACATGTTTTCTTTTTGAAGAAAAGTTAGTTAAACCAACTGAAAGGTACCACTTAGACACACAGGTTTATATGTGTGGGCAGTACAGTTTCTACACAGTCTATACCATACAGAGCAGAAGTGTGGTGTAAAATACCCATCAGAGCAAAACCCCTTTTTTCCTTCTGAAAAATGAGAAACAGCACAAGAAGCATTTCACGTGAATAAACTGAGGGTGCTATTAGTTCTTTGCGGTAACATAACTGAAAGCCACACAGGCAAAACATGTATTTTAAATTAACATGAAGATCAAGTTCACAGAGTGAAAGTGATCCTGCTGCACTTGAAAGGTACTGGTTATTATAGAGCCGTCCTTGCAGCACAGCAACCTGAGCTCACATCCACTCACGCAGGATATGCACAGCTGGTATTGCTCATGTGCAGGTGGAGCCGTTCTCTGTTCACAGAAAGAATTGACACTTCAAGACCTACTTTCCCCTCTCTGACAAAAGTTACTAACAGAGTGCTCAAAGCAAAGGGCATACAGCTTATTTTATGATACCATTTTTCAGTGTTCTCAGACATGAGATTGTGGGCTTGGCCATGATTTTAGTTATTATCAGAGAAATATATTTTGTTTTCAGATAAATACTTAGCAGCTTCCTCTGAGTACTAGCCATATTTACATTTTAACCACAAACCTTATTTTATCATTTATGTTTATTTCATGTGAATTAGTTTTCTCTGAACTGGGTGGCGAAGCAAACTGTAAGAAATGCATGGCAGACTTTTCCCTGAGAGCTCCAGAGATTGCCTTCAGTTTTTCCCTACCAAAAATGTCTAGTCAACAAGCTTTGAGACTTAGGTGTTAACAGAAAGTTTTACTGAAGACACAGCAAACACCCAACTACAGACTTATTCGTTATTATTACTGTAACTCATTAAAACTTGCCAGCTTGTCCTAGGGCATTATGCAGAAATCCACCCACATCACCTTAATGTGCATGACACCCTCACAGAGGTAAGCTTTCTGCTGACCAAAGCCTAAGTAGTTCAGAAGTTATCTTTAATTTGGTATCTAACAACTGACCCTTCATCACTGAGATAATCAGGCGCTTTTGTCAGTACTTTAAAGATGGGGAGCGATGAATAGAAGCATAAGGTACTATGCAAAGCTTGGAAATAATTGACAATTGATAGAAGTCACAGTAGTAACAAAAAACTCCCCACAAAATGGAGTTTCCTCCAGAAGAACTTCTCACTTAAGTAAGGATCCAATGGACAAGTAAGGCTGATACATGCCAGCTGCTCCCTCAGGTCCTGTGTTTATTCCTTGTCATGCTGGATGGATGGCATACACTAGGACATGCCAGATGGATGGCACACACTAGGACAGATTAGCACTAGAACAGAATTGGTACCAATTCCTATTGTACAAGGAGCATCTCCCTCTTTCTTCAGTTTCTCTTCAAGGATGTCTCTTTGTATGTGGTTCAGAACTATGCTCCCAGTAATGGCCAAACAGCTCTTATCTGGAAGAAGGCATCAACAGTGCAAATGTAGAAAGACTTATTTTGTCAGCACTTTGCAGAAGTCTTGGGGAGGGGCTGGTAAGACAGGAGCATTTTCAGTGCTCAATGAAGATATGTTTCTGCCACCAGCTCAGAAAAAGAATGCTCTCTTTGCGATGAAACAAGATAAGGAAAGACTCCGATCCCATCAGAGCTCTGCTGCAGGGGTTATCAACCACAGATCAGCCCTGTGAGGAAAGGCTGAGCAAAGAAGGTACAGGAGGTCCAGCTCTGCAAAAAGGCATGGATTGGAAGCTCTCCAGCTTTAGCAACCTGACTGCAGCTGTGAAATGAGTCTAGAGTAAAGCAGCAGCATATCCAAGCCAGAGATCAAGTGGAAAGCAAAGGCCTAGGCTTGGATTTAAATGGGGGCTCCTGTCCCATTTGTGAGTAGAGGCTCAATTGAGGCTAGTCAGGGCTCCTGATACCTGTTAATGCTCCCTGAATCCAACCACTGCAAGGGCAAACTAACTGCACAGGGATGAGCTTCATTAAGTCTGTTTAGAAGGCTGGTTCATTTGCTGCATCTAGATTTACATACAGTGCAGTCACTCTTAGGGACTTGTAATGTAGGCATATCTACAGAAATGGGAGAGAGCAGATGGTGTGAGTCCTGCACCACTGTGGTAGCCACAAAATGGATTGTTTCTTGTAGGACTGTAAAACAGGCTGCGTGTCACTCACAGCTACCACCAAGCAAGATTGTCTTGTTCTGGAAGGCAATGCTTACAATGAACACAATACTATAGTTTGCTTGCATCCAGATCTTCACTCATAAGCAAGATTGATTCTTGCATGTATTGGTTCATTCTTCCCTAGGATAGTAATGAGCCTGGAAAGAGCCCTACAGAAATCCGTGAATAAATTAAAAATCTACAACTTCTAGTCTGCTCAACAGTGCAAAAATATCTACTAGTTGAAGTAATTTTGGTGATGGGGCACTGTCCAGTGCCAAATCCTCAGTCTAAAGTTGCAAATGTTCACAATATAGCTGGTATAATGGCAAAATAAGTAGGGCTTGCTTAATCTTCACTAACTGCCACCTGTCTTCCCATCAAAAGGCTGACTGGACCTATGTTTATTGTTACTGTGTGTGGTATTTCCACTCATGCACATGAACTTTTTCCTATTAAATAGTTTGGTTAACACTTGTGCATCAGAAGATTATCTTACATTGCATCCAATACAGTTTATTCATTTCATGTGTTGCCTGGTGATGTCATCAAAATGCAATATGTTATGAAACTGGGCAAGCACAAGCAACTCTCTAAACCAGTGAGTCTCAGGTCTTGCAAGTGGATAGCCCATTTCACTAGGAAAAATATTCAGTTATGAAACTCCTTTACAAACTACATCACAGTAATAATGCCTCAGAGATGGATTTGAAAACCACGTGGATTTGCAGTGTATGTGTATGGGAATATTTCTGTAAGAGGAAGAAAAAAGCATGAGAAGAACCTGAATGAGAAAGGTTGAGAGCCCATGCAAGATATTCCTTGAAAAGTCACTTCAGGTCTGTCAGTGTTTCTGGTGAAACAAGATATTATGACATGTTTAACAGCACAAGACATCAGCCAGGGAGAAAAGTAGGCTGATGGATTTGCATAAGAATTATTCCCCCTGGTTTTGTATGGATGACCCACTTTATTAGGCAAAAAGTCCATTGTGCTAGCAATGCAGGAAGCCTTATTTGTTTTTGGTGATTTGGATCACAACAATGTATAACAAAATGATTTTTTGGGAAGAAAATTGCTGTACTCCTGCTTCAAGTTTACTGACAGAAATGACATTCATGAGTAAACTGCTTATCAGAAAAAAACAGATGCTCTTTACAGAGCTCCAGTTATAAGATGCCATCATAATCAAAGGACTCAAGATTTTGAAGACCATCCCCAAACAGAAAACTTAATACCTTCTTTTGGCTCATCAAAACTAGAGTTACATTTCCCGGATTTTAATGCTGTTTCATTCTACATCATGATTTCATCATTTTCTTCCCAAATAGCTGCTACAGCAGTTTCTAAAAAAAGAACAGAGCAGTGTGAGATAACATGTCATTTCCACTGACCACGTCATCATTTCTGAGCTTCTAACTCACTGCCTTATTCACATTGCACTGGAGAGATGCAAATTTCACATCATCATTTTTATTCATCAGTATGTACATTAGAACTTCTGAGATGATAAAAACATAAAAACAAACTTACTGCAGCTACCAGAATACTATCTTGTTCTTTTTTTTCTTTTTTTTTTCCACCTGAAATGTTCTCAGTAGTACTAAATTCCCATATGAAATGATATTTAGAGTTTCACCCCATCTTCTGTGCCTATTTAGGCCTTGTTGATACAACAAGCAGGGCTGATTTCTATCCATATATCAGCACCAGAAAAAGAGGAACCGTTTAGATTAGCAAGTTTACTCACCTGAGAGAAGAAATTTGTTCTAAACTTACAACGCATGCACCTGAAACACAACATCAGCATTATATGTATATAATGCATGTAGCCTGGGGAATTGGGCCTTTCTGCTGACACAAGCTGTTTTTACAGTCCACTGGCAAAAATGGAAGGACATAAATCTGCCCGTGGCAAAGTTGGAAGAGATATCTATACCTCCAGCCTGTCCTGATCCCTACAAATCAATCCTCTTCCCTTTCTCAAGAATTGGCAAGAACAGCACCATGAAACTAGGAAAATCCTTTCTGTACACTAAAAACATTATCAGGAAATTTATTCAATAAATAAATAAACTGGGCTTTCTGAGGTTATAATAGAGATTCATTTAGACTTTGCTACCTCTTGATAAAATTAATTATAACTGAATGATTTTGCACCTAAAATGACTGCCATAGATTAGATTTAGCTAACAAATAGCCCACGTAGCTGCTTACTTACTTACTCCCCTCACCCTGAGTGGGACAGGGGAAGAAAATAGAAGCACAGGAATGAGAAATCTCATGAATCAGGAAAGAAACAAGAAGATTCCTTATGAATTACTGTCATGGGCAAAACAGACTCGACTTGGGAAAATTATTGTCAATTAATAAAAACATATGGCTAGTAGGAAACAGGAAGAAAATATTAAAAGAACAACATTTCTCCTCACTTTTCTATCCTCAACTTCATTGCTGACCCCTCAGCCCCCCTAGAGGCAGAGGAGGGATGTGGATTGCAGTCAGTAAACAGCAGTGAGCAGCAGGTCCAGCAACGCTTCACCTCTGGTCGGTCTGTCCAACACCTGGACCAGAAAGTTATCATCAACACATTCCAGAAGCCTCCTGGACCTCTTGCAAATTGCCATGTGGTCTTTCCAAGAGATATCCAGATGGTTGAAGTCCCCCATCAGGACAAGAGCCCGTGAGCACGAAGCCTCCCGCATCCAAAGCAAGAAAGCCTCATCAACAGTCTCCTCTTGATCAGGTGGCCTGTAGTGTACTCCTGTCACCAGCTGGCCTTTGTTAGAGCCATCCCTAATTCTAACCCACAGGCTCTCAACCTGATCCTGACTGTTTCTCAGAGGAAGCTCCTCGCAGTCTATCCACTCTTTGACATAGAGGGCAACTCCCCCACCCTTCCTGCCTAGCCTATCTCTTCTAAAGAGCCGATAGCCCTCAGTGGTGGTATTCCAGTTGCGGGAGTCATCCCACCATGTTTCCATGATAGCAACAAGGTCATAACTTTCTAAGCACATCACGGTTTCCAACTTGTCCTTCTTATTTCCCAGGCTGCGTGCGTTGGTAAAAAGGCACTTCAGCTGGGCTTTCCATCTCATCGCCTTTATAGAGGATCTAGGTTCCCCTAGAACAGCAGCATCCCCAAAACCCCACTGCCCCAGTCCATCCCTTTGTACTTCACTGTCATCACCCATCAGATTCGGTACGAGCCCTCAAATGACCTGCTCAACCCCATTGGCCCTGATTTTGCCCCCTTCCCCCTTCATACCTAATTTAAAGACCTGTCAATGAGTCCTGCTAGTTCCTCAGCTAAGATCCATTTATTTATGAGGGGGGTTTTTTGGTACCTCTCGGTATCCCGCCCTGCCACTGAAGGTATGGAAGAAAACACCACCTGCGCACCTGCTCCCTCGACTACCCGCCCCAGTCCCCTGAAGTCTTTCTTGATAGCTCTGAGACTTTTCTCACAACTTTGCCATTGCCAGCCTGGACTATCAATAACGGGTAATAATCGGAAGGGCGAATCAGACCAGGAAGTCTCCTAGAAATGTCTCTGACCCGTGCTCCAGGGAGGCAGCACACCTCCCTATGGGTAGGGTCAGGCCGACATATAGGGCCTTCTGTTCCTCTCAGCAGGGAGTCTCCTACAACAACCACCCTTCTGTCCTTCTGGGTGGAGGCAGTCTTGAGGCGTGGGCTTGACTGCTTTTCCTGAGGCAACCTCACGGGTTGATCTCCCTCCACACCCCCACTCACCTCTCCCTCGAGTTCCAGGGCATCAAGCCTATTATTCAGAGGCACCTGGGGAGCCGAGGATGGTTGGGATGGGGGATGCCCACTTTGTCGAGCCAGTACATGTTTCCACTTCTCCCCCTTTCTTGAATTGTTCAAAGGAGGAGGAGAGGACAGGAGGCTCACTGCAGCATGGTCAGCCCATCGGTTCCGCTCACCCACGTGCCATTTCCCCTCTCCCACCTGTTTATGAGGCAGTGGGGGGTGACGTGCTCCACCTGGTGCCTCAGCTACGCACCAGGATCTTGGGGCCGATAGGGCCTGGCACCACCAGACAGTCTCCTTCTCACACTCATTTATGGTCCTCAGCCTCTCTACCTCCTCTTTCAGGTTGACCACAAGGCTGAGTAAGTCGTGTAGTTGGTCACATCTTATATAACTACCACTGCCATCGCCCAGCACTGCAAAGGCCAGGCTCTGGCACTCGTGACAGCCAGTGACCTGCATACTAACATCTCGTGTTGGGGCCTCAGTCTGAGTCTCCACACTAATCTTAGCATCAGCTATCCTTTCAAGCATGCACAGGACCTCAGTCTGGGTCTCCACGCTCTTTTTGGCTGCAGTCTTTTTTCTGCGTGAGCATGGGACTTCCACCTGGGTCTCCACAATTTTTGTGGTGTTAGCCTTCCTCCAGGGTGCAGCCATTGCCAACCAGCAGGCACACTAACACTACTAGGTAGCCTTAATGAGGAGTGCCTGATCAGGCCGGCCCTGCTGCCGGTAGTGCTGGCTCTGCCCTTGCCCCATTGCCGGGTTGTTAACAGGAGCCCCTGCAATCACTCACCCCGGCAATAACAACCGTCCTTGCTGGGGGGTCTCGTATAAGACTGGCTTACTGTTTCTCCTCGACAAGTCAGCCTAGGTGTTTTTCACATACTTCTCCGAGCTGCCCTCCTGGAGGCTTTTGTTTTGTTTTGTTTTGCTTTTCTGGAAAAATAAAGAGTAGCACAGAGTATCCTAAAGCTGAGAACACACAACTTTTCTTAATCATCTGCAGATTAGTTTCATCACTGCCACACCATTTACTACCGTGTTTAAGTCTGATCCTGGGAGGAGTGTGTAAATATGTATAAAGGGTGTTTCAAATGCCATGGGAAACTTCCTTTCAGATGCCATGGGAAACTTCCTCTTTATCTAAAAAAGTGAGATACTGCCAGTACTCATTCTCTGTGGCCAGAAAACCCAGGCTTCAGTAGAGCACTTTTCTAAGAAGGCAACTAGTTTTTAATCTGAAGACATTGAGGCATGGGAATCATCACTTCCTACAGTAGTTTGTTCCAAGAAGTGAGTCATACTCGATTTAAAAAAAAAAAAAACAACCAACAACCATGTCTGATTTATGGTTTGAATTTGACTGGATGTAACTTGGTGGGTGTTGCTTCTTTTTCACTCAGTTAAAACATCCTTTACCACCTGCACTTTTCCTTTGTATATGTTTCCCACATTTGCATGTTGACATCAGATTAAATTTAATCTCCGGTGTTTCCACTTACATGGTTCTTTGTATGCTATTGTAGTTATCTCACCAAAGGATTAGAGCTTCCAGAAAAGCATTTCTTGCTATAATTGAGGTAATGAATGTGTACAAGCTAGGACAACCTGATTATTTATTTTACAGAGGTTTCTTCATACCTTGAGATAAAATTCTAGTGAAACTAATGAATTTGACAACATACGGCTTGTAAAATTTGGCCTTTTCAGGATGAGATTTATTAATAAATATTCTTGGTCACCTCAACGGCAGTGATCAGAAAGAAAGATAGAAAGGCTCCATCTATTCTCCCCTGAAGTTCTACTTAACCCTGCCAAAAGTTTTAAAGCAAAGATGATTTTAGACAGATACCTGACAGGTTTTTGTTTTACAAAAAATTGACCAATTTCAAACTTCAGTGACTACTGATGAATGTCATGATGAATCTCGGTGGAATTTCCACAGTTTAAGAATGATTTTGAGCTGTGAGTTTACTGTGAATTTACCTGTGCTAAGTTGAACTTCACATACGAGAGGGGCTATCCTAACAAACCAGAAGAACTGAGTGAAGTTTTCTCTCCAGTGTCCAAAGATACCATGCTGAAAATAACTGTTCTGAATGGCAAACTTGAGATTTTGCTAATTCTACGTGGAAGTATAACTGGATTTGGGAAGCTTTTTTTGATTCAAAAGCATGAGTCTAGCACAAGTATTTAAACAATATTGTGACCACCCTGCACATGAAAAGTCCATTTGACTAAGACTGTCTACAGACAGCAACAATATAGACTTCAGTAAGGCCTTTCACATAATCCCCCATAACATCCTTCTCATTAGAAAGATATGGATTTGGTGGGTGGACTATTTGATGGACAAGAAACTAACTGTGAGATCGTACACAGGGGCTGTTCATCCTAGAAATGAGAAGGCTCTGCGGAGACCTGAGAGTGGCCTTTCAGTATCTAAAATGGAAGCTATAAGAAAGAAGGGGACAGACTCCTCAGCAGGGTCTGTGGTGACAGGACAAGGCAAAATGGTTTCAAACTAAAAGATTTAGACTGGATATAAAGAAGAGTTTTTAGAATAAGGGTGGTGAGGCACTGAATTGCCCAGAGAGGCAGTGGATGCCCCATCCCTGGAGTCATTCTAGGCCAGGCTGGATGGGGCTCTGAGCAACCCCATGTAGCTGTAGGTGTCCTCATTGCAGAGGAGTTGGACTAGATAACCTTTGATGGTCCCTTCCAACTCAAACAATTTTATAGTTCTAAAATTGTATGAATATACACACCCACACATATAAAGCTCACTTCTGCATGCCTTGACTGCATTGTGGAAAGACTAGCTTTCTAAAGGTACAGAAGATGTTCAGATTCAGCACCACTTTCAGTTCTTTATCTTTTTCCAATTGCAGAGTGAAATACATTATGCATCAGAGTTCCTAATAAACTGTAGTCTGTAATTTCAGAGTGGCCTTAAAAAGACTCTCATACATTAGCCACATGCCACCAACAGCAGATACCTCACACTTGAATCAAGTGCTTCTCTTAGCTTCCTTTTTTCTTTCACCTTGAAGTCATAATTTTCATTTACTTTCCTCCACAGCTGTATAGATAGCTGGAATTCAAGACTGAAAAACAATCTCATCTCTCTTACAAGGACTACAACTTCAGACTAACATGCCAGAATGTACCAGGCCATGGCATTTGACTCTGTCCACAGTCCACTGATCTGTGATCTGTGTTTTTCTTGCTTTAGCCTCCAACACTAGCCCTTCTGCAGCAGGAGGAAGGTAACAGAATAGCTTCCAGCTTTTAGTTTTCCTATGTTAAGAAGTTAAGAACCTAAATACTGTTAATGCTTAGTGTATGTGGATTTCTAAATTCCAAAACAGATTTTAATAATATGGTTTGCAAATTAAAAAGCAGTGGAAAAACTATCCACAAGAAGTCCAGAAATTGCCTCTCAAGTTTTTCTTCCCTAAGGAAATGAAGACATCAAGTTTCATTCTCCTCAAGTCCACACCTTTAACCAAAAACTCCCAACATCACACTCACAGGACTGTATTATTTATATTTTTGTGACTCTGGCTACCAGAGGATTACACAGAGACTGAGATCCTGTTTGCGTGCATGATTTCTTTAAATAGACAGCTATCTGGTGTCAGTAGCCTTATCTGTCTGAGGTTAGGACTGTTGTCATCATGGAACTCACCACATTTCCCAGTGATACAGGTTCTGTCGCCATCCATCCAGATGGAAACCAAGGTGCACACAATATGAATCTCAGTTATTGCATTACACAGCAATGACCACCACAGCGGTGACTTTCTCACCTGTCTCATTCCTCAAAAAGCTCTTGGTTCTAAATGGGACTCTTATTTTGTCAAAGGGTTGTGTGGCAGACAAGCAGACTTGTACCAAAGTATCTTCAGGCAAGAGGCAATCCCACAAGCCTAGAGACCTAAAATAGTGGTATGGAAATGAAGTCCTCTGATCCAGATGGAGAAGAATAGAGTGAAAAATGCTCAGCATTTTAAGGAATCAGAGAAGTGAAACAACTTCCTGTTGAGAAAGCAAAGCCTTAACAGTGACTTATTCCAGTACAACCTCTTGCAAGATTTTCCTCCTGACTAAAGAAAAGAAGGGCTGACTCCAGTTTTGGATCTCCAGCACAGAGGGGAGCTAGGGCTCATCTGCAAGTTCCTGCTCACCAAACATCTGTCTCATTTAATCCGGTCCTCTGAGTCACTTCCTCCCCACTTTTCAGTCATCCGCCCTCAGTGCACTTCTCCAACTAACCCAGTCTTCTTTGCACAATCTGGAGCAGGGTTCAAGGCAAGTCTTGCTGGGAGCTAGGCTACGATATAACCAAAGTGTATCACAGGGTAAAACTCCTAGATATCTTTGCTTACGCAAGAATTTTGAGCTGGTGAAATCACATGTTTTTAGGAATCTTAATGCTGAAAAAGAGCCACAACATTCCACATCAACAGAATTGTGCATATGTTAGTGATACCAGAACTAGCTCCAAGTAAGCTGACATGCCATTGTGTTGAACACTCATCTCCATGGGGCAGCAGTTAGTTGCACGAACAAGTTGCTCTGCCCTGGCAAGGTACAGTGCTGCTGACTTGTCTGTACCTCTTCCATTTCTAAAGCTAGCTCAAAGCCAGCTCAGGATGTTAGAAAGTGTGAAGCACAGATATTGCCCACAGAAGGTTTTGAGACAGGAATCCAAGGAGACACAGGAAGCAGAATTTCAGACTAGGCTGCAGGGAAGTGGTTAGCGCACTTAGCTCCCCATACTGCACCCCTAGAAATACTTTGAAACCATGGGTAGAATTCTATTTGCCTGCATGTGTGTAAAGTGGGAACAACAGCTCTGAACTCAGAGCCAGGCCTTGTAATTTCAGTCTTGCTATTCAATGCAAGCTTCCCTGAAGGGAGAAGGACTCTGGGAATGTGGGCTTCATCTCAGGTTCACCTGTGCTTCAGTAGGTGTTGTGTAAATGAAACCGTATTCTCAGCAGGACTTTCAGGTGTGTGGGTGTTTCCAGGAATAAACAACACTCAACCACAGAACAACCAGGAAGCGGCTTTATAAGCATACCATGTCACTTTACTGCTACAAAATTTATAAATTTTATCTCCACAGCCAGCTATAGTGCCATTGACTTGCCTTGTGCTGGGCTAGGAAACGACCTTGGTGCACAGTATGCTGAAATGACAAAGCCTGCAATTGCAATTCAAAGGATCATATTTTGTGGAGGCCTGTCACACTCCAGATAGACTGGACAAACTCTGTTTAAATTCTAAACCAGAATACTAGGAGGAACAGACATATGGAGTAAAGAGCATTTGCAAGGTGGATATAGAAGTTTTGCATCTGCCCATACAAGAAGTGAGGCTATCCAATACTTATGCTTGCTTTTTCACACACCCTTATATTCAAAATTAATGTATTTTGTTGTAGAGGATGCAAATAAAACATAAGAAATCATTTTTCCTTCATTATAAATGTAACAAGTTCTAGGCTCTAAGACAGGTCATCAAAAGGCAGGAAATTCAGTGACAAATGTGACATATATTGCTATCTTTGAAAGAATTGAAGTGTTTTTGATGCCTTATACATTGGGTAAGGCTGCTATGTAACATATTCCAGCTTTGATTCCGCTTACTTGCCAAATTCCCAGACAAGACCATTGCATTTCATTGCCAGAATGTGTACTTAATCTGTAAGACAACTCTCTCAGTAGCACAGAGAATCCCAACACTTTTCCAGAACCACTCTGAGCTTCAGAGATAATTGGATTTTCCCGTATATGTGCAGCCTATTGTGTTATATGTGTACGGTTGCAAGATTTAGGGTCTTCAGCTGACACAGGAGATACAACAGGGAGAATTCTCATGTGGAAAAAAACATGGAAGATCCACAAGAAGATGCAGGCCAGCATACCAGTTTATACCAGCTGAGGTTTCAGCACACTGATATTCATATCAGCACAGGGAATGAAATTCCTGAAAAAATTCTGTTTCTGTCTGTAACTTGATAGTCATAATCCAGCTTTACACGTCTCCATTTCTTATTGAACAAGTGATTGGTGTGGAATCTGCTGTCAGCAAGGACTTGAAGGCTGAGTAAAACCACTTCAAACAGAGCAGATCACAGACAGTGCCTTTGTCAAATAATATCTGATAACATTATGATAATGAACATAAAATGGTTCTGCAATAACCCACACTGAAAACCACAGGCAAAGCCCAAATTTTATGGTCTGTACATAGAAAACAGGGAATGTTCAGATGCAAGGAAGACTGCAGTGGCTCCTCATGGCGCCTTAAACAAATGAGCCTCTGCTGCTGTGTAGAAATGTGCATTCACTATAAGTGTCTTTACGTCTTAGGCTTCAGCCTCAGCTATTACAATCGGTTTGTCCCTCTCTTTCTTCTCCTTTTCATCGAATACAATGATATTTCCAAACCAGCCAACCATTTCCAAATGCAGCCAGCAATCCCTGATACCTCTCCCCCACTTCCAAGCATTATTTTCCATCTAGGTCATCCTCTGTCCCACTTTGGCTCTTCTTGGGATTGATTCCTCTGTCATGGAATCCTGGCTTCCAATCTGTAACTGAGAGGACAGGAAGAAGAAATTAAGGATCCACCACTTCCTGTCATGAAATGATGTTTCCAATAACATCTCACTGCAGACTTTGCTGTCTCACATCCTATATTCTGTTGCCTGCAGCAGTACTTTCACAAGGGTAAAAAAAGGCACTGTGACTTTAGCTTCCAGCCTCTGTCATCCTCAGATTTCTGTCCTAACTTCTCCTATGAGGCCTCACTTGTTCCTGAACACCCAGGCTTGAAGCAGAAAGTTGTTCACAGGGCTTTCTAATGGCATCTTAAATGATACTTGCCTAGCAAAAGAATTCAGCTAATTTCTGGTTCCAAAGGAATTCCTGTAGGAATGGCAGAAGTCTTTAACTGTGATAATTTAAACTAAGATTTTCATTTTTAACAAGGTAGTTTAATCTCCTCTAAAATCTCATCTAACCCAATACATCTTTCATTCTTCAAGTATTTCTCTTCATGCAGCAATCATCCAGTTTGCCAAATATAGAATCATAACATTGTTTGAGTTGGAAGGGATCTTTAAAGGTCATATAGTCCAACTTTCCTGCAATGAATAGGGACATCTACAGCTAGACTAGGTTGCTCAGAGCCCAGTCCAGCTTCCACATTTATACCACTTCAGTTTCACTTGGTCTTTGCATCAAGTTTTATAACCATTTATTTCACATTTAAGGCCTTGTACTACTTGTATGTTGCCTAATTCCTTCTCCCAACTTATATCTTAATCTTAAAGAAATGACTCCTCTTCCTCTCCAAGCCCTTGTCTAGAATACAGCTATGTGTTATCTAGTCACATTTCTAGATCAGTATTGAACAGTCAAAAAATAAACCAGGGTGTTATTATGAATAGTGAAAACCTTAGCATAGTGAAAACCTCAAAATAGTGCAGAGAAATATCAGAATGTTAAACTGAATTTAAAAATCAAGTGGGAAAAATCTATAGAACTCCTTGCCAAACAAACTTGTGATCAACAGTAAGACTCTAGGAACAAGAAAAATGAACTTCTGCCTTGTCTGAATTTCTTTATATGGTCATTATGTGTTTTCTGTTTGTTTTTTTTTTACTTATTCACAAAAGGCGTTGATGTCCAAAAGTGCTGTGCAGTCTTAGTTCCTGAAAACCTCAGTTTCTTGCTGACTTTGATCTGTTTTCTGCCCTTGCTGTTTTTGACTCTGTCCTCGGTGATAATTACTCTGACTTGTAACTTTTGGCAGCTGAAATGCTCTCTGCTGCTGGCCTGCAGATGCCAGGGAAGTGCTGTAGCTTAAGGAAAAAAAATAAAGCTCTGAATCTGAAATGACTAAATCAGTGAGAAGGTGAAGAAACAGGAACAGTGGTATCAAAAGAAAAAATACTATTCTGAAAAAAAAAAAACAACCAACAGTTTTCATTGAAAAATGTGGGTCAGCGACAATTGGTGCAATTTCTGTTGAGAAATATGTAAAATAGTATTTCTTTCTTCTCACTCAGTTAGTTTCTCCTCCCAAGGTCTTGAAAGCCTTCTGTTGTTCTAACAGAAAGGGAGAAAGCCTTAAGACAGGAGGAGTAATTTTCTATAATGCAGTGTCGAAGAAGTGCCAGACATTTAGACTAGTGGTGTAGAGGTGATAAAGAGGACGAAAAATTTTCTTACTAGCTCTCCAAGACAAAGATTTTCTTTTTGATATTAAACTCAGGCTTGAATAATCTCCTCCATTTTTACCCCATCTGAGATCCGCTGCAGGGTTTATCTTTGCTTATCAGCCTCCTGAGGAGAGCCAATGAACGGAAGGCAGAGCTGCTTAGTATGTTTCCTCAGCGTTCGCCTAGGCACTCAGCACAGGAAGCCTAGTGCTCAGAAAAGTCAGAAGGAGGAACCTCTCCAGCATTGAGGAGTCAGGCGGCCAGGAGAGGAGCTGGGAGAGGGAAGAGAAAACACCAGCACTGGCTGCTGAGGATGTATGTGCAGTCAAGAAACACTCCCCATGACCACAGCTAGACTGGCAGCAAGAGCAATGGAGTGACGGAGCTGCCTGAGCCATGAAAGCAGGAGCTGATATGGAGATTGCTGGAAAGGCTGTGTGTGTCTTCGTGCTGCTCACTATCATCAAGCTCAGAAGAACAGAGGGTGAGTTGAGCTGGTCTCTGTAAGCAATCAGGTGTCAGGGTGGAAAAAAGGGAAATGTGTGCAGGTATTTTCTTCTCATAACGATTTCTGGTGAGGAGAGGTGGTAGGCACAGTGAAATATGGCAGGGATCTCTTGCATCTTTCTGAGAAGTGGTGGAAGATCACTGGTATGCTGACAGTAGGGATCAGCTTCTGGAATTTTTTTCTAAGGTTAACAGGAAAAACTGCAATCAAGCATGGGTAGGGCTTTGGTGCCAAACACAGTGACACTCCTAACCCTTTCTATCAGTGTCATCAACTTAAGTTTAATATATTCTAGCTATAGCAGTTAATGTCTTCCAGATACTGTTTATTTGCATTTGCAGAGTTTGTGCTCTTCCAGACAGTACACGGTAATCCTAAGATTCGGCCAGTGAATTAGGAATTCGAGCAGCAGTTCCAGAAACCTAAATGTCAGCTGGAGACATCTCTGAATAATATGTAATATGCATGTGCCCATCACTCTTATGGACAAGTAGAATTAAGCTGCATGGTAATGAATTATTTTATTCACTTGGCCAGAAAACAAGAGTAGCTCCTTGAAGATATTTTTAAGCAAAGTATATGCAGTCATTGCTGGGAGTGAGGGAACATCCTAGGTAATGCATTTGATAAATCAAACAAGGGATCTGAAATGCTAACCTCAGTGCCACTACTTGGAAAAACTCAAAATACTTCACAAACTATTAAATTCTGTGGCACACAATAGGCACACCGCAGGTAAAACAAAAACAAAACAGCTATCAGAAATGAAACTGTCTCAGAAGAATGCTGAAGAACTGTCCTAAGGTCATGAATACAGATTATGATAGCATCAGAGACAGTCTACAGTTTTGAAAACAGCTGCCCAGAGTGCTGGGCACTTTAATATTGGTGTGACAGTGCTAAGCAAGTTGTAGTGACGACGTTTTTCACTTAGAGATCCCAGGCCAAAAATATTAAGATAATCTGGTGTGTGTACTCTATTCAGAGAATTGCAATGCTGTGTGAAGCTCAGAGGGAATTGTGCTCCCTTTCTGAAAACCGACGCAAGATACTCCACGTGAAATAATGACATGCAAAAATTGTTATGCATAACCAGACCGTATCCGCATTTGTACTTCCCTTAACATTTCCTCAGCATGTTGCCTCATGTGGCTTTGGTCAGTTTCTACAAATAAGAAAAAGGGCAGCTCAGCAAATTCACTTCATGACTGTCATGTCTAAATCTGCACCTGAGTGGGGATGAACAATATGCTGCTGAAGCTGCTGGTGCATGATCTGTATGACTTCCTGAGAATCCTCGTAGCAGAAGCAGTGGAAATGACTCAAAATTAAAATCTTGCTGGCAAACTTTGTAGACTTTTCCTGGTTTAAAAGAATAAACAGGGCACCTCAAATGGCTGTATGCATACATACTCCAAAGAAAAAGGATAAGGGAGGGCAAGTTTTTCTATGAGAGATTCACACAACTAAACTCTTTACTGGAGTAACATAAGCAATGTTGACTTGTACAAGTCCTACATCTCCAGTACTACCATGTGACAATAGATATGACCTAGTGCTTCAGAGGAAGCTGCATTAAGTCCATTCTCAGGAATGAGATGTGATTCTCTATGGTTAGCTCAGTTCTAACATTAGCAAAGAAGTGAAACCAATTGCATTGGTGCTGGAATTAGAGTGTATGAGGTGAATAAAATTGAAATAGAACATCAGACCAATCTGTCTAGAGTACAAGGTCACCTACAAAAATTCTTGAATGCAACTGCTTTTAGCTTTCACTTAGCTTCTTTCTTTAACAAAACTTTTTAATTCTCCTTTGCTAATATGATAGTGTTTTATTGCCTTGTTACTTCCACCGACTAGGTGTCTTCCCCATCCTTGTTGCCTCCTATTCTACTTTATACTGGAATCCTACTCCGAAAATAAAATCATAGGCTAAAAAAGTATTCTGGTAAATTTACATTTGGCTCTGTTTCACGATTGCTCTGCTGTTCCCTTGTTTCTATGTGCTAGAGTCACTTTGACTTCTTTTACAATAAAAACCTAAACCACTGTAACAAATTTTTCTTACCAAGATGCTTAAAACAGAACTCTGTACTACTAAATTAAGCCAAAAAAAAATTCTCAGAAGGTATCTAAATTGCCCTAACACAATCTTCAGAGCATGTTCATGTGACATAACAATTTACTTTGGTATGGTCTAAACACAACATTTGAAGGTGTCTAGTTTCATAACTACAGAAATAGAGAAGTTCAGTTTTGCAAGTTGACCACATATTCCATCACTACAAGTATATTTATTTTGGTAATGATCTTACAGATGTACAGGCTACTTAAAACTCATAGGTAATGTATTTTATACACAGTGGTACAATCATTCAAAAAAATAAAGCATAGAGATTCTTCTTGTGCTGCTTTATTTATTCTTAAGTAAGAAAATGCTGGAAAAGCTGATGCTGAATACTATGCAAGGTGTAACTGAGATTTTAACTGTATAAAGATGAAGCTGTAAGCCTGTTTTCACAGCAGCTCTTTATCTGCTCTTTGCAAAAAAAAAAAAAAAAAAAAAAAAAAGGAAGCATACAACCCATCATTTGCTGTCAATGCTCTATTTTTGTTTGGAATAACAGGAAAATTACTCTTAAGCATAAGCAGTAAAACTTTTTGTATTCTTCTGGTGAGGAAGAGAGTAGAAAGTCAAGTTCAGCATGCAGAACAGAATATTAAACACACTATATCAGTTTCTGTAGTAAGAAGAGTCCAGAGGGCATTTACAGTTTATTACAAATAATGTAATGTAATTACAAATTACATTATGAAAGAAATAATACCCAAACCACTTTGGCTTCCAGTGTAAAAGCTCTTTTCCTCTTATCCTTTCCAGCTCACATTCTGCAAAGATAAGGATCTATTGTATCTGCATACATAAGTTGCTATAGCAAGTTTAAAGATAATAGCCATAGTTGTATAAAACATGATAGCTTAAGTTCAGTGAAGATTTACTGATGATGGAAGATTTGGGCAAAGGTGCTAATTCTGCAGGCTGGATGATGCCAACACATCACTTCAACACCAACTCCTCCATTAAAGAAGCATACTGATCCTTTTTTTTCTACAGATGTATGTTGATATTGAGACATAGCTCTTTTATGTAAGAGTAGAAGCAGCCTCAGAAAAGATCCCTAAATCACTGTACCGAATTGCCCTTTTTTACAGGCATTGTATCGTGAAACTCTTCTCACAAACAATTTGAGCACCAAAAAAAGAGAATGGAAAAGAACCCTAAACACGTTGAAAGGCTGCTTTTAATCCAGATTGAGGCAAGATACTCTATTCCAATTTCCAGCCTATATTTGTTGCACTTTTTAAATTATTACATTTTGAGATGACAGATTTCAGTGCATATCTACTATTCTATCATGAATATTACCCGGTTATTCTTCTGAGGTGTTTCTATAATACTATATACTTTCTGCTTTCAACAGATTTCCTCACAAATTCCAGATACAAATACCAATGCAATTATTAGAAATGTTACACAGAATTAGTAAAAAACTTGTCTGCTGAAAAACATTATTAGCAAGCTACCTTCAATATGACACTTCCTTTCAACACTATTTTTTACTTTCTGTCCTGGAAACAATTCTTTATCCATCATACATCCCTCCAACTGTTCCTCTTTTCATCAGCTTAACTTAGGATTTTTGAGAGGACACTGTATCAAACCTCTTTTCCAATGAGGTGAGATTTAACATCTTTCCTTTGCCTACAAAATCAGCTGTCTTCAATGACTGTTTGAAAGGGTGCTGAAGAAAGCTAAAGAGCGTGAGGAAATCACAGAGACTTTAAGAACCAAGATTTGGCAACTGCAAAGTTATATTCTGTTTGGAATGTGAAAACTGAAACCTTTGTTTCTTTATTAAGTTCTGTCGGTGTACTTGTCTTTCTGTAAGATACACAATCACTCCCTAATATTACAGTTTGCAATCTAAAAAAAATCCATCCATGCTGCAGACAATTCATACTGTAAAAGCAGAGTTCATAGTGAAACAGCGTAACTTTCTGGCTGTGTTTTAAATTTGCCACTAAATTTGGTAAGACAGTTCCAATACTGGAACTGACACAGTATTTGTGGTAGAAATGTGCTGCAAGAACAATTTGGGCATAAGAATGAAATTTTTGAAGACAGGAAAAAGGCTTAAATAGAATGAAATGGGAAAAGGATACATTCAAGGAATAATGACAAAGATGGATAAAAGAGGGTTTGAGGGAACTTAATGATAAAGACTTCAGTCTTTTATTGTGTCAAATGCTGCTTATCTATAGATGTGTTGACACAGAAAAAGCTGTGATTGTAGCTGAAGTTCTGATGTGAACTGGTTCATGTATTTCTACTGCGAGACTTACAGCATTCAAACTACTAACTGCTTACCCAGAATGCAGGGCAGGTTTTCAGTTTGCACTCTGTCTGTCCTATGTTGTTCTGGGTACACTGACAAAGCCATGAAGCTGCTATATAGAAAGTTCTGACAGTAATTTAGCAATTTATATCCTAGTACAAAGACCTTCCATTTGTTTATCTTTCACTTCATTCCAGATAAGACTTTCTAAGTGTCCACAGGCAGCCTCTGATGGTAGGAGAGGAAAATAGATGCAGGGCTCAGCCTATTGTACTTGACCTCTTCCAAGTGTCTGGTACTGCCTTTTTGATCATAACTTGCTATGACTAATAGAACGTATTCATTCCAAGATACAGTTAGTCATTTAATTGTGGCTTATCACTGTTTCAGTTCTTTTATGTCTAAATTTAATGTGTCATTATCACAGGGAGGGGGAAAGGTGGGAGGTGGGATGCTCCAAAACATGTTGCAGATTGTGACAGCAAGAAATGAAGATACAAATACACAAATAGGATTGTGCTTGAGAAATTAAAGTAATCTCCTTACAGTGTAAAAAACTCTTTAGTACCTGAATTTCTATAGAGGCTGTTATGAAACTTGAGTCATTCTGGGGGTAAGAAAAGGTTTTACCTGATGCAAAGAATAAGAGGCCGGAAATTTTTCCTACTTGAAAGGAATCGGAAGTGTTTTCAAGCTGATTAGCTGTCTTTGATTTTGCAGTGATTCCTCTGAAAAATTTAGTGGTTTCACATTCAAATTTTCCTGTTTTTAAAATATTTATTTCTCCTTCTACTGTGTGAAGTACTCTGAGAAACAAGAGAAATGACTAAGTGATACTGCAAAAGAACTGGCGTAACTAGTTATCCACCAGAGCTGTCAAACAGACTACACAAACCATCTTAAAAAACAAGACAATTTGTTTCCCCAGTCTTTTTCAATTACAGTAATCTTAACGTGACAACAGTAACCAGTACGTTTCTGAAACACAAATACCAACTCCTCCTTTGAGTGTTTTTTTTCCTGAGTAAGGATATGTTCATTTGCAAATTGGAATTTCACAGAATCCCAGAATGTCAGGGATTGGAAGGGACCTCAAAAGATCATCTAATCCAACGCCCCTGCTGGAGCAGGAGCACCTAGATCAGGTCACATAGGAATGCATCCAGGTGGTTTTTGAACGTCTCCAGAGAAGGAGATCCCACAATCTCTCTAGGCAGCCTGTGCCAGTGTTCTGTTACCCTTAATTTGTCAGTGCATTGCAGTGCACACTCAATACACTGGAATAGAGCTCATGAACTTCCTCAAATATTGCTTAAAATCTATACAAGAGTCAAAGGGAGACACTGAAAGGATGACATAATGTTATTTGAATTTTAATAAGGTGAACTTCAGAGTCTGGAGTCAAATTGTAGGACTTTAGCCTGATCTTCAATCCCGTCTCCAACCTCATAACCTGTCAGAGGAGGCTCCGAAGTGAGATCTGCTGACATGGGATTTGTGTCAATAACCAAATTTGGGTAGTTCAGCTTTGTGCTGTACAGATCTCTCTGAATCTCAATTACCTTTTTTCTTCATCGGAATGATTGACAACATGTTCTCCAGGGCTCTGCACCTTCCAACAAACAGAAAAAAAAATGATTGCCATTTTTCAGAGTTCACTCATCTTGAATGAGACCGAAAATGAGAAGTTATTTACAATAAATGTGTAGATATGTGATCCTTTGTATAGTCTCTCTTGAATAGAATGAAATCATTAGCAGGGCTGACATTTAATTATCATTCTTCGTTATCACTGCAAAGAGACAAGCGTGACAGCTCACACCTCTTCAATTTTCTTTTTCTCTGCAGACCCACAGAGAGAGAGGACTTTGCTAAACTGGTTATTCACTTTTTCAATTGGAGTAAGCTATCAGTCCAGCTCAGCTCAGTTATAACATGGGATTTCACCTTTTGAGAAGTAGCAGTGCAGTGTACTGGCTTGATTCCAAGCCATCATTCAAATAGCTAAATGCTGATGTGTATGGCATATGTGTCCTGATACTGCAGGTCTTAAACCAATCAGCTATCACAGAGAAAACTTCAGCAACTGACTTTGCTATTTTACAGTATGAAAGCACCATTCCAGGAAACAATGGTGCAGTGATCAGTCTGAATTTTTATACCTACAGTGTCGAACCTTTCCTCTTTAGCAGTGGAATAATTTTGTTTAGTTTGCCTGCAAAGAAGGTATACATCCTTTATGTTAATTAAATTCCTGGAGAGATGGAGATTGTGTCCTCCTCCAGAGTTGCTGAGCTCATACCCAAGAGTGCAGGCTGGGGCAGGCTATAGAAAGGCAAAGAAAACAGACTGGGAGACAGAACCTTGCAAAGGATTTGGTTGGAACAAATCTAACAGAAGACATAGAAGTGATGGAAAAAGAAGACAAGTAGAAATTATGTGAAATCCACGCAGCCTGACAAGTCACTGAAAGCTGGTGCACTAGAAAAGAGGACTAGGGGAAAGAAGCCATTTTGGATGAGGCACAGAGAGTGTTTTGCTGATGAGTACAGCCAACAATTATAAGTTACCTGAAAAGTTATCACTTCCTTGCATATTGGTTTATATTCTAATAAAGAATATTTTTAGAAATAGAAGGCTTTTGGATTGCTCACTATAAAGAAAAGGTATGGCATGACCAACTGCAGCCCTTGATTAACAGGAGATCCTTTCAATACCTACACACTAAAGTAAAGCTGTGGCTGACCAGAAAGAACAGGACAGGGATGAGGATAATTTTCATTCAAGAACTGCCTTTGTGCTGTTTGATCCCATAGCTCACAGATGTTCAAACTTTTGGCTTGTCCAGGCTGCACTGAGTGAAGAGGAATTGTCTAGGGCTGCATATAAAATATATAGTATTGTTAATGTATATAAGTAACAAAACTTTTTTTTGTTTTATATTTTTTATGAAAACATAAAAAGAACAAAAAAAGCCCCACATAAAATTAACAGGATATTTGATCTTTTTTGTGTGCGTGTGCGTGAAACTGACGTATCTGGTTCAGTAGCAGCAGTAGAAATTCTTACTGACTTCTCAAGATGTTTATCAGATTTTTGATGAAATTTTACCGTCCTATTGCTTCATCCTTGAAAATAGTTGCTCACAAATGTATGTACTGCCAAAAAGTGATGACACAAATAAGATGTGGTTGTGAAGTGATGGTTATTTTTGTCTGGTAAGAGAGGGCTTATAAAGGTCTGGGAAAGAGACCTGATCAAAATTTTGACTTGAATATTTGATTACAACTCTATACACTCCATTTGAAATTTCACAGACAAATGCATTTATGTCAACTGAAAATGGAGTTGCAAGTATAAAAAATGGATTTTTTTTGTAATCTTGGAACATTCTTCTGAATACCTTCATCAAAACGGAAAGCATGGCTGATCACAGGACTGTGTTCAGCCAATGTACCAAAATGCATAACATTATTTGCCATCTCTCGAGTCAGCACTGCACTGTGTCCCATGTCCTGCTTTCAGACCAGACAGTGCTGCTTGCGCAACGCAGTGTGGTTGTTGTGAATGATGGGTGTGCAGTCAGGGCTGGGCTGCTTAGTGGGGCAGAGCTGTTGCCATGATGCTGTGGGGCAGGGGCAGGCCACAGGGTGGGATGGGCTGGGCAGTGGATGACCCACAGGCTGTGGGTAAGACATACCTGCCATAACTATTAGCAGACTAATTGCAGAGCATATATATGCTTTAGTCTGTGTTTAGATAAAGCTAATTCTGTGGTTATGAATAGAAAGTCTTAATATGTCATTAGACTATGTCTTAGCTTGAAACAGAAGGAAAGGCAAATCCTGTTTTTATCAGAAACTGTTAAGAAAATGTATGACATTGTTCTTTATAAGCTCTTGTTTTGTAAATTATCATCAAGTATTAATCATACAATAGCACTGTACCTCCACGTGGCTGACAAGCAGAGCTAATGAGTAAAGGACTAGCAGAACCTGGCCACACTAGTTCTGGGTCTAGGTATTCATACTGGATAGGCTCTGCAGTTATGCCTTGCTCCTTCACCATTTTCTCCCTTTCTCTTTCAACTCAACAACAGACAGCCAGAATTTTTGATAGCTTTAGGAGAATACTGACAGGGTCGTAAGATATGATAAAACCTAGTAATATGTTTCTATTCTACAGAGGAAAAAACATCTTCCTTACTCCACTTTGAGAAGAGGTTTTCAGTCAATATAGAAATAGAAGTCAACCAAACCTTTAACCATTTTTGGCACACACATCCTTCTTCAGTAAAGGAAGTCTAAAGGTTAAGATTCTAGCAACATACATGACAAAAGAAGAAATGCAAGAAAGAATGTATACAACTTATGTTTATGTAAATGCCACTTACCTATACTCCAGTAATGAAAGAGGACGCTAAAGTGAAAGCAGTTTAACATTATGATATTTATATTTTAGTAGGCAGATGCATGTAAGAATAAGCAAATATATTTTTTACTAATTAATCTGTTCTGGAGAAAAAAACATTTGTCATATTTAACAAGTTACAGGGGAAATCAGAACCTTCTACAGATTTACCATCAACCTAAAATTGTACTTACATATCACCTAACGGATTTTAAGCTGACTCATGAGGCTTATCATTTCAAAATTATGGTACCTGACTAATTCTGGGGTGACTATGACAGAAAGGCATAACAGAAAGCACTACTTTTGTTCCCTTTTTCTTTCCAGTCTTGAAGTATGCACGCTCATTCTGGGGAAACTGCCCAACACAATAGGCCACCTGGGAGATGCATAATTGAAAGACCATTAAACTGATATTCCTATAGGATGTACATGAAAGCGTACAACATCATGCAAGATTGTCTTTCCTGGTACACATTGCAAACATTATCCAAAAAAAACCCCAACCATCTCAGCCCCAACATATAGTCTGTTTGAATGCATAGGTTTGCTTAGTCATTTTTAGATGAGGTCAGCTGTACTGATGACATGACTCAGAGTTCTGAGGCAATTGGCCTTGTTAAGCTGGCAGGGGAAACACTTTGTTCTCCAGTTTTCAGAGGCATTCATAGAGCTCGCATGCAGAAGCCATCCTGACAGAAAAGGCTATTTTTCAGTTCCTTTTGTGGTAAAATAATCTGATTTTAAAACACACACCTCACATTTTCTTGAAATGACATCTAGCAGAAAAAACTCATCATTTAAAACATCTTCAGTGTAACAGTGTATCAAAGAATACTAAATAACTGATTTAAGACAACAAGCATTTGTAGGGCTGGTGTATAATTTATGTGTCAGAAAACTGTGAATAATTAGCACTTTTCGTTTTCAGCAGTGCTTGGAAACAGTAGCTAATAAATTCCGGCAGTAATAAGCAGCAGAAAACTATGTATTATTTCTATCATTTAATGAAAATTAGAAGTGGATGGTTTACTATCCTGCCCCACCAATTTGCCTCTTCTACCAGAAAAAAAAAAAAAAAAAGCCTATCAGAATTACACTTCAGTGAAACCTCATTCAGTAGAACCTTCATTCTAGTGCTTAGTTTTAGGGATGTCCTACTGAAGTTCAATATTTTAGCATAAATAATGCTGTGAAAACATAGCTGGATCATGGCCATCATACAGATCCATAATCTCTGTATTTACCCACAGATACGGGCCATATTCCAAGAGCAGTTTCAAAGAGTAAACTACAATACTTAATTCCCACCTAAATCAGACAAAATTAATTTCCTTTGTAAGAAGATATCAGCATTGTGTTCTGGAATAATAGGCCTAAAGAGCTACTAATCTCATCTGAATCAGAAGAGATCCAACAGATATAACCATGACTCACCACAAAGGCATCATTACTCTTATCCATCCATTTTCCCCAGGTATTTGTCTGACATGCTGTGATTCAGGTCATTTTATGATGCTGCACTACCTGTAGAGTCGCTCATTTTAAGAGAGAAAAAGAACTAAGAAATATCCTGGACTGGATCTAAATACTGTACAAATCATGAAGACTGAGAATAAGCTTTCTTTGCCTGCCATAGTATAGTCAGCAAATCCACAATACTAATTGTAGCAACTCAGCCATATTAAAAATATTCTTTTCTAAGTGTTGAATTTTTGTAGTGGTTCCATGATGGAAGAACTGTAGCAGGAAGCAGGAGAGCTGTAAGATAATCTCACATTTTTTAGGTGTCTAATAAGAGGATAAAGAATGTATTCAATTAAGGAAAAAAGATAAATATATTTCCTGCACTTCTCATGACAGTAGACAGTACCTTAGGAAAAGGGGTATCTCTTCCTCCAGTACAGGAAAATGAGATCAGTTTGTATCCCTGCTACCTGTCAGGACAGTAGAAATCAAAGGCTTTCTTAGGAAAGACTGCCAGTAGAGAATCTGATCCAAGTGACATAAGCAAAGACAAAGTAGGTTACAAACCTGGAAAAGTGGCAACTTTACAGAGATTGAACAGAGACATATGGCTAACAAGAGGCAGGAAGCAATTAAATGAACGCTACCAAAAAATGTTTGAGCAATGAGCAAAGAGTTGAATACATATGAATAAGATTTGATCTGATGAAATCAATGTGCTGGAGCATGCTCTTCTTGCAGTATCTCTCTCATCCAATAAGATAAGTCCCAGTGGGAAACATGTTGATAGAGCAGCAGACTGTAATAGCCCATTGGCTCCACAGTCCACAGCTGTAATAGCAGATGACAACTTATGGATAAGCAAAGGAAGGACCTCACTCCAGAATGTAACATTACTGACATCCCCTTGAAGCACACAAGAGAACTCCAAGGCCATACATAACATCCTTGGACACCTTTTCATACCTCCTTCTCTTTCCTTGTCTCCTCCAGGAATTCACAGACTGTCAGCAGATCTGGGTCACAGCACTGTGATGACCTGCCCTAACAAAACAAATACAAATATGGTAACATGGAAAACAAGCCCCAAGGCTGGAGTCCAATGCATCTTGGCATACTTGATTGATAAGAACAAGACAGAAAAAACCAACTGCAGTGACAGAATAAACTGGAGATCCAGACCAGACTGGGATCATGCACTTGAAATCCAGCAAGTAGTAATGGCTGATGAGGGAAATTACACCTGCGAAGTGGTAAATGTGGATGGGAATTTCCATATCCTGTATCACCTGACTGTGCGAGGTAAGGGTCTCCTTCCTCATTTCATTGTTCTTCAAAGGACCGTGTCCAGGCCTGGATAAACAAAACTTCTCTCCTTGTGCATGGGAGGAAGTGTCTGGTAAGAAGAGGAGCTTTCTCATGCCAATAAAGGGTCATGCATTTCATTTACAGTAACTCTGCTTCTTTCCTTTCTTTATTTGCTAAAATTCTTCTCTCTTCTTCCTGTAGAGTTACAAGTGACAGGTGTGAAGCAATTTTCAAGACACAAAAGAATTTTGCATGAGCAACATGTTATTTTGTAGTAACTCAGTAATACATTAATTTTTCTAAAGCATATAAGATAAACACCTGAGAGTACCAAGATTTTCTATCAAACACATTATGTTAGTACTCAGATAGGAAGAACAGCATCATTTCCTCCTTAGTTGGCATTCCAATCCATTTTGAGCCATGACTGTGATGACTCTTGGGACAAAAGACTAATTCAGCCCTGTATTCTTGGGAATTCCCTACCTCCATGTCCAGGGATACCTCCTCTCAGGGCACGTGGCCATGGTAACTCACTTGAATTTATGTCCAGAATGAAAAAAGATACACTATCTTTGTCTCCTGTGGCTTTGGAACACATTGCTGTGATGAGATGCCACTTCCACTTCTCCTCTTCTCATTTGGCTCCCTTTGGGTAGTCAATACAAACCTTCTATCCCAATGCAGCAACTCACATGCATCTCCCCCTTTCTGGAACTCTGCAGTTTCCCCAAGAATGGCTCTGTACTGTGATGACCACGGGAACCCTGTGTGCGAGGCAGAGACATTGAAGCCGGCTGCTGAGATCTCGTGGGTCCCAGAGAGCAACTCCACACTCAGAACAGACAGTCACGATAACGGGACAGTGACAGTTCTCAGCAGGTTTGCAGCACATAGCACCAACGGGAGGAATCCTACCTGCATTGTGTCCCACGCAACTCTGAACGAGACCAAGTCCATAGACTGCTCCTCATGTAAGATTCCCTTTGTTTGCTCAGTGTTCAAAGTCCTGTTTAGCCCTCTGTTCACATTCTTGCTCTACAGCTACAGAAACCTACAGTCAAATTCTATACAGATGAGTGACATCCCATACCACTTTTGCTCATAATCTTTGACACTTTGTTTGCATTCCAGACACTATTTCCAAGTGGTTTCTTCCCTGAGAGGGAAGTTTTTTGATGCATTAGTGTTCTTCTGGTATTTGGAAAGATGTAGGAAGCAGCATCAGGGCAGACATGCTCTTAATGATAAAATGCAAATGATCTCCTGCTCGGATCATGGTAAGAGAGAGAAAGAGACCCAACTACCATATATCTAGCAGAGACAAACAAATCACTTCATTCTGAGTTGTGAATATCTGACACAGTAAGATGACTGGTTTCTGCTTTTTGGTTTGGATTTTTTTTTCTTTAATTGGACAACTGCACATGAACTGCAATATGGAGGTATGCTGAGTCCTTGTGAGAGGCTCATCCACAACTTAGTGCATAAATGTCATGACTTGTCCACTGTGGAATTTGGGCCATCTGCTTTTGTTTCTGACACAAACTATGTTTTTATTTCTCAGATAGCTTTCATTAATGACTTTCCTTTTTGCTGAAGAGGATTATATTTTACAAGCATGCTGAAAACGTACATGCTAAAGCAGCTTTAAACTTACACTGAAATATTAAAGAAACAGAGAAGTAAGAAGACATAACTAAGACTAATTCATTGTGTTTAGCACACAGATATCTTATCCTGTGTATAGCCATCGTTCTTGGTTTCCTGATCATCATCATCTCTGTGGCTGTCATGTACTATTTAAAGCTCAATGGTTACAGGTATGTACAATATGGGGCTAAGGAAAACTTATCTGGTGTTAGCAGAAAGCTTTAAATACTGTTTGTGTCTTGAAATCAAATGATTCTGTCTCTCTGTGCTGCTCATGGTAACCACTATGGGTGAATTAACTGTATCAAATATTTTGACTTTCTACTGCAGTAATTCTGCATTGCACGCATCTTTACTGAATAATGCCACTGAGTAAAACATAGATGGTTAGATGTTGGCAAGCGATACTCATTATACTGCATGCTGCACTGAATGGAAGCTCTTCATTCTGTCAGGAAACTGGCTGAGTATTCTTCAGGTACTGTGAGAGCCTGTCAGTGTCTCTCTTGTTCAGATCAGAGGATTGGTTTCTCTTCCACTGAGCTTTATCAAGTGCCAGAGGATTCATCAGTGCCATCCTGCCATATCAACTGATGGGACAGCAAATTTTATACATATTTTGAAGAAGCTCTCTGGGTGAAGCTGGACTCTACACCCTTTAGAACTTGGAGTGGAGAAGCAAGCAGTCCCATGGAAAAAGAATATAAAAATTATTTGTACAGATAAAGGCTAATTAGCACTTGACTGAACACTCCTGATAAATTCTCTCTGTCTCCTATTCCCAAACTGGCTTTTGTCTCAACTTTCTCCCAGAGATGAATAATTAGTTCAGTACAAATTCACTAAGGACAAATTGTGCATACTTTCAGAGGATTTTGATTTTAATCTGCTTCCACTTCATGTTTAAGCTCTCAAAAACATCAGAGTACACCTGTAAACAAAGCCAGGGTACTTCAATTTCAGGATCAAAAGTGAAGGACAGAAAGCATGACAAGATTTTTTAGCTTTATTCTTGATGACAAGTAAGAAAACTATTTTATAAACTTGTGATCAAAGAAGCTCAAAAGCCCCTTCAGTCAAGCCTGCTATTGAGGAAGAAATTTGTTTTAATGCTTATTTTCTTTCTCACAGATTCTGTCACACAACCAAACCACCTGATATTGTTCCTACATATTCCTTGCAGGTAAGGAGATTAGACCATCAATAAATCAGGGATCTTCTAATAGCCCTGAAAACATGGTCAAGTAAGAGAAACCATAAGATTATTATTAATTTTTTTTTCAGTAGGTAATATTATGTCATATACTTTTGAATTTAGCTGTATCTCAGTACAAAATAGCCTATCATCACCATAATTCTGACATGAAGCAAATATTAGCAGCATGTTTCAACAGTAAAAACTCAACAACTGCCTTTTTTTATTATTTTAGGATCAAGTCCCACAGCATCTTTCTGGTCATATTAGATATGCTGATCACAGCTGTTGTACTAACAATACCCAGGAAGGGGGGCAATTTTGTGGATTGGGGAATACTAAGAAAGATTGTAAATAAAATGATTAAACAACAAAACAAACACAGGAAGAAAAAAAAAATCCTGCCATTCAGAATGAAAACATGCAAGTTGTGAAGGTTACTCTTTATTTTGAAAGGTCAATCCACAGAGCCTACTATACTCAAGACATTTCCAAAAAACAGTGGAAAGAGGACTTAGCTGCAATATGGGAGATATCCTCGAATTCCCTAGTCTGTTACAAACTTAACACTAAGCTGAAAAATTCACTCATCAGCTATAAAAAATTCACTCTGTATCTCTGCTTTTTGCTACCAAATTTAATAACATTAAACATATTTCCATGCACAGAAGCATGTGAGACATACATATTGTGCTTATCTATGTACCTACAGCAGACTCAAGGCTCAAATTCTCTCATTTTTAAAGTACTTTAGATTTCTGAAATGACTTAGCAAATTCTAGCTATTTTTGTTCTTTATCTTCTGCTGCCCTGCCTCTTAATTGTTGCTGACAGACACAATTTCATTAATGTAAAATAATCAGTTACATACCTGTCCTCGTCTCGGCACACTTTCATTAGTGCAGACCCTACCTAGTTATCATAGAATCACGGAACAGGTTGGGTTGGAAGGGCCCTTCAAGATCATCTAGTTCCAATCCCCTGCTATAGGCAGGGACACTTCCCACTAGACCAGGTTGCCCAAAGCCCCATCCGCCTGGTCTTGAACACCTCCAGGGTGGGGATGTCCACCCTATCTGAGCAACTTGTTCCACTGTCTCACAACCCTCACAGTAAAGAATTTCTTCTTAACATCTACTCTAAATCTATCCTCTTTCAGTTTAAAGCCATTCATCCTTGTTATGTCACTAAAAACCCATACAAAACATCCCCCCACAGTTTTTTCCTGCATACCCCCTTCAGGTACTGGAAGGCCACTTTACGGTCTCTCCAGAGCTCTCCCTTCTCCATGCTGATCAGCCCCAGCTCTCTCAGCCCCTCCTCCTTAGGGGAGGTTCTCAAGACCTCTGATCATCTTCATGGCCTGCCTCTGGACCCTCTCCAAAAGCTTGATGTCCGTCTTGTGTTGGGGAGCCCAGAACTGGGCACACGACTCCAAGTAGAGTCTCACAAGAGCAGAGCAGAAGGGCAGAATCACCTCCCTTGACCTGCTGGTCATGCTTTTCTTGATGCAACCCAGGATATCCTGCCTTTGTGACACCCCATCTGGAGTACTGTGTCCTGGTCTGAGGCCTCCAGTACAGGAAAGATGTGGAGCTGTTGGAGAGGGTCCAGAAGAGGACCACTAAGATGATTAGAGGGCTAGAGCACCCATCCTATGAAGATAGGCGAGCTGGGAGGGAGCTGGGCTTGTTCAGTCTGGTGAAGAGAAGACTGCTGAGAGCAGGCTGCCTCTAGGCAGCCTGGTCTAGTGGTTGGCAATCCCGCCTGTGGCAGGCGGGTTGAAACTAGATGGTCTTTGAGGTCCTTTTCAACCCAGGCCATTCTATGATTTTATGATTCTATGAGACCTCACTGCACCTTTTCAGTATTTAAAAGGTAATCATAAAAAGGAAGAGAATCAACATTCACTTGAGTAGCCAGTGACAGAACAAGGGGGAATGGTTTTAAGCTCAAGGAGGGAAGGTTTAGATTGGATGCTGGGGGAAGTTCTTTACAGAGAGAGTGGTGAGGTGCTGGAACAGGCTGCCCAGAGAGGCTGTGGATGCTCATCCCTGGAAGTGTTCAAGGCCAGTTAGATGGAGCCCTGGGCAACCTGGTCTAGAACCAGATCTGGAGGTTGGTGGCCCTCCCTGGGGCAGGGGAGTAGGAACTTGATGAACCTTGGGGTTCCTTCCAACCCAAGCCATTCTATGATTCTATGATACAGTTGGCCTTTTGGACTGCTGTGCACACTGCTGGCTCATGTTGAGTCTTTCATCAACCAACATCCCCAAACCCTTCTCCTCAGGGTTGCTCTCAAGCCATTCCCCGCTCAGCCTGTATCTGTGCTTGGAATTGCCCTGACCCAGGTGCAGGACCTTGCATTTGGCCTTGTTAAACTTCATGAGGTTGGCATGGGCCCACCTCTCATGACTGTCCAGGATTCTGGATGGAATCACTTTCCTCTAGCGTGTCAACTGCAAACTGCACAACTCAACTTATTTGTTCTTTCTAGAGAAAGAGACTCTAATATAAAAATTTCCAGGCAAAAATAAGGGAGTGAGAAGAGGAAGAGAATGAAGAGGAAAAGAAATCACAGGAATCATTGCAGCTTTACCCATCAAATCTTTGAAAGAAATCTTTGAAAGCAACATTGTTTCTTCAGTAGAAAAATCAAAAGAGGGTAGTTGGGTTGGGTTTTTGGTTTGCTTTGCTTTTTTTTTTTTTTTTTTTTTTTTTGGAGTCAAAGGAGGAATTAGAATGGGAGAGTTATTTCTCAGTTAATTTCTTCGTTCCAGATGAAAAGCTTGCAGAGACTTGTCAAAATAAACTACTTCCTGTATTCACAATTATTGGTTTTGTTTTACTAGGATGACACAGTGGAGGTGGAACCGTATACTACTTATGTGCAGAAGGAAAACGTGATTTACAACTCAGTATCTGATCTGACAGTGAGGCAGAATCTTCCACAAGGACAGTCACCAGCAACATGAGTGATTCAGCAACACTGGAAAGCGGAGAGACAATTTCTATTACTAAGATGATTCACAGAAAGAAATTTCTCAAAGCATTTTGCCAAAGTGGGAGGCAACATAGCTCACTAGGTCTCTTTAAAGACCTGTGTTTATTGATGAGTCTGCATAGTTTTTTTGTTTCTTTTTCCCCCTCTTTTTTGCCTTATTCCTTGGTAAAGGAAAGAGGTGTCCTTTTTTTCCTAGGGAAAATCTGACTGACCTCAAGACATAGTTTTTCCTGGAAAAAATATGCTACTATTTGTTTTCCCTTTGCTGTTCTTGCATTGGACATTCTAGTTTTGTTGGTCACTTCTAGGCATTACTTTGATACACTTGACACTATGTTGCACACATTTGGGAGATGTGAAGGGTGTTTAAGTCAAACACCCTTCAGTTAGCAGCCACTTTTTTCTAATTGACAAATGAGTAACATAATGGCTCTGAGTACTCATCATCACAGAACATTTTGCCTAGCAAAAAGTACCAGTAGGGAAGACCTTCAATCTCTCTGTTCTGAAAATGGAAATGAGTCACGAATTTACAAGTTCATTCACTAAAAAAAGAGACATCACTAGCATGCTGATTTAACTCGTTAGGTTTATGTTCAGTATTTCCATAAACCTGTTCATTTGGTTAGCCAGATTATTGCTTTGATTACTTTTCTATAAGATTTTCTGGAGGTGGGGTCTTCTTAAATGTGTTGGCATTAAGGTACTGTAAAAGAATTACGTTACTCAAATCTGGTAAGCTATTTTTTAACAGAAATTAACATCAAATATTTCACAATGAAAAGTTCAAATATATTATCTATAATTGTGCAATAATGTACTAAAAGGACAAAACTCCTGATGATTGTGGTATTTATTTTAAATACAACTGGAGATATTTTCACTCATATGTCTACATCTTTCTTTCTTTTTTTTTTTTTTAATGTAACTGCAAGTCCACTTTGTTGTATGTAAATTAGCTTGTATATCTTAAGGTGTCTCACGTTAAGGTGATTTCTTCTCATCTTCCCAAAACATATTTTCAGAATAAGTTATATATATATATATATATAAATTAGCAGCTCTCAAGATTTTTTGACTCATGTCTTGCTAGCTAAAGTATAAACTGGTTTACAGTAACAGTAAAAGGATTCATTTGTAAATTTCTGTTTACTGCCTTTTCTTTCACTATTTGAAATGAATGAGTAGCTGGCCTGATGGTAGGATCAGAAGAACTGGATTTTTCCTTTAGATCACAGAACTCTCCCACACACTGCTAGAGTTCTCTTTTGAGATAGTCTCCTGAGGGCTATGACACAGTGTTTAGAAAACAGACTTCTACACTGACTGAAGTTCTTTGAATGCGTTACTCATGTAAAGTGATGTGATTATTAATTTTCACTCTATGAGATGTGAAACAGCCGCTTTTGTCCAAGTGTTCAGAGGTATGCAAGTATTGCTTTTCTCCATTTCATTATGTCATTTTGAAATACAGTGGACCAAAGCTGCAAAATGGATTTAGAGTATTGAAATATAAATCAGCTACAAACATAAAGGTCTAAATAAACTCCAATTTCCAGTGTCTTCCCAAAGGAGAGAACCAGTCAGTCATGGTCTTCTGAAATTTCCCACTTAAATAGGTGTAATACTGTCTGAACGACCTTTCTTTGCACTGCAAACAACCACCACTTCTCAGATTTTTTCCTATGGACTGGAAAGTCGTCTATGTTGTTCAGTGTCCATAAAATGGGGTCCATCCTGTGGGGCAGCAGCTTTTCAAGGTAGATTCTTGCCAGTCTATATGCAATATATTAAATCTTTCCAAGTACAGAACCTGCTAATTTGCTGTCCAGTTGCAGGGTTTTAAGATTCTTTACAGGTCCATTACACTGGACTAAACGTGTATGATTCAGACCTAGATTTTGCTAAGTTTCTAGCTGATTGATTATTTCTTTTGTCCTCTACTTTGTTCCACCATCAGGCCACGCACTCTGAGCCAAGAGTCATGTAGGCTGTTGATGATGGCATGAATGTTTTCTGACCTGAAGCCCAGTGCAGCTAAGCAGCTAGAAGGCCCAATCAGTCAACACAGTAAATAATTTTGCCCTTTCATGTAGACAGCAAGGCACTTTTTGTGCCTAAATGATGAGCATTGTCAAGGATGCAGCCAGATTCGCTGCAGTAAGATGACAGAAAACACACTTTTGCCCATATTTTGTGACTGTAATAAATGCATACAAGCGTCTCAAGTACACATACGTATAAAATGATCTTTCTTCCAAGAAGCAACAAATCTTCCTTCCTCCATTCCTAATTCTCTATCTTGCTATTTCTCTTTGCAATGTACTGCTATTGTGCTACAGTCATCCTCCATACCAGAAGTTCTTTATCTATTAGTAGTCAGACAATCCTACCCTCTAAAACTCCCCAGCACGTTGCAGAGTCGGAAGAAAGTTAGCAGCTTTTCAACTGCTTTATAAACAAAAGCTTTGGTTTCCACCACATTTATCAATGATGAATAACCTTGTGCTGCAACATTTACTTCTGCTTAATTTTATTTCCCACCTTAGCTGCTGTATTGTATTTACACACACGCAGTCCAGTCTCTTGCTAGTGTACAACTGCCATTCCTGCTCTAATCAGGCAGTTAATAATCATGGTTATCTTATGACTATAGAGAACCCTGAACACTGAGCTTACATGCACTGAAAGTCAGCAGGTGCTGTGATGCTCACTGAAGAACAGCAGCTTCCTTCAGAATAAGTGTCTATTTTTTAAGATGACACTGACAGTATGAAAGAATGGATGCACTATAAACCTTGCAACTGATGAAAGCTGCAAAACATCAGTTATTGGGGCTCTCTAACCAGAAATTATTTCATGGGTATGGAGTCAACCCTCCACCACTCATTACAGCAATATATAAAATTTCACTAAAACACAACTTTTAGCAGAGTAGTCATTATATTACCACTTACCTGCTTCATACAGCTTTCCTAACATGATCCATTAACTGTTCAGCGCTCCATCAGGTTTCAGTACTTACAGCTCCTCTTTCTTACCAGTATCACCTCCTTGTAATTGTGGTTTACTATCCACAGTCTAGTTTTTAATGCTGACTTCCTTTCTGGGTTCACTTGTTCGGTGTGTGACTGCCCTGCTGTTCTTCCCAGCTTACTGCCAGATATGAATTAAAATGACTTCAACATCTTCTGTTTTCATCATTCTGGAAGATAAATTTAAGTTTTGACATTAGAGCTAGATATCTTTCACATGAGCACTGACATGGGCACTTAAGTGCAGATGTAGAAGGGACTTCCTTTTACATAGAGAGAGAATGACTGTATTTCCTTATACAAATCTAGGAAAATCTATTGGCAAGGGGCTGATAAATAAAGAAGTTTCAAAAAACATTTATTAAAAGAAATGCGAAAGTTCTGAAATCTTTATAAGCAGTGTAAGAAGTGACTCATATTCTACTGGTAGGGGAAGAGAAGTATGCAATGCAGTTAGTCATAACTAGAAAGCAAAAACACAGTTTGAGAGGAGAAAACAAATTCACAGAAATTCCTAAGGAACAACTACGTTATATTACTGAGCATGTTTCACTAGTCACAACATCAGAAAGGTTTCCATAGCCTGTTCTGTTCTCCCTGACATTCACTATTGAGAAAGTATCTCCCTCTGGCAGACTAAAGGTGACAAATGTCTTTAACACATTAAATTTAAAAATAGTTACACTTCCACTTTTTCTCATTTAACACAGATGGGACATTCCTTGGCTTAGGAAACTGCATAAACATTTAGAAAGTTACCTCAGTGTTTTCCTTCGCACCCCAAACAGTGTCTTTGTGTAACTTCTGCAGTGACATCTGTTCACCAAAAATGACATTATTTGGAATATGGGCATACTGGAATTACTGTTTACTGGACAGATCAGATTGCACTGTCATTCCTTTATGGTATTCAAAATGGCTCTGTCATCATGGCCCCTTGATATAGTTAAAACTGTAAGCATTACAAGGCAAATGCTATATTTAGGCCCTGAATTTGCAATCAGATTGTACAGAGGGATCCAAATTCAAAACAGGGACTCCAACACAGTGTGAAAATATGAATAACACAAAGAAGCTGCAAACTGAGCTAGAAGGGAACTATGTTTGTCACAGATTATGACTCACGCTATCCATTTTGCTCAAACATAGATCTTGTTTGCGTACAAGTTTCCTCACTGATCGGCACCATGAATCTCACCATACAAAAAACTTGAGAATTCACAGCTGTTTCTGTCAACCACAAATTCTGCTTGGAAATAGAACTGTTTCACATATACTGAATGCAGGTAGCACCTGTATCAGCAATGCTACACAACAACATTCTAGCCTGAGTCACCAAACTCAGAACACTGCTCTAATTGTTTTAATCTTTCTAAGATTATATTCTTATCACATTGCATACCAGACTCACTTTTTTTTCCCACAGTTTCTCTCTTAGCTTCGGTCATTATTGTGTAGGTGTTAGGATTAGCTTTACCAATCAGTAATCTGTAAAACATTAATTAATTAACAAGGCCTTGGTGGGCAGATGCAAATAGTCAGCTTCTGTCTGGCAATATCAATACACTTGCTCTACAATAGCTGCACTCCAAGATCTAGGAGCCTGAGGCTGTGCCTGCTCAAGGTGCATGTAGACTGTTGATAAGTCCTTGTAGGTTTACTACAACTTATTGAAGTCAAGGCACATCAGAAGACCTACATCTCTAGGCTGAAGGTTCTTCTCCCTTACAATCTGTGTTTGTCCAACTGAAAACACAGGCTTTGTGCTGATGCTGTAACAAAACCTTCTTCTGGGGTGAGTGAGAATAAAATGTTGCTGCTGTTAAGAGGAAATTTGAAACTCAGGCTGACCCACAAAATATAAAAAGGTCTGAAAAGAGAAGTTCTTTTGATGCCCTATTTTGTCATGAGGTATCTTGGTCTTCAGCCTCTCACCAGGAAGGCAGAAGCTCATGTGTCACTGCGGTAAATGATGGGATAGAGAGGAAAGAGTGAGTTCACAGCCTTGTTACACAATGTTATTAAACTTGATTCTTCTTGATCAAAAGCTCCAGAGTTTCTTCCCTTCCTCTCAAAGTCTCACTGATGTTTTTTTTTCTAGCTTAGCATTTTCAGGTGTTATATCCTGGGAATAAGAAACATTCCAGCTATATCCAGATGAAAACAGCTATACGGAAAAATAAGTTAAAACCTATAATGACCACTAGATGACAGTTTCACCTCATCCTCTGAAAAACACTGCCACAGGAGAAATATTCGTTCTCCATATACTCTCTCATTGGATTTGGGATTCTAGTGATTCATTTTCTTACATGTGGAGCTTCCTTTGTGACATGGAATTCTCACTTTAAAAAAACACATTTTCCTGAGGGCGACACAATAGTGCATATAAATCAATAGTGGCATATAAGGCAACTCTGAATGCAGCAAACACAGTATAATATTCACCAACAAGCTCATTCAGAATTGATTGGTGACATCCCTATGGTATATACAAAATCACAGTTTTGTAAGTAGCTTTTTTGTAGTGTTGTAAGTTCTGATGGGATGGAGAAGAGAATGGGGAAAAGCCAGTGGGATATCTAGGGGTGGGTCATTAAAAGGCATACTGGGAGGATGGAGGAATTAATGAGAATTCAAAGGACTGCAGTTAAGGCCAGCAGGTTCTCTCCTTTTTCAGCACCCCACCTTCTCAGCCTGGGAAGGCTCCTATTCCTTTTTATTACAGGAATCCAAATCCATCTACAACCTGACACCCACTGGTCTCCTGTGACCCCACTGGTTCCCAAACCTCCTGGACTGCTCTTCTGGGAAAGAAAGCAGGTGGGTGTGAGGTTCCAGTGGAAAGGCAACAACAGACAGAGGTTTATGGCCTAACTACTCCTGTTGCTAGTAGTATCAAAAAGGTAGATCATTGACCTCAGTGCAGATAGTAAAGCAGAATGCCATCTGCTTCAATTGTTATTCAATTCAGACAATTGATGCTTATGTTCTAGGTAAAATAAACATCTGAAGTCAGCTTTGGCCAGATTTTCTACTCTTTTCCCTCAGCATACACCTGTAACCCAGAACACCACACAACATATGAAGAGATTGAATCCTATTGTGGGATCTACTGGTACCATATGTGAGCTGAGCTTAATCTCCATCTTCCAGTTTGGGAAGAGGAAAAGGAAATGGGTAGGAGACCACAGCAGACCAGCCCAGTGAATGAAAGTCATCAAAACCTGATGGAAAGCATGATGGAGAAAGTATGCAGAGGCCACATTTTCTGTCTCCATGAAAGATTAAACTGGAGAGGATCTTGAAAACTATGGGGAGTTTATGCTGTCTTTTAATTGTAGGATCTAGGCATTCCCACACTGCTATGTGTGGTCTTTCTTTCTAAAGAAAACCCTATAAAACATGGCCAAGAATTTATATTCACAAGAAAACATAAGCATAAAAACCTGGTAGGAATATTTATGTCACCAACCCTTTGCCCTTACATCTCTATCTTTCATGGCTCTCCCACACTGAGAACCATGAATCAAATATATATATATATTTTAAAGTTTGCATCTTATTGCAGTCATATGTCAGCCCCCTTTATGTTTCTCCTTGGTAACCACCTCAATCCAAGCCATTGTCCCTGCTTTTTTTTTCCTCTTTCCTCTTTTCTGCATGCACTCAGACCTCTCAGTACTGAAATGCTGATAACAATATTAGAATTTTCATCAGCTTCCAAAATAAGGTTCCTATATCAAGTTTCATTACAAATATATCACTAGGCACTGAAGATGTATGATGTGAAAAGCTGTATATTAAAACACAAAACAAACAGATGACAGGGCATGGTTTTATGTGATCTACCACACTCCTTGGCATGCTGTTTCAGGAAAGGGAAGTAGAAACATAGAATCATAGAATTGCTCAGGTTGGAAAAGACCTTAAAGATCATAAAGGTCCAAACACAACCTAACTATACTACCCTAACTTTTTCTGGTAGGATTGAGAGCATAGACCTGAAGTAGAAACCTTAGAAGAAGTTATATGGCAGTGTCTTAGAGATTAATAACTGTAGGAACATGTGTTTTAGGAGTGTTTACTACTGCCAGCAGTTGCCCCTTCCCAACTCCAGAACACAAGGCAGAAGAACAACTCAACACATTACAGACCTGCTAACAAGCTGAACCTGATGTAGGGGATATCCAAACCAAGAGCATGGTACAAATGTAAGAGATGCCAGTGCCACAAGAGAGCAGCATGAGAGGTGATATGAAAGGTAGGTTTTTTGGGTTTTTTTGAAAAAAAAAAAGCTCTCTGCACCACATTCACACAGTGAGGTTGATGAAAATAGGCACTCCTTGTTCTCTGGACTTAGTATTTAAAGAGCAGTCAGAATACTTTAGAAGAGCAATAATACTGCCTGCCAGTAACAGTTTCTAGCCAAGGATTTTACAGCACTTCATCATTACTTATATGTTCAGCCTCATTGACCCCCTCTAAATCATCACTGGTATTTTAAATAGACAGGAACATGAAGGGTACAATAATCAGCATCCAGTCACCCAGAACTACATTGTGCCCATTCAAAAATCACAGAATCACAGAATGGCATGGTTTGGAAGGGACCTCAAGGATCATGAGTCTCCAACCCCACTGCCACATGCAGGGCCACCAACCTCCTCATTTAATACAAGATCAGGTTGCCCAGGGCCCCATCCAACCTCGCCTTTAACACTTCCAGGGAGGGGGCATCCACAACCTCTCTGGGCAGTCGCTCCAGCCCCTCACCACTCTCACAGTAAAGAACTTCCCCCTGACATCCAATCTAAATCTTCCCTCTCTCAACTTAAAACCATTTCCCCTTGTCCTGCAGTTATCTACTTCTTCAAAGAGTTGATTCCCTTCCTGTTTGTAGGCTCCCTTTAGGTACTGAAAGGCTGCAATGAGGTCATCCTGCAGCCTCCTTTTCTCCAGGCTGAACAAGCCCAGCTCCCTCAGCCTGTCGTAGAGGAGGTTCTCCAGTCCCCTGATCATCTTTGTGGCTCTCCTCTGGACCCTCTCCAGAGGGTCTCTCTGTCTTTCTTGTTCTGGGGGCTTCAGACCTGGATGCAGTACTTGAGATGGGGCCTCACAAGAGCAGAGTAGAGGGGGACAATCACCTCCCTGTCCCTGCTGGCCACCCCTCTTCTGATGGAGCCCAGGATACCATTTGCTTTCTGAGCTGCAAGAGCACACTGCTGGCTCTTGTTAAGCTTTTCATCCATCAGGAGCCCCAGGTCCTTCTCCACAGGGCTGCTCTCAAGGACTGCTCCTTCCAGTCTGTATGGATGCCAGGTATTCCTCCAGCCCAATTACAAAACCTTGCATTTTGCCATGTAGAACTTCATTAGGTTCACCCAGGCCCATCTTTCACGTCTATTGGGTCCCTCTGAATAGAAATCAGGAAAGATCAACTGCAATAGTAAAGAAAGATTGTTATAAGCACCCTCAAATCCATTTTTAAAAAGCTGACAATACCTCTAGTAAAAATGGGCATATTAATTCTAGAAGTCCCACTTTTTCCTTACGTAAAACAGGGCAATGATACTGAGCTACTTTGTGAACTGCACGGTCTTCTACTCATAATACTGTGTAGAAACTAAGTATCACCACTAACATCAAAGTGCCTCCACACCAGAGCTTGACCACAGTTAACTGTGAATACTGCTAATCCATTTAAGAGAACAGAAAGTAAGAACTGTAATATCAAATTGAAATTGCCAAACTGAGGTCAGATGGGGAAACTTTCCCTTCGCTCCCATCCCCCCATATTTCCACCATGTCATAGAAGTGCATATAACATTCTTACAGAGAATAGTGCCGAGTTTTAAGGAATAACATTTTAAGGTCTTTTGGTATTTGATTTCAGATGTCACCTTGCTGCAAATCATTGTTTTTTCTCCATTTATTAAGTAATGCTTTCCACGGGACACTGGTTTTTATTTGCTTTTTTGTTTTCCTATGGTCTCTTCACTTCACACTGATCAGTGCTCAGCAGTGCTTGAGCTGTACAAGCTGATGAGCTCATGCCCTAAAGTGGAAAGGTTACACAAGACTCAGCTGCTAACACTCTGAAGGCTGAAATCTACAAACACTGCCACGTGTACGCAGGGATGGGAGGGTGGCTTTAAAAAGAGTGGGAAACAAACTGCAAAAACAATGTATAACATTGGAACTTTGGTTGGACGTCATCTGCTTTCATTTACCATTTCAAGCTCTACTGCACCAGCTGAAAGTAAACATTATTTCTACTCTTTATAACCATAATCATAACCATAAAACAGGACACAAAAAATCACTTAGATGACTGAATGGGAGTGAAAGAGTCTACTAAAGTATAGTAGAATAACTCAAAAGAATTCTTAAATATTATTTCAGGAAGCTATTCCTTACTACTCTACTCCTCTTATCATCAAAAGGAGAAAGAAATTTCTAGCTACTTTTAGGGGGTAGAAGAAAGAAAGTTTGTAAAAATTTCCGTGGTGGCTTTTCAGCTTATAGCCAGATTCCATTAACCTTATTCATTCCATAAAGGGAACAAATCTCAAGTCACATACAGTCCAACATATGATCTCTTAATTGCTTTTAATGCAGGAGGATTGTATTTCTCATGCCCTGGCTAAAGATCAAAAGAAAACTGTTAGGGCAGGAGGTAGACACCAAAATGTCTTTTGATGCCAGCTCTTTTTTTTTTTCCTTTTTCAGACTTTCATCCAAAACATGCTTACTTTGGCAGCCAAACCATAGGGCCATGAAATCATAAAGAGCCACTGTCCAATTCTTACTTCTGCAAGACAGCAGACCCTGTTCTAATCCCTGAAAACTGCAGCTATTTTGATCAAAACTCTTTTGCCAAACTATGAAATCTTTTTAAATTGTTGCTGTTGCTCTGTCATCAGGATTTGGAGGTGTTCAGGAGACATATTTCTCCCAAAGGCTTTTGAGCTATTCTCTTTTGCCTGCCTTTTAATTACATAAAGAAAAAGGACTGAGGATTGCTGGAGAGAGGGGGAGAAAAATGACTTGTTCTGCTTAAGAACTTGCTTTCAAAAGACTGAATGAATGGCTCAGGGGATAATGAAGACTTCTATGCCTCTGGCTCAAATCTGAGGTGATTGAAGATCTTTGCTCTTTTATTACCTATGTGGGCTATAGCAATATCTAGGGATTAATCAAAATTGACAAAGATATAGTAAGAACTATATAAATAGGGAGTTGCAGACAGTCTTTGACCTAAGAAAATTAGAATTTAAACATACACACCAGATACAGGAGAACAGGATATTATCAAGATGTTTGAAAGTGTATGCAATGTTGGCTGCACTTTCAGTGCTTTAATGCCCAGTTAGACCATCCTGGACCAAAGTGAAGATTTTCAAAAGTATACAGAGGTGTATGAATTACAAATGTATTGAGAAGGCTCACCTCAAATGACCAACTCTGCAGGCTGATATACAGAGTTTCCATTTCTGCTGCAACATCCTGTTGAAAAAAAATGTTAAATTATTATGCCGTTCAAGCAACAATAATAACCTAAATAACTATATGTGTCTGATCAAAAAAAGCAGAAACCAGCTCTTATGAGGACTTTTTTTGGCAGACATCAAAGCAATTAAGTTGAAAGTATGTAAGACACCATATTCCTGCTGTGGAGAGAAGGTAGGCAGCAGATGGAATTCAAGGCATGAAATAAACGACAGGAATTAATTAGAGGAACAGAATAACTCAGAATTAGACTAGTAGGACAGAATTCATCTAGAGCAAGACTGATCATATTATCAGTATTATCAGAAATCTAATAACTTCAGGCATAGCGAAACAGAACAGGAAATGCATAAACTCAAATAAGCGTAATTTCTGCACTAATGCTCCATTGATCTTTGGATGCATTAAGCTCTCCCTTTTAATCACAGAAATTGCAGAATGGCTGAAGTGGGAAGGGACACCAGCTCCCAGCCCTGCTCACACAGGGACACCCAAAGCAGGCTGCCCAGGTCGATGTCCACGTGGCTTCTGAAGATCTCCAAGGAGGATACTCCAGAGTTTCTTTGGGCAAGCTGTGCCAGTGCTCTGTCATCCACACAGTAAAGATGTGCCTCCCGAAGCTTAGATGGAAAAAGCTGAAGTGGTGTGAAAGTGCAGGCAGCAACTTAGGATAGGGAATGCTGTGCAGAAGTCACTTATGCAAGGACCAATACTGGATTTCTGTTCTCAGGGAGGTTTATGGACCTTTAATGTCATCATATTCAGATATTAATGCTCTATGAAGTCAAATTCTAGTCACTATAGTCTGCTAGGTGTTAACATATGATGCCGTAATGCATTATGAGTTAAATTCCTCTTTGATCTGCAATACAAAAACCTCCATCTCTCAGTAACGTCAGAATTTGATCTCACAGGAAAAATTAAGAACAGATTAGCTAAAACCTAAAACAAGTAAATAATGTCCTTTGGGGAATCATATCTGGCAGTTTACTAAGGAAATTCAAAAGTATAAATATTTACATTAGGAGGTACACAGACTTCTCGTAATATTATATAGCTGATTCCAATTTGGAATACATGCTGTTTTGCTTAAGTTTATTCCATCTGCTTTTGAAATCTGACCCATACCCCACATATAAACTTCATTATTTGCTCATCCTTTCTGTCCCTATCCCTGCTGTGTTTTTTTTTTTTCTTTTTTCTTTTTTTTTTTTTTTTCTCTCTCTCTTGGGTTTGTCTTTTATTGGGAATTCCATGTGCTTTTAAATTTTACCAAAGATGCTTTGATGAAAAGCTGTGAATAAAAAAAAAAGGCAGAATCCTAGATTGGTATTTACAAAATAGTTTCAACAGTTTCAAGCTGCATATTTATATATGAATATAGAATATAATTTTACTATTATTTAATAGGATTACTGGACAATTTAGAAATGCTAGTGAAAACCAGGGATAAAACCCTCTTTGTAGAATTTACAGTCTGAATAGTCAAAATAGACAGAGCGGAAGAAAAAGCACCAAGCTTTCGTGCCAGACCTGGACTTTAAAGCTTTTCTACCTCACTCTTTTCCAGCATCTCAAAAGTAACTTGCAATTTCAGTAACACAGAAGGTTTTATACCCATCAGTAAAAAAATGTGTAATATGCAGGGCCGAAAGAATGAAGCCATTGTCAGCACAGTGTGACACATCTGCACTGGGGGTTTGCAATAGCGTTAGTGCACCAGGGCCCCTGCACTAGTGCAAAGAAGATCCTAATTAAAGCAATCTGTACAGCTCAAACTAGGGCTGGGCAGGCCCCAGACTATGCAGAGATTCCCAACAGCTTTTAAGCATGCAGATGCTGTCTGGGTCTTGCTGAATGAGCCCCATTCAGACATGTCTACCCTGTGTCTGCCCCTCTCATATAGTCAGGTTCCTGCAATGGTTTATCACTTCCCATTTCCAAAGCAGAAGTAGGTTTATAATAAATTATTTGAAACTGACTTCTATCAGATCAGAAGAAGTTAACTTGGAGAAGAAGTTAGCTTGGAGCCCAGATTTCATCCAAAATATTTTGTCCTCCTTTATAAGGCTGTATCACAAGTTTCCAGTTCACAGTCTGAGAACCTGAGTCGTTCACAGATGGATTCTCCTGAATCAATGCTTGATTATGTGAGGTAGGTGAAAATTGGAAAGAAAAAAAAAAAAAAAGAGAAGTTGGTCTCGCTAAATAGTCTAAGGATGGGCATACAATGACATTCATCCTTGGTTCACTGGAAACTGGGAAACTAAGGGCACAGGATCAGTTCCAAATCTAACTTCACTGTTGGTAATAATTGGAGTGATAATGTGGTATATTACACTGGAGGCCATGGATTAAACAGATAAACAGCAGAAAGTATACTTACAGTAGAGAGTTATAGTTACTTCTAGTGCTTGATACTTTTCTGAAGAGAACGTGCTGATGCTAAGCAGTACTAGAAAACATCTCATTCCTAATCTCTACAAGAAAATAACAAACCCCAGCAGCACTAAAATTCCTTGAAAAAAAAATCACTTTTTACTAGCTTTGCATAGAAATATTCAATGTCAGACCCAGGTGAAAATACACTCCAGGGTCAACATTTTGTTAGCTTTACTCAGTCTTAATGTACATAAGTTTTAAGGAGATGCATGGACTACTGGAAATGCCTTGAAAATGCATAGCCCTAAGAGATTTGAATCAGGCCTCTATCTGAAGACCAGACATATAATCAAAGTAGCAATGCTTTAACTAGGCATTAAGAAATAAAAAATGTGCCCTTGTCTTGGCCTCATCTTATTTGAAAGTAATTTAACTGTTTCATTGGATAGGTCCCTAGATGGTTACCAAAGGATTTAAATAAGGTCATGTTATCCACTGAGGCCCTAAGGGTCAAGGAGTATAAGTAAAAACCTCATGATTCTCTTTTAGTCAGTGAACCACTTCACTTTTGCCGATCTATCATCTTACGGGCCAGGCAGCTTCTGCTCCTCAGGTTCTATTTTAAAAAATGGTTTGTGGAGGAAACCACAGCCAGACAACAAAATCGTGAGGATTTACTTTTCAGGGCTGCATTATCATTAAAGTCTACAGAAACCTGCATCTGACAGGAAAGTGGAAGCAAATGGAGGGTCAGAAACATGCAACATGTTAATCCTGCTATTGTTTTCAGAGGAATACATATCTGGATCTTAAAACTGGCTTTATTATTATAGATCCCATAAGGGTCCATACGGGTCCAAATTTCCTAGCCAGTCCAAATCTCTAAGTTGAGCCAAAGCTAATACAGATATTTTTGTGTTCTAGGTCATGTCCTATGTATATTCACATACAGAACAGAAAAGGCAGAACAAACTGGTTGTCTCTGTGCACTGGGAATCCTCAACTATTGGAGAGTTTTTCTGCAGAGAATTTAACCTTGTGCCAATTGATGAGCCAAGACTAGAGTCGCAAAACCAGAGAGCTGAATAGGTGGTTTCCAACTAACTACAGTGGTGTGTACAAGACCCCTCTGGACTTCTGCCAGATACAGTTTGGCAATCTGGAGAGCGTGGGCCAAGCTGTACAATGCAGGCCTGTGGTGGTTTAACACCCAAGGCACATGAATACTGCGAGGTTCAAAGGGATGCAGGGAAAAAAAGCATACAAAGCACAAAGCAGTATCTTTCTGTGGCTGCAAGATCTAGACTTAAAAGTTACTGCCTTGTCTCAGGGAATAACCTGCAGGCATAATCAGCTCTGATCTGTTTGTTTTTATCTCCTCCTGGGAACCATTATACGATATTAACAAAATAAATCAATTTTAAATAACTCAGTGTGTATACTCACTACAGAGCAGTTCTTTCTGGCGTACCTCAGGGACGTTATGCAGTCCTCCACCATTATGAATGAATGAATGGGCCTTAGCTGTACTGCAATGGAGTAATTTGTTTTAATAATGTCTGAATATACACTGAGGTAATATTTGTGAAATCCCTAATAGTGTTCTCAGGGTAAAAAATCACATATTAAGGGAACAGTGATTATTTTCATTTAAAGAGCAGTTATGTGCAGAAAAGAGCCTCTAAAAATGACACCAGGAGAGTCATATTTACTCTGGTAAATGGTTTCAGTTCAGACTTGCCTGATGCACAAGTCATAGGTGTTTTCTTTCAAATGGCAGTTACAGAAACTTCACATAGGATTTGAAAGACATCTGCTTTTTATCCCCATACACACAAGGGAGAGCCTGCAACTATATTTAACTGAAGAGTTGGCAGCAAAGAGAGACACCAGATGCCCAGAATCTTCTTAATCCTTTACAAGAGAGCCCTCCTCCTTTTAGAAAAGGAACATTTTGGTTGGAGGTAGGTGGAAGTCGTATATGAACTAGAAACATCACAGAAAGAGCACTGTTTTAAGGGTGGGAGTCTCTCTTGGGAGTCTGTTTTCTAATATTAATTCCTTCTACCACTAAAAATGCCAGGATGTTCAAGAAGAGTATTGTAAGGTTTTCAAGAACGCCTTACTGGGGAAGATAAGACATGGATGAATCCAAGGATAAATCCTTTTTGGATTGGATAAAGACATGTCAGTGCCTTTAAGTCAGGTTAAGGACTGAATATTGCATGCTTGTCATTTTTTGATTTTCCACAAGTATCCAGGAATCAATGTCTCCTCTCAGTCAAATATTAAGCTGTTCTGAAGGTATTTCCTACCCTGACTTCTTTCTGCAGAGATTCTACCTGTTTCTTTTTAATTTATGATAGCTCTTCAGAGCATTTAGTTCCAAGACCAAGAGAAAATATTTGTAAAATAACGGCTGAAATTTCATTAACAACACACAAAAATAAATTGCCGTAGGCCAATATTTGAAAGCCTAACTTCCCTATTAATAGCCAACTATTCACTGTCAGTTAATAAAGCTAACCTGCATTTAATTATGGCAGAACATCTTGTTTGGCTACACGGTGTTTCTAATGATAAAAGATTCGCTGCTGAGATTTATGCGGCATATCTGATTTTTATTTATTTATTTTTTTAAGGAATGCTGTTGACTGCTTTCTGTTCTCCAGGCTACCTGCTTTCTAGACTATACCTTCCCTGATGTACGCATTCAACACATTTTTTGTTGGAGTAATTCATTACATCATAAAGACAAGCTTGCGGCTTCTGGATTGCTGCTTCAACAGCAGTGGAGTTAAAAGCACTGCAAAAACATGGTGCTGAAGATGAGACCGACAAGGAATTTCCAGGCTCAGCACTGCAATCAGTTACAGCCATCTCTCTCTTTCCAAACAACAATATCCCTTCTGGGCAACTGTTATTGATGTTTGGCTTTGACTCAGAAGCAAATCTTTGCAAGGATTGGAAAGTTTGAATGTAATCATTTGGCTGCCTTGCAGTTATCTCAAGTGAACAGAAATGTTTTTCATCTGTTAGGAACTTTGTTCAGCTCAAGGCAACTGAAACATCATCCCAACCCTTCACAAACCTATACATTTCTCTCTTTAGTATTTTGTTTTTTCAGATTCAGGATCTAGACTCTATAGAAACTGCTTAACAAAGTGAATAAAACCCAAATGCTTGGCACTGCTATAGAACTCTGTTTCATTGTGGGTGACAGCCCCATACTTTATTTGTACATGACAGATTCTGTTAAAGCTGTGAGCTACAAATAAAAATTATTCTTGAGGAAGGAATTTAAATAATATGAGTATAAACCTTTGCTGGGAATCACTTAGAGACAGAGGAAAACTGTTCAACTGCCTATAGTCCAAGCTTCATGACCATCCACATGGCAATCTACATGATATAGCAGGTTTTCATTAATCTACATTTACAGGAGTAGCTAAGAATTCATTAAAAAAAAAAAAAGTTACTACATGAAAAGCACAGAATATAAACTAAGTTCACTCCTTTGAAAAAGGATTTTAGCATTCATTGCTAGGTTATTATAATACCCTAAATAATCATTCTTTACTTCATAACAGTAATAAGATCACATTTGGAAATCTTATCAGAAAACTATGAGCCTGACAAAAAAAACAACCTTATGTTTACATCCTAAATAGGGAGTTTCCTCATGTACTTTAATTAGAACACAAGTATCATTCACATCTTTCAATTAGAAATAAGTCTATCTCAGTATACATTTCCTGGTGTGTTAGAAGAGACCATCGGAGGAATTGCATTATAAAACTGAAAGTGAATTGCTTTGGAATATTTTCAGTTGCTTTTCAGCACATCATGTTTGTGCATGGACAAAATCGCTGTATTTTCATTAAATAAAATAACATAGAAAGTCCTATTTATAAACAAAGATAGAAAGTAGCTGATGCCTACATCACTGCTGAAATCTGCCACTAAATCTCTTCCTCTGTGCAGAGGAAGTACCTGAAAACATATTCAGGAATACAACTACAGGTCAGTTAAATGTCTTCTAACGAAGAAGAGCAATGACAGCTTAAATTGGACAGTGCCAACTGTCAGGAATCTTTAACTTGATTTAGTCAAAATAATGAAATAATATGTAA